>NW_027361898.1:21072500-23472500 GCF_039654945.1 Dendrobates tinctorius | reverse complement strand
TTCTGCCCTTTTTGCTTCCATGTCTGCTTCTGCCCTTTTTGCCTCTGCCTTAGCTTCTCTCTCAGTGAAAGAACGTCTCACTCTGGATTCCTCTGCCTTTATGCGGGCCTCTAGTATCCTGTCGCTCATGGTTGAACTTCTTGAGGACGATGCCCTGGATGACCGAGAGGAACGTTTAGATGAGGTCGTTCGGTGTGACCTGGTTTCTTGCAGGTGAGAGATACGGTGTTCAGCCTTGTTTATGGCATGTTGGACCTTGGCGTCTCTCTCCTTGTCCGTCTCTAGCGCCTCACTGAGGTCTGGAAGAGCTTCATCAGAATTAAAATCTTTTAGAAGAGCGATGTACTTTGCTGATAGTCTCTTGTACCTTTCACGGGCGGTGTTCAGCCGCTCCATGACGGATTGCAAGCTTGCGGCGTTGCCTGATGAGGATTCGAGTCTTGACATATAGGAGGTGACGCATTCCCACTGTTCTTCCAGGTGATCACATAGCTCATCTTTCATATTGTGATAGTTTTCAAGCACCTTTATAGTTGGTTTGGCAGAACGTTTTGGTCGAGTGACTTGGTCTGCTTGAGATGTGGGGTCTGCCTCCTGGGCTTCATCGTGGACGGTATCAGGTTGTATTTGCACTGTTTCAGCAGTAGGGACCTGTCCGAGGTCTTTTTCGGCCATTTTGAATAAAGGTGTACTGTCTCTTTAAAAAATTCAACTTTTGAATCGGGGTCCGAAAATCGCTGTGCGGCTCTGCGGGAGGTCCCGGATGAGATTCCCAGAGTGGCTTTGGCGAAACTTGGGGGTTCGCGGATCGCTGATGCGCGGTAATGAGGTATGGAGTACTGCAGGCCTTTAGGAGCGATGTGGCCAGAAGGAAACAGCAGGTGCATAGACAGTCCTCATTAACAGTACGAGCAGAGTTATTGCAAGATGTGGCAGGTGGTAGAGCTACTTCTAGGCTTGTCCAGACGTGCACTGCTGGAGGCAGACTGGTGTGCGAGGCTTGTTGCTGGGCAGATTACACATAGGGAGACGGGGCAGATGGAGATCTGTAGCTGGGGTGCTGGGCTATAAGGAGGTTTTCTAGCTGCTTATGAGCTTTAAAAGTAGTCTTCTGACTTGTATGGGCCGGCAAGCTAGTCTTTTGACTGTTCTGTCCCCACTTAATGGCGATTAAAGGTATGCAGACATGTAAGTGAGAGAAGTTCCTACCTTTGTGTATCCAATAAGTGAGGCAGACATGACCCTTAGCAGCTTCTCAGATAAGCATACACGCGTTGTGATGAAGAACAATGTTGGTTTATTCCGTAGATAACGATCCAAACATTACATTGAATCTCTTGCATGGAGCTTGTCTCTGGAGTCGCTACTTGCGGGTCAAAAGACTTTGCTTCCTCAGCTCATGAGGGAGAACAGTTCTCTCAGGTAAGATGGCTGCCGATGACTGAGCAAACAGGAAGAGAAGAGGCTGAAGAGAAGCCCCTCCCCATAGGCTGAACAAGGAAAGACCGAGGAACTAAATGGTCTGGCCAGTAGATGGCAGCAGAGACAAGCGAAAAAACATAAATACATTTCTTTAACTAGAAACATGCATGGAACAGCACAAGCATTGCGGCCAATGGGTGCGTTAACGCGTCCATTACATAGCGTTAGTGCCGCTTGCTATGTAACGGATCCCGTTGAACGCAGGGACATTAACGCAATGTGAACCTGGCCTAACACTATGAGAAGATGATATACCAAACAATGTGCTGAGTCTCTCCTCCTACACATACTATATACTGTATGTATATGCGATGGATGAGGGGCCAGTGAAGTGTATCTTTATTTGGGACTAAAGGTAACTCACAGATCATTGCAGATGATGATGATGACAATGTGCTGAGTCCCTCCATGCCATATATGCCATGGAGGAACTGGCAGTGTATATTTGGGACTGAAGGGTTAACTCCCCTGCATTTATTCACAGTCCTCTCCTGACTGCTCCTCCCCCAGATGAGTCACAGTCAGGCTTCAGTAAGCTGGGTCTGATAAGCTGCTGAGGCGCCAGGAAAAAAAACAAAAATGGCTCGTTCACCCTGCAGAGCCGGCTCATTTCGTTCACAGCAGGGAGCCGGCTCTTTAAATCAGATCGTTCATGAACGACACATCACTAGTGTAGACGTGTGGAGAGAAGCTGGAGGTTGAGCTGAGGATAGAGAGCTCCCTCTCAGTGAGAGCGCATGATCTGGAGCCTGGTCTCCACGGTTGTATGGATACTGAAGGTCCTGCAACAGAAACCAGAGGAATAGGAAGCTGTAAATGCTCTATTCCCACCTAAGACTCGGAGGCACAACAGCGAAGGGTGAGCCAAGAGAGATAGAGGGCTACAGCTGTCTGCCATACGAGGTAGTTCTAAGAGAAGATAAGAAGGAGGAACTTCAGTGTAACATAGTACTGGATGTGCCTCAAGCCAGCGCTAGGAAGGAGACTACACAACCCATCTGATAGAGAGATCCCTGAGTTGCTTCCAGGCTAGCCTGCTCCTGTGCCATCTGTAATCAGGACCCTGGACTGCGTTTGCCAAGTAAAGGTAAAGAAACTGCACCCTGTTGTGTCCTTGTTTCCTTACTGCAACATCCTCAGCACTGCTACATCTCTGTGCCAAACACTGCACCCTCTTCCTAAACATTCAGCTACACTGCCCTGGGACTACAGCCCTACCTGTGGAGGGCTATAACATCACCGCTACACCCCACCATCGATGTCCCAGAGGATCTGACTGCAGCGTCGGCTTAACACCTCCCTTGCCGAACACCACAGGTGGCGTCACGAATCATTCATAAACTTTATTTCATCACTCAATCCTCTTTTACATGGGCGCCCAGAGCCACAGACCGGATCACCGCTGCTGTGACATTCCCCAATGAGTACCCCACAGTCCTGGGAGGGCGACTCACATCTTTCCTGTCACCACTCTGGTTTTTGGTGGAAAAAACCCTGCAAAAATGCAATGTCTGTTTTGCTATTTTTGAATGTATTTTTTTTACATGCGGTTTTATTCCTTTTTTTACTGCTGTGGTTTTTGTCACTTTTTAGTATGTTGTGTGTTAAATCATGCTGCTTATGTTGAATACTTCCTATTACCTCGCTTTTTGGGGAACTTTATCAATAAAGTTATGTGTGGATTACATTCATTTTTACACACGCACTAAAAACACAAATGTTTTTTTACCTGTGGATTTTCCTAATCTCTTTCACACGAGTGGAGAAAATCCGCAAATAAAACGCATATGTAGCACAAGAGAGGCTGACATGTTGGGGATGTAAAAAAATGCACTGCAGGTGAGCTTACGCTCCATAACAGAGGCCGCACATTTCTAGATCTCACATCACCTTTTCTGGAATTGTTATACGCTGCAGGTTTTACAAAGCAAAAGTACAAAGCTTAAAAAACTAATTGTGGGAACTTTGCCTCAGGGAAGCTCAGACGGGTGTTTTATACGGATGTGTGTTGTCTGGGTGTTAAATCAGATTGCACAGTGACCAATGTTACTCAGTAGTGATGGTTCTCATTTGACAGACTTGTATGGTGCGTGTGATACGATCTCCGGAGCCGCTGGCAGCATGATGCAATTTTTTTTCTCATGTTGTATCGGCATAAGAAAAAAAATTGCAGATCTGCACTATCCATAGCAGAACATTGGTCCAAGTGCTATCTGATAGCACTCGGCCGTGTTATACGCTCATGTGAGTGTGGTCTTAAGCTACACCCTGATGAGCTTTTAGTGAGTTTTGATGTTGCATATTTTCTGCACTAATTGAGTAAATTACTGTCATGCTTCTGGGATTCAAACATTTGACTTTGTCTTCTGTGGCGGGCTTCTCTTTCTGAGGAGACACAGGAGGCACACCTATTCTCTGGGTGTTTGGGTTCTGTTTTCTGGCTGCAGTCTGTTCTTCATTTACTCTGTTTGCCTGTCCTATCACCTCTCGGATGCAGCTTTAAATACCTTCCCCTACTGGTGTTTCCTGTTGTAATAGACTTTGCTGGAGTCATTCACTTTGTTGTAGTTTGTGTTGTTTGCTTGTTTTGTTTTGTTTTGTGTGTGATTACTTTATTCCTTAGGGAACTGCTATTCTAGCAATAGTAGGACTGCTAAGGACATTCAGGGTATGCCGCAGTCGAGTGAGGGCGCCATTGCATTATTTTAGGGTGCCAACCTTTGCGGTCAGGCAGGGATAGACCAGGGTCAGAGATCGGTTTTATCTAGTATGTATAGGGAACCGTCCGGTTCAGGTATTTGTCTTCCTGGTTTGTACATTACCTATGTGATTGTGCTATGGCAGTCATAACAATTACGTTACTTGTTTGTTTTTTTTCATTGCATTTTTGAGAGCGTCTATTTTCCATGCATTTTCCTCGCGTTTTTGACACTGCAGTTTTTGTCCTTTTTTTTGTGTGTCATTTCTTAGTAGATGGACATATTGCCCATGTTCCCGCTTGAAGAACAAGTGTGCTATTGTAATGTGTAATGTGAATAGTCACATGCATTAATTATGTATGTTGTTTGAAAGTAGGAAAAGCAAGAGTTAATGGTTGGGACTAGCCCAGAGTGGGGAGGCTAAACTGAAGGGACAGAGACACTTTCCTGTTAGGAGTTTAGCTAGGGTCCAGTGCGCATAGAAAGCAGATCTAAGATCTAATGTGAGCAGTGGTGTATAACATGCATGTCCTTACCCAGAGAGGAGACAGGCAGAGGATAGTGAGATCCTAGTGGAGAGAAAGCTAGAGAAGTGACCAAAAGAACAGAGTGACTGGAGACGGTCCTGGTACTGGATACCTAGCAGTATGGCCCAGAGTTTATAACTCACAGAGGTAACGAGCCTAAGAGGGACAGGGAAGATAAGTACCGTCCATACTGGCAATATAGTTCCCTAGAGGGGAAACAAGATGCAGAATCGCGGGTGGAGAATGGGACTCTTACTAACTGGACTGTAGTATTGAGCTTGGCTGTGTTGAGGTGTTAAGGAACATTGAAGATAGAGGATAATAAAGAAAAGAGGAAGGAAGTGATACTGCCCAAGTTACGCTACACTTTCACTTCTGTAACCTAGAACCTAAGAGTTCAGCCTTAATCTTGGGTGGATCTAAATCTCTAACAAGATCGTTCCGCTCACTTTGTGTTATAAGGTGTGGTTCAGTTAAAGTTGCTTAGTTACATAAAGTTTTGGTTGTGAGAGGAAGATGCTTCATGACACCAAGAGCCCTCTTGTTCCTCACTTGACTCGACTGAAAATGTTTTTGGTGCTTTTGGAACTGGTAGTTCTTCTGTATGTGGTACTGGGCGTACTATACTGTAAAGTCCACTTCTATTTCCTTGAAACTCCTTTCCTAATGGGGGGCGCAATGCAGAAATGGCAATTGGTATTGTGATTGGTTGGCTCTCTCCAGATCATTGGGACAGCAAAAGGCCTAAATTGCCTCTTCTCAAGCAACCACTGGGTAAGATGTGATGCACATCTATTTCAGCATATGTGTGGAGCCCATCTCTTCTCTTGATCTCCAGTCTGGTGCAGGGGCATGCTGAGCTGTCTGCGTTTTGATTGACAGCGCCGCCATCTAATCTGAGACTGGGAGGTGCTGAGCTTTAATCATGTGCTCTTAGTTCCCATAATTGCTCAGCTATTTAACTGAGCTGGCCATCCCAGATAGCTGTCAGCCGTAGCTTCAGCTAAGTGTGGTTGGTTTACTCTGTGCCTTGTATTTTGCTCATTGATCTATTGCTGCCTGACCTTAGACCTCGTTCTGACCATCCATTTGTTTATCCCATTTGCTCTGATTCGCTATCCTTTTGGTATTTTGACCTCGGACCATTACCTGACTACAACTTTGTCTCTTCCCTCTGTTTATGATGTACCCTCCTGACTATTAATCTCGGACTCCTTGACTATCCTGACTCTGACAACTGTGGCGTATACGCATAATCATTTTTAGTATATTTCTCGTCAATATGCACCATTGATAAGTTGATATACTTTGAAGCTATCCTACCAAACCTCAATACTCTTTCCTCTTCCCCCACTGTTTTATTTCCTGTTATGTTGTAAAATTGGCCCCCGCATGAGGATTTAACCCCTTTCTGCCATCTGACGTACTATCCTGTCAACGGTAACCAGGCCCGTATGACGGCATAGTACATCAGCGCGATCAGCGGCACCCCCGGGGGGAGCGCCGCTGATAGCGGCCAGGTGTCAGCTGATTATCACAGCTGACGCCCGACACTATGTGTCAGGGGCGGTCACGGACAGCCCCTGGCACATTAACCCCTGGCACACTGCGATCAAGCACTGCATGCTTCCCTGAACCCCTCGGAGCAGCGCGATGTGCTGCGCTGCTCAGAGGGTCTCCTCCCTGCAGGCCCCCGGATCCAAAATGGCCACGGGGGCCTGCAAGGAGGCGGCTTCCTCAGTGCATGCCTGCTGAGAGCAGGCACTGAGAAAGCCTCTGCAGCGCCTGTCAGATCGCTGATCTGACAGAGTGCTGTGCAAACTGTCAGATTAACGATCTGACACTATATAGTAATGTCCCACATTGGGACAATATAATAAAGAGAAAAAAAAAACACGTGTAAAAATCATTTATAAAACCCCTTAATAAATTAAAAAAAATTCCCTAATAAATTCTTTTTTTTGTAAAAATACACATATTTAGAATAGCTGCGTCCGTAACGACCCGCCCTATAAAACAGTACCACTAGTTGACCCCGTTAGTGAACCCATTAAAAAAAAAAGCAAGGCAAAAAACAATGCTTTATCATCATACTGCCGAACAAAAAGTGCAACAATGCGCGATCAAAAAGATGGATATGAAAAAGCATGGTACCACTGAAAACATCATCTTGTCCCGCAAAAAATGAGCCACCACACAGCATCATCAGCAAAAAAATAAAAAAGTTATAGCTCGCAGAATAAAGCGATGCAAAAATAATTATTTTTTATATAAAATTGTTTTTATTGTATAAAAGCGCCAAAACATAAAAATAGATATAAATGAGGTATCGCTGTAGTCGTACTGACATGAAGAATAAAACCCCTTTATCAATTTTACCACACGTGGAACGGTGTAAACGCCTCCCCCCCCTGCATTCCAAAACGTCACTACTTCCCTTCCGAGCCCCGACGTGTGCCCATACAGTAGTTTTCTCAAACATATGGGGTATCAGCATACTCAGGACAAATTGTACAACAACTTTTGGGTCCAATTTTTCCTGTTACCCTTGGGAAAATAAAAAAAATGGGGACTAAAAGATCATGTTTGAGGAAAAAATATGATTTTTTTATTTTCATGCCCAGGCTTTATAAACGTCTGTGAAACATTTGGGGGTTCAAAGCGCTCACCACACATCTAGATAAGTTCCTTGGGGGGTCTAGTTTCTAAAATGGGGTCACTTGTGGGGGGGGGTTCTACAGTTTAGGCACATCAGAGGCTCTCCAAATGCGACATGACACCCGCAGACCATTCCATCAAAGTCTGCATTCCAAAACGACACTACTTCCGTTCCGAACCCCGACGTGTGCCCGTACAGTAGTTTTCTCCCATATATGGGGTATCAGGGTACTCAGGACAAATTGTACAACAACTTTTGGGGTCCAATTTCTCCTGTTACCCTTGGGAAAATAAAAAAATGAGGACTAAAAGATCATGTTTGTGGAAAAAATATGATTTTTTTATTTTCACGCACGGGCGTTATAAACTTATGTGAAGTCCATGGGGGTTCAAAGTGCTCACCACATATGTAGATAAGTTCCTTTGGGGGGGTCTAGTTTCCAAAATGGTGTCATTTGTGGGGGGGCTCCACTGTTTAGGCACATCAGGGGCTCTACAAATGCAACATGGCGTCCGATCTCAATTCCAGCCAAAAAAGTCAAATGGCGCTGCTTCCCTTCTGAGCCCCGATGTGTGCCCATACAGTAGTTTTCTCCCACATATGGGGTATCAGCGTACTTAGGACAAATTGCACAATAACTTTTGGGGTCCTGTTTCCCTTGGGAAAATAAAAATTGGGGGTGAAAAAATCTTTTTTTTTTTTAAATATGACTTTTTTAACTGTACGGCTGTACATTATAAACTTAGGTGAAGCCCATCGGGGTTCAAAGTTCTCACCACACATCTAGATAAGTTCCTTGGGGGTCTAGTTTCCAAAATGGTGTCATTTGTGGGGGGGGGTTTCCACTGTTTTGGTACATCAGGGGCTCTACAAATTCAACATGGTGTCCAATCTCAATTCCAGCTAAAAAAGTCAAATGGCGCTGCTTCCCTTCCAAGTTCTGCCATGCCCCCAAATAGTGGTTTACCCCCACATATGAGGTATCAGCATACTCAGGACAAATTGCACAATAACTTTTGGGGTCCTGTTACCCTTGGGAAAATAAAAATTGGGGGTGAAAATATCATTTTTTTGGAAATAAATATAATTTTTTAATTGTACGGCTGTACGTTATAAACTTCTGTGAAGCCCTTGGGGGTTCAAAGTGCTCACTACACATCTAGATAAGTTCCTTGGGGGGTCTAGTTTCCAAAATGGGGTCACTTGTGGGGGGTTTCCACTGTTTAGGCACATCAGGAGCTCTCCAAACGTGACATGGCGCCCGATCTCAATTCCAGCCAATTTTGTGTTGATGGCTGGAGTCACACACAACCATTAAAAAACGGTCCCATTTTAACGGTCCGAAATCGCACAAAGGTATCTTAACCACTGATCCGTTTTTGATGCGATATTTCTTAATTGATGCAATTTTTATCGCATGTAAGGATCCGTTTGACATCCGTCTGGCGAGATTTTCTCGCAGGGTAGCTAAATGGACATATAATGGAGCCCAATGACAGGTTTCCCCACACAAAGAATGAATAGATCTAGACACATATGTATATATATATATATATATATATATATATACATATATTTTATACATGTCATAGAGACACATTAATATATATATTACAAATTCATACAGTTCCTCATAGCAGAATAGCCGCAGAAACATTTGCCGGCTTTTGTATAATTATTCTCCTGGCTGACATGAAATGACACATGGTTTACATATAGTTAACCATTTCATCTCATGTTTTTTTTGTTATGTCTATCACTATTAATTAGATGAGGGTTTGTGGTTAAAATTTTGGACTTGTAGGGGTTAATTTAAGGGGTTAATTCGTTGTATTAAATTGCAGGGACTCCCGCTGACGTCACTGAGGCTGCAGGGAGTCCCCGTAATTTCATACAACGAATTTACCCCTTAAATTAACCCCTACAAGTCCAAAATTTTACCCACAAACCCTCATCTAATTAATAGTGATAGACATAACAAAAAAAACATGAAATGAAATGGTTAACTATATGTAAACCATGTGTCATTTCATGTCGGCCTGGAGAATAATTATACAAAAGCCAGCAAATGTTTCTGCGGCTATTCTGCTATGAGGAACTGTATGAATTTGTAATATATATATTAATGTGTCTCTATGACATGTATAAAATATATATATATATATATGTGTGTCTAGATCTATTCATTCTTTATTTAACCGGTCTCTGTGATTTTACTGTATTGGAAGAATTGCCGGCTTTTGCTAAAGGACACCGGGTGCGATTTTATCTCAAGTCACACATCTAGTCCGTTTTTAGTCCCATTTTTTCTCGCCCCCATAGACTTGTATTGTCGAATCCGATCCGAAAATCGGTGGCAATTGCAGCATGCTGCGATTGTCTCGGTCCGAGGATCGGATCCGATCAAAAATCGCATGATGGGAGCTGCCCCATAGAATAACATTGGGACGAATGCAATGCGATTTTTTATCGCATTGCATTCGTCCAATTTAATCGCCAGTGTGACCCCAGCCGAAAAAGTCAAACGGCGCTTGTTCCCTTCCAAGCTCTGCCATGCACCGAAACAGTGGTTCCCCCCACATATCAGGTATCAGCGTACTCAGAACAAATTGCACAATAACTTTTGCAGTCCAATTTCTCCTGTTACCCTTGGTAAAATAAAAAAAATTGGACCTGAAGTAATTTTTTTGTGAAAAAAAGTTAAATGTTCATTTTTTTTTAAACATTCAAAAGATTCCTGTGAAGCATCTGAAGGGTTAATAAACTTCTTGAATGTGGTTTTGAGCACCTTCAGGGGTGTAGTTTTTAGAATGGTTTCACTTTTGGGTATTTTCTATCCTATAGACTCCTCAAAGTGACTTCAAATGTGATGTGGTCCGTAAAAATAAAATGGTGTTGTAAAAATGAGAAATCACTGGTCAATTTTTAACTCTAACAAAAAAAATTTGGGTTCCGAAATTGTGCTGATGTAAAGTAGACATGTGGGAAATGTTACTTATTAAGTTTTTTGTGTGCCGTATCTCTGTGATTTAAGGGCATAAAAATTCAAAGTTGGAAAATTGCAAAATTTTCGAAATTTTCGCCAAATTTCCGTTCTTTCCACAAATAAACGCAAGTTATATGAATGAAATTTTACCTCTAACATGAAGTACAATATGTCATGAGAAAAACAATGTCAGAATCACCAGTATCCATGGAAGCGTTCCAGAGTTATTGCCTCATAAAAGGACAGTGGTCAGAATTGTAAATTGGCCCGGTCATGAACGTGCAAACCACCCTTGGTAAAGGGGTTAATGCTTTCTTCTGTTGTAGCAGTGCACTGCAAAATTTATTTAATTAAACTTTTATGATACTAAAAAGAACTGACACAAAGAATGAAAGTTGTATATTAAGTACTTTATGAAAAAAAACTTTATTTAATAACTTAATGTACATGATAAAAAAAATCATCATTGTAAATATGCTAAAGTAGAACCTTATGGTTGGGCACATAAATCAGCAGAGTTCACCAACTTTTCTAGGCTGAACATAAACTGATGAATCATTTATCAAATTCTGTTAACCAGAAAATACATACATGATTAGTAACTGTACAAATAAGGGTCATTTTTTCTTACAGAAACCACATAATTGATCCAACATGTGAAAGATCCAAGAGGTGCTCAGCAGTCTCCATTGACTTGGGGTATATGTGCACTAGGGTGACCGCAAAAAATTGATGTCGGAATTTTGTCCGTCTGGACCCCACAAAACGATTCCCCTTTCCAGATATTGAGATAGCCAAAATTTGAGCTCGATCAAACGACATTAACCCGTGCCGCTCGTCGCTCAAAGTTTGAAAAAATCCAAATTGAGGTATTTTAAGATTTAGGTATTTTGCATAGTCTGTTAGACTATAAAGAATGTGACAACAACATTGCAGAAATAGCCCTGACCAAATTTTCGAACCATTTGTGGTATTTGAATGCAGAGTTGGTGGGATTATCGTTTTTTGATCCCACCATTACAGACAATGAAAAGTTGTTAATGGCTAATAAATTGCTCAGTAGCACAGATGAACCATCAGAGCACGCTAGGGTTGTAAATCCAAAAGTTAGGAAAGAAAAATTAAAAGAGGTAGGAAGTAACCGACTTTAACGACCTTCTGACAAAAGATGAAGAACAAAAGCAATATGTCCTGCAAGTTGTAAGCAAATGCCGAGCATTATATTCTGACGTTTCAAAAACTACTTTAACAAAAGCTCTAGAATAGATTAGATAACTATGTAAAATTATCAACTCATGTAGGTTAGCGTGCTCTGATGGTTCATCTGTGCTACTGAGCAATTTATTAGCCATTAACATTTTACATTGGGCAGATTATAAGACTCTTTGTAAACATCTGAATTCACTTTTTTTTTTTCTCAGCTACAAAATATTGCAAATAATAAGAATGTTTTGCCTTTATTGGAGCAGAAGTGGAAGCTGTGAGCTATCTGTGATACTTTCTAGATTTTCTACCATCTCTATTACACCCTGAACTTGGTCTTTCTGTAGGATGTCTCCAGCATTGGACAAGAATTTCTTCAGCAGAGATTCTCGGCTCAAAGGTTTCCTCCAGTGCCCATAAAAAGTGTCACATTTTCCAATAATCACATCTCCATTTTTCAGCAGCAGGGCCACTTCTCCATACATCTTATCAAAGTTGGCTTCATTGTCCTGTGGGTGCTCCACTACCACTTTGCTCAGGAGATTATGGATTTCCTTACGAAATATTTTGTCATCATGGAAAGACTTAATGTTGACTTCACCATCCAGCAGTGCAGTACAGGCATTGTACTGGAAGGAGTGACGAGCCTGATGTTCAGAGTCAGGGTAGGGTCTATTGATATATTTGGAGACTGGAATTTTAAGAACAATAGTCAGAATGGCAGATGGGTCGAATGATCCATACTGCTCTTCAAACCTGCTTCTCACAGAGACAGCAGCATCAGCTATCCAGTGCATTCCTAGATGGGCTGGGAAAGACTTGAAAGCAATGTCTTGCTTCTCAAGAAGAAACTCATACTGCCTTCCAGGTGAAGCAAGAGCTTTAGGCTGGTAATCACCATAAAAAGCACTAAAGCCAGAGCATCCAGGCACATCATCAAGTATGAGAGAGTTGGCCTCCATACCATGAGCAGCCAGAATGGCGGCTTCAAGACCTAATCTAGTAGCATTGCCAATGTGTAATGGCTTAGCTAGAGTGGCAGCATTTGCCATTGGAGCACCAGCGAGAGAGGCTGCAATCGCCAGGGCATGGGTACATTGATCTTTGTCTAGTGCAAGAAGTTTGGCTGAAGCTGCTGCACTTCCCATGGTGCCAACTACAGAAGGTGGATGAAACCTGCATTAAGAAAACATTTCATGGATTACTTCCATTACATTAAACAAGGTAACAGAATTTTCTTAACCAATAAGGCTAACTACTCACTTTTTAGGAATATTCTTTGCTTCACTAGAGAAACTCATCAGTCTTCCTTGAATTTCAATCCCCACATTGAAAGCTGTCAGGAGATCTTCACCACTGACTCTTCTGTCATTTGAAAGCATCTGAGACAGTGCCAGAAGTGCAGGAAGCACAGCGCCCGATGGGTGGGTGGCAGGGTGCCATGTGTCATCAAAGTCCATAGAGTGTACCTGGGAGAACAGGCAGATTAGCTATGTAAGCTTTATTTTGTGATGTGATTAAAAGGGTTCTTCATTACTGTGGCAAGTCTGCAATCACTCACTTCTGAATCCTTACAAAGCTCACACTGCATGCTGTCAGGATTCTCTGGTGTTGCCGGTAAAAGCGGGCAATCATATGACCACATTTGTGTAATTTGCATACTTCCAGCCACATTCCAACTAGACTTGCTTGACTTCGTTCAATACAAGTGAATTGTGCTAGGCTGCGCGCATCTAGTCGGCATGTGACCGAATTTATGCAAATCGCATACTCATGGTCACATGCCCACCTGCTTTTACCGGCAACGTCGGAGAGTCCTGACATTGTGAAGTGTGTACGCTGTTAGGATTCAGATGTCTGCAGTCACATGTCCATGTCCCAGCCCCGACCTCATCCTGCCCTCAGATTACATTATAAAATCCTGCTGACAGATTCCTTTTAAGGAGTTAATAAAATCAGAGTGACTGCAGACTTTTATTACAAGATCAGACAATCCCTTTAATACATGATTACTAGGTAATACTGATTATTAGCTTAGATTTCCTAATACTATGCCTCATTTTAATATATACTTACAGCAACGCCATTAGCATAGGCTGCCAGGGTCGGCGAAAGCTTTAAACCTTTTTGGCCGTAGACTGAGCAAAAGGCAGAATTTCCAGAAGATGAGAAGTGCAGGTCCTAAGATAAGGAATAATACACAGAATAATGTAACCATTACAATATTTCCATGATAAATATACAATTATGGATACAGCCTCTCTCACACGAAAAACAAGTGCCAGATCGCTTGTGTAACTAAGAATGTGGCAATGACGTTAGGATACATCCATGTTCTGCAATGCTTCCAACATTTACAATTAAACCCTACCTTACACCTATATCTGGGGGAGTATCTATTTCAGTATAATTTTGACCCACAAAAAATATATTACAAGATCATATTTTTCTTGTAAAAAGTTCTAGCTCTATTGCGGTCACAATCTGCTGTGTTTTTGTATAGTGTTTGCTCCTTCTGAATGTTCCTCTATAATCCCATAGGACGTGGTTGTTACTTTACCTGGCAGTATTTCACCACAATCTTGAAGACGTGTGTGTTGCTTCCAACCAGTCCCACACCAATGTTGTCCAGTATCATGCGCTTACTTCTGTGCCGGACAACATCAGACAGATGCTCAGGGCGGATCCCATCAATAAATGATGCAAAACTGTTGGTTACCGAGTCTTCCAACTGGTTTCCAGTAATCACTGAAAGTAAACGTATCTCATTATTAACAGTGCCGATCCTCTACTGGTCAGTAGTATTCGTACTTTCTTCTTACATTTGTTTGTTTGTTCTGTGTTTGATACATTTCAGAAAGACAGTGTCTGCATTAGGGCTCATACTCACATGTGAGAAACTCGGACGAGTCTCGTATGTTAATGCCTGGCACTGCCGCCGGCACTCGGGACCGGAGTGTGCGGCTGCATGTATTTCTACGCAGCTGAACGCTCCGATCTGAGTGCCAGCGGCAGTGCCAGGTATTAACATGCGAGACTCGTCCGAGTTTCTCACATGTGAGTATGAGCCCTTACTATCATTCTGGCCTCATGATACAAGGTCACATGAAGGCAAAGATACAACTTTGGGGGTAACATGATGACTATTTACCTTTCACAGCAGACTTGTGAATATGCCTTGTTAGTTTATGACATTTCTCAGTGTTCTAGAAGAAAAAGAAACATTGTAACTGGAATATTTGCTGAAGCGCACACAACATTCATATATTTGTCACATTGGTATTGATAGAATATGTAGGATAATTCCTCCAGTGTGAGAAACTGACAACTATGATTCTCTTATTTGGTGCGTATATGCACAGATCACATGCAACTAAATGTTGTGACATCCGTCCATTATTCCTCCATTATTCTTTTTGCAAAGGCAAGACTCAATTGAGAATTGAATGTTACCACCCAATAGGACATGTCCATGCACGGTGTGACACTGTCAGTATCTGGCTGTGTAGAGTTACACCTTATCAGAGGAATTGTAACAATTAGTGCCCAATTAATTAAAGGGAACTTGTCTTTAGAATCATGCTGCCAGAACCACAGGTAGCATTAATCAGAGCCTGACTGTGTGATTGCAGCCATTTATGTCTTTATATGAAATGCTTCAGTGTTTCAAAGAAATCATAGTTTGAAGATTCGGTTGGGGACAGTAGTGTGTGACACCTGACTAGTCCTCTGCAGACCTTGGCCGGTTTCCCCCCACATCCTCTAGCTGATTGACAGGTCTCTCCCATACATGTATAAATGGAGAGAGGGGTGAGAAGCCAAGCCAAGAACACTATCAGTCTAGTCATGCCTTTCCCTACAGTGCCCGGCTTTCCAAACTATATTTTCTCTGAAACTATTGGGTGGTTCAGGATAAAACATACCGGGCTGCAATTACAGAAACAGGCTGTGATTCATGCTGCTCGTGGTTCGGGAAGCATGCATCTTCTAACATTGCCGTTTGTACACTTGTCTTAATGAAGGGAGCCCTGAATTCAATAGCAGGCGTGAGCCTCTTTAATGAATATGAAAGTTGTCATATTAAAAGGCTATTTTAAATCACAAAAACATTGCAGGGTTTGGGAATCCAAACTGATTAGTCTTCGATTCCTTCCACACAGGACATAATCTGTCAGGAGGATATATGACTTACTACAGAATCTGAGGAATCTGCTCCAGAGACAGTGAGGGCACCAGGTCTCTGATCTTACTTGGATATTAGGACTATAAAACTTTCACACCACTAATCTAATCCAGTAAGGATTCATTCTCTGAGCTCAGTTTGTTTGCTTATTTAAATGTCCATTTTTAATACCATGCCTCTGGGTTTTTGTTTTGTTTTCTTTTTCTTTTGTGCATATATTTGTGTTTCTTCAGAAAATTTGTTATACCACACCTGAGGATATGAGAAGTCTCGAAAGTTTTCTTTGCATCATAATTTATTTTATTTTTGTTAGCCATTAAAAGGTATCATAACTACAAAATTATCTTATTTTTCCCAATGAGAGCATTCTTTTTTTTTCAACTTTCTAACACAGTACCAAATCCCTTCTTCTCTTTTTCATTAATGAATTTGTCATATTTTGCAGCCGCCATGTGCCACCGCCAGAAATGTCCACGGTGCACATTTCTATGGTAATGTACACTACCTCTAGAGCATAACATATGATGATTGTGTCAGGCTGCTTGGCCACGCCCCATTCCTACTAAGCTCCACCTACTGTTTAAAAAGTTGGATGTGAAAAATGAGGATGAATGAACTCAACATCCAACACTGCGGAGACACCATCAGATGTTTCTCAACGCAGTGATTCTAGAGCAATGCCCCCATCCCTTATGGGAAATATGCAAAAACATGCAAAACACAAGCCACGGAGACACCATCACATGTTTCTCAACACAAGCAATGACTAGCCAGGTCTTTCCCCGGGAAGGAACAACCACTGGAAGGGCAGTCTCCAATGAAGGAAACCACCTATGCCAAAACATGGTATCCATCCACATACAGCTGTTTCGGGGTATTGCCCCTCATCAGTGTGGAGTAGGAAACTGGCCAGTAGGAGCAATGCCTAGTAGAAGACTGTGAAAAATGAGGATGAATGAACTCATGGAGATCAACATTCAACACTGCGGAGACACCATCACATGTTTCTCAACGCAGTGATTCTAGAGCAATGCCCCCATCCCTTATGGGAAATATGTAAAAACATGCAAAACACAAGCCACGGAGACACCATCACATGTTTCTCAACACAAGCAATGACTAGCCAGGTCTTTCCCCGGGAAGGAACAACCACTGGAAGGGCAGTCACCAATGAAGGAAACCACCTATGACAAAACATGGTATCCATCCACAGACAGCTGTTTCAGGGTATTGCCCCTCATCAGTGTGGAGTAGGAAACTGGCTAGTAGGAGCAATGCCTAGCAGAAGACTGTGAAAAATGAGGATGAATGAACTCATGGAGATCAACATCCAACACTGCGGAGACACCATCACATGTTTCTCAACGCAGTGATTCTAGAGCAATGCCCCTATCCCTTATGGGAAATATGTAAAAACATGCAAAACACAAGCCGCAGAGACACCATCACATGTTTCTCAACGCAGTGATTCTAGAGCACTGCCCCATCCCTTATGGGAAATGTGTAAAACATGCAAATCAGAAGCCGCAGAGACACCATCACATGTTTCTCAACGCAAGCAATGACTAGCCAGGTCTTTCACCGGGAAGGAACAACCACGGGAAGGGCAGTCTCCAATGAAGGAAACCACCTATGCCAAAACATGGTATCCATCCACAGACAGCTGTTTCGGGGTATTGCCCCTCATCAGTGTGGAGTAGGAAACTGGCCAGTAGGAGCAATGCCTAGTAGAAGAGACTGCCATTCCAGTGGTTGTTCCTTCCTGGGGAAAGATCTGGCTAGTCATTGCTTGTGTTGAGAAACATGTGATGGTGTCTCCGCGGCTTGTGTTTTAAAAAGTTGGATGGGACTGACATAAAAATGCCAAAAAATCACATTTTTAGCAACTTCAGGTTGTGCAAAATGTTGTAATATTATAATCAGTTTTATGCCAGAATTCTAGCAAAAAAACCTCTACTTTTTGAATCGGGGCAATATATTTCATAGACTCTAAGCTTGCGAGTAGCAGGGTCCTCACTCCTTATGTTATGTTTATTCTGATATGTCTCTATTGTCTGTACAAGTCTCCTCTAAAATTGTAAAGTGCTGCACATTATGTTGGTGCTATAGAAATAAAAATTATTATTGTTATTATTTTCATGTTTTAATGTAAAAATAAAAACAACTACGATATTATCTAATATAATAATTATATTAATTATAATTAATTATTCATTGTATATTATATACTTAATTATAAAACAATTAATATATACAAAATATATGTAAAATAATGCAGATTCAGTAAAATGTCAGTGATGAAATATGAAAAGCAGGAGACTAGTTAATTTGTTCTAAATTTAGAAAAGTGAATTTGAGTGTAATACTTGATCCAACCAATAGGGGGTGCTCCATCTTCACCACTTGTAAAATGCAGGTGATGGAAATATACAAAAAAAATTGCAGCGTATTTGCATACAATTAGATGAATTTGTTTTAACAAAAAAAATGAATATTTTGGTTAAAATGTTTAAAATACTAGCCTGAATTTCCAAAATGAATGCAGAAGAAAAAATGTATCGAATAAATAAATGTGGGGAAATGTGATCTCTTGCTGAAATGCAATTGTGGCATGCATAAAATAATATAATACGAAACAATATTAATTATACCATGTTGTTTTTGCAAATTTGAAATATAATATATTCATAGCATAGCCACAGGTTTGTGACGTCTAGAGAATGACGTGCTACGAGAGTGGACCCTCTGGGTCGTGGCACTGAAGCTCCCACAAGCGAGCGAACCAGGCAATCCCGAGAGAGTCAAGTACCGCGACAGCTGGCACCAAGAAGGGCGGCTCAAAAGGGGATGAGAAGCACCACAGGCAGGACTAAGGAGAGGGGACTGACTGAATCCGGCCGGGGCTTGGGAGTCGGGGCCACCAAGACGGATGACCCGGATGGAAGCAAAGGCTCAGGTAACAGGACAGAGAGATCAGTACAGAGCAGATAGACCGGACAGACGGACAGAGCAGGTAATCAGCACAGAGCAGGTAATCAGCACGGAGCAGGTAGTCAGGACGGGGCAGGTAGTCAGGACGGGGCAGGTAGTCAGGACTCGGCAGGTAGTCAGGACGGAGCCGGTAGTCAGGAGAAGGGCCAGAATTAGCGTACAGTATGCACACGGTAATCAGGTGTCTCCAATATGGAGGAGCCGCCTGATATACCCTCTGCTGGCACCTGATTGGAGTACTAATGCCTGCGGGAAGGTGCAGAGAGGGTTAAGAAGAGAGAGGAGCGCGCCCGCGACCTAAGGCGCATGTACGGGACTGAAACAGGCCGGAAGGAGGGGCGATAGGAGACACCACGCTGGATCACCCGGGCGGCAGGATGACAGGTCGAGGAAGCAGCGCTGCGCTGGAGCAGTGAGCGGGGAGCAGTGAAGAGGGCCCGGGAGCGGCGGCAGCGGGCGCCGGAATGACAATGTGGATTTCAATGAAGAATATCCATCTAAGCTATCTATTTGTGTGTCCTTATGGAGGGAAATGTGGGAGGAAAAAGGAAGTTTTGAGAAAATGAATACTTTCATGTATCTCACTTACATTGACGAGTGCAGAAAGCATTGTGAGGACTCTTGAGTCGTCTGCGCTGTGATTTTTGAGGTCCTGTTTTGCTGTCTAGTGTCTCTAGCTCTGTCCAGAGATATTTATTTGGTCCATATATATCATCTGTATCCTTACATCATTGTCATACCAAAGGAAATAGGTGGAGTTCACTTAAGAATTTACACCCAGGAAACACAGAGAATAATTCTCCCATTCTCTGTAGGCAGTAGAGTAGCTGACACCATAACTAGCATTTACTCTTCACTACGTCACTATAATCATTATCTTGTAAGTCTCTGTTTTTCCAGATCCAGTTCCTGTTCCAGAGTCATAGTCTGATGTAACCGTCATCATAATGGAGTCGTGTGATTAGCCTCAGAGGAGCTTTCTAATTAGAAGGCACTAACCCTTTACAGTAACCTCATGAAACTTTTCTTGCAAACTTGCTTAGCGGGTTATTTTGAATTTTACCTATGACTAGTGTTGGGCGAACTGTGGATGTTCAGGTCCGGCGAGTTCATTTGAACATCCCGAAAATTTTGGTTCAGTTACCTGAACGGTAAACGAACCCGCACCCAATTCAGATCCTTCCTTTGTTTGCCACCCTCTCATCTGCATGACAGAGCAGCAAAGACAGGCGGTAAGCTGATGTTAGTGTATCGGAGCGGTTTTTTTTTTTTTTTTTTTTCGTTCTTAGATTTATTTGTAGTCACCTCAATAGTGGCATATGATATACAGTCACTATAATCAATATATATTCACTATTTTTTAAAGTTAAAAATATATAAAAACATAAATATAAAGACTGAGTTCACTTCACTTTTTTGCACCTATATGCATTATATTTAATGGATATGTTTTTATAAAAATATAAATATTTGTAATTAAAAATTTTTAAAAAATAATAATTAATTTTCTCTGCACTTTTTTATGTCACTTCCCATTATTTGAATGTTATGAAGCATTTACGCATTTCATGATAGAAAAAGAAACAAACAACTAAATAAAGTAATACTAGATGAGTTTTATTAATTTTAGGACTTGTAACATAATGCAACATAAACATGTGTGATACTTTATGGGTATATGCACACGTTCAGTATTTGTTGCTGAGAATACTGATGTGATGGCAGGAAAAATGCAGCATAAACTACATGGATTTTGACATATTTTTTCATGCATTTTTATGTATTGTTTGCATTCATTAAAATAGGTGGAAAACACTGCAAAAACTCTAAAAAACTGACATGCTGCAGGTTTGAAGATGTTTCAAATCTGAAAGGAAAAAATAATTAACATATGCATGAGACTTCAGGATTTCATTTACTTTGTTAGCACTAGGAAATCCTTTAGCTTTTAAGTGAAATCGGTGCAGAAAAAGAAAAACAACAATAATGGAGCAAATACTTAACGTGTGCACACTGCTCTTGCAGCCGCCTGCGCAAATCGGTCTGAGATTGGATCACAGTGCACTGACTGGCCGAGGCTCTCCTGACCCAAGCATAGAAAAACATGAACCTGTCACGCTTAGGTTGTGAGATCCGCGGTCAGTCTGGGCATTAGCGGTCCGTGCTCAGACCGTTTCCACAGACGTCTGCATGAGCCCTTAGTGTCTCAGTGCAGAGCTCAGCTGGAAGAATTATACACAATATCACTGTTCAGTTAAAGTGGGAAAATCACATGAAAATAACCAACAACCAATCAAAATTTGTAGATTAGGTTTTTATGATTGGTCGTTATTGATTTCTTTACTGTCATACATATGATATATTGCTGCAGATAAGCAGCTTCCCGTATGTTCTGTAGCTGCTTATTTCTGAATATGACCACTTATAAATTTATATAAAACTAGCTGAAGAGCCCGGCGCTGCCCAGGCATAGTAACTAACTACGGTTAGTTATAACAAATTATAATGATCATATCTCTATATATATAAAGCTGAGTGTATAGCCCCGCCCATTCCACATAGCCACATTCACTATAATATCCCACATCATCCCATCAGCCAGAGCCACCGGACTACTACCCATAATATCCCACATCATCTCGTCAGCCAGAGCCACTGGACTACTACCACTAATATCCCACATCATCCCATCAGCCAGAGCCACCGCACAACTACTACTAATATCCCACATCATTCCGTCAGCCAGAGCTACCAGACTACTACCCCTAATATCTCACATCATCCCATCAGCCAGAGCCACCGGACTACTACCCCTAATATCCCACATCGTCCCGTCAGCCAGAGCTACCGAACTACTACCCCTAATATCCCATATCATCCCGTCAGCCAGAGCCACTGGACTACTACCCATAATATCCCTCATCATCCCATCAGCCATAGCCACCGGACAACTACCACTAATATCCCACATCATACCATCAGCCAGAGCCACCGGACAACTACCACTAATATCCACCATCATTTCGTCAGCCAGAGCTACCGGACTACTACCCCTAATATCCCACATCGTCCCGTCAGCCAGAGCTACCGAACTACTACCCCTAATATCCCACATCATCCCGTCAGCCAGAGCTACCGGACTGCTACACATAATATCCCACATCATCCCGTCAGCCAGAGCCACTGGACTACTACCACTAATATCCCACATCATCCCGTCACAGCCGCCGGACTGCTACCCCTAATATCCCACATCATCCCGTCAGCCAGAGCTACCAGACTACTACCCCTAATATCCCACATCATCCCGTCAGCCAGAGCCACCGGACTACTACCCCTAATATCCCTCATCATCCCATCAGCCATAGCCACCGGACAACTACCACTAATATCCCACATCATTCCGTCACAGCCGCCGGACTACTACCCCTAACATCCCACATCATCCTGTCAGCCAGAGGCACAGGACTACTACCCCTAATATCCCACATCATCCCGTCAGCCATAGCCACCGGATAACTACCACTAATATCTCACATCATCCCTTCACAGCCACCGGACTTCTGGGTCGCCCTCGCTCGCCCAGGGCAGTGGGGTACTCGGCACCGGGCCGGTGTCGAGGCGGGAATGTGTCACAGCAGCGGTGACCCGGCCCGTGGCCCTGGGCGCCCAATATGAATGGTGGTGATGTTAATGGTGTTAAAGTTTATATGAAGAGTTTGTGACGCCACCCGTGGTGTTTGGCAAGTAAGGTGGTAAGCCAACGCTGCATGCAGATCCGCTGGGACTGATGGTGTGGTGCAGCAGAGATAGTATAGCTCCCCACAGGTGGAGCTGTAGTCCCAGCGCAGTGTAGGTGCAATGGATGAGGAGAGGCGCAGAATGGTATGGAAGCTGGTACCCAGGTGTAGTGGTGCTGGAATAACTGGAGGACACCAGAGTATGCGGTTCCAAAGCTTTACTCACTGTTTGCAGTTCACACAACTGCCTGCCTCCGTACTGTGTTCTCCAGGTCAGGGCTCCAGCCAACCTCCAGGCAGGATAGGATTCTCCCTTCCACACTCCGCCAACATGTACCTTCCTGAACGACTCCTCCAATGCGCCTTTAGGTGCGAAGCACTCCAGCACTTAGTTACCCTGGAATGCCTCTCTCTAGGTGTTCCTAGTCTTTACTTGTATGACAGACAGCTGTAGCCTGCTCGGGGACTCCTCACTGCGTCCCGGCTCTCTATTCAGTTGCTGTTGTGTCCCAAGTCTATGATGGGAGCAAGGCGTTAGCGGCTCACTACTCCTCCGGTGTCTATTGCCGGACATAAAGTTCCAATCAACCTCGGGGACCGGGCCCCGGCCTTTGCGCTCTCTGGACTGGAAGGGTTCTCTCTCTTTCTCAATCTGCTTCCCACCGTCCTTCTATTCTCCTTCGTTCCGATCTGTTCTCTCTCTCTCTTATGGAATCTGTAGTCTTCAGTCTACGTCTCTTTCTCCTTCTCTTCCTTCCCTGAGGAGCTCGTTCCACTAAGACCAGTCCTCAGCCTCTCCTGACTGACTGCCTTCCTCCGCCTTGAGCTCCTCTCAGGCTGACCTGCTGTCAGCCTGCTCTCTCTGGGACTCACCCCAGACTGACCTTCTGTCAGACTGACCTGAAATCCTACACCTTCCCTTTTATATCTAACTCCACCCACCTCCCCAGCACCTCTCGTGTTACGAAGCCAGGGACCACAAAAGGCACCCTATGATCTTTCCAGCATAAAGCATGGATGGGTCCCTGCTGAACTATCCTGTGTGTGGGGTGCAGGTGTTGGAATGCGGAAAGTAGTTCCCAGCCTACCTGGATGGTGGGGAACTACACCTTAGGAGAAGGTGCAGTACCTCTGTGGCGACTGAAGCCTCAGGGGCGCCACACTACTACCCCTAATATCCCACATCATCCCATCAGCCAGAGCCACCAGACTACTCCCCCTAATATCCCACACCATCCCGTCAGCCAGAGCCACCGGACTGCTACCCCTAATATCCCACATCATCCCGTCAGCCAGAGCAACCGGACTACTACCCCTAATATCCCACATCATCCTGTCAGAGCCACCAGATTATTATCCCTAATATCCCACATCATCCCGTTAGAGCCACCGGACTACTACCCCTAATATCCCACATAATCCCGTCAGCCTGGGGTCAGAACCAGAGCACTGAGTGGAATGGCCCTAATTTACATACCGAGGATCCCTTAAAGAAGGGCCTGGGGTCAGAAACACAGCGCTGAGTGGAATGGTCCTAACTTCCATACCAGGGATCCCTTTATGAGATACCTGGGGTCAAAACCAAAGCGCTGGATGGATTTGCCCTGACTTCCATACCAATGATCCCTTTAAGAGAGGCTTGGGGTCAGAATCAGAGCGCTGATGGATTTGCCCTAACTTCCATACTGGAGATCCCTTTAAAAGAGGCCTGGGGTCAGTACCAAAGCACAGAGTGGATTTGCCCTCACTTCCATACCGGGGATCCCTTTAAGAGGGGCCTGGGGTCAGAACCAGAGCTCTGAGTGGAATTTCCCTAACTTCCATTCCAATGATCCCTTTAAGAGGCCCTGGGGTCAGACCCACAGCGCTGAGTGGAACGGTCCTAACTTCCATACCGGAGATCCCTTTATGAGATACCTGGGGTCAAAACCAAAGCGCTGGGTGGATTTGCCCTGACTTCCATACCAATGATCCCTTTAATAGAGGCCTGGGGTCAGTACCAGAGCATTTGAAGGCAATTGCCGTGACTTCCATACCGGGGATCCCGTTAAGAGAGCCTGGGGTCAGAACTTGAACGCTGAGTGGAATTGCTCTAACTTCCATACCGGGGATCCCTTTAAGAGAGGTCTGGTGTCAGAACCAGCTGGATGGATTTGCCCTGACTTCCATACCAATGATCCCTTTAAGAGAGGCCTGGGGTCAGAATCAGAGCGCTGAGGAATTTGCCCTAACTTCCATACCAGAGATCCCTTTAAGAGAGGCCTGGAGTCAGTACCAAAGCACAGACTGGATTTGCCCTCACTTCCGTACTGGGGATCCCTTTAAGAGGGGCTTGGGGTCAGAACCAGAGCGCTTAGTAAAAAAGTGGCCTAACTTCCATACCAATGATCCCTTTAAAAGACCCTGGGGTCAGAACCACAGCGCTGAGTTGAACGGTCCTAATTCCATACAGGGGATCCCTTTAAGAGAGGCCTGGGGTCAAAACCAAAGCGCTGGATGGATTTGCCCAACTTCCATACCAATGATCCCTTTAATAGAGGCCTGGGGTCAGTATCAGAGCGCTGAGGGATTTGCCCTAACTTCCATACCGGTAATCCCTTTAAGAGGGAAAGTGTGCCTATGGGATGAAGGATGTGTGATGGGTATATGGTCACGGGAGAGGGTGATTAATTTCTGTCATGTGCAGTCTGCTCCTTTCTGGGGGGCAGACAATGGCTGGGAGCTTATGTTCCCAGTGATGCTAGATTTCTCCCACTATGTCAGTGTCTGCTGAGGTGTTGTCCAGTTGGGAAAACTGTTGCTCATAGCAACCAATCACAGCTCAGCTTCTTTTAAACATCAATGGTGAAATGAAAGATGCTTTGTGATTGGTTGCAAAGAAAACTGTTGCTCATAGCAACCAATCACAGCTCAGCTTCTTTTAAACAGCGCTGGTGAAATGAAAGATGCTTCGTGATTGGTTGGTGACACACACACACACACATTCAATTTTATATATAGAGATGCCGTCCTGTCATATCTATTAATCCACACAAAGCCCTATTTAGTATCCCATAATAAACACCTTAAAGCATAAAATATCATGGCTTGGGTGAAATGTTTTGGTGAATATCACATCTAATGAATATTGTCAGAATATGGTGTCAGATACTTTGCAATCAATAAAATGTTCAAAATAGAAAATATCCTATAAAATCCACAATATATTCTTATCTTAATGATCTGAGCCAGACTTCTATTCTTACTCATTTTATATGTGATTACCAATATTCTGACCATAAAACAGAGGGATTCTACAAGGAAATGTTGTTTTATTATCTGCTCCTAGTTTCTGGGTGTAAGTGGGAAATCCAGTTTCAGGAGTTAATCTTGTTTTACATTCCTGTCTCTTCTTTGTTTGGGCAATTTTCTGTCTATTAGAGACCCATGATGGCAGTTTCAGTGACCTGTGCACAAAATGGATATGACCTCTTGTAAATCCAAGTATTGTGACAGCAATGCATTCTTCAGAAGTGTCGCATAGACCCTAATACTGCACATGACGGGTGAAAGGGCTCATTCATGCAAAGCGGCCTGATCTGGTACTGCAATGCACGGAATGATGGCGGTTCTACTGACTCGAGCATGACAGCATAGAAATACATGCTGCATTGCTCCGGTCAGGAGACTCATGGTCAGTCCGTGCATTGCAGTTCAAGATGGGACCGTTTTGCACGGACTTCTGAATGAGCCCTAGGAGTATAATTACACAAGGCAGATATTCTGCAGAAAATTTCTGCCTGTATATCTTTATTATTATTATTATTATTATTATTATTTAACAGCCTCCAGCTCTGTCTCCAGCTATGGAGTCTTGATGGATGAACGCACTGGAGGAAGATCGATCTTGTGCAAACTTAGATAGGTCCACCAGGGTCTTCTCCACTGGTATCTTGATTGAGACTCCTTCCTCCACACATCATGTTGTGGACGGGTGATCTTTACTTACTTTATCCACCAACAGGTCTTAGACAGCCTTTTTCTCCTGGGACCCTTTTTTTCCTTTTTCAGCATGTGTTATTTTCTTCATTTATAGGATACCACTTGACTTGGCTATTTTCCCATTAATCGCTCTTTGGGACTCAGTTTTTGCTTTGGGGCTTATTTGCTCAGGTGGACTACTTTCTATTTGTTCAAGCTCATTTATATATGTATATAGCTTGCCACTTTGCATTGGATTGATTGCTATGCCTCTAGAACAGCTCTTTTCCCGGGACTCTTTTGGTGTGTAATATTCATAGTATACCCCAGGTGCACACAGTGGAGGAATCTGGTTGGTCCTCAATTGGTCCTCCAGCTGGTATTTACATTGGTCCTAATGGCTTTTTAATTGTTTTTAAATGTGTGTTTTTTGTTTTGCGTATATATTTGTATTACAATAAATGTACTCCTTTCATTTATGACGGTGATCCTTGCCTTGTATACACACTTCTTTTTTCTCATTTTTTCTGTAGAGAACCACAAGAGCACTGAACTGCGACAAGCGTTTCTGTGTACAGGTGAGTCGGGAGAGATTGCTGATTGTCAACAGTTATCTAAAGTGCATGGTTCCTTTAGCTCTGGTTCCCCATCTAGACCAACCAGTGCTCCATAATGCTGAAAATGCTGGAACACAAGCTGGAACAAAGCCACACTTTTAGCAATCAACTGATTGTCCCAGACGTAACCTCCCTTTTGTGGTTTGTTACCTGCACATTAAGTATAGACCAAGAATAATGTAAAAAAAAGTGTATTTGGAGTCTAGATGCACCACGGCAAATTTTAACCATTTATTCCTTGCTTGATATATTCTCATTTTGTAGACCGTAATCTTTGAATTCCATTGTGTATTCATAAAAAGTCCTGTCTGCAATGGATAGTCCAAGATCCAGTAAGTCCCCTTATCCTTCAATAGATGAATAAAAGGGACCAATTACTACAAAATAAAGAACTTTGATTAAAATTGACAGATCGGCAATGTTCACTGAACGACAAATGACTTCTAATTCTCTTAATCTTTACAGTATAATAACTAGGGTCCATATAGCCCGAGCCTGCAGTCATCATCACTACACGGCTCAGATCTGTCAGTTCTGAGTCATTTTCAATCTGAAAGGTGATAAAATGTAGAAATAATTGCTGTTTAGGTGTAAACTACTACCACTTATTGCATTGCTCTGTTAGAAAGTTACATTTACACTTTCTGCCTTTTTCCTCTGCAGTTGCTGTTTTTTAAAAAAGTTGGCAATTCCTTTTTTGTTTTTAATATGTGTTTTATTTGCGGTTTTCCCACACATATAAATGCAGAAAACAGCAACTACATCGAAAACTGATTAAAAAAACACATGGAAACCACAGCTAGCATTTCTCAAATGCATTTGGTTTTACAATGCGTTTCTACTGCAGAATACTGCTGCCATATGTGAATGTAGCCTTATATATTACTAGATGATGGCCCAATTCTAACGCATCGGTATTCTAGAATATGGAGACAAAAAAATTTAAAAAAAGGTTATTCTAACCTTCCGACGGCCCCCGATCTCCTCTCCACGTTCCCGGCATCTTCCGGTCCCAGTAATGCTTAGCGCGAAGAACCGGAGATGACGTCACTCTCGCAAGAGCACGAAGTCATCAGCGGTCTTTCGCGCAAGGCATTACTGGGACCAAAAGATGCCAGGAGCGTGGTGAGAGGAGGGAAAGAGTCCGGGGGCCGTCAGAAGGTGAATATATCACTATTTTATATTTTAATTCTATTTTTTACAGGTTTATGCTATCCAGGGCCTGGAGGAGAGTCTCCTTTCCTCCGGACCCTGGGTACCATCCGCACATTGAGCGCTGCGCCGGTCATCTCCCGGCTGCGTTGCCGCTGACCTCCGTGCGGCAGGAGATGACCCGCCGCAGATCTCCCGACGGTAGGGGTGGCGTGCGTTGTTCGAATTCCGTGCCAATTCACGGCCGAACTGCGCTTGTCGTCGATTGGTCGCGGCCGGCCGGGCGCAACCAATCGGCGACGTGGGATTTCCGTTACAGACAGACAGAATTAGATGATTATATAGTAGATTAATTCCTGCCTATAAGATAAAATAGGACTTGTCTATTGAATTCCATCTACCGGGGAAACTCCCTCAATGTAATGACTCGCGTTGTTTCTTCATAGCTTTTTAACTTTTAAGCGACTTTCTAGAATTTTCTGCTATTGCAACACTAAAAGGCATGGTATACAACAGCAAGTCCCAAAGCTATCCCCCATCACTGATGTGTCACTGACAGCTCCCTAGGTTATGTACGGTATATAGCGTATACTCCTTTGTATTACGTCTCACAATCTTGTTAAACAGGAAGAATAAAGCCAAACATTGGTACAGCAATGACTAACTCAAGATTTTGGACCATGCTCTACATTCTTTTGAAAGGAGCAGGAAGAGGAAAAAATATATTTTTTATTTGCTTTTAGATTCAATGTGTAAAAAAGATCAAAGTGCATATAATTACATACTGATTTTATTACGGTAATTTCCTGCTCAGAAACAATTAATAATCAGACTCAGGCTATACAGTTGTTGGTTCACATGTGCTGTATGTTCTCTATATCTGTTCCTTAGGAATTTTATATTATAAGGAAGGCTATGTGGGGGTCCATTATACTATATGGATGGCTATGAGGGGGCTTTTACAGTATACTGTTTGGAGTGCTATTTGGGGCTCATTATACGATATCAAAGGCAAGGTGGAGCTTAGTATATTATATGGAGGGCTATGTGGCCTAAACTGTATTTTGTGGAAGGCTATGTGGGGTCCATTATTTTGAATTGATGGCTATATGGGGACCATTATACTGTTTGGAGGGCTGTGTGGGAGCCATTATACTGTTTAGAGGGCTAGTGGGGGCAATTATACAATGTAAAGGTTTATGTAGGGTCCATCATACTGTGTGGGGTCCATTATACTGTATGGAGGGATATGTGGGGGCCATCATATAGTGTGGAGGGCTGTGTTGGGCTCACAGTTGGGCATCATACTGCGTTGTGGTCACCATACTTTTCTGGGTGGATACAGTAGAGTCATCATATGCTGTGTCAGGAGGTTAGTATGAAAGGAATTCACTATGTTGGTATCATACTGTGTTTGGGGGCACTTTTTTGGTATCGTACTTTATAAGGGCAATGAAAGGGAAATCTAGGACTTCGATAAAATAAACACCTCTCTGTAAGGGCTGCAAAGTTGTAAGATATGCTCTTGTGTGCCCCACTGAATATTATTTATTTATTTATTTATTTATTTTGTGAAGTCATGGCAATCAGGGTGGAAGGGAACACCGAGATGCGTATAGCGTGCACTCATACGTCATGCAGACACTGACTCAGGTGCATGCGCGCATCTGACATGAAGCTGGGGCTGTACACACAGGGTCAATGCGCATGCCTGGGGAGCGGATGGGTAGTGCGCACGTGCGGGATTTGATACACATTTGCCGAGTCTTTGGGCCAGTCACAGCAATCAAATGCAATCCTGTGGGCGTGCATAATTTCAAAAGTGCACTGGATGATCCGTGACTGAAAAGACAAAATCACGACACCTATGACTATAATAAAAGGCACGTGTGGGAACCATCTAATGATATAAAGTGTTTTTTTTTTTTAAACCTAATACTTGTACCACACTGGTGCCAGTTTAATAGCAAAAAACAAAGTGACAGGTTCCCTTTTAAAGAGAACCTGTTATCAGGATTTTATACCCCCAAATAATGGCATGTAAAGGTGCTAAAATCCACATGGTATCTAAATGTTTCCGGTATCTGCATCTATCTGCATCTGATGGCTCCATGTTGCACCACTGAGCGTCTTAGCACAGCAGGTGCAATGATATTACTAGATTGCTTCTGCTGCATGGGACCTCAATTCCCAGAGTGGAGCAGCACATCGCAAATTTGGGGATAGGAGAGTAGTTTTTTAATTTTTTTATTTTTTCTGAAAGTACTGTACTTGTTTTTATCAGCATCTTGTATTTTTTCAGTTAGCACTTGTGAGTACATCATATTGTGTGGCAGTCTGTAAGGGCCATCATACTTTGTAGAGGGTTATGGAGCAGGCATCACTGTGGGAGCATCATAATTTGGGTGTGGAAACTCTGAGACCTATGGGGACATCACAGTACAGGGTGGGCCATTTATAAAGATACATCTAAATAAAATAGGAATGGTTGGTGATATCAACAACCTGTTTGTGGCACATTAGTATATGGGAGGGGGAAAACTTTTCAAGATGGGTGGTGACCATGGTGGCCATTTTGAAGTCGGCCATTTTGGATCCAGCTTTATTTTTTTTAATGGGAAGAGGGTCATGTGACACATCAAAGGTTTTGAGAATTTCACAAGAAAAACAATGGTGTGCTTAGTTTTAATGTAACTTTATTCTTTCATGAGTTATTTACAAGCTTCTCTTTGTTTACAGCCATTGACATGTCGCAGAGGTTATCATGTGAGGAACGGATAGAAATTGTCTTGATGTCTGGTGAACGCAGTACTCAGGTCATTGCAGCAGATTTCAATGCAAGACACCCTACGCAAGAAAACTGTGATCATTGCCATTTTATTTAGCTGTATCCATATAAACGGCCCATCCAAAAAAGTTTGCCTCATCACTGAACATAATGTTCTGTGTAAACTGAGGGTCCTGTTCCAATTTTTGTTTTGCCCATTCTGAAAATCCAGCTCGCCGATCTGGCATCAGTCGATCATCCCATCGGCGGATACTAGCTACTCACAACAAGTTTATACATAGTGTCTCAGTGTCTCGTGTCGGTGGTTCCCCCAGGTGTAAAAGAGTCTTTATTTTCCTTGTTCTGATGATTATATGTGAGGTTTTGCAGGATGAATAACAGCTGAAACAGGGCTGGGCTCTTTTGGATCACTGGCATCACTTCTTCTAATTATAAATGTGTAGATGCTTGGAAATGTAAAAATAGACACATTCTGTAATAATTCCTCAGTCATCACAAAATAATCTACTCAGTGTCCTGATGGTAGAGAAGGCATTCGCCAGAGTTCACTGTGTCCCAGGATGACCAGCTTTAGCATCAAATAACTGTATAAACATATTAGCATTTGCCTTATAGTCCAGTAAATATATAAGGTATCAATAATTCTGGAAATTACATGCTGAGAACGATGCATATTCAGGCTCTCTTTGTGTCTGATCTGTAAGGTGCCCTTACACTTAAAGGGAATCTGTCAGCTGGTTTTTGTTATGTAATATGAAAACACCATAATGTAGGAGCAAAGACCCTGATTACAGAGAGGAGTGGTCATGGTTCCATCCCTCAGTGTGTCTGGGAGTCAGTTACAGACAGGGCAGCCGTCGGGTACAAGGGCGTGCTGAGCTGTCAGTGTTTCATTGTCCTAAGTGATTGCCAGGCTAATTAACTGGGCTGTTATTTCCAGACCTCTGACAGATGTACATTCAACTACTCTGTGTTTTGCCTCTCTGTGCCTTGCATTCTGTTTGTAGAACTTTTAGTGCCAGACCTTGGACCTCATTCTGACCATCCATCTGTTTAACCCCTTCTACTCTGAGCCTGGTATTCTGCCCTTGGAACATTACCTAACTCTCTTCTTTCGATTTATGACGTACCTTCCTTGCTATTGACCTCGGACATTTTGTCTATCATGTCTCACAGCTTGGCAGTAAGAAGTGACTCAGTGTCACATTACAGCTGGCCAATTTCTTTTTCGCCAGTATAGAGCCTGTTCACGCGCTCTGTGACCAAGCGGTGAATTTGACGCAGATGACTCAGTGAAATGCATTATGGTGTTGGTAGTGTTTTCTGCCCAGCAACAGATAGTTAACAGGGACAGTTACAGTTAACGGTTGGGACTAGCCTAGAGTGGGAGGGTCTAAGATGACTGGATAAGAGACTCTTCCTGTCAAGAAGTTAGAAGGGGCCCAGCATGTGTAGAATAAAAACCTAAGGTCTAATGTGAGCAGTGCCGCATGATGTGGGTGTCCCCAAGAAGAAAGGAGACGGAGACAGAGGATAGGGAGATTCTGAGAAAAGAAGTGGAAGATAAGTGATTGAAGGAACAGAGTGACCAATCGGAGAAGGGATCTGGGTCAGGACGCCTAGCAGTACGGCCTAAAGTTTATTACTCACAGAGGTAACTAGCCTAAATGAGACATAATGCTTAAGACAAAGAGAGTGTCCCAGGCAGGAGTTCAGAGCATCAGAGACAAAAGAAATAAGTAAAGGCCATAGTGGCAAAGTAGCTCCTCTAAGGGGAAAAGGATGAAGAACCACGAGTTGAGCATAGGACTCTTACAAATTGGATTGTAGTACTGAGCTTGGCTGTGGTGAAGAAAAGAGGAAAGGTGAAGATAGAAAACAAGAGAGAGAAGAGGAAGGAATCTGTTTGTGGAATATGCTACGTATTGTGAAATAATTATTCATCAAGATATGTGCTCGCTATCTCCTGTATATAATCCATTCCCAGTGATCGTTGAATAAAAAGTTTATTTTTGACTGGTGATCTCCCTCTTTCAACTGTCTAGCACCCAGTCCTGGCCAACTCAAGCTATCCTGAACCATTCGTTCTGCAAGGGCTTAGTGCCCCCACAGTACACCCAGCCAGGACCCCCACCTTCATGAAACATGCTGGGGCACAAGAAATTAGTTTCTCGCTCTTGGCTACTGCCCCGTACGAGGTTATAAAAGGTATATTTTATTTGGGACCAAGGTAATGGTGGATGTATAAAAAAGAAGAGAGAGTGCACACGTCATCAAATCCCATAAATCATAAAATAAAAAATTCAGAAATTAAATAAAATGGAGGGACAAAAATGCCTGCAGATATACATGTGCAATGATTATCTATAATAATAATAATAATAATAATAATAATAATAAATGTTATTTCTATAGCGCCGACATGTTCCGCAGCACTTTACATTTCAGAGTGGACTTGTACAGACAATAGACATTACACCATAACAATAATCACATAGATCATAACAGATACCAAGAGGAATGAGGGCCCTGCTCGCAAGCTTACAATCTATGAGGAAAAAAAGGGAGACACGAAAGGTGGGTAGTAACAGTTGCCCTGATTGTATGGACCAGCCATAATGTTAAGTGTGTAACAGTGCAGACGCAGAGGGCTAATGGATGCATAAAGCATGTGGGAACATGATGCAGGGAACCTGGTTATGGTAAAAACTTTTGGCTGTGACACATAGGGATAGATTAGGTTAATGTGTTGAGGCGGTAGGCCAGTCTGAATAAATGAGTTTTCAGGGCACGCTTAAAATTGTGGGGATTGGGGACTAATCGTATTGACCTGGGAAGTGCATTCCAAAGAATTGGCGCAGCACGTGTATAGTCTTGGAGACGAGAGTGTGAGGTTCTGATTATTGAGGATGCTAACCTCAGGTCATCAGCAGAACAGAGGGCGCGGGTAGGATGGTATACTGAAACAAGGGAGGAGATGTAGGGTCGTGCTGAGCCATGAAGAGCTTTGTGGGTGAGGGTAATAAGTTTGTCCTGGATTCTGGAGTGGATGGGTAGCCAGTGTAATGACTGGCACAAGGTAGAGGCATCGGTGTAACGATTGGCGAGGAATATGATCCTGGCAGCAGCATTCAAGACAGAATGGAGGGGGGAGAGTTTGGTAAGAGGGAGACCGATTAGAAGAGAGTTACAATAGTTGAGACGAGAATGAATAAGAGAAACAGTAAGAGTTTTTGCGGAGTCAAAAGTACGAAAAGGTCGAATTCTAGAAATGTTTTTGAGGTGCAGATAACAAGAGCGAGCCAGTGATCGTATGTGGGGGACAAAGGAAAGCTCGGAGTCAAGCATGACCCCAAAACAGCTGGCATGTTGCTGGGGAGTAATAGTGGAAACACGCCCGGAAATGGCAATGTCAGGTATAGGTACATTAATAGTGGGAGGAAACACAAGGAGTTCAGTCTTTGACAGGTTCAGTTTCAGATAGTGAGGACATGATGTTAGACACAGCGTTTAGACAATCGCTGGTGTTTTCTAGAAAGGCTGGCGTGATGTCAGGAGAAGAAGCGTATAATTGGGTGTCGTCAGCATAGAGATGGTACTGGAAACCAAATCTACTGATTGTTTGACCAATAGGGGCAGTATACAAAGAGAAGAGGAGGGGGCCTAGGACTGATCCTTGAGGAACCCCAACAGTAAGGGGAAGATGAGAGGAGGAGGAGCTAGCAAAAGATACAGTAAAGGAGCGGTCAGAGAGATAGGAGGAGAACCAGGAGAGAACGGTGTCATTGAGGCCAATGGAATGGAGCATAGTGAGGAGGAGCTGATGATCTACAGTGTCGAATGCTGCAGAGAGATCCAAGAGAATTAGCATGGAGTAATGACCATTTGATTTAGCTGTTAGTAGATCATTAGAGACTTTAGTGAGGGCAATTTCAGTAGAGTGTAAAGAGCGGAAACCGGATTGGAGAGGGTCGAGAAGAGAGTTATCAAAGAGATAGCGGATAAGACAGGAGTGGACCAGGCGTTCCAGGAGTTTAGAGATGAAGGGAAGATTAGAGACAGGTCTATAGTTAGCGGCACAGTTTTGGTTGAGGGATGGTTTTTTAAGTAGTGGATGTATGATGGCATGCTTAAATGAGGAGGGAAAGATACCAGAAGAGAGAGAGAGGTTAAATATTTTAGTTAGGTGAGGGGTGACAGCAGGGGAAAGGGGCTGGAGTAGATGAGGCAGAAATGGGTCACTGGTGCAAGTGGTTGGGCGAGAAGATGCAAGGAGCCTGCTTACTTCTTCTTCTGTGACTTGTTCAAAATCAGAGAGTGAGCTAGATGCAGTGGGGAGGGAGGACAGTGCATGGTATGAGGTGATTGGGAGATAATTTCCTGTCGGATCTGGTCGATTTTTTCTTTGAAGTAATTGGCCAGTTCGTCAGCTCGAAGCTCCGTGGTTGGGGCCTGTACTCTTGGGTTGAGCAGAGAATGAAAAGTGTCAAAGAGACGTTTAGGGTTATTGGACAATGAGGTGATGAGGGTGTTGAAATAGGTTTGTTTTGAGAGGTGAAGGGCAGTGTTGTATGTTCGAAGCATAAACTTATAATGGATGAAATCTTCGGGTAGGTTGGATTTTCTCCACAGACGTTCGGCGCACCTGGAGCACCGCTGCAGGAAACGTGTTTGCAGGGTGTGCCAGGGTTGTCGCCGTCTGTGTTGTGGTGTTCTATGTATAGGAGGTGCAAATTCATCCAGGGCACTTTGAAGTGTTTCATTGTAATGCTTCAAGGCAGAATCAGGGCATGAGAGGGAGGAGATAGGGGCCAATGAAGACTGCAAGTTCTTCATAAGTTTCTGGGTGCTAATGGCCTGTATGTTTCTATAAATATGGACAGTGGGGGTGACCTGAGCAGCCTGGCAGTTCTTGATAGAGAATGAAAGAAGGTTGTCGTCAGAGAGAGGGAGAGGTGAGTTTGCAAAATCATCCACTGCACAAAGCCGAGAGAAGACCAAGTCGAGGGAGTTTCCGTCTTCATGCGTTGTAGAATTAGTAAGCTGCAAAAGGCCAAACGAGGAGGTTAGAGATAAAAGGTGAGTAGCAGATGGGGAGAGGGGAAGAGCAATGGGGATGTTGAAATTGCCCATGATGAGGGTAGGGATGTCACAGGAGAGAAAATGTGGAAGCCAAGTGGCAAAATGATCCAGGAACTGATGGGAGGGGCCGGGAGGACGATATACCACCGCCACTCGCATGGAGAAGGGGGTGTAGAGTCTGACGGCATGGACCTCAAAAAGAAGGGAAGACAAGTGAGGGTACTTGAGGGATAACCTGAAAGGTACATTTTGGTGATAGGAGCAGACCAACGCCTCCACCTGCTCTATTGTCTAATCTTGGGGTATGAGAGAAGTGTTGTCCACCATATGAAAGAGCAGCAGCAGCGGTAGTGTCTGACTGCTGGATCCAGGTTTCAGTAAGAGCCAGAAGGTTAAGAGAATTAGAAAGGAAAAAGTCATGAATGAAGGAGAGTTTGTTACACACTGAGAGAGAATTCCAAAGGGCACAATTAAGAGAGACAGATGGCAGGCAGGGAATATTAATAAGATTAGAGGAGTTTCTGAGTGTAGAAGTTGGGGGGGTTGACTTTCTATAACATGGGGGACCAGGGTTGGGAGCAATGTCTCCTGCGACTAGAAGGAGGATAGAAAGAGTGAGCAGATGGTTAAGTGATTTGTGAGAGCGTCTCTGATGTTGAATGGTGGGACTGAATGGATCTGTGCTGTGTAGCAATGTGAAAAGAGTGTGAGTGTTTTACATAGGAGAGGAATGGAGTGAGGGGCCAATATGGACGGAGTGCAGAGAGTTAATACCAGGGTGATGGATGTGTGTAAATGCAGCGGCCAGGATATAAATTATACAAATGCATATGGTAAATATTTGTGGTAGTCCAAATGTACAGGGAATAGATTTATTTATTTGTCTTACCTGTCTCCTGCCCTGTCTAACTGCCATGTTATAACTGCCAGCGTACTTTGATACATGTACTTCGATTACATATGCATAAATGCCCCCCTGCATAAATGCCTTCCCCAGGCTAGCTCTGAATTTATAGAAGGCCAGTTCTAAGATCTTCCTTTTTTTTTCACTCCTTAGGGTACCGTTACACCTAGCGATGCACCAGCGATCCCGACCAGCGATATGACGCGGTCAGGATCGCTGGTGCATCGCTAGGTGGTCGCTAGTGAGCTGCCACACAGGTAGATCTCACCAGCGACATCGCTGGGGACGGGGATCGCTACTTACCTGTCAGACGCGGTGATCCTGCGTCCTCCCGCCCGCGTCCACGCGTCGCTCGTCGGCGCCACAGGAAGCGCCGCAGGAAGTGGCCGACGAGGAATGGTCCAGGAGCTTCTCGCGCGATCAGCGATAGCCAGGGGGGAGCCGGTCGGAGGTAAGTATCACATGCAGCGATATCGCTAGCAATATCGCTGCAACGTCCCAAAATCGGTGACTTTACAGCGATATTGCTAGCGATATTGCTAGCGATATCGCAGTGTGTAACGGGGGCTTTACTCGTTAGCAATCAAACTAAGTTAGGACAGCAGGACACAATAAATGTATTTAGCAGATAAACAAGTGTCCAGGCCTACATGGATCATAAACCACTTTGAAAAGTTACTTGACCTCAATAGCATAAGGGGACAAGCAGGGTGAGGTGAAATAACTATATACCATTATATATGCTGCAAAGATGAATGATAGAGGTTGGACACATACAGGATTCAGTGAAGTTGCATTATATATGCATTATATATGCTGCAAAGATGAATGATAGAGGTTGGACACATGCAGGATTCAGTGAAGTTGCTGGAAATCGTTAAATACCATTATATATGCTGCAAAGATGAATGATAGAGGTTGGACACATGCAGGATTCAGTGAAGTTGCTGGAAATAGTTAAATACCATTATATATGCTGCAAAGATGAATGATATAGGATATCTAACGAAACACATGCAGTTGGGACCAGTATATGTTTTCAGACATGCATATTTATAACAACCTCATGATTGTACAGACTCAAGAAAGTCTAAGTCAAAAAACATGCATGTGGGAGATGAGGAAGACACTGCCATCACTGATAAGAGTATGCTGTACATGTGAAAGTCAATAAAATTGGTAGACAGCTTCAGGATACATACAATAAAACCCAAGATAGAAACTATTTGTCAAGTGACATGCATATGGGCTTAGAAGGACTGAACCCGGCTAGTAGACATGCAGCCATGGGGAACCTCATGAATGTAAGGCCAGCTCAAAGAAGAGGATACATACAATGCATAGGAGAGTGGTGTCCACCTCAACACGTGTTTCAGCTACTGCCTTTGTACTTCCAGCACCCATTACCTTGGTCTCTAAAATAACATGCCTTAATTTATTTGCATGAGTCATGGACTATTTGGTTTATTTTCTCTCTTAATAGGTACGTTACACATTGACCCTATATCTACAGCTGAAGTGTTTGGTTCCTCGCCCTTGGACTGGTATTTTCTTAATAGTAACAACTACTTTAATTTTAAGAAGCATATAACCTTAGTAGGGATCACGGAGGAGGAGGCCAATGACCCATGTAACAATTTATAGGTCAGATTTATGCTACTTGTATTTCCTCCTATTTTACAATGGGTAAGTGTTGGTGCTATTTTAGATTGTACAAGTTCCTTGTAAATTGTGGACTCTTGATTGCAGATATTCCTCTCTTAGTATATTTATCCCTACTTCTCTCCAGGTGTGAAGGTTCCACCATGCAACACAGGAGCCTTTATTGGGCATTTTTTTAGCAGTATATGTAATCTCATTTTCATCAACAAACCTCTGATCAGTAATGAAGAGTTTTCATTCAAATGTGTTATGTGTCCTCCATGTGCTACAAATCCCTATCCCTATGGGTCCTTATTAAAATACCTGTCTACACATTAGTTCTTCCAAATAAATTACAATGTACAGTACATGAACAGCGCCTCGGTGATTGATCTCTCAACCCTGGCACCCGGCGAAATAGCCTCATATGAGGAAGTTTGTCTAGAGAAAATACTATAATTGTTTCTTTGTAGCGTATTAATAGCCATGTACTTAAGACAGGCATGACTTACATTGTTTTGGAGAGTAACTTGCCTTAGAGTTAGAGAGGAGATTGCGCGTCTCTTAATGATAAAACTGTGCGCTTTACTTTGTATGACGAAGAAATGAAAGGTGAAATGTCGGCTAAATTCAGTCACTAGTCAGTAAATGAACAGTTAATGAAACTTATTGGTAAAAGTGAGTCTTTAGTGGCAAGAAGCCATTATTTCAAGCATTCTTACAATACTCAAGGTTTTCCTGCTACTAATGCCAACCCTGGATCAATTCTGCAATTCTGGTTCACATTACACATACAAGAAAAGGTGAATTACTACGACAAAAAGCAAATAACCAAATAAAATATATCTAAAATTGTATTGATGCATGAAGATTAAAATGTATTTATTGACATTTGGACTTCTAGGTCCTCACTGTGTTGTTCTCTGTTGTATAGTATGTCTCATATTTGATATATCTAGTGGGTATGGAAAGTATTCAGACCCCTTTAAATTTTTCACTCTTTGTTTCATTGCAGCCATTTAGTAAATTCAAAAAAGTTCATTTTTTTCTCATTAATGTACACTCTGCACCCCATCTTGACTGAAAAAAACAGAAACATTGACATTTTTGCAAAATTATTAAAAAAGAAAAACTGAAATATCACATGGTCATCAGTATTCACACCATTTGCTCAGACACTCATATTTAAGTCACATGCTGTCCATTTCCTTTTGATCCTCCTTGAGATAGTTCTACTCCTTCATTGGAGTCCAGCTGTGTTTAAATAAACTGATAGGACTTGATTTGTAAAGGCACACACCTGTCTATATAAGACCTCACAGCTCACAGTGCATGTCACACCAAAGGAGAATCATGAGGTCAAAGGAACTGGCCAAGGAACTCAGAGACAGAATTGTGACAAGGCACAGATCTAGCCAAGGTTACAAAAGAATTTCTCCAGTACTCAACGTTCCAAAGAGCACAGTGGCCTCCATAATCCTTAAATGGAAGAAGATTGGGGCTGCCAGAAGTCTTGCTAGACCTGGCCATCCAGCCAAACTGAGCAATCGTGGGAGAAGAGCCTTGGTGAGAGAGGTAAAGAAGAACCCCACGATCACTATGGCTGAGCTCCACAGATGTAGTAGGGAGATGGGAGAAAGTTCCACAAAGTCAACTATCAATGCAGACCTCCACCAGTCGGGTCTTTATGGCCGAGTGGCCCTACGGCAGCCTCTCCTCAGTGCAAGACATATGAAAGCCCTCATACAGTTTGCTAAAAAACACATGAAGGACTCCCAGTCTATGAGAAATAAGATTCTCTGGTCTGATGAGACAAAGATAGAACTTTTTGGTGATAATTCTAAGTGGTATGTGTGAAGAAAACCAGGCACTGCTCATCACCTGCCCAACACAATCCCAACAGTGAAACATGGTGGTGGCACCATCATGCTATGGGGGTATTTTTCAGCTGGAGGAACAGGACGACTGGTTGCAATTGAAGGAACCATGAATGAGACAAGATATATCCTGGATGAAAACCTCTTCCAGAGTGCGCTGGACCTCAGTCTTGGCTGAGGGTTCACCTTCCAACAAAACAATGACCCTAAGTACACAGCTAAAATAACAAAGCAGTGGCTTCAGAACAACTCTGTGACCATTCTTGACTGGGCCATCCAGAGCCCTGACCGAAATCCAATTGAGCATCTCTGGAGAGACCTGAAAATGGCTGTCCACCAACGTTCACCATCCAACCTGGGATCTGCATGGAACAATGGCAGAGGATCCCCAAATCTAGGAGTGAAAAACTTGTTGCATCATTCCCAAGAAGACTCATGGCTATACTAGCTCAAAAGGGTGCTTCTACTCAATACTGAGCAAAGGTTCTGATTACTTATTGACCATGTGATATTTCAGTTTTTCTTTTTTAATAAATTTGCAAAAATTTCTACATTTCTGTTATTTTTCAGTCAAGATGGGGTGCAGAGTGTACATTAATGAGAAAAAAAATAAACTTTTTTGAATTTACCAAATGGCTGCAATGAAACAAAGCCTGAAAAATTTAAAGGGGTCTGAATACTTTCTATACCCACTGTATGCAGTATATTCATATAACATTGTTTATGTATTTATCCATTTAATACTATTTTGTATTTTCATTTATATCTCTTTTATATACTTCTTTACTATATCATATATATACAGACCCATATGATATAGATAGATAGATAGATAGATAGATAGATAGATAGATAGATAGATAGATAGATACAAAAATAAAAGTCAAAAAGCAGCACTAAAAGGACACATAGGATGCATGAAATCCTTCCAGGTATGTACCAAACCTCATAATAAGGTCCAAAAGAATGAAGGCGGCACTCCAGTTAGAAAAATTAGATGTGGTCTATTGGCCCATATGCGACGTTTCAGTCCCAGATGAGGACCTTTCTCAAGCAGTTACAAAGTGCAAGTGTGTATTTATATATAGCAAAAAAAAAATCATTTAACGCAATCAATAACAATCAGTAAATTGTATCATACATAAAAATTACAGTGAATTCACAATGACATGAGTAGATCAAATAAGGTGTAAATAAAGTGCGACTCAGTGCGTAACAACCATATCTGACACCAATTACAGTGTAATACGCAATAAAGACAATTGACAATTAATGACAGCTGTGGATCATGATATACAGGAGGCATGACTCACCCCATATGCATGGAAAAATCGCACCGGTTACCGGCGTTCTCAAAATTGCAATGAGCATGTCAGAAAATTGTTATGCCACTTTAGTCATCACATCCGCTCATGCGCAGATGGCAGCTGTAGTTCTCAGTATGTCGCCATCTTGGACAACAGAGAGCGCATGCGCCACCTGAAAAAGAACAGGACAAAGCGTGGCTTAGTGCGCATGTCCACTGAGGTATTACCCCATATTTTATTGAAATCTGCGCTATCACAGAAAAAAAGAAACAAGAAAAACCAGATTGCGTTGCGCAAACTAAGCTATGATTTTTGTTACAGCCACCTAAGAGAAAAACCTTCCCATGAAAATACCGGACATTGCAGCCCAAGAGACACACATAAATGTGGAAAAGATTTAATTTTTTCCACAAAGGGCTAAGGGACTAACCCAATAGTGTCAGGAGCACCCCCCATTAGCTGGGATTGGTCACCCATGACACCATTGGTCGGTGGGAGAACCCCCCTCTGTATGGGAGGGGTCTCAACCTCCAACCAATTTAGTATATTCATCCACAATAAGCCACTGAGTATATTCAATGATGTATGTATACAAGGTGCTGTCAAATTCTTTATTCTGGTTAAATACATAAAAAATGGCAGACAATAATGTGGCAAAAGACCAGTACTGTATATGACAGGACAAAAATACAGGTGGGACGAGTCATGCATCCAGATGATAGAATCGGTTATCCAATCATCTAGAAAAAAAACAGAAAATTAAAAATACATTAGAATATAATCAATACATAACCATTTACACCAATAAAGGTTTCCAAAATGGAAACTGGGAACCTGAAAAAAAGAAGGGCCAATTCATAGCGTGATACCAAGTTTATAGTCTACATTCAGACTGAAAGATTTCAAAGTATTGAGTCTCCTGATTCATTTCAATTCTTTTTATTTTAAGTAACCTCTCTCTGTCTCCACCCCTTCTGAGTGGGGGAACCTGATCAATAATCATGAATTTAAGATCCCTCTCCCCATGTCTATTCTCAATTAAATGTTTTGGTACCTGTAGATCCATCTTACCCTTCCTGATAGTGTACCTATGTTGATTCATTCTTGGTTTCAAATCACAAGTGGTTTCACCCACATATATGAGTTTACAAGGGCATTGTAAGACATAGATGATAAAATCATAGGAGCATGTCAAATAATGTTTTAATGAAAAATCTCATTAGAAACCGGATGCTTAAAGGATGAACCCATCATCATGTAAGAACAGTTGACACAATTGAGACAAGGAAAGCACCCTGTTCTTGGTTTACCTGTCAAAGAGATTTGACTATTGATCTTCAGTGGGCATATATCAGAATGTATAAATTGTCTCCTAAATTTTCACCACGTTTGTAGGATATTAGAGGAGGAAGTTTAAATTCTTCCACATCTGGACAGCACTTTCCCAATATGGACCAATGGCGTTTAACTATAGCTGTGATATCCTTACTCTCTTCACAGAAGGACATAATAAATGGAATCCTCTTGGGAAAAGGCATGATAGTGTTGGATTTATCCAATAAATATTACTGTCAGTTTCATGTATCCTATTACACAATTTCTTCATTAATTTCCTAGGGTAACCTCTCTGTTCAAACGCCTTCACCATGATGTCTAAAGTGGGTGTCAATTGATCATCCTCACTAATGATACGCCTTTCCCGCAATAATTGACTGTATGGCAAGGATTCCACCATTTTCCGTGGATGAAAACTATCATAACCCAAAATATTATTTCTGTCTGTGGGTTTTACAAACAGTTCTGTAGTCAAATTGTTATCGATATTCCTAATTAATACATCTAGAAACTGGATTTCACTCTCAGAATGCGTGAGAGTGAACTTAATCTCTCTATCCATATTATTGAGAAAACCATGAAAATCCATTAGCTCACCTAGTGAACCAGTCCAAAGGAGGAGGACATCATCTATGTATCTCCACCACCTCAACACATGTGTAAAGTGGTGGGACACATAGATGAGGTCCTCCTCCAATGCCATCATCGTTAAATTAGCATACGCAGATGCCATATTGGCACCCATCACTGTACCTCTTAATTGTGCATAAAAATCTTCACCAAAGAGAAAATAATTGTTTTTCAAGACCCATTCCAGAAGATCAAGGGCAAACTCAAAGACACATGGATTAAAACTGGTACTCTCAAGTCCTTTGCATGCAGATGCTAACCCCAACTCATGGTTAATTGAGGTGTAAAGTGATACCACATCGAATGAGGCCAAAATAACTTTACCATCAATTTTGGTATCTCTCAATTTGCATAGAAAATCAGTGGTGTCTAAAATGAATGATGCCGCCTTCTTAGTCAAAGGACTGAGGACTTTATCCAAGAAAATTCCAGCATGATTGAAAATAGATCCTCTCCCCAACCAATTGAGTATGTTCATCCACAATAAGCCACTAAGTATATTCAGTGATGTACTGTATGTATACAAGGTGCTGTCAAATTCTTTATTCTGGTTAAAGGGAACCTGTCACCCCCCCAGGGCGTTTTTCAGTTAAAGAGCCACCTTCAGCAGCACTAAAGCTGCATTCTGTGAAGGTGGCTCTTCTTTTTCTGACCCCCAGTAACGCTGAAATATCGACTTTTAAAATTAGCTCCTCATAACTGTAATGTGTCCCATAGGTATGAGGTGTCCCCCTGTATCAGCCGCCTACCATCTGTCCATCATACCTGTCCTGTGTGTGGGCGCCGTCCACCATCTGTCCATCATGATGCCCCTGTGCGTCGCTGCCTCTTCTTGATTTGAATCCTGGCGCCTGCGCTGTGACAAGAGTTCTCGGGCATGCGCAGTGCGCTCTGCCCGAGAACCGACATCAGACTATTGCGCCTGCGTGTTGCGGAGGCCCCAGCCCCGCAGTGTGAATACATCATAACACACTGCAGGGCAGGATCTGGGGCCTCCACAACGCGCAGAGGCAATAGCCTGATGTCGGTTCTCGGGCAGTGCGCACTGCGCATGCCCGAGAACTCTTGTCACAGCGCAAGCGCCGGGATTCAGATCAAGAGGAGGCAGCGACGCACAGGGGCATCATGATGGACGGATGGTGGGCGGTGCTGAGACACAGGACAGGCATGATGGAAGGATGGTAGGTGGCTGATACAGGGGGACACATCATACCTATGGGACACATTACAAGTATGAGGAGCTATTTATAAAAGTCGATATTTCAGCGTTACTGAGGGTCAGAAAAAGAAGAGTCACCTTCACAGAATGCAGCCTTAGTGCTGCTGAAGGTGGCTCTTTAACTGAAAAACGCCCTGGGGGGGGGGTGACAGGTTCCCTTTAAATACACAAAAAATGGCAGACAATAATGTGGCAAAAGACCAAATTATTGTATTACTATTGTTACGCCTAGCACAAACAATGAAAAGATGTCAGATGCGTCAAGGTGTTTCTGGTCACATCAGGAAGCTAAAACCATTCAATGAGAAAAGTTAAAGGCAATAGTAGCACTTAAGTCCTGTGGATGGGCGTCAGCAATTATACATGAAAAATATAGTACAATTGTATATAAGCTTTACCAAAGCCCTGATGGTGAACACAGGCAGAAATTCACAGTAAAATAGTGCAGTTTCTTAATAATGGACACTTGGAAAAAGTGCCCAGTGAATTAAATGCATTTTAGATGTATCACCGCCAGAGCCGTAACAATGGGCACTAGCAGGTTTGATATAAGCACACTTGGGTACTGATGGATGGCACTAGTAACCATGTACACTGTGTAAAGTGCATTTTTGTATAGCCATGCCAGAGCACTGATGGTGGATACGAGCATAAAACCACAATACATAAAGTGCAATTTCATGTGAACATACTAGAGCCCTAATTATGGATCCTGCGCACAATATCCAATTAGTGACAAGGCCACATTTTTCAAATCTGACCAGTGTCACTTTACGTGTCAATAACTCTGGAATGTTTTATCATATCCCAGTGAATCTGAGAATGAGTTATACTTTATTATACTTATTATATTTTATGTTGGTGGTAAATTTAGGTCGATATGTTTTGCAATGATATCTAAAAAATATCAGACATTTGACAAAAAAAATGATCTCGGTGCTAGTGGTTTTCTCATTGAGGTCACCGCAGTTCATTGAGCTGCTTACAATGAACTGCCAGTGGGAACGGTGCAGCTTCAGTGACTGGCGGTAACCACTATGATAGCTGCGCTCTCAGCAGCTCAGTGAGTCCTGATTTTCAGCCTGAACAGTCGCATCATGCCACCGTTCAGTTTGAAACCAGATGTAGTAGAGATTAATTACGGCACGGGACAGTATGGATTATCTTCTGATCAGACGGGTGAGGAATATGGTTGTTTATTATTTTTGGTCTTTTACATGGGACATGTTTCAATAGAATAGGCGTAAGGTGAATGTAGCTTTGTTGTTTTTTTTTAAATAAATGCAAAAGAGGGTGTTGAATTTTATTTAAAGTAAAGGATTTTATTCTTGCTGTGTGTTTATTTCAAATCTTACTATGGGGTAAGTAATGGGGGTCTTATAGACACCTCTCCATTACTAACCCTTGAGATTTATATCAGCTGACAATACAAAGATGACATAAAGCCAACCATAAACCTAAGCAATAGATTTGATGCATCTTATGGATGCGCCATTTCTGGGGTGGCAAAAGGCTGATGTCGGTAGCCTGGGGTAGGGGGACAATATATCTGGCTCATTATCAGGCTATTAATAACCCACAGCTGTCTGTTTTGCCTTTGCTGTCTTGAATTTATGGTTGCATCATTTTTTTCTGGGGTCCCTGGTAAATTCATCAGGCTAAGCAAACAACTGTGAGCTATTATTAATAACTTAGGAACCTTTTGGGATATTGTCCCTTTTCCCAGATTATTAACATCAGCCCCCAGCAGTGGGCTTACTCTCTGCTGGCTATGAAAATTACGCTGGAGCCATTTTTAAAATTTAATTCTTAATTTTACAAAGGATGTACACAGCGGTGCTCAGTACAACTCCCATCATTGTCACCTGATTCCACTGATCTCAGGAGCACCACACGACAATGATGAAAGCTGCATTCAGCACCCGGCACCTGGGATCAGAGCGAACTGTACTGCTTTTCCCAGGAGCTGGTACGTGTCACACGGACACACAGAATGCACATGGATGTGAAACACGGACACAAGGCCAGCAAATAGATACACAGATGTCATACAGTTGTCACATACATACAGGTGGCACATGGACACAGGCTACAGACAGGGCTGCCATCAGGGCATAACTGTCCTGACTGGCGTATGGGGGCCTATCAGCTGAGGGGGCCCACATCGGGCCCCGTCACTGCTACCCATTGGGCCCCGCCCCACCGCCCCGCCCCCAGCGGCAGGATTATGCCTCCAGGACGTAGGTTCAGTTACTCTATTGCCGTGCGGACCCGTATGGCATTAGTTAAAGCAACCAGCCAATCGGAGGCTGGCAGCTGACATTAGCGTGCACGTCGCCGGCGTCTGACATCATTCTCAGTTGCCGGTGAGTGCGCGCTTTCAGGTTGGGGGTGAAGATCACTCGCCGCTGGAGCATGGTAAGGTAAGGAGAAATGTGTTTTTTTTAATTAGTATTGAAAGCAGCAAGTCAGCAGGATGGAGACGGGGCAGAATTGGAGACACTGGGGGCAGGATGGAGATGGGGCAGGATTGTAGACACTGGGGGCAGGATTGTAGACACTGGCAGCATGACTGGAGACACTGGGGGCAGGATTGGAGACATTGGGGGCATGATGGGAGACACTGGGGGCAGGATTGGAGACACTGAGAGCAGGATTGGAGACACTGAGGGCAGGATTGGATACACTGGGGGCAAGATTTGAGACATGGGTGCAGGATGAAAGATATGGGGGCAGGATTGGAAACACAGGGGGAAGGATGGAGACATGGTGCGGGATGGAGACAGATAGGGCAGGATCATGGGGCATGATGGAGACAGATGTGCAGGATCATGGGGCAGGATGGAGACAGATGGTGCAGGATCATGGGGCAGGATTGGAGACACGGGGGCCGGATGAAAGACATGAGAGGAGGATTGGAGACACAGGGGGCAGGGTTGGAGACAGATGGGGCAGGGTTGGAGACAGATGGGGCAGGGTTGGAGACAGATGGGGCAGGATTTGAGACAGATGGGGCAGGATTGGAGACATATGGGGCAGGATGGAGACAGATGGGGCAGGATGGAGACAGATGGGGCAGGATGGATACAGATCGAGCAGGATCACAGGGCAGGGTGGATATGATGGAGACAGATGGGGCAGGATGGGGAGATCATATGGGGCAGAATGGATACTCATGAGGGCAGGATGGGAGAACATATGGCTGAAGCCATTAATGAGACACACGGGGGTCAGGACGGGGGATATTATTACCATAGGGGCTAATTAAGGGATATTATTACTGCAGTGATGTATTTATTTTATTTTTAGAGTATACTGTTTTAAATGGGGGAGTGATACTATGTTGCCTTTTTCTTCTTCATGTGGTGTAATGTAGAAGTTGGGAAAAAAATAAGTAATGTGTTCTGCAAGCGGTGCTCTAGATAACTGTGTTATTTCCTGCAGAGACGAGCCCTGGCTGGAAGAAGTGATGGTGGTCTGTGCTGGATGAAAGATGAAAAGCGAAGATGAAGGACTTCACCTAGAGACATCACTGTTGAGTCAGTGTGTTACCTATACACTGACACTATACACTCTATACTATATACAGAGGTCCTGTGTATAATGTCACCAGTGATCACTGTATTACCTATACATTATATACAGAGCTCATGTGTATAATGTCATTGATCACTGTATTATCTGTACACAGACACTGCATACTAAGTACAGATCTCCTGTGTATAATGGCACTTGTGGTGATAGTGGATCGCCCTCCCAGGGCTGTAGGGGACTCGGAGCCGGGCCCGTTGATTTCAATGGGAGGTGTCACGGTAGCTGTGACCTGGGCGTCCTTTGTAAAAGGGGAAAAGTGTTGAGCGTGTGGATGATGATTAAAGTTTATAATGATTTGTGACGCCACCTGTGGTGTTCGGCAATGAAGATGTTAAGCCAACGATCCTCTGGGACAGATGGTGTGGTGCAGCAATAATGGTGTGGCCCTCCACAGGTAGGGCTGTAGTCCCAGGGCAGTGTAGGTGAAGAGATAGGGAGGAGATGTAGATGGTGTGGTGCCAGGCACAGCGATGTAGCAGTGCTGAGTGTGTTGGTGCAGGAATAAGTGGAGGACACCAGGAAATGTAGTTCCAAAGCTTTACTCACAGTCTGTTGTGCATATAGGTGCCCGCATCCATGCTGTGTCCTCCAGGTCAGGAGCTCAGCCAACCCCCAGGCAAGATGAAGTACTCTGTTCCAACACTCCGCCAACATAAGTGCCTTTTCTGAACGTCTCCCTTTTGCGCCTATAGTGAAGTACTCTCAGTACTGAGTTACACTGGAGTTCCTCCTGTCAAATGTTCCTAAGAACTGTACTTGTATGGCACACAGCTGTAGCCTGCTTCGGGGACTCCTTGCTACCAAGTCCCAGCTCACTATCATTGCTGTTGTGCCCCCAAGTCTTGTGTGGGAATAAAGTGGTGACAACTTCTATTCCTCCGGTGTCTGTCGCTGGACCATTAGTATCCATACAGCCTCGGGGACCGGACCCTGGCCTTGCGCTGTGAACTTGGGAAGGGTTCTGCTCTAACCCTAATCCTTAGTCATCCTCTCCTTACATTCCGTACTAATCCTTCCTTCTTATGGAGAGAGTCAGGCTTTCCATCAATGTCTCTTTCCTGTGCCAGCGGACCCAGGTCACTGTGGTCGGCTGCAGCACTTCCTTCATCCATCCCACTCAGGGGATCTTCACTCCTCCACTCACTCTGTCAGACTGACTAAATCCTAAACTCTTCCCACTCTTTTGGTGAAGACTAAACTCCACCCGCCTCCCAGGACGCTTCGTGTTCCAAGCAGGGAACCTCCAAAGGGTGCTTTGCTACACTACTATGTTGTGTAGGATGCAGGTGTTGGAGTGTGGTCAGGTGTCTCCACCTTACCTGAATGGTGGGGTGCCACACCTCAGGAGGAGGTGCAGTACCTCTGTGGCGACTGAACCCTCAGGGGCACCACAATAGTATTGTGGGTTTTTTTTATTACTGATCAGTGTTGTAATATTCAGTCACTATTTGATGGTAATAAGTGGTCTGGACACGGTTTTACGGTATTTGTCCCTTGTATGTACTATTATTTGGTCACTTTGTGGTGGTAATATGTGGTCTGGTCATGGTGTGGCGGTATTTGTTGCTTGTATGTGATATTATTCCATCACTGTGCTAGTAATATGTGGTCTGGACATGGTGTGGCGGTATTTGTTCCGTGTATGTGGTATTATAGGTCACTATGTGGTGGTAATATTGTGTCTGGTCATGGTGTGGTGGCACTTGTCCCTTGTATGTGATATTATTGGTCATTTTAAAAATTGAAAAATAGATAAAAATATGCCTAAATTGTACTGCATATTGTAACAAATATTTAATAGGTTACAGTAGAGTTGAGCTCGGCCAAAAGTGTCTACCGTGTTGTGGTGGCAGCTTAAAAATTATTTTGTCCAAAACAAAAGCTGCTGGCTATATGTGTGATCTGGTGATGGGAACTGTTAATGTGTGATTGGTGAGAAGTGGAGCTTTTCCAAGAGAGAGAGGTGAGGCTGTGGACAGTTTGAGGGGTGGAGGCGGGGCTGGGGTGGAGCCTGGGCAGAGTCTCAAGGGGGCCCTGAAATTCCTAGTGGCACCCATGTACACCCAGACAACACACATCCGTATAAAACGCCCGTCTGAGCTTCCCTGAGGCAAAGTTCCCACAATGAGTTTTTAAGCTTCGTATTTTTGCTGTGTAAAACCTGCATCATATAACAATGGAGGCATCATAGGAATGTTTCTACTTGTAATATAGATTGGATGGTCAGCTTTTGATATTCAAGGTGCTGCTGCCTTCATTAGCACATGTATCAGCATAGCTGATCTTTAACTCCTATTTTCTCTACATGTGCTATTCTCGTTATCTATAACCTGCTTTCTCTGCCCTCCCTGAGATTGCATATGCTTTTTCCCCTCTCAGTAATGGAAATCTGTGCACAATGCCCTTCCCCCCTTGCTGCCACCTATAACAATAAAGGGCATGTCACACTAAGAGATATCGCTAGCAATATCGCTATAACTAGTGACGTTATAGCGATATTGCTAGCGATATCTCTGTGTCTGATACTTACCTACGACCGGCTCCCCCGCTGGTTATCGCTGATCGCGCGAGAACGTTCAGGACTGTTTCTCGTCGTCAGCTTCCTGCGGCGCTTCCTGCTGTGGAGACGAGCGATGCGTGGAGTCGGGCGGGAGGACGCAGGATCGCCTGGTGTGACAGGTAAGTAGTGACCCCCGTCCCCAGCGATGTCGCTAGTGAGATCTGCCTATGTGGCAGCTCACTAGCGACCACTTAGCGATGCACCAGCGAACCTGACCGTGTCATATCGCTGGTCGGGATCGCTGGTACATCGCTAAGTGTGACAGTACCTTAAGGCTATGTGCACACGCTGCGGATTCTGCTGTGGATTCGCAGCGGATTTGGCCCTACGGATCTGCAGTAGAACTGCAGGTGATGTACAGTACCATTCTAGCCTATGGAAAATTGAATCCGCTGTGCAGACGGTGCGGATTTTTCTGCACGGTTTTGCCTGCGGTTTCAAATCCGCAGAAAGAATTGACATGTCATTCTTTTCTGCGGATTCCGCTGCGGTTTGCCATCTCCTCCATTGTGGAGATGATAAACCGCAGGGCAAAACCGCAGGCTAATCCGCAGGTAAACCGCAGGTCTTTTGACCTGCGGATTGTGCAAAATCCGCAGCCCAATCCGCAGCGTGTGCAAATAGCCTAAAGGGGGAGAGAAGCAAGAGACATAAGAATTGAGCAGAAGCTCTGATGCATTTTTAACACTTTTACAAGAACAAAACTCAATAAATGACACTCTGCAGCAGCAAAAAAGTAGAAAATTGTTAATAAAGACATTCATAAAAGTTTCATAACTTTGTATTTAGGAAGAAAATAATATAAAAAAATAAATATAAATGGGGAAATAATCTGAAATTAATTGGGAGAACAGAAGCAATTTAAATAAAAAAATAAAGTTGGTCTTTTACTGGCGTCAATCAACTATGTTGCCATTATTAATATATTCTTTTACCTAATATATCTATAAGACGATTCCTAAACAGGAGAAGTGCAGCATGTAATAATAGCGAGGGGAGAAATTGTACTGGTGCTATTAGGTATTCATCTCAGCTACACGGAAATTCCACCTTCACATTCACCTGACACAATGCCCAGGTGAGGACAAGGCTGAATTTTGTCAGAAGTTTCCTGTTTTCTATTTTTGGAGCGATAATCTGTGGTTTCCTTAATATCCGCACATAAGGTGAGATCACCGAGGTGTTCTCAGTCCATAAGGCTTCATCTACTGATACAGTTTATTGTGTTTTCCTTGTAGACAAGAAATAATTAACTAAAAAAAGTTTGCTGAATAAAATTACCTGTTTAATGATTCACATTTCTAAAGATAGATGTAATGTGATGACAGTCATTAAAAGGGATTGAAATATGAAAACTGTTCTGCTGCTGCGGTCCTAAAAATGTAATACCTCAATGAAAATAAAATGGTCAAATTTGAGGAAAATGTACACAAAGAGCAAAAACAAACCCCTTCACCAGGTCAGTCAGTAGCGCTAACCCCATGAAATATGGCAATGTGAAGAATCAATATGGAAGTATGAATACTGCATCAAAGCGGTCGTATTACAACTCAGATGCTGTAGCCACATATAAATTATTGGTTCTTCTGAGTTTTAAACAGTATTATATATGTGAATTGACTCACTCAGTAAGTAAAAACTATGATATATATCACTGTATAGATTTTATTTATTTTCGCTTACCGTACATTTTTTACCTGCATAGAATTGAGTTTAAATATATATAAATATCCCGTGCAAACACAATGTGCCACTGTGTTACACAGATTTCAAATTCTTGCAGCACTGGAGTCCTGGGTTCAAATCCCACCAAGGAGTTTGTATGTTAACACGTGTTTGCATGGGTTTCCTCTGGGTTTTTCAGCTTCCCTCCACATTCCAAAGACATAGATTGTGAGTCCCAATGGGGACAGTGATTATGATGTATGTAAATCGCTGTGGTATATGATAGCGTTATATAAGCAAAGCATAATAAATAGTCATAAATAATTCTTACACCTCTGAACTGGAATTCTGGACCACTCTTCTTTTGCAAACTGCTCAAGGTCTCCCACACTTGAAGGGAGCCCTCTCCCAACAGCAATTTTAAGATCTCTCCACAGGTGTTCAATAGGATTTAGATCTGGACTCATTGCTGGCTGCTTCATAACCCTCCAACGCTTTGTTTACATCCATTTCTGGTTGCTTGAATTGAAGTATTTTTGGGGTCATTGTCCTGCGGGAAGCCCTTTGACCTAGGAAGCAAGCTAAGCTTTCTGACACTGGGCACTATATTGCCACCAAAAATCCTTTGTTAATCTTCAGATTTTATGTTTCCTTGCACACAGTCAAGACATCCAGTGCAGAGGCAGCAAAACAACCGCAAAACATCTTTGAGCCTCCATCATACTTGATTATAGGTACTGTGTTCATTTCTTTGTAGGCCTTATTCCATTTTCGGTAAACAGTAGAATGATGTGCTTTACCAAAAAGCTCAATCTTGGTACAATCTGTCAGCAAGATGCTTTCCCAGAAGGTTTTTGGCTTGCTCACATACATTTTGGCGAACTGCAGCTTAGCTTTTTTATGTCTGTCAGCAGTGAGGTCCCCCTAGGTCTCCTGCCATAGGGTTTGCACCCGAGGCTTGCAGGAAAGCTTGAATTTTTTGGGAACTTGATTGGGGCTACTTATTCACCATCCGGACTATCCTGCGTTACAACATTTCATCAATTTTTCTCTGCATGTCACGTCCAGGGAGAGTAACTGCAGTGCCATGGGTTGTAAACCCCTTGATTATGTTGCCCACCGTAGACAAAAGAACATCAAGGTCTCTGGAGATGGACTTGTAACCTTGAGATCGTTGATATTTTTCAACGATTTTGGTTCTAAAGTCCTCAGACAGTTCACTTCTCCTCTTCCTGTTCTCCAAGCTTAGTGTGGCACACACAGACACACAATGCAAAGATTGAGTCAACTTCTCCCCTTTTTATTAAATGTGATTTTCATATTGCTTGAGAAAAAGTTGTTTACTCACAATTTTGTAAAGGTGCCAACTATTTTGTGCTGCCCATTTTGGGGGTTTTGTGTGAAATTATATCCAATTTGACTTCTTTTCCCTGATTTTTTGTGCTGTTACAATTTCACGGGTGCCAACACTTTTGGCCATGACTGTACATATGTATATATTACATGTAAATAAATTAGTTGTTTGAATTTGATAAATCTTCTAACATATCTCATACTTGCTTCCTGATTTGCGGTGGAATTTCCAGGACCGGCTCTCACCACAATGAAGTCACAATCATGCTGTGATGATGCAGGAGGGATAGAACAAGGAAATTCTGGTCTGTGAGTTTCAGAATGTGATGTATTCATGAGACTTCAGAATGTATCACTCAGGGCTATAATATTTACTATGCCATGCAGGAAACAAAAACATAAAAAGCAAAATAACCAGTTCTTAGACAGTGTCCTGGGTTGGGCAGCTGTCAGATGTGGTGCGGTATATAAGTCAGTGTGACACGCTCACAGTTATCCGCTCACGGTGTAAGCATTCTCGCTATAGCTGAAAGCAGCCCACTAAATACACAATGAAGACTGATACTAACCAGATGAAGGACTTCTATGATGCCAATGGTTTCCTGACAGCAATTGATGTATTAGGGGAGAAGGAATTGCACCTTGCTCAGAAGGAACATGTGAAGCTGGAAGAGAAGTTTGGTAAGTTTCCAGTTTACAATGCATTGAGGGATTTGTCGGCCTTATTGCACATTTATACATGATCAGAATATTTTTTCAAAAAAGAATATATATTTGAGTTGAAGAAATAATATATGTATGTATATGCTAATCACAGCGTTCAATACCCTATTCCTATACATCTTATCTTTCAGGTAAAGAGTACACTCAGTACAATCTGCACAACATCCACATGCAGTATGAGTGGGTGATGAATCTCGCTGCCCATCCCAATCTACTGAGAGCTATCACCGCGGTATTGGGCCCTAATATCATCCTTTTAGACTCAAGATTTATCTGTAAATATCCCTCCTCTGAGGTTCCACACAAAGATAACACTCCCCCCTATGTCGCTTGGCATCAGGATATCAAGTGAGTATGGAAGCTGGCAGATAATAATTAGCTACTTCTTATAAATATATCACCTAAACAGTATTTCCTTACCTCGTTACAGATACTGGGGATTTGAAGGAGGACCAGTGGCTTCCGTATGGCTGGCATTTGATGATGTTGATGCAGAAAATGGAGTCTTACAAATCATTCCAGGTATCATCTTACTTTGGCTTTTTCTGTAATTACTAAATGTGAAACAGTAAAACTTATCTTCCTTATATGAATTTATATAAAAACTTACATGCATTGTTTGTCATGTGTAACACCCCAGAGAGCCATAAACAAGGTATTCTGGAGCACAGGATCGCGGAGATCCCCGGGAACATGCTGACCGCAAACCAGGAGATCCCAGGGCACCTGGTGAATGTAGAAGATCTGGTTGAGTGTCCGCTTAAAGCTGGTCAAATGTCTGTAAGTGCAAAATAATCCTACAGAGACATTATAGGGATGTGCTTATTAAATGATGCAGAATGGAATTATTGCCGTACATGTCCCTTAAAATTTGATAGTGAAATTAATTTTCTGTAGCTATCTGTACAAGTATCACCACTGCTTCTGTTACAGCTTCATCCTATGTACTGAAACAATAGAAATGTCCTTTTCGGATATACAGTCATATGTAAAAGTTTGGGCACCTCTATTAATATTAACCTTTTTTCTTTATAACAATTTTGGTTTTTGCAACAGGTATTTCAGTTTCATATATCTAATAACTGATGGACTCAGTTATATTTCTGGATTCAAATGAGGTTTATTGTACTAACAGAAAATGTGCAATCTGCATTTAAACAAAATTTGACCGGTGCAAAAGTATGGGCACCCTTATCATTTTCTTGATTTGAACACTCCTAACTACTTTTTACTGACTTCCTGAAGCACTAAATTGGTTTTGTAACCTCATTGAGCTTTGAACTTCATAGCCAGGTGTATCAAATCATGAGAAAAGGTATTTAAAGTGGCCACTTGCAAGTAGTTCTCCTATTTGATTCTCCTATGAAGAGTGGCATCATGGGCTCCTCAAAACAACTCTCAAATGATCTGAAAACAAAGATTATTCAACATAGCTTTTCAGGGGAAGGATACAAAAAGTTGTCTCTGAGATTTAACCTGTCAGTTTCCACTGTGAGAAACATAGTAAGGAAATGGAAGAACACAGGTACAGTTCTTGTTAAGCCCAGAAGTGGCAGGCCAAGAAAAATATCAGAAAGGCAGAGAAGAAGAATGGTGAGAACAGTCAAGGACAATCCACAGACCACCTCCAAAGACCTGCAGGATCATCTTGCTGCAGATGGTGTCACTGTGCATCGGTCAACAATACAGCGCACTTTGCACAAGGAGAAGCTGTATGGGAGAGTGATGCGAAAGAAGCCGTTTCTGCAAGCACGCCACAAACAGAGTCGTCTGAGGTATGCAAAAGCACATTTGGACAAGCCAGTTACATTTTGGAAGAAGGTCCTGTGAACTGATGAAACAAAGATTGAGTTGTTTGGTCATACAAAAAGGCGTTATGCATGCACTGTATTGTTGACCGATGCACAGTGACACCATCTGCAGCAAGATGATGCTGCAGGTCTTTGGAGGTGGTCTGTGGATTGTCCTTGACTGTTCTCACCATTCTTCTTCTCTGCCTTTCTGATATTTTTCTTGGCCTGCCACTTCTGGGCTTAACAAGAACTGTACCTGTGTTCTTCCATTTCCTTACTATGTTCCTCACAGTGGAAACTGACTGGTTAAATCTCTGAGACAACTTTTTGTATCCTTCCCCTGAAAAGCTATGTTGAATAATCTTTGTTTTCAGATCATTTGAGAGTTGTTTTGAGGAGCCAATGATGCCACTCTTCATAGGAGAATCAAATAGGAGAACTACTTGCAAGTGGCCACCTTAAATACCTTTTCTCATGATTTGATACACCTGGCTATGAAGTTCAAAGCTCAATGAGGTTACAAAACCAATTTAGTGCTTCAGGAAGTCAGTAAAAAGTAGTTAGGAGTGTTCAAATCAAGAAAATGATAAGAGTGCCCATACTTTTGCACCGGTCAAATTTTGTTTAAATGCAGATTGCACATTTTCTGTTAGTACAATAAACCTCATTTGAATCCAGAAATATAACTGAGTCCATCAGTTATTAGATATATGAAACTGAAATACCTGTTGCAAAAAACAAAATTGTTATAAAGAAAAAAGGTTAATATTAATAGGGGTGCCCAAACTTTTACATATGACTGTATGTAATGAGAAAATCAATCAGTTATATATCATTAAGTGTCTAATAAGCATGAATGAGCATGTGTCGTATTGGAGGATACCAGCACTGGACGTGGATGAGATCTACTTCGTGTCCATGATGCTGCCTGCCATATGGATAAGTCATGTACAGTCATCTCAATGGATAAATCCCTATCTCAGAGAACTGTGTAGGAATGGACCAATATTAGACGCTATGACTATTCAACAGAAATTGAAACATGTTAATGATGAGTTTCCATGTAATTGGCCAAGTGTAATGTGTAAGACTTGTGTATTGAACAACCTCTCCGTCATCCATACTGACAGGTCCATGATGGTCTGACTGTACATGCTAGTGAACCCAACATGTCTGACAGAAGAAGATGTGGATTTGTCATCCGTTATGTTCCTACGACAGCTTATCCTGTTAAGGTAAGCAATCCAAAACCAGAAGTTTGAGTATGAATGCATCACATTTTTCAAAGAAAGAGGTTGGTTATCTCACCTAATAGGAGAATACCAGAAATAATATAAAGTGACTGTTTATGTCGCTTAAAATAAATGTAAGTAAATAAGGAAAAGTATAAAATGTGCAGTAATTTATTATCTCAGCTAAAGTCAATTATTTAGTCTTCAGATAACACACCATAAACTGCAGGTTACTTCACAGATGTAACTGCTGCAGTCACTGGTGTGAATAGGGTCAGAAACAAAAGAAGTTCTCCCCCTCCCCATTGATGATGTCAGGTTTTGAAGGATATGAATTTTTGACCAATGCCCCACCACGTGTCCCTCTAATGTTTCTTAGGGGGTTCTTACAACCGAGTATAGAATCATGACCAATCTTTGTGATATTTATGCCTTTGCTGAAATGTAACCATGGACATAGTAACATAGTTAGCAAGGTCGAAAAAAGACATTTGTCCATCCAGTTCAGCCTATATTCCGTCAAAATAAATCCCCAGATCTAAGATCATGTGTATCCAGACCTCTGTTAATGCACCCCATGATCCTGTTTGCCTTGGCAGCTGTGGCCTGGCACTGGCTGCTCCAGGAAAGTTTATCATTAACTAGGATCCCCAAGTCCTTCTCCATGTCAGATTTACCCAGTGGTTTCCCGTTCAGTGTGTAATGGTGATATTGATTCCTTCTTCCCATGTGTATAACCTTACATTTATCATTGTTAAACCGCATCTGCAAACTTTCGGCACAAGTTTCAAACTTATCCAGATCCACCTGTAGCGGAATACTAGCTTCTTTTGTATTGACTACTTTTCATAGTTTTGTATCATCTGCAAATATTGATATTTTACTGTGTAAATCTACCAGATTGTTAATAAATATGTTGAAGAGAATAGGTCCCAACACCGACCTCTGCGGTACTCCACTAGTCACAGCGACCCAGTTAGAGAATATACCATTTGTAACCACCCTCTGCTTTCTATCACTAAGCCAGTTACTTACCCATTTACACACATTTTTCCCCCAGACCCAGCACTCTCATTTTGTGTTCCAAACTCTTGTATTGCACTATATCAAACGCTTTGGAAAAATCAAGATATACCACGTCCAATTACTCACCTTGGTCCAGTCTATAGCTTACCTCTTCATAAAAACTGATTAGATTGGTTTGACAGGAGCGATTCCTCATAAACCCATCCTAATATGGAGTTAAACAGATATTCTCATTGAGATATTCCAGAATAGCATCCCTCAGAAACCTTTCAAATATTTTACCGACAATAGAGGTTAGACTGGTCTATAATTTCCAGGTTCACTTTTAGAGCCCTTTGTGAATATTGGTACCACATTTGCTATGCGCCAGTCCTGTGGAACAGACCCCGTCGCTATAGAGTCCCTAAATATAAGAAATAATGGCTTGTCTATTACATTACTTAGTTCTCTTAGTACTTGTGGGTGTATGCCATCCGGTGGCAGCCTGTGATCCTGATAATATTGCAGCTGATGGGTGGCAGCCTGTGATCCTGATAATATTGCTGCTGATGGGTGGCAGCCTGTGATCCTGACAATATTTCAGCTGATGGGGGGCAGGCTGTGATCCTGATAATATTGCAGCTGATGGGGGGGCAGCCTATGATCCTGATAATATTGCAGCTGATGGGGGGCAGCCTGTGATCCTGATAATATTGCAGCTGAAGGGGGGCAGCATGTGATCCTGAAAATATTGCAGCTGATGGGTGGCAGCCTGTGATCCTGATAATATTGCAGCTGATGGGTGGCAGCCTGTGATACTGATAATATTGCAGCTGATGGATGGCAGCCTGTGATCCTGATAATATTGCAGCTGATGGGTGGCAGGCTGTGATTCTGATAATATTTCAGCTGATGGGGGGCAGGCTGTGACCCTGATAATATTGCAGCTGATGGGGGGCAGCCTGTGATCCTGATAATATTGCAGCTGATGGGTGGCAGCCTGTGATCCTGATAATATTGCAGCTGATGGGTGGCAGCCTGTGATCTTGATAATATTGCTGCTGATGGGTGGCAGCCTGTGATCCTGATAATATTGCAGATGATGGGGGGCAGCCTGTGATCCTGATACTATTGTTGCTGATGGGTGGCAGCCTGTGATCCTGATAATATTGCACCTGATGGGTGGCAGCCTGTGATCCTGGTAATATTGCAGCTGATGGGTGGCAGCCTGTGATCTTGATAATATTGCAGCTGATGGGTGGCAGCCTATTATCCTGATAATATTGCAGCTTATGGGGGGCAGCCTGTGATCCTGATAATATTGCAGCTGATGGGGGGCAGCCTGTGATCCTGATACTATTCTTGCTGATGGGTGGCAGCCTGTGATCCTGATAATATTGCAGCTGATGGGTGGCAGCCTGTGATCCTGATAATATTGCAGCTGATGGGTGGCAGCCTGTGATCTTGATAATATTGCTGCTGATGGGTGGCAGCCTGTGATCCTGATAATATTGCAGCTGATGGGGGGCAGCCTGTGATCCTGATAATATTGCAGCTGATGGAGGGCAGCCTGTGATCCTGATAATATTGCAGCTGATGGGTGGCAGCCTGTGATCTTGATAATATTGCTGCTGATGGGTGGCAGCCTGTGATCCTGATAATATTGCAGCTGATGGGGGGCAGCCTGTGATCCTGATAATATTGCTGCTGATGGGTGGCAGCCTGTGATCCTGATACTATTGTTGCTGATGGGTGGCAGCCTGTGATCCTGATAATATTGCAGCTGATGGGTGGCAGCCTGTGATCTTGATAATATTGCTGCTGATGGGTGGCAGCCTGTGATCCTGATAATATTGCAGCTGATGGGGGGCAGCCTGTGATCCTGATAATATTGCAGCTAATGGGGGGGCAGCCTGTGATCCTGATAATATTGCAGCTGATGGGGGGCAGCCTGTGATCCTGATAATATTGCTGCTGATGGGTGGCAGCCTGTGATCCTGATACTATTGTTGCTGATGGGTGGCAGCCTGTGATCCTGATAATATTGCAGCTGATGGGTGGCAGCCTGTGATCCTGATAATATTGCAGCTGATGGGTGGCAGCCTGTGATCATGATAATATTGCTGCTGATGGGTGGCAGCCTGTGATCCTGATAATATTGCAGCTGATGGGGGGCAGCCTGTGATCCTGATAATATTGCAGCTGATGGGTGGCAGCCTGTGATACTGATAATATTGCAGCTGATGGATGGCAGCCTGTGATCCTGATAATATTGCAGCTGATGGGTGGCAGGCTGTGATTCTGATAATATTGCAGCTGTTGGGTGGCAGCCTGTGATCCTGATAATATTTCAGCTGATGGGGGGCAGGCTGTGATCCTGATAATATTGCAGCTGATGGGGGGCAGCCTATGATCCTGATAATATTGCAGCTGATGGGGGGCAGCCTATGGTCCTGATAATATTGCAGCTGATGGGGGCAGCCTGTGATCCTGAAAATATTGCAGCTGATGGGTGGCAGCCTGTGATCCTGATAATATTGCAGCTGTTGGGGGGCAGCCTGTGATCCTGATAATATTGCAGATGATGGGGCCAGCCTGTGATTCTGATAATATTTCAGCTGATGGGGGGCAGGCTGTGACCCTGATAATATTGCAGCTGATGGGGGGCAGCCTGTGATCCTGATAATATTGCAGCTGATGGGTGGCAGCCTGTGATCCTGATAATATTGCAGCTGATGGGTGGCAGCCTGTGATCTTGATAATATTGCTGCTGATGGGTGGCAGCCTGTGATCCTGATAATATTGCAGATGATGGGGGGCAGCCTGTGATCCTGATACTATTGTTGCTGATGGGTGGCAGCCTGTGATCCTGATAATATTGCACCTGATGGGTGGCAGCCTGTGATCCTGGTAATATTGCAGCTGATGGGTGGCAGCCTGTGATCTTGATAATATTGCAGCTGATGGGTGGCAGCCTATTATCCTGATAATATTGCAGCTTATGGGGGGCAGCCTGTGATCCTGATAATATTGCAGCTGATGGGGGGCAGCCTGTGATCCTGATACTATTGTTGCTGATGGGTGGCAGCCTGTGATCCTGATAATATTGCAGCTGATGGAGGGCAGCCTGTGATCCTGATAATATTGCAGCTGATGGTGGCAGCCTGTGATCCTGATAATACTGCAGCTGATGGGTGGCAGCCTGTCATCCTGATAATATTGCTGCAGATGGGTGGCAGCCTGTGATCCTGATAATATTGCAGCTGATGGGCGGCAGCCTGTGATCCTGATAATATTGCTGCTGATGGGTGGCAGCCTGTGATCCTGATAATACTGCAGCTGATGGGTGTCAGCCTGTGATCCTGATATTATTGCAGCTGATGGGTGGCAGCCTGTGATCCTGATAATATTGCAGCTGATGGGTGTCAGCCTGTGATACTGATAATATTGCAGCTGATGGATGGCAGCCTGTGATCCTGATAATATTGCAGCTGATGGGTGGCAGACTGTGATTCTGATAATATTGCAGCTGTTGGGTGGCAGCCTGTGATCCTGATAATATTTCAGCTGATGGGGGGCAGGCTGTGATCCTGATAATATTGCAGCTGATGGGGGGGCAGCCTATGATCCTGATAATATTGCAGCTGATGGGGGGCAGCCTATGGTCCTGATAATATTGCAGCTGATGGGGGCAGCATGTGATCCTGAAAATATTGCAGCTGATGGGTGGCAGCCTGTGATCCTGATAATATTGCAGCTGTTGGGGGGCAGCCTGTGATCCTGATAATATTGCAGCTGATGGGGCCAGCCTGTGATTCTGATAATATTTCAGCTGATGGGGGGCAGGCTGTGACCCTGATAATATTGCAGCTGATGGGGGGCAGCCTGTGATCCTGATAATATTGCAGCTGATGGGTGGCAGCCTGTGATCCTGATAATATTGCAGCTGATGGGTGGCAGCCTGTGATCTTGATAATATTGCTGCTGATGGGTGGCAGCCTGTGATCCTGATAATATTGCAGATGATGGGGGGCAGCCTGTGATCCTGATACTATTGTTGCTGATGGGTGGCAGCCTGTGATCCTGATAATATTGCACCTGATGGGTGGCAGCCTGTGATCCTGGTAATATTGCAGCTGATGGGTGGCAGCCTGTGATCTTGATAATATTGCAGCTGATGGGTGGCAGCCTATTATCCTGATAATATTGCAGCTTATGGGGGGCAGCCTGTGATCCTGATAATATTGCAGCTGATGGGGGGCAGCCTGTGATCCTGATACTATTCTTGCTGATGGGTGGCAGCCTGTGATCCTGATAATATTGCAGCTGATGGGTGGCAGCCTGTGATCCTGATAATATTGCAGCTGATGGGTGGCAGCCTGTGATCTTGATAATATTGCTGCTGATGGGTGGCAGCCTGTGATCCTGATAATATTGCAGCTGATGGGGGGCAGCCTGTGATCCTGATAATATTGCAGCTGATGGAGGGCAGCCTGTGATCCTGATAATATTGCAGCTGATGGGTGGCAGCCTGTGATCTTGATAATATTGCTGCTGATGGGTGGCAGCCTGTGATCCTGATAATATTGCAGCTGATGGGGGGCAGCCTGTGATCCTGATAATATTGCTGCTGATGGGTGGCAGCCTGTGATCCTGATACTATTGTTGCTGATGGGTGGCAGCCTGTGATCCTGATAATATTGCAGCTGATGGGTGGCAGCCTGTGATCTTGATAATATTGCTGCTGATGGGTGGCAGCCTGTGATCCTGATAATATTGCAGCTGATGGGGGCAGCCTGTGATCCTGATAATATTGCAGCTAATGGGGGGGCAGCCTGTGATCCTGATAATATTGCAGCTGATGGGGGGCAGCCTGTGATCCTGATAATATTGCAGCTGATGGAGGGCAGCCTGTGATCCTGATAATATTGCAGCTGATGGGTGGCAGCCTGTGATCTTGATAATATTGTTGCTGATGGGTGGCAGCCTGTGATCCTGATAATATTGCAGCTGATGGAGGGCAGCCTGTGATCCTGATAATATTGCAGCTGATGGTGGCAGCCTGTGATCCTGATAATACTGCAGCTGATGGGTAGCAGCCTGTCATCCTGATAATATTGCTGCAGATGGGTGGCAGCCTGTGATCCTGATAATATTGCAGCTGATGGGCGGCAGCCTGTGATCCTGATAATATTGCTGCTGATGGGTGGCAGCCTGTGATCCTGATAATACTGCAGCTGATGGGTGTCAGCCTGTGATCCTGATATTATTGCAGCTGATGGGTGGCAGCCTGTGATCCTGATAATATTGCAGCTGATGGGTGGCAGCCTGTGATACTGATAATATTGCAGCTGATGGATGGCAGCCTGTGATCCTGATAATATTGCAGCTGATGGGTGGCAGGCTGTGATTCTGATAATATTGCAGCTGTTGGGTGGCAGCCTGTGATCCTGATAATATTTCAGCTGATGGGGGGCAGGCTGTGATCCTGATAATATTGCAGCTGATGGGGGGGCAGCCTATGATCCTGATAATATTGCAGCTGATGGGGGGCAGCCTATGGTCCTGATAATATTGCAGCTGATGGGGGCAGCATGTGATCCTGAAAATATTGCAGCTGATGGGTGGCAGCCTGTGATCCTGATAATATTGCAGCTGTTGGGGGGCAGCCTGTGATCCTGATAATATTGCAGATGATGGGGCCAGCCTGTGATTCTGATAATATTTCAGCTGATGGGGGGCAGGCTGTGACCCTGATAATATTGCAGCTGATGGGGGGCAGCCTGTGATCCTGATAATATTGCAGCTGATGGGTGGCAGCCTGTGATCCTGATAATATTGCAGCTGATGGGTGGCAGCCTGTGATCTTGATAATATTGCTGCTGATGGGTGGCAGCCTGTGATCCTGATAATATTGCAGATGATGGGGGGCAGCCTGTGATCCTGATACTATTGTTGCTGATGGGTGGCAGCCTGTGATCCTGATAATATTGCAGCTGATGGGTGGCAGCCTGTGATCTTGATAATATTGCTGCTGATGGGTGGCAGCCTGTGATCCTGATAATATTGCAGATGATGGGGGGCAGCCTGTGATCCTGATACTATTGTTGCTGATGGGTGGCAGCCTGTGATCCTGATAATATTGCACCTGATGGGTGGCAGCCTGTGATCCTGGTAATATTGCAGCTGATGGGTGGCAGCCTGTGATCTTGATAATATTGCAGCTGATGGGTGGCAGCCTGTGATCCTGATAATATTGCAGCTGATGGGGGCAGCCTGTGATCCTGATAATATTGCAGCTAATGGGGGGGCAGCCTGTGATCCTGATAATATTGCAGCTGATGGGGGGCAGCCTGTGATCCTGATAATATTGCAGCTGATGGAGGGCAGCCTGTGATCCTGATAATATTGCAGCTGATGGGTGGCAGCCTGTGATCTTGATAATATTGCTGCTGATGGGTGGCAGCCTGTGATCCTGATAATATTGCAGCTGATGGGGGGCAGCCTGTGATCCTGATAATATTGCTGCTGATGGGTGGCAGCCTGTGATCCTGATACTATTGTTGCTGATGGGTGGCAGCCTGTGATCCTGATAATATTGCAGCTGATGGGTGGCAGCCTGTGATCTTGATAATATTGCTGCTGATGGGTGGCAGCCTGTGATCCTGATAATATTGCAGCTGATGGGGGCAGCCTGTGATCCTGATAATATTGCAGCTAATGGGGGGGCAGCCTGTGATCCTGATAATATTGCAGCTGATGGGGGGCAGCCTGTGATCCTGATAATATTGCTGCTGATGGGTGGCAGCCTGTGATCCTGATACTATTGTTGCTGATGGGTGGCAGCCTGTGATCCTGATAATATTGCAGCTGATGGGTGGCAGCCTGTGATCCTGATAATATTGCAGCTGATGGGTGGCAGCCTGTGATCATGATAATATTGCTGCTGATGGGTGGCAGCCTGTGATCCTGATAATATTGCAGCTGATGGGGGGCAGCCTGTGATCCTGATAATATTGCAGCTGATGGGGGGGCAGCCTGTGATCCTGATACTATTGTTGCTGATGGGTGGCAGCCTGTGATCCTGATAATGTTGCAGCTGATGGGTGGCAGCCTGTGATCCTGATAATATTGCAGCTGATGGGGGGCAGTCTGTGATCCTGATAATATTGCAGCTGATGGGTGGCAGCCTGTGATCCTGATAATATTGCAGCTGATGGGTGGCAGCCTGTGATCCTGATAATATTGCAGCTGATGGGTGGCAGCCTGTGATCTTGATAATATTGCTGCTTATGGGTGGCAGCCTGTGATCCTGATAATATTGCAGCTGATGGGGGGCAGCCTGTGATCCTGATAATATTGCAGCTGATGGGGGGGCAGCCTGTGATCCTGATACTATTGTTGCTGATGGGTGGCAGCCTGTGATCCTGATAATGTTGCAGCTGATGGGTGGCAGCCTGTGATCCTGATAATATTGCAGCTGATGGGGGGCAGTCTGTGATCCTGATAATATTGCAGCTGATGGGTGGCAGCCTGTGATCCTGATAATATTGCAGCTGTTGGGGGGCAGCCTGTGATCCTGATAATATTGCAGCTGAAGGAGGGCAGCCTATGATCCTAATATTGCAGCTGACGGGGGGCAGCCTGTGATCCTGATAGTATTGCAGCTGATGGGGGGCAGCCTGTGATCCTGATAGTATTGCAGCTGATGGGTGGCAGCCTGTGATCCTGATAATATTGCAGCTGATGGGTGGCAGCCTGTGATCCTGATAATATTGCTGCTGATAGGTGGCAGCCTCTGATCCTGATAATATTGCAGCTGATGGGGGACAGCCTGTGATCCTGATAATATTGGTGCTGATGGGTGGCAGCCTGTGATCCTGATAATATTGCAGCTGTTGGGGGGCAGCCTGTGATCCTGATAATATTGCAGCTGATGGGGGGCAGTCTGTGATCCTGATAATATTGCAGCTGTTGGGTGGCAGCCTGTGATCCTGATAATATTGCAGCTGTTGGGGGGCAGCCTGTGATCCTGATAATATTGCAGCTGAAGGAGGGCAGCCTATGATCCTAATATTGCAGCTGATGGGGGGCAGCCTGTGATCCTGATAGTATTGCAGCTGATGGGTGGCAGCCTGTGATCCTGATAATATTGCTGCTGATGGGTGGCAGCCTGTGATCCTGATAATATTGCAGCTGATGGGGGGCAGCCTGTGATCCTGATAATATTGCAGCTGATGGGGGGGCAGCCTGTGATCCTGAAAATATTGCAGCTGATGGGGGGCAGCCTGTGATCCTGATAATATTGCTGCTGATAGGTGGCAGCCTGTGATCCTGATACTATTGTTGCTGATGGGTGGCAGCCTGTGATCCTGATAATATTGCAGCTGATGGGTGGCAGCCTGTGATCCTGATAATATTGCAGCTGATGGGTGGCAGCCTGTGATCTTGATAATATTGCTGCTGATGGGTGGCAGCCTGTGATCCTGATAATATTGCAGCTGATGGGGGGCAGCCTGTGATCCTGATAATATTGCAGCTGATGGGGGGGCAGCCTGTGATCCTGATACTATTGTTGCTGATGGGTGGCAGCCTGTGATCCTGATAATGTTGCAGCTGATGGGTGGCAGCCTGTGATCCTGATAATATTTCAGCTGATGGGGGGCAGTCTGTGATCCTGATAATATTGCAGCTGATGGGTGGCAGCCTGTGATCCTGATAATATTGCAGCTGATGGGTGGCAGCCTGTGATCCTGATAATATTGCAGCTGATGGGTGGCAGCCTGTGATCTTGATAATATTGCAGCTGATGGGTGGCAGCCTGTGATCTTGATAATATTGCAGCTGATGGGTGGCAGCCTGTGATCCTGATAATATTGCAGCTGATGGGGGGCAGTCTGTGATCCTGATAATATTGCAGCTGATGGGGGGCAGCCTGTGATCCTGATAATATTGCAGCTGATGGGGGGTCAGCCTGTGATCCTGATACTATTGTTGCTGATGGGTGGCAGCCTGTGATCCTGATAATGTTGCAGCTGATGGGTGGCAGCCTGTGATCCTGATAATATTGCAGCTGATGGGGGGCAGTCTGTGATCCTGATAATATTGCAGCTGATGGGTGGCAGCCTGTGATCCTGATAATATTGCAGCTGTTGGGGGGCAGCCTGTGATCCTGATAATATTGCAGCTGAAGGAGGGCAGCCTATGATCCTAATATTGCAGCTTATGGGGGGCAGCCTGTGATCCTGATAGTATTGCAGCTGATGGGTGGCAGCCTGTGATCCTGATAATATAGCAGCTGATGGGTGGCAGCCTGTGATCCTGATAATATTGCTGCTGATAGGTGGCAACCTCTGATCCTGATAATATTGCAGCTGATGGGGGACAGCATGTGATCCTGATAATATTGGTGCTGATGGGTGGCAGCCTGTGATCCTGATAATATTGCAGCTGTTGGGGGGCAGCCTGTGATCCTGATAATATTGCAGCTGATGGGGGGCAGTCTGTGATCCTGATAATATTGCAGCTGTTGGGTGGCAGCCTGTGATCCTGATAATATTGCAGCTGTTGGGGGGTAGCCTGTGATCCTGATAATATTGCAGCTGTTGGGGGGCAGCCTGTGATCCTGATAATATTGCAGCTGAAGGAGGGCAGCCTATGATCCTAATATTGCAGCTTATGGGGGGCAGCCTGTGATCCTGATAGTATTGCAGCTGATGGGTGGCAGCCTGTGATCCTGATAATATAGCAGCTGATGGGTGGCAGCCTGTGATCCTGATAATATTGCTGCTGATAGGTGGCAACCTCTGATCCTGATAATATTGCAGCTGATGGGGGACAGCATGTGATCCTGATAATATTGCAGCTGATGGGTGGCAGCCTGTGATCCCCTGTGATCCTGATAATATTGCAGCTGATGGGGGGCAGTCTGTGATCCTGATAATATTGCAGCTGTTGGGTGGCAGCCTGTGATCCTGATAATATTGCAGCTGATGGGGGGCAGCCTGTGATCCTGATAGTATTGCAGCTGATGGGTGGCAGCCTGTGATCCTGATAATATTGCAGCTGATGGGTGGCAGCCTGTGATCCTGATAATATTGCAGCTGATGGGTGGCAGCCTGTGATCCTGATAATATTGCAGCTGATGGGTGGCAGCCTGTGATCCTGATAATATTGCAGCTGATGAGTGGCAGCCTGTAATCCTGATAATATTGCAGCTGATGGGTGGCAGCCTCTGATCCTGATAATATTGCAGCTGATGGGGGACAGCCTGTGATCCTTATAATATTGCAGCTGTTGGGGGGCAGCCTGTGATCCTGATAATATTGCAGCTGATGGGGGGCAGTCTGTGATCCTGATAATATTGCATCTGTTGGGTGGCAGCCTGTGATCCTGATAATATTGCAGCTGTTGGGGGGCAGCCTGTGATCCTGATAATATTGCAGCTGATGGGTGGCAGCCTGTGATCTTGATAATATTGCTGCTGATGGGTGGCAGCCTGTGATCCTGATAATATTACAGCTGATGGGGGGCAGCCTGTGATCCTGATAGTATTGCAGCTGATGGGTGGCAGCCTGTGATCCTGATAATATTGCAGCTGATGGGGGGCAGCCTGTGATCCTGATATTATTGCAGCTGATGGGTGGCAGCCTGTGATCCTGATAATATTGCAGCTGATGGGTGGCAGCCTGTGATCCTGATAATATTGCAGCTGATGGGGGGCAGCCTGTGATCCTGATAGTATTGCAGCTGATGGGTGGCAGCCTGTGATCCTGATAATATTGCAGCTGATGGGTGGCAGCCTGTGATCCTGATAATATTGCAGTTGATGGGTGGCAGCCTGTGATCCTGATAATATTGCAGCTGATGGGTGGCAGCCTGTAATCCTGATAATGTTGCAGCTGATGGGTGGCAGCCTGTGATCCTGATAATATTGCAGCTGATGGGTGGCAGCCTGTAATCCTGATAATATTGCAGCTGATGGGGGGACAGCCTGTGATCCTGATAATATTGCAGCTGATGGGTGACAGCCTGTGATCCTGATAATATTGCAGCTGATGGGTGGCAGCCTGTGATCCTGATAATATTGCAGCTGATGGGTGGCAGCCTGTGATCCTGCTGAAGACAAATGATCAGTTACTTACACCAATTTTTCTTCTTTTCCAGGACCCAGAACGTCCCAGGACTTTTCCTGCGACTGTACTGGTGGCCGGGACCGATGAATATAATCACTTTCAAGACAACGCTCCGAATTTCTTCACTAAAACGTTTTAAGTGCTCAGTAATGCTGCGCTGCATTATGGCTGTGAGGTCCATGACAATTTATTCATAGGGTCGTAATTCTCAGCAAGCTGCGGAATAATACATACAATACATTGTATCAGTCATTCCATCAGTGTCTTATGTCCTACATGTATATTCTGTATAGTCAGTGACGTCCTCGTTACTTGACCGCATATGGCGACTTCAGTTTTACCTTCTCCTCGATACCTCGCCGCCTCCTATCATCCCCCTCTTTCCCTTCTCCTGAGAATAAGACAAGGTACAATTTAAATTCTTTGGATAATTTTGGCCACAGCGGCCAATTTTATTAACAAACATTAGCAATAAACATTTAATAATTCAAAATTATGAGGGGAGGGTTCTTGGAGCTAGAAAGATCTGGCTATAAACTTATTTCCACCATGTTACCCCCAGCCGTCCAGCCCAGCTCGAGGGCACCGTAACTCCCCTTCTGGGAGACCAACCACCATAGCTCCCGAGGTAAAACCCCGTCCAGAGCCCATACCCAAAAGCCAGATCCCCCATACCATTTTAAACTGTCGGGAATGTTACTTCCGAATCCTTCCCCGACCAATCACCGTCAACTCCAAGAACCCCACCCCCCGCCCTACAGCCACTGTGACAACAGCAACAACGACGCCTCGTATAGACCCTGACAAGAATCTATATACCGATCACCCTTTTTTTTTTTTAAACGTACATCCCCTAGCAGCCCCCAACATGCTCCCAAAACAGGGAGGGTGGGTGGGACTTCTCTCCTCTGCTCCTGGCTGGTGAGTGCGGTTTTTCCCGCACTTTTTCCCTAATACAGGCTGCCCCCACCTTAAACCCCTCCCCCGGCCCCCGTCCCGGCCAACCATTTCAAACTGGCACAACACCAGTTCTAAAACTTCCCGCCCATGGCAGTCATGGGGGGCTTCCCTTAGGCTGTGCCCTTCCCCAGCCCCCTTCTTTATGCTCTTATTCGCACTTATGAAGATAAACATTGCTCTAATCTGTAATATTTCCAGACTGAGCTGTAATATGTGAATGTAACACATTGTGATGTGAAATGTTAAGTTATTAAACTTTATTGTCTGTTTATAACCTGCTGTAAAATAAACTGTGTGTGACGTAAATGGAGACAATTGTGCTATTTACTTTCTAGAACAATTCATGCAAATGGGAACAGAAATAGATCCTGAGACTCATTGCAACACATTGGCCGGTGCGGTGACTACACTGCAAGGCTGACGAAGTGCTGGCAAACAGGAATAACCACCGGCTCCACTTTTACTTTCACAATGTGAACATTAGGAAGTATATTAGGTTACATACGGTATTGGGAACAAATTCAGAAATTACCCAAAAAATGACATAAAATAAAGAGAATTCCCTGTATAAAAGTAATTGAAATTCATATCCTCTAATGGGAGAACTAATAAGCAATGAAAAGGATTATCCCATGTAGATGTAAATACTTATGTCCCAAAAAAAAATAAGTGAGAAAAGTATTCAAGGAGTGATACCTTTATTGGCTAACCAGAGAAATTATATTTGCAAGCTTTCAGGGCTCAGAAGGTCCCTTCATCAGGCAACTTAGAACTATATATTGTGTATAATGATACCCTTAGCCAAAAAAAACTTCCTCACATTGGAGGTATTCTCTTTTCTTGAATTTATTTTTTGTCATATTGTTATTTAATAAAATATTGATTTTTATTGACAATTGTTTTGTTATCTTGTGCTTTCTTGGTCACCTTTCTCTTGGAGTAGAGATAGAGGAGGCCATCAGGATTTCTACATTTATTTAAATCCATACATAAAATGCTGGAAAAAAAAAATCAAAATGCCATAATTGCTATTCTTCGGTAGATACACTTCACCCCAAAAATACAATTGAAAAGATTATCAAAATGTCATAGGTACCCCAATAATGGTATTCATAAAAACAAGGTAAAAAAGAAAGAATAAAAACACAGAAAATATCCAGGTCCTTAAGTGTTAAACATTAATCCTTAAGCTATTACTTTATTTATATTAGAAAAAATCTTGCCATTAGTGCTCTCATAAGGGTTGTCACCCAGCATTTGTAAACGCCGTCATGACAAAACAGCCTTACTAGGTAATAGTAAATCTCAAGACATCTTTAAATAGATAATAAGAATTATTTGTCATAAAGGGGTATTCCCATCTCCAAGACCCTATCCCCAATATGTAGTAGGTGTAATAATTATAACAATATTAGCAAATACCTCCTATTAGAAATGTAGTATAGTTCTTCAGATTCAATACGTCTCTTTTCTGATTTTCAGGCATTGCAGGACCTTAGGTATCCATTATGGGGCACATCATTAAATAAAGAGAGCCAAAAGGAGGGACCTAAAGGGAACCTATCAGGTTCCCCATGCCCTCCAACCCAGCAGCATTCACTTATTTATGAAAAATCCCCTGCCTATTCAGCCCTGTATAAAGTTTGTCTGTAAAAATGAGGTTTAAAAAAATAATTTATATTCTCCTGGTTTTCTAGTAGATGGGGCATTAGCTGCCCCTGACTAGTCAGCCCTCTTTTCCTGTTATCACAGAGTTCAGAGGTGCACTGCACATGACCGGAAGTTCAGAAGATGGCTCCTAGTCATGCACAGTGAACGCCTCTGAAGCCAGGAGGCACGCACCTATCTGCAGAGACATTGTGATGCTGCCAAAATGTGCAGTGTGTGTGTGAGAGATTTTCAGGGGCATGATAACATGGAAAGAGGGCTGACTAGTAAGGGGTAACGAACGCCCCATTGAGTAGTCAAAGCCCCTCATTAGCATACTCCGTCCTCATACATATCCCCCAACCAACAGGATTCCCAGGGATTTCCAGTTACGAATCTGTAGGTTCGGAATACGCATCTCCAAAGTCTCTATGGGGGCTTTAGAGAGCGTCAATTTAATAGTATGCAATTTATTGATCAGATTACTCCACACTCCCAGCGCAGCTTCCACCGTTGGTGGCAGACACGATTTTTTTTTTATCATCGCCGGGATTAGGCCCGGTAATGATATGTGAATAAAAAAAAACCAATGCAATGTGTGAGGACTTTATGAGATGTTTCTCGATTTCTATCCAATGTCTGTCATCCTTATCATTCCACATCAAACTCAGTTGTTCAAATATGGCTGCCCTATAATACCGCACCACTGAGGGGCAGCCTAGTCCTCCTTCTTTTATTGGCATATATAGTATATCTGCTTTAACTCTGTGCTGTTTTTCCTGCCATGTATTTTAATATGATTGTTTGTAACTCTGAGTATTTTCATGGGGATTTTGATTGGGAGGTTGTGGAATACATACAGTATCTGGGGGATTATGAACATTTTTACGGACGCTATTCTTCCTAACCAGGACATGTCATGTTGTCTCATGCGCAGCAAGTTGCATTTGATCTTCTGTCTGAGAGTTTCATAATTTAGTGAGAGCATTCTATCTACTGAGGGGGCCAAGCGGATTCCAAGATAGGTTATGTTTTCATTATCCCGCTTAAAGGGATACTTAGCTTTAAGATTTACAGGGTGTGGGACAGAGGGCGTTAGATTCAGAATTTGGCATTTAGGGATATTCAATTTATAATACAACTAGCTGAAGAGTCCGAAGTTGCTCGGGCATAGTAACTAACTACGTTAGTTATAACAAATTATAATAATTATATCTATATATATATAAAGCTGAGTGTAGAGCCCTGCCCACTCCGCATAGCCACCTTCACTATAACATCCCACATCATCCCGTCAGCCAGAGCTACCGGACTACCACTAATATCCCACATCATCCTGTCAGCCACAGCCACCAGACTACTACCCCTAATATCCCATATCATCCCATCAGAGCCACTGGAGTAGAGTACTACCCCTAATATCCCACATCATCCCGTCAGCCAGAGCCACCGGACTACTACACCTAATATCCCACATCATCCCATCACAGACACCGGACTACTACCACTAATATCCCACATCATCCCGTCAGAGCCACCGGACTACTACCCCTAATATCTCACATCATCCCATCACAGACACCGGACTACTACCACTAATATCCCACATCATTGCGTTAGAGCAACCGGACTACTACCCCTAATATCCCACATCATCCCGTCAGCCGGAGCCACCGGACTACTACCCCTAATATCCCACATCATCCCATCAGCCAGGGCCACCGGACTACTACCCCTAATATCCCACATTATCCCATCAGCCAGAGCCACCGGACTACTACCCCTAATATCCCACATCATCCCATCAGCCTGGGGTCAGAACCAGAGCGCTGAGTGGAACGGTCCTAACTTACATACCAGGGATCCCTTTAAGAGGGGCCTGGGGTCAGAACCAGAGCGCTGAGTGGATTTGCCCTGACTTCCATACCAGTAATCCCTTTAATAGAATCCTGGGTCAGAATCAGAGCGCTGAGGGATTTGCCCTAACTTCCATACAGGAGATCCCTTTGAGAGATCCTGGGGTCAGAACCAGAACGCTGAGTGGAATTGCCCTAACTTCCATACCGGGGATCCCTTTTAAGAGATTCCTGGAGTCAGAACCAAAGCACTGGATGGATTTGCCCTGACTTCCATACCAATGATCCCTTTAATAGAAGCCTGGGGTCAGAATCAAGGCGCTGAGGGATTTGCCCTAACTTCCATACCGAAGATCCCTTTAAGAGAGGCCTGGGGTCAGTACCAAAGCGCAGTGTGGATTTGCCCTCACTTCTGTACCGGGGATCCCTTTAAGAGGGGCCTGGGGGTCAGAACCAGAGCACTTAGTGGAACTGCCCTAACTTCCATACCAATGATCCCTTTAAGAGACCCTGGGGTCAGAACCACAGCGCTGAGTGGAACGGTCCTAAATTCCATACCGGGGATCCCTTTAAGAGAGGCCTGGGGTAAAAACCAAAACACTGGATGGATTTGCTCTGACTTCCATACCAATGATCCCTTTAATAGAAGCCTGGGGTCAGAATCAGAGCGCTGAGGGATTTGCCCTAACTTCCATACCGGAGATCCCTTTAAAAGGGAAGATGTGCCTATGGGATGGAGGATGTGTGATGGGTATATGGGCACGGGAGGGGGTGACTCATTTTTGTCATGTGCTCTCTGCTCCTTTCTGGGGGGCTGACAATGGCTGGGAGCTTATGTTCCCGGGGATGCTAGATTTCTCCCACCCGGTCAGTGTCTGCTGAGGTGTTGTCGTGGAGTGGGAAAACTTGCTCATAGCAACCAATCACAGCTCAGCTTCTTTTAAACAGCTCTGGTAAAATGAAAGATGCTTCTTGATTGGTTGGTGATACATTCAATTTTATATATATAGATACTTGGGTAAAGGAGTCTATCACTTCCATTACGCTATTGAGTGACTCTCCGGGATTAATAAGGGATAAAATAATGTCGTCCAAATAACCCAATTTTGTGCTCTACATTACCAATTTTAATACCAGCTATCCCAGGGTGTGATTGATTTTTTCAGCTAAGGGTCCAATTATTAATGCAAATATTAGGGGAGAGAGCGGGCACCCCTGCCTCGTTCCATTGGTGATATCAAATGTATCTGACATCATACCAGAAATAAGAAACGAGGCTGACGGATTAGAATATTTCGCTCGGAGTATATTACCGTCAAACCCAAATCTGCACTACACTTCGAACGAAAACCCCCAGTGCACCCGATCGAACGCCTTTTCGGCATCTAAAGAGAGGAGCATAGAGGGGTCCGCCAAGGCCGGTTTTAGGCAAAGTGGGGCCCTTGGCAAAGTTTAAAATGGGGCCCCAAATGCTAACATATTGAGCATCACACAGAAGCATTTTGGTTGTAGTTACATGTGCTGAGATCAGTCCACTAAATGAGTGTGATCGACAATATTGAAGTCGTTCAACACTTGTTTCCTGGCCTATTTCCACCATCTGTGAAAGAATGATGGGGACACAATGATCACTAATAGATCAATCTGTCCCCATACAGTATCATGTTATCAGCAGCACATCTACAGTTTATATCCCATTGTCCTCCATATAATGTGCCCCATAGTCCTCCATATAGTCCTCCATATAGTATAATACACTCCCCATACTGCTCCATATAGTATAATACACTCCTCATAGCCCTCCATATGTTAAAATACACTGCTCAGTCCTCCATATAGTATAATACACTACTCATAGTGCTCCATATAGTATAATATACCGCCAGTCATCCATGTAGTACAATTCACTTCCTATAGTATAATGCACCCCATAGTTCTTCATATAGTATAATGTATTCCCCATAGTCCTCGATACAGTACAATGCAGCCCACATATAGTATAATGCAGCCACCCCATAGAGCATAATGCAGCCACCCCACAGAGTACAATGCAGCCACCCTACAGAATATAATGCAGCCCCACCATACAATATAATGTAACCCCCATAGAATGTAATGCAGCCCCCTCTTATAGTATAATGCAGCCAACCCTTAAAGCATAATGCAGCCACCCCACAGAATATAATGTAACCCCCCATAGAATATAATGCAGCCCCCCTCATATAGTATAGTGCAGCCCCCATAGAATATAATGCATCGCCTTATATAGTATAATGTAGCCCTCCTCATATAGTATAATGCAGCCCCAATAGAATATAATGTAGCCTCCTCATAAAGTATAATGAAGCCCCCATACAATATAATCTAACCCCCCATAGAATATAATGCAGCCCCCCATAGAATACAATGTAGCCTCCTCATATAGTATAATGTAGCCCCCTCACAGAGTACGATGCAATCACCCCCATAGAATAAATAAAATACAGCCCCCCCATAGAACATAATTTAGCCCCGAATGGAATATAATACAGCCCACCTGCCCATAGAATATTATGTAGCCCCCCCATATTATATAACACAGCCTCCCCCATAGAATATAATGTGTATAGCACAGCCACAAAGTATATAACACAGCACCACATGGTATACAGCACAGCCCCACATGGTATACGGCACAGCCCCCATGGTATACAGCACAGCCCCACATGGTATACAGCACCATGGTATACAGCACAGCATGGTATATAGATCAGACAGCCCAGAGTGCTCCACACCACCGCTAGCCGTATGGTGAGTGCTGCGGTGGCTATCTTGGTTTTTCCCCAGGCGCCGGCACAAAGACCTGTATCCTACCCCAGCAAAGCTCCTCGTGATGCACCCCATCGGTGCCCACACCCCGCCTGTTGTCATGGTGAGAAAAATCATGGGTTTTCCCCACTACTGCTTGCTGCGAGCTGCTGTAGTCTGCTGGGGCACAGAGCTAGCGTTCCTTGCACCCGCTCAGCTCCTCATCCGAACATGCCCCCAGAAAAGGGAGCATTGCTTGTCTCCCTCTCTTGGTCATGCTGCTGGTGGGGGTCACTCCTCCTTTTCTGGACAGATGCTTGTTCACAATGAAGTCCAGCAGAAGGGAATGGATTGTGAAAAAAAGTGATTAGGTTTTTAACCCCTTCACAACATGCGCCATACATGTACAGCACATGTTGTGTCTCCCCCTTTGATGTGGGCTCCGGCGCTGAGCCCACATCTTTTCCGACACATGTCAGCTGTTCAAAACAGCTGACATGTGCCTCTTACAGCCGCGGGTGGAATCGCGATCCACCCGCGGCTGTTAACCTGTTTGACAGCGGCATCTATCTCTGACAGCGTCATTTATCTTGCACTTCTGGGAAGTGTGCCGGAAATCCCGCTCATTGGTGACCTCGTCACATGATCGCGGGTCACCGATGGGTCGGTGTTGTGAACTTATTTTCTGGTCTGCCTCTGGTTTCTGGTGAGGGAGCTGGTTGTGCTGACAGAGGAGTTGTGAGTTCTCTTTCCGGGCTCCCTCTGGCAAGAGGTAGGGAAGCTGATCTAATTAAGAGACCTGCCACCTGATAATGAGGAAGAGGATTGGACATCTGGAGTCTCAGACTGGATTTAAGACAGCCGACTCCCTATTCCCATTCTGGTGATTTTTTTCCTGCCTCCTGAGGTCTTAGTTTCCAGCTCAGTTCCTGTCTTCTCAAGCTAAGTTGTCTTTGTTAATGTTCACATTTGATTTGGTTTGGTCTATTCAGTTTTTTGTGTGGTCAGCCAGCCCCGGCTGGGGCTGTGCTGAATTTCCACTCTTATGTCACTGTATGTGCCAGTTTGCTTTTTGTCCCTTATTAGATTGGCCTCTTTTTGCTCTGTTCTCAGAATGTGCCAGAGTGCTGATATAGTAGGAGAAGTCTAGTGACTTCAGGTCAGGGTATTTTTTGCTATCAGAAGTGTTGGACATTTTTGCAGGGTTTTTTGGCGTGATTGCAGACAGTATCTTTCCTTTCCTGTCCTTTCTAGCTAGTGTGGGCCCCATCGTTTGCTCAGCCTATTTTCCTACCTGTGTTCGTGTTTTCATCTTGTCTCACAGTCAATACATGTGTGGGGGCTGTCTATTCCTTTGGGGCCTGCTCTGGGGCAGTTTTAGAATTCCCCTTTTCTTGCTTTAGGCTTATTTAGTCCTCCGGCTGTGACGAGGTGTCTAGAATCATCGTAGGTACGCTCCACGGCTGCTGCTAGTTGTGTGGTTAGGATCAGGGGTCTGCAATCCACGTAGCTACCAACCTCTCTGGTTTTCTGTGACTTGGCTTGGTCTTGTTTTCCTCCTCCGTGACCCATTCATAACAGGTCGGCATGACAACCAGAAGTCTCCAGCAGACCTCTATGGTTGTTATAGCCGGATTGCTATGGACGTCGCCCGGTGGTTGGCGCTCATAGCACATGAGCATTTCTGCTACACACAGGCGATCTGTTCATCGCTTGTGTGTAGCAAAGGCAACTGGGTTATCGCAGCTTCTAGTCTCCCATGGAGACTATTGAAGCATGCAAAAAGTAAAATAAAAAAACAAGTTTAAAATATTTAAAAAAATATAAAAGTTCAAATCATCCCCTTTTCAAAATAAAATAAAATATACACATATTTAGTATCGCTGCGTTCAGAAGTGCGGTGAAATGGCAAAAAAAAAAAAAAAGTGCAATTCCACAATTTTTTTTTTTTTTAACCATGTACTATTATGATTCTCCGGATCATTACATGTTCATAGATACCAGACAAGTCTAGGTTCTTTTTTAGTTAAGTGATGAAAAATAAAAATTCCAAAGTCTGGGGCTGTGTGAGGGCTTTTTGTGCATCGAGTTGACTTTTTTTGTTGATACGATCTTTTGATCACCCGTTATCGCATTTTAATGCAATGTTGCGGCAACCAGAAAAAAACGTAATTCTGGTGTTTTTACTTTTTTTTTCTCAACGCCGTTAACGATCAGGTTTTCTTTTTTCATCTTGATAGATCGGGCGATTCTGAATGCAGTGATACAAAATATGGGTTTTTTTTTATTTTGAATTGGGCGATTTGAACTTTTTTTTTTTTCTTTCAACTTACACTTGCTTCATAGTCCCCATGGGAGATTAGAAGCTATGATCATCCGATCGCTTGTGCTTCAGCCCTGCTCCATGTAGCAGAAATGCTCTCTTGCTATGGGCACCGACCGATTGGCGGTGCCCATAGCAATCCAGCAATGACAACCACAGGAGTCTGCTGCAGACCCCGGGTTGTCATGCTCATGGGCGGGATTAGTGACGTGCTTTCGGTGTGATCACATTAAATGTCGCTGTCAGGAATCGACATTTAACAGATTAATATCCACTGGTGGATCGCGATTCTGCCTGCGGCTGTTAGGGGCACATGTCAGCTGATTTTTAACAGCTGACATGTGCCGGGAAAGATGTGGGCTCAGCACCGAAACCCACATCAAAAGGGAGAGACAAGACATGTGCTGTACATGTATGACGCATGTCGTGAAGGGGGTAAAATAAAAAAAAAAATAAAACCTTCTTAGCTTTCTTTGCTCCCATGATGCAGCATCATCTACCATAGCCAGCGCAGAGCCCAGCACCTGCCTCCAGCCAGTGTGTACGCCATGAAGGGGGGGGGGGGGGGGGGGGGGGCACATAACGTCACTGCCATGCACCTCCATTGACAGGTATGTCAGCCACTGATTTGCTGGCGACGTGTATTGCAGTGCAGGGACCAAGCAGGTCTCTGTGCCACAATACATTTAAGCCGAATATATGTCAGAACGAACATCCAGCTGAAATAGGGGTTGGTGTTGGCAGGCATCCCCTGTGCATAGGCCTTTACCAACCTTAAAACCATTACACCCCTGGTCATTGGCCTAACTGGCATTTATCCAGCAGTTATCTAACCTGTATGGTCAGTATTTTCAGCCTGAAATACCAATATGGGGTGCAAGCACAACATTTTTTAGAGGCAGCACAAGCTCTAGGTGTGGCCTTGAGACAAAGGCAGCTTTGGATTAGAACTTGCTGTTTAGTTCAGTGTTTAATATCCTGATATTATTTTCTGTATTAATCTGTTTAATCCATAAATTACAATTTGAAATAAAAAAATATTGTAATCACCAGTCAGGTCTATTTCAAAGAGATTCTTTATTTCTGCATACAAATAAATATCGGGTTCAATGTTCCTTCAATTATTATTCCCTGGATGTTTAATTTTCTCATTTAACTCAACTTGAGCACAGCTTTAACCATTTCCCCAATGCCATCAAATATCTCGTGTAGCGGGCTGTTACTCATGAAGGCGCACGTCGTGACCAGCTTATTCTTCTTGTCTATGTGAACTTCGTTGACCTGTTTGTTGACGTGTTTACAGCCCAGCTGTTCAATGGCTCCCGCTGTTCCTGCATATGGCCACCTGCAGAATAGACCGAGGTCAGCAAGTTACAACAGTGACAAAGCCAAGGCAACAACAATTCATCTAACTAAAGCTGGCCATACATAGTAGATGGGAGCATCATGCTTCAGCCTAGTGTTTATAGGACAGCCATCTTGGCTGTTTCTCCCATGCACAGGAGCACTCCTGTGTCCTCCGTGAGAAAAGCCACTGAGTAAAATGTCTGGCAGTGGCTGATCTCCAGGAGAAGCTAAAAGGCAACCCAAAAATCTAAAAAGCTCGATTGACATCTCCAAGACAATCAGTTGGACTGCTGCCGACATACACATTAGTGTCCACTGAATCTGCCAATATTGATAAGTGCAGCCAGCATCAGTCTTATGTATATGGCGAAACCTTAAGCCTCTCCAAAAGGATGAGCACAAATCACAATTTTTCCTCTTGTGGACAAATCAGATAAGATCTTGAAATGTAGCCTTGCTGAATTGCATTGTGCTTGAAAAAAAAAATAAAAAATAATAATATCGCAATTTTCTGACCTTAGCAAGTCCTTATGCTATTCATATGAACATTATGCCTTTTTCAACAAATCCCAGACCACTACAGAAATCATATATTGATTGAAATATAGATTTACTGCTTATTGCCTAGATTTCCGGCCACAGATGAAGGCTTTCAGCAGTGTATATTCTCTTAGGCAAGGAGCACAGCGCTTACAAGCTCTATTCTGCTCCAAAGATGGGCGGATTTAGTTCCACCATTCTCCTTGAATGCTTCAGAGAGCTCATAGTTCAGGCCAGCAGCTCAATGACAGCGCTTGTCTAAACTGCGATTCAGGCAGAAGCGCGATGGCCCTGACAAGCCAGAAAGCAGTAGAGCGATGCGCTCCTTAAGAATAATAATGACAAATATATAAATTAATTTTATACTACACATACATTAGTCACAACTTTAATTCCTTCCTACCCTAGCACTGATGCTCAGGCTTTCCTACTGATCTTGCTTTATTTCTCCTGCAGTGAGATACTGTAGATCCATGTGGCCGGCATAAGCATCACTGACCTTAGAAATGCAGCTATGTAGTATGGCAGTAATTGGCTAAAGTGTTCACATGGATATATAACACATCCTTGCTCCAGAAAAAGGCCATCAAGGACCACAGGAGCAGTCATTTTAGAGTGTCAGGTAATCTAACAGGTGAGTAATGTTAGCTTGTGTCTCTGCCCCCCCCCTCGCGTTTCAACAATTCCTTTAAGCTATTTAGCAGGGATTTAACATGGAAAAAACAATGGCTAAATAATCACTAGGTACAAAGATAGATGAACATTTGTTAGAGTCACTGACTTGTCACACTCTGTGTCAGACCCAACTGTGACTTCACATCCTGGTAGAATTTTGGCAGCTAATACGGGTGAGATACAGCACAAGCCAATGGGCTTCTTGGCATCATGAAATCCTTTTATAGTGTCTTCAATGGGTTTTATTACTGAGCAGTCCTTCCCTTGAGTCGCCCAAGTAGAAAGATTTTTAGCAACTCCAAAACCTCCTGGTAAAGAGAAGAAAAAAGTGTAAGATGTCTCCAAAGTATACAATGGTAAGAAGAATACATTGTATATTGCCATACAGTACCTGGTATGATGATTGCATCAAATTCACTGACTTTTAGATCCTTAAGATCTTTCACATTTCCTCTTGCAATACGAGCACTCTCTGTTAGCACATTCCGCTTCTCCTCGGAGGGTTGTCCTTTTACATGGTCCACCACGTGCATCTGGTCTATGTTAGGCGCAAAGGCAACATACTATGGGAAAAGAGAGAACGAGCCCTCAGTAAGCCAAAAAATAAAGCTTCCATTGGTTATGGAAATCAACATATTTAAGGGATATATTGCATTTTAGGAAATCAAGTAGAACCCCATTAGACAAAACCTGTACTCGTATCACCATTTTTTATTGACTAGCAGATTGGCTCGCCGATGCAAGTTTTCAAGAGCGCTTAGGTTTCTTCCTCAGTGATGGCACGTTATTACATTGAGCTTATCAAAGACTAGCAATTTCTTGTGAAATTCTCAATAAGTTTGATGCGTCACATGGCCCTCTTTCCATTGGAAAAAAATAGAGTTGGATCCAAAATGGCCAACTTCAAAATGGCCGCCATGGTCACCACCCATCTTCAAAGTTTTCCCCCTCCCATATACTAATGTGCCACAAACAGGAGGCTGATATCACCAACCATTCCCATTTTATTTAGGTGTATACATATACACGGCCCACCCTGTATTTCTAAACGATAATATTTAAGTGACGGTAAATATAAGAACTACTAGTTGAAAATGAAAGTGATGCTAAAAGGACATCTGCACAGAGTTTGTATGTTCACCCTGTGTTTGTGTGGGTTTCCTCAAATCCTCTCCCACAATGCAAAGGCATACTGCTAGGGAATGAACATTTTGCCCCCATTTTGCCCCACCTGTTAATGCAGGTCTATGAGAGCCTTGATCGGAGTCTCAAACTTAGGCCGGGATCACACATGCGAGAAATACGGCCGAGTCTTGCATGTTAATACCCAGCACTCAGGAGCGGAGCGTGCGGCTCCATGTATTGCTATGTGGTCGCATGCTCCGAACCGAGTGGCGGCGGAAGTGTCGGGTATTAACATGTGATACTCGCCCGTATTTCTCACACGTGTGATCCCGGCCTTACATTGAGAAAGTGACTGGTCTACACAGAAGATGTTGTGTGAGCCGTATAGTTGCAGCTGTGGTCATTTCATCCAGAAGAGGACAGAACCAGCGCTGGAAACGGCAGAAGACACCAATCAGTAAATGCATGCACTGGACATACATACCTACCTGGTGAAAAACAAGAAAATGTTGGGACGGGACTATAAAATTAGATTCAGTATAGCTATTCTGTATATATCGCCTCTACTGCTTAACATCTAGAAGAATCCTACAACAGCCATGTTTGTAGAAGAATCCACATTCTTTGCCCATTAGCTAGAATGGAAGCCTCTTCCTGTGATAATAATAATAATCTTTATTTATATAGCGCCAACATATTCCGCAGCGCTTTACAGTTTAACAGTTTCAAAACACAAGTCATAAGTAACAACGCTAACAATACAATAATTAAAGCAAAATAATCTGTGATCACTGTTAGCACATGGCTTCTCCTTTAAGACTTGGAGAAGTTTGGACATGTAACCACAGAGACTTTCCTCTGACCGCTGTGGAAGTTACATCACCAGATGACTTCAATAAAACTGTAACAAAGCTCAGCATTTGCTAAGAATCTGCGTTCTGTATGTGACCCCCACATAAGGCTTTCCCCCTCCAGCTTACCTGTGCCCCAGCTCTGCTCAGGTGGACAAACACTGCAGAGGACTCGTGGATCTCACTGCCATCATACACCCCACAGCCAGAGAGGATCACGGCCACCTGCTTGCTCATGATGACTACAGGTGAATGGAGAGATCAGGAGCAGAAGAGATAAGAGAGAACTGCTGCTCCTGGGCTTTTATAGGCACAGAGAAGGTGTGAGCTCCTGGGGCAGAGGCGGAAATGGGGACAGTCACTGTGTCATTTACATAAGGGAAGGTGGGGAAGTTCCCAGGATGAGGAAGAGAGGAGGAGGAGGAGGACTGTTCACACTGGTTGCTCCAGTAGTATGGGCAATGTACACTAATCTCTCTGCACCGCTGTAATATAAATCATATCTACACCCACAACATTAATTGGTGTGTCATTATAATTAACATTGCTTTATTCTTTAATTGTCCTAGTATTTGGCTTTCACAACACTTTATTGATACACTCATGTGCGGATTACGTGTGTTTTTAATGCTTTTCCACTGCAGAAATGCGCTAAAAGTACATTTACGTTTTTTACCTGCGGATTTTCCGCATTTAATGCACGTCTATGGGAAAAATCCACACAGAAAACTCAGTGTACTCGCAAGAGAAGTTGACATGTTGCAAATTTGAAATTCTCATCGCGAGTCAGTTTACACTGCATTAAAAAGAAGCCCAGTGGCCAAGAGATTTCTATAAATCCCATCCATTTGGCTGGAACTGTAAGACGCTGCGTTTTTGATGCACCAAAAATACCAAGTGTCAAAAATGAATTGTGCACATGTTGCGTTTTTTGATGCATTTCCGCTGCGTTTTTGAACACGTGGAATTGCATCAAATCCGCAGTGCAGAGTGCACACAATGTTACTCAATGGGAAAACCAAAAACGCTGTGCACATGCTGCAGAAAAAAAGTGCGGATTCGCAGCGTTTTATTTTCCATAGCATGTCAATTCTTTGTGCGGATCTGCAGCGTTTCTGCACCCACTGACTTGCATTGAGTCAGGCACTTCCGAAGCAAAACCGCAGGTCTAAAAAAGATCTGCGGTTTTGCTGCGGATGAAACGCTGCAGATCGGGAGGAGGGAAGTGTGTGGGCAGTGACTGTGTGCGTGTCTGTGTGCGCGGGTGGGGTCTTCATGCTATGAATGTCAGCCCGCAGCTGTCTGCGTAGCCTTTCTGGCTATAAAATATAGGGGGACCCCACACCATTTTTTGGGGGGTCCCCCTATCTTAATAGCCAGTTAAGACTATGCAGACAGCTGCGGGCTGATATTCATAGCCTGGGAAGATCCATGGGTATTACCCCCTTCCCAGGCTATAAATTTTGTCCCCCAGCCGTCGGCTTTCTCCCTCTGGTGCAGAAAATTGCGCGGGAGCCAACGTCATTTATTCCCCTTTTTTTTCTTTTCAAAACTAAACATATTGTTCATTAATAACCATCGGCCTTGCTATTATTTATCTATCTATATCTATCCATAGATATATCTATGGATATATCTATAGATTTATCTATGGATAGATATGGATATATCTATAGATTGATATAGATATATCTATCGATATATTTATAGCTCTATCCATGTATCTATCTATAGACAGATCTATACATAGATCGATAGATATTATCTATCTCTAGCTATCTATGTGTGTGTGTGCGTGCGTGCGTGAGTGTGTGTGTGACAAATGTAAAAGAGAAGGTTGGATCAGAAATGACATCACAAATCTTTTTTTTTTTGTTAAATAACATATCTTTATTTAGCTTACAAAAACGAATACAATCTGCATGAAAATCCGCATCAAAAACGCACGTATTGTTACCTGCGTTTTCTGCCAAGAGGTGCAGATTCTGTGCAGAAAATTCTGCAGGCAAATCTGCAACGTGTGCACATAAACTTAAGAGTAAGCCAACTTTTATTTATTTTTTATATTTATATATTTTTTCCTGCATGGAAACTTTGAAATAATTTTATTAGGAAATTTGTCTTTATTGCTGTAAATAAATAAATGCATGTTAAGGTTGCTTTTACACTTACCGTGTTTTTGCGGCCCCAATAGATTCCTATTGTTGAAAAACAATGGCGCCGCAAAAACAAACGGAAGTTTGTTTTTGCGGCGCACCGTGACTTCCAGATTTGCGAAACACCGTTTTTTTTTCCAATACTATTTCCATAGTATTGGAAAAATAAAAAACGGCGATCCGAAAGCTTTTTTGCAGCCCATTATTGTGGCGATACGGCCTGCAAAAAGAGGCCGCAATAAATGTGGAAATGTGGTAAGTGTAAAAGTAGCCTTATGGCTTCCAAGCCCAAGCTTTTCTCCAGTTTATTTTTCCGCCTTCAGCTGCATTGATATCAGAACAGTCTCATTTGGATGATGGCAGTGACCGGATCAGCACCTGGGTCTCACTAAGGCAAAGGGTATGTTCACACATAGTGATTCTGCTGCATTTTTTACTCTGTGTATTTGGTGCATAAAATACACTACCAACATGTTCAATGAGTTTTCTGAAATCTCATATACACTTTGAGTATTTTTCCTCATATTTTTTGAGCCCTGCTGCATTTTTTGCTGATATGCAGAATTTAATTCTATCACCGTCTTTACAGCGCAAATGAATGGGTGAAAATGCAAGGAAAAATGCTAAAAAAAAAAAAGTGAAAACATGACAAACGTGCACGTACTGCACACAGCGTTTTTCCTGTCGCCACTCTGGTTTTTGGTGCAACGAAAAAACACTGCAGAAATTCAATTTGTGAACATACCATAAGATCTCACAATGAGTGTTGGTGCATTTTTTGATGTTGCAGATTATTAGCTACATTAGGTTACTTACGATTTGTCATTTTTGAGTGCGCGTTTTATAATGCAGTTTTATCCCTTTTTTTCTGCTGTGGTTTTTGTCTCTTTTTGGTATGTCATGTTTTAAATAAAGCTATTTGGGATACTTCCTATTACTTTTCATTGTATAACTTTATTGATAAAGTTATATATGGATTACATTAATTTTTAGTGCACTTTTGCTTCATAAACGCGCTAAAAACACAAATGATTTTTCACCTGCGGATTTTCCTCATCTCATGCGTGTCTATGGGGAAAACCGCATAAAAAGCATATGTACTGCAAGAGAAACTGATATGTTGGGGATTTTAAGCTGAGTTTATGCTGCGTAAAATAAAAAGCACAGTGGGCCTGAGATGTCTATAACTCCCATCTACTTTACTGGAACTGCAATAAGACCACGTTCACACGTTCAGTATTTGGTCAGTTTTTTGCTTCAGTATCTGTAAGCAAAAACCAGGAGAGCAACAGAGGAAAAGTATAATAGAAACACGTCACCACTTCTGTACTTATCACCCAGTCCTGGTTTTGGTTTACCGAAACTGAGGTAAAAAAATCAAATACTCAATGTGTGCTCGTGGCTTAATGCGAAGTCCCCATGATGAGCTTCTGGTGAGTTTTTATCACGTATTTTTGCGGTGTCAAAAAGGCAGCAATTTACAGTTCTAGCATAATGGATGGAATTTATAGAAATCTCCTGCCCACTGGGCTGCTTTTTTATTCAGTGTAAACTGACCTGCGGTGCGAGTTTCTCTTGTCTGTACGCTGAGCTTTATGTGCAGATTTTCCCCACAGAATTGCATTAGATGCAGAAAATCCGTAGGCAAAAAACACACGTGTATTTAGTGTGGCTGAAACGCATAAAAAATGCATGTAATCTGCACCTAAGTATATCAATAAAATTTTATCAAATCCAAACACCAGGAAGTATAAAAAAAAGCAGCTTTATTTAAAGCATGACACAAAAGTTAAAAACGCAATAAAGATGCATGTTAAAAATCGCACACAAAAAAGCAATAAAGTAATCAAGTAACTAATTAGTGCAGAAATTCTGAAACCTCAAAAACTCACCAAAAGCTCATCGTGGGAACGTAGCCTTATACGCTGCAGTTTTAAGACCGCAAAAATACGAAGCTTAAAAAACTAATTGTGGGAACTCGCCTCAGGGAAGCTCAGGACGGGGCGTCTTGTATGGATGTGTGTTGTCTGGGTGTATATAGGATTGCACAGTGACCATTGTTACTCCATAGAGACGGTTCTGATAAGCACAACACTCAGGAGGAGACAGGAGCCGACCCTTTCACTGCCTTTAGCTACGTCTCCATGATGAGCTTTTGATGTTGTAGATTTTTTTTTGGGGGGGGGGGGGGGGGGTGGTTTTACATGTTTATCTCGTGCTTTTGACCCTGTTTTTTTTGTCTCTCATTGGTATGTCATGTGTTAAATAAAGCTGCTTTGTTTTTGATACTTCCTGGTATTTGGCTTTGACAAAACTTTATTGATACGGTTATGTGGGAATTACATGCGTTGTTAGTGCGTTTCCTTAGCCAAAGTTCCTTCATAAGAATGGGAGAGCTGTGCAGTCTGCGAAGAAGCAACTAACAAGTACAGGAGGAGAGCCTGTCATACTGATATACTAGTAAGGCCGGGGTCACACATGCGAGAAACTCGGACGAGTCTCGCACGTCAATACCACCGGCACTCGGTATTTCTATGCAGGCGCACGCTCCCCACTGCCGGTGGCAGTGCCGAGTATTAAGATGACAGACTCGTCCGAGTTTCTCGCATGTGTGAAACCTGCCTAAGGCTGTGGTCAAATTACAGTGTATTTTCTCATCTGAGAGAATCGGGACGATTATGCTAATCAAATTCTGACAGGAGCGTGAATAAAGTGTGCTCCTTCTCCATTTTGTCAGTTTGTGAAAATCGCACTGCACTGAGATGTCATGCGAGTGTAGTCCGATCTTTTCCATGGACCCACAAACCTGCATGGCTGAGTCAGATCCAAATATTGGCTGCAAATCGGACATGCGGCAAAAACATCGACATGTGCATGGCCCCACAGACCACATTTGTCCGAGTGCGATCCGATGTTTGATTAGATCACACTCAGTCCAAAAATACAGTCATCGGCACAAGCCCAAAGGGTCACAAAATCATGTGCTCAATACATTTGGTAAAATAAAAAACAAGTGACTAATCTCTGTAATTAAATTATGCAATACAGGACTTTCTTATAAATCCTAGTAGCATTGAAGTACAATCAGTTCTCACAGTCTGTAATTATTGTTGATGACATGATACAGTCAGGGATTTTACTATTCTTCTCCCTGTGTTCTACCTTTAATATTTAGCAGATGGATCATGAATATGTAAATCTCTAGGTTATTGTTGCAACTTACTATGACTGGGAATTTCCAAATACATAAAGAAATTGCCAGTTTTCTTAAAGGCAACAATTTCCGTAGATATAATATATGATTTCTATTCTTAAAGCCACGTTCACATGTTCAGTATTTGATGACAGGATTGGTTGAAAAATACAGAAGTGGTGACGTGTTTCTATCATAATTTTGCTCTGATTGTTCCCCTCCTGATTGTGGTTTACAAATACTGAGGTAAAATACTGACCAAATACTGATAGTGTGAATGTGGCCTAATTGTGATTCGATAATTGTGCTGCATGTAAAGCAGGCATTGAGGCTATGTAATTCCGCAACTCCCTGCCGCGGGAAATACGCAGGAAATCCGCATGCGGAATTCCCGCGAAAAACTAGCGTTTTGCAAGTGATCTGTAGCATCGCTTGGAAAACTGATTGACAGGTTGGTCACACTCGTCAAACATAGTGTTTGACGAGTGTGACCAACTTTTTACTATTGAGGCTGCCTATGCCGCATTAATAGTAAAAGATAGGATGTTAAAAATAATTTAAAAAAATTGTGAAATTCTCACCTTCCGGCGTCCTCCGCAGCGTTCCTGATCCTCGCGATGCTCCCGGCAATCCCGTTCCCAGCGATGCCTTGCGACAATGACCCCAGAGGATGTAGCATCTTGCGAGACCGCTACGTCATCAAAGGTCATTGTCGCAAGGCATCACTGGAAACGGGACTTGCCGGGAGCATCGCTGAGGCCTGGGGACGCTTGCAGGGGATGCCGGAAGGTCAGAATATCACAAATTTTTATTTTAATTCTTTTTTTAACAGGGATATGGTACCCAGGGCCTGGAGGAGAATCTCTCTTCTCCTCCAGACCCTGGGAACCATCCGCGCATAGCCACATGCGGAAAGTAAGCGGAACAATGCATTCCTATGTGTGTGGAATCTCCGCGATTCCGCACAAAGAATGAGCCTGCTGCGTATTTTTCCACCACGGACAAATACGCAGCATTAGCACATCATGTGCGGAATGCCATTGAATTCAATGGGTTGCTCATTGTAAGCGTTTTCGCGGCAAAAAAAAAATCTGCGGCAATTCCGCACGTGTGCACATAGCCTTAAGGGCCTGTCACACAAAGAGATATTGCTAGCAATATCTCTATAACGTCACTGGTTTTGTGACGCAGCAGCGATATTGCTAGCGATATCGCTACATGTGATACTTACCTCCGACCGGCTCCCCCGCTGGTTATCGCTGATCGCGCGAGAACGTCCTGGGCCGCGTTTCTCGTCGGCCGCTTCCTGCTGGGCTTCCTGCTGTGGCGACGAGCGACACGGGCGGGAGGACGTCTTCTTCGCCTTGTCTGACAGGTAAGTAGCGACCGCTGCTATGTCGCTGGTGAGATCTGCCTGTGTGGCAGCTCACTAGCGACCACTTAGCGATGCACCAGTGATCCTGACCGCGTCATATTGTTGTCGGGATCGCTGGTGCATCGATAAGTGTGACAGTACCTTAAGAGTTCATGCTGTCTCACCCCCTACTGGAATGCGTCTAGGAGATGAGATGGATTTTAAATGAGCTAAAGAGGCTTGTTTTGTCTCCTATTGAGCAACAGATTTCTCAGAGTTCAAAAAAGTTACATACATCAGGGTTTCAATCATCAAGTAAGGAGCATTTAGACTGGACACTAAGGCTGTGTGCACACGCTGCGGATTTAGGTGCGGATTCATCCGCGCGGATTTTGTAAATTCCGCAGGTGAAACCGCAGGTCAAAATACCTGCGGTTTTACCTGCGGATTGCTCTGCGGTTTTCCCCTTCGGTTTTTCATCTCCTCAATGGAGGAGATGGCAAACCGCAGCGGAATCCACAGAAAGAATTGACATGTCAATTCTTTCTGCGGATTGAAAACCGCAGATAATCCGCACGGAAAATTCCGCACCGTCTGCATTGCGTTTTTTTGATTCCCATAGGGAATAATGGTACTGTACACCGCAGCAAAAACTGCTGCGGGTCCGCAGCGGCCAAAACCGCTGCGGAACCGCAGCAAAATCCGCAGTGTGTGCACACAGCCTAAAGATTGCCGTACACATTATATAGCAGATCAATTGGCTGATCTCCTGAGTAAATACTTTGTAGGATCGCCTTTCGCTGCAATAATTGCTGCAAGTCTTTTGGAGTCTGTCTCTACCAACTTCACACAAATTCTCAGTGGGATTTAAATCTGGACTGTGCCATTCAAATACATGAATATGCTTTGATCTAAAAAATCCATTTTAGCTCTGGCAGTATGTTTAGGGTCATTGTCCTGCTGGAAGGTGAACCTACACCAAAGTGTCAAGTCTTTTGCAGCCTCTAAAGCAGTGGTCCCCAACCTTTTTTGCACCAGGGACCGGCTTCAAGCAAGGCCATTCTTCCATGGCAGGGCGGGGATGGAGTTGTGGCAGGGGCGGGGCTTTGGTCATAAGGGGGCAGGGCTATGGACGGGGTTGTAGTTTAGTAGTCAGTGCATACTTATCATTTAATATAACATTTATAATGTGAATGAGACTCAACTCACCATAGGTTTTGAATGAGTGGGAGCACTGGGCTTGTTTTCCTGCAACAAGATGGTCCCATATTTGACAAATATTCAAAAGGTGTACCACACATATAATCCCCCATGTAAAGAAAGATGGTCCCATACATGTAATCCTCCATATATATGATGGCCCCACACATGTAATCCTCCATATATATGATGGCCCCACACATGTAATCCTCCATATATATGATGGCACCACACATGTAATCCCCCATATATATGATGGCTCCACACATGTAATCCCCCATATATATGATGGCCCCACACATGTAATCCCCCATATATATGATGGCCCCACACATGTAATCCCCCATATATATGATGGCCCCACACATGTAATCCCCCATATATATGATGGCCCCACACATGTAATCCTCCATATATATGATGGCCCCACACATGTAATCCTCCATATATATGATGGCCCCACACATGTAATCCCATCCTGTATACATGGCTCTGCTCCCATCCTGTATACATGGCTCCGCTCCCACTCTCCCATCCTGTATACATGGCTCTGCTCCCAATCTCCCATCCTGTATACATGGCTCCGCTCCCTCTCCCATCCTGTATATATGGCTCCGCTCCCACTCTCCCATCCTGTATATATGGCTCCGCTCCCACTCTCCCATCCTGTATACATGGCTCCGCTCTCACCCTCCCATCCAGTATACATGGCTCCGCAAGCACCCTCCCTCCCTTGTATATATGCCTCCGCTCCCACCCGTGTATGCATGGCTGGGCTCCCCCCCGTCTTCCCCCATCATACTTACCCTCACGTCGCTGAACTTCCCTGCTGGTGGAAGCAGCGACCACTTAGCGATGCACCAGCGATCCTGACCGCGTCATATCGCAGGTGCATCGCTAAGTGTGACAGTACCTTTACAGGTTTTCCTCCAGGATTGCCCTGTAATTAGCTACATCCATCTTCCCATTAACTCTGTCCAGCTTCCGTGTCCCTGCTGAACGAAAAGCATCCCCTCACCATGATGCTGCCATTGCCATATACAGTATATCACCTTTCAGCCTCTATTTATAGCCTCCATATATAGTGCATTGTTCCTCAGCCTCAGTTTACAGCCTCTATATACATTTCATCTTAGCCCCTGCATACTACAGGGTGGGACATTTATATGGATACATCTAAATAAAACGGGGACGTTGCTGATATCAACTTCCTGTTTGTGGCATATTAGTATATGGGATGGGGGAAACTTTTCAAGATGGGTGGTGACCATGGCAGTCATTTTGGATCCAACTTTATTTTTTCCAATGGGAAGAGGGTCATGTGACATCAAACTTATTGTGTGCTTGGTTTTCACGTAACTTTATTCTTTCATGAGTTATTTACAAGTTTATGACCACGATGACCAATCCACTTTCCAGGAAACTGTTCATGTAGGAATGCCAGGCAAGATGGTGCATCATCACATTATGGGTGTCAGGTCTGAGCATTCCTACATGAACAGTTTCCTGGAAAGTGGATTGGTCGTCGTGGGCCAGTTGAATGGCCACCAAGGTCTCCCGATCTGACCCCCTTTAGACTTTTATCTTTAGGGTCATCTGAAGGCAATTGTCTATGCTGTGAAGATAGCAGATGTGCAGCATCTGAAACAACAGATACTGGACGCCTGTGCTAGCATTTCTTCTGCGGTGTTGCGATCTGTGTGTCAAGAGTGGGAGAAGAGGATTGCATTGACAATCCAACACAACGGGCAGCACTTTGAACACATTTTATAAGTGGTCATAAGCTTATAAATAACTCATGAAAGAATAAAGGTATGTTAAAACCAAGCACACCATTGTTTTTCTTGTGAAATTCTCAATAAATTTGATGTGTCACATGACCCTACTCCCATTGGAAAAAATAAAGTTGGATCCAAAATGGCCACCATGGTCACCACCGATCTTGAAAAGTTTTCCCCCTCCCATATACTAATGTGCCACAAACAGGAAGTTGATATCACCAACCATTCCCATTTTATTTAGGTGTATCCATATAAATGGCCCACCCTGTACAACTCGTTCCATCTTCTGATTCTGTTGCTCCACTCAGGAGGGCAATGTGAGAGGCTAATAAATACATTGTTGCAGTATCGGACTCCGGCCACAAGAGGTCACTGTTGCCTCTAAAATAGTCTCTATGGCATTCTTCATGTGGTGTTTTTCTGTGGGAGCAGAGAGCTTACTGGAGTAGGATGACTGACTGTTATCCTGGGAGCTCACAGTTTACTGTATTCCACAAACTGACCAGAGTACTGGAGAAATGTTTACCTGTTCGCATGACTCCAGTTAGACAGAAATAATTACTTTCAGGGGATGACTACGGTTGCATGCAGAGTTGGATTCCCCCAAGACATCTGCTGTGACCTGGAGGACCCTTTGCTAGCCTATCAGGCTAAAACTACTCTCCAGGTGACAAGTTCTGGGGCAGGATGACACCTGGGGCTTGAATATGACACTTGGGATAGGATGACACCTGGGGCAAAAATATGACACATGGGCCAGGAGGGGAGACACCTAGGGCAGGAAGATGAACCATGAGGCAGGATGGGGGGATGACATCTGGGGCAGGATGAGAGATCACATGGGGCAGGGTGGATAACACCCGGGGCAGAATGGGAGATACCTGGGGCTGAATGAGATCATAAGGGGAAGGATGATGACACCTGGTGCAGGATGTGGGCCATTATTAGTTTAGGGGCTAATTAATATATATTATTACAGCTGTGATATTTATTTTTGAGGCTACTGTTTTCAGTGGGGTTGGGGTCCTGTTAGGCTGGAGTCACACTAACCTGCGCAAAATACGGTCCGTAGTTTACTTGCGTAATATGGATGAATGACCACTAAATAGTGCTCCGTAGGTCATCCGTAAGCAAGGTGAGGTCGCGTATTTTGCGCATGTCAGTATCCGTATGTAATCCGTGTGGCATCCGTATGCAATCCGTATGGCGAGATTTTCTTGCAGCCTTGCAAAATGGACATTTAACGGTTTTCAGGCCTGCAAACAATTTAAATCATTAGCCTGCACCCTATTTAGACACTCAGAAACAGGTGGCTGCCTACATTCTGTACATTTGTCACCTTGCTTTCACGAGGTGTGTTGGTGTTCTTTGTGCAGCATGGCAGAGGGTCTGAGATTCAATACAACTGAGCAGGTTCTCTTTACCTGGCTTTTGTCACGGCGCTTTGGCCAACCATACCCAGTGATAGTGGATCCGCAGAGGAGGAGACGCATGTGGGTACATCCACTTTTGAGGCAACGACTCACCAGAGGGCATTTTCACCGCCTCTATTCTTCTCTGCGGCAGCATCCGGAGAAATTTTACCAGTACTGTCGCATGAGCATTTCCACATTTGATCGACTCTTGGAGACAGTGCGCCCTGGGATAACCTTTCAGGATACAAGGATGCGCAAAGCCATATCTGCAGAGGAGCGACTTCTACTCACAATACGGTATGTACTACACAACCACATTCTCTCTATTCCTAATGTGTGTGCTAAATTATGTTTTTTGCCCTTCTTGGACAAAGTTGAATGCCCTCATCTTTTTCCAAATATGAAGCACCTGACACAGCAGAATGTTACATCTAATATGTCCTGCATATCACTTAGTCATTGTGCCACCAAATATGTGTGTTCTTCTCTATCATTTCCTACCAAGTTTGATCGGCATGTAACTGATTTTTTTTTACTTTAGCCATTCTAAACTTTACTATTTCTGTTGTTCTACAGCTTCCTGTCCACTGGCCTGTCTTATGCCGCCCTCCACCATGAGTTTCTCATTGGAAAGTCAACCATTTCAGGCATAGTGAGGTCTACATGTGCAGAAATCTGGACAAGACTCCATCAAGTGGTCATGCCCGAGCCCAGGATGGAAGACTGGTTAAGGATATCAAGGGACTTTGAGGAGGACTGCCAGTTTCCAAATTGTATTGGGGCCCTGGATGGCAAACATATCAGGGTGCGTAAGCCGCCGAACTCAGGCTCCCAATTCTTCAATTATAAACAATACTTTTCTGTATTGTTGGCTCTGGTAGACCCTCAATACAAGTTTATAATTGTTGACATTGGGGCCTATGGAAGGACGGGAGACTCTAGAGTCTTCAATACTTCCATAATGGCTCGGCGGCTACGCACCAACCAGTTGGATCTACCCCCACCACGCCAGCTACCAGGCTCCCCCGAACAATCAGTCCCTTATGTCCTTGTGGCAGATGAGGCCTTTCAGTTATCGTGCAATGTAATGAGGCCATATCCCCGGCGCAACCTTGACTACAGGCGCAGAATTTTTAACTTGCGCCTATCGCGTGCTAGGCGACTGGTGGAGTGTTCCTTTGGGATTCTTTCTGCCAAATGGCGAGTACTCCAGTCTGCCATTCAGTTGAGTGAGCAAAATGTGAATGAAGTTGTGAAAGCCTGTGTTGTTCTGCATAACTTCACCAGGATACATGATTGCTCCTCCTCTGATGGTGTTGTGCGTAGGCCGGACAATGTGCGCAGGGTGAGACCACCTATCAACCCTCAACGTAGACCGCTCTCTGGCCTAAAAGTGCGTGATATTTTCACTAATTACTTTATCTCACCTGAGGGGGCAACTTCTTGGCAAGAGCATGCTGTGTCTATGTTATAATTTGTTTCTTTAAGTGTGTCTAAATATATATTACTCAAGCCTTTATGATTCTATGAGTGTTTCATTGCATTGGTTGGTGTCTGTTAGTATGTTATGAGGGATTGTGAAAAATCACACAGAGACGTTAACTAGAGTAGACAAATTTTTAGTTTTGCCTTTTTTTTTTTTTGTTTTGCTTAAAAGCAAACATAATATTGCCATAAGACAAATTTGGCAATGGCCAAAATGACCCTTTGTGCCTTCTTTAACTTGTTGTAAAATGAACATAACAGAACAAAACAGCCACAAACATTAGGCCAAAAAAACATTGCTGCATCACTAGATTAACCTAGATTTGCCAACAAAAGGTGAGCTCCATCACCAAAATAAAGCCAACGACATAACACTCACAGTTCCACATAATGTTAGCCAAACATAGAAAGATTCCACCATGACAGGCAAGGCTACCTCACAGCTTTCACACAGATATTACCTGTCTGTACACCAGACAATATTTAAGCATGCTATACCGGAAAGGATGAAAATACAAAACTCACTTGTTAATACATAGAGAAAGCGGGTTATTCTGAATGCTTGTCGCCTAGAAATTTTGTCCTAGACATTGCTAACAAAAAAGGTGACTACTTAACTAAGGCGAGCACGCCTTTCCTATGCGTTTGCAAGTGAGTAGTGTATTTTCATCCTTTCAGTTTACAGCATAGCGCATTTAAAGATTCTCTTTTCTACACACATGTAATATCTGAAAGGCGTGAGGTAGCGTTGCCTGTCATGATGGATTGTTTCATATGTGTGGAAAACATTATTTAAAAATGTAAATGTTACATTATGTTCTAAATGTTGGTGAAGGAGAACACCTGTTTTTACATTTAGATTAGGAGCACCAGTTACATCTGACTGGACATCTCCAACCATCAGAATCATAAATCCTCATATGTTGGGGAAGGGGAACGTGGATCAACAGCCTGTGGGTGCTGCTGAACATTGTGGCCAACATCGCCCTGTGTGGGGCCATACTGGTGCCCATATTGCTGGAACTGTCCAGCCTCCTGGGACTGTTGGGGATACTGGCCAGAGTACTGATGATGGTGAGGGGCTTCTTGTTGGCTCTGGTAGGCCCGTGGCTCATACCCACCAAGATAGCCAGATCGTCCCCAACCAGGTTGGGACCAGCCTCCAACACTGGGTGGGTACAAGTGGCCATATTGGTGGGGTTGGCTTGAGGAAGACATTTGGTGCTGCGGTATAGACGGTTGGGTAGGGGGAGGAAGGGGTTGAGGTGTTGGCCCACGTATTAGGGGCTGTTCAGACCCTGCTTGAGCAAGCATCTGTGTAGATGGTCTCATGCGCATTAAATTTTGTGGTGAGAGCTGCCACCTCTCCAGAAATTCAAAAACCTCATATGGGGTATTGGGGGGGGGGTGCTTGCATCAAGCAGGATCTGAATACATCCCCTAATACGGAGCCTGACCTCACGGGTAAGGGCACGGAGATAAAGGGTGAGGCTACGTGCATAGGCCTCCTCACCATCATCTGTTGTTACTCTGGACAAATAATTTAGGACCCCTGTGTCCACACTGGCGCCTTCTTCTTGTTCGCCGTGATGCTACAACAGCCTGTGGGGAGGACCTGATCTGGGCAGTTGGGCTGCTGCTCAAGTTGCCCGGCTCTTCCAGGATGGGTGAGGTGGCAGCAGACCGTCCTGGTGGTGTGGTGTGTAGGGCAGCCATTGTGTGGTCTTGTGATACCTCATCTTCAGCCATCATTCTTGTAGGGGGAGAAGATGGGCCAGCCACCTCATCCCCTACAGGATCTATAATGGGCTCTGCCTCTGAGGCCGTTCCTCGATCCGTAAGGTTGGATTGAGTTCTGTTATGAAATAGAACAGAGGCAAAAATACATCAATATTTTTGTCCCTGTAAAGTATTTGTGTAATGTATTTGTGTAATCTGGTGTGAGCTATGTACTTACGGTCTCAGATCCAGAATTGGGGCGAGGAAGTTCAGCCGGTCATAGTAGATATATTTTCTCTTGACATGCCCAGCATCCCCACTCCTGGCGTTCCCGGCGGAACTGGTTCCTGATGCTTCGCCAGCGTTTCATCACATCTTCCACTGCAATGTGACAGGAAAGATTGTCAAAATCACATATTTGAGAGGTAACATTTTCTAACAGCAGTCTAGGCATGGGGCCTTCTGGGGTGTGCTTTCTACCCATGGTGGCATATGTAATTGGGCCGATACACAGGGTCTCATTAGCTACACTTAATAATTTTATTGGCTAGGAGGATGAGGAACTTGTGGCCTAACCCCTAATTATGGCTGTGTGAAGCCACGTGTCACATCCAAATGTAACGGCCTCATGAGGCTAATAAAATTACATGCCCAGGAAGGGAGGTGCTGATTCTAGATTCATTTTATAGCGCGCGCTAAGGTTAATGATGTTTTTATGGTTGCACTTACGAATTTTATGCTGCTCATCACGTGGTCTGTCCCCAAAGTCATGGTACATCTGGCGACAGATGCGCCTCCATGACGCCTCCTTTCTTGTCCGGTTCGCATAATTTGCATCGCGTGGGTCCCATATTTCGGGACGCTCCTGCACCAGCACAATGAGCATCTCAACATTAATATATGTGGACGCCATGCTGCTGCTGTACTCTGTGGAGGCGTACTTCCTGGATGTCTGGAGCGGTTTTTGAGCACATTTGCATGTCTAGGCTTCGGGATGATGGATTGGCCCATTTCCTGTCACCAGCCAAAAGACCTGCGTATTGCTCGCAGGTCACACGTGTTCCGTGTGTAATCTGTATTTTTTGCGCACCCATTGACTTGCATTGGCGTACTACGGGCGTAGTACGCTGACAATCGCAGCATGCTGCGATTGGCACGGAGCGTAGGATACGGAAGAGAAAAAAACGCCTGGTGCGAGTGACCCCATTGAAAATCATTTGTCCGTGTGTAATGCGTGTTTTTTGCGCCTCTCACACACCCCTATTCCTCGCCAGTGTGACTCCGGCCTTACTGTGCAGGATGACACTGTTGCTATTCTTTTCTCTTCATCTGACGCAGTGTGGAAGTTGGAGAATGTGCTCTAGATAACTGTATTATTTTCTGCAGAGACTAATCCTGACTGGAAGAAGTGATGGCGGTCTGCAGTGGATGAAGAGGCAAAGCGAAGATGAATATCTCCCAATAGTGTGTTACCTGTATACTGACATTATATACTACGTACAGAGCTACTGTGTATGTCACTGGTGATCCCTGTATTACCTGTACATAGACACTATATACAGAGCTCTTGGGTATAATATCACTGGTGATCACAGTATTACCTGTACACTGACACTATATACAGAGCTCCTGTGTATAATATCACTGGTGATCCCTGTATTACCTGTACACTGACACTATATAGAGTTCCTGTGTATAATGACACTGGTGATCCCTGTAATACCTGTAGACTATATACAGAGCTCCTGTGTATGTCACTTGTGAGTCAGTGTGTTACCTGTACACTTGCACTATATACAGAGCTCCTGTGTATAATGTCACATGTGCACAGTATGCGTCTGTGTGTGCATGTCCTGCGCTTCGTGATGAGGCAAAGTAGTGTCGATGGTGCATGCTCCAGGCCGCCTGGTGGTTCCTCAGCAGTGCTGTACCTTGCATTAAATCAACTGTTGTGACATCACAGTGGCATCCAACAAAGGAGTGCACAACCTTTTTTTGGTATAAGAACCACATTTTCATAGTGAACCAATCTGGGGACCACACTAAAAATGTAAGTGGTATTACCTTTTTGACATTTATGGCATATCAAAAGTATATATCCGTAGGTAAAAAAAAAACAAAACACATGTAACCTACACATAATTGTAAACAACGCAATGAAAAAGCACAAGAAACCTAATTTATCTAGTAGGTGCAGAAATACTACAGAAAATCTGCAACATGAAAAACTCTCCAAATACTCATTGTGGGAATGTAGCCTCTTGGTACATTCAGAGTTTTTGATGAGGATTAATAAATAGATTCTGCTCCTGAATCCACATAAAAAACTGTGTTAAATACTCTTGGAATAAGTTTCTGGGCTGAATGAATTGGATAGCTCCTTTAGTGCACATAGTACTGTTTTTTTCTCATTATTTTAAACATTTCCCAGTAAAGACTAACAGGGAGTTTATTCAAAAAGTATTTGAAGCATTTTTTTTCTGTGGATTTGCATTAAAAATCCACATCCAAATCTTCATGTTTCAGAATTCAAATAAACTGCAGTGGAGCCACAGACACAGAGGCCTCCAGCCTTAATTCACGTACTACTTTCTGGAGTGTCAAATGGGTAATGAGACCCAATTCTTCTGATGTATAAGGCACCCATAGATGTCAACACAGGTCAACATTAGTACATGCTAGTCCCTGATGCTCAACTGCTTGGTACTATTCCTCTTGTGTGTGTGGCTGTTTAAGGGTTGTGGACTGTGTTGTCGCATCCCTTTCCCTGAAGAATCGCATCAATGTTGTGTATTGCATAGTCCTGCGTCTTTGTGAATATTGTGATGTAAAATGTAATGTGTTCCTATGTAGTATATAGGAAGAGTCCAGAGGAGAGCATTTGCATATTCCCAGTGCCTTCTGGGACAAGTGAAGAGTCTCCGCGAGCTCTAAGAACACTGGATTTTGGCCATTGCAGCTGAAAGGAGGAAATCTGTATTTTGGCATATTTTTCACTGCTTTGATATCTCTTTAACAATAAGAACATGGCCAGTAGCCATTTGGTGAGCTGCATTTCTTGCTACATGTTCACAGACTTACCAGTGGAAAAGTCAAACTTCACATGCCACAAATGCAAGCTTGTGTCCCTGTTGGAGGAAAAGTTGCAAAGTCTCAAAGCGAGGTTAGCTACATTGAAGATCATTAAGGAAGGTGAGTTCTTAGACAGAGCAGAATTATCTCATCATGTTACAGAAAGAGAAGAAATTCGAAATGCACCTGAAGAAACAGAGGAATGGAGACATGTGACCCAGAGAAGCAGGAGGATCAGGAGGCAGTCAGCACCCATACTGCTCAAGAACTAGTACCAGGCTCTTACGCAGAACGATGAAGAAATACATGAATATAAGACATTGCCCACAAACAACATCCTTTTGGATGGAGAAAGAGAAATGTTGTGAAGAAGAAACGGAGAGTGATGGTCATGGGGGATTCCTTGTTGAGAGGAACAGAGGCCGCTATCTGCAGACCAGATATAACCTCAAGAGAAATGTGCTGTCTTCCAGGTGCAAGAATTAAAGATGTGTCTGACAGGATATCAGGACTCTTCAGACCTACAGCTGACCACCCATTCCTGCTAATACTGTACATGTGGGGACAAATGACACAGCAAGAAACGACCTGGAAACCATCTGCAGAGACTTTGAAAACTTAGGAAAGAAAGCGAAAGAACTGGGAGCGCAGGTGGTCTTCTCTTCCATCCTCCCAGCAGATGGCCATGGAACAAGGAGGTGGAATAAGATTCTGCAGGTGAACAACTGGCTACGTCGATGGTGCCGTCAGCAAGGATTTGGATTTCTGGATCACGGAGTGAACTGCCTATACGATGGACTACTTGCTAGAGATGGGGTGCACATTATGAAGACTGGAAAACATGTATTTGGAAGTCGCCTTGCTACACTCATCAGGAGAGCTTTAAACTAGAACAATGTGGGAAGGGAAGCAAAAGGCCAGAAAAATCCATACACCTGACAAATGCTATTGAGAACTCTGGTATTAGAAGTGGAAAGGAAGAACAAAGACAAAAGAATCTAAATAATAAACATATTGGTGAAGGAGAAACCAATCAAACTAAAATGTTTCTGTACTAATGCACAAAGCATGGGCAACAACCAAGGAGAATTGGAACTACTAACGCATGAAAAGAAATATGAGGTCATTGGAATCACTGAATCTTGGTGGGACAATACACATGATTGGAATACAAGGCTAGAAGGATACAACTTATTTACAAGAAACAGACTTGATAAACGAGGAGGAGGTGTCGCATTGTATGTTAGAAACGTGTATATCTGCACAGAGATCGAAGCTTCAGAGACTGGGAGTTATGTGGAAACTCTTTGGGTAAGATTACAAGGACAATGGAAAGGACACCATTGTAGGCATTTACTACAGGCCGCCTGTGCAAGCTGAAGATATGGATGAACTCTTTATGTATCAAATGGCTAAGTTCTCCAAAAAATATGACAGTTGTCATGGGAGATTTCAACTATCCTGACATTTGTTGAGAATCTCTCAGGCAAAACTAACAGGTCAAGGAAATTCTTATCCTCTCTTGCTGACAACTTTATCTTCCAAACGGTAGGGGAAAAAACAAGGGGAACTGCTACCTTGGATCTAATCCTTATAAACAGGGAGGAAATTTTAGAATTTTGGATAACTAGAGGAGGAAGACCTGTGAAGACTCAGATGTCAAGGTTAGATTTCAGAAAGGCAGATTTTAAGGGACTCAAAGAGAATTGGAGGAATCCAATGGCTGGATATCCTTAAGGACAAAAATGTCCAGGAAGGATGGGAAATCTTGAAAAATGAGATTCTCAAAGTACAATCGTTAGAAATTCCAAAAAGAGGGAAGAATAGGAAGCATTTAAGGAATTGTGAGCCTTTTTCAAAAGATCTGCAAAAGGCTTGCCGATCTTTGCGGTTTGACCGTCGACTGCAGTCTCTTGGGCCTAGGGCGGACTTCCGGTGCCAAATGGTCCAGTTTCATTACGTCTAGCCAGCTGATAGCAAGTCTTTCTCCACTATTTTGACCTTCTACAAGGACTCTTCAGGGGTGTGATAAACAGGGAAAAACTGTTATTAGAAATGTTTATCCAAAAATAGAGACGTTTTGGTCAAAACTTGACCTTCATCGGTCAGCTGGATAGGTGAGAAACCGCCAATAGAGCGCAGGGTGAGGCTATTTGGTATCCACCGTAATGCCGTCCTCTTCCCTGCATCCCTATTTTTGTTTGGCTATTTCTATGAATAAATTTGCTTACCTGTTTATCACTTCAAACAAATGCAAAGTTTTCTTACACAACTCTACTCTAGTCTAACCCTACACCTGGAGTGAATTTATGTACACCAGTTATTTTGGCTCAATTTTTGTGACATTTTGCAGAATGGTAACAAATTCATCAAAATGGCAGACGCAATTCATAAATTTAGCACTAAGCCCAACATTATTTTTTTTCAGCTTTAACTGCAACATTTTGCCAAAATGTTTGACTTTTCATACAAAAAAAATCCAAGACTATTTGAGACAATTGTATATATTTTTTTTTACTATGGGCCTAAAAACGTAGATAGGTAGTTGCTAACTACCTGCCTGTTGTGCCAAACGACGATCTCTGCCGGCACAGAGTGATCATAGGCTATCATCTTTATGCACCACCTCAGTCTTTGTTTTTATGATATGTTGTTTATGTATTAATAAAATTCGTTGTATTGTATAAAGTAGAGGTCTCCTTTTTTAATAGGATTTTTTCAGAAAAGTGTTTGAGTTAGAGGAAAAAACCACCAAGTTCCTGATTCATTAAGACTGGAATCATAATGAAGGGACTTTCTGGAGTAAGGAGCACAAAATTTATTAAGATGTACATGCCACTTAATTAGATGTTTCTTACAACTGCTCAGGCTGGTTTCACATTTGCGGTTTTTTTCGCGGTAATTTAGCGCTAAATAGCGCATGCGTTTTTTTTCCTATACTTTGCATGGGATGCGCTTATGTGCGCATACACATGCGTTTGTACGCATTTTACCGCGCATGCGTTTTTTTGCGGTATGCGCTCGGGCGCACAAAATGCAACTTGTTGCATTTTTTGTGCGTCCGATTTGCCTCAAAAAAACGCATGCGCGCGCAATGCGTTTTTTTACAGCAAGACACCCATTATAAGTCTATGGTGAGCATATGTGCGCATTGGCATGCTTATGTATGCGTTTTTTTGCACATGCGTTTTTTTTTTTACCATTAGTTTAGACAATGGAATTTAGGGGTTTGGGTAAAGTTAGGGTTAGTTAAGGGGGTTTAGGGTTAGGGTTAAGTATGGTTTGGTTAAGGGTTAGGGTCAGGGTTAGGGTCAGGGTTAAGGTTAAGTATGGTTTGGTTAAGGGTTAGGGTCAGGGTTAAGTATGGTTTGGTTAAGGGTTAGGGTCAGGGTTAGGGTCAGGGTTAAGGTTAAGTATGGTTTGGTTAAGGGTTAGGGTCAGGGTTAGGGTTAAGTATGGTTTGGTTAAGGGTTAGGGTTAGGGTCAGGGTTAAGTATGGTTTGGTTAAGGGTTAGGGTCAGGGTTAGGGTTAAGTATGGTTTGGTTAAGGGTTAGGGTCAGGGTTAGGGTTAAGGTTAGTTAGGGTTTGGGTTAGGGTTAAGTATGGTTTGGTTAAGGGTTAGGGTCAGGGTTAGGGTTAAGTATGGTTTGGTTAAGGGTTAGGGTCAGGGTTAGGGTTAAGGTTAGTTAGGGTTTGGGTTAGGGTTAAGTATGGTTTGGTTAAGGGTTAGGGTTAAGTATGGTTTGGTTAAGGGTTAGTAAAGTCATGGTTTGGGTTAGTGTGAGGGGCCACCTAATGTTGGAAAAAACCGCAAACGCGGTAAACGCACTAAAAACGCATACAAACGCATAAAAACGCTGCGTTTTTTTCATGCATGCTCATAAAAATGCTTGAAAAAAACGCAGCAGTTGTATGCTTTTGTATGCGTTTTTCAATGCGTTTTTTTGCGGGAAAAACGCGCTGCAAAAAAAAGCAAGTGTGAAACAGGCCTCAGCAAGAATTGTACTCCAATGAGGAGAATGAAGGTGGGAGCTGCAAAAAGGAACCTTGTGTTGCTCTGAGGGGAGTGTTGTGGAGTAGCCGTCAGGAACTGGAGTACATTTATGGTGTTATTTAACAACTACAATTGAGTAAATTTAGAGGACTTTGATGATCGGCTTCACCACGCCTCTTTCCAGCTCCTCCCACTCTGGCGTAGTTGGCTGGGACTGGCATAAAACGTTGCAGAATTTTTACATAACGTTACGCTTAGCTAGACTTTTGCAATATTTAATTTTACGCCAGAAATCTGCCCCCAAGTGTTGACTCCACCAGCAGAAGGCATTGGCACCGAAAATGCACGTCGGGGACTGGGCAGTCACCTCCTATATAGGTAATAATTTAACATTTGTTACTTTGCATATTGATCTATACTCTTCTGATGTTGTATTATGTTATTATTTAGGATTGTTAGGCTTATTCCCACTTGTAGGGATTTAGCCAGTAGTTTTGAAGACTGAAGTTATAGCAGGAGACTAATATGAAGAGGATACCACAGAGCTCTCAAAACGTTGAGAAATTAGTTGCTCCATGGAAATTTGAATGAAAGGATAACAAATGAGAGCACACAAGTTTCAACCTTTAATAATCAATGGCAACAGTTGACCAGCATCAAGAAAAATTTGAACATTTTATTAACACATCTTCTCAAAAGCATCCTACCAACTTAACCACAGTTTTTGGCCAAAAGATTGGCTAATTAGAAGGATTTACTTGTTCACGGACATTATCAATCCCTAAAAGAAGGGGTGAAAATTCAGGATCAAATGATTTCTTTCCTTGTGGGTTGTGTAAAGCCTGTCTGAACTTAACAAAATCCAAAAATGTTAGCAATTTTGAAGGCTCCCGCACTTATAAAATCCTCAAATGCTTGAACTGTTCATCCAAAGGGGTGATCTATCAAGCCGAGTGCCCTTGCGGCAAGATTTAAATCAGCTTAACTACTCGTGAATTAAAGGTCAGAGTCAGGGAACACATCCGTGAGATTAATAAAGCTTGTTCTGTGGATGACGAAACCCAAAAGGCCTCTTTCACACGTCCTGATATTACCAGTACAGGAAAACCAGATACAGGAGATATCAGTGTCCGTGTGTGTGTGTGTGTGTGTAATACGTGCGGCACACGTGTACCGCATCAGTACCACACGGACAGCTGCTGGGGAAGAAGCGCTACTGTAAGCACTGATCCCCGGCGGCAGGTGCTGAATGCAGCTCTCATTCTCCCCTGCTACGCCAGTGATCGGCACGAGCAGAGGCGAAAGAATGAATTAATAAAAAACCCGACGTGGGTTCCCCCTATGTTTTTGAACCAACCCAGCAAAACTCACAGGTGCAGGCTGCTATTCTCAGGTTGGTAAGGGGCCATGGATATGGCCCCATCCCATCCAGCCTAAAAACAGCAGCCCGCACCTGCACAGAAAAGGTGCATCTATTAGATGCGCCAATTCTGAAGCTTTGCCCGGAAAAGTTTACCTTGTAACAAGTAGATGATATCCACGGTTAGCGTAGTCACCCACGTGTTCCCTCACCCCGACGCGCATTTCCATCTATTGCCTGTGCATTTCTACTTTTCTGAGGGATTATTGTTCCCATTATGGGACTTGTGAGAATCATGTGGGAATAGTGGATGAGGGCAGGTATATCTCGCCCAGATTCCTTTCCTATGTGGCCTAGTCTGGTCAGTATCGCACCTGCTTGCTAATGAATAATGGGAGGTGGATATAAAAGGATGCAAGGTGGTTGTGTGAGTGTCTCAGCCTGGGAACACAGAGAGCCTGTCTGTGTGAGAGACACACGTGAGTGGAAGCAGTGCCCACTGCAACTGTGGTTTGGCTGGACGGGAGAAGCCCGCCAGTTGTTAGTTAGGTTGTCCATTGTTTAGTTAGTGCCGGACAGGCAAGGATTTGTTTTATGTTTTATTTCCTTTTTGCATTGCTTTCACCGTTAATAAACCTGACTCAGGGTCAGTAACACCCGAATCCCAGCTCTGCGCCTGAGTTTCATGCTGAACGCACGTGACCTTTGACCCCAGCAAAGGCGACCCCGGAGTGTTTTATCACATTGTGGTGGAGAATGCGGGCATCACGTTGCAAGCATGAGCATGGAGGACGTGGTGAAAGCGCTGGTACAGTCCACCGCCGTCCAGCAAGAAGCTAATCGGGTGATGATGGCCCAGCTGAAGGAGTTGGTGGACATGATAGTTACCGATCGTTCGCTTCTCCAGCAGGTGGCGCAGCGCCTGGCAAGCTTACCTGGACTTAACCTGGAAGCCGAGTCGAGAGCGATTCACGTGAGTCGGTACTGGCAGAAAATGACGACCGAAGATGACGTCGAGGCATACCTGACCACGTATGAACGGACGGCGGTGCGAGAAAAATGGCCGAAGGCACGATGGGCCGGCCTGATTGCCATGTTGAAACTGAATGGGAGGAGACACAGATTAGATTAGAAAAAACTTTTTGACAGTTAGAGTGATCAATGAGTGGAACAGGTTGCCACGAGAAGTGGTGAGTTCTCCTTCAATGGAAGTCTTCAAACAGAGGCTGGACAGACATCTGACTGGGATGATTTAGCGAATCCTGCTTTGAGCAGGGGGTTGGACCAGATGGCCCAGGAGGTCCCTTCCAACTCTACGATTCTATGATTCTTTCCGGTGAGGCCCAAAAGGCTTATTATGACTTGGAACCTGAAGCTGCACAGGACTTTGACAAATTGAAAGCCGAGATCTTGGCCCGGCTGGGAGTGACGACCGCTGTCCGTGCACAGAGAGTGCATCAATGGACTTATCAGCCGGATAAACCACCGCGGTCACAGATGTTCGACCTGATCCACGTGACGAAGAAGTGGCTACAACCCGAGGTGTTGACAGCGCCAGAGATAATCCAGAGAGTCGTCATGGACAAGTACTTGAGAGCTCTACCGCCAGCCCTGAGGAAGTGGGTAAGCCATGGAAATCCTACGACGGCAGATCAACTGGTGGATCTGGTTGAACGTTACTCCGTGGCGGAAGGACTCCGAGACGACGCTACCCCACCTCGTTCTTCATCATCTCCACGTGGAACCGGTAAGACTGTTCCAGGGAGTAGGGGAGATGGAAAAATCCCTAAGACAGTGGGGGAGGAAAACGGGACTGCCCGCACTGCGAGGCCGAGAGTAACGAACTATGGTCTAAGCAAGGGGCCCGTTAGGTGTTTCCGCTGCCAAGAGATGGGACATATTGCTGCGAACTGTCCGGTCACTACTGAACCCATGCAGTGCAACGTCACAGACTCTAAAAACCGCATGTCTATGGTTGCACGGGTAGTGAGTGTGAATGCTGGTCAAAAAGATGTGGAAAAACACTTGTGTGATTTAACTGTTGATGGCAAAAATGTGGTGGCATTGTTAGACTCGGGAAGTGTGGTGACTCTGGTGAAGGCCAGTCTGGTGTCAGCCCCGACTGGACCATTAGACAAATTTTCTGTAACGTGTGTGCATGGAGACACCTGTTCGTACCTCACCACGGTCATATGCATTACTACTTCCTATGGGTCTGTGCAACATAAAGTGGGACTCGTCCCGGCGTTATTGCATGATGTTATCCTGGGCCGGGATTTTCCCCACTTCTGGCAATTGTGGGAGAATCAGTTGATGCCCTTGGGTAATCGTGTACATGAGTCTTCTCCCAGGGCGCGTGGGGGTCCCGAACCCCTGGAAGAGGTCTCCCCGGAAGACTCAGCGGGAAATGACCTGCAGTTCCCGTTTTCAGTCATGGCGGGTGATACGGAAGAGACCGGGGAAGAGGAGGAGGCCGACAGCCGTCCACCTCCCCGTTTGCCGGATTTAGAAGTTCAGAAAGATGACTTCCAAAGCGAGCAAATAAAGGATCCTACCCTTTCTCAGGCTAGGACGAATGTAAAAGTGATAAATGGGGTACCTTTAGAACCTGGCTCTAGGCTGGCATATCCTTACATGGTTCTGGAGAATGATTTACTCTATCAGATAGAGAAAAAGGGGGAAGATACGGTGCAACTATTAGTGGTGCCAAAACCCTACCGGAGGCAGGTGCTGGACCTGGCCCACGGACATGTGATGGGAGGTCACCTGGGAGTCCAGAAAACCACCGAAAGGATATTACACTGTTTTGTTTGGCCAGGCATGCATCACGATATTCGTGTATATTGTGAGTCTTGTCCTGACTGCCAAGCCTCTGCACCTAAGCCCCGGTTCTGTAGCCCTTTGGTACCCCTACCTATTATTGAAGTCCCGTTTGAGAGGATTGGGATGGATTTAGTGGGGCCCCTTCCACGGTCGGCACGAGGACACCAACATATCCTGGTCATCTTGGATTATGCCACTCGTTACCCGGAGGCCATCCCTTTGCGTAACATGGCCACCAAGACGATTGCCAAGGAACTGGTGCATGTGTTTAGTCGGGTCGGTATACCAAAACAGATACTCACCGACCAGGGGACCCCCTTTATGTCCAGGGTAATGAAGGAGCTCTGCCGATTGTTACAAATCGAACCGTTACGCACATCCGTGTATCACCCTCAAACAGACGGGTTGGTCGAACGGTTCAATAAAACTCTGAAGCAGATGCTGAGAAAGGTGATAGACAAGGATGGGAAGAACTGGGACTATTTACTTCCATATTTGCTTTTTGCCATCAGGGAAGTACCCCAGTCTTCCACGGGGTTCTCGCCTTTCGAGTTATTGTACGCCCGACGTCCTCGCGGACTGTTAGACGTTGCAAAAGAAACCTGGGAGGGTCAGGTCACTCCGTTTAAAACAGTGATAGATCACGTCACACAAATACAGGACCGTATTGCGGCTGTTATGCCTATCGTCAAAGAACACATGATACAGGCTCAAGGAGCCCAAAAAAAGAATCTATGATAGGGGCGCCAAGATCCGTACGTTTGCACCCGGAGATAGGGTGTTGATCCTAGTCCCCACGGTGGACAGTAAGTTCCTGGCAAAGTGGCAGGGCCCCTTTGAGATTAAGGAAAGAGTTGGTGAAGTAAACTACAAAGTATACCAGGCAGGTAAACGGAAACCTGAACAGATTTATCATGTAAATCTGATAAAACCCTGGAAAGATCGGTCTGCCTTGTCAGCAGAGCTGGCCCGTCCCGTCTGCTCGCATACCATACCGGAGGTACGGGTGGCAGACACTCTCTCGGAGCGGCAAAAGACTGAGGTCAGGCAGTTTCTACTTCACAACCAAAAGTTTTTCTCAGAAAAACCCGGGCAGACTATGCTAATGAAACATGACATCGTAACGGAACCTGGTGTCACAGTTCACGTAAAGCCCTGCTGAATCCCGGAAGCGCGCCATGAAGCAGTTTCCCGAGAAGTGAAGGCAATGTTAGAGTTAGGAGTCATTGAGGAATCGCACAGTGCGTGGTCCAGCCCGATTGTGCTAATTCCTAAACCGGACGGCACCATCCGGTTCTGCAATGACTTCAGGAAACTGAATGCGGTCTCAAAATTTGATGCCTATCCTATGCCCCGGGTCGACGAGTTAATAGATCGGTTAGGAAAAGCCCGGTATATTACGACCCTAGATCTAACAAAGGGGTATTGGCAGATCCCTCTGGCTGAGGCTGCCAGAGAAAAGACGGCATTTGCCACGCCGGAAGGTTTATTTCAGTATGTGTATATGCCGTTTGGACTGCACGGGGCACCGGCGACCTTCCAGAGACTGATGGATCGAGTCTTGAGGCCACATAGGCGGTACGCTTCGGCCTATTTGGATGACATTGTCATTTACAGCTTGGACTGGGAGACTCATCTCCAGAAAGTACAAGCTGTGATTGACGACCTGTGGGAGGCAGGTCTAACCGCGAACCCCAAGAAATGTTACATCGGGCTAGAAGAAGCCCGGTATTTGGGGTATGTAATTGGGAGGGGTGTTGTTAAACCCCAGGTTGATAAGATTCAGGCGGTTCAGGACTGGCCACAACCTGTCAACAAGAAGCAGGTGCAAGCCTTCCTGGGGATCGCCGGCTATTATCGCCGGTTCATACCCAATTTTGCAGCCATCGCTACCCCCCTGACGGATCTTACAAAAGGGAAAGACTCCGTCATGATTAAATGGAGTTTAGCGGCTGAAGAAGCCTTCCATAGCCTAAAACGGGCACTTTGCTCTCAGCCCATACTGGTGACTCCGGACTTCCGCAGCGAGTTTGTGGTACAAACGGATGCCTCGGATACCGGTATCGGGGCCGTACTCTCACAAGTGAGGGACGGAGTGGAACACCCAGTCCTCTATCTCAGCAGGAAGCTGAATAAACACGAGCAAAGGTATGCAGTCGTAGAAAAAGAGTGCCTCGCCATTAAGTGGGCTCTAGAGGCCCTCAAATATTACCTGGTGGGCCGAAGGTTCAGGCTGATCACTGACCATGCCCCTCTCAAGTGGATGCACTTGAACAAGGAACGGAATAGCCGGGTGACCCGGTGGTTCCTTGCCCTGCAGGCCTACACGTTTACGGTGGAGCACCGCCCAGGGGTACAGATGGGGAATGCAGATGCCCTGTCCCGAGTGCACTGTTTGACGGGTGTCATTGCTCGACCAGAGTGGTCTGAGCAGAGGGGGGGGGGATATGTGAGAATCATGTGGGAATAGTGGATGAGGGCAGGTATATCTCGCCCAGATTCCTTTCCTATGTGGCCTAGTCTGGTCAGTATCGCACCTGCTTGCTAATGAATAATGGGAGGTGGATATAAAAGGATGCAAGGTGGTTGTGTGAGTGTCTCAGCCTGGGAACACAGAGAGCCTGTCTGTGTGAGACACACAGTGAGTGGAAGCAGTGCCCACTGCAACTGTGGTTTGGCTGGATGGGAGAAGCCCGCCAGTTGGTAGTTAGGTTGTCCATTGTTTAGTTAGTGCCGGACAGGCAAGGATTTGTTTTATGTTTTATTTCCTTTTTGCATTGCTTTCACCGTTAATAAACCTGACTCAGGGTCAGTTACACCCGAATCCCAGCTCTGCGCCTGAGTTTCATGCTGAACGCACGTGACCTTTGACCCCAGCAAAGGCGACCCCGGAGTGTTTTATCACAGACTTTACATTGGGTCTATTTTATAACCTTTAGTTATTATTGTCTTCTATGTCATAAACATATTAAGATCCAGGCATATGATCCACTATCTTACCCAATTTGTCCTGTACACTCCTACGCTTGTGTGCAGCACCTTGAAAAATTTGCTCTATAATTACCAGGCATATTTTCACACGAGTAATACACAGCATATATTTTCTTTGTGCCTACTCTTTGGGAGGTATTAATCTCCAAGTATTAATAATGCCAGGTATATTATGATATTTAGAGTCATTGACACAGGAAGCTAAATTACTTTATGTACACCATCTTGTCTATTTTATCCTTACTTTACCTTTTTTCTCCTATTAGTGTTCCCTATATGACTTTTTTTTTTTTGCTTATTTTACTTTTTGGCTTTTAATTATTTGTGATTCAATAAAAATAAAAGTTTTATCATGGATCACACTCAGCCCTGCAGACCCAAGCGTCTCCAGAACTCAGGAGCACCGCAGGCTCACCTCTCCATATCTCAGCCAGGATCCCAGTTCTGAATAAGCTCTGCTCCTGGGTTACAGATCTCATCAGCTAGCTCACCTTGGCACATCTCTGTCTCTCTATGCCTAAGATCAGGGAGTCAAACACCCATTCTCCCCTTATTGTCCTATAGTTCGCATTCTCCTACTGTAATAGAAAGTTCCACTTTAGTCAGAGCTTGTCTCTGCCAAAATTACAATACCTCCAATATGTCACTCCAGGAGCCCCCCCCCCCCCACTGTCCGCAACAAGCGTGCGCCCCCCCACCCCCAAATGGACTGCATCTGCATCTCTTCCAGTCAGTAGCTGACCTAACCAAAGCATCCCATACTTTGGTTTCGGTCTTAGAACAGCTACCCAATCCTGTCTCTGCCACAGGACTATAGTTAGCTTCCCCAGGCGTTTCAGATATTCCTGTCTCCCATACCCATAAGTGGACCCTTCGCGATATATCGAGAAGCTCAAAGAAAAAAAAAAAAAAAAAAAACTTCCCATGGTCCAGTTCCCAATCACTATCCACCAGGATCTGATCTCTCTCACTCCCCCCTTCCTCCGACACTCCAGGGGCACAGGAGTCAGATCCACGTTCTGAGTCACATTCCGATCTAGAGTCGGAACAGATCACTAAACTACGTGAGACAGTGGATATGATTCTAGCTGTAAATCAGACCCTTAACACAAAGGACGCAGAGACTTCTCCCTTGGAGCAGACTGTATCCTTCAGTAAGACAAAGTGCCCTCGCTGTAGTTTTGCCAATCATGATGAGTTCAACGGAATATTCGCTAAGGAATGGGAGCACCGGGCCCAGCGCTTCCATAGAAGAAAATGCATAAACGTCCAGCATTCTTTTGGAAACCTGCTTCAAAAGTGGGTAGAGTCTGCCTTTGTGAATTCCCCTGATCTTCCACAAACACCAGTCTCCCTCTGTCTAACAGTTCCTCCTTAAAGGAGCCCTCTGACACACCAAAACATTTACCACATCAGCCTTAGAGGTTGCGGGCTCAGCCTTCTGCTCGTCAATCGCGGCTACATAGGTGGCCAAGGCAGTTTCGGACTGGGCGAAACATCTCCGCCAGTGTATTCTTGCAAATACTCTTCCCACCGAACCAAGTCGGTCACACAGGTAAGTCCTCCTGACAGCATCCCTTGAGGCAGCCGCCTGTTCAGCCCTGGCAGCTGACAACAACCTCACTACCGACAGGGTCATATGGCTTAAGGCATGTAACGCAGACTTAGCATCCAAAAAGTTCCTAACCGGCCTACCTTCCCAAAAATTCCCATTTTTTCGGAAAAGAACTAGATAAAATAATCTCGAACAACACGGGGAGTGGTAGAGGTAGGTAAGAGCACTTCCTCAACAAAGGGCTAAACACTTGCCCCGCTGCATAGTTCAATTTAGTTTCTTTTGAAGGTTTTCATCTTAGAACAATATCCGACAGGACATGTCTCCAGAGAACTTCTTTGTGACAAGCCCAGCCTGGCTTCCAAGAACCTACCAGGGCCAGCCATCCAGAACAGGATTCAACAGATTCTCCTGGCAGGACGGGTCGTTCCCACCCAGGAAGACTCTCAGGATATAGAAAGATGCATGTCTTCTAAAAAATTATTTATTAAATGTATACAAAAATAGACATATAGAGGAACTAACAGTGAAGCTACAGACTCACAGATCTCTTACAAAGCGCATTTATCCAACTCTCACATAATTCGAACTGTGAGATTAATCTAAGTAGATTGACATTTTCTCAATACGACGAAGTTTCACATGAGAACAGATTCACATTCACAATAAATTTAACTGAAAATTTTGGTCTTGGTGGAAAAATCGGCACTGAGTTTCTGCATCACTTCTGCATGGCTCATCCCAGCATGTTCTTTCTTTGCAGACCCATAATTCTCCTTAACAAATTTGGCAAATGGAGTAAGTTGATTACCAGAGGGGGCTCCATCTTTGTTGTTGGTTGTCTGTAGGACAAGTTTTCCCTTACATGAAGCACAGACAAACTTCTCAGTGTCTAGAGACTTTGAGTGCCGTCCAATTCTATGAGGAGATGGAGATCATTGGTTAGTAGGCACAAACTAGTTGCTCAACTTCTCAGCAGCCCGACACCTATATTGCCATAACACCCAAGACATACACGGCCAGTCGTCACCTACTAGTTCATTGTGGAGATTGATTTCATTAGGAGCTGAACCCCTTTTTTTTGCATTTCTTCCTAACACAGCAATTACGGCTAGCAGCCATCTTGGACAATCTCTAGTCAACTAACTTTCCTAAAAGAGCCGAGTCTCTCTAGACTAGAGGTATAAAATGACCTATTAGTATGTTTGGAGCCCTGGGAGACTAATTGGAACAGCTGCAGAGCACTGTGATAGTTAATAAGTGTTATATACTATTCACTACCATATAATTAGTTGAATTAAGATAGACACCAGAACCAAGAGTTATCAATATGTCAAGAGTTGTGACTAGGCTAAAAACAGTGATCTGATTAACGACAGTAGCTAATAGGAACATGGATATTTATGGTTTTTATGTAGTTTAGGAAGTGTTCATTAATGTCATATTGTGTCATTGTATTCTTTGTTCTAAAACACGTTTTCCTCTGCATTATGAGGTTATCATGTATACACCTTTTGCCACAATATGTAGTTCCTTTGCTTAACCATGTATAAAAAGCCCCGATACTTGTTCAGGGTCATAACACTACCAGTCTACTGACAGGCCACACCACTGTCAGATCATGGCCAGCCCACCGCCAGACAACCTAGGGCTACTTTGTTTGTATGGACCCTGCGAGTGTCCACGTGCTTTGTCTCACTAGCTTCCATGAACTGTTCCTGCTGCGCATCTCTGAATAAACTTCAGCATCGGTTTAAAAAGAAAAATGGTCTACAGTATCTACCCAGCTGTTTCAGCTCTCAGTAAGGGCTTTCTTACAGTAGTCAAGTGATGACTGAACCCGTTGGGATTCTCGCAATTGAAGCCAATTTAGAGATGCAGGATGTCTACTTGGTAGGTGAAAGCAACTCGCAACATGTGGTCTAGTGACTGCCCGCTCTCAGTGGTAATATTGACTGTATATTCCTTGCCCAAACCTGGACAACCCCTTTAGTAGGTAGCTTCAGTGTATTAAATGTAGCTGTGTGTAAAAAAAAAAAAAAAAAAAAAAAAAATATAAATAATATGTAGTGTTCAAGCCTCTGTATCCAGTAGAGCCAGACCATACAAGGTTTTTTTTTTTTCCCCAAAGTTGGATAATTCCTTTAACACTGTCCCATCAAAGCCAGGATTTGACATAGCTCATAGATACAGAAAATGGATACTTTGTATTAACACAAAATAAAAAAAAGCTGTTTGTTTGTGAAGCCAAAGTCTAAGATACTGGTTAAAAGGCACAATAAATAGCATGGCTAAAGCATCACTCAAAGCTAGGACACCAGAACCTGAGCTGTGAGCCTGCACGTCCATATATGCAGTAAGCGTGCGCATCTATATATGCATGTGCGCGTGTAGAGACACTAACAGATATTTTACCTCCCTATTCTACACTAGTACAGGGGTGGGCAATTAATTTTCCCGAAGGGCCACATGAGAGACAGTGACTGTTGTGGAGGGCCGATCCAATAGGCTGAAATTAATTCTACTCAATATTAAATATCGATATATAATTATATTATTGATAATTATATTAATTGTATCACTTAATATGTAGCAGATTTAAGTATACTCACATCCTGCTATACACTGCACGACACCCCCATACAGCGTCCCCATGCCCTGCACGACACCCCCATACAGCGTCCCCATGCCCTGCGCGACACCCCCATACAGCGTCCCCATGCCCTGCGCGACACCCCCATACAGCCCCCCCATGCCCAGCACAACACCCCCATACAGCCTCCCCATGCCCAGCACGACACCCCCATAGCCTCCCCATGCCCACCCAAATATCCCATACATATGGGGGGGGGGGAGGGAATAAAAAAAAAAAAAAAAAAAATTATATATATATATATATATATATATATATATATATATATATATATATATAACCACATACTCACCTCAGTCCCGTTCCTCAGTGTTCTGCTCCTGTATCGGTGTCTCTGGTGCACTTACTCTCCGCAGTACACAGCTGACGCAATGAAATGACATCACCGCGTCAGCCGTTTCACACGTTGATTGGTGGATTAAGTGGCCGGAGGCCCCTCCACCAACGCAGTCAGTGATTCAGCACAGATGGAGACAGAGAGCGGGCGGACACGGTGCGGCACACGGACCTCTGGTTTCCAGCCCCACGGCTGTCTCGGACCGCTGGCCGGAATTTGTCCAGGACTGCACTAGTACATTAAAGTTAGCAATAATGACCCCTCCACTTTAACAGCCAGGGAGGTTTTAATTTATAGGAAAAACATCCTTCCATTTTCTGCTAAACCTGGGGTGCGTCTTATAGACCTATAATGTATGGTCCTGTGTATTGCAGGGTATTTGAACCATCAGGTTTACAATTACAGGAGGCCTGTTAGAACCTGATGTGCCTGGTAGATTGACAGGTCATGAATTGACCTGCAATTGCCATGACAACTATCGGCACCACTCGATTGTGTTGCAGGTGTGCTTATGGAGTGAAAGAGGAAGCCCCTTCACTCTCACAACAATCTACATGTCCCAGCTGCTACTTAGCATGGCATGTGAAGGGTTTATGGGACTGTTGGCACAGTACAGCTGTTCAAATCAAGTACAGGCGCTAGGTGTATCATGGTGGCCAAATAATTACACCCACCACCTGCTTGTTCTCCATCCCTCTCTGGTGCTATGAAGCCATAGCTGTCAATTAAAAAGGGAGGCTGAGAGATTGAAACCTACCAGGTGGGAAGGAAGGTGTATATAAAGGATTTCCCCCACCATGATGCACCAAGCGTCTGTAATTGGTTTGAACAGTTATTGTGTGCTGAGGGAGTCCCTACAAACAGCCTGGATTGGTGTTTGCATTGATTCACAGCAAGGTTTCCGCAAAAAAAAACAAAAGACAAAAAAAACCAGCTGATACCTTCTGTGCTGCTGAACCTGATCCATCACAGCACATGTGCAGCAATTTGCAGAACCTCCTTGTCCACTGTGCCATAAATATATTGTGGATGCCGAGAAGGGGTTAACAAAAAAAAGTTACCTCCCTATCCTTTACATTTCTTATCTCAGATTGATACAGACAGACATAACCTGTAAACAGATGTCATAAGCGCATACAATCCAGAAATACAAGACTATGGCAATAACGTACATTCAAATAAACCTGCAACTTACGTGTTTTTGCAGCGTGAACATTCATAGGTGAACTTGTAATTGATTTCATACGAGTGACATCGGCTCACCATTGGTAACTCAGGGTGAATGAGGGAGGCCTTTCGAGCATAAAATTTCCAGAACTGGCCATGCCCATCTCTTACGCCATTAATGAGCCAAGTGGCAGCATGACAAACTTCATGGATTAAGGTATCCCTGAGTCTATCTAAAATGAACCAAAAGTTTCATTAAATCTGCTTAACAAGAAATCAAACTACGGTGGTATAGATTATCTGGGAAAAGATGGAATATATACAGTATGAAACCCACCTGCAGAGTCACAAACCTTCTCCGATAACTCTATTCTGGCATATCGCTCCAGCGTCGGCTGTTTCTGCCCTGTGATACAGTAACCAGCTGTCTTTCTCATCTTTTTATTCCAAGATATTTCTAAATTCTCCGGAAGCTTAAAGAAGAGAAAGATTCAAATCAACATTTAATGCAAAATTAACAAGAATAAAAATACTGGAAGCAGGTTATACTTAATGAAGGGGGTATAGCGTCAGCATGTCAGCCATATTAGGGATTAGACATGAGCGAAATTGTTTGGGTCCCTGCTTATTCGGCAAGCAATATGTTGACAGTCACAACACGTGCATGGAGAGCCTGTGTGTGTTATGACAGTGACACAGCAGCGACACATGCAGCTGCGGTGCCAATCAGCCGAGCGCTCCATGTATCCGGGTTCCCTCTGCAGCTTATTCGGTAAGCACCATAGCTTGTCAAAGAAGCAGGGACCCGAACAAATTTGCTCATCTCTATAAGGGATCTCCATGCAGCACAATGGTGTAACCGGTTCTTGAAGTAATTGCATTTACAGAATAAGAAGTTGTGTATGTACCGGGTGAATAACACCATTTCTGGCCATCTTATGTCTTGCATTTGCAATATTAGCAGTGTCTCCCTCCACATTAGAAGCTTCTGCTTCATAATGAGAACAAAGCTAAAATAGTTTGCCGCAATAATTGCGGACGACACTGATGAATGGAAATTTACACTTGGCACTGCAGCATATCTTACAGACAGGTCCTACAGGGACTGGATAACACCGCCACATCCTGTAAATGAACCTTATTCACCCCCCAGCCAGCATTGCAGTTTCAGTCACAGAACAAAAACAACAAACAAAAAAAAAAAGATAAAGTGGTAACATGTCTCCTGTGTCAGTGGTGGGTACTGACTTGCAAGTGCCAGTGGCATCCAGTGCATACACAGTGCGCAGAAGAAGCCAAGTCAGTGTATACGATTGCATCATATGTTGTGCTGGGTGCCACTTGCACGTGCGAGACAGAACTGAGAGACTATTCCTGAAAGGCATCCTAATATATAACTTTATAGCTTACAAGTCGTATCCTGTATAACACTGTGCTGGCAGCTCAAGGACGTCTTTCAAGTGGAGGTACCTAATTAAAAATTGTCGTCAGGTGGATGACTAAGTGTATTATGCAATATTCCAAGTCAATGTCTCCTAAGCTTTACAGCAATAAGGGACTGGCAGTCCCAACTCCCAAGCCCAAATCCAACATGTGGCAGCGAAGAGACTTTTTTTTTTTTTAAATATAAAATGTTTGATTGTTAGTTATCAAGTTATCTTAACTTTCACTATGTAAAAAAAAAGTTACCATTTAAAGAGACTGTCACATCACTTTTTTTTTTTTTTTTTTTTTTAACAATCTTTTTTTCCCCTGTAGAAAATGTCTTATTTGTAAATATTTATAATGATTATGTGAGAGGTGGTATTTCTCTCTGATGATAGGGGTATTGGAGGAGATAAAAGAGGAGACAAGGGGCGCAGAATCTAAGTGCAGGTGTATGATAATATCCGCCATGAACGATTTTGATTATTGCACTCACCCTTTAGATGTCTTGTGTATTCACTCAAAAGGACCATGTGATGGATCCAGTCTTTGTAAGGCTAGGTTCACATTTGCGGATGGCCGACCTGCGGACTTCCTCCGTGAAGCTCCGCCCACTGACACCTCCTCTGGTCAGCTCAGCCTACATCTGCATGCGGCCTGCGTACCCATCTTTAACATTGGGTACGCAGGTCGTGCGGATGTATGCAGATGCCTCCGCATGCATCCGCACGACCTGCGTACCCAATGTTAAAGATAGGTACTCAGGCCGCATGCAGATGTAGGTGGAGCTGACTGGAGGAGGTGCGGCAGTGGGCGGAGCTTGACAGAGGAAGTCCGCAGCTGTCGACCGCAAATGTGAACCTAGCCTAATCCTCCGGCCTGCAGCACAATGATGGGCACTAAACCAGCCTTGATGCAAGGTTTGCTTGTGAATGTAGTATTGGGGGGGATTTCCCTTTCCGCCGTTTCCGGAGTACAAGGATAATTCGTAAATTTTTTTTTTTATTAAAACACTTTACCGAGATAAAGTAATGCGTTTCTGCCTGCAACGTCCTTCATCAGGTATATTGTACATTTAAAATTTTCTCTTTTTTCGAAAGAATCATCATGATCACAGAAGGATAACAATATACCTTTCTCGTACATATCTCCAATCAGTAGGACCTCCAAGGGATTTCTAATTTTGAATTTGGAGGTCCACAATACACCGCTCCAAAGTCTATGGGGGCTTTAGAGAGCGCCAAACTTAATAGTGTGCAGTTTATTGAGTAGAATGCTCCACACTCCTAGCACCGCCTTCCACTGTTGGTGGCAGACAATTACCTATCCTCGCCAGGGTTAGGCCCAGCAATGATATGTGAATAAAAATCGATGCAACATTTGGGGACTTTATGAGATGTCTCTCGATTTCTCTCCAGTGTCTGTCATCCTTATCATTCCACATCAACCTCAGTTGTTCGAATATGGTCGCTCTATAATATCTCACCACTGAGGGACAACCCAGGCTTCTCTTTTATTGGGATGTTTAGTATGTCTGCCTTGACTCGCTGCTGTTTTTCCTGCCATATTCATTTTAATGATTGTTTGTAACTGAGTATTTTCATAAGGACTGTGATAGGGAGGTTGCGGAATATGTACAATATCTTGGGGGGGGGGGGGGGGGAATTAAGAACATTTTTACGGACGCTTTTCTTTTTAGCCAGGACATGTAGTGCTGCTTCATGCATGTCGCCTTTGATCTTTTGTCTGAGAGCTTCATAATTTATCGAGAGCATTTTATTTGCTGATGGGGCCAAGCGGATTCCCAGATATATGCTCATTGTCCCATTTAAAGGTGTACTTAGCTTTTAGGTTTACAGAATGTGGTACAGAGGGTGCTAGACTTAAAATTTGGCATTAGGGGATATTTATAATATGATACTTGGGTAAATGAGTATCACGTCCATTACTCTATTGAGTGATTCATCAGGATTAATAAGGGATAAAATAATGTCAGCAAATAAACAGATTTTGTGCTCTGCATTGCCAGTTTTAATACCGGTTATTCCAGAACGTGATCTGATTTGTTCTGCTAAGGGTTCGATTATTAGCATGAATATTAGGGGAGAGAGTGGTCAACCTGCCTTGTGCCATTAGTGATAATGAATGTCTCTGACATTCCTGAAATGAGAACTGAGGCTGACGGGTTAGAGTACAGAGGCGCAATCGCTCGGATTATATTACCGATAAATCCAAATTTGGACAGCTCTTCAAACAAAAACCTTTTCGGCATCCAAAGAAAGGAGGCCAGCCTCCCTCCAGCTATATGGATGATATTAATCATCCTCCTCGTACCATCCAAGGTCTGTCTAGATTTGACAAATCCCACTTGATCACTATGCACCAAGGCCGGGATTATTACGGAGATCCTATTAGCTAGCATTTTAGCGAAAATGTTAAGATCCGTGTTCAATAATGATATCGACCTAAAATTGATCAGGGTTTTTCCTGGTTTGAGTATGGGTATAATTGTTGCCTGTATCATCTCTTTTGGAATTTTCCTGGTTTGCATAAAATTTTGGAAAGTTATCATGTGAGGGACTAGTGTGTCTTGAAATATTTTAAAGTATTCGCTCCCTGGATCGTCAGGGCCGGGGGACTTGTTTTTCATTCCTCTAATTGTTTGCTGTATTTCTGCTTGGGATATTGGTTGATTTAATAAATGTAATGTGTCCTCTGGTACTTTAGGGAGCTGTACATTCTCCAAAAACTGATTTATCAGTTGAGGGGGGGGGGGGTGTGGTATTTTCCTGTAGATTATAGAGGGAAGATAATTTTAGAAGATGTTAGCGATTTCCTTAGTGTTATACATTGTTTTTTTGATCGTCCTGCAAGTGGGATAACCATTGTTTGGTCATTTTGGCTTTGATTTTGTTGGCTAATATTTAGCCCGCTTTGTTTCCCTGCCAGCAATATGTAAACTGTGGAGTCTGTTCACATGGGATGCATTTTGGATAGCACTGGACAGCCCACCTAATCTAATAGTATGGGCGTCACCAATAGGCTGTAAGCCAGATGCTCTGCATTGCCTGTGTGTGAAGAGCGTGGCATACAGAATTATTTTGTGCATTAGTATGCCAAACAACCTCCCTCTCCATGGATTGGAAGACTGGGTGGTTGTCTCATTGGCATTTTTGCACCTGTGGGTCCACTGCATCCTGTTAGTGCATTTTGTTGGAGGCCTGGGCAGGGAAACATGGGTGCATATAAGCACAGGTTTGGCAATATACCTGCTGTTCAAATATTGTCTGATTGTAAAGGCTGTACAATCGCACTGTCAGCTCGTGCTTTTTCTGCTTGAAAGTCTTCACATATGTAGACGTTGCACAGGAAAGATCTTGAAGGAAGCAGCCTTCTACTTTACAGGGATTCATTCTGGGAAAGCAGCAGAAGATCATTTTAAGCCACTAGATTTCTTCTCTGAACACATGAATCACGTATGGCAGCAATCAGACTTATTACATGCCAAGCTCTATAGCATGTCACTTTGGGGTCCTAACAGACTCACATTTTCTCTGCTGGTGTCTTTTCCACGCAACAAACTGGTTCCTTCAGTACTTTCTCTTTGGTAAAATATGGACTTGAATTAACGTCTGTGGCTAATCTTGGACTCCTTTCCTTCTTGTTTGTTAGATCAAAGCATCGCAATTTTGGTTCTATCAAGGTTGACATACAGAAATATATACGAGTGAGAATACAGAAAATATATTCCCTGGCATGTCCAAAACCATCATAATATGACATTGCAGCCCCTCTATGTCTTGTGTAGAAGGCCTCTCTTTCATTACCATTGTGGTTGACCAAGATATATAAAACTTGGCTTGCAACCCACACACTTTTTCAGGTTGTTGTCTACCCTCTGAAACAGCCAGCCCTTTGCAATTATACCCATTTAAGAAGAGACTACTCCTTTAATGTACCAATAGGCAGTACAAACCAATGTAAGAAGGCATTAACACAGCCTTTTGCTGCAAGTATGAGTTTCTGCATTTATTTAATGGGGGAAAAATTAAATTCACTGTGGGAGTAAAAAAAAAAAAAAATTGGTTTTCATTATTAGCTTTATGAAGGAACTTTACCAACCTAAAAATGTAGCGCAACTACTGTGAATTGATATTTTGTGTGCGTTAAATAAAAAGGGTCCTTATAATTACCAGCATTTCTATGCAAGGACAGTTCCTCAGACAGAGATGATCAAAGCAAACTCTCTTGTGCAATGCTTTGACCTCTCCCACCTTTCCCCAAAAGATTTTAAAAAAAATTCCATAGATTTCCTGTAGTGTTGGATGTGTTTATAAAATCTTTAAAAAGGAAATGTTCCAGACAACTCTGTGCTACAGCCAGAACATGCCCTGAAGTGGCAGTCCATGACACGGATTTAAAGACCGCCAAACAGTATATTGGTCAAGCTGTGCCCTTTCAGGAATTGCACAAGTCAAACTGTTTTGCCCAAAGTGCCCATTATATAGCAGAAAATTGATTAATATGTTACCTTATGTTAGTTTCAATAACTAACCTGTTGCAAACTTTGGCTTGATTTTATTTGTGGTTGAACAAGGCGTCTGGGTCTTCGTCCGGTTTTTAATGCGATCCATCAGACATTCAAACTCCTCATCAGAGCTACCGGTAGAAGCAAACGCGGGCAGATGTCCAGCAGGCCATAGCTCTGCTTTCGTTCTACTCAAGTGGTTGGTCTTCAGGGTGTTTTCCTTGCCATTTGTTTGCTCTGATTTGGAGTTCTTGGTTTTGTGATTTTTTCTGCGGTCACACGTTGTACTTTTAATTACTATGGAATCATCACTGTCACTGATAAACACCGGAGACTCCCACCGCAGAGAGGAGAGGCTCCCCTGAGATTTCTCAGATCCTGTATCAGACACCTTCCTTCCTATGAACCAAAGAGAATAGTTAGAATCCTGAACAATGGTTCAATTCTAAGACAACACAGCTGGGAAACATGAGTGAACACTACCTACCATTTTTAATATTAGATGTTGTACCCTTTTTAGAAAATATTGAATCAAAGTCGTCATCATCCGATTCAACAATGAAACCCTTCAAACTGTGAAAGGCAATAAATGTGTTTCATATAAATATTTATATACATATTTCAGATCTCTCAAAAAAAAAAAAAAAAAAAAAAACCATCCATTTTAAAAGATAAAAATCAGACAGCAGCAAACCAAATCCTGGGTAAAAAGTGCTGCTGAACACTAGCAAGGCGATCAAGCATAAGCCCCCGAGGGTAGTGCCTGGTAAAGAGCTGCTTTGACAGGTCTCCTACATTCCTTTATCTGACAGCAGCATAAGAATGAGAGGTGTCTTATTATTTACACACTATTTTTTACATGCCAAAAACACCAGGATATTACCTTTCTCATCAACACACACACAGACTGACAGTTTTACATGTTTTTGTTTATATTACTCAGTAGTACACGTGAATACATAATATTTGCCATCATTACAGACTATACAACAGAATTCTGACAAAAAAAAAAAAAAAAAAAAAAAAAAAAGCTTTGAAAAGTTACAAAAAAAATTCACAACATTGTGTTCTCACACCAATTTCAACAAGTTGGGGCAGTGGCAAACCCCACTCAAATTCAAGTGGTTTTCCACTACTATGACAACCCCTTCTCGCTCCTCATGTTTGGCGCTGTTAAAATAAGAACACTTATCACCCCATTGCCAGCACCATTGGGTTGACTAGTCCTGCACCAAATCAGCGCTGGTGCCACTGTCCCCAACTTTGGACAAATTAAACATCGAGAAGAAGTCAGACTGGGTGAACAGTTTTTGGGAGAGGCGCAAAGCACTTTTCAGATACGTTGGATTCATTAAGTTGCGAGTGCTTCTTAACACCTTTCCAACATCAGGCGTAATAGTACGCTGATATCGGACTCCCTCCCTTTGATGTGGGCTCCGGCACTGAGCCCACATCTTTTCCTGCACGTCAGCTGTCCCATGGAGACTATTGAAGCATTCTACAAGTAAAAAACAAACAAACTATGTATATATATATTTTTAAAAATACTAAAATATAAAAGTTCAAATCACCCCTCTTTCGTCTCATTCAAAATAAAAAATCAAACATACACATTTATTATTGCCGTGTTCAGAATCACCCGATCAGTATAAAAATAAAAAGAATTAACTCAATCGCTAAACGGCATAACGAGAGAAAAAAAAAAGTTAAAACACCAGAAATATGTTTTTTTTGGTCGCCCCAACATTGCATTAACATGCAATAACGGGCAATCAAGAGAACGTATCTGCACAAATGTGGCATCATTAAAAACATCACCCCGGCCCACAAAAAAATAAGCCCTCACCCGACCCCAGATCACGAAAAATGGAGATGCTACGGGTCTCAGAAAATGGCATTTTTAACAAACTTTGTTTTGTTTTTTTTATCTAAGTGGTGAATAAAAATTCCAGACATGTTTGGTGTCTATGAACTCGTAATGACCTAGTAAATCATAATGGCAGGTCAGTCATAGCATTTAGTGAACAAGGTAAAAAAAATAAAATAAAAAAAAAACCTGTGGGATTGCACTTTCTTTTGCCAATTTTACGGCACTTGGAATTTTTTTCCGTTTTCCAGTACACAACATGTTAAAACCAATGGTGTCTTTCAAAAGTACAACTCGTCCCGCAAAAAATAAGCCCTCACATGGCCATACTGACCGAAAAATAAAATAAGGTATGGCTCTGGGAAGAAGGGGAGCAAAAAACGAAAATGCAAAAATGAAAATACATCCAAGGGTTAATGAATCAGGAACATCTGGCTCCAAAACATTACCTCATCAAAACAGATGTGGAAGAAAAAAACCCAGTCTTGATGAATCAGGGCCAAACTATAAAATTATCTCCTTCCACTCAAAACAAGCTTATGAAAGACAGAATGCAAACCATGAATTACGGTATTTATATCTATAATTTGATACATTTAACTAGGGATCACATTCATTTTTTCAAAATACCTGTTGCTTTTTTTATCGCAAACTTTATTTGATGAGCTTTTTGGCGTTTTCAGTTCTGTTAAAACTATAAAATGAATAAAGTATTAAATTGTTAATGTAATGAATATAACTGAAGCTGGGCAACAGATACATAGGTTTTCTAACCAAAATACTTAGAACTCTCCACAAGGAGAAAATTGACCATTTAAATCCTCTGTCAGAGGCCTTTCAACCAGCCAATCCAGGTCTCCTGCTTTTCACTGATGAGGGGCAAACACATCGAAAAACTTGTCCGCAAATGGAGTTTCTGGTTTGGCTTCCTATTCTAATCATGTGGCAAGACCCTTTAACAGGTCAATAATAACTTTTAGGATTTCCACCTTCAGTAGATGTCATTATAGTTTATTTCCCGCTCTCTGAAGCAGCCAATTATATAACCAAAATTTTGAAGTGTATCCAATTAAAATGTCCTTCCAAACACAGGATAACCTCTATGTAATAAGATTCCTTTATGTCCAGTCTCCACCCAAAGGAAGTGTACTTATTACAAAGGAAACATGAATATGAAGTCCTGAAAATCAGGTAAATCTTCCAAGTTCAAAATGTATTAGGGTAAGTGCACATGTTGCGGATTTGGCTAAATCCGCAGGTCAAAAGACCTGCGTTTTACCTGCGGATTAGCCTGCGTTTTGACACCTGGTGATGGAGCAGGTGTCAAACCGCTGTGGATTCCGCACAAAGAATTGACATGCTGCGGATTTAAAAACCGCAGCTAATCCGCAGCATGTGCACTGCGTTTTTCAATTTCCATTGAATATAAAAAGGTACTGTACAACGCAGCAGAAACTGCTGCGGATCCGCAGGGCCAAATCCGCTGTGGATCCGCAGCAGAATCCGCAATGTGTGCACTCACCCTCAGTCCTCTAAAGGACCCCTAAACGCAGGAATCCTGGCAGTAGCCCATTCTATAATAAGCCTAGTGTCAGGTTCGAGTGGGAGTATCTGGATTCTAGTGCAGAGAAGGCACAGGATAAATCCTAAGGATTTCTACTAATCACTGGCAACAATAATAAAAGGTGGAAACAGTTTAATAAACCAAATGTAGGAATAATCCACAAAATTAATACACATACATTTCTCAAACTCTTCATCACTGGAATCAGTTACCATCACACACGACCTAGGCAAGGAGAAAAAAAAAGTTATGAATCAAACAAAATGTATGACAATGTATGATCACGTAATATTCATCTTTCTACCCCTGTAAATAAATGATCAATCATCCACATGGACCGGAAAGTGGAGAAACTGCACAGTGCACACTATGTGGGTGTAGAGGGCTGTCTGATCAGCTTTAAAGCAACTGTCAGCAAAGAATGACTGTTCAAACCAAGTACAGGCTCAGTGAATCATGGCGGGGCCAATCATTCAAGTTCATGTTGCCACCTACCTATGCCGCTCTGTAGCTCTATGAAGACCAAACAGCTGTCAATCAAAAAAAGATGGTGGGTGGTGGAAGTGAAGGAAAACAAGCAGGTGGGAAGACACAGTTAAATGGTCAGCCCCGCCATGAAGCATCGAGCACCCGTACTTGGTTTGAACAGTCATTCTGTGCTGACAGAGTAGAACATTGGTGGATATTAGTTAGTACAGGTAGATTAGTAAACACAAGTTGCACATTTGGTTTACAGGCTGAGGGTTCTCCTATTTACAGCTGTTACTTAGGGTGACATAACATGACCGAGCTTTCCAAATATCCCTTACAAACAGGCACATTTAAAAATAACGATTATTACTACTACATAGGTTACCTTGGCTTCTCAGACACAGATCTGGATTTACTGCTTGTTACTGTACATTTTGGCTCTAAAAATAACAGACAACTAATTAGTGAAAAATATTTTATAAAACCACTGTGGCTGCATGTCAGCCGCAACATATGCAAGGACTGCCTGTTTGTTAGACAACCCTGTAGGAGTTGAACAGCCGTGAGACATGCAGCCACAGGGACTTAACTTACTGAGCATGATCGCACATCACTACTTAGAATCAAGAGATCCTGATTTTTACCCTCCTCAATAGTGCAGGTACCTGGTTGTCTGGCCCAATGGCTTTGAGGCGACAGTTGCTTTGGGGGAGTATTATCCTCTAAATCCTGAGCACAATAACTCAGCTCGGGACTGCAATCACCTTCTCGACTCCGGGGCAGTGGAGCTGACTTTTGTCTTATAGAGGACTAGAAGAAGAATAAAGTAGAAGAAAATTTGACCCACTTGGATGGATTTCTTTGGCAATTAGAAAAGGCTTAATCTTAATTACGGTATGTAAGATCTTACCAATAACTATTTATGTGACTACATACTTCTAATGCAGACTTTTGGGTATAGTAGTGGGTAGATTAGGAGGCCTTAGACAGTATATTCATTGTATGGAAGGTTTTGATCTGGTGACCATATAGAGTAAAGCAAGTATGAGAAGAAACATTTATCCAATGAAGACGGCCATGCATATCAGTTATAAGTAGGTGAATGGGTCAACAAAGAAATCCCTGCTGAACCATCGTTTTCAGCCGCACACATCAGTCTATGTTCACATTTCCACATGCAGTCTGTTCCACTTGAAGGAACAGACAAAATTTACGTGCAAAACAGATACACTGCATAAGGGATGAAAACCGAAGCAGTAGCCTGAAATATGGTGCAGTCTACATGCATTTTTGCATGTTACTAGAACAGATGAAAAAGTGCAGCATGCAGACTCTTTTTACATTCCACATAAACATACCCAGACTGTCCCCATAATAATCAGTGGGGTCCTTCTTCTAGTTACATCTCTAATGCAAAGGATCGTTTTGCGCATAAAAGCCTCTTTCTATTAAAAAAAAAAAAAAAAAGACGACAAGTCAAGGTGCAAACTGAACGTGGCAGAAGCAGATACAGTCACCATTACTGGCCACACTGCATGAATCATTGCTGGGAATGTTCTGAGAGTTTCAATAGAGATCTTTCATGGACTACTAATTGTAGCCATTCAGCACAATAATGTAATTAGCCTTTTCAGAGAGAAAAGACGGGAACTCTAGTGCCAGCTATCGGCGGTAGCAATCCTAGAAGTCAATATTGTGCCTTTCCACATGACTAAGGCTATGTGCACAACCTGCTCTCTTGGCAGTAAAGAAGCTGCTGTAAAAACAACAAAAAAAAGCATTGGTTTTGCTACGTTTTTCATGCTTACAGTTTAGTGCCTGTTTGAGTTTTCGGTACCAAAAATGCAACAAAACCTGATACCTGTGTTTTTGGCACTTAGGCTAGTTTCACACTAGCGTTTATTCGACGCAGAGCACGGTGTCGCTAAGCCCCGCACCCTGCCGGCTCCCTGCCCGCCCCATCCGGTCATCACCTCCTACTATTGCACATGGACGCATGCGATCTGCGCACCCTATCTTTAGCATAGGGAGCGCAGATCGTGCGCTGGCCGCGGGCTAGTAGGATTTTGGCGTGTGCTGCGCACTGTTGAAGGTGCGCGCCGAACGCAGCATGTTGCATTTCAGCGTGCACGGTGCACCTTCAACAGTGCGCAGCGCACGGCAAAATCCTACTAGCACGCGGCCAGCGCACCCTATGCTAAAGATAGGGTGCGCAGATCGCAAGCGTCCATGTGCAATAGTAGGCGGCGATGACCGGATGGGGCGGGGCTTAGCAGCGCTGTGTGCTGCGTCAAATAAACGCTAGTGTGAACTAGCCTTACTTATTGCTTTCCATGGGTGATAAAATGCTGCCAAGAGAAGGGACATGCTGCAGCTTTTCGAAAACGCAGCAGTTTAATTCAGTCAGGGAAAAAAAAACAAACAATGCGTGTGCATGACAGGTCTGAAATCTCACAGCTTTTGCTGGTACTGTAAAACGTGGCTTTTAACTTGCATTAAAAAACGCAACGTGATATAACGTGAGGTTATAGATAAATATGTAGATGGACAGAACACCCGAGCAGTGTGTGCGGCTAATGTAGCGTCTATAGCGCCACTGCCTGGAAACCGGTACCGAGATATCACCCCACCCTGTGATCAGACGGCGAGGGGGCCAACATAATGCAGCCTGCAACTGACATCAGCAATGACACCCGGAAGCGGAGCGATAGACCGGGGTCCATGGGCGCGCAATAACAAAAGGGCGCAGAGCGCTGCCGCCATCACTCACAGGCCGAGTCCCCGCCAGGCGGCCGGAGATCCTCTCCAGCAGGCTCTTTGTCTCCGCGGCCATGATCCTCCTGGGGAGTTACGATAATACCAGACGTTTAAAGTTCCCGCGAAACAGAAACATCCGGCACCTCTCAGTGACGTCACACAATCACTTCCGGACTATAAGCGAATACTGTGCAGCCGGAGCGCGTCTGTATCGAGGATTAACAGCGGACAGAGCGCCCCCTGGAGGTGGGTTGATTCCAGTCCTCTTGCTGTGTGCGCAGCCTCTAATGTGACGGTCACAGATGTATGGTATAATTCACATTGGCTGATAGGTTGCGTCAGTGTTATACCAGTATGGGGGTGACGGGCAGTGCTATACCAGTATGGGGTGTCAGGGGCAGTGCTATACCAGTATGGGGGTGACAGGGGCAGTGCTATACCAGTATGGGGGTGACAGGGGCAGTGCTATACCAGTATGGGGGTGACAGGGGCAGTGCTATACCAGTATGGGGGTGACAGGGGCAGTGCTATACCAGTATGGGGGTGACAGGGGCAGTGCTATACCAGTATGGGGTGTCAGGGGCAGTGCTATATCAGTATGGGGGTGACAGGGGCAGTGCTATACCAGTATGGGGTGACAGGGGCAGTGCTATACCAGTATGGGGGTGACAGGGGCAGTGCTATACCAGTATGGGGGTGTCAGGGGCAGTGCTATACCAGTATGGGGGTGACAGGGGCAGTGCTATACCAGTATGGGGGTGACAGGGGCAGTGCTATACCAGTATGGGGGTGACAGGGGCAGTGCTATACCAGTATGGGGGTGACAGGGGCAGTGCTATACCAGTATGGGGGTGACAGGGGCAGTGCTATACCAGTATGGGGTGTCAGGGGCAGTGCTATACCAGTATGGGGGTGACAGGGGCAGTGCTATACCAGTATGGGGTGTCAGGGGCAGTGCTATACCAGTATGGGGGTGACAGGGGCAGTGCTATACCAGTATGGGGTGACAGGGGCAGTGCTATACCAGTATGGGGTGTCAGGGGCAGTGCTATACCAGTATGGGGGTGACAGGGGCAGTGCTATACCAGTATGGGGGTGACAGGGGCCGTGCTACACTAGTATGGGATGTCAGGGGCAGTGCTATACCAGTATGGGGGTGACAGGGGCAGTGCTATACCAGTATGGGGGTGACAGGGGCAGTGCTATACCAGTATGGGGGTGACAGGGGCAGTGCTATACCAGTATGGCGTGACGGGCAGTGCTACACCAGTATGGCGTGACAGGGGCAGTGCTACACCAGTATGGGGGTGACAGGGGCAGTGCTATACCAGTATGGGGGTGACAAGGGCAGTGCTATACCAGTATGGGGGTGACAGGGGCAGTGCTATACCAGTATGGGGGTGACAGGGGCAGTGCTATACCAGTATGGGGGTGAAAGGGGCAGTGCTATACCAGTATGGGGGTGACAGGGGCAGTGCTATACCAGTATGGGGGTGACAGGGGCAGTGCTATACCAGTATGGCGTGACGGGCAGTGCTACACCAGTATTGGGTGACGGGCAGTGCTACACCAGTATTGGGTGACGGGCAGTGCTACACCAGTATGGGGGTGACAGGGGCAGTGCTATACCAGTATGGGGGTGACAGGGGCAGTGCTATACCAGTATGGGGGTGACGGGCAGTGGTATACCAGTATGGGGGTGACAGGGGCAGTGGTATACCAGTATGGGGGTGACAGGGGCAGTGGTATACCAGTATGGGGGTGACAGGGGCAGTGCTATACCAGTATGGGGGTGACAGGGGCAGTGCTATACCAGTATGGCGTGACGGGCAGTGCTACACCAGTATTGGGTGACGGGCAGTGGTACACCAGTATTGGGTGATGGGCAGTGCTACACCAGTATGGGGTGACAGGGGCAGTGCTATACCAGTAAGGGGGTGTCAGGGGCAGTGCTACACCAGTATGAGGTGACAGGGGCAGTGCTATACCAATATGGGGGTGCCAGGGGCAGTGCTATACCAATATGGGGGTGTCAGGGGCAGTGCTACACCAGTATGGGGGTGACAGGGGCAGTGCTACACCAGTATGAGGTGACAGGGGCAGTGCTATACCAGTATGGGGTGTCAGGGGCAGTGCTACACCAGTATGGGGGTGTCAGCGGCAGTGCTACACCAGTATGGGGGTGTCAGGGGCAGTGCTACACCAGTATGGGGGTGTCAGGGGCAGTGCTACACCAGTATGGGGGGTGACAGGGGCAGTGCTATACCAGTATGGGGGTGTCAGGGGCAGTGCTATACCAGTATGGAGTGACAGGGGCAGTGCTATACCAGTATGGGGGTGTCAGGGGCAGTGCTATACCAGTATGGGGGTGTCAGGGGCAGTGCTACACCAGTATGAGGTGACAGGGACAGTGTTATACCAGTATGGAGTGACAGGGGCAGTGTTATACCAATATGGGGGTGTCAGGGGCAGTGCTACACCAGTATGAGGTGACAGGGGCAGTGCTATACCAGTATGAGGTGACAGAGGGGCAGTGCTATACCAGTATGGAGTGACAGGGGCAGTGTTATACCAATATGGGGGTGTCAGGCGCAGTGCTACACCAGTATGAGGTGACAGGGGCAGTGCTATACCAGTATGTGGTGACAGGGTCAGTGTTATACCAGTGTGGTGTGACAGGGGCAGCGCTACACCAGTATGGGGTGACAGGGTCAGTGCTATACATACCAGTGTGGTGTGACAGGAGCAGTGCTATACCAGTATGGGGTGACAGGGTCAGTGCTATACCAGTGTGGTGTGACAGGGGCAGTGCTATACTAGTGTGGGGTGACAGGGTCAGTGCTATACCAGTGTGGTGTGACAGGGGCAGTGCTATACCTGTATGGGGGTGTCGGGCAGTGCTATACCAGTATGGGGGTGTCAGGGGCAGTGCTACACCAGTATGGGGGTATCAGGGGTAGTGCTACACTAGTATGGGGTGACAGGGTCAGTGCTATACCAGTACGGTGTGACAGGGGCAGAGCTATACCAGTATGGGGTGACAGGGTCAGTGCTATACCAGTATGGTGTGACGGGCAAACTGTGGTGGAGATGGAGATTCTTGTGATGGTGACAATATCACCATTTTCTGCCTTCTCCAGGTGTCAATGATATTTTATCTTCTTAGCAAGATAAGAGTAATTATTAGAGTTGGTGAGTTAGAGGTGGGATTACAGGTAGCAGTGGAGAGATGTGGCCGCTTTGTGGCCCAGTCATAATGAGCCTGTGACATCAATCTCTACTTTTGTATCAAGACTCCTGATGAAGCTAATGTATGGGGAAACGTGTCCAGGCAAATGATATTAAGGATGTCATCTGCTGGTTTCTTATTTGGGGACTCTATTATGACTATAGATGGATATGTCTCTCATTTATCTTTGTGACCTATTCTCACACATAGCTTTTATCCTAGGCTTCTTTACCCTAATACATCAATAGGGATGAACAGGGAGTTAAGGACAGCCACTGATGAGTGGGGACGCCAAACTCCGCGGCTAGGCATTACCAGTTTAGGTATTTGAATAGGGAATCACAGGTTCCTGGGTTTGCCTGGTATAAATACTATAGATCAAACAAAAAGTGGGCGTAACATAACATATATGCATAAGGTTAAAATACTGTGCACATAATAATGTATGCAAATAGCGTCTATGTCCTAAAGAGCTGAATGGCAAACTGTGACGTCATAGGGTGTGAGTTCACCCGCATGCGCACAATGCTGCTGCGACGGCGGTGGAGGAGGTGACCGGATGTGCGCGGAGTCTGGGGTGCATGCGCCGTAATCATCGGCGCTACATCAGCAGCACATATTTAAACCTGTGAGGCTGGACATTCCATCATCCTCGTCGATAAAGCAGGTATGCAAAACGCGCGTCAGGGTCTGTAAGGAGGGTGACAGCAGTTCTGTCTGAAGATGGGTAAGCAGACATGATGTCTCCTGGATAGGCTTTATCTTACGCACTTTACTCTTTGAGCTTATCTACCTACTACTATTGATGTATTTTATTTACACATTTTTCTTGTTTATTTTTTGCATATCTTCTCCCTTATTAATGTTGTATGTTTTTATTTTTATGTATTTTTAACAGTGCCATTTTTGATAGGAACACTTAGGAGACTTCCATCTATTCCATTTCCCATATGATATGGTCTTTCATCTATAATCATTGAATGGACTTCGTTGTTACAGTTGTGGCCAAAAGTATTGACACCCCTGCAATTTTGTCAGATAATACTCCGTTTCTTCCTGAAAATTATTGCAAACACAAATTCTTTATTATTATCTTCATTTAATTTGTCTTAGGCCGGTTTCACACTAGCGCATTTTCAGCGCGCGCACGGCCGGGGGTAGCTCCGCCCCCGATCCGGCTCTCTGCCCGGCGTGCCCGCCCCTTCCTTGTAGCGCCGCCTCCTAGCGGACAGCGGCGCCTGCGATCGGCGCACCCTATCTTTAGCATAGGGTGCGCCGATCGTGCGCAGGCCGTGCGCTAGTTGCGCTTTGACCTGCGCTGCGCACTTTTGACGGTGCGCCGTGCGCGCCAAAATCAAACTTTTCGGATTTTGGCGCGCACGGCGCACCGTCAAAAGTGCGCAGCGCAGGTCAAAGCGCAACTAGCGCACGGCCTGCGCACGATCGGCGCACCCTATGCTAAAGATAGGGTGCGCCAATCGCAGGCGCCGCTGTCCGCTAGGAGGCGGCGCTACAAGGAAGGGGCGGGCACGCCGGGCAGAGAGCCGGATCGGGGGCGGAGCTACCCCCGGCCGTGCGCGCGCTGAAAATGCGCTAGTGTGAAACCGGCCTTAAATGAAAAAAAACAAAAAGAATTGTCCTAAAGCCAAATTGGATATAATTCCACACCAAACATAAAAAAGAGGGTGGACAAAAGTATTGGCACTCTTCGAAAAATCTTGTGATGCTTCTCTAATTTGTGTAATTAACAGCACCTGTAACTTACCTGTGGCACCTAACAGGTGCTGGCAATGACTAAATCACACTTGCAGCCAGTTGACATGTATTAAAGTTGACTCAACCTCTGTCCTGTGTCCTTGTGTGTACCACATTGAGCATGGAGAAAAGAAAGAAGACCACAGAACTGTCTGAGGACTTGAGAAACCAAATTGTAAGGAAGCATGAGCAATCTCAAGGCTACAAGTCCATCTCCAAAGACCTGAATGTTCCTGTGTCTACCGTGCGCAGTGTCATCAAGAAGTTTAAAGCCCATGGCACTGTGGCTAACCTCCCTAGATGTGGACGGAAAAGAAAAATTGACAAGAGATTTTAACGCAAGATTGTGCGGATGTTGGATAAAGAACCTCGACTAACATCCAAACAAGTTCAAGCTGCCCTGTAATCCGAGGGCACAACAGTGTCAACCCGTACTATCCGTCGGCGTCTGAATGAAAAGGGACTATATGGTAGGAGACCCAGGAAGACCTCACTTCTTACCCCGAGACATAAAAAAGCCAGGCTGGAGTTTGCCAAAACTTACCTGAAAAAGCCTAAAACGTTTTGGAAGAATGTTCTCTGGTCAGATGAGACAAAAGTAGAGCTTTTTGGGCAAAAGCATCAACATACAGGATAAAAAAAGAGGCAAAGAAAAAACACGGTCCCTACAGTCAAACATGGCGGAGGTTCCCTGATGTTTTGAGGTTGCTTTGCTGCCTCTGGCACTGGACTGCTTGACTGTGTGCATGGCATTATGAAGTCTGAAGACTACCAACAAATTTTGCAGCATAATGTAGGGCCCAGTGCGAGAAAGCTGGGTCTCCCTCAGAGGTCATGGGTCTTCCAGCAGGACAATGACTCAAAACACACTTCAAAAAGCACTAGAAAATGGTTTGAGAGAAAGCACTGGAGACTTCTAAGGTGGCCAGCAATGAGTCCAGACCAGAATCCCATAGAACACCTGTGGAGAGATCTAAAAATGGCAGTTTGGAGAAGGCACCCTTCAAATATCAGGGACCTGGAGCAGTTTGCCAAAGAAGAATTGTCTAAAATTCCAGCAGAGCATTGTAAGAAACTCATTGATGGTTACTGGAAGCGGTTGGTCGCAGTTATTTTGGCTAAAGGTTGTGCAACCAAGTATTAGGCTGAGGGTGCCAATACTTTTGTCTGGCCCATTTTTGGAGTTTTGTGAAATGATCAATGTTTTGCTTTTTGCTTCATTCTCTTTTGTGTTTTTTCATTTAAGACAAATTAAATGAAGATAATAATACCAAAGAATTTGTGATTGCAATCATTTTCAGGAAGAATCATAGAATCGTAGAGTTGGAAGGGACCTCCTGGGCCATGTGGTCCAACCCCCTGCTCAAAGCAGGATTCGCTAAATCATCCCAGTCAGATGTCTGTCCAGCCTCTGTTTGAAGACTTCCATTGAAGGAGAACTCACCACTTCTCGTGGCAGCCTGTTCCATGAGAAACTGAGTGTTATCTGACGGGGTGTCAATACTTTTGGCCACAACTGTATATAGTGGAAGGATTCTCATATGGAACATTGAAGAGGATATTTATCAACCTGTGTTGCAGATTATACCCTCCTATCTTTATGCATATTGTTCTGTAGGGATTCCTCTCGCTCAGGAGCCATGGGAGTCAATCAGGAGGCACGTTCCTTTAAAAGTTCATAGGGTTTATTGCTTCATAACCCATAAAGCAGCACATAACAAATGAATAGCCTTTAGCTCAGGAAAAAGCAAGCAAAAGTGTCCATGATTTCAGGCTCAGTCCTGGAGCCTCAGCAAACACAGGAGGCTTATCTGTACTCACATACAGCCAATATCCACCGGCCTCACCGGGTCAGCAGCCTCAGCATGTGGTCTTCAGGAAGGTAGCACACCTTCCTCCACCTAGGCCTGCCGGGACCTTCCACATGGCTCAATCAGATCCATGCGCTCTCTCATGTGACCTACTCTGGTTACCTTATATGGTCCGTAGCCACGCCCAGCGGGTCATATGGCTATGACCTCATCACAGGTCCTTCAAGCATTCATACACATATACTTTATTATGACACTCTTAAACACACCCCTGGGTAGATTTGTAGATGATTGATCCCGTCTCATCAATCATCTGAAGGCTTCTCCCTGACATTGGACTGACAGATCAGCTCTGCTGATCAGCACATGAGCAAGCCTTCATCTCAAGGCCACCCACCTTGAGATACATAATGATCCTTCAGGATCCTATATCCATTACCACAATGGATTTGACTGTACGCCCATCCTGGGACACCCACACAGCGCCCCCTAGCGGACATAGTGATCACTGCACCACAGTTCCTTCATATTGTTGTTCCTTTATTAAGTGTTTTTTTTATTTTCTATCAAAGAAATTCCGCATACTGCACTATTACACTTACCATGTCGGCTCGCGTCATTGAAGGTGTCCATCTGGTTCCGTAGCTTGGACTGCCGGAGGTGAAGCATGACGTGGCCGGGGACTTGCTGCTCATGCGCCGTAATTAATGCGGCGCTAATTTTGAATATCTGGTGACATTCTTTATATATTCCCTGCATGCCTAGGTTGCCCATACAGCCCCCCCCCGAGGAAGCCAATAATGCAAAACGCGCATCGCGGCTAGTGTGTGCACTCCCCACTCGATCCCTCCTTCCCACATGGGTAAGCACATATTCACTTCACGTAATGTGAGCGGTATCTTTCCTCCCCGGTCCTATTGAGCACATGGCAATGGGAATGGTCTATGTTCCCTAATAGGTACATATGGTCTTAATTCCTTTGGACTGGGGTGAGGTTCCTTTTTTTTATATCTTACCTTGTGTAGTTACATGTTGTACTGTGGAATTTTATACATTGGGTGTTTTGCTCCAAGTTTATGATTTGACTATATTCACTACATGTTGTTCTGGAGGTCTCTTGTGTGCAGTGACGCCTGGTCTTCATTTTCCTCCCCTCCTCTTTTTAACATTTGTCTTGTTTGTTGCAATAGGGCTATATGCCCATATTATCTATGTATGTGAGTTTGACTAATAAAGACTTTTTGTTCTTTACTATAATTGTTTTGTCTCATCTCACTTTATATACATTTTCCTGGACGTCCACCTGACAGCACCATTGAGGACGTCCTCCTCCTTACAGGGACAGGAAAGCACACGAGAGATTAAAAGGTCCCGTCCCACCCCATTTCCCTCAGTGTTTTTCCTGTCTCTGCATGGAGGGACAAGCAAGAGGAGCTGCAGAAGCTTACCGGAGGGCCCATGGGGATCGGGCGGCCAGTCCAAACCTTCCCCCTGTCAAGACGCCCCGGCCGAAACTTCCCGGTGGGGAGTCCCTATGCCCCAAAGGCCAAGAGCAGGACGAAACTCCTGGAGGGAGCCGCTCCTCCCGGTGGGAGGCTCTCGGCTCCAGTCGCTGGCCGCCGTGGCAGGCGAAGGTCGATCCCCCGCAGGCAGCTGGCCGGGCGGGCGCCGGTGTCACGAGGAAAGCGCCGTCAGAGGCGCAGGCGGGGCTAGAGTCCGGGAGGAAGCCGAAGCAGCAGGACCCAGCCTATCGTGAGAGCACATGCGTCACTGCCGGTGACGTCACACGCCGGGTTTGAATAGCAGCGCGCACGCTCTAGGGGCTCACCGTCTCTTTGGAAGCGCAGATCGCTGCAGGATGGACGCAGAGGCTCCGGCGAATGGTGGGGTAAGTGCGCCTGGCGCAGACCACCCTCCCCACACCCATCCCGGCAGCCCAGGATGACTGACATGGGTACTCCATCTTATGTTGATAGGATAAGGGAACCCCAGCAGCTCCCCCGTCAGTGACTACGGTCCCTGCCAAGGCCACATCCAAGTCGGTCCGATGCCCTGTATGCAGGGTAAAGCTGCCAGACACCCATAGCAAAATACTCTGTGGACCCTGCACATCAAGGGTCATAAGAGCTGTCACCCCTCACCTAACTAAAATATTTAACCTCTCTCTCTTCTGGTATTTTTCCCTCCTCATTTAAGCATGCCATCATACATCCACTACTTAAAAAACCATCCCTCGACCAAAACTGTGCCGCTAACTATAGACCTGTCTCTAATCTTCCCTTCATCTCTAAACTCCTGGAACGCCTGGTCCACTCCCGTCTTATCCGCTATCTCTCAGAAAACTCTGTTCTCGACCCTCTCCAATCCGGTTTCCGCTCTTTACACTCCACTGAAACTGCCCTCACTAAAGTCTCTAATGATCTGCTAACAGCTAAATCAAATGGTCATTACTCCATGCTAATTCTCTTGGATCTCTCTGCAGCATTCGACACTGTGGATCATCAGCTCCTCCTCACTATGCTCCATTCCATTGGCCTCAAGGACACCGTTCTCTCCTGGTTCTCCTCCTATCTCTCCGACCGCTCCTTTACTGTTTCTTTTGCCGGTTCCTCTTCCTCTCACTTTCCCCTTACTGTTGGGGTTCCTCAAGGATCGGTTCTAGGCCCCCTCCTCTTCTCCTTGTACACTGCCCCTATTGGTCAAACAATCAGTAGATTTGGTTTCCAGTACCATCTCTATGCTGATGACACCCAATTATACGCTTCTTCTCCTGACATCACGCCAGCCTTTCTAGAAAACACTGGCGATTGTCTAAACGCTGTGTCTAATATCATGTCCTCACTATATCTGAAACTGAACCTGTCAAAGACTGAACTCCTGGTGTTTCCTCCCGCTACTAATGTACCTACACCCGACATTGCCATTTCCGTGTGTGGTTCCACTATTACTCCCCAGCAACATGCCCGCTGTCTTGGGGTCATACTTGATTCCGAGCTTTCCTTTGCCCCCCACATTCGATCACTGGCTCGCTCTTGTCATCTGCACCTCAAAAACATTTCTAGAATTCGACCTTTTCTTACTTTTGACTCTGCAAAAACTCTTACTGTTTCTCTTATTCATTCTCGTCTCGACTATTGTAACTCTCTTCTAATCGGTCTCCCTCTTACCAAACTCTCCCCTCTCCAATCTGTCTTGAATGCTGCAGCCAGGATCATATTCCTCACCAATCGTTACACCGATGCCTCTACCTTGTGCCAGTCATTACACTGGCTACCCATCCACTCCAGAATTCAGTATAAACTTATTACCCTCACCCACAAAGCCCTCCATGGCTCAGCACCACCCTACATCTCCTCCCTTGTTTCAGTATACCACCCTACCCGCGCCCTCCGTTCTGCTGATGACATGAGGTTAGTATCCTCAATAGTCAGAACCTCCCACTCCCGTCTCCAAGACTTTACACGTGCCGCGCCAATTCTTTGGAATGCACTTCCCAGGTCAATACGACTAGTCCCCAATCCCCACAATTTTAAGCGTGTCCTGAAAACGCATTTATTCAGACTGGCCTATCGCCTCAACACATTAACCTAACCTATCCCTGTGTGGCAGAGCCAAAAGTTTTACCATAACCAGGTTCCCAGCATCATGTTCCCACATGCTTTATGCATCCATTAGCCCTCTGTGTCTGTACTGTTACACACTTAACATTATGGCTGGTCCATACAATCAGGGCAACTGTTACCACCCACCTTTCGTGTCTACCTCTTTCCTCATAGACTGTAAGCTTGCGAGCAGGGCCCTCACTCCTCTTGGTATTTGTTATAATCTACTGTATGTGATTATTGTTATGCTGTAATGTCTATTGTCTGTACAAATCCCCTCTGAAATGTAAAGTGCTGTGGAATATGTCGGCGCTATAAAAATAAAATTTATTATTATTATTAAGAGACGAACAGCCATCCCTCCTCTCCGAGATGAGATCCTTGATACGGGAGGAAGTCCAAGCCTCCAGAGCCTGCCTCGCACGGCAGCAGTCCCCCAGTCCAGGGCCAAGCCGCAAGCGTCCGATGTGGGAGGCAGACCCAGTTTCCAAAGCAAGCTCTATCGAGGAGTCAGACTTCCGGGACTCGGATCTGGAGGAGGAAGGAGAGATCCTGGCGGACAGACAGGTTCCAGGCAGGAAATTCCTGTTTAGGCTGGAGGACACTGACGAGTTAGTCCAGGCGGTCAGGAACACTATGCAGATCGAGGAAGTTCCTAAACCGCAATCCAGACAGGACTTGATGTTCGGAGGTCTGGTGGGCCGAAGACAGACGGTGTTCCCCGTAAGTGAACACATTAAGACAATGGTCCATGAGGAATGGAAAGAGGCAGAACGTCGGCTTGTACTATCGCGGGATTTTAAAAGTTGTCTGCCTTTTGACTCCGAGGAAACACGAGTATGGGAGGAAGTCTCCAAAATTGATTTTCCGGTAGCCACTGTCACCAAGAAAACCGCCATCCCGTTCGAGGACTCATCAAGTCTCCGGGACCCGATGGACAGGAAGGCAGACGTTCTATTAAAAAGGACATGGGAGACTTCGGCGGCCCTCATTAGGGCTAACATAGCAGCCACCTTGGTGGCCAGGTCTATGTTTCTGTGGGTAGGGCAGTTGGAGGAACACCTAACCAACAAGATCCCTAGATCCGAGATCCTGGCATCCCTTCCACTTATGAAATCGGCCACGGCGTTCCTGTCGGACACGTCAGCCGAATCAGTAAGGTTCGCAGCCAGAAACAGCTTCCTGTCTGATGCAGCTCGGAGAGCGGTCTGGCTTAAATCCTGGTCAGGGGATAACGCTTGTAAGGCAAAGTTATGCTCCATTCCCTTCTCAGGCCTAAGGGTGTTCAGTCCAGCCCTAGATAACATTTTAGAGCTAGTGTCCGACAAAAATAAAGGGTTCCCAGAAGAAAAACCTAAGCGGCCTCTGTCCTTTCGGAGAGGCCCCTTCTCTAGGAGCCAAGCCAGGTTAAACAGAGGCTTCTACAGGAGCTCCCACAGCCAGGGTGGGAGAAGTAAAAGCTCCCTTTTTGCGTCAACCTCCAGATCTAGAAGGCAATGACGCCATAAGTATCGGGGGGAGACTTAGCCAATTCGCAGTGAATTGGGCCTGAGTTACCCCCAACCACTGGGCCCTCAGAACCATTGCGGAGGGTTACAGCATAGAGCTTTAGTCCCCTCCCCCCGAGAGAGATATTGCCCCCACCGTAGTCCCGGCGGACTCCGCCATGTGGACAGACCTACAGGAAATGATCAGTTCAGAGGTTATAGTACCGGTTCCTCTGACAGAAAGGGGAAAGGCACACTACTCCTCCATGTTCTCCATTGCAAAACCATCCAGCGCGGCCCAAACTATTATAAACTTAAAACCTCTAAATACCTGGGTCAGGTACAAGAGGTTCCCGGATGGAATCAATTCGGTCCGCAATACATCTAATAGACAGGGACGCGGTCATGTGCACCCTCGACCTGAAGAGTGCGTACTATCAGGTCCCTATCCATCCTTCATCCCAGAGTATGTTAAGATTCGCGGTCAAATTACCAACTCGGACCTACCACTTCCAGTTCCAATGCCTTCCATTCGGGCTGGCTTCGGCACCCCGAATCTTCACAAAGCTGGTAGCGGAGGTAGTGGCCTACCTGAGAGGTCAGGGTATCGTGATCATGCCATACTTAGACGATTTCCTCCTGGTGGTAGGATCCGAAGAAGCGCTCATTCGAGACAGGAACCGAGCAATTACAGTAATGGAGTTCCTCGGCTGGGTGATCAACTGGCAGAAGTCAAACCTCATACCAGAGTCCAGAAAGGTCTTCCTCGGAGTTCTAGAGTCAGGGGACAGGATATCCCTGCTACCAAAAGAAAAGCAGAAGACTATTTGGGACAGAGTCGGAGACCTTTTGAAGCATCACTCCTCCATAAGAGGGGCAATGGAGGTTCTGGGCCTAATGACCACTTGCATTCTGTGCGTCAGATGGGTACAGTTCCATTCGAGACCATTAGAAAGGGAGATCCTCGCAAGATGGGACAGAAGTCAGTCTTCACTCGACAGACCCATAAGGCTGCCAGGACTGGTGAAAAAGTCACTATGGTGGTGGACACAGCCCAGGAACCTCCAGGTGGGCGTACTATGGACAACTTCTCCATACGTGGTAGTCACCACGACGGACGCCAGTACGTGGGGATGGGGAGCCCATGTAGAAGGGAATATCTTCCAGGGAAGATGACCAGTAGACATCAGAAGCAGATCCTCCAACTTCAGGGAACTCTATGCGGTCTGGGAGGCCCTGCAGCGGAACCGGTCAGTTCTGAAGAATCGACATGTCTGAAAATTATCCGACAATGTAACAGCAGTGTCATTCCTGAAGCACTAGGGAGGCCTCAAGCACCGACCACTCCAAGCCCTAGCAGGAAGAATATTCGCCTGGGCAGAAGGAACAGTGCTCTCAGTAACGGCAATCCACCTACAAGGTTCCCAGAACGTGGTAGCGGACTACCTAAGCAGACAGCAGGTCTGCCTGACATAGTGGGAACTGAACAAAGAGATTTTCTGTCAACTGTGTCAGCGTTGGGGGACCCCCATGTCAGCGTTGGGGGACCCCCAGTATAGACCTGTTCGCAAGCCGAAAGAACTCAAAGGTCTCCAGATTCTACTCCCTGAACCCGGCAGACCACCCGGAAGGTGTAGATGCCGAGCCAGGCCTGGGAAGAACCCCTCTCTTACGCGTTCCCACCACTGGCGCTCATACCGGCGGTACTCAGGAAGACCCGAGAGGACTGCGCTAAGGTGATAATGGTCGTTCCATACTGGCCAAGGAGAAGCTGGTTTCCCCTACTAGGAGACATGGCAGTGGAAAACCCAGTCGAGCTACCTCGGAAGAAAAATGTCATCCACCAGGGCCCGATCCGCCATCCGAATCCAGCAAGACTCCATCTCTCAGCGTGGATCCTGAAAGGGACATCCTGAAGGCAAAAGGCTCATCAGATCAGGTCATATCTACCCTACGGGCCAGCAGAAAACTGGTGACGTTCGCAATCTACCGGAAAATATGGAAGAGATTCTGTCTGGACGATGGCAGGTCCGATCTTGTGGTGCCCGTGACCTCCCTAGTATCCTAAACTTTCTACAGTCAGGGTTTAATAAAGGCCTTAAGCCCAGCACTTTAAAGGGAATCTGTCACCCCTTTTTTGAGATATCATATAATGATATCATTCAATTGTGTGTCACATAAGGATTCTCTTAGTACTTTTGCTTCCCCCCTGACCCCACACCTTTCATGCATAAATACCTTTTTTATATCGGTTCAGATGTATGTAAACTGCCGCTGTCCGGTCCTCTGGGCGGGGCTTATTCACCTGCTTCCCCCCCGTCTTGCTCTACACATTTCGTCTTGTGTAGAACAAGACAGGGAGGGGGGAGCAGGTGAATAAGCCCCGCCCAGCTGACCGGACCGTGGCAGTTTACATACATCTGAACCGATATAAAAAAGGTATTTATGCATGAAAGGTGCGGGGTCAGGGGGATGCAAAAGTACTAAGAGAATCCTTATGTGACACACAATTGAATGTTATCATTACATGATATCTCAAAAAAGGGGTGACACATTCCCTTTAAAGATCCAGATTTCGGCCTTGAGCTCCTTCTTTGATTACCCGTTTAGCCTTTCATTCCTGGGTAGTAAGATTCATAAGGGCCACGCAACGTCTGCGCCCCACAATTAGGCAGATCACCCCACCTTGGGACCTTGGCCTGGTACTCAGATTCCTATGTAAGGATCACTACGTCCCCAGTAAAGAGATGACTATCTCAACTCTCACTCGCAGAACGGCCTTCCTTGTAGCCATTACCACAGCCAAGAGAATAGGGGAAATCCAGGCCCTGTCCACCAGAGACCCATATCTCCAGATCAGAGAAGATCGTATAATCTTGAGATTAGATCCGGCATTTATTCCAAAAGTAGCCTCTTACCAAAATATAAATCAGGAGATAGTGTTACCATCCTTCTGTAACAATCCCCGTTAGAGGCCACCAACAGTAATATGATTGTATCATTAAAGTGTTACTTGCATTATCCACTCTGTGGCACTTGTTAAATCACTGAGGGAAATGGGGTGGGACGGGACCTTTTAACCTCTCGTGTGCTTTCCTGTCCCTGTAAGGAGGAGGAGGACATCCTCCATGGTGCTGTCAGGATGGACTCCTGGAAACATCATTACCGGTAGGTCTAATACCCATTTTTCGCTTTAAGGGCCATTGCTCCTTTGTTCTTTATAGGATTAATAATGTTTGTGGAGTTGCTCTTGTTCTCCTGATAGGGCTTAGAGATAGCACTTTTATGTGTTTCCAACATGTCAGTTATTGTTAGCTATACTATTGATGGTGCACTGATGTATGCCCTATTATTTACCGTATATACTCGAATATAAGCCGAGATTTTCAGCCCGTTTTTTTGGGCTGAAAGTCCCCCTCTCGGCTTATATTCGAGTCATATACACCGGGGGGTCAGAGGGGGAGGGGGGGCGGGGGTGTCAGGTCATACTTACCCGTCCTGACGCTGTCTCTTGAGCCCCCAGCTTCTCCCCGTGCTCTCTCTTCCTGCCTTCAGCGGTCACGTGGTGCCGCTCATTAAAACTCATGAATATGCGCATATCATGAGTTTTAATGAGCGGCACCACGTGACCGCTGAAGGCAGGAAGAGAGAGCGCGGAGAAGCTGGGGGCTCAAGACACAGCGTCAGGACGGGTAAGTATAGCGATACTCACCTGTCCTGCGTCCATGGCTGCTTGCTGCTGTCTGTGTCTGTCATCGGTCAGTGACTTCAGACAGCAGAGGGCGCGGTGACGTGGTTAGTGCGCGCCGCGCCCCCTGCAGTCGAACGTCACTGACTGATGACGTGGCAGATAGCGGTGAGCAGCCATGGACGCAGGACAGGTGAGTATCTGACACCCAGCGACGGAGAAGTGAGTATGTCATTTTTTTATTTTTACATGCTGCAGCAGCGGCAGCACATGGGGAAATAATCTTAAGGAGCTTCTAATGGGGGCAGCACATGGAGGAATAATCTATGGAGCTTCTAATGGGGGCAGTATATGGGGGAACAATATGGAGCTTCTAATGGGGGCAGCATATGGGGGAATAATCTATGGAGCTTCTTATGGGGGCAGTATATGGGGGAACAATATGGAGCTTCTAATGGGGGCAGCATATGGGGGAACAATCTATGGAGCTTCTTATGGGGGCAGTATATGGGGGAATAATCTATGGAGCTTCTTATGGGGGCAGCATATGGGGGAATAATCTATGGAGCATTTCCCACCCTAGGCTTATACTCGAGTCAATAAGTTTTCCCAGTTTTTTGTGGCAAAATTAGGGGGGTCGGCTTATACTCGGGTCGGCTTATACTCGAGTATATACGGTAGATAGTACTGCTTCTCTTGGTCCTATTATTTGATTTGTGGCTGTCTTTTCTCCTTACCTCCACATCTACTCTATATGCTTTCATTATACTATGATATACTGTATGTTCTCTATTTTAATATTGTCAATTTTGTATAAATAAAATTTGTCTAGTTGATAATTTTCAGTTGTTTATGCATTACTCCATGTTTCTAGTCTTGCATTCAGGAGAATAGTGAAAACCAAAAGAAGAAAACTGAACATGGATCAAAAGAATAGATATGGGATAAAATATTATAAGAACTTTTCTGTAAACAATGAGTTGCAATGGTTGGCACTGTATGCAGCAGAGTGCCCGCACGGTTAAAACAATAATTCAATATGAAAAAGTGATAAAAGCAAGAATATACATAGAGGTATAAAGATTAATTTGAGGGGGACCACAGAAAAGATGTAAGGTAACAAAAGTAGTAACTGGTATACATAAACAGTAATCCTGTTAATGCTACCATATGTGTTATATAAAAGAGACAATATTTCAATATATGGTAGATAATTTAGCATCACATGAGGCCTCTCCAGAAATCAATATGTGACAATAATAAATAGCAGAGTATTCAGAAAGATTTCTATAAGGAGAGGGAATGTGGATGAGCAGCAATGGTTGCCTGATGATGGTCCCTGGTTCAAGTGCGGCGCACCCCCGATGCGCGCTTCAGAACAATCCCTTCGCCAGGGGTTGGTATAAATACTACACTGCTCAAAAAAATAAAGGGAACACTTAAAAAAACACATCCTAGATCTGACTGAATGAAATATTCTCATTGAATACTTTGTTCTGTACAAAGTTGAATGTGCTGACAACAAAATCACACAAAAATCATCAATGGAAATCAAATTTATTAACAAATGGAGGCCTGGATTTGATTCACACACAAAATTAAAGTGGAATGTAATGTCCTTAAAACAAGTCAAAATGATGCTCAGTAGTGTGTGTGTGTGGCCTCCACATGCCTGTATGACCTCCCTACAACGCCTGGGCATGCTCCTGATGAGGCGGCGGATGGTCTCCTGAGGGATCTTTTCCCAGACCTGGACTGAAGCATCCTCCAACTCCTGGACAGTCTGTGGTGCAATGTGACGTTGGTGGATGGAGCGAGACATGATATCCCAGATGTGCTCAATCGGATTCAGGTCTGGGGAATGGGCGGGCCAGTCCATAGCTACAATGCCTTCATCTTGCAGGAGCTGCTGACACACTCCGGCCACATGAGGTCTGGCATTGTCCTGCATTAGGAGGAACCCAGTGCCAGCCGCACAAGCATATGGTCTCACAAGGGGTCTGAGGAATTCATCTTGGTACCTAATGGCAGTCAGGCTACCTCTTGCGAGCGCATGGAGGGCTGTGCGGCCCTCGAAAGAAATGCCACCCCACACCATTACTGACCCACTGCCAAACCGGTCGTGCTGAAGGATGTTGCAGGCAGCAGATCACTCTCCACGGCATCTCCAGACTCTGTCACGTGCTCAGTGTGAACCTGTTTTCATCTGTAAAGAGCACAGGGCGCCAGTGGTGAATTTGCCAATCCTGGTGTTCTGTGGTAAATGCCAAGTGTCCTGCACGGTGTTGGGCTGTGAGCACAACCCCCATCTGTGGACTTTGGGCACTCAGACCATCCTCATGGAGCCGATTTCTAACCGTTTGTGCAGACACATGCACATTTGTGGCCTGCTGGAGGTCATTTTGCAGGGCTCTGGCAGTGCTCCTCCTGTTCCTCCTTGCACAAATGCGGAGGTAGCGGTCCTGCTGCTGGGTTGTTGCCCTCCTATGCCTCCCCCCACGTCTCCTGGTAGCGCCTCTAGCCTCTGGACACTACGCTGACAGACACAGCAAACCTTGCCATCCTGGATGAACTGCACTACCTGAGCCACTTGTGTGGGTTGTAGAGTCCGTCTCATGCTACCATGAGTGTGAAAGCACAACCAACATTCAAAAGTAACCAAACCATCAGCCAGAAAGCATTGGTACCGAGATGTGGTCTGTGGTCCCCACCTACAAAACCACTCCTTTATTGAGGGTGTCTTGATAATTGCCAATAATTTCCATCTGTTGTCTATTCCATTTGCACAACAGTATGTGAAATTGATTGTCAATCAGTGTTGCTTCCTAAGTGGACTGTTTGATTTACTTGGAGTTATATTCTGTTGTGTAAGTGTTCCCTTTATTTTTTGAGCAGTGTATATATTTGTACAGGTGAACCTATTAACATTGTGTTCTATAGTAATATATCAAATAGAGGCCCACTATACTGAATAGCTTTTATTGCTTTTTTTAAACTATATGTTCACATGGTTTTTTTTTATATCAATAATTTTTATTAAGAATTTATATAAAACAGATTATACACCGTAGCAAATATGCGGACAGTTGAAAAATTTGTCCTATAACAGCAGGACAATAAAATTCAAAGTAAAAACAGGAAACAGCTGAAAATTCTGCATAGTAGGGTTAGGGGATACAATTTGCAACATAGGAAGCAAGGGTAGGGATGATAGGTAATAAGATCACAGGACCACCAATCAGGACTGAGAATTTGGACACCACCCAGGGGAACCAGTGATTCCTTATTTTATTTTTGGTAAATATATCTGAGGTCAGAAGGAGCTGGTATTGGTAATGTTTATTGATTTTGTGGATAATTTCCAATTTAGAGGGGATAGTTATTTCTCTCCAGTGGTCTGCCAGACACATACGTGCTGCTATTAGAATGTGTGATACAATTGGTCTCAAATCGCCAGGGAATATATGTAAACCGATCCCCAAAACCGCTAGCGGACCGCTCAAACTTCCAGCCAGGCCTGAAACTGAGGTAATAATGTTAGACACTTCTTCCCAAAAAGGCCGGATGAGCAGGCAATCCCACCACACGTGCCCTAGGGAACCAACACCCGAGCAGCCCTTCCAGCAGGATCGGGGATAGGAACCACGGAATTTGGAAATTTCAGCGGGGTGTAATACCAGTCAAAGTGAACTTTCTTAAGCTGCTCAAGATGATTGATACAGGAGGAATATGTCTGCAAGTCGCCAGAAGCGGACCACCATTGGTCCGGGGTTGAGGAGAAAGCAAGAGCCCCTTCCCAGCGCCTCATATACGCTTGTTTAGGACCATTACCAGGGGAATTAAACACTTTATATAATACCGAGAGGAAGAACTAAAAAACTGGTGTATTGGCGAGCAAACATCATTATGGCAGGATAAGGGAAATACACATGAATTTAAAAAATGCCGAATTTGCAGGTACTGGTAGAAGTTATTTCTGTGAAGGCCAAATTTATCCATTAGGACAGAGAAAGGTTTCAACTCCTGAATTAAGAGGATATCTTTCATGACCACAATACCATTCCTCACCCAATTGCCTAACGTGAGGCCATCCACATGAAGCTCCGAGGCTCTAGTAGAGACAGACTCAAATTTAATCACCTGACGAGAAGAGACCAGATCAGACCAATAAGAAAATGCCACTTTCATTGTCTGCAAGGGAAGAGAGGGGGCAAAGGAACTAAGCACTCGGGCCTCCAGTAGAAATCTCAAAGTCCCACGCGGGGCCAAGTATTTCTCCACAAGCACCCATTTGTGAGTACTAGAATCATCATACCACTCCCTTAACGCCTCTAGAACTGCTGCTTTATGGTACAAATAAAAATTCGGGACCCCCAGACCACCATGTGAATAACTATAAAATAAGGTAGACATACCAACCCTAGGTTTCTTTCCTGCCCAAATAAATCTGCTCACAACTGCCTGCAGAAGAGAGAGTAACCTCTTGGGGAACCTCAAGGGAAGACAACGGAATAAATAAATAATTTTTGGTAGGAATATCATAGTAACTATCTGAATGCGCGCCATCCAGGAAAGGGGTAAATGTATTTGATTGTCTATGTCCTTTCGAATGGAATCAAGCAGAGTATTAAAATTCTGTTTGACAATATTGGAAAGTTTACAAATCCTTAGTCCTAGGTACGAGAAGCCGTCCCGGGCCCAAGTTATGGGACAAGTGAGGAGATTCTATTTCTAAAAGATGGTGGAACATTAACCGAGAAGAGAACTGATTTTCCTTCGTTTAGCTTGTAATATGAAATCTTAGAAAATTCAAGGAGAGCGTTTTTGATCCCTATCAATGATCTTTCACTATCAGTGCAAAAGAGAATTACATCGTCTGCATATAGACCGATCTTATGCTCTACAGGGCCTATTTTAACTCCAGAGATTTCCAGGTTGAGCCTAATGGACTCCGCCAGGGGCTCCATGACTAAAGCAAAAATTATAGGGGAAAGGGGGCAACCCTGGCGGCTCCCATTAGTCAGGTCAAATCTATCAGAATAGAAGCCAGCTGCACAAACCGAAGCATTTGTTTTTTTGTATAAGGCCATAAAAGCACCCTTTATATTACCAGACAAACCAAATGTGTCCAAAACGGCGTCCACATAGCCCCAGTGTACCCTGTCAAATGCTTTTTCCGCATCTAGAGACAGGAATACACCGGGGGTACCACTGGACTCAAGAAAATCCATCAAATCAATCACTCTTCTAGTGCCATCTCTAGCCTGCCTCCCTGGGACAAATCCCACTTGGTCAGGGGAGACCAGGGCCACCAAAACTGAGAGGAGTCTATTAGCCCAGACTTTTGCATATAACTTCACATCACAATTCAAAAGAGAGATAGGTCTGAAGTTACCAGGAGAAGTTGGAGGCTTCCCCGGTTTAGGAATAGTAGTGATTGTCGTAGCCAAGCTTTCAGATTGGATATCAGATGAGTCCCTCCATAGTGAGAACGTTCTAACCAGAAATGGAGCCAAGATGTGCGCAAACTGGCAGTAGTAAGAATTAGAAAAACCATCTGGCCCGGGGGCAGAAAGTCTCTTAGCGGAATTAATAACCCGAACTACTTCCTCCTCAGTAAGGGGGGCATTAAGAGCAGCCAGAGCCGTGGGGGAAAGTTTTGGCAAATTTAGTTTAGCAAGGAAAGAAGAAATTTCACCCTTCGTGGGCTGGTGTGTTTTAGGATCTGACTTGAGATTATATAGTTGGGAATAGTATTCTTTAAACTCACTAGCTATATGAGTAGGGTTTAAAACTTTGGACCCGTCGTGCTTAATCAAAAAGGGAATGGCCATCCGAGCCTCCCTTTTCTTCACTTGACTTGCTAGGACCCTACCGGCTCTATCATCCAAGCTATAGAATTTGGATTTAAGCTTTTTTTAGATTTTTTTCATAGGAATACAGCATAATTGATCTCAGCTGATCTCTCGGACCTCTAATAGAGTCAAGGAAAATGTCAGGGGGGTGGGCCTTGTTTGCCCTTTCCAGGAGCTGGAGTTTAGACAAAATATCATTAAATGTTTTTAACCTTTCCCTTTTCTCCATTGCTGCAATTTTGATGAGGACACCTCTAGCAAAGGCCTTATGGGCCGCCCAAAGAGTTTCATCTGAGACCATTTGATTATCATTAATGGCAAAAAATTCTTTTAATTGCCGAGCGATTTCATCGCTGGTATCTTGGTTAGTGAGGATATAATCATTCAGTTTCCATTTGGAAGGAGACCGGGTAGGACCCCTGTCTGAAATTGTTAACATAACGGGCGTGTGGTCCGACCACGTAATGGAGCCGATCTGGTCACAACCCAACAGTAACGAATCATCTACTAAGATATAATCTATTCTAGATTAGGTATTAAACCTTAGGGAGTGAAAAGAGTAGTCTCTCTCTCCCGCATGAGCATATCGCCATATATCATGAAAACGAAACTCACGGATCAGGTGGCCCATCTCTTTTCTGGCCGGGGCTTGGTGGGAACAATCTAGGAGTTTACACATAGGGACATTAAAGTCTCCGCATATCACCGAGGAACCCGTTGCTATTCCCCTAAAAGTCTCCAAAAATTTACGTATGAATCTCAACTGGCCCACATTGGGAGCATACACTGAAGCAATAGTAAATTGCACATTGTTTAGTAGACCAATTAAAATGACATATCTCCCCTCAATGTCCCCCACCACCCTTTCAAGCTGGAAGGCTACAGAGCTTTTAATGAGGATTCCCACACCCGCCCTTTTGTGGACATTAATGGCAAAAAACTGATGAGGATAATTAACATTTTTCATTCTACCATTATCCTGGGCTAATAAATGTGATTCTTGAATGCACAAAACATCACTACTCGCCTTCCCTGCCTCCTTCCAGACCCATGACCTTTTATGTGGAGAATTTAATCCCTTCACATTTAGAGACAATACCTTTAAACCCATGGTATGTAAGGCCAGAAGTGGCTGTGATAGCCGAGAATCTGCTTCCTTTGGAGTATTAACCCTGCAGAAAGAAACGGTACAAACAGGCAAGACCTATCAACAAATAACATGACATAACAATTAAAGAAAAACTGAGAAACAAGTTGCGCCTGACATAACATGACGGAGCTACACAAGGACTGACAAGCAGTCAAAGCAGTAAGAGCGAAAAAAAGACGCTCATGGGGCAGGAACTGCAGGTGGGCTGGATGCGGCCACAAAATTTAGTAGCCAGCACCCTCTGCAGAAACAAAAAAAAAATCCAGAAAAATGGAGACCACAACCTCAAAAGGCGAAAGTTATGGGAACTTCAAGCTTTAAACCATTCAGGGTTAATTCTCCTGTTTTGAGGTGAACCTTTATCGAAGGAAGATGGGGGAGGGGGTGGAATATCCCAGTCCTCAAACACTTTCCCTAGTTGCGCAGTAGAGAAGCAAACCCGAGTGTTACCACTTTTACTGACAATGAGCTTGATAGGGAAACCCCAACGATATATAATGCCTTTATCCCGTAGAATCTTTGTAAAAGGGGTGAATTCTCTCCTCCTCGCAAGCGTGCAAGCTGAGAGGTCTGGGAATACCGAAAGGCGAGCAAATCTGTCTGGCAGGGAAGGTTTCTTCTTTAAACCAAGCAGGAAGGCCTCCTTTGTTTTATAGAAGTGAATGCGGGCAATAGTATCTCTGGGAATCGAAGGGTTAAGTCCTCGAGGCTTAGGGATTCTGTGAATGCGGTCCACTAAGATATCTCTCCCTTCTGCTTCAGGCACAACAGCTTGAATAAAGTCCTGTAACAGGGAGAGCAAATCTTTATCATGTATTTCTTCTGGTATTCCTCTTATTCTAACATTGTTTCTCCTGGATCTGTCCTCCAGGTCCAGCATTTTAGATGTTAACTTGCGGACTTCAGCTGTAAGCTCTTCATGCTCATCAGTGCATTGTGGGACCCTGTTAACTCCTCCGTTTTGTTCTCTAAATGATCTGTGCGGTTCCCTATAGCTCCTACTTTCCCCTTCAGCTCTGCCTACATGCTCTTTATATCATTTTGCATAGATTTCCTGAACGCTGCAAAGAGGGATTTCATCTCCTCCTCTGTGACAGGCTGGTTGTCAGGGCTTGCCATTTCCACAGTGCCCGCAGTCTCCATGGAGCCTTCTCTGCTTGAGGCAGAGGAAGTAGCAGAACGTGCTGATCCTGCAGACTTTGCAGCATGAGGGGAGGCAGCAGCCATCTTAGAACTCCTCTCCAGCCTGGAGCCTCTGGCAAAGAAGTCAGATACCTTTCTGGGGGAGCTCCGGAGCCTGGTTTTGGATCGCCTCATTTGATCCCAGGGTGATACTAAGTGCCTGGAAAAAGATTCACCGCTGAAGGAACTGCCGATAAGATGTGTGAGCCGTTTCACCGCCTGAAGTCGTCAGAGCTCCTGGATTATGTGACCAGCACCATGCTCTGCTAGGCCACGCCCCCACATGTTTTTTTTTAATATTATAAATACAATTTAGTTTTAGAAGGATTAGAGTTCCCTTTACCTAATCCATTCACTTTGGATGATCATTTATTCTAAGCAAATTATACATTCATTTTACTAAGATAAAAATGTCTTGCTAAAAAGTTACTGTCTTTTAAAAATCCAAGATGGTACTGTGCCACCAAATCCCCATCTGATTAAGGAATCTGTCACCAGGTTTTTGCTATGTAATCCATTAACAGCATGATATCGGGGCTGAGATCCTGATTTCAGTGATGTATCATGTATTACTAAACTTAGTTGTATCTGCTGCAGACCTAGCAGTTCTCTGATTGCTGAGCTCTGTATAACCCCGCCCACACCACTGATTGGCAGCTTTCTGTGTACACTGTGCATAGGCAGAAATCTGCAAATCAGAAATGGGGGCAAGGATAAACTGAGCAGGAAGACTACATGGCATGTGACCTAACAATCATCACAGTGAGTGACACTTTGCTAGAATCGGGGTCTCTGTCGATACATCATGCTGCCCTAACTGGCTGACCGGTTCCCTTTAAAGATTGGGCAGTGCACTCGTACAACCCACTGCCTGATCATAGATCTCTCTCCTGCACCCTGATGACTTCTGGAGATCTACCGTCTGATAAATAAGCGAGACATATTATGGCTCTGATCCATCTTCCTATGCTTGCCTTTGAAGCTTCCTTTCCTCCAAATTGGTTGAAGAGGTTGGGATCCTGCCTCTAGTCATAGGTAGCCTCTAGGTAGCACAGGACCATTTGTCTAACATATAAAGAGTGAAATAACTGTTCTTTCTGATTTTTCGGACGTTGACAGAACCGAGGACAAGATAACTTCTTGATTCATTTTTTTTTTTATGTTGACACCATCTTAAACAATATTTTTATTGGGTTTTCAGAATAGCGGAAATGTATAACACACATTTGTACAATCACATCCAAATAAATTTAGAGTAATGTAGATCAATACATCACAGTATAATATCAGTACAATCATATCAGCACTTGGAATGAGTGCAGTTAACCATAAACAGAACAGCACATGAACAAAAGAAAAAACAATTACAAGAGCACAGGTAGGCACCTAGATATATATGGAATTTTAGCACATCATAAATAACAGGAAAAGAGAAAGCAGAGGTTCAGGGTATAAACTCCTCTTCTATTTTGGGCTTGAGTTCCATCCATCTATACCATCTATCATCAAATAATTTTATTGATATGTGATTAATGTAGTGAATCCTTTCATAAACACAGTGTTTACTAGCATAATCAGTGTGACAATGTCTGGAGGTTGCTTGTTGTTCCAACCTTTCGCTATGAGATAGACTGCAGACATGAGAATGTGAGCGGCTAGGAACTTTTCTTTTTTAAGTCTGTAGATGCCTATGAGTAATAAAGCTAAGGCAGGCTGTGGCTGGACACGCCAGTTGCATATAATCGAAATTAGATTAAAAACTTTGAGCCAGTATATTTTCAACACAGGGCATCCCCAAAAAACATGGAGCAGATCAGCCTGAGATCCACAACCACGCCAACATCTTTGGAAGAAATGAAGGGTCAAATCTAAGCTTTTCCAGAGCCTTTGTGCTACCAGTAATGTGAAAACCCCCCTATATTTAAGTTGACAGATCTGAATGGGAACTTACTTTTTTTTGTGGATTGAGTTGAATTTTTAATTGGGAGTATTTTATATAACGTTTGGGATCACATTTATCTGGTGCTCTACGCTGAACACTTACATTGGGGTTTACTTCTAAATCTTTGAGTAATGTGATTCAGATGAAACCCCTGAGAGATCCATTCACTATGAGGCAGGAGAGGTACTCTGGACTCCTAGAATTATAAAATGGTAGAGTTGGAAGGGACCTCCTGGGTCATCTGGTCCAACCCCCTGCTCAAAGCAGGATTCACTAAATCATCCCAAACAGATGTCTGTCTAGCCTGTTTGAAGACTTCTATTGAAGGAAAACTCACCACTAGTGATGAGCGAACATGCTTGTTACTCGAGTTTGCACCGAGTATCGCGGGTGCTTGAGTGAGGTGTTTGTGTCGCTGTGGATGCTTGTTTCGCTACTGTTAGCCACAAAACATACGGACATTCAGTGCTGCCATCAGGGCATTACTGCCCTGACTGGCGTATGGGGCCTGATCAGCAGAGGGGGCCCACATCGGGCACCGTCTCTTCTGGTCATCGGGCCCCAGTGGCAGGATTCTGCCGGTGCTGTAACTGAACCTGCATCCGAGACGCAGGTTCAGTTAAACTCTGTTGCTGTGTTGGCCCGCACGGCAATAGTTAAAAGCCACCAGCCAATTGGAGGCTGGCAGCCGATGTCAGCGTGCACGTCGCCGGTGCATGTCATTGTCATTCGCCAGCGAGTGCACGTGTGAACTGCATGGAGGGAATATCACTGCAGGAGCGCGGCAAGGTAAGAATTTTTTTTTTTTGTATTTTTATTGAAAGAGGCATGGGGGCAGGATGGGAGACACGGGGAAGAATAGAGACACATGGGGCAAAAATGGAGACAGATGGGGCAGGATGGAGACGCATGGTGCAGGAACATGGTGCAGGATGGAGACAGAGCAGAATCATGGGGCAGGATCACGGGACATCACAGGGGGCAGAATGGCTACTTGTTATGAGGGCAGGATAGGGGAACATATGGCTGGAGCCAGGAATGAGACACACGGGGGCCAGGAAGGGGGATATTATTACTATAGGAGCTAATTAAGGGATATTATTACTGCAGTCATGTATTTTATTGAGGATACTGTTTTAAATGGGGGGGCGGTCCTGTTACTATGCAGAGTGACACTGTTACAGAACCACTCAGCACCCAGAATATGTTATGCAGTTATATGTATATATAATAGGTTCCATGTGAGATGCATGTCCCTAGTGTATCAGCAGTGTCCGCCCTCCCCCCACCTTTGTAATTCCCACAGTAAACATCCGCAGGCTCCGGCCACCTGCGGCTTTTGTAATGCATGTCTGGCCTGACGCTTGTCTATTGGCCGGCCCTCTGTATCTGTGTGATATATTCTGTGTCCTGTGAGTAAAGTGTTGTCAGACTGGAAATACATGGAGTAAAACCAAATAGCCCAATACTTTGCAAAAGACAAAAGGCAGTGACCTAGGTATATGGTCTGCCATAATCAATGGTTCCACTCCATGAATATATGCATACAGGAGGAGGAAGCGGAATGACTGAATCCAAGTTATTTAATTATAAAAGTATGAAAATTTATTGTAATAAATATATATAAAGAAGCAAACAATAGCCGTGATATAATTACACATAGAATATGACGCCAAAAAGCCAGGAGAGGAGATACATAGGAGTCATAAAAAACACCATCATACAGAGTTATAACCGCCCTTGTGGGATGCAAATTAAATACTACTACCTATATAGGTTTCTATCATGACCATGGTCATGCAAAAGTGGTGGAAAGCTCCCACGGCGGGTATCACATAATAGAGAGGAAACACAGCGGTGAGAGTTCAGCAGTAACAGATTATGCCATGATGGCGAAAAAATCCCTATATGCGAATGCTCACCTGGTGGTGTCTACTGCCCCTGGTTGTATAAATCTCCAACGCGCGTTTCGCGCTCCACAACTAGCGCTTTCTCAATTATGTGATACCCGCCGTGGGAGCTTTCCACCACTTTTGCATGACCATGGTCATGATAGAAACCTATATAGGTAGTAGTATTTAATTTGCATCCCACAAGGGCGGTTATAACTCTGTATGATGGTGTTTTTTATGACTCCTATGTATCTCCTCTCCTGGCTTTTTGGCGTCATATTCTATGTGTAATTATATCACGGCTATTGTTTGCTTCTTTATATATATTTATTACAATAAATTTTCATACTTTTATAATTAAATAACTTGTTGGATTCAGTCATTCCGCTTCCTCCTCCTGTATGGAAATACATGGAGAAGCAGTGATCTTTTATATGCGCCCATGCACTCAGAGGAATTCCAGCCAGCGTCATTCATTCAGACTCCAGCGAATGCAGAGCGGACCTCCGAAAACATGGGGTGGTACTGAAAGAGGTACCCCAGCTTGGAAGACCCCGTTACACTGGTGGCAGCAGTGGGATTTGATACCCCTTCTACAGGAGGAAAGGAATGAATGGAAAATAACTACCAGAAGTTAAAGAGGATTGCATTAAAAGATCTGGTGGAAGCCCGAGGGTTGATCGCCAGCAACAAAACAAAAGCGGATTTGATAGCAGCCATCATGGAACACGACAGTGCAGCGCCCCCCAATGTGAACGTGGAGGAGACCGAATTCCAGAGGGAGGTAAAAAACAGACTGGCGTTCTATGGCCCAAACCTTGCAGTAGAGATCATACGAGAGGTGATGGCTGATGTGCGTACTGATCTGAAGGAAAAGATGGCCGAGCGGACCAGGATAGAGCTAGCCAAGATGGAAATAGCAGAGCGGACCAAAGTGGAGCTGGCCAAGATGGAGATGGCAGAGCTGAGAGTCAGCGAGCAGGGGGAGCTCTGGCCTTCGACCAGGTACCTTCAACAGTAAGCCACAAAAAGATCCAGTACAATGCCTTCCGACAGTTGGGGGAGGCAGAGGAAGACAATGATGGCTTTCTGCAGGACTTTGAGCGGCAGTGTGCCCTTCATCAAGTAAAGCCAGAGGAACGGGTTCAGATTATGGCCAGCAAGCTGACAGGCCGGGCAGCGGATGCCTATCGCACGGTACCTGATGGGGACTGTATGGACTATGAGCGGATCAAAGAAGTGATCTTGGCCCGGTATGCGTTGACACCAGAGGCCTACCGCCAAAAGTTCCGCGGACTTATAAAACGCGTAACCGATACCCACGCTGAATGGGCCTGTAAATTACGGTGGTCACTGCTACAGTGGGTACAAGGGAGCCAAGCAACCACTAAGGAGGACGTCCTCCAGCTCTTCCTGTTAGAATGATTCTTTAATGGACTAAACCCCGAGACACAGGAATGGCTTCGGGACAGGCGGCCAACGACTCTTGAGGAAGCCGCTCGTCTGGCCGATGAACATCATGATGCCAGGAGGCCGCAGTTCTCTGGATCAAAGGTGGTTACTAGGGGCCCGCCCATGGACCTGGAGGGCCCCAAACCACCGAAGATTGTAGGGGGATCAGCTAGAAACCCGGCCTACCAGTCCCCCTGGGGCGCGATGCCACACCTGCCGTCAGCTGGGCCACCTGCAAAGACAATGCCCCAACCACACTCAGCATACCCAGTGGCCAAAGGCGGGAACAGCTAACTTCAGCCGGGCTGCTGTACACTGCTACCAAGGCGAAGCTGACCTGGCATTGGGGGCTACGACTAACCAAGGGGTGGAAGAGATGGAGGAAGTGCTGCATGAAGTAGACCCCGTGCAGGCAGCCCGGGCAGATAATCAACAACAGCATCGACAGGCCCTTTGGGTTAATGGGAAACGTATGCAGGGACTTTTTGATTCCGGAGCAACTTTGACCCTTGTGAAGCCTCATCTCGTCCGGGACCAAGAGAAGACGGACCGGACAGTGGCAGTCCGTTTAGCAGGGGGAGCCATACATCGACTACCCACTGCCAGGACTCACCTAAACTGGGGAGTCGGGGATGGCCTTGTTGAGGTTGGCTTGATGGAGGATTTGCCTGCAGACGTCTTGCTGGGAAATGACTTGGGGCCCATGTTGTCTGCATTCTCGGTGGCCCCTCTGGCTGAGACCTATCCTGTGACCACCCGGAGACAAGCTCGAGCTGCGGAGGTGGAATCACACTCAGAGGAGGCCCAGGTAAGACATCCCAGCCCTGCACGTATTCCCATAGCCAGACACATTTCTTGGGCCACCCCAGATGAATTTAAGAGGGAGTTACTTGAGGATCCTTCATTGGAGGGATATTGTGGGAAGGCACAGGAGGGGAGAGGAGTACTAGAAGGGGAACAGTTTGTATGGAAGCAGGGACTCCTCTACCGGATCACAGAGCAGCACCACACAGGGACGACCCCCACTATGAAACAACAGCTGGTAGTTCCCAAGAAGTATAGGCAGGAGCTACTGCGAATCTCTCATGATATACCCTTGGCCGGGCACTTCGGCGTCAGTCGCACCAGGCATCGTCTGACACAAAACTTCTTTTGGCCGGGGGTAACCTATGATGTTCGTCAGTACTGCCAGACCTGTGACAGTTGTCAGCGCATTGGCAAGAGGGGGGATCGATGCAAGGCCAAATTACGCCCCCTCCCCATTGTGGAGGAACCATTTAGCCGAGTAGCGGTCGATTTGATAGGGCCGTTAGCCAAACCCAGTCCGTCCGGGAAAAAGTATATTTTGACAGTGGTAGATTATGCCACGCGGTATCCAGAGGCGGTTGCGTTACCTAAAATACTGGCGGAGACGGTGGCGGCCGCCCTGCTCCAGGTTTTCTCATGGGTTGGATTTCCCCGGGAGATTATCTCGGACCAGGGTACCCAGTTGACAGCAGAGGTGACCAACCAACTGTGGAAGCTGTGCGGAGTAAAGTCCATTAGAAGCGCCCCGTACCACCCGCAAACCAATGGGTTGTGTGAACGCTTTAACGGGACATTAAAACAGCTCATTGGGACTTTTACCAGGACCTACAGGAACTGGGAGAAATTATTGCCACACCTCCTGTTTGCCTATTGGGAGGTGCCCCAAGAATCCACTGGGTTCTCCCCGTTCGAGCTGGTATACGGGAGACGGGTAAGGGGACCCCTAGACTTAGTGCTGGAACACTGGGAAGGGGAGGGCCTCATAGAAGGGGTACCTATTGTACCCTATGTGCTGGAATTAAGGGACCGCTTACAGGAGCTGACCCAGGTTGTACGTGAGAACCTGCAGGCGACCCAGCGGTGCCAGCGCGTATGGTACGATCGGAGGGCCAGAGAGTGCACCTTGGAAATAGGACAGAAAGTCCTGGTGTTAGAGCCCACTAAGCAGAACAAGTTCCAAGCTGCATGGCAGGGGCCCTACCAGGTAGTGGGGAAAATAGCCGACACAACCTATAATGTCTCCGATTGTGACGACCCCAGGGTTATCCGCATGTTCCACGTGAATATGCTGAAGCCCTACCGGGAGCGCCCTGAAGAGGTAGTGGCCATCTGTGCACCTGAGGCAGAGTATTTAGCCGGACTTCCCTTGCCGGATGTCTTAAGGGAAAGGACTCAGTCTAAAACATGGGAGCAGGTACACTTGGGTGAAGACCTAGGCCCCCGGGAGAGACAGCAGGCGGAGGCGTTGTTGAGGCTGCGACAGAGGATGTTTTCAGAGAGACCGGGGTACACTCGCCTGGCACAACACAAGGTTGAGACCCAGGATCAGACCCCCCTGCGACAAAACCCCTTCCGCGTCCCTGAGTCTGTACGAGAGGGGATGCGACAAGAGATGTTGCTTTTAGGGGTCGTTGATGAGTCAGATAGTCTCTGGGCATCCCCCGTAGTGTTACTGCCCAAGAAGGATGGGACTACACGGTTTTGTGTAGACTATCATAAGCTCAATGAGAAAACAGTGACGGATACATATCCCATGCCGCGTGTGGATGAGTTGTTAGACCAGCTGGCGGGGGCAAAGTATTTGACCACCATCGATCTATGCAAAGGCTACTGGCAGATTCCCCTTAGTCCTGACGCTATTCCCAAGTCGGCATTTGTCACCCCGTTCGGCTTATTCCAGTTTCGAGTTATGCCATTCGGGATGAAGAATGCCCCAGCGACCTTCCAAAGGCTGGCTGACCGGCTTCTGGATGGTCTCCAGGACTATGCTTGTGCCTACCTGGACATCGCCATCTACAGTGCAACATGGGAAGAGCATCTAAATCACCTAGAGACACTATTGGACAGGATCCACCAGGCCGGAATCACCCTGAACCCAAACAAGTGTCATGTGGGCAAAGCAGAGGTTCAGTATTTAGGGCATTGGGTGGGAAGTGGGAAACAGCGACCAGAACCAGCCAAGATTGAGGCCATAGCCAAATGGCCCGTCCCATGCACTAAAACCCAGGTCATGGCGTTTCTAGGGACAGTGGGGTATTACAGGAAATTCGTTCCCAATTACAGCAGCGTAGCCAAGCCCCTCACTGATTTGACCCGTAAGAACCAACCCCGTCAGGTAACCTGGACCTCAGAGTGTGAGGAAGCCTTCCGCCAACTAAAGGACGCCCTCACCAATACCCCTGTATTGGCTGCACCCGATCCAACTAAATGTTTCCTGGTTCACACAGACGCTTCTATGTTTGGATTGGGGGCAGTACTGAGCCAATTCGGGCCGGACGGCCAAGAACACCCGGTAGCTTACCTGAGTCGGAAACTACTGCCCTGTGAAGTAAGTTATGCGGCCATCGAGGAGTGCCTGGCGGTAGTATGGGCACTCAAAAAGTTGCAACCATATTTGTATGGACAGTTTTCCCTCCTAACGGACCATAATCCCCTAGTCTGGCTTAATCGGGTCTCCGGAGACAACGCCAGATTGCTGCGGTGGAGTTTAGCCCTACAACCTCTGGACTTCACCATCCACCACAGACCCGGCAAACAAAACGGTAACGCCGATGGACTTAAGTCGACAAACGGAACTTGTACCAACCCCATAAACTTCGGTCATCCCCAAACCGATCCGTTGAGGATCGGACTGTGTATGCCAATCGTGTCACTGAAAAGGGGGAGCCGTGTTACAGAACCACTCAGCACCCAGAGTATGTTATGCAGTTATATGTATATATAATAGGTTCCATGTGAGATGAATGTCCCTAATGTATCAGCAGTGTCCGCCCTCCCCCCACCTTTGTAATTCCCACAGTAAACATCCGCAGGCTCCGGCCACCTGCGGCTTTTGTAATGCATGTCTGGCCTGACGCTTGTCTATTGGCCGGCCCTCTGTATCTGTGTGATATATTCTGTGTCCTGTGAGTAAAGTGTTGTCAGACTGGAAATACATGGAGAAGCAATGATCTTTTATATGCGCCCATGCACTCAGGAATTCCAGCCAGCGTCATTCATTCAGACTCCAGCCAACGCAGAGTGGACCTCCGAAAACACGGGGTGGTACTGAAAGAGGTACCCCAGCTTGGAAGACCCCGTTACAGACACTATGTTGCCTTTTTTTGATCTGGTGTAGTATAGAAGTTGGGAAAAAAAATGCAAGCGGTGCTCTAGATAATTGTTATTTCTTGCAGAGACAAACCCTGGTTAGAAGTGATGGCCGTCTGTGCTGGATGAAGATGAAAAGCAAAGGTGAAGGAGTTTACCTAGAGACATCACTGATGAGTCAGTGTTACCTGTACAGACACTATACACTGTATATACAGCGGTCCTGTGTATAATGTCACTAGTGATCACTGTATTACCTTTACACTATATACAGAAATCCTGTGTATGTTACCGTTTATCACTGTATTACCTGTACACAGACACTGCATACTAAATACAGATCTCCTATGTATAATGGCACTTATGGTGATATTAGTATTGTTTTTTTTAAATTAATGATCAGTATTGTAGTATTCAGTCACTATGTGATGGTAATATGTTGTCCGGCCATGGTGTGGCAGTATTTGTTCCTTGTACGTGCTGTTATTTGGTCACTATGTGGTGGTATTTGTTCCTTGTATGTGCTATTATTTGGTCACTGTGGTGGTAATATGTGGTCTGGACATGGTGTGGTGGATTTGTCCCTTTATGTGGTAATAGGGTATCTGGTCATGGTGCGGTGGTATTTGTTCCTTATATGTGATATTATTGGTCATTTTAAAAACTGAAAAATAAAAATATACCAAAATTGTATTGGATATTTTAACAAATGATTAATAGGATATAGTTCTCGGCCGAAAGAGTCTACCTTGTCGTGGTGGCAGTTTAAAAAAATCTTTTGGCCAAAACAAAAGCTGCTGGCTGTGTGTGTGATCTGGTGATGGGAGCTGTTAATGTGTGATTGGTGAGAAGTGGAGTTTTTCTGAGAGAGGTGGAGCTGTGGACGTTCGAGGGGTGGAGCTTAGACGGAGTCTCAAGGGGGCTCTGAAATTCGTAGTGGCAGCCCTGCAGGCATTGCCTGACAAACAGGCAATTTCTTCATGTTTTGTGGTTGTGTAACAGAAGAGAAATATGCAGCCGTGGAGATGCGAACATCTCACTCAAGCACCCATGATACTCAGTGCATACCCGATCACCGTCGGCAAACTCGAGTAATGAGCACGTTCACTCATCACCTCTAGTAGCAGCCTGTTCCTCTCATTGATCACGCTGTCAAAGTTTTTCCTAATATCTAATCTGTCTCCTCCCAGGGCTGTGGCATCAGAGTTGTCATGGAAATTGAGTTGGAGTCAGAGGTTTGCCTTACCGACTCCTCAGCCCTGGTATGAGGGAGTCGGATCATGCCTGTCTCCTCCCATTCAGTTTCATCCCATTGCTTCTAGTCTTCCCTTCTGCAAATGAGAATAAAGATGATCCTTCTACAATGTGACAGCCCTTGAGATATTTGTAGACCGCTATTAAGTCTCCTTTCAGTCTTCTTTTTTTGCAAGCTAAACATTCCCAAATCCTGTAACCATTCCTTATAGGACATGGTTTGCAGACCGGTCACCGTTCCGGTCACTCTTCTCTGAACTTGCTTTGTTAAGGGGAGAATATATGGCATATGAATTTATACAAGAATCAAGAATTATACCACTATTATACTATATGGACACTTTGCTGAATATTGGAATCATGTAGCTTTAAGATATTCTTGTTTTTCTAAGACTTATTTCTGTATTGTATAACCCACCCAGCTTCATCGAAACTGGGTGGACTAGGCTAGAAACAATAATTATATGCATAATGATGATATAGGACACATGAGATCATATGAGATCAATACTAATTTGCTATTTGGGGTAAACAGTAATTTGGAAAAGAACCCATGATGTAACACAATGAGACAGCTCGATTTCTGTTATAAAAACTGTACATCTCTGATTAAAAGTAGGGAAGAATCATTTGACATGATATACCTTGTCTTGTGTATTCTTTTCTCCATGCATGTATAATCTCTGCCAGAGATGCAATTCAGCCAGACAATTAAGATGACGACACACGCATTTTGTGTGCCATATCATTTGGCATCCAAACGAGGGGCTAGGACGAAAAGTTCGAACCTGACCAGCCGCAAAGGAGACCTCCAATCTTGGACCGGACCACTCGAGGGTGGAGATGTGCACCTCCTACTAGGTAAGAAAATCATTTATCTTATCTATACCAGCCCAGGCCCTACAATTCAGGGACAAATGGGGAATAAGCCTATTAAGCTGCATGACTCTGTTCAAAGCCCCTTTTAAAGGCCAGAGAGCCCTTCCAGACCTACCCTTCCCTGCCACCCACTGCCCCAAGAAGGGATGTATTGTTCTGTACCTCACCTTTGAGAACCCCTCAGAGAATGAGCAAGGGTTTTATGTACTAGGCTCAAGTACTAAACTTGGGAGGGAAAATGGTGACACAAGAGGTAAATTTTGGCTACGAAGCATAGATACTAGTGGGGGCACACAGGGAGCACCTGACAAAGTCGAGAACGAGACAACAGTTCTGTTTAAACCCACCATCCCCGTAAATAAGAATGCAAAGTGGATAAACTACCTATACTATAATCAACAACGGTTCATAAAATATACTGGGGATGCCATAAAGGCAATTATTGACCCATTAAGTTTGCAATAGTTATTTTATGTGCTTTGATCATATTTGGCTTAATTCTATGCTGCATAACTCCATGCCTTAAGAAAATGATGACGATGACCATGGAAACCACAGTAATGACTATGCATGCTGACATTAAAGATCCCCTATATGAAAGATACTCCTATGAACCCATGAGAAGAATGCCATATCCACCACCTCCGGAATGTCTGCCTGAAGCAAACCAATGAGGGAGAGTCCAGGATCTGACTTCCTCCTGTGCAAAGTCCGTTAGGAGGGGGTCCATCTACTAGAGATAGGTCATCTCGTATATATGGTGAAGATTAGTTAGGTTCCAGCATTGTTGAGAAAGGTAGGCCGGGAGGACAAATCGATAGGTTCGACGAGATTAGGATTTTGATTTTGCATATTTCCAAAGGAGGGACTGTTAAGGGGATAATATATGGCATATGAATTTATACAAGAATCAAAAATTATACCACTATTATACTATATGGACACTTTGCTGAATATTGGAATCAGGTAGCTTTAAGATATTCTTGATTTTCTAAGACTTATTTCTGTATTGTATAACCCACCCAGCTTTATCGAAACTGGGTGGACTAGGCTAGAAACAATTATATGCATAATGATGATATAGGACACATGAGATCAATACTAATTTGCTATTTGGGGTAAACAGTAATTTGGAAAAGAACCCATGATGTAACACAATGAGACAGCTCGATTTCTGTTATAAAAACTGTACATCTCTGATTAAAAGTAGGGAAGAATCATTTGACATGATAGACCTTGTCTTGTGTATTTTTTTTCTCCGTGCACGTATAATCTAGCCAGAGATCCAATTCGGCCACAGACAATTAAGATGACGACACACGCATTTTGTGTGCCATATCAGTCTCAGTTTGTTGTCTTTTTTTAAAATTTGGTGCCCAACACTGGACACAGTATTCCAGATGAGGTCTCACCAAAGAGGAGTAGAGGGCAATAATGACTTCACATGATCTAGACTGTATACTTCTGTTAATACATCCCAGAAATGTATTTACTTTTTTTTGCTGCTGCATCACACTGATGACTCGTGCAGTCTATGATCTATTTGTATAACCAAGTCTTTTTCACATGTGCTGATGCTTAGTCCTATTCCTCTCATTCTGTATATGCTTTTTTTTCATTTTTATCTCCATCTGGCCTTTTTTTTTTTTTTTTTCATAAAAATATTTATTCATGGGTACAATATATTTTTTGATTTTTAAAAATATTTATACAATTTTTTTAACCCCTTAATCCCCAAGGGTGGTTTGCACGTTCATGACCGGGCCAGTTTTTACAATTCTGACCACTGTCCCTTTGAGGTAATAACTCTGGAACGCTTCCATGGAATCCTGCTGATTCTGACATTGTTTTCTCGTGACATATTGTACTTCATGCTAGTGGTAAAATTTCATTCATATAACTTGCGTTTGTGAAAAAAACGGATATTTGGCGAAAATTTTGCAATTTTCCAACTTTGAATTTTTATGCCCTTAAATCACAGATACGGCACACAAAAAACTTAAGTAACATTTCCCACATGTTTACATCAGCACAATTTGGAACCCAAATTTTTTTTTGTTAGGAAGTTATAAGGGTTAAAAGTTGACCAGCGATTTCTAATTTTTGCAACACCATTTTATTTTTACAGACCACATCACATTTGAAGCCACTTTGAGGGGTCTATATGATAGAAAATACCCAAAAGTGACACCATTCTAAAAACTGCACCCCTTAAGGTGCTCAAAACCACATTCAAGAAGTTTATTAACCCTTCAGGTACTTCGCAGGAATTTTTTGAATATTTTTTAAAAAAAATGAACATTAACTTTTTTCACAAAAAAAATACTTCAGGTTCAATTTTTTTGATTTTACCAAGGGTAACAGGAGAAGTTGGACTGCAAAAGTTATTGTGCAGTTTGTCCTGAGTACGCTGATACCTGATATGTGGAGGGGAACCACTGTTTTGGCACATGCATGGCAGAGCTCAGAAGGGAAGGAGCGCCGTTTGACTTTTTCAATGCAAAATTGGCTAGAATTCAGATCGGACGCCATGTCACGTTTGGAGAGCCCCTGATGTACCTAAACAGTGGAAACCCCCCACAAGTGACCCCATTTTGGAAACTAGACCCCCCCCCCCAAGGAACTTATCTAGATATGTGGTGAGAACTTTGAACCCCCAAGGGCTTCACAGAACAGCCGTGCAATTAAAAAATATTTTTTTCCACAAAAATGATCTTTTCACCCTCAATTCTTATTTTTCCAAGGGTAACAGGACCCTAAAAGTTATTGTGCAATTTGTCCTGAGTACACTGATACCCCACATGTGCGGGTAAACCACTATTTGGGCGCATGGCAAAGCTCGGAAGGGAAGCAGCACCATTTGACTTTTTGGCTGGAATTGAGATCGGACACCATGTCGCGTTTGGAAAGCCCCTGATGTACCAAAACAGTCCAAACCCCCCCCACAAATTACACCATTTTGGAAACTAGACCCCCCAAGGCACTTTAGATGTGTGGTGAGAACTTTGAACCCCCCAGTGCTTCACAGAAGTTTATAACGCCCGGGCGTGAAAATAAAAAAAATCGTATTTTTTCCACAAACATGTTTCAGTCACCAATTTTTTTTATTTTCCCAATGGTACCAGGAGAAATTGGACCCCAAAAGTTGTTGTCCAATTTGTCCTGAGTACAATGATACCCCAAATGTGGGAGAAAACTACTGTATGGGCACACGTCGGGGCTCGGAAGGGAAGTAGTGATGTTTTTGGAATGCAGACTTTGATGGAATGCTCTGCGGGTGTCATGTTGCCTTTGGAGAGCCCCGAATGTACCTAAACAGTGGAAACCCCCCCATAAGTGACACCATTTTGGAAACTAGACCCCCTAAGGAACTTATCTAGATGTGTGGTGAGCACTTTGAATCCCCAAGGGCTTCACAGAAGTTAAAATAAAAAAAATCGTATTTTTTCCACAAACCTGATCATTTAGTCCCCAATTTTTTTTTCCTAAGGCTAACAGGAGAAATTGGACCCCAAAAGTTGTTTTGCAATTTGTCCTCAGTACGCTGATACCCTATATGTGGGGGTAAAACACTGTTTGGGCGCATGGCAGAGCTCGGAAGGGAATGAGCACCATTTGACTTTTTCAACGCAGAATTGGTAGGAATTGAGATCAGGCGCCATGTTGCACTTGGAGAGCACCTGATGTGCCCAAACAGTGGAAACCCCACAATTCTAACTCCAACCCTAACCCCAACACACCCCTAACCCTAATCTCAGCCCAGTGCTAACCCTAGCCCTAATGGGAAAATGGAAATACATTTTTTTAATTTTAGTATTTTTCCCTAAGGGGGTGATAATGGGGGGGGTTCGATTTACTATTTATGGCAGTTTTTATGTTTGGCAGCTGTCGCACGCTAAAAGACGCATTTTATTGTAAAAAGTTTTTGCATCACCACATATTGAGAGCTATAATTTTTCCATATTTTGACCCACTGAGTCATGTGAGGTCTTATTTTTTGCAGGCCGAGTTGACGCTTTTATTGGTATCATGATCGGGCACATGACATCTTTTGATCGCTTTTTATTCCGATTTTTAGGACACAGAATGAACAAAAAAACAGCGTTTCATGACTTTCTTTTGGGGGGGTGCGTTTACACCGTTTCCGCGTGCGGTAAAATTGATAGAGCCCTTTTATTCTTCGGGTCAGTACAGTTACAGCGATACCTCATTTAGGTTTTATGTTTTGGCGCTTTTATGCAATGAAAACAATTTTATATAAAGTTATTTTTTCATCGCTTTATTATGTGAGCTATAACTTTATTTTTTCACTGATGACGCTGTATGGCGGCTCGTTTTTTTGCGGGACAAGATGACGTTTTCAGCGGTACCATGCATATTTATGTGTCTTTTTGATCGCGCGTTATTGCACTTTTGTTCGGTGGTATGATAATAAATCATTGTTTTTTATTTTTTAAGGGGTTCGCTAAAGGGGTTAACTAATGGGACAGTTTTATATGGCGGGTCGTTACGGATGCGGCAATACCAAATGTGTACTTTTGTTTTGTTTATTTCCAAAAAATGAATTAGGGAATTTTTTTTTTAATTAGCGATTTTTTTAAAATTATTTTTACACTTTTTTTTTTTTAGACATTATTACATTGTCCCAGGTGGGACATCACTGTCCTGTGACAGATCAGCAATCTGTCACAGGCAGTGTGCAGGTTTCCTCCTTGCCTGCGCTTTGCAGGCACTGAGGAAGCCAGCTCCCTGCAGGCCCCCGAAGGTCCCTGTCGCCATCTTGGATCTGGGGACCTGCAGCAGCGCTGCACATTGTGCTGCTGCGGGGGGGGCTCAGGGAAGCACGGAGGGAGCCCCCTACCTGCCGATGCTTCCCTTTAACCCCCGGTACACCGTGATAGTGTTTGATCGCGGTGTGCAAGGGGTTAACATGTCGGAGGCGGTCCGTGACCGCCGCTGATCGCTGTGACGTACTATCCCGTCCCAGGGCATCTTTCTCTTAGCCTCTAATTGGGGGACACAGAACCATGGGTGTTATGCTGCTGTCCACTAGGAGGCGACACTATGCATAATCTGAAAAAGATTAACTATGGCTCCTCCTCTGCAGTATACACCTCTGGACGGCGTCAGCCTTCTCCAGTTTTGTGCAAAAGCATTAGGAGGAACATAAACGACATAACCATGCCTGTAAGAAGACTACCATGTACGAGCTCAAAGAACAATGAGAACTCAACAGTAACAACGGCCCGTAAGGGCAACAGGGTGGGAGCTGTGTCCCCCAATTAGAGGCTAAGGGAAAGAGATTTTACAGTGAGTACACAAAAATCTCCTTTACTCTGTCGCCTCATTGGGGGACACAGAACCATGGGACGTCCCAAAGCAGTCCCTGGGTGGGAAACAATGGACGAATATTGTGCTAGCAGGTCCCTAAACTTGGGGCACTGCCGCCTGCAGAACCAGTCTACCCAGCCTCACATCCGCTGAGGACTGGATATGAACACTGTAGTGTTTCGTAAACGTGTGTAGGCTAGTCCAAGTGGGCGCCTTACACACTTGTGCCAAAGCCTGGTGCCGAATGGCCCAGGAGGCCCCTACTGCCGGCGTAGAGTGCGCCGTGATACCGGCCGGAAGGAGAATTGTTAAGTCGGTACGCCTCTTGTATGGTGGACTTGATCCACCTGGCAAGGGTAGCTTTGGAAGCCGGCAGACCCTTGCGAACGCCTTCCGGAAGAAGGAAAAGAGAATCAGACTTCCGGAAGGGTGCAGTCCTAGACACGTATATACGCAATGCCCTGACGAGGTCAAGCATATGCAGAGCCTTCTCCACTCTATGAATCGGGCAAAGGGATGGCAGTGAAATTTCTTCATTGAGGTGGAAGGTGGACACAACCTTCGGAAGGAAGGATGGTACTGTACGGAGAACCACCTTGTCCTGGTGAAAAGCTAGGAAAAGCCATCTGCAGGAGAGTGCTGACAATTCAGACACCCTGCGCAGCGAGGTGATTGCCACCAGAAAAACCACTTTCTGTGACAGGATGCGGAGTGGGACTTCTTTAAGGGGTTCGAAAGGTGGTGCCTGTAATGCTGTCAGGACCAGGTTGAGATCCCACGTTTCCAGTGAGCGTCTGTAGGGGGAACCAAATCGGGAAACTCCCTGGAGAAAAGTCCTTACTTGCGGCTTGTTAGCAATACGCCTTTGGAAAAGTACTGACACCTGGCTCTTAAGCGAGCCTAGGGATAGCCTGGCGTCCAGGCCCGATTGAAAACCCAGCACCTTCGGGAGGGAATAAGGGAGTGGGACCTGTCCACGGGATTCGCACTAGGTAAAGAAAGCTCTCCAGGTACTAAATCTTGGCGGAGGCTGGCTTTCTTGCTCTGATCAGGGTTGTGATGACGTCTGGTGAGAGCCCTGCTTGGGTTAGAACCCAGGTTTCAAGGGCCACGCTGTCAAATTGAGCCCCGAGTTCTGATGGTAGAACGGACCTTGTGACAGAAGGTCGTGATTGTTGGGGAGACGCCAGGGGGCATCTGTTGTAAGTTGCACGATGTCGGCGTACCATGTACGTCTGGGCCAGTGCGGCGCGATCAGGATGGTTGGAGCTCACTCTTGTTTGATCTTCCTCACGATTCTGGAGATCAGGGGGAGGGGTGGAAAAATGTACAGAAGCTGGAGCTGGGCCCAGTCCTGAACTAGGGCATCCGCTCCGAGCGCCCGCGTGTCCTGGCCATGAAATTGGAGACCTTGGCATTGAAATGGGATGCCATTAGGTCCACATCCGGGGTCCCCCAGCGATGGCAGATCTGGTGAAAAATTTTGGGATGGAGAGGCCACTCCCCCGCGTCCATTCCTTGTCTGCTGAGGAAATCGGCTTCCCATTTGTCCACACCCGGAATGTGAACCGCTGAGAGTACCGACCTCGTGTCTTCCGCCCAGTGGAGGATGTGTGCCACTTCTCTCATCGCCTGGGCACTGCGGGTCCCGCCTAGGTGATTCACATATGCCACCGCCGTGGCATTGTCCGACTGTATCCTTATGTGAGAGGCTGCCAGCAAGCGATGAAAGGCTCTCAGTGCCAGGAAGATGGCCCGAATTTCCAGGATATTGATGGGCAAGGTCGCTTCCACTGGTGACCACTTGCCTTGTGCCCTGTGATGTAGGTGCACCGCACCCCAACCTGTCAGGCTTGCATCGGTGGTCAGGACTTTCCATTGACCTGAGAAAGGATTTTCCTCTTGCAAAGCAAAGCTGGCTTGAGCCACCAGTGTAGGAACCTCCTGGTTGACGATGTCAACCGGAACTCCCTGTCGAGGGAGAAGAGATTCCTGTCCCAAGACTTGAGGATGGCTACCTGAAGAGGCCTGAGGTGAAACTGGGCAAATGGTACCGCCTCCATTGCTGCTGCCATCCTGCCGAGGACTCTCATGGCAAACCGGAGAGATCAGGGAGGATTGCGAAGGAGTATGTGAACTCCCAGACGGAGAGCCAGTGTCTAGTCCCTGGGGAGGAGCACCAGACCCCTGGAGGTGTTGAATAGCATCCCGAGGAAGGTCAGGGTCTGACTGGGGGTAGTCGATGACTTTTGTAGGTTGACTAACCAGCCCAGGTGACTCAGTGTCGATTGTGATTGAGACACTGACCTCGCAGTCCTTGAAGGTGGAAGCCTTGATGAGGTCGTCCAGGTATGGAACGACTACAATGCCTCTGGAGTGTAGAACGTCCATGGTGGCTGCCATGATTTTAGTAAACGTTCTTGGAGCCGGGGCAAGTCCGAACGGGAGAGCCGTGAACTGGTAGTGGTCTTGGTTGATCACAAACCTGAGAAACCTTTGATGAGCGGGAGCAATTGGTATGTGCAGGTATGCGTCTTGAATGTCAATGGAGGCGAGATATTCTCCCTGCTCCATGGACGCAATGATGGACCGAAGGGACTCTTTGCGAAAATGACGGACGCGTACATATTTGTTGAGCTGTTTTAGGTCTAGTATGGGCCGGACGCTGCCTCCTTTCTTGGGGACTACGAACAGAATGGAGTAGAACCCTCGGAAGCGTTCAGTCACTGGAACCGGTACTACGACTCCTGTTTGAAGGAGAGAGGAGACTGCTTGGTGGAAGGCACGAGCTTTGTCTGGCAGTTTTGGTGGAAGAGAGGAAGAACCAGTTCGGTGGACTGGAAGTGAACTCTATCTTGTATCCGGAAGACACTATTTCCCTGACCCACCTGTCTTCTGTAATAGGCAGCCAGACTTGCTGAAAGAGTAAAAAGTCGCCCGCCTACTGGTGGGGCGTCTTCCGGAGTTCGAGAGTCATGATAAAGTGAAGTTCTGAGGTTTTCCTCCCTTGGGTTTCGCTTGGCCTGCTTTCGACTGCCAGGTCTTGTCCGGCCTCTGCGCCGCCCCTGGGTTGTCCCTGCGTGGAGAGCGGTTACGATTTTGTGCTGGGCACAAGACTGATCAGCCCGAAGAATTCCAAAAGGATCGGAATCGTGTTTGGTTACGCCGTTTAAACGTGCGTTTAGGTTTGAGTTGAGGGAGAGAGGTACTCTTACCCCCAGTGGCGTTGGATATCATTGTGTCCAACTTTTCACCGAAAAGCCTTCCACTAAGGTACGGGAGATGCGTGAGGGACTTCTCTGAGGCCGCATCCGCTTTCCATTCCCGCAGCCAGAGGATACGCCGGATCGTGATGGCGTTTGCTGCTATCCCCGCTACACCTCTTGCAGAGTCCAGGGCTGCATGAAGCATGTAATCTGCTACTACTGCTATTTGAACCGCTTGGTCCGAAAGCCCGGGATTTGAAGCTTGAAGACCCTCTTGCAATGCTTTGGCCCAAGCCAGAATGGCCTTGGCCACCCAAACTGAAGCGAACGCGGGGACAAGGGAGGCCCCTGCCGCTTCGAAGACTGAACGAGCCATGCGTTCTACCTGCCGGTCTGCTGCATCCCTGAGGGTTGAGCTATCTGGCAGTGAGAGTAGGGTCTGTGCTGCTAATCTAGAGACTGGGGGGTCCACTTCGGGTGGATCTCTCCACTGCTTGGTGTCCTTTTGTGGGAAGGGGTACCTAGCCTCCAAATCTTTACAATTGGTGAATTTCTTCTCAGGCTGAGAAAATTGCTTCGTACGGATCGTCTGAAATTCCAGGTGGTTAGAGAAAACCTTAGGTGGTTTCAGGACACCTTCAAAACAAAATCTTGTGTTCTGGGGCTTCCGGGGTTTGATCAGAAATGTCCAGCACCCGATGGATGGAAGAGATTATGTCTTCAACTAGCGCTGTATTGCTAGGGGGACAAGGGACTAGAGACCTCTCCGTCTCGTCTGATTCAGAGTCACAGATGCCTTCCGAATCCTGCGTATCGCTGAGGCGTTCCCTGGTGGGTGAGCTGGGGTGGAGGTCCTCTGTAGTCGGGGGTCGCTGCGGCGATCTGCGTTGTCCGTCTCTGGTAGGGGACGGTCTAGGTGACCTGGAGCTACGGTGTCTCTCTCTGGAGGGGGATGACCGTGTGCTATGGGATGACGCAGAGGAACGGGACGTGTGGGCCCGCTTATGTCTGGGGAAGTCAGAAACGGCCTGTCCCTGAGTGGAGCTATCCCTTTGCTGGGTAACGCTCATAGCCGAGACATGACCCTGCAGAGCCTGGAGTAATGTGGAAGTTAGGTTATCTATGGACTATGTCATAGACTGCGACATCTGGGTAGCCCATTCCGGCATGGTAGCAGTCGCTGAAGCATTGGTAGGTGCCTCTTGGGGTTCTGACCCAGTATTCTGGATACAGTCCCTACAGTGGGGGTGCGTGCTGCCACTGGGGAGAGTGGATTTGCAGGCTGTGCAGAATGCATTCGTGCCTGGTTCTCTTGTACCTTGAGCCTGGCATAGTGCTCAGAGCACAGCAGGACTGGTTATGAGAGAGCCCTACAGGGGTGAATATGCAGGGGAAACTTATAGGGGAGCCTTACAGGGAATCCGGATTCACAGCCGAGCACAAGCTGTGATCTTACCCCACCAGTGTGCCCCTAGGTCCAGTGCCGAAGATCCACCGTCCTGTGCCCCCCGGAGACTGGCTGGTGTGGTGCTGATTTTCTCCCTTTGCCTGCTTCAGAAATGGCTGCCAGGACGATGAGGAGGGAGAAGGGGGCAGAGAGCTGAGAAAGGGCGTGCAGAGCTGTGTAGAAACGCGCCCCTTCTATGACACTGTGGAGTGTCATAATTGTCATCCGGGGGGCGGCAAGGAGGCGGCGACCTCAGCTAGGCTGAAGCCGTGGCCTAAATTAGACTTCTTTGCCCAGGAAGGGCTCCAGGCTGGCGCGGTAGTCCGGGGGGAGGTCGGATTTCAACCGGACCCCCCGGATATTGAAAGGCAGGCTAGCAGTGGGGCCACAACCTGAAGCGCGGCCCTGTGATGGGTTCCCCTGTGGCGCGCTGTAGACATGCTGCCGCAGACACGGGCACAGAGAGCCCTGTGTCTGCATGTGCTATGCCTGCCCGGCCCGCACTCCCCCCGGCCCCGACAGGAGTCGGCAACTGGCTGGGGTCCCTGGATGCTGCGCAGGTTGCCATGGACAGACCCTACCTGCGGCGTCTCAACCTAATACCCCCAGAGGGAGATTAGGGAGGATGCTGCTATCACCATCAGGGGGCTTCTTCCTCGCCTCGACCTCAACCCAAGACCAAAAGGAATTGGGGAAGGAGGGGGGGTCTCAACTTCAAACCAGCACCCGCAGGACTGGGGAAGGAGCGACATGGGAACAGCCATCTCAACTTCAACTGAGCACCCTATAATAGGGGGCCGAGGAAGGAGCCATGCCGGGAGTCTCACTGAGGAGACCCACTTTTCTTCATCTGTCATCCGGAAGAAAAAAACGGAAAAAAAGAAAAATTCTTTAGGTGTGCCTCCTTGCGACACTAAGCAAAAACTGGAGAAGGCTGACGCCGTCCAGGGGTGTATACTGCAGAGGAGGAGCCATAGTTAATCTTTTTCAGATTATGCATAGTGTCGCCTCCTAGTGGACAGTAGCATAACACCCATGGTTCTGTGTCCCCCAATGAGGCGACAAAGTAATAAGTTTATTATACTTACCCGGGGGGGGCGGTCCGGTAGGTGTCGCAGGTCTGACGCCTTCCATCTTCTTTCAACACAGTCCTCCTCCTTGCTTCATTGCTGGGCCTCTCTGGCGCCTGCGCACTGCAGAACTTTACTCTGCCCTCAACAGGGCAGAGAAGTATGCCTGCGCAGAAGTGCGATGCCGGGAGCGAGGAAGCAAGCAGGAGGGCGGCGGCGCAAGAAGATGGTAGGCGTGGGATCCTGACCTGCGAGACCCATCAGACCGGAACCCCCCCGGGGTGAGTATAATAAAACTTATTTTTCAGGTCAGACCGAGGGGGCTTATTCTAAACATTATAGAATGCTGTAGATAATCCCTGAAAGGTGGCCGCATCTTATAGCGGGCCAAAACAGGTAACAGTTACCCTTTGAATCCAGCCTGTAAAAAAAATCTAAGATTCTTGGGATAGCTGGGCGGCAAGTATCTATGATAGAACTCTGAATAGAATTTGTTTAAAATCTTATTACATATAGCCGATGTGACTGGTGAGAGGGTGGGGCCTTATAATCTATCGCGTGTTTCCTGTCCCTATGAAGGATGAGAAGGACGACCCCCAATTTGCTGTCAGAAGGGATGACCTGGAAAATATTTTTTTTTTCCTTGTTTTCTTGGCTAGACATTAAAATATGAACATCTCCACTTAATATTTGCTGAACATAAAAAAATCTAATTCATACACATGAATAAAGAGTCACTTCTACATCTGAAAAGCCAACTGAGTTTATTAAATCAAATAGGCAATGTGCAGAGGCGCATTAACTTATCCAATCTGTTGCGGCACATGCTTATTTTCCACACAACCAATGAGTTACATCCATACAACGTCAATGAAAAATTAATGAAACATTTTCCGATCAAGATTCTGTATGAGATACATTTTAAGGAGTCCACTTCGTGCAAGTACAAGTAAATACACAGAATATATCGCATTTGGTCAATTAAATACATGGGACACCATCAGAATCTGCAATATGTGTGCTTTACACTCTTTCACGGGACGGCAGCGCAGTTCATTTTGGCTGTGCACTTTCCATTAGTAGAATTCATGAAATGGGATAATACGGCTTACTGTGAGGACAGGCTGAGTAAATGTCAAGTTGAGCACATTTCTGAAGGGAGACATATCATTTATACCAAAGCGCACACAAACAGGCTTGCTTGTAAACAAATGCAAGACGTTAAAAGGCTACAAGTGGTTTATAAAACCTATAAAAAAGGACTAGAACACCATTAATGATGCTTTGTGATTTGTTTTTAACTCTTTCAACCTGCACAGTTAGCTACAAGATTTAAGCCGAGAGTAATGTTTCGAGCTAGCAGACACACAAACTCATGTTTAAAAGCATATACTTGGAATATGCATATCGCAAGACAAAACTAAAAAATTTATCAAGAACAATTGTGTGTCCATGAAATTGTCACTGGATGGTTGATTTGCAAGATTCCCTGTAAGTTTAGCAAGAGAAACAAAAGGAAGAAAACAAGTGAATGACGTGTCTTCCCAGTACGGTGACCTCACTGAAACATCAGTTACGCAGATTCTGTGACTTCCACCGGCTTGATGAGATGATCGGGTTTACTTCCTGCTGAAAAATGCTCCCACATTTCTAAGTATAACCTCTCCAAATCAATAGTGTACTGTTTGGTATTGAAGAGGGGACTAGTTATCCGTTGTTTCCACACTTTTGCACGGATCTTTTTCAGGCTGTACAAAAAAACAAGACCACAATGTTAGATATGTCTTGTATATTAAATCTTCTATAATGGCTTGAAATGGTAAAGATGTCAACAAACATATGCAATTTTATGCTTGTATGACTTATGTTTAAAAATTTGTCTATATATGTCTATACACAGCTAAGGAAGTCCCTCCATGTACACACAGACATAATATATATTGTACTACTGATAAAGCAAGTGATTTTATGTCAAAGACCACTATCATCTTGCGCTCATCCATATTACTTACAATTCTAGGTCAACCCCCAATTTCACAGCGGTATCTTCATATTCTTGTCTGCTTTTAGCAATTAATTCTGGACATCCAAGACAGGTCAGCTGTGACGCAGCAACACGAGATGCAAGCGTGTCACCTACAACAGACACATACATATAAGTCCAACTATACATTAACATAAGTTGTTATAAATTAACAACTCAAAGTAACCCTCCAATGACCAGTGCCTGAGCAGGAACATTAGCATCTTCATTTCAACCAACAGACCAATAAATACTATCTTGTGAAAATTCCAAGACCAGAAACATCACAGAGCTTTAGTGAGATAGTCTTACCTGGCATGGTGACCATTGGAGTCCCTGCCCAAAGGACATCCATTCCAGTGGTGTGGCCATTGCACAACGGTGTATCTAAACACACATCTGCCAACTGACCTCTTCGGACATGTTCTTCTTTAGGTGCCACTGGGGAGAAAATTATTCTGGACTGTGGCAGCCCCATGTTTTGGGCATACTGCTGGATGTTGGGCTCTCCTACCGCAGGGAACCTTAAGAGCCACAGAACACTGTTTGGAACCCTCTTCAGAATCTGCAATGGAAGAATAGCAATACTTTTTTTTTTTTCCTAACAAGGAGAAGCCACATTTCATTTGTAAAAGAAACAAAAGGGAAAAAGTACTTATAAATATTCTCCTCACACTATCACTATCCTTGCAAGCTACTTACATTTGCCCACATTTGCAGCGTGGTAGGGTCAATCTTGTAAAGCTGGTTAAAATTGCAATACACAACTGCATCTTCTGGCAGGCCGTACTGTGAGCGTGTGGTAACAATGATAGTACGAGGAACCTCTTCACCGGTCGCCGCTTTATTATTAATCTGGAAGTGAAATCATTCTTAGTATGACACTCAAAACTTTTGCTTATGATTGCTCTACTAGTGCACAAGAAAAAGAGGAAATTCCTTTACAAGAAAGCACCGACCACTTAGGACGGAGAAGCAGAAGTTTACGTGTACTCACCTGTGTTGTAGCAAGGCCGTTGCTAATGTTAAATCCATTAATTGTTATCTGGATTTGTCCTCTGTTGATCATTTCGATGACGGCTTCTGCAATGGTGTTCATGGGGATGACCGGCATGGTTAATGCAGAGTTACTATCAACATTGTCTCCACTCTCTGGGCCTTTCATCTGCAAAAGGTAAACAATAAAAATCAGCAATTGTGCTCAGGAAGGCAAGCTGTAAAAAAGTCTAAATGTCCCCATACATATTAGAATAATGCAATATATCAGCGGGTTCTGGCGACAGTCTAATGTGTATTAACGCCCTAGACAACTGATCTTCAGAAAAAGAGGTCACTTCTGTAGATGAGCCACATCATTAGTAAGAGTGCAGAGCGCACCAGAAACGCATTGATGCTCTAATTTATGCACTACAGATGCATGTGAAGTTATTTTAACAATGCACCAATAAAGCTGAATCTGTGTTGAGCTGAATCTCCCAGATCAGACATAGCCAGACTGGTCTTGGGACAACTTTCTCTTACAGAACACAGGAGCGCTCCAAGCAAGAGTTCATATGTTTGGAAGATATGGCCAGCTTAAAAGGGGATCAACCTTTGTAAGCCGTCTGTATGGGCATACAGGTCATAGGAAACTGAATAGAACGATACCTTGATATCTGCGATTAAATGTTTTATTCCAATATGTAAATGAGCTATTAATGGGGCAGACACAGATCTCCCTTAGAATCTGCCTCCAGAGTGAATTATATATGGAAGGGGAAGTTACCAGTTAGAGTCATGTAGATCAGAAGAGCAGACTGTCAGTCATTACATATCTTATACTGGTAATGCCTCCTTTTATTTTATAACAGGCTCAGATCAGTGTTCGACCCATAGATCTGATCAGCTCATTTACATATTAAGAAAAACTTATACTGCTTGGGAGGAGCTAATTTTTTTTTTTTTTGCATAGTGTCAACCTCCTAGTGGCAAGCAGCATACACCCATGGTTTCCTGTGTCCCCCAATGAAGCTAAAGAGAATTTTTTATTTTTTACGTTTCAATAAGCAACAATAAATGGGTCAGTAAAACTCGAGAGGCGATGTGGATGGCGGGGTAGAGTAGAGGATGAAACAGACTAAATGTGATCTTACCTTTACAATTTTGACATCAGGGAGAGTTTCTAAAAATGCTTTTAATTCTATGCCATTGAGAACTATTCTGTTGTCGTAGATATGGCCGTTGGATTTGAAGTCTATCACTGCCTTTTTCTGTAACACACAAGAAACATCAGTAAAGTTGGAGAATGGTTTCCTGTGTCCCCAATCAAGCGATAGAGAAAATTATTTTTTTGCTGGAGAAAGCTTTGCAAAAATATTGTTCCAGATCAGGACCTCAACCCCTTCACTACCAAGGGTGGTTTGCACGTTAACTCCCGGGCCAATTTTTTACAATTCTGACCACTGTCCCTTTATGAGGTAATAACTCTGAAACGCTTCCATGGATCCCGGTGATTCTGACATTGTTTTCTCGTGACATATTGTACTTCATGTTAGTGGTAAAATTTCATTCAAATAACTTGCGTTTATTTGTGAAAAAAAATGGAAATTTGGCTAAAATTTTTAAAATTTTGCAATTTTCCAACTTTGAATTTGTATGCCCTTAAATCACAGAGATACGGCACACAAAAAACTTAATGAGCAACATTTCCCAGAAGTTTATTTTACATCAGCACAATTTTGGAACCAAAATTTTTTTTTGTTAGGAAGTTATAAGGGTTAAAAATTGACCAGCGATTTCAAATTTTTGCAACACCATTTTATTTTTACGGACCACATCACATTTGAAGCCACTTTGCGGGGTCTATATGATAGAAAATACCCAAAAGTGACACCATTCTTAAAAACTGCACCCCTTAAGGTGCTCAAAACCACATTCAAGAAGTTTATTAACCCTTTAGGTGTGTCACAGGAATTTTTTGAATATTTAAAAAAAAAAAAAAAAAAAAAAAAAATGAACATTTAACTTTTTTTCACAAAAAATACTTCAGGTACAATTTTTTTTTATTTTACCAAGGGTAACAGGAGAAATTGGACAGCAAAAGTTATTGTGCAATTTGTCCTGAGTACGCTGATACCTGGTATGTGGGGGGGAACCACTGTTTCGGCGCATGGCAGAGCTCAGAAGGGAAGGAGCACCGTTTGACTTTTTCAATGCAAAATTGGCTGGAATTCAGATCGGACGCCATGTCGCGTTTGGAGAGCCCCTGATGTACCTAAACAGTGGAAACCCCCCACAAGTGACCCCATTTTGGAAACTAGACCCCCCAAGAAACTTATCTAGATATGTGGTAAGAACTTTGAACCCACAAGGGCTTCACAGAAGTTTATAACGTACAGAGGTACAATTAAAAAAATCATTTTTTCCACAAAAATGATCTTTTCACCCCCAATTCTTATTTTTCCAAGGGTAACAGGACCCTAAAAGTTATTGTGCAATTTGTCCTGAGTACGCTGATACCCCACATGTGGGGGTTAAACCACTATTTGGACGCATGGCAGAGCTCGGAAGGGAAGCAGCGCCATTTGACGTTTTTGGCTGGAATGGAGATCGGACACCATGTCGCAATTGGAAAACCCTTGATGTACCAAAACAGTGGAAACCCCCACAAATGACACCATTTTGGAAACTAGACCCCCCAAGCAGGGCTGTGGAGTCGGTGCTCATTTTGGTGGATTCGGAATAAAATGGACCGACTCCTAAAATATACAATAAATTGGGTACAGTAGTTCAATGCAGAATGTGCTGAATATTTTTTCATAGGAATTTGGGAAAGTTATGAAATGTCCTATAAATGGCTGTTCTATTCCTGATCTAAGGCTACATTCACACACAGCGTTTTTCCTGCGTTTTTTGAGGATACGTTTTTCAGTTGCAAAATCAGATCAGCTTTTTAAAAAACCGCATCACCTGAAAGGTTTTTGAGCTCATAGATGTTTTCAATAGCAAAAGCAGATTAGAAATCTGCTCTATATATCCATTTATCCATATCTGTCTATCCACATCTTATCTGTACCAAAAAGAATGAAAGTCGGGTAGCACACAGACTAACACTTTTTATTTTTTTATTTTTAGCACCAGTCAGGTACACCTCATAGCTGCCCAAAAGGACGCCCAGGACAGGCATTGCTCGTCTTCAGTAACACATCAACATCAATTGATAGTTGGAATAAATAGACTGCATTCACCACATCATAAGGTGCAGGCTTTATTTTCAAGTGTAGGGGTGTGAAGTATGAGGTTCTGCAGCAGCTGAGGTGTGCAGTATGAAATTCTGCGGAACAGTATGAGGTTCTGCCGCCCCCCCCCCCCCCCCCCAGGTTTGATCCTGGCTACGCCCATAGTGTGAATGTAGCCTAAGGATCTAGGCTTTATATTAGCCGAGATAAGTCATACTGTGTGTGTGCGCGTGTGTGTATATACACACATACACCCACCTCTACAGTATATATATACACATACATACATACACACACAGTACAGACCAAAAGTTTGGACACACCTTCTCAATCAAAGCGTTTTCTTTATTTTCATGACTATGGAAATAGTAGATTCACTCTGAAGGCATCAAAACTATGAAATAACGCATGTGGAATTATATAATTAACAAAAAAGTGTGAAACTACTGAAAATATGTCATATTCTAGGTTCTTCAAAGTAGCCACCTTTTGCTTTGATTTCTGCTTTGCACACTCTTGGCATTCTCTTGATGAGCTTCAAGTGGTAGTCACCGGAAATGGTTTTCACTTCACAGGTGTGCCCTGTCAGGTTTAATAAGTGGGATTTCTTGCCTTATAAATGAGGATGGGACCATCAGTTGTGTTGTGCAGAAGTCTGGTGGATACACAGCTGATAGTCCTACTGAATAGACTGTTAGAATTTGTATTATGGCAAGAAAAAGCAGCTAAAAACGAGTGGCCATCATTACTTTAAGAAATGAAGGTCAGTCAGTCCGAAAAATTGGGAAAACTTTGAAAGTGTCCCCAAGTGCATTGGCAAAAACCATCAAGCGCTACAAAGAAACTGGCTCACGAGGACCGCCCCAGGAAAGGAAGACCAAGAGTCACCTCTGCTGCGGAGGATAAGTTCATCCGAGTCACCAGCCTCAGAAATCGCAGGCTAACAGCAGCTCAGATTAGAGACCAGGTCAATGCCACACAGAGTTCTAGCAGCAGACATCTCTACAACAACTGTTAAGAGGAGACTTTGTGCAGCAGGCCTTCATGGTAATATAGCTGCTAGGAAACTGCTAAGGACAGGCAACAAGCAGAAGAGACTTGTTTGGGCTAGAGAACACAAGGAATGGACATTAGACCCGTCGAAATCTGTGCTTTGGTCTGATGAGTCCAAATTTGAGATCTTTGGTTCCAACCACCGTGTCTTTGTGCGATGCAGAAAAGGTGAACGGATGGATGGACTCTACATGCCTGGTTCCCACTGTGAAGCAGGGAGGAGGTGGTGTGATGGTGTGGGGGTGCTTTGCTGGTGACACTGTTGGGGATTTATTCAAAATTGAAGGCATACTGAACCAGCATGGCTACCACAGCATCTTGCAGCGGCATGCTATTCCATCCGGTTTGTGTTTAATTGGACCATCATTTATTTTTCAACAGGACAATGACTTCAAACACACCTCCAGTCTGTGTAAGGGCTATTTGACCAAGAAGGAGAGTGATGGGGTGCTACACCAGATGACCTGGAATCCACAATCAGACCTGAAAACCCAATTGAGATGGTTTGGGGTGAGCTGAACCGCAGAGTGAAGGCAAAAGGGCCAACAAGTGATAAGCATCTCTGCTAACTCCTTCAAGACTGTTGGAAAACCATTTCCAGTGACTACCTCTTGAAGCTCATCAAGAGAATGCCAAGAGTGTGCAAAGCAGAAATCAAAGCAAAGCTACTTTGAAGAACCTAGAATATAAGATAGATATTTTCAGTTTCACACTTTTTTGTTAATTATATAATTCCACATGTGTTAATTCATTGTTTTGATGCCTTCAGAGTGAATCTACAATTTTCATAGTCATGAAAATAAAGAAAACTCTTTGAATGAGAAGGTGTGTCCAAACTTTGGTCTGTACCGTATGTATGTAATCGATATTACATAGTGTATTACATATTTACAATTTATTACAGTTTTTTGTGTTCTAAAGTTGTATTCCAATAAATATATATTATGTTCTATCTAAATATCTTGATTATTGTATCAAAGAAATGATTAAATGTCTGATGTTCACATTGTACTACAATAAATTTTTCACTTAAATATAAGCAATATATGTGGGAGTTGGAGTCGTGGAGTCGGTGTAAGGGAAATTCAGGAGTCGCAGGTTTGGCTTACCGACTCCACAGCCCCAAGGAACTTATCTAGATGTGTGGTGAGAACTTTGAACCCCCAAGGGCTTCACAGAAGTTTATAACAGCGGTACAATTAAAAAATCATTTTTTCCACAAAAATGATCTTTTCACCCTCAATTCTTATTTTTCCAAGGGTAACAGGACCCTAAAAGTTATTCTGCAATTTGTCCTGAGTACGCTGATACCCCATATGTGGGGGGAGACCACTATTTGGGCGCATCGCAGAGCTTGGAAGGGAAGCAGCGCCATTTGACGTTTTTGGCTGGAATTGAGATCGTACACCATGTCGCGTTTGGAAAGCCCCTGATGTACCAGTACAGTGGAAACCCCCCACAAATTACACCATTTTGGAAACTAGACCCCCCAAGGAACTTCTCTAGATGTGTGGTGAGAACTTTGAACCCCCCAGTGCTTCACAGACGTTTATAATGCCTGGGCGTGAAAATAAAAAAATCGTATTTTTTCCACAAACATGATCTTTTAGTCACCAATTTTTTTATTTTCCCAAATGTAACAGGAGAAATTGGACCCCAAAAGTTGTTGTCCAATTTGTCCTGAGTACGCTGATACCCCATATGTGGGAGAAAACTACTGTATGGGGACACATCGGGGCTCGGAAGGGAAGTAGTGACGTTTTGGAATGCAGACTTTGATGGAATGGTCTGCGGGTGTCATGTTGCTTTTGGAAAACCCCTGATGTACCTAAACAGTGGAAACCCCCCACAAGTGACCCCATTTTGGAAACTAGATCCCCCACGGAACTTATCTAGATGTGTGGTGAGCACTTTGAACCCCCAAGTGATTCACAGAAATTTATAACGCCCGGGCGTGAAAATAAAAAAATCATTTTCCACAAAAATTATATTTTTGCCCCCAATTTTTTATTTTCCTAAGGGTAACAGGAGAAATTGGACCCCAAAAGTTGTTTTGCAATTTGTCCTGAGTAGGCTGATACCCTTTATGTGGGGGTAAAACACTGTTTGGGCGCATGGCAGAGCTTAGAAGGGAAGGAGCACCATTTGACTTTTTCAACGCAGAATTGGCCAGAATTGAGATCCGACGCCATGTTGCATTTGGAGAGCACCTGATGTGCCCTAACAGTGGAGACCCCCAATTCTAACTCCAACCCTAACCCCAACACACCCCTAACCCTAATCTCAGGCTTAACCCTAGCCCTAACCCTAACGGGAAAATGGAAATAAATACATTTTCTTTTAATTTTATTTTCTCTATCGCCTTATTGGGGGACACAGAAACCATGGGTGTATGCTGCTGCCACTAGGAGGCTGACACTATGCAAATAAAAAAGTTAGCTCCTCCTCCGCAGTGTACACCCCACCGACAGGAAGTAGGATGCTCAGTTTAGCTTAGTGTCAGTAGGAGGTGGACACGGGTCTTTTACTAGACCCTTATCTACCTCAATGTGCGTCGTTTTCTTTCAGGTTCCCGGAGGGATACAGTGTGAACAGTCACTACTGTACTCCCACACAGAGACTATGAGTACGGCGTGTACTGCCACCCCGTATCCTCATATGTCTGGACGGCAGGACCCCAAAATCCCTAACACAGGCGCGTGTTTAGGTGATCCCACAAGAGAAAGAATACCTGGTCCTGCCTACGTCTCCCACCCACTCGCCCACCAGAGCCTGTCGGTCGAGGAGACACGGACGTCCCGCAACATGGATTCTGGACGTCCGATTTTCGTGATTGAGGAGGTACTTTCCCTCTTTTCTCCCCAGTCACTGAAGAGGTGAAGAAAACGGGATAAGAAGGAGAAAGAAAGAAAAAAAAACAAAAAAAAAAAACAACCCTTTATTCAAAGAGATAGTAGTTTGGGCGGCTGGCGCAGTTCATACCCTTCCGACTGGTTTCAGGGGCCTCAGCACTGCCTTGCAGATCCTTTGGGGAAGAGAGGGGGTTTAGGCACACAGAGGCTTCCTGTTCTTTGTGCCCCGTACAGCCTGTCTAAGCGGCGTCATGGCACTTTGTTTCCGCCACTTTTAGCACCCTGGCGCCACTGTGGGGACCCGTTTGGCACTATTGTATGTCCTCCGCGGTCTCCCGCTCCGGCGGCCGCCGGCTGTAATCTAGGTCCCGGCTTCATTTTGGGCCTAGTGGAAGCGCTGACTCCGCCCCCCCTTCCTCTCGGCTTCGGGCGGGCCTTTTCCCGCCCGTTTCTCCTCTCGCCTCTTCCTGTGTGGCGTCAGGCTCCGCCCGCTATCCTCAGACTGTGGACGGGAGCCGCCGCCATATTGCTCCTCCGGGCCCCGCGTTTAGCTGAGAGTGGGCTTCCCGGTCTCTGGCCGCCCTCACAGCGCGCACGTTCTGCCCTGCGTATTCTGGCAGACGCCATTTTCCGGCTGTGGTACAGTGGAGCCGCATCCAGCTATGGGACCTGCCTGTCTCTACAGCCATGAAGTCTCATACAGGACATCTGCTGTAAGTAGCTGCACTGCAGACTGATCCCCCCCCCCCTCCTCTGCTCTCCTGTCCCCTAAGCTTCTGGCAGCGCTTAGTGGGATTGTTCTCATGTCTAACTCTAGGCCACTTCGTTCTCCTCCTATTCCTCCACTGTGGTCCTCTCCCACCATCCAGGAGCCCCCAGTTGACCCGGTCGTACAGTCCCTGGAGCCGTACAGTCACTAACTTGAAGGTTTTTCTGGAGCCGTACGGTCTCTGAAGTAACTGTACTCTAGAGCTGTACAGTCACTGACGTAATAGTACTCAAATTACTGGCATATTTGTAATCTTCTGCCGCGCAGTTTCTAGTGCATCAGTATGTCGGAGATCTGATTTTGTCACACGGTTGTTGTGTTTTTCGGCCATTACGGATTGGTGCCCTGATTTTCAGCAGAGCAAGTCTCAGCCATTGCTTCACATAAAGACGTTGGGGTCCTGTCATAGCAACTCCATATCTACGGCTCACAAGCACTCTCCCTTCAATTTTCTGCAGCCCCCTTCGGACGCTGGATTCATACTGCTATAAGCAGAACAGGGTGCTGCTTCTTTCTCTTCACGTCTCCAGTATTTGGGCCGGGCTTCTAGCTGAATAGAAGTCCGTGTTATCCGGCAATTGTCTGCTGTGGCTCAGTGGATAGAGAAGCTGACCACAACTCGCTGTTCCAGAAGTTGGAACCGTGGCGCACAACAGAGAGTAGTGTTTAGTCTCTTTCTGATCCCAGGCCTACTGTTCTACAGTCATAAGAATTGACTGGTCAGAATCTACTTTACTACAGACTTCGTGGCACGGCTTACTACGCGTGAAGCCATTATTCTGCCTAATGTCGTCAGGTATCCAGACCTAGACCGCAACACAGAAGCCGTTACTCTGCCTAATGTCGTCAGGTACCCAGTCCTATACCGCAATACAGAAGCCATTATTCTGCCTAATGCCGTCAGGTACCCAGACCTAGACCGCATCACAGAAGCCGTTATTCTGCCTAATGCCGCCAGGTTTTCAGACCTAGACCGCAGCCAGAAGCAGTTATTCGGCCTAATGCCATCAGGTATTCCGGCCTAGACCGCAACACATAAGCCGTTATTCTGCCTAATGTCGTCAGGTATCTAGGCCTAGACTGCCCCGGCAGCTAGGCTATATCCGCTATCCAGGCTTCAGACGCGGCGGGCGTGAGTAAGCAGGAGCCGAGATCCCGCGGCGGCATCACCTACCAGGTACAGTAGTTCAAACGGTTGTATTACTGTGGAGACGCGTCTGGGGTTGACTGCTTCAGTGGTACTGGTGTTCTGTACCGTATTCAGGTGAGTCAGACACTCTCGCCTTCAGGTTCTTCGTGTTCTATTGCAGCAGTACTCTATCCCTTATTGAGCACTTGAATAGTCCTCTATCAGACATGTTTAGTCAATACACGCCGTCTCTCTGGTAACTCAAACGTACCCGAGGCCATCAACTATACCGATCCGGCTATACTGTCCCGTTTTCTGGTGAGTCAGAAGCGTCCTCTCTCACATTCCTCACGGTCTTTTGCAGCCTTTACCTAAGCTCCCATCTAAAAGCCACTTGAGGTGAGGTGCCGGCATTTATTGCTCATAGCAGGCTACAGCCGCGGTTACAAGTCGCTTTCAGGTGAGTCAAAGACACCTCTCGGCTACATAGTTCATTGTCAATAACATCTGTGGTTTAACAGTTGAACGTAACCACTACCATGTCCAAACAGAACGGATCTCTGTCCCACAGTGCGGATCTTGGTAGCAACATATCTGGATACTCCACCTTCAGGTGGGTCAGACTTTCTCGGGTCAGGTACTGATGGTCGCGGTTTTACTGCGGCATGTTCTGTACCCTAAGTGTGAGTTGCACCACAGGAGTTTTTGCCAGAAGCTATCTTTACTGCCGGTGTAGTCCGCCTATCTTTAATGTTTGGCAAATAGTAGTTTATAAGTTCTAGCCTGCTTTAGGGGACTTCGAGCAACAAAACTACCATACGCTCCTTATCTGTCGAAACTTACCTATTCTTTCTTACAGACGCCGAGTAAAGCCTTCAGCAGCTCAGACATGGGTCTTCTGACCGTGACCGGGAAAAAGTATCCCACCTCACAGGAGTGGGATCTAACTCTGCGCAAGCATCGACCGGGGTAAAAAGCTGTTCCAGTCCTGGATCCAAGAATGAGTCTGGTGATAACGCGTTTCTTCCTTCGGCTAGTATTGTATCTTTTCACTGTTATCCTCAGGCACGTTTTGTCTTAGACTTAGGCTAGCAGGTCTACACACCGTAATCCCCTCCCTGCTCCAGAGGGTCCAGGATGGTTTCGGTCGTTTACATCGTCATACAAATTGACCTGCCTTTCGTCAGCCTAGTTGTCTTCTGGTGTCTATTTGATCTACCTAGAGCCAACTTTTCTTACAGTTATCATACTCCATGTTTTGCTTGAACTTTCCTTACTCGACTAATCACTTTTCTAAGTCCAACTACACTATTTTTGTCCATATCCACACTCATCCCGGGGTGCTGGATTTATCTCCCTTTGCATCTCAGTCATCCAGTAGTCTCCGTTCTACCTCCTTAGTGGAGCAATCAGTTGTCTCTTTATAGCCATCCTGAGCCTACATCGCGGCGATGAGATCCAGATTATCCCCTGGTTCTATTCAGTACGTTTTCAGTGTTTGGCTCTTTCGCAGGTTCTCAGTGGCCTGTTCTCAGGCCTCGTCATTTTCTCACAGAACGGCCTTCAGCCGTTTCCAAGCAAGAGGGCGCCTTAGTATATCTCTACTTCTGCGACTACGAACCCTACGGTTCCAAGTCTCCCACTACTACGGTCCTTCCTGTCCCAGAAGTGCATCCCTCAGATTTCACGGCAAATTCAACCTTGAAACCATCCGCCGCTTTATAGTGTCCTGTCTTAGTCTCCACTCGTGTTGCAAAGTTCTATAGACACGTGGCCTAGCTTGCTCATCAGAGCATTCTTGCTGGGGACCAGTCAGAAGATTTGATCGTCCTCACTGTCCAAAAAATTCCACTTGCATGGAAACATGGGTTTTCGCCTCATCGTTCCCTTCTAGGGGTTCATTTGGCTTTCGATCTCACGAGCGAAATTATCTCCAAACAAGTCCCTCACCAGCTTCCCGTTTCTTCCGGGTAGCTCCAATCGCTTAATTATTGGGGAGGTCACCGGAAGGACAAGCGCTTTCCTTCCTCAGGCTGAACCTCGTCGTACTTCAGCGCTTTTTCCTCAGCGTGCCTTTCCGGGATCTAGGATGGAGACCATCCTTTTTCTCAGGTGGAAATTTTTCTTCGTTCAGCATTTGCCTCCTGCGAATCGCATGATTTTTCCATGAAGCTCTTATCCAGGTCCTGATTTCTTCAGGGCTTTGGAGATATCTGCTTTTGCAACGTACGGGTTCATTTTCCTTTTCAGTTGGTAGCCTTCCCTTTCAGGCTCTCCACCACTCCTAGGGCGCCTCAGACTCTATAGCAGCTGTGGTACACTTCCTGTAGGTCAAGGGTCCACTCTACATCTCTCTAAATTCTCTCTCTTTCATCCGCCTCGAATTTTCCCTTCGTGGCGTGCTCTCATCAGGCTACCTGGCCACAGCAACGGTACTTATCAAGCTCGGGCTTGAGGTATAGAGGTCCTCTGGCCTTCAGGTCAGCGTCTGCTCGCGGATTCTGGTCGACATTAGTAGGGTTGCCGGCCCAGGAGGGACTGCGTTCTTTTCAGTACGACGCACACTGCCAGGGCAGTGCGTGTCCTCCTGGCGGTACTTTTTGGGCCTTCGTCTGGCTCCTCTGCAGTACGGTCATTGGTCCTCCACAGGTCCATAAGGTTTCTCACAACCCATGCCTAGCTTCGGCAAGTGCCGGTCGGGGTAAAGAAGACCTCGCAGGTGACGAGGGTGACTCCCTCGTCCTGATGGGGTTATTGGCTGTTCCCTCCCCTTGAGGACTGCTTTGGGACGTCCCATGGTTTCTGTGTCCCCCAATAAGGCGATAGAGAACAGGATTTTTTGTTGCTTACCGTAAAATCTGTTTCTCTGAGCCTTCATTGGGGGACACAGCACCCTCCCAAGTTGAACAGCACCATTTACTGTATAATATTGTTACTGTATGGATTTGTGTTTTCTGTTTTTATCCCGTTACAGATTGCTTCTCCTACTGCTTTCTCACTAACTGAGCATCCTACTTCCTGTCGGTGGGGTGTACACTGCGGAGGAGGAGCTAACTTTTTTATTTGCATAGTGTCAGCCTCCTAGTGGCAGCAGCATACACCCATGGTTTCTGTGTCCCCCAATGAAGGCTCAGAGAAACAGATTTTACGGTAAGCAACAAAAAATCCTGTTATTTTTCGCTAACTAAGGGGGTGATAACAGGGGGTTTGATTTACTATTTATGGCGGGTTTTTATGTTTGGCAGCTGTCATACGCTAAAAGACGCTTTTTATTGTAAAAAGTTTTTGTATCACCACATATTGAGAGCTATAATTTTTACGTATTTTGACCCACTGAGTCATGTGAGGTCTTATTTTTTGCGGGATGAGTTGACGTTTTTATTGATCTCATTTTCGGGCACGTGACATATTTTGATTGCTTTTTAATCAGATTTTTGGGACGCAGACTGACCAAAAACCAGCGTTTCATGAATTTCTTTTGGGGGGTGCGTTTACACCGTTCCGCGTGCGGTAAAATTGATAAAGCGGTTTTTTTCTTCGGGTTGGAACGGTTACAGCAATACCTCATTTATGTTTTTTTATGTTTTGGCGCTTTTATGCAATGAAAACTATTTTATATAAAAAATAATTATTTTTGCATCGCATTATTCTGCGAGCTATAACTATTTTTTCGCTGATGACGCTGTATGGCGGCTCGTTTTTTGCGGGACAAGATGACGTTTTCAGCGGTACCATGGATATTTATATGCGTCTTTCTGATCGCACGTTATTGCACTTTTTGTTCGGCGGTATGATAAATTATTTTTTGCTTCGTTTTTTATTTTTAATTTTTAAGGGGTTCGCTAAAGGGGTTAACTAATGGGACAGTTTTATAGGGCAGGTCGTTACAGACGCGGCGATACCAAATATGTGTACTTTTGTTTTTTTTCTTTATTTCCAAAAAATGAATTTGGGAATTTTTTTCTAATTTATTTAGCGTTTTTTTTTTTAAATTATTTTTCACGCTTTTTTTAAAAAAATTTTTTTTTAAACTTTATTAGGTTGTCCCAGGGGGGACATCACTGTCCTGTGACAGACCGCTGATCTGTCACATCACAGATCACTGTGACAGATCAGCGATCTGTCACAGGCATAGACGCAGACTTCCTCATGCCTGCGCTTTGCAGACACTGAGGAAGTCAGCTCCCTACAGGCCCCCCGAAGGTCCCCGTCGCCATCTTGGATCCGGGGACCTGTAGGGAAAGAGACCCCCGCAGCAGCACTGCACATTGCGCTGCTGTGGGGGGCTCAGGGAAGCACGGAGGGAGCCCCCTCCCTGCCGATGCTTCCCTTTAACCCCCGGTACACCGCGATCGTGTTTGACACATTGTGCCGGGTGCCAGCTGTGATAATCAGCTGACACCCGGCCGCGATCAGCGGCGCTCACCAAGTGGGCGCCGCTGATCGCATTAAAAGTAATATTCCGTCCATGGGACTTAGGGCCCAGGTCACATGGACGGAATATTACGTCCAATGTAGTAAAGGGGTTAAAGAAGCACTTCTCCCATAAAAATTTTTATACTCTGAATATATTGCAATCATCATATTATATGGCAGTGTACACAATTGCTCATTTTGCCTTTCTACCCAGACAATTCTTCTCTTTGCTCTATGTAGAAACAGGAAGTCTCCTGTCCCTGCACGAGTCATCCCATTGTTCAACTCCTGACACAGCTACTCCCTCCTCCCCTTGCCAGGGACTTTTGCAGTGATGACTCATGACTTGTGTAGACAAAGTTGACCCCGTTTCTCCATAGAGCTTAGAAGGATTCAGCTAGTCAGTAGAGTTGAGCGACTTTGGTTGGATCGGGTTTCATGAAACAAAATTTGAGTTGGATGAAACTGGTCCGACTAGGGCAAAAAAAAGTCGGAGTTTCGTCCGAAACCTGACCCCAATGCAAGTCAATGGGAAAAGGAGATTTTTGTTTACTCACTGTAAAATCTCTCTTAGCCTTTAATTGGGGGACACAGAACCGTGGGTGTTATGCTGCTGTCCACTAGGAGGCGACACTATGCATAATCTGAAAAAGATTAACTTTGGCTCCTCCTCTGCAGTATACACCCCTGGATGGCGTCAGCCTTCTCCTGTTTTGTGCAAAAGCATTAGGAGGAATATACCAGAAACATAACCATGCCAGTAAAAAAGGCTACTATAAACAAGCTCAAACAACAATATGAGAACCCAACCGTAACAACGACCCGCAAGGGCAACAGGGTGGGAGCTGTCCCCCCCCAATTAAAGGCTAAGAGAAAGATTTTACGTTGAGTACACAAAAGTCTCTTTTACTCTGTCGCCTTATTGGGGGACACAGAACCGTGGGACGTCCCAAGGCAGTCCCTGGGTGGGAAGCAGTGGACGAATATTGTGCTGACAGTCCCCTAGACTTGGGGTACTGCCGCCTGCAGGACCCGTCTACCCAGGCTCGCATCCGCTGAGGACTGGGTATGCACTCTGTAGTGTTTTGTAAATGTGTGCAGGCTAGTCCAAGTGGCTGCCTTACACACTTGATGTGCTGAGGCTTGATGCCGAATGGCCCAAGAGGCCCCTACCGCCCGCGTAGAGTGTGCCGTGATACCGGCCGGAAGGGGAGAATTGTTGAGGCGGTAAGCCTCTTGAATGGTGGACTTGATCCACCTAGCAAGGGTGGCTTTGGAAGCCGGTAGGCCCTTGCGAACTCCTTCTGGAAGAAGGAAAAGTGAATCAGACTTCCGGAAGGGAGCAGTCCTAGACACGTAAATACGCAATGCCCTGACAAGGTCAAGCGTATGCAGAGCCTTCTCTACCCTATGAACAGGAGCCGGGCAAAGAGGCGGTAGTGATATTTCCTCATTGAGGTGGAAGCTGGACATGACCTTCGGAAGGAAGGATGGTACTGTACGGAGAACCACCTTGTCCTGATGAAAAACCAGGAAGGTTTTCAGACACCCTGCGTAGCGAGGTGATTGCCAACAGGAAAACCACTTTCTGTGATAGAAAGCGGAGTGAGACCACCCTAAGGGGTTCAAAAGGAGGTGACTGTAGTGCTGTCAAGACCAGGTTGAGGTCCCACGTCTCCAACGGACGTTTGTAGGGGGGAACCAATCGGGAAACCCCTTGGAGAAAAATCTTCACTTGCGGCTTGTTAGCAATACGCCTCTGAAAAGAGCACTGAAAGCGCTGTCACCTGGCTCTTCAGCGAGCCCAGGGATAGCCCGGCGTCCAGGCCTGACTGAAGGAAACCGAGGACCTTTGGAAGAGAATAGGGAAGTGGGATCAGCCCATGAGATTCGCACCATGTGAAGAAAACCTTCCAGGTACGATAGTAAATCCTGGCTGAAGTTGGCTTTCGAGCCCTGATCATGGTTTTAACGACGTCCGGTGAAAAACCTGCTTGGGTCAAAACCCAGGTCTCAATGGCCACGCCGTCAAATTGAGAGCCCCTGAGTTCTGGTGGAAGAACGGGCCTTGTGACAGAAGGTCGGGACGTGTGGGGAGACGCCAGGGAGCGTCTGCTGTGAGTTGCACGACGTCGGCGTACCATGTACGCCTGGGCCAGTCTGGAGCGATCAGAATGGTGGGAACACCCTCTTGTTTGATCTTCCTCAGGACTCTGGAGATCAGGGGGAGGGGTGGAAAAATGTACAGAAGCTGGAACTGGGTCCAGTCCTGAACCAGGGCATCTGCTCCGAGCGACCGCAGATCGCGCGTCCTGGCCATGAAATTGGGAACCTTGGCATTGAGATGGGATGCCATCAGATCCACGTCCGGGGTCCCCCAACGATGACAGATCTGACAGAAAACTTCGGGATGGAGAGACCACTCCCCCCAAGTCCATTCCTTGTCGGCTGAGATAGTCGGCTTCCCAGTTGTCCACACCCGGAATGTGGACCGCGGAGAGTACTGACCTTGCAGCCTCCGCCCATTGTAGGATACGTGTTACTTCGGTCATCGCCTGGATGCTGCGGGTGCCGCCTTGATGGTTCATGTATGCCACTGCCGTGGCATTGTCCGACTGTACTCTGATATGAGAGTCTGCTAGCAAGTGATGGAAGGCTTTCAACGCCAGGAAGATGGCCCGAATTTCCAGGATGTTGATGGGCATGGCCGCTTCCATTGGTGACCACCTGCCTTGCGCTCTGTGATGTAGGTGCACTGCGCCCCAACCCGTAAGGCTTGCGTCGGTGGTCAAAACCTTCCATTGACCGGAGAGAAAGGATTTTCCCCTTGCAAGCGAGGTTGGCTCGAGCCACCAGTGCAGGGACCTCCTGGTGTTTGCTGATAACCGGAACTCCCTGTCGAGGGAGAACGTATTCCTGTCCCAGGACTTGAGGATGGCCAGTTGAAGGGGTCTGAGGTGAAACTGGGCAAATGGTACCGCCTCCATTGCTGCTGCCATCCTGCCAAGTACTCTCATGGCATACCGGAGAGATTTGGGGGACTTGCAGAGGAGTGTGTGAACTCCTAGACGGAGAGCCAGTGCCTTGTCCCTGGGGAGAATCACCAGACCCTTGGAGGTGTCGAATAGCATCCCCAGGAAAGTCAGAGACTGACTCGGGGTAGTCGAGGACTTCTGTAAATTGACTAACCATCCCAGGCGCCTCAAGAGTGTCGACCATGATCGAGACGTTGACCTCGCAGTCCTTGAGGGTGGGGGCCTTGATGAGAAGGTCATCCAGGTATGGAACGACTACTATGCCTCTGGAGTGCAGAACGTCCATGGTAGCTGCCATGACTTTGTAAATGTTCTGGGAGCCGTGGCGAGACCGAACGGGAGGGCCACAAACTGGTAATGGTCTTGGTTGATTGCGAATCTGAGAAACCTCTTATGGTCGGGAGCAATCAGTATATGCAGGTATGCGTCCTGTATGTCTATGGAGGCGAGATATTCTCCTTTTTCCATGGACGCAACGATTGACCGGAGGGATTCCATGCGGAAGTGACAAACTCGAACATACTTGTTGAGTTGCTTGAGGTCTAGTATGGGTCAGACGCTGCCTCCCTTCTTGGGCACCACGAACAGGTTGGAGTAGAACCCTTGGAAGCGCTCTTCTGCTGGGACTGGCACTATGACTTCTGCTTGCAGGAGGGAAGAAACCGTTTGACGGAAGGCCTGAGCTTTGAGCGGGGATTTTGGAGGGACAGAGGGAAAAATGATAATTACTTACCGGTAATTTGATTTTCCAGAGCCATGACAGCACCGCACATGAGAGAAGGTACCCGCCCCCAGGAAACCTGTAGCAGAGACATAAGAAGGGGGGGCAGCACCTCTCCCCTCAGTTTGTTTCAGAGTATGCAAGGTAACCGCCTTATTAGTTTACATACATGTTATATGACAGCGCTACTAATATTTCCCTTTTCCTTTAAATACATGTCTATATACATATATCTACACATCCAGATATAATTAAAAACCTCTGGTGCACCACACAACCATCACCAAGATAGGGCAGGAACAATGCGGTGCTGTCATGGCTCTGGAAAATCACATTACCGGTAAGTAATTATCATTTTTTCCCTTCCCCATGACAGCACCGCACATGAGAGGAAAGATAGAATAGACTCCTAGGGTGGGACAACAGCAGACAACACTTTTCTCCCAAAGGCCAGATTTGAGGGCCCTAGGTCTAGTCTATAGTGTCGGAAGAAAGTGGATGGTGATGACCATACTGCTGCCTTACAGATCTGCTCAACTGAAGCATTTGCCCTTTCAGCCCAGGACGTGGCTATGGCTCTTGTAGAGTGAGCTGTTACACCCAGTGGGGGAGTCTGGTTTGAAGAAGAGTAAGCTAGTGCAATACCCATACGAAGCCATCGTGCAATCGTTGACTTTGAAGCTTTTTTTTACCCCTGTTTGTCCCCTGAAAGGAGACAAAAAGGGCTGAAGACTGTCGCCATGGTTTTGAGGCTTCTATATATTGAAGCAGGCAACGTCTGACATCTAAACAATGGAAGGTTTCCTCTCCCTGGGATTTGGGTTTCGAACAAAACGAGGGCAAAATTATCTCCTGCTCCCTGTGGAATTTGGAATTTACCTTTGGTAGGAAGGCTGGATCAGTTTTTATGATCACTCTATCATCCAAAAAGGTGGTATATGGTGGATTTACAGATATGGCCTGCAGCTCGCAAACACGACGAGCTGAGGTTAGGGCCACCAGGAGTACTGTTTTTAGTGTCAGCGCCTTTATTGGGAAGGAAGCAATCGGTTCGAATGGAGATGCTGTCAGTGCCCTTAATACTAAATTTAGATCCCAGGGAGCTACCTTAGGTGTTAATTTTGTGGGCCTGGATGTGAAGGAGGCCCGAATGAATCTATAGATCCATGGGTGATCTGCCAGTTTTTGATCAAACAATGCACCCAGGGCCGATACCTGCACTTTTAAGGTGCTTGTGGATAGTCCTTTTTCCAGCCCTTTCTGGAGGAACTCTAGGATCTCCTTTATTGGTATTTTCTGGGCTGTTCTAGTCAATTGTCGGCCTGTGAACTGTAAGAATTTTTCCCAAATTTTTTGGTATTTTCTTGAAGTTACCTCCTTCCTGCTAGCGAGCAGGGTGGTTACTAACGGGACTGAGAACCCTTTTGCTAGAAGGAGTCCCCTCTCAAGTTCCACGCAGTGAGGTGCAGCCCGTGAACTCTGGGGTGTTCCACTGGGCCCTGGTATAGCGGATTCGGGGTATCTGGGAGGATCCATGGGTCCGAGATAGACATGCGTCTGAGCCATGTGAACCATGCCCTTTTCGGCCAGAAGGGCGCAATCAGGATTATTCGAGCTTTTTCCTGCCGGATCTTTTTTAAGACTACTGGAATCAATGCCAACGGGGGGGAACGCATATGCCAGGTGAAATTTCCACCGGTGTAGTAGCGAATCCACCCCCTCTGGCCGCTCTCTTGGATTTAGGGAGTAGAACCTGTCCACTTTCCGATTTTCCCTGGTGGCAAACAAGTCTACTTCTGGTGTGCCCCAGGCAGCGCAGATTTCCCCAAATATTTTTTGACTTAGGGACCATTCTCCCTGGTGTAGTACATGACGGCTTAAATAATCGGCCAGATAATTGTCTGCCCCCTATAAATGTGTACCCGATAAGGATAGAATATTGTTTTCTGCCCAAGCAAATAATTCCCTGGCCTCTGCCATAAGGGTTGCCGACCTTGTACCCCCTTGTCTGTTTATGTATGCTATGACCGTGCTGTTGTCGGATAATATGGTGACATGTTTCCCTTGTACTTTTCACTTTACCAGGGGAAGGGCTCGCCTTACGGCTGCCAGTTCTTTTAGATTTGAGGATGCCTCCCTCATTTCGGGTTCCCACTGGCCCTGTAGGGTTTTTTTCCCTATGTGTGCCCCCCAACCACTCGGACTTGCATCCGTGGTCAATACCACCAAGTTTTGAGTCGTCCAGGGCACTGCTCTGTTTAGGTTTTCGGTGCTCAGCCACCGTTTTAGGGACTCCTGCACTTGAGGGGAGAGGATAATCTCCCGATCTAGATTGGAAGGACTCTTCTCCTGCTCGGACAGGATCTGCCATTGTAGTTCTCTCGTATGGCTTTGTGCCCACCGGACCGCTGGAATTGTCGCTGTTAACGTGCCCAGGAGCGACATTGCCTCTCTTACTGGTATGGCTCGACCAGACTGTATCCGTTGTATTTTTTTTTTGTGGATAGCTCCAATTTCCCTTCCTGGAAGGCTGCACTGTTTTAATGAGTCCAACTGAATTCCCAGGAATTCTTGTGACTGTACTGGAGTTAATTTGGATTTTTTCAGATTGATAATCCAGCCTAACCTGGTTAATATCTCCAGGACCCTTGTAACTGCATTTTCGCAGTTTTCCCTGCTGTTTGCTATAACCAGGAAATCGTCCAGATAAGGTACTAACAGGATATTTTCCCTTCTTATAAAGGACGCTACTTCCCCGATGATTTTCGTAAATATACGCGGGGCTACTGATACCCCGAAGGGTAGGCACCGGTACTGTAGATGAGTGGGGATTTGAGCAATCTCTACTACCAGTCTCAGATATTGTTGGTGTTCTTCCCATATTGGGACATGGTAATAGGCATCAGTAAGATCTATTACTGCCATTTAGCAACCTGGGTCGAGTAGTTTTACTGCTGACCCCAAGGTCTCCATTTTGAATTTTTCTGTTCTGATATATTGGTTCAGGGCTTTGAGATTGAATATTGTTCTTAGTGACCCATCTGGTTTTGGCGTGAGGAACAGAGTACTGTAAAACCCTTTCCTGGTACTTTTATAAGTACCTCTTTTTGAATGAGGAGCTGGATCTCCTTTTCTAATGTAGCCTGATTCTTCTTGGCTACCCGGGTCACTTTTAGTCTCTGAGGAGGAAGGGTTAGAAAACTGAGTCGTAGGCCCTCGGCCAACAGGTTGGTTACCCACTTTGAGGTGGGCAATGCTACCCACTGATGGACAAAGAATCAAAAGCCTTCCCCCAACCGCCCTGGCGTCATTGCTTGGTATCGGGTCTCGGGGTGGTTCTACTAAAGAGGAAACCTCTCTCCTTCCTTCCCCTCCAGGGCCTACCCCGCGTGGTTCTATCGTCTGGCCGCCCTCGGCTCTCTCTCTATTCCCTGTTCCACGAAAGGACGAGTGAGCCTCAGTCCACCGACGCCTAGGGAAGGGGGTTGGAAACCGTTTTTTCTTATCTGATGCTTTTTCCAAAATTTCGTCCAGTGCTTTTCCAAATAAGTATTGGCCGTCACAGGGGACGGCACAGAGTTTAACTTTTGACTGGAAATCTGCAGACCAGTTTAACCAAAAGTTCTCTGCGGCCTGAATTAGAAAGGGCGCATGCACGGGCAGCACCTCGGACGAAATCTACTGCGGCGTCAGCCAGGAATCCTGCTGCTTTCTGTAGGAAAGGTATTGCCTCCAGCAGTGTCTCCCTTGGGCATTTATTCTTAATTTGGTCACTTAATTCGTCTAACCACCTGACCATAGCACGTGCCGTACAAGTGGCAGCCACCCCTGGTTTAAACGACCAAGCTGATGCTTCCCAAGCAGCTTTTAGAAAAGCATCTGCTTTCTTGTCAAGGGGGTCTTTTAGGGCGCCCATATCTTCAAATGGCAATGCTATCCCTTTGGATGTACTAGCAATGGCGGCATCTAGTCTGGGCGCCTTTTCCCATTTATCGCATACCTCCTCATCAAACGGGTATTTTCGTTTGAGCGCCTGCGGTATGGACATTTTTTTGTTGGGTTTTTTCCACACTCTCTCGATTAAATTTAGCAGGTTATCATGGAAGGGAAAAACCCTTCGCTTTTTCCCCTCAAGATTGCTAAACATAGCATCTTGAATTGATTTAGGCTCTTTTGGTGTCTCAAGTCCCATTGTGGACCTTACAAGTTTTAGCAATTTCCCAATGTCCTCAGATAGAAAATATAGACGCCCCTTTTCCTCGTCCGAGGAGTCTAGGTCTGAATCCGAGGCCCCTATCTCCCCTTGCTCTTCCTCAGACTCAATATCAGTAGTTATCTCTGTGGGAGGTAGTGGGGGCAGGGGTGAGGCAGGCGTTATATCGGTGCTGTGTGTGGCCTGCTCTTATTTCCTCTTTCACAGTCGACTTTACTTGATCCCGGATCATAGCTTTAATGCTTTGGAGCAGGGATGGTGACTCTTCGGCCACTGTCTTTTTAATGCACGAGCGACAGTCGCTTGTCATACGTTTTAGCTAGGGCCTTTTTACATAACGCACATTCTTTGTTCTTTTGTTTGGATGTGGCCTTTCCCTACAGAAAACATACACAGGGTCTTTGTTAATATATTGTGCTGCCTTACAAAGGCACTCACCCGGCCCTCAGGGTACCCCCCTGCAGCTGGTGGCTTTTCCTCCTGGACTTGCTCTCCAACTTCAGGATCCATTTCGTTCTGCTGCTGGCTATACGTGGAGCCTGTGTGCAGCCTCTCTGGGATAAGTGGCGTCTGCAGCGACTCACTTCTTATGGAGGAGCGGTGCGCGCTTCTGGGACTGCTCCCGCCCGGAAGTGCCCAGTACACCGCTCCCCCGGCGTGTGACGTCACTTCCGGTGCGACTCCGGAAGCCGTCGCCACTCAATCGGCGCCAGCGTCATGGTGGCCACGCCTCCCCTGGCCCTGCCTCCCACTGGAGCGGCCGCCGGGGAGTCACAGGAGGACGCCATTTGCAGCGCCCACAAGCTGGGCTGACAGGCGCGCGACCGCGCCCCCTGCCGCTCTCTACCCCCGGACCTCGGCCTCCCGACCGGATCATCAGAGGGGGATCCCTCAAGGTACCGCTCTGCCCCAGGCACCCGCAAGAAACAGGAAACCAAACTGAGGGGAGAGGTGCCGCCCCCCTTCTTATGTCTCTGCTACAGGTTTCATGGGGGCGGGTACCTTCTCTCATGTGCGGTGCTGTCATGGGGAAGGGAAGAAAACCTGTGCGGTGGGCTGGTAGTAAACTCGATTTTGTATCCTGAAGACACTATTTCCTTGACCCACTTGTCTTCTCTAATAGGCAGCCAGACCTGCTGAAAGAGTAGCAGTCGTCCGCCTACAAGTGGGGTGTCTTCCAGAGGGCATGAGTCAAGATGAGGGAAAAGTCTGAGGTTTTCCTCCTTTAGATTTTGCCTGGCTTGCCTTTGACTGCCAGTTCCTGTCCGGCCTCTGTGCCGCACGTGTGTTGTCTCTGCGGGGGGAACGATTACGGTTTTGTGCTGGGCGTGAGACGGACCAGCCTGAAGAATTCCGAAAGGATTGGAAATGAGATTGATTACGTTTTTTTAAACGTGCGTTTTGGTCTTAGTTGAGGGAGGGAAGTACTTTTGCCCCCGGTAGCATTGGATATCATTGTATCCAGCTTTTCACCAAAAAGACGGCCACTGAAGTACAGGATATTTGTTAGGGACATTTTTGAGGCCGCATCCGCTTTCCATGCTCTTAGCCGAAGAATACACCGAATTGTGATGGCGTTTGATGCTATTCCCGCTATCCCTCTTGCAGAGTCCAACGCTGCATGGACCAGGTACTCTGCCACTACTGCAATTTGCACCGCCTGGTCCGCCAGCTGAGGATTTGAAGCTTGAAGGCCTTGGCTGCCCAAACTGAAGCAAATGCGGGAGCCAGAGAGGCACCTGCCGCTTCAAAGATTGAACGAGCCATGCGTTCTATTTGTCTGTCTGCTGTGTCCTTGAGGGTTGAACTGTCCGGCAGCTAGAGAAGCGTTTGTGCTTCTAGTCTAGTCTAGAGACTGGAGGGTCCACTTCAGGCAGATCTGTCCAATGCTTGGTGTCTTTCTGTGGAAAGGGGTACCTTGCTTCCAAATACTTGCGATTGGCGAATTTTTTCTCATGCTGCGAAAAATGCTTAGAAAGGATTTTTTGAAATTCCGGGTGATTAGGGAAGACCTTCGATGGTTTCTGAACACTTTCAAAGGAAATCTTGTGTTCTGGTGCTTCCGGGGTTGGATCTGAAATGTCCAGCACCCGAAGGATGGAAGAGACGATATCCTCAACTATAGCAGTATTGCTAGGGGGACAAGGGAGCAAAACGTTCTCTTTCGCTATTTGAATTGGAGTCACATATGCCCTCTGAGTCTTGCGCATCGCTAAGGAGCTCCCTAGCGGGCGAACTAGAGCGGAGGTTTCCCGTGGTCTGGGATCGTTGTGGAGATCCGCATTGTCTTTATCAGGGGACGGCCTCGGTGACTTGAGGCCACTGTGTCTTTCCCTGGAGGGGGAAGACTTATTGCTATGTGAGGACGCAGATGAACGCAACCTGTGGGTCCGCTTACACCTCGAACTGTCGGAAGCGCCCTGTTCATGAGACCGGACGTCCCTTTGCTGGGTAACGTTCATAGCAGAGACATGACCCTGCAGAGCCTGCAGTAATGTGGAGGTCAGGTTATCTATAGACTGTGTCATAGACTGCGACATCTGAGTCGCCCATTCCGGCGCAGTAGCGGACGCAGAAGCGTTGGTATGGACTTCTTGGGGTTCTGATCCTGTTTTCTGGGTACAATCCCGGCAGTGCGGGTACGTGCTGCCGCTGGGGAGAGTGGCCTTGCAGGCTGTGCAGACTGCATAAAAGCAGTCTTGCCTGGTTCTTTTCCTTGAGCCCGACATAGTACCTAGGCTGATTAGTGGAGGCCCTACAGGGGTATCTACGCAGAGGAAAGGAGTAGGAGAGCGCTATAGGTTAAAGGAATTCACAGCTGAGTACAAAGAACCCAGCTGTGATCTTACCCCACCGGTGCTCCCCCTTAGGTCCAGCGCTGATAAGTCCCATGTCCTGTGCCCCCCAGAGACTGGTGTGCTGCCTTCCTTCAGGTGCAGCAAGATGGCCACCAAATTCTGAGGTGGAGAGGGAAGGGGGCGGAGAGCTGGAAAAGGGCTCGCTGAGCTATGTAAAAGCGCGCCCTTCCTGCCTCGATCCGCCCCTTCTATGACACTGCAGTGTCATTTTCGTCATCCGGGGGGCGGCGACTTCGGCTAGGCCGAAGCCGCAGCCTAAATTTGAGGTCTCCTGCCCAGCAGGGCTCCAGGACGGCGCGGTCGTATTTAAACCAGACCCCCCCCAGAATGAAAGGAAGGCTGGCGGTGGGCCATGCGCGTGACTGGGGCCCTGTGGAGGGTCCCTTTGGGGCGCTTGTAGCTACTGCCGCCGCAGAGACCTGGGCACAGGGAGCCCGGTCTCTGATAAGTGTCGTGCCTTTCTGCACCTCCCGCGGTCCCAAAAGGAGCCCACAGGTGGACTGGGGTCTCTGGTGCCTGGTATAGGTCCTGCCTGCGGTGTCTCAACCTAATACCCCCAGAGGGGGATTAGGGAGGGTGCTGCTGTCACAGTCAGGGGGCTTCATCGTCGCCTCGACCTCGACCCAGAGCCGAACGGAACTGAGGAAGGAGGGGGGTCTCTACCTCGAACCAGTACCCGAGGGACTGGGGAGGGAGCGACATGGGGAATAGCCACCTCGACCTCAACCGGGTACCCCTAATGGGGACCAAGGAGGGAGCCATGCCGGGAGTCTCGCTGGAGACTCGCTTTTCTTCATCTGTAGTCCTTTGGAAAAAAAATCCAGGAAAAAGACGGAGTAAAAAAAAATTTTTAGGTGTGCCTCCTGCGACACTAAGCAAAAACTGGAGAAGGCTAACGCCGTCCAGGGGTGTATACTGCAGAGCAGGAGCCAAAGTTAATCTTTTTCAGATTATGCATAGTGTCGCCTCCTAGTGGACAGCAGCATAACACCCACGGTTCTGTGTCCCCCAATAAGGCGACACAGTAATAAAAGTCAGCATTGAGCGGATGACATTCATCCACTAAATGCCAACTTTTATTCCCCATTGACTTGCATTGGAGTTGGGTTTCGAACGAAACTCCGACTTTTTTTTGCCCTAGTCGGACCAGTTTCATCCACCTCAAATTTTGTTTCATGAAACCCGATCCAACCAAAGTCGCTCAACTCTACTAGTCAGTTTTTAATCACATGTCATCATAGACCTAATGGAAAACAAACAAATTAACTGGGTAGAAAGGCAAAATGAACAATTGTAAGTATGCAGTGCCATATAATACGATTGCAATATATTAAGAGGATAAAAACTTTTATGGGAGGGCTTCTTTAATCAACATTGAATTACGTGTGATGCATGAAGCGTGATTGCATTGTGTGATGCAGCAGAAAAAAAGGCAAACAATTCTGGGATGCATTAACAGATGCATAGAGTCTAGATCATGTGAAGTAATTATCCCCTCTATTCCTTTGGTTGGGCCTCATCTGGAATACTGTGTCCAGTTTTGGGCAGAGGATTTGGGAATGTTTAGCTTGCAAAAAGACTGAGAGGAGACTTAATAGCGGTCTACAAATATCTGAAGGGATGTCACTGTAGAGGGATCATCGTTCTAATTTGCACATGGAAACAGGAGAAGCAATGGGATGAAACTGACTGGGAGGAGACACAGGTTTGATATTAGAAAAAACTTTTTGACAGTTAGGTTGATCAGTGAGTGGAACAGGCTGCCACGAGAGGTGGCGAGTTCTCCTTCAATGTAAGTCTTCAAACAGAGGCTGGACAGACATCTGTCTTGAGATGGTTTAGTGAATCCTGCACCGAGCAGGGGGTTGGACACGATGACCCTGGGGGTCCCTTCCATCTCTAACATTTTATGATTCTACTAAAGTTACCTGGTATATCAGTAAAATGGCTAGGCTACTGTAGGTTTGTTGATAAATGTCAAAAACTAGATAAAAATACTTTTTACAAAAATTACTACAAAAAAATTAGCACAAATTAATATTTGTTTTTCAGAACCTGAAGAAAAATATCAAAAGCCAATATTGGTCTAGGTAGTTAATAGTGTGCGCAGCATAAATATTGTACCTTTAAATGGGGGAACATATTGGCATGATCTCCAATAAAGAAAGTGTTGGGCATATATGCCATTTTCTCAGAGTACTGTTCAGCAACATCAGCTGGAGAGGTCTCCTTGTCGGTAATAATGTAATCCATGAATGGTGCCCCACTCGTTCCAGGATATCCCAGCCACATAGCCTAAAATTATCAAAGCAACTAAAATAACTATTCAACCAATAGAAAGTAATATTGTACAAAATACACAGTAAGTTATATTCTGTCTAGTGATAAGAGATTTTTGTAATCCTCAAAAACAGGAGTCTTTGTACATGAACTAAAACAATATGGTACAAGTAGCTTTAAACACACACCCTGACCTATATCAAGATTCAGTAACATCAAGGACAATGCTCTATATGACTAAGGAAGGATGAAAGTAACATTTTGGGTACTCACTGTAAAATCTGTTTCTTGTAGCCTTAAATGGGGGACACAGGAAACCATGGGTGTATGCAGCTGCCACTAGGAGGTTGACACTATGCAAAAAAAGGGTTAGCTCCTCCCCAGCATTATATACCCACCAACTGGCAGAAAGCTAATCAGTTAGTAAGAACACAGTAGAAATAAACATAACATGAATGTAACATAACAATAGAACCTGATACAACAGTAAACAAGAGCGGGTGCTGTGTCCCCCAATGAAGGCTCCGAGAAAAAAGTACCCAAAATCTTATTCTCTTTCTCGCTTCATTGGGGGACACAGGAAACCATGGGACGTCCCAAAGCAGTCCCAAGGGTGGGAAGAAGTATAATATCCTCAAGTCAGTGCACAAGCCACTGTGACTTGCAGGACCTTTCTACTAAGATTCACCTCAGATGAAGCATGAGTGTGAACCCTTTAGAACTTGGTAAATGTATGAATGGAAGCCCATGTAGCAGCTTTGCAGAGCTGTGAGGCCAACTTCTGATGGCGAACTGCCCAGGAGGCCTCCACCGAACGAGTGGAGTGTGCAGTGATCCTCAGTGGACGTGCTCTACCTCTTAGACGGTAAGCTTCCAGAACAGTGGAGCGGAGCAATCGAGCAATGGTAGACCTGGACGCAGGCAGACCTTTCCGTGGACCTTCTGGGATGATGAACAGAGAATCTCAGCCCCGGAAAGGCTGAGTCTTGGACAGGTAAACACGTAGAGCTCTCACCAGGTCCAGTTTGTTTAGTGACGGCTCTCAGGAGTGAGAGGGAGACAGAGAAAAGGATGGAAGTACAATGTCCTCATTTAGATGAAAACCGGAAACCACCTTAGGAGGAAAGGATGGAACCGGATGTAGGACCACCTTTCCTAGTGAAAAACCAGGTAGGGAGAGCAACAAGAAAGCTGCTAGCTCTGAAACTCATCTAATTGAAGTAATAGAGACTAGGAAAGCAATCTTCCAAGGAAAGGAATGTGGAAGAGATCTCATGCAGTGGTTCAAACGGAGACTCCTGTAAGACAACAAGCACTAAATTAAGATCCCAGGGGTCTACTGGGGGCTGGTAGGGGGAAAACGGATTAACTCCTTGAATGAATGCTTTGAGCTGTTGGCGAACAGCCAGATTCCTTTGGGTGAAAAACCATTGGAGCGATCTGATGAGTCTCACACCAGCAAAAAGATGCTTTCCATGTAGATGCGAGAGGATGAAGACTTCCTTGCTTTAATCATGGTCTGGACGACTTGATCAGAGAACCCAGCAGACTTCAGAACTGCGGCTTCAACATCCATGCCGCTAAATTGAGCGACTGAGAACTCTGGTGAAAGAGGGGCCCCTGCGACAAAAGATCTGGAAGTCTCCATGGCTTGTCCACTAGAAGGTTGACTAACTCTGCGTACCAGGGTCTTCGTGGCTAATCCAGAGCGATGAGTATGATGGGTATTCCCTCCACTTTTATCTTTTTGATTACCCTGAGGATCAGTGGTAGAGGTGGAAATAAGTATGGAAGGGAGAACTGTGTCCAGGGTATCACTAGTTCTTTGGATCCGATCGCTAGCGGGTCGCGAGATCTGGACACAAACTGAGGAACCTTGTGGCTGAGTCTGGACGCCATGAAGATGTCCGGAGTCCCCCCATCTGAGGCAGATCCTGTGAAAGACTGATGGATTCAGTGACCATTCGCCTGCGGTGAGACCCTCTCGGCTGAGAAAGTCTGCCGTCCAATTTTCAACTCCTGGGATGTGCACCGCGGAAATTGCTGGGACATTCTGCTCGGTCCAAGACAGGATCCACGCGACCTCTGACATCACTGCCCGACTTAAGAGTTCCCCCTTGATAGTTGACATACGCCACCCGCTGTGGCATTGTCAGACTGGACTCGAATCAGACATCCGTGAAGAAGCTCCTGCCAATGAAGCAGAGCAGGAAATATTGCTCCAAGTTCCAAAATGTTGATCGGAAGGGATGATTCCTGAGCTGACCATCGATCCTGGACCGTCAAATCTTAGAACACTGCTACACAGCCGAGAAGACTGGCGTCTGTTGCCATCTTCCAACGAATGACCTCCCGAGATGGACCGACTGGGAACACTCCTACCATTTCAGGGACAACTTTTTATCTGCGAGGCAATGGAGACAAGCCGATCCAGAGAACAGATCGACTTGTCCCATCTCGCTAGAATGAAGAGTTGAAGAGGACGCGTGTGGAACTGAGCAAACTGTACTGTTTCCATTGAAGCAACCATCTTGCCTAGTGCGCTCATGCAGAAGCAGAGGGAACAGGGAGAGCGACCTCTGAGAGACGGAATCCCATGCACAAGTGGGGTAGGAAAATCTTTGCTTGGGCAGGTCAAAAAGCATTCCCAGAAAAACAAGACGTTGGACTGGGATCAGAGATAATAAATTTTATTTCTATAGCGCCGACAAATTCTGCAGCACTTTGCATTTCAGAGGGGACTTGTACAGACAATAGACATTACAGCATAACAACAATCACATAGTTCATAACAGATACCAAGAGGAATGAGGGCCCTGCTCGCAAGCTTACAGTCTATGAGGAAAGAGGTAGACACGAAAGGTGGGAGGTAACAGTTGCCCTGATTGTATGGACCAGCCATAATGTTAAGTGTTTAACAGTACAGACACAGGGCTAATGGATGCATAAAGCATGTGGGAACATGATTATGGTAAAAACTTTTGGCTGTGCCACACAAGGATAGATTAGGTTAATGTGTTGAGGCAATAGGCCAGTCTGAATAAATGCGTTTTCATGGCACGCTTAAAATTGTGGGGATTGGGGACTAATCGTATTGACCTGGGAAGTGCATTCCAAAGAAGTGGCGCAGCACGTGTAATGTCTTGGAGACTGGAGTGGGAGGTTCTGATTATTGAGGATGCTAACCTCAGGTCATCAGCAGAACGGAGGGCGCGGGTAGGGTGGTATACTGAAACAAGGGAGGAGATGTAAGGTGGTGCTGAGCCATGGAGGGCTTTGTGGGTGAGGGTAATAAGTTTATACTGAATTCTGAAGTGGATGGGTAGCCAAGTGTAATGACTGGCACAAGGTAGAGGCATCAGTGTAACGACTGGTGAGGAATATGACCCTGGCTGCAGCATTCAAGACAGATTGGAGAGGGGAGAGTTTGGTAAGAGGGAGACCGATTAGAAGAGAGTTACAATAGTCGAGACGAGAATGAATAAGAGAAACAGTAAGTTTTTGCAGAGTCAAAAGTAAGAAAAGGTCGAATTCTAGAAATGTTTTTGAGGTGCAGATGACAAGAGCGAGCCAGTGATCGAATGTGGGGGGCAAAGGAAAGCTCGGAGTAAAGCATGACCCCAAGACAGCGGGCATGTTGCTGGGGAGTAATAGTGGAACCACACACAGAAATGGCAATGTCGGGTATTGGTACATTAGTAGAGGGAGGAAACACAAGGAGTTCAGTCTTTGACAGGTTCAGTTTCAGATATAGTGATGACATGATGTTAGACACAGCGTTTAGGCAATCACCGATGTTTTCTAGAAAGGCTGGCAAGATGTCAGGAGAAGAAGCGTATAATTGGATGTCATCAGCATAGAGATGGTACTGGAAACCAAATCTACTGATTGTTTGACCAATAGGGGCAGTGCACAAGGAGAAGAGGAGGGGCCTAGAACCGATCATTGAGGAACCCCCACAGTAAGGGGAAGGTGAGAGGAGGAGGAACCGGCAAAATATTACAGTAAAGGAGCAGTCAGAGAGATAGGAGGAGAACCAGGAGAGAACGGTGTCCTTGAGGCCAATGGAACGGAGCATAGTGAGGAGGAGCTGATGATCCACAGCAGAGCACAGCAGAAATAACTTTGCGGTGTTGACAATCCAGCCAGCCCAGACGGGAAAAAGTGTCCAGGGTGATCTGTAGACTCTCCTGGCACGACAAGGGGGTTGCGGCATTGATGAGGATGTTCTCTAGATAGGGAATGACGAGGATGCCCCCTGCTGTGTAAAATGGCCATAGCGGTCGCCATTATTTTCGTAAAAACACTGGGGGCAGTGGCTAAGCCAAACGGCAACGCTGTGAATTGGAAGTGAAGTTCCTGAAGGGTGAAATGAAGGAATCTCTGGTGAGGGGGAAAAATGGGAATGTGCAGGTAGGCAACTTGAATGACCACCGAGCAGAGAAATTCCTCTGGCTCCATGGAGACTATTACGGATCGAAGGGACTCCATCTTGAAGGGTTAATATTTGTTTTGAAATTTGAGGTCCAAGATGGGATGAACTGGACCGTCCTTTTTTTGGACTACGAACAGGTTTGAATAAAAACCTGAGAAGAGCTCTCGTGTGGGAACAGAGACAATGACTAGGAGGCCTTGAAAACACCCGGAATGAGAGAGGCATTCTTAGGTAGACGTGACTTGAAAAAACGAAATCGAGGGTTAGTAGAAAACTATCTTGTAACCGTAGGAGACGACGTCTTTGACCTAGGCGTCGTCGATTACAAAGAGCCACTTGTCCCGGAATTGAAGGACATGACTACCCACCCGGACAGACCTCCCAGGTGGAAGCGACCCGTCATGCTGAAGTGAATCTGTTGGATCCTGACCTGGGTGGCCAGCGTTGAGCAGGTCTTCAACGCCAGGTCAGAGTTGGTTTACAGGAGGGCCTTTTCCTTTGTTGCTGCACTGGGAATTTGTCCTGTCAGGGGTTACGCTGAGATGGGAACGCTCTGGAGGGTGGGCAGAGCAGGGGGTAGTGGCAAGAACCAGTCCACATTTTATCTCTTGCAGATGCCCCAAACACTCTTAATGTGTTAGGAGGCATGGGGTCCTGCCTGGTAGACACGAGAGGGTACAGCAGGGACGCAATCCCACACTGTGCTCCTGGTCTCTTCTGGAGCCGAGTGATCAATTACACTCGCCCAGATCACAAGCTGAATCTGCAAAATAGAGATTAATAAAGCACAACAAAAACTTAAGGTAGAAGCGGGGCTGAGAGCAGCCTGTGTCCACCTCCTACTAACACTAAGCTAAAACTGATTAGCTTTCAGTGGGTATATACTGCTGGGGAGGAGATAACCTTTTTTTTTTGCATAGTGTCAACCTCCTAGTGGCAGCAGCATACACCCATGGTTTCCTGTGTCCCCCAATGAAGAGAGAAACTGATAAAAAGATTATGTGTAATAAAAATACATAATTATAAAACTGTATATCCTATTTCAGACCTATATAGAATAGTGTACTAATCTCCTTACACACCTGAATTGGAGCTGCTCTTAGTGCAAATAGCTCATTTCGTGCTCCTTTGGTGTAGCCATTCATATTAATTAGAATATGAACTCCATCCTGATTTATACGATCAGCTGCTTTCCCATTACAAGGAATCTAGAAAATACAAGTTTAGGTTTTAAGGATAATCCAATGGAGAGAAAAAAATGATACGTGACACACATGAACAAGTGTAGCAAGATCTCTCACCTGGGACAAGTCAACAAAGTGGTTTGCTTCTGCCATAACTTTCACACGGAAATTGGTGCCATCATCAGGACTAAGAGCGTAACAGAAGACCTGCGAAAAAACACAAGGCAGTTACTATAAATTCACCCTGCTTTACTAAAGTAAGCCACATAGCGTAACACAATGTGGGAGATAAATAAACAAATGTGTGAAGAGAAATGTATACTTACCTCAAACTTATCAGAATTATGCATGCCAGGAATTGACTGCATCAAGTGGGAGGTGGGGTGATTTCCAAAATCGGAGCTGACATAACCCACCCTTAGTCTGCCATCGCTGGCCTTCAAATCCTTGGGATGATCATAGAGCGGCTTGTGAAGAACATTAATCTGCAAGACATTGAATAAATCAATAACAGATTTAACATATATCCATAGTTAAATATACTACATTATTTTTTCTTTAATTGTGTAATACCCCTAAGAAAAATAAATGCCACTGCTACCTTGTCTAAACACAGGTTTCCATGCCTTTCGGCAATAGCTTTCCTAAAAGCATGAGACAATGGATACAGCATACTATGGTGCGGATGTACAGATGGAAGTCTGTTCTTCTCCAGCTGATCTGCAACAATACTAACAAGTTTCTTCATCCGCTCGTCATAGTCCGTCCAATCACAGACAATCTGCAAAAACAAAAAATCACATCATTAGAAGGCTAAAAAAATGCAATTAGACCATTCTAGAAAAAAAAAAAAAAAAAATTCAGATTAACCCCTTAAGCCCCAAGGGTGGTTTGCACGTTAATGACCAGGCCAATTTTTACAATTCTGACCACTGTCCCTTTATGCGGTAATAACTCTGAAACGCTTCCATGGATACCGGTGATTCTGACATTGTTTTCTCGTGACATATCGTACTTCATGTTAGTGGTAAAATGTCATTCAAATAACTTGCGTTTGTGAAAAAAACGGAAATTTGGCAAAAATTTTGAAAATTTCGCAATTTTCCAACTTTGAATTTTTATGCCCTTAAACCACAGAGATATAGCACACAAAAAACTGAATAAGTAACATTTCCCACATGTTTACTTTACATCAGCACAATTTTGAAACCAAAATTTTATTTTGTTAGGAAGTTATAAGGGTTAAAAGTTGACCAGCAATTTCTCATTTTTGCAACACCATTTTATTTTTACGGACCACATCCCATTTGAAGCCACTTTGAGGGGTCTACATGATAGAAAATACCCAAAAGTGACACCATTCTAAAAACTGCACCCCTTGAGGTGCTCAAAACCACATTCAAGAAGTTTATTAACCCTTTAGGTGCGTCACAGGAATTTTTTGAATATTTAAAAAAAAAAAAAAAAAAAAAATTTAACTTTTTTTCACTAAAAAAATACTTAAGGTTCAATTTTTTTAATTTACCAAGGGTAACAGGAGAAATTGGACTGCAAAAGTTATTGTGCAATTTGTCCCGAGTACGCCGATACCTGATATGTGGGGGGGAACCACTGTTTCGGCGCATGGCAGACCTCAGCAGGGAAGGAGCGCCATTTGACTTTTTCAATGCAAAATTGGCTGGAATTCAGATCGGACGCCATGTCGTGTTTGGAGAGCCCCTGATGTACCTAAACAGTGGAAACCCCCCACAAGTGACCCCATTTTGGAAACTAGACCCCCCCCCCCCCAAGGAACTTATCTAGATATGTGGTGAGCATTTTGAACCCACAAGGGCTTCACAGAAGTTTATAACGTACAGCGGTACAATAAAAAAAAAAAAAAAAAAAAAAAAAAAAATCACATTTTTTCCACAAAAATGATCTTTTCACCCCCAATTTTTATTTTTCCAAGGGTAATAGGTCCCTAAAAGTTATTGTGCAATTTGTCCTGAGTACACTGATACCCCATATGTGGGTGTAAATGACTATTTGGGCGCATGGCAGAGCTCGGAAGGGAAGCAGCGCCATTTGACGTTTTTGCCTGGAATTGAGATCGGACACCATGTCGCATTTGGAAATCCCCTGATGTACCAAAACAGTAGAAACTCCCCATAAATGACACCATTTTGGAAACTAGACCCCCCAAGGAACTTATCTAGATGTGTGGTGAGCACTTTGAACCCCCCAGTGCTTCACAGAAGTTTATAACGCCCGTGCGTGAAAATAAAAAAATCGTATTTTTTCCACAAACATGATCTTTTAGTCACCAATTTTTTCATTTTCCCAAGAGTACAGGGAGAAATTGGACCCCAAAAGTTGTTGTCCAATTTGTCCTGAGTACGCTGATACCTCATATGTGGGAGAAAACTACTGTATGGACACACGTCGGGGCTCGGAAGGGAAGTAGTGATGTTTTGGAATGCAGACTTTGATGGAATGGTCTGCGGGTGTCATGTTGCCTTTGGAGAGCCCCTAAAGTACCTAAACAGTGGAAACCCCCCACAAATGACCCCATTTTGGAAACTAGACCCCCCACGGAACTTATCTAGATGTGTGGTGAGCACTTTGAACCCCCAAGTGCTTCACAGAAGTTTATAACGCCTGGGCGTGAAAATAAAATCGTTTTTTTCCACAAAAATGATATTTTTGCCCTTAATTTTTTATTTTCCTAAGGGTAACAGGAGAAATTGCACCCCAAAAGTTGTTTTGCAATTTGTCCTGAGTAGGCTGATACCCTATATGTGGGGGTAAAACACTGTTTGGGCGCATGGCAGAGCTTGTAAGGGAAGGAGCACCATTTGACTTTTTCAACGCAGAATTGGCTGGAATTGAGATCAGACACCATGTTGCATTTGGAGAGCACCTGATGTGCCCAAACAGTGGAAACCCCCCAATTATAACGCCAACCCTAACCCCAACACACCCCTAACCCTAATCTGAGCCCTAACCCTAGCCCTAACCCTAACGGGAAAATGGAAATAAATACTTTTTTTTAATTTTTTTATTTTTCCCTAACTAAGGGGGTGATACCGGGGGGTTTGATTTACTATTTATGGCGGATTTTATGTTTGGCGGCTGTCGCACGCTAAAAGACGCTTTTTATTGTAAAAATAGTTTTTGCATCACCACATATTGAGAGCTATAATTTTTCCGTATTTTGACCCACCGAGTCATGTGAGGTCTTATTCTTTGCGGGACGAGTTGACGTTTTTATCCGTACCATTTTTGGGCATGTGACATTTTTTGATCGCTTTTTATTCCGATATTTGGGAAGCAGAATGAACAAAAACCTGTGATTTTCTTTTGGGGGGGGGGGGGGGTGCGTTTACACCGTTCCGCGTGCGGTAAAATTGATAAAGCGCTTTTATTCTTCGCGTCGGTACTGTTACAGCGATACCTCATTTAGGTCGTTTTTTTATGTTTTGTCGTTTTTTGCAATGAAAACAATTTTATATAAAAAATAATTATTTCTCGTTCACCTTATTGGGGGACACAGAGACCATGGGTGTATGCTGCTGCCACTAGGAGGCTGACACTATGCACAAAAAAAGGTTAGCTCCTCCTCCGCAGTGTACACCCCACCGACCGGCAGGAAGTTCCTCAGTTTAGCTTAGTGTCAGTAGGAGGTGGACACGGGTCTTTTATTAGACCCCTATCTACCTCGTCGTGCGTCGTTCCTTTACAGGTTTCGGAGGGATACGGAGTGAACAGTCACATCCGTACTCCCATAAAGAGACTGAGTACGGCGTGTACTGCCACCCCGTATCCTCATAGGTCTCCGCGGCAGGACCAGGAGCCTCGCTCAGGTGCGTGCCAGCTATACGGACGGTCCTTGCCCCCCGCCTCCCACCATCTCGCCTACCAGAGCCTGACGGTTGGACGAGGCGTGGATTCCATAAAGACGACAGACAGCGTGGGATTCTCAGGTACCTTTATTGTGGCCCCCGGCCTGGGTGAGTATGCGGTCTAGCGGTCCCCCGGCGTTTTCATCCTAAGGCGGTAGCCAGGGGACCACGGTAGGGCCTGCGCCACATCCATGAAGGCCCCTTTTCTTTCAGGCCTTGTTCTGCGCCCCCCCCCCCCCCCGTCCGTTTCTTCTTCATCCCGGCAGGGGTATACAGGGGTCGGGCTGTGGGAAGCAGGGACGCGGCCCGGGGTTGCGGCGCATCTTCCGCGCCGACCCCCTGCTGACAGGCGGCCGGCGCTATTAATTTAGGCCCCGGCTTCATCTCGGGCCTACCGCTGCGTCGCGGCCACGCCCCCTGCCCCTTTCTTCTAAGCGGGCTTCTCTCCCGCCCGTCCTAGGCCTTCCCAGCCCCCTTGCCTCACACCAGCCTGCTATTGGACAGCGGGCGGTGCTAAGGGCATCTCTGAGGCGAGCTCCGCCCTTCTCCCTCTGGCAGCGCGCCCTTTCCCTGGTGGTCGCCATCTTCTCAGCCTGCCAGCCGGACCTCATTCCCTGCTGGATTTCGGTCGCTGGGCCTTTTTTCAGCCGGATTGGCCTGGCCTCATCCTGCAGCCAGATCAGAGAGCGTCGCCCTTGGGGACACCGGACCGTGAGTAGCTCTGCACCTGCAGACTGACACCCTTCTCTGCCTTCTGTCCCCCAACCGGCCTGCACTGCCTCTCTTTTCACTATGTCCAACGCTAAGTCTGATCGTACCCGCTCTGCTTCCAGCCCGACGCCGCTCAGGAGCCATCCATAGCCCCAGGGGCGAGTGAGCCCCCCATGCCGGGTTGGGCCTCCTCTTAATCACAGTCAGTGGCAGACCTCATCAAGGTGTCTCAGTCCCTAGTAGCCGTTCTGGACAAGTTGCCCTTGGGAGCTTCGGCGGGACCCAGCACGTCTCAGGACGTCCCATCTGACCCAGCCAGCGGCAGTCGCAAGAGGCCCAGGCAGGACCTCCAGGCGGAGTCCTCCCCTCGTCCTACCTCACCCCATAGTCCCCAGCAGTCTCCCTCTCGGGCCTCCTCCCCCGAGTCAGGCGAAGCGCTTTCGGAATCGGAAGGGGTCTTAGAGCTGGATTCGGACCAGGATGCGAACATGAAGGTGACGGTGCAAAACCTCATTGCCGCGATTCACCATACCTTTGACATCGCTGACACCCCTGCGAAATCCTCAGATCAGGAGGTTTCGTCCAGACGGGCGGAAACACCATCCAGGGTGTTTCCCTTCCATTCTGAGTTTGGAAAGATTTTTACAAAGGAGAGAGAAGATCCGACCAGACGCTTTCAAAGAGGAAAGCGTCTCGGCGTGCTGTACCCGTTTGCTAAAGAGCTCACGGACAACTGGGCCGCTTCTCCCTCGGTGGACCCTCCCGTGTCCAGACTTTCTAATAATACGGTCCTTCCGCTGTCAGGGGTGGCGTCGCTAAAAGATTCTAATGATAGGATCATAGAATCTCTAGCAAAATCTGCCTTCGAAGCGGCATCAGCAGCGGTATGTCCAGTCTTTGTTTCTTCTTGGGCAGCAAAGGCCATATCCACTTGGGCAGATGACCTTCGGCAGGGCATTCTGGATAAGGCACGACCAGAGCATTTGGCCGATCTCGCCAATCAGATTTCCCATGCGGGGGATTATCTGCTTTCTGCCTCCTTGGATGCCGCATCTTGCGCAGTTCAGGCGTCAAGTAACATCGTGGCAATCCGACGTACAATTTGGCTCAAGGCCTGGCAGGCGGACTTGTCCTCAAAAAAGTCTCTGACCAATCTGCCTTTTCAGGGAGTGCGTCTCTTCGGATCACAATTGGATCAGATTATTAAGGACGCTACCGGAGGTACGAGTTCTCTTCTCCCCTCCAAGCCTCGCAGACCTCCTCCAAGGCGTCAGTTTCGTCCCTGTCGGACTTTCCGCCATTTCAATACGGCGGAAAACCCTTCCAACCAGCAAAGGCCACAGGCACGTCAGGAAAGAAAGAAGGTTTCCTTCAGGCCCACTCCGTCCTGGCGGTCCCACTCTTCCCAGGGAAGACCGTCCAGATCTAGATCTGGATGGTCTACGTCCGCATGACTACCATCGGTCTCCCGTGGGTCCCTTCCAATTGGGAGGTCGACTTCTCTTCTTCAGCGACGTCTGGCTCGCCTCAGTAGAGGACGCTTGGGTCAGAGAGGTTGTATCAACAGGATACAAAATAGAGTTCATTTCTCTTCCACGGGATCGTTTCTTACAATCCCGTCCGCCGAGGGATCCGGCCTTGGTCCCGGGGTTCGGTTTGGCCATCACCTCTCTTCTCAGTTCCGGGGTGATTGTGCCCGTTCCCGAATCGGAACGCTTCACAGGGTTTTATTCAAACCTGTTTGTGGTGCCGAAAAAGGACGGGACAGTTCGACCCATCTTGGATCTCAAGTTACTCAACAAGAGAGTTCGCCTTCGCCACTTCCGGATGGAGTCAGTTCGCTCGGTAATTGCTTCCATGGAGGAGCAGGAATTCATGGGTTCCATAGACATCCAAGATGCCTATCTACATGTGCCCATATTTCCCGGACATCAGAAGTTCCTGCGGTTTGCGATTCTTCACGAACATTACCAGTTCGTCGCGCTTCCTTTCAGGCTCGCCACCGCTCCCAGAGTCTTCACGAAGATTATGGCGGCGTTGATGGCCTTCTTGAGGATCAGAGGTCTCGTTCTTTTTCCGTACCTCGACGATATCCTGATCAAGGCCCCCTCCTTTCAACAGGCCCGCCTAAGTGTGGCGATCGTTCTAGACACCCTGTCCAGTTTTGGGTGGATCGTCAACCGGGAAAAGTCCTGTCTGGTCCCTACTCAACGCCTTGCGTTTCTGGGCCTTCTGTTCGACACTCGTCGGTCAAGGGTATTTCTCCCACAAGACAAGATTCTTTCCCTGCAGCAGGGCGTGCGATCATTACAGATCACACGATTTCCATCCCTCAGGTCAGCCATGAGGGTCCTGGAGAAGATGGTGGCGGAGATAGAGGCAGTTCCCTTTGCCCAATTTCACGCCAGGCCACTCCAGCAGGCCATTTTGTCCAGGTGGAACAGGTCGGCTCTGTCTCTGGATCGTCCGGTTCGCCTTTCCTGCCGGATCAGGCGGTCTCTCAACTGGTGGTTGACGTCTCCCCTCATTCTCTTGGGGCGGTCTTTTCCCGTTCACTGGCAGATTGTCACTACGGACGCCAGCCTCATCGGCTGGGGTGCAGTGTTCCGCAATCACACTGTTCAGGGTCGATGGTCGACTCAGGAATCAGCTCTGCAGATCAATGTCCTAGAGATACGGGCGATCCATCTAGCTCTCGTCCACTGGGAAAGGCGCCTCAAGGGCCTGCCTGTCAGGATTCAGACAGACAATGCCACAGCGGTGGCGTATATCAACCGCCAAGGGGGGACACGGAGTGTCTCAGCCCTGGCGGAAGTGTCCAGAATTCTTCAATGGGCAGAGACCTTTGTTCCAACGATTTCCGCGGTTCACATTCCCGGCGTGGACAACTGGGCCGCCGATTTCCTCAGCCGCGAGGGCCTCGCGGCAGGGTAATGGTCCCTACATCCGGAGGTGTTTCATCTGCTCTGCCGTCGGTGGGGAACCCCGGATGTAGACCTCATGGCATCTCGCCTCAACAGGAAAGTACCACAATTCGTGTCCAGGTCTCGGGACCCTCTGGCAGTGGGCGCCGATGCTCTGGCCGTCCCTTGGTCACAGTTCGTGCTCCCCTACCTGTTCCCTCCTCTGCCTCTTCTTCCCAAGTTGTTGAAGAAAATCAAAGCAGAGGGGATTCCAGTCATCCTCATCGCCCCGAATTGGCCCAGAAGGTCTTGATTCGCAGACATTGTCAACCTTCTCGCGGACGCCCCCTGGAAGCTTCCCGACGGGCAGATCTGCTGTCTCGAGGCCCGATTTGCCACCCCAATTCTCGGTCGCTCAATTTAACGGCGTGGCTGTTGAGACCGAGGTTTTGAGACGGGCAGGATTCTCTGATCGGGTAATTCATACCATGATCCGCGCCAGAAAGCCTTCTTCTTCGAAGGTCTATTACCGTACTTGGAAAGCCTATTTCTCCTGGTGTGAGGCCAATGACATCGCGCCCTTGGTTTTTTCGCTCCCTTCTATTCTGGCGTTTCTTCAGGCAGGGCTGGATGCGGGGCTTGCTCTCAGTTCCTTGAAGGGTCAAGTTTCGGCACTGTCCATTTTATTTCAGAAAACGCTGGCCTCCCGGCCCCAGGTCAAAACCTTCCTCCAGGGTGTGGCTCACACGGTTCCTCCGTACCGAGCTCCCGTGGATCCTTGGGATCTTAATTTGGTTCTTCAGGTTCTGCAGGGTCCTCCTTTTGAACCTCTCAGGGACGTTTCCCTTTCCCTCCTTTCTTGGAAAGTGGCCTTTCTGGTGGCCATTACCTCCATCCGGCGCGTGTCGGAATTAGCGGTACTTTCTTGCCGCTCTCCTTTTTTGGTCCTTCATCAGGACAAGGTAGTTCTGCGGCCTCCGCCCTCTTTTCTTCCGAAGGTGGTATCTTCGTTTCACCTCAATGAGGACATTGTTCTGCCATCCTTCTGCCCGAGCCCAGCTCACCCTCGGGAGCGGTCTTTGGACAAGCTGGACCTAGTCAGGGCATTGAGAGTCTATCTAGCCCGGACGACTTCATTGCGGAAGTCAGACTCTCTGTTCATCACCCAGCCTCAAAGGCCACTATTGCGCGCTGGATCAGATCGGCAATTTTGGAGGCATACCGGGTCAAGCATCGAGTGGCCCCTCCAGGGATCAGAGCGCACTCTACCCGGGCGGTGGGTGCCTCCTGGGCGGTGCGCCACAGAGCTTCCGCGCTGCAGCTTTGCAATGCTGCAACGTGGTCATCGGTTCACACCTTTGTGAAATTCTACAGGGTCCACACCTACGCTTCGGCGGACGCCAGCCTATGTAGGATCCTGCAGGCTGCGGTGGCGAGTCCACTGGCCTGATGAAAGTTTGTTTCCCACCCCAGGGACTGCTTTGGGACGTCCCATGGTCTCTGTGTCCCCCAATAAGGCGAACGAGAAAACAGGATTTTTTGGGTTGCTTACCGTAAAATCTGTTTCTCGGAGCCTTCATTGGGGGACACAGCACCCTCCCATGTTCTACAACTCCTGTTCTTATGTTTGTCGGTTTGTTACAGTTGAGTTGTTTGTTCTGCTTTCAATCTATTCTGTTACTTCTCCTACTGCTTTCTCACTAACTGAGGAACTTCCTGCCGGTCGGTGGGGTGTACACTGCGGAGGAGGAGCTAACTTTTTTTGTGCATAGTGTCAGCCTCCTAGTGGCAGCAGCATACACCCATGGTCTCTGTGTCCCCCAATGAAGGCTCCGAGAAACAGATTTTACGGTAAGCAACCCAAAAAAATCCTGTTTTTTGCATCGCTTTATTCTGCGAGCTATAACTTTTTTATTTTTTTGTGGATGATGCTGTGTGGCGGCTCGTTTTTTGCGGGACAAGATGACGTTTTCAGCGGTACCAAGTATATTTATATGCGTCTTTTTGATCGCGTGTTATTGCACTTTTTGTTCGGTGGTATGATAAATCATTTTTTGCTTCGTTTTTTTATTTTTTAAGGGGTTCGCTAAAGGGGTTAACTAATGGGACAGTTTTATAGGGCGGGTCGCTACGGACGCGCCGATACCAAATATGTGTACTTTTATAGTTTTTTTTCTTTTCAAAAAATGAATTTGGGAATTTTTTTAGCGATTTTTTTTTTTTAATTATTTTTCACGCTTTTTTTTAAATTTTTTTTTTTTAACTTTATTAGGTTGTCCCAGGGGGGACATCACTGTCCTGTGACAGACCGCTGATCTGTCACATCACAGATCACTGTGACAGATCAGCGATCTGTCACAGGCATAGACGCAGACTTCCTCATGCCTGCGCTTTGCAGACACTGAGGAAGTCAGCTCCCTAAAAATGAATTTATTGGGGAATATATATTTTTTTTTTTTTTACTAATTTATTTAGCGATTTTTTTAAAATTATTTTTACACTTTTTTTTTTTTTTTTTTTTACTTTATTACATAGTCCCAGGTGGGACATCACTGTCCTGTGACAGATCAGCAATCTGTCACAGGCAGTTCTGCAGACTTCGCTTTGCAGGCAGTGAGGAAGTCAGCTCCCTAGAGGTCCCCGAAGGCCCCCGTCGCCATCTTGGATCCGGGGGCCTGTAGGGAAAGAGACCCCCGCAGCAGCGCTGCACATTGCGCTGCCGTGGGGGGCTCAGGGAAGCACAGAGGGAGCTCCCTCCCTGCCGATGCTTCCCTTTAACTCCCGGTACACCGCGATCGCGTTTGATCGCGGTGTACAAGGGGTTAACGTGTCGGGGGCGGTCCGTGACCGCCCCTGCCACATTGTGCCGGGTGTCATCTGTGATAATCAGCTGACACCCGGCCGCGATCAGCGGCGCTCACCACGTGGGCGCCGCTGATCGCATTAGACGTACTATCCCGTCCTTGGGAGTTAAGTCCCAGGGCACATGGACGGGATAGTACGTCTAATGGCAGAAAGGGGTTAAATAAAAGTTCAACGATGCAAAAAATCACATCATAAAAAGGGTAAAAGTGCATTTAGACCATTCTAGAAAAAAAAAAAAAAATTCAGATTAAATAAAAGTTCAACGATTCAAAATATTAAATCTCATCAAGGGTGCTCCAGCCACTGGCATCTCCATTAATTTGGTCTATGGACTGATTTTGGTCCTGAATGACCAAAAAGAGGTGGCTGCACATGCATGGACAATTTTTAATTGATATTGGAAAGAATTCAGTGTACTTTCAAGTCCTTACACTTTTACAAGCATGATTGCTACCCGGGTACGATTCCTACTGGCTGTGGTTTGGCAGCATGAATCCACTGACATTCCTTCAAACACTAATCTTTAAGAAAAAAAATATTTTAACCTTTTACATCTTAAGTGGAAAAACCATTTCTCATACCTGAAGACAGTGTGCCAAGTTGCAATATGCATCTGGGAAATCCGGTTTTAGCTTTAAAGCAGTCCTGTATGAAGCTATTGCTTCTGGTATGTTACCAGAATCCTATGGGGCAAGAACGACACATTTAGAAGTAATAAACCACAGTCTCTCTCCCAATGCTTTCAATAATGCAGATATTTTCAAGCATTGATTTAACATTTACGTACCTTATGAATGGATGCAAGATTACTGTGAGCGTCAGCAAATGCTGGATTGATCTGGATAGCTCTGGTATAGCACTGCAGTGCTCCTTGGACATCCTGCATCTCCTTCAATGTGTTACCCATGTTTGAATAAGCATCAGCAAATGTTGGACTGATTCTGAAAAGAAAAGAAACCTTGAGCATAGAAAAAGAACAAAAAGGCTTTACCAAATTTACCATACAAGTCCAAATTACCGAATGGCTTCCTTGTAATGCATGAGAGCTTCTTGAAGCTTTCCTTGCTGTTGCAGTACACTGGCCAGATTAGAATGAGCTGCTGCAAACTCTGGAAACACCTAAAATGCAAAAATATTATGTGCTACAGGTGAGTTTTTAAAAAGCAAAAAACACTAAGCATTTTGAACAACTTGATCAGCATCTACCTCTAGAGCTTTCCGATACAGACGCACAGCTTCCTCAATATTTCCTTGTTCTCGCTTAATGTTGGCCAGGTTATTCAGAGAATCAGCATGAGTCGGACAGAGGCGAAGAGCAGTGTTGTAGCATTCTTCAGCATCGACAACCTTATTAAAAAAAAAAAAAAATAAATAAAATATATATATTTATTTATTTAGAAAGAGAATCTGACATATTCGGATGTCAGATTCATGAATGAGAAAGGCCAAGTAACGCGAGTTTCTACTTACGCTGCCTTTTTCCTTGAGAGCATTGGCGAGATTACAATAAGCATCAGGAAAGTGAGGTTGAAGTTCTATAGCCCTTCGGTATGTGTCGATGGCAAGATCAATAAGCCCTTGTTCATAGTAAACACAAGCTAAATTTCCATGAACCACTGCATGATTTGGGCTGAGGCTAAGAGCTCGTAAATATGCAGCCACAGCTCTGAATCACAAAGAGAAAAACAAAATATTCACTTACAAAAAGGAAGGTCTATTGGAGAAAACTACTGAGAACAATGCAAAGGAGAAGGGTAACAATTACCATGAAAGATTTACAGCACCTGTGTTGATTGTTGCTTTGCCTATGCTGTCAGGTCAGAATAGCTCTTTGCTCTATATAGAGGTGTTAGATGTATAAACGAACCAATGAATAGGAAACATTGGTAGAAAAGGATTTCATCTTTTTAAAAAAAAAAAAAAAAAAAAAACAACTGAACAGACTTTCAACATTTTTAGATCTGTTACACATGCGGAAGGAGTCAAGAAGCACTGAGGTATAATAGGGAGGAAAGATGGATTTTTTGGTTCTTACCGTAAAATCTTTCTTGGAGCCTTCAATGGGGGACACAGAATACCATGGGTGTATGCTGCTGCTAGGAGGCTGACACTATGCAAAACAAGAAAATTAGCTCCTCCCCGGCAGTATACACCCACCGACAGGCACTAGGCACCTCAGTTGGTGAGAAAGCAGTAGAAGCAACGGAACACTCTAAACATATGTACCACCCCAACAAGGGACTCAAAGACCCAACACGGTACAATTTAAACAGGGAGGGTGCTGTGTCCCCCAATGAAGGCTTCAAGAAAGAGATTTTACGGTAAGAACCAAAAATCCAATCTTTCTTTATCGCCTTATTGGGGGACACAGAATACCATGGGACGTTCCAAAGCAGTCCCAAGGGCGGGAACAGCAATACGGAACGAAAGAACAGGAAAGGCTTAGGTCGGCTGGCGCACCACCGCCGCCTGCAGAACCTTCCTACCAACAACTGCATCAGACGAGGCCTGGGTATGAACCCTGTAGAACCTCGCAAATGTGTGCAAGGACGACCAGGTCGCGGCCCTGCAAAGTTGCAGAGCTGAAGCCTGGTGTCGAACGGCCCACGAAGCTGCCACAGCCCGGGTGGAGTGAACTCACTCCCGGAGGGGGCCGTTTTTCTTGAAGTCGGTATGCTTCCTGAATGGTAGAACGAATCCAGCGAGCGATCGTGGATTTGGATGCCGGAAGCCCTTTCCTGTGACCTTCAGAGATGACCAGCAATGAATCGAAGTGACTAAGTGAAGCGGTCCTAGCGAGGTAGACACGCAAGGCCCTAACAACATCCAGTTTGTGGAGTGACTTCTCAAGAGGGTGAGAAGGAGCCGGACAAAACGATGGAAGAACGATATCCTCGTTGATGTGAAAGGAGGAAACCACCTTTGGCAGGAAGGAAGGAACGGGCCTGAGGACGACTTTATCCTGATGGGGCACCAGATAAGGAGACCGACATGACAAGGCCGCTAACTCAAACTCTTCTGATGGATGTAATGGCGATCAAAAAGGTTACCTTCCATGACAGAAGTGACAAAGGAATGTCCTGGATGGGCTCAACGGCGCCTTTTGGAGAGCGCCAAGAACGAGATTGAGATCCCACTGTTCTATTGGTGAATGATGAGGAGCCACATGCGCGACTCCTTGGAGGAACATCTTAACCTGCGGTGAGGAAGCGAGCTCTCTTTGAAAGAGGATAGACAAAGCAGAAACCTGGCCCTTCAGGGTACTGAGAGACAGACCCGAATCTAAGCCAGACTGGAGAAAACCCAGTATGGACGGAATGGAAAAGGCCATTGGAAAAACTTTTTTTTTATCGTCGCACCAACGGAAAAAAGCCTTCCAACACCTGTGGTAAATGCGGGAAGAGGCTGGCTTCCTGGCTTTGATCATCGTCTGAATCACCTGGTTGGAAAAACCTGATTCTCTTAGGATTGCGGCCTCAACGGCCATGCTGTTAAATTCAGAGACCGAGAATTCTCGTGGTAAAGGGGGCCTTGCGAGAGAAGATCTGGACGGTCTGGAAGTCTCCAGGGAACGTCCGCGAGCATGTTCACCAGTTCCGCATACCAAGGCCTTCTCGGCCAGTCTGGAGCCACAAGAATTACTGGAACGCCTTCCGATTTTATCTTCTTGACCACTCTTGGGCTCCATTGATTCTATCACCGATCGAAGAGACTCCATTTTGAAATGAAGAATCTTCACGTGGCGATTGAGCAATTTGAGGTCCAGGATTGGCCGCAGGGAGCCATCTTTCTTTGGGACTACGAAGAGATTTGAGTAGAACCCTGAAAACCGTTCGTCTGAGGGAACGGGAACAATCACTCCGGCGGAAAGAAGGGAGGAGACGGCCTGAAAGAATCCTGGATTGTGGGACCGTTGTCTTGGAGGTCGAGACAGGAAAAAACGCCTGTCTGGCGGGGAAGAAAATTTGATCTTGTAACCAGATGCGATGATTTCCCTGACCCAAGCGTCGTCGACAAGCGACAGCCAAGCGTCCACGAAAAAGGAAAGTCTGCCTCCCACCCTTGAAAAACTTCCAGGTGGGGGTGCCCCGTCACTTGGAGGCAAACCTACCGGAACGGGCACCTGAGGACCTGGAGTATTGTCCTCTAGATCTCCAGCGGGGAGTGGGCTTGTAAGAAGGTTTCTTCTGCTCTCGCTCCCTAGATGCGGAAGGACGCTCTTGCTGGACAGATCTCGCTGTGGACGAGAACGGACGAAAAGGCCTAAAGGGCCGAAAACCCTTTCTATTAAAAAGGCGTCTTGGTCGAGACTGGGGGAGGGAAGTACTTTTACCCCCAGTGGCATCGGAAATTATTTGATCCAGCTTGGCCCCAAAGAGCCTAGAACCATGGAAGGGCAGATTGGTGAGCGACTTTGAGGTGGTATCCGCATTCCATGACTTTAACCAAAGAACTCGGCGTACAGCCACTATATTGCTGTTAGCCCTTGCTATGCAACCGGCTGCATCTAAGGAGGCGGCTAAAAGGTATTTACCTGCATGATTAATTTGATCTGCTAGATCTGCCAGCTCGTCCTGGGGAGCTGCCACTAAGATGCCCCTGCGAAGAATTTTTGCCCAAGCCGAAATGACTTTAGCCACCCAGGAGGAGGCGAAAATAGGGCAGAGGGAGGCGCCGAAGGCCTCAAAGATAGACTTCGCCAAGGATTCTAACTGCCTGTCTGTTGGATCCTTAAGCGATGCCCCGTCTGGAAGGGACAGAACAGTCTTAGAGGCTATGCGAGAAACGGGAGGGTCCACCTCAGGGGCTTTGGTCTATTTAGAAAGCAAATCAGCCTCAAAATGGGTACAGAACATCTAAATACCTGCGGCGCGAAAAGCGTTGCTCAGGGTGCTCCCAATGTTTGGCTAGAGTAGTGTCAAACTCCTTGTGGTTTGGAAAAGTTTTGGATGGAGGCCTTGATCATTTAAATGGAACAGAACATTCCTGAGGAAGGGGCTTGTCCCGCTTAATCTCCAGGATTTGGAAGATAGCTGAAAGAAGACTATCGACCATATTTCGTGTTTTAGACATGTCATCTGCTTCTGAACTAGATCCTGATTGTGGATCGTCGTCTGACCTAAGGTCGTCCTCTGAAGGAGACGGACACCTGGGTGAAGCAGATGGGCCTAGCGAACTGGAAGACGAGCCCGATAGGAGACGCTTCCTGGACATCCTACTCGGCCTGTCCCTCTGAAGGTCGCGGTCAGGAGAGAGGCGGTCGGTGCAGCGGTGGCTGTAGATAGCTGAGGCAAACGTTCTAGGACCTGGACCAGGGACTGAGAGACTTTGGTCAGATAGGAGACCGACAGACATAGCTACGGCCCATTCTGGGAGAGGGGAAGTGCCCTCATCACGGGAATCTGTGTGCTCCTGAGAGGCCGACATAGCTGAAGGACTGCAGGACGGGCAGAAAGGAGATGGCTGACCCGAAGCCCACTTCTTTTTACAGCGCGCACAGGCGTAATGAGTAGCGGTGGGCATGAAACAGAGCTCTCCTGCAGGGTTGGGCATAAGGAAAACTGCGCTGAATGGCCGCGGGAATTTGGGAAGAACTGCGGAGGCTAATATTTCTGCATAGAGCAGAGCCTACCTAGTACCGGCGAGCAGCAGAAACGCTGAAGTGTCCCCCAAGCAGCGCAGAAAGCCAGGACCGAAAAAACAGGAAATGCCTGATAAGGTGAGCGGTGGGCGGAGCTTAGCGGCTGAGCCACAATTGGAGCTGACATACAAGGAGAAAAAGGAGCCCTGTGATGGGCTAAAAAAGGCGCGAGGACAGCGCGCTCAGAAGGTGGAGGAGGCGCTCTGAGAGCGGGAGCTGAAAACGAAAGAGCCGGCACCGCAGCCCCGTGATGGAATCGCCCAGGAAGGTGAAGAGAAGGCCTGTAAGGAAGTACTGTGCGCGCAGAAAAGCTTTGGAAAACCCTGCCCAGCTGTGACAACGGGGAGAGAAAACCCTGTATTCAGCCCTTGAATATAAGTGGAGAGGCGCGCGGCTGATGAGAGCGGCGCCCGTCAGGCAGGGAGAGGGGCGGGAGATTCAAACAGCCTGATGTGTTCGGCTGTCCAGTTTTCCACCGATGTGCCTCTTGGTAATGCTGCGGGCTGGAGGGATCATACAGGCACTTACCTGACGTCCCTGAAGAGGATGATAACAGGGGCCTCACAAGGGTAGTGGCAAGCCGCTGGCAACTGTCCTCTGTACCCGCATCCTGCAGAAGACGGCATTAACCTCTTGATGGCGAGGAAAATCTTGCGATCGCCGTCTTCCTCTCAGCCCTGTCCCGAGAGAGGGGTGAGGAGGGGGATTTGGCAAGGACCAGCCACCTGTCCACATCCCATAGCACCAGAAGGTGATATGGAAAAAGTCCTGCCAGCGTACTGAGAGTTGTGATGTGGGATCAGCCACACTGCTCGCTCAGCCGCCTGATATGGGAAAGCAGGGTGAACTTCCACCCTGTTTCCTGACTTGAATCTGCAAAACAAAAGACAAAAAAATTAAAAAGTTCCACTAGAACACCTAAAGGAAAGAAAGGTTAATTGCGGATCTGGGAAGATCCCGGTCCGCCTCCTACAGACACTAAGCACAAACTGAAGTGCCTAGCGCCTGTCGGTGGGTGTATACTGCCGGGGAGGAGCTAATTTTCTTGTTTTGCATAGTGTCAGCCTCCTAGCAGCAGCAGCAGCATACACCCATGGTATTCTGTGTCCCCCAATAAGGCGATAAATAAAAAACAATAGCAGAACGTAAACTAAATTTACAAGAGAAACATCAAAATGTCAATTACAAGGTTCTGAAAGAAATTGATTTACCTGTCAAATATACGAGCCTCTTTAAGGACATTTCCCAAATTAATGTAGGCATCAAGAAAATTAGGATCAAGAGTTACTGCCTGTAAAATAATGAAATATAAATAATATAACTGAGTACAAATATTACTTGCCCAATCAGCTCACAGAACACATTTGAAATGCATCAAAAGCTCAACATGCCCCATTATGAAGGCTAATGGATAACCCTACCAGCACACCTTCCTGTCAAGTCATTGGTGGCTGCTGTGGCGAGCGTGTGCCCATAGCATGGGAAAATCACCAGTCTAGGTGGCCAAATCACGCACGTAGAAACACATTGAGACAATAAATGTACTATTAGATCAACTTTTAATGTACCTTATTCAGAGGATCTTTTGATTGTCCAGCATTTCCTTGATTCCATTATTGAATCCAGTTTTGCTGTGTGTATAGGTCTGTCCTCTGGATGTTATGATGGAATTGGAATTGGCCCGGTCAAGGTTCAGATGCAATTAGATGATGTACATTTGGGGTTCGATTAGAAAACATTATCTTAAAATCTCCCAGTACAGGTGTTATTTGTTGGGTGCAGAGTGCAATTACTGGTGTATTATGGTTGCTGAGTGCTTACCTACCTTGTATTAATGCAGTTTGTCTCATTTTCTTAAGGAATAACAGTCATTTACATTTTTATTTTATAAATAAATAGTACACATGAAAATAATAAACCTTGCACTAGGTTTTATTCTCTCCTTCTGGACTGATCTTTCACTCTCAATTTATGGGTAAACACTGGAAGACACAGGTTCCTATTACAATTTAAGGAGATGACAGTAAGTTTTAATAAGATTCTACCTAGATAGGAGGGGGAGGTGTGCTGCCCCTCGCTCATCTCTTCTACATAGAATCACATTGGTAGCGGCTCTCATCTCCTATCCAGCAATGTAAAACTCGGTCTTCACTGAATACAGATTTAAGCCAGGAATTGAGAATTTTGGAAATAATCAATCCAGGAGGAGAAAGAAAATAATTTCTCTAAGACGACATATCAGACAATGCCTTATTTTCATGTACACTACGATTTATGCAATAAATAAGACACCACTTTTTTATAATCTTTGAATCTATGGTGTGTATTCTGATAGAACATTAACCCCTTCGTGACCGGGCCAATTTGTTAAATTCTGACCAATGTCACTTTAAGTGGTCATAACTCTGGAATGCTGCAACAAATCCCAGTGATTTTAACCCCTTTCTGCCATGAGACGTACTATCCCGTCCATGTGCCCTGGGACTTAATTCCCAGGGACAGGATAGTACATCATAGCGATCAGCGTCGCCCACGCGGTGAGCGCCCCTGATCGCTGCTGATTATCACAGCTGACACGGGCACAATGTGTCAGGGGCGGTCACGGACCGCCCCCGACACGTTAACCCCTTGCACACCGCGATCAAACACGATTGCGGTGTACCGGGGGTTAAAGGGAAGCATCGGCAGGGAGGGGGCTCCCTCCGTGCTTCCCTGAGCCCCCACAGCAGCGCAATGTGCAGCGCTGCTGCGGGGGGCTCCTTCCCTGCAGGCCCCCGAATCCAAGATGGCGACGGGGACCTTTGGGAGCCGGCTTCCTCAGTGCCTGCAAAGCGCAGGCAAAAGGAAGCCTGCTGCACTGCCTGTGACAGATCGCTGATCTGTCACAGTGATCTGTGATGTGACAGATCAGCGATCTGTCACAGGACAGTGATGTCCCACCTGAGACAATGTAATAAAGTTAAAAAAAAATAAATAAATAAACAAAAAAAAGTGTTAAAATAATTTAAAAAAAAAAATAAAAAAAAAATAAAAAATAGCCAAATAAATTTAGAAAAAAAAATCCCTCAAATTAATTTTTAGGAAAAATAAATAAATGTACACATTTGGTATCGCCGCGTCCGTAACGACCTGCCCAATAAAACTGTCCCATTAGTTAACCCCTTTAGCGAACCCATTAAAAAATAAAAAAAAGACAAAATAATGATTTATTATCATACCGCCGAACAAAAAGTGCAATAACGCGCGATCAAAAAGACGCATATAAATATCCATGGTACTGCTGAAAACGTCATCTTGTCCCTTTAAAAAACGAGCCGCCATACAGCATCATCAGCAAAAAAATAAAAAAAAGTTATAGCTCGCAGAATTAAGCGATGCAAAAATAATTATTTACATAAAATAGTTTTCAATGCATAAAACCGACAAAACATACCCCCCCAAAGAAATTAATGAAACGCTGGTTTTTGTTCATTCTGCGTCCCAAAAATCGGAATAAAAAGCGATCAAAAAAATGTCACATGCCCGAAAATGGTACCAACAAAAACGTCAACTCGTCCCGCAAAGAATAAGACCTCACATGACTCGGTGGGTCAAAATACGAAAAAATTATAGCTCTCAATATGTGGTAATGCAAAAACTTTTTACAATAAAGAGCGTCTTTTAGCGTGCGACAGCTGCCAAACATAAAAACCGCCATAAATAGTAAATCAAACCCCCCCGTTATCACCCCCTTAGTTAGGGAAAAATAATAAAATTAAAAGAAAATGTATTTATTTCCATTTTCCCATTAGGGTTAGGGCTGAGATTAGGGTTAGGGGTGTGTTGGGGTTAGGGTTGGAGTTAGAATTGGGGGTTTCCACTGTTTGGGCACATCAGGTGCTCTCCAAATGCAACATGGCGTCTGATATCAATTCCAGCCAATTCTGAGTTGAGAAAGTCAAATAGTGCTCCTTCCCTTCCAAGCTCTGCCATGCGCCCAAACAGTGTTTTACCCCCACATAAAGGGTATCAGCCTACTCAGGACAAATTGCAAAACAACTTTTGGGGTCCAATTTCTCCTGTTACCCTTAGGAAAACAATTTGGGGGCAAATATATCATTTTTGTGGAAAATAATGATTTTTTTATTTTCACGGCCGGGAGTTATAAACTTCTGTGAATCACTTGGGGGTTCAAAGTGCTCACCACACATCTAGATAAGTTCCGTGGGGGGGTCTAGTTTCCAAAATAGGGTCACTTGTGGGGAGTTTCAATAGTTTAGGTACATCAGGGGCTCTCCAAACGCACATGACACCCGCAGACCATTCCATCAAAGTCTGCATTCCAAGACGTCACTACTTCCCTTCCGAGACCCGACGTGTGCCCATACAGTAGTTTACTCCCACATATGGGGTGTGTCAGCGTACTCAGGACAAATTGGACAACAACTTTTGGGGTCCAATTTCTCCTGGTACCCTTGGGAAAATAAAAAATTGGTGACTAAAACATCATGCTTGTGGAAAAAATACGATTTTTTATTTTCACGCCCGGGCATTCTAAACTTCTGTGAAGCACTGGAGGGGTTAAAGTGCTCACCACACATTTAGATAAGTTCCTTGGGGGGTCTAGTTTCCAAAATGGTGTCATTTGTGGGGGGTTTCCACTGTTTTGGTACATCAGGGGCTCTCCAAACGCAACATGGTGTTTGATCTCATTTCCAGCTAAAAACGTCAAATGGCGCTGCTTCCCTTCCAAGCTCTGCCATGTGCCCAAATAGTGGTCTACCCCCACATATGGGGTATCAGCGTACTCAGGACAAATTGCACAATTACTTTTAGGGTCCTGTTACCCTTGGAAATATAAGAATTGAGGGTGACGAGATCATTTTTTGTGGAAAAAATATGATTTTTTAATTGCACGGCTGTATGTTATAAACTTCTGTGAAGCCCTTGGGGGTTTCAAAGTTCTCACCACACATCTAGATAAGTTCCTTGGGGGGGGGGGGGGTCTAGTTTCCAAAATGGGGTCACTTGTGGGGGGTTTCCACTGTTTAGGTACATCAGGGGCTCTCCAAACGTGAGATGGCGTCCGATCAGAATTCCTGCCAATTTTGCATTGAAAGAGTCAAAATGGCGCTCCTTCCCTTCTGAGCTCAGCCATGCGCCGAAACAGTGGTCCCCCCCCCCCACATATCAGGTATCAGCATACTCAGGACAAATTGCACAATAAATTTTGCAGTCCAATTTCTCCTGTTACCCTTGGTAAAATAAAAAAATTGAACCTGAAGTATTTTTTTTGTGAAAAAAAGTTGTCTATTTTTTTTTTTTTTTAAATATTCAAAAAATTCCTGTGATGCACCTAAAGGGTTAATAAACTTTTTGAATGTGGTTTTGAGCACCTTAAGGGGTGCAGTTTTTAGAATGGTGTCACTTTTGGGTATTTTTTTTATCATATAGACCCCTCAAAGTGGCTTCAAATGTGATGTGGTCCGTAAAAATAAAATGGTGTTGCAAAAATGAGAAATCGCTGGTCAACTTTTAACCCTTATAACTTCCTAACAAAAAAAAATTTTGGTTCCAAAATTGTGCTGATGTAAACACGTGGGAAATGTTACTTATTCAGTTTTTTGTGTGCCGTATCTCTGTGATTTAAGGGCATAAAAATTCAAAGTTGGAAAATTGCAAAATTTTCGCCAAATTTCCGTTTTTTTCACAAATAAACGCAAGTTATTTGAATGAAATTTTACCACTAACATGAAGTACAATATGTCACGAGAAAACAATATCAGAATCACCGGGATCCATGGAAGCGTTTCAGAGTTATTACCTCATAAAGGGACAGTGGTCAGAATTGTAAAAAAAAAAAAAAAAAATGGCCCGGTCATTAACGTGCAAACCACCCTTGGTGCTTAAGGGGTTAAGACTGTTTTTTCGTGGCACATTATAATTTGTGATAGTGGTAAATTTAGATTGATATATTTTGTGTTATCAGAAACTTGACAAAAATGAAAAAAAATTGCAATTTTCAAACTTTGAATGATTATCCCTTTAATCCAGATAGTCATGCCACAGAAAAACATTAATAAACAACATTTCCCACATGTCTGCTTTACATCAGCATCATTTTTAAAACGCTAATTTATTTTGTTAGCCTTTTAGGAGCTTTAAAAATGTAGCAATAATTTTTCATTTTTTCAAGGAAATTTACAAAATGTATTTTTTTGAGGGACCTATCCAAGTTTGAAGTGACATTGGGGGTCCTATATATTGGAAAACCCCAAACATGATACCATTTAAAAAACTGCACCCCCTGACATATTGAAAACTGCTGTCCTAGCGAGATCGCTGAGTCACATGTTTTGTGACGCAACAGCAATCTCACCAGCAAGATCGCTGTGTGTGACACTGACCAGCGACCGGCCCCCCCTGCCGGTTATCGCTGATCGTCCTGGAATGGCCGGGACATTTTTTTGATCGCTGGTCTCCCGCTGGCCAGCACGCATCGCTGTGTGACAGGCAGGAGACCAGCAATCAGCGCGCTGGTAACTAAGGTAAATGTCGGGAATCTAAGCGGTGCGCAGCGCTTAGAAACCCGATGTGTACCTTAGTTACCAGCGCCCTGGTGCAGGGAGCTGGTAACCAAGGTACACATCGGGTTTCCAAGTGCCACGCGCTGCTTAGAAACCCGATGTGTACCTAGGTTACCAGCTCCCTGCACCAGCGCGCTGGTAACTAAGGTACACAGTGGGTAACTAAGCGACGTGCGTTGCTTGTTACTCTCCTGTCGCTGATGAAGCTGCCTGTTTGGCAGCTCACCAGCGATCATGTAGCGACACACCAGCGATCCTGACAAGGTCATATCGTTGTCGGGATCGCTGGTGTGTCGCTATGTGTGACGGGGCCCTAAGGCCGCTATTTGGCCATGAACTGCTATGGCAAACATCAGGAACACACAATAGTGATCTCTGTGTGTCAATTAGATTAAAGTGCAAGCCCCCACAATCTATTAACCATTTATTTGATGTAGTCACTTTTGACAGCAGCAACTAAGGGGTTAAACAGATATGCATGGTGCCAACACCGATCATTTGTGATACAGCAAGTTGTCAGATATAGTGGACAGTCGACAGCTGCTGGATTGTCATCTGTATGGGGATGATATTCCCTTATATCTCAGGTCAGTAAATACACGTATTGGCCGTCATGAAGGGGTTAAATTACATCACCACCAAGAACTGTATGGTGGTGAATAAGGGACAGTCAACGAGGAGTGGGATACACCATATGTGTTTCACATCCCAGAGTGCCAAGCTTCATGGCCAGGCAGGCCTTAGCTTTAAGGTACAACATGGCTTACGTTTATCTACAAATACTTTACCTATAGTTTATAATATGTATGCCCCAATGTGTATCTACCACCAGTACTTTACAGTATTTGGACTGGTTCCAAAAAACATTATCTAATATCTGTAACTATTAGGCTGTGTGCACACGTAGCGATTTTTAAGCGTTTTTGCCGCGATTTTCAGCGCGAAAACGCTTAAAAATCGTGTACAGAACGCCCCCATGCATTCCTATGGCATTCCGCACATGCTGTGCTAATGCTGCGCTTTTTTCCGCGGCGGAACCGCATCGCGGAAAAAATCGCAGCATGCTCATTCTTTGTGCGGAATCGCAAAGAATTGCCGCGATTCCGCACCCATAGGAATGCATGAGAATCGCTTACTTCCCGTATGTGGCTATGCCTTAGGCTATGTGCACACGTAGCGTTTTAAAACGCTTACTTAGCCTTAGGCTATGTGCACACGTAGCGTTTTAAAACGCTTACTAAAAACCGGACTCCTTCCCAGAAATCGCGCGGTTTTTTCCGTGCGATTTTACCGTGATTATGCCGCGATTTTCGCGTGCGATATTCAAGCACTTTCCAAGCGATTTGAAGCATCGCTTGGAAAGTGATTGACAGGTTGGTCACACTCGTCAAACATAGTGTTTGACAAGTGTGACCAGGTTTTTACTATTGAGGCCGCCTATGCGGCATCAATAGTAAAAGATAGGATGTTAAAATGCTTAAAAAAAAATTAAAAAAAAAATAATCGGTGTATATTTACCTTCCGGCGTCCCGCGCTGCATTCCCGGGCCTCAGCGTTCCCAGTAATGCCTTGCGAGACCTGTGATGAGGTAGTCTCGCGTTGCTATAGCGATCTCGCGAGACCGCTAGTCACGCGAGACTACGTCATCACTGGACCGTGCCGCAAGGCATTACTGGGAACGCTTAGGCCGGGAAAGCATCGCAGGACGCCGGAAGGTAAATATACCCCGATTTTTTATTTTTTATTCTTTTTTTACAGGGGTATGGTACCCAGGGCCTGGAGGACAGTCTCCTCTCCTCCACACCGTGGGTACCAACCGCACATGAGACGCTTAACTTCCCGCATGGTGGGCATAGCCACATGCGGGAAGTAAGCGATTCTCATGAATTCCTATGGGTGCGGAATCGCGGCAATTCTTTGCGATTCCGCACAAAGAATGAGCATGCTGCGATTTTTTCCGCGATGCGATTCCGCCGCGGAAAAAAGCGCAGCATTAGCACAGCATGTGCGGAATGCCATAGGAATGCATGGGGGGCGTTCTGTACACGATTTTTAAGCGTTTTCGCGCCGAAAATCGCGGCAAAAACGCTTAAAAATCGCTACGTGTGCACACAGCCTTAGCCTTCATCAAAGTGGCATTTTCAGCTTTTAATGCATATCAAATAAACTTTGCATTCTATTGGGGGGGGGGTTCTGTGAGGGTATTGCCATTTCCCTATGCTAATACCACCTATGGTATTCTGTAAAACAGTTGGAATTCTAAAAATATTAATATGCGTGAAGTGTCTAAAAGTATAGGTGACCCATCTAATATATCGGCTTGTACAATTCCTGATATACAATTTGTAGCTTTAAGTTTTACATGCTTCTATTGTGCGAGTTTTCCTCCAAGTATTACCTGCTGCGTGTGAGATCTGAGTCTATCCAAGAGGCTGCTGTCTTCACTTGTTTTCAGCAGAGCTCTAAAAGCTATACCTACTGGGGTATGTATATGTTTGTGCACATATCTTGGCTACTATAGTGCTGCGTTTTCTTTTTCTATATAATGCAGCTATCGCAGCTGGCAACTGTTCACACCTAGGAGGTGCTGTCAAGTTTTTTTTCTTTATATTTCACTATTGGACGTGTGACTGCCTCCAGCCTGACTCTGCACTCCTCCCATTGACCAGCAGGTGATGTTCATCATTTTTACTTAACCATTTGAATTGTAGGCTCAAGGCTCAGGAGAGACCTGTATTGTCCATATAACTGTAGGCTGATAGCGCAAGAGAGGTACAGTATGTACAGTAGAACAGAGACCCATCAGAGGGAGGACACCTTGCTGCAGTTGATGGGCACACATGAAATGGCCAATTTAAGCGCTAAGAACCTTCATTTTTGTAAGTTCATCTTACAGAATAATAACAGTTTAGATTTAATGTTTTCAGTGTTTGCATATATCTTGGCTCAGAGTGCTGCTGTGTTTTCTTTTCCTATACCTAAAGGGGTACGCCGGGGAGATAAAAAATTTTTGTAATGGCCATACGGCCATACCTACATAAACTATTAGGATAACCTGAATTGTGTCGTTTTCCACCCTCACTACCTGTAATTCTGTGTGATGTTGCAGCTGCTCCCCCTCCCTTATGGGTCATGCATCAGGGGGCATGGCCTGCTCCCTGCTAATAGAGGTAGCCAGGCCCCTGATACTATCTGATTGTATGCAGTTCAATATTAGGGACTTGACATTGGGCGTGGCCTGCTCCCAGCTGCTAGTAGCATGCCCACAGTATCAGACACCATTCAAGCTGATAGAATCAAGGGGTAAGCCGCTAACAGAAGGAAGGAGCAGGCCACATAAATGTCCAATAAGGGAGGGGGAGCAGCTGAGCACCACACAGGATTACAGGTAGTGAGGGTGGGAAACAGCAATATTCATGTTATCCTAATAGTTTATGAAGGCATGGCCATTACAATAATTTTTTTTTTATCTCCTGGACTACACCTTTACAGGGAATCTGTCACCGGAAGTTGCAGGCCTATGTAATTGGCCTGGGTCTAGTCCGATGGGGCGGTGTTTGTTCTTTTTTCTGCACCCCATCCGTGGCCCCCATCCGCGATCTTCTCCGGTATTAGAGTAGGTCTTCTCCATAGTTCGCTAGTGCGCAAAGCAATCTTGCTTCGTGCAGTATGCTTTGCCCAACTGTGGGCAAAGCCGATAATCATTACTGCGCATGTGCCGGTACACTATGTCCCGGAAGTATTTCACTGTGTTCCGGGACATAGTGTACCGGCGCATGCGCAGTAATGATTATCGGCTTTCCCCGCAGTTGGGCAAAGCGTACTGCGCTAAGCAAGGTTGCTTTGCGCATGTGCGAACTATGGAGAACTAATTAATTTCGGAGAAGTTCGCGGACGGGGGCCCACAGATGGGGTGGAGAAAGAAGAACAAACACCGCCCATCGGACCAGACCCAGGCCATTTACATAGACCTGCAACTTCCGGTGACAGATTCCCTTTAAAGGGGCATTCTCCCAAGTTGTCTGTTGAGCAGTTCAGAGCAATACAGTCTCCTTAGTTTCCTTACTTCTTGGTTTCTAGCAGGGCGGGCTCTCCTCGAGTCACAGCTCTGATGAATAGTAGAACTGTAGAAAACTATAAGTCCAAGCACAAGTTATACTTTGACACATTAAGCTCAGTGGTTTGTTCTGCAGTGTGCACTGTTATCTCTATGTAAATACAGGCATAACAGGGCTTTTGACAAATACACAGCTGTGGATAGCCAGAGCATAGAATCGTGATTAGCAGATCTATGGTCAAAGCTGCTGATTTATAACTTTCTCTCCAGAAAATGAAAGGTAAAGGCGGGACGGAGGTGAGCAGAGAACTATTGTATAAGAATTAGTGGGCTGGAAAGAGATGGCTGATATGTTAAGAGTTAGCACTCATCCTGAAAAAGGGACTCATGCACACTCTCTGCCAGGAACTCGAGGCAGAGTTCTATGGAAACCAGCTCTACACTATAAAATAAAAGCTGTCACTGCACATGAATGACAGCAGATAGAAAAAGCAAGTCAATTGCAAACTTGCTTATTTTCATGCTAATTAAAGCAATTTAAAAACTTGCGCCTACAGCCTATTTTGTCTGCCCTCCTTGATATAAGTTTCCCCCTCACCAAAACCAATTTTAGTTTTCACAAGATTTGCTGTTTTTAGAGGTTTAGATCTTTTTGTAGGATGCTTCTATGATTACTAAAATACAATTATAAACATTTCACAAGTTTTTACAATTAAAATTAAGCTTATGAAATGACTCAATATTTACAGTGTTGACTCATATTTCTAGACTTCCGCCCTCTGCCCTGGCAGCTGGATATCAGCTTCTGCGTCAAATCCTGACTGAGAGCAAACACATTCTTGCCTAATCGGTGTTTGGAGTGCATCACAATCTGTTTTATTTGTTCACCTGCATTTAGAGAATCGACCACAAGTTCACAATGTGATTTGACATCCGGGGAGTCAGGGCTATGGAGTCGGTAAGCCAAACCTCTGGCTCCTCAATTTTCATGACTCCCAACTCCACAGCACTGGTCACTACTGATCATTTACATAAAGTGCAGCACAGATTCATCTCAACAAAAAGCCCAGATCCTTAAATCAGGAACAGGACATTTATACAACATTTCATAACTTTCCCAAATTCTTATGACAAAAGCTACAGTACATCCTGCATTGTACCACTGTACACAACTTATTATATATTTTAGGAGTCGGTCCATTTTATACGGACTTCGACTCCACCACCCTGCGGGGAGTTTCCTGGCCATTTTCCCTGGTGCAGGGGATAATGAAAATTGGAGGAATAGCTTGTTCCCTTGATGCCATGAATCATGGGAAAGCAAAAGTTGCTCAAGCAGAGGAACATGTAAACTTCCTGAAGGAAGTTGATGGAAGTCAGTTTATTTGCATAACACACTTTTGCCATGAAAAGGATTTTTGCTCAGTTTTGGTACCAAGTTGTTATAAAATGATTTTACATAAAATTATTCCATATATATGGAATATATATGTAAATAATGTATGTAGGGTTACATACAAATTACAGATATTGCTTACAGTAAACAAACTAACAATGACAGACTGATACAGAGGGGAGAGTGTTGAGGAGAGCCTTAAGATCAAATAATTAACCTCAAGACATAAGAGATTGAGAGGAACTACCCACAAAGTGTATTATTTCACCTTACATGAGCTTTAGCAGATCAAAGTGTGACACTAAAGATGGCTGCCATTTCCTGTTTCACCACACACCATGTGCTGATGACCTCATGGATCCACCTACGGACTACTAGCTCACTGCCCAACCCACTAACCAATGGAATACATCCGAACACTCCCATTTTAGATTTAACCGAGCCCCCTTACAGGGGATATATATAAACCTAGGTTTGGATTAATAAAGCTCTCTCTCTTTGGAGCTGTGCCATAGATTGATCAAAGAGAGGTTACTTCCGACTGTCTCTGATGTAATTCTTTTAGTGCGCACTGATCAATACCCATTGGGCCAGGAGCAGGCAACTAGTGAACATTTCTTATTGTTTAACCTAACAAGAGGACCTTGCCCTTGGGGGCTTACAATCTACAGGATGGTGGGGAAGGAGACAGTAGGTTGGGGGGTTGCAGCAGCTCCGGTGTTGGTGAGGCAGTGGGGTCATTGCAGGCTGTAAGCTTTCCTGAAGAGGTGGGTTTTCAGGTTCCGTCTGAAGGATCGGATTATTAACTAGATGGGCATTTCCTGAAGGAAATACATGGTGCTTGAACAGCGCTGCCAGCTTTACAGCAGTGTATCAAGTGTCGACATAACATGCTAACCCCGCCCCCCGCATTACAAATCCCCATTCTAGTGATTTGGGGCTGTTTTTAAGTAATTTTTTTTTACAGTCAGCCTCTGGGGGGTGCCCTGATCTTAATGCACACACTTAAAATTAAATCTGTGACGAAAAAGTCACTCAGACTCCGTTTTTTGGGGTATTTTTTCGTCGCAGTCGAATGTTAATGTGTGCAGTAGCATCAGCTAAGGATTCCTCAGATTTTCCCGCAAAAACCGCATGCGTTTTTTAAAAAAAAACCACATGCATTTTTTAAGGGAAAATCTGAGGAATCCTTAGCTGATGCTGCTGCACACATGAAAATTGCACTGCGATGCCAAAATACCCCGAAAACCGGGGTCAGTGACCTTTTCTTCACAGATCGCCTCTGACAACCTGTCCCAGGCTCTTCCAGCCTGGGACAACCTGCCCCGCCTCTGACAACCTGCCCCAGGCTCCGACAGCCTCTAGCAACCTGCCCCCAGCCTCTGACAACCAGCCCCCAGCAGCCTCTGACAACCAGCCCCCAGGCTCCAGCAGCCTCTGACAACCAGCCCCCAGGCTCCAGCAGCCTCTGACAACCAGCCCCCAGGCTCCAGCAGCCTCTGACAACCAGCCCCCAGGCTCCAGCAGCCTCTGACAACCTGCCCCCAGGCTCCAGCAGCCTCTGACAACCTGCCCCCAGGCTCCAGCAGCCTCTGACAACCTGCCCCCAGGCTCCAGCAGCCTCTGACAACCTGCCCCCAGGCTCCAGCAGCCTCTGACAACCTGCCCCCAGGCTCCAGCAGCCTCTGACAACCTGCCCCCAGGCTCCGACAACCTCTGACAACCTGCCCCCAGCCTCCGACAACCTCTGACAACCTGCCCCCAGCAGCCTCTGACAACCAGCCCCCAGGCTCCAGCAGCCTCTGACAACCAGCCCCCAGGCTCCAGCAGCCTCTGACAACCAGCCCCCAGGCTCCAGCAGCCTCTGACAACCTGCCCCCAGGCTCCAGCAGCCTCTGACAACCTGCCCCCAGGCTCCAGCAGCCTCTGACAACCTGCCCCCAGGCTCCAGCAGCCTCTGACAACCTGCCCCCAGGCTCCAGCAGCCTCTGACAACCTGCCCCCAGGCTCCAGCAGCCTCTGACAACCTGCCCCCAGGCTCCAGCAGCCTCTGACAACCTGCCCCCAGGCTCCGACAACCTCTGACAACCTGCCCCCAGCCTCCGACAACCTCTGACAACCTGCCCCCAGCCTCCGACAGCCTCTGACAACCTGCCCCCAGCCTCTGACAACTTGGTAGCCACTTTGGCTATTAGCTAATATGGGTCATGTGTGGAAGCTGCATTTGCATAGCTGCCATCTTTGTAAGGTCACTGCACCTGCACTGTGGCTTCAATCCATGACAGTTGGAGGTCATGGAAAGGTCGCCATTAATTCCTATGGGAAAATTTTTGCTTAAAATGTGATTTTTTTTTTTTTTTAAAAAAACTACAAAATCGGATCGACCCCAAAAATACATAGCACACCTGTCCCCACCGAGGGCTTCGAAACGCTGCCTGAACGGGGTCTCTGCGCCAAGTGGTTCGGGCAGCATTAATTGCAGAAAACGCGGAGAAGTAGATTAACTAACTAGATGTGTATTTCCTGAAGGAAGTACAGATAGTGCTTTGAAATGGTGCCCGGGCTGCCCCTTTAAGAGAGACTTGCCTGCTGCCCCTGCAAGACTTTCAACTCTGGGTCCGATTTGGCGAGCAGGGCGGCTCAGCCTCCGATTTGGAGGCCGGGGTCAATCAGCTTTCGATTTGGCGCGCCGGCCCTTTAAGACTCATTTTGGTGCGCTGGCCCTTTAAGAATCACTTTGGCACGTCGGCCCTTTAAGAGCCAGTTTGGCGCACTGGGCTTCTAAATCCACTTTGGCGCACATTCTCTTGCAGGGGCATGCGTCATGTGATGAAGCTAGATTTGCATTTGTGCTGTGGGTTTCGCTTTAAGAGCTGATATGTGGCAGAAACTCTGTCCTGGTGGGGTCATGTAAAGTTCGTAGGCGTTGGCATAGTAACTGGGTCTGCCTGCGCATATCAATGAGCTTAACTACCGCAAGTGGTCCTCAAATTTGAATCGCCTCACGACTGCCCATGTATTCCAATGGAAAAATTTTCCCATTGAAATGCATTGAGACAATGAGCCCAATGAGCGTCGGAGTTTATCACAAAAATCCATGTTTCTCCTTCGCCTCATTGGGGGACATAGGACAGTGGGACGTCCTAAAGCAGTCCCTGGGTGGGAAGTCGACTCACCGGTCCAAGCTACACGCACCTACTATCTAAAGGTGCGCCACCGCTGCTTGGAGAATCCTTTTACCCAGGCTTGCATCTGCTGAAGCCAGAGTATGGACATTTGTAATGTTTGGAGAATGTGTGCTGGCTGGACCAGGTTGCCTCCTTGCATACCTGCTACGCAGATGACTGGTGCCGAACAGCATAAGAGGCGCCCACTGCTCGATTTGAGTGCGTTCTGATCTCTGCTGGCACAACTGCGCCTCTGATGTTGTAGGATTCCTGAATCATCAGCCGAATCCACCTGGCTATGGTCGCTCTTGAGGCAGCAAGTCCTCTCCTGCATCCCTCAGGGAGCACGAACAGCGTGTCTGTCTGACGAAAGGATGCTGTCCGTGACATGTACCTCCTGGGAGCTCTCGCCAGGTCCAACGTATGAACAGCCTTTTCCACCCGGTGTACCGATGCCGAGAAAAAGGAGGGCAAGGTAATATTCTCATTAAGACGAAATGAGGAAACGACCCTTGGCAGAAAAGGGGAAGCTGGCCTGAGAACCACCTTATCCTTGTGAGATATCAGGAATGGAGCTCGGCAAGATAGAGCTGCCAGCTACGGGACCTGCCTGATTGATTGATTTTATCGCCACGAGGAATACCACCTTCCAGGGAAGGTATGTCGAAGAGACCTCTTGTAGTGGCTTGAATGTAGCTTCCTGCAGAACACTTAGAACCAGGTTAAGGTCCCAGTTGTCCCGAGGGGACCTATAGGGGGGTACAAAGTGTGAGACCCCCTGGCTGAAGGTCTATACCTGCAGATTGGTAGTGCAGGCAGGTATCAGTCTCCTCCTGAGGGAACTTGGAGCTAAACCCGAGTCCAAGCCAGACTGGGAAAAACGCCAAAATGTTGGGAATAGAGAATCTTAGTGGAGAACGACCGTGGTCCTGACACCATGAAAAGACAATCCTCCAGGTGTGGTGGAAATATGTGCTGAGGCGGGCTTCCGGGCGCTAACCATTGTAGTAATCACATTGCGTTCGAACCCAGCCTAGGTCAGAATCCAAGATTCAATGGCTAAGCCATCAAACACAGGGCCCCTGGGTTCGGGTGGTAGATCGGGCCCTGGGAAAGTAGGTCTGTCGGCGAGTAGCTGCACCAGGTTTGCGTACTATGCCCGCCGAGGCCAATCTGGGGCCAGTAGCATCACTGGAACCCCCTTCTGCCTTGATCCTCTTGATGATCCTTGGGAGTAGCGGCAGAGGGGGAAATGGGTATGGGAGGCCAATACTGGTTTCATGGCAGAACCAACGCATCCCCGGCGATTAACTGCCGGTCTCGGGACCGAGGTGACCAACGCGACCACCTTGGCGCCTACCCCAAAGGCCATCAGGTCAACATCCGGCGTTCCCCCAACATCGGCAAGTTTGCCGGAAAATCTCGGGGTGTAATGACCATTCACTGGACGCAAGACCCTGCCGGCTGAGGAAGTCTGCCGCCCAGCTCTCTACGCCCGGAATGTGGACTGCCGATATCACCGAGTGGTTCCACTCGGTCCAGGGAGGGATGTGCCTTACCTCGTGCATGGCTGCCCTGCTGTGGGTGCCCCCCTGGTGATTTTATGTCATCCACGGCCGTGGCGTTGTCCGATTGAATCCGGATGGGGCGGCATGCTAGAGGATGATTAAAACGTTGTGGAGCCAGCCAGATTGCTCGAATCTCTAACCGTCCCTGGGTCGCGTGATGGCGAAAAACTGCTCCGTAGCCGAGGAGACCACCAACCCATGGTCCGGGGGAAAGGGTTTCCCCTGAAGACAGGAGGAACTCTCCTCCACCCGAATGCCTGTCTGACCTGCCTGGACAACCGGCACTGGTGGTCAAGTGTGAACAGGTTCTTGTCCCATGATGCCAAGAGGGCGTGCTGCAGGGGGCGAGGATGGAGTTCAGGCAAATGGAATTGCTCCCATTGCTGCCACCCTCTTCCCTAAGACCCTCATGCAAAGATGAATGGTGTGAGGGACTGGCTGGCGAAGTATCTGGACTCCTTGCCGAAGAGCTAGGGCCTTGTCTCGAGAGAGAACTACCAACCCTCGGGAGGTGCCGAAGATCATCCCTAAAAAGGAAATCCTCTGAACTGGGACCGGGGATGATTTCTTCACGTTGACCAACCATCCTAAGCGGGCAAGAGTATCTAGCGTGATATTGACGCTCTCCTCGCATGCTCGATATGAAGGGCCCTTGATCAAGAGGTCGTCTAAATGAGGCAAGATGACTATGCCCTGGAAGTGCAGGATGGCCATGACGACCGCCTTGACCCCTGTGAACACTCCGGGGGTGGTAGCTAGCCCGAAGGGGAGAGCTGCGAAGCTGAAAGTGCAGGCCGTTGATCGCGAAGCGTAGAAATTTCTGATGTGCAGGGGGGGGGGGGGGGGGGGGAATAGGTCAGTGCAGGTATGCGTTTTGGATGTCGATAGAGGCCAAATATTCTCCCTGCTCTATGGCAGCAATGACCGAGCGGAGAGACTCCATCCAAAAATGTCTGACCCTGACAAATCTGTTCAGAAGCTTAAGGTCCAGAATGGGCGTGACAGTCCCATCCCTCTCAGGGGCCGTGAACAGGTTGGAACAGAAATCCTGACATCTTTCGTCTTCCAGTACGGGTATGACCTCCGTTTTGCCGAAGCAATTCTATGGCCTCGAACAGGGCATGTGCCCGGGATTCCATTTTGGAATTAAAAAAAGCAAAAATCGTCCTGGGGCTGTGTGACAAAGTCTAACTTGTACCCCGAGGATACCAGCCCCTTACCCATGTGTCGCACACGACGGATAGCCAGACATGGTGAAACCAGAGTAGGCGACCGCCTAACTCTGCTGGTGTCGCCTGGAACTTGCCTCAAGTCATTTGGCTGAAGATCCTTGGGACCTGGGCTGTTGAGATCGCATTCTCTCCAATGGGTTGGCTCTATATGAGACTTGATGATCCATGTCCTCATTGGGACGACCCGCAACTGCGGGGTTGGTTGCTGAAGCCCACCCGGGGTTGCGAAAGGACGAAACCGTGTCTGAAACTGGTGACAAAACGGCTGTTTAACCCTTTGTTGAGGGAAAAAACTGCTCTCGCCCCCTGTGAAGTCAGAGATAAGCTGGTCCAACCTTTCACCAAATAGGTGGCTGCTCTGATAAGGTAAAGAAGTTAAGGACTTCTTTGAGGTTGAATCCGGACGCCAAGTCCTCAACCAGAGCCCTTCTATTAGCAAATGCATTTGCGGCAGCGAGTGCTGCGCAGCTAGCCGCATACAAAGACGCATTAATCAAATAGTCTGCGGTCAATGCAATCTGATTAGCAATATCTGCCACCTCCGCAGGCAGGTCCATACCCTGCAAAGCTCTGTTTAATGATTCAGACCAAGAGCCCATGGCCCTAGCCATCCCAGTTGCTGCGAACGAGGGAGAGACTGAACCAGACGCCTCAAATACTGAGCGAGCCAGGCTCTCTATGAGACAGTCAGTGGGATCCTTGCTAGAGAAACCATTAGGTATGAACAACAGGGCTTTAGAGGCCAAGCGCGACACGGGTGGATCTACTATCGGGGATTCCGCCCACCTTTTACGGAGATCAAGGGCAAATGGGTATCTTGCCTCGAGCACTCTCTGGCCTAAAAAATGCCTATCCATCCGTTCCCTGTGTCGTGGGTGAGCGACAAATACTCTATAAAGCCGCTAGACCCGCTTAAGTGACCCCATGTGCCCTGAGGCCAGAGTGGATTCATTGTTAACCCCAGGATCTGGTTGTCGCCTCGATAAGGCTGTCCATTGTTTCCTGGTAACCCGGAGTAACTAAGACAAGGGGCTCGTCCGAGTCGTAATCAGAGTTCTGCTCGTTATCGACTACTGGCGAGGGGGAATGAGAGGCAGCTCGCGGATGCCGAGGCATCGGACGGACCGGGAGACACTGTATGGGTTCGTTTCCCCCGCGTCTGCTTAGTGAAAGTGCAGCCCCTGCAGGACGGAGGCTCCTGTGAGGTGGAGGACCCCTCTAAAACAGGCGAGCCGCTATCCCTGCCCCTATCTGGGGCTTGAAGGGACTCGATTGTTCTCGTAAGCGAAGCCATGGACTGCGACAAAGACAGAGCCCATTCCGGGCGGTCACAGGGGATGGCTCCTGGGCACGTTCGGACTCGCAGACTTCACAGATTTGCCTACTTTGTGCATGTGGGAAGGCGGACCCAACAGGAGGTGCACGCAGCATACAGAAACGTGTGCGTCTTAGCAGCTCTGGACATGGTGGCCCTGCTAGGTGATATGCCTGTGGGGTTCTACTGCTTAGCCTCTGGCAAAAAAAGAGAGGGTGGCCTTCCTCCTTCAGGGGTTGCACTTACTCCAGGTTCTGTGTCCCCAGTCGTGGGTCCCCTTTAGGCGTCCAGCCTTCCGAACTGCTGCACCCTTTTCCAAAAAGTGCGCCTCGGCGTATGGGCAGTCCTGCAGGAAGAGAAGGCGCCACCGGTGACGTTCTATGGGCAGAGCTTCTGCTCGTGGCCTAGCGCTGGTTGAAGCCGGGGACTAAAATTTTTCGGCACCTGTCCGAGGCTCCGGGGGCGGGCCCATATCAAGGGGAGGCTGCATCCATATTAAGTACGGTGCAGGCACCCTAGCTCCATCTTTCCCTCCAAGGGATGAGAGGGACCGTCCGCCGCCTTTCAGCACCGCAGTCTAGCATTGGTGGTGCAGTGGGGGGCCGCACGGACAATGCTTGTGCCTCTGTACAGCCTAGGGTTTCAATACCTTATGGTGGTCAGGGCTAAGTCCGGCATCATGTCCCACGTTGCGGGAGAGGATACGGGGAGGCGACACTCGCACATGCTCGCCCGTTGTTGGTTTGGGGAGATCGGACCCTTTCAATAGGGTCCGTCACCCCTGTCATCTTCATGGGGGGGAAAAAAAAAAAAAAAAAAAAAAAAAGCCTGGAAAAAGACCAGACGTGTGTGCCTCTTAGGACACTAAGCAAGAACTTGTTTCGCCTGCAATCGAGGCGAGGGTGTATACTGCGGAGGAGTTATCCTTTTTTATTCACTTAGTGTCAGCCTCCTGGCGGCAGTAGCATACACCCACTGTCCTGTGTCCCCCAATGAGGCGAAGGAGAAAGTACAATTTTTACCATCGAATACTGTATAGATGAATGGAAATATAATTATATTTCTATCTCTAATTGCAACCCCTTGTACCGTGCACTAATTTACCAACAAGACTTTTTGCTAATTATATTTATGCCAATATTTTAACTATTTTTAAGAGAAGATACAACATAAGTATCAACTTCAGTTGGACAATTCCGTCAGATTTTAAAGACAGCACATACCTTCTCAAAATGATGGATGGCAAGCCAGATCTCTCCTTGTGCATTAAATACACACCCAAGATTACTCCATGCAACTGCAAAGTTTGGCTGTGTCTCAATTGCTTTTAGGTAACACGCCTTGAGGGTTAAAGCAGAGAGGAATGGAAGAGAAGGATGGGATTTTTGAAAAAAAAAAAAGAAAAAAAATGTTAGAATACATTCTCCAAACCGCAAAAAGTGAACCTGCAGTATAGGCTCGCCAGCGCTTCAACGAGTGCGCAAGTCGATGAATCCTACGCCAGCGCAAACCCACACCTGAACGCAAGCAATCATTTCTGAGTTAGGCCATTATAAATTCAAATCAGTTACACTAATAGTAGTCATTTCCTTGCATGGTTTACTTACATAATCTTATTGTATTAGAGGACATATTAAGGCTTATTTAATCAATAATCATGAGTGAGGTACACTGGAATGCAGAAGATGGCATAGAAACCAGAAAGGACAAAATTGCAAGCAGGTCTAGGTCCCTGTAATGCAAGCGCAAAAGTCGCACGCGCTCCCATGCTAAACAGCGCTAATGCCGCAAATCGACGACGCGCTCGCAAAAGTACACAGCCAACCTGACTTATCGACCCCATGGTATAGAAAGAATATAAAAAGGAAGCCAAATGAAATCCCAATTCTTCCCTCCCATAATGGAAGCATACGCCCTCTTTAATCAGACTACGGGTTAACCATCAAATTGACTGAGCACTTGGATTCCTCCTCACGCAAGGCGCAATCCGCAGCGCAGCCTCTGCGTTACTGCAGGCTCACAGCGCATGATGAGGAGCAGAACGATTCAGTCCAAACAAAGAAGAAATAAAAAAGGAAAAAAAATAATGAACTTCTGGAAGTGTTAGAAGCTTACAACTAAACTAGCTCCAATTTTCTTTATATAGTATATTTTCCTTTAAAGAATTGTGGCATTTGGAATATAATTTTGTACTTTATTGCTTGTAAATAAAACATTTTAAGCTGTTTTTGAAGCCACAAGACAGAAGGATTCAGGCATGGAGCAAATGGTTTTGTTGTGGCAGTTACAAACCCGTTACCATATTTCTCATGTGACTTTTCGGTGCGTTCCTTGCTGGAAGAGGAGGAGGTGCATGTCTGCCTAGATCCAGGCCTCGAGCTCCCTTCAGCGAGGCACCTTACGCATGGAATAGCAGTTTTCACCCACCTGAAACCTTCTAAATACAATATCAGTGGTAAAAACCAAAAACAAGAGAGAAAATAAAACAGTATCATTAGTAAAAGATCTCAACAAAGCAAGTGAAATGCTTTTGGATATGCTCTATGATTTAGACAAGGACAAAGCTGGCTTTCATGTTTATCATGCAGGAAGTTCAGGGGAGGTGGCAAAGAGCATGGCTGGAAGAAAGGCTCTCAAAAGGTAGATGAGGAAATTTGGTTTTACTACAAGGAAACAGCTGGCTTGATACTGGAAATGCACTGATTACAAAGAAAGTCATATTTGTTTTATATAGTTCCTTAATTCTTTGCCAAAGAAAAGTCTCTCACTAGGTGCCTCCAGAACTCTGAAATAAAGAAATCAGCATCCTATGCAGGCGCAGTTTGCTCCTATGCCAGTGACGCTAAAGCAGCTGTGAAGTGCAATGTGTTAGCTGTCCATTTGATGGACTGAGAACCACAAAATGTCACAAAAATTCAAGTTGACATAACACTAACTCTAAATCATAGACTACAGGTTACCCCGGATCATAGATCCCATCATCGATCTAATGCACTCGCTATGGTAAGGTCTCGTGACAAGTGGACAGCTACACTGCATTACCACTCCACGCGATTGCATGCGCGTGGGGTTTGGAGTAACAGAGGATTTGCACACTTGGCCTCACGTTTCTCCCAACTCCTTTTCCCTAGCGGCGCAAGACGCACAAGGTGGCTTGTAACAAGACTCCAGCAATCCACAATTACAGTTCACAACCAAGTGCAAAGCTGTAAGAAGTAATCAATAACATTTCAGTTATGATGTTTTCTTTGAACGTTAACTGCTAGAAGCCACCTTCATATACCATTTTTTTCTTTCCATCAGTCCATTTTCTTCATATAAAACCAGCCTCAATCCTTCTTAAATAACCATCATAAATAAGATGGTCTAAGTGTTAACAGTCAGATTTATTTCATTTTTCTAACAGCCTTTCTTCCATAAAGAAGAAACATGTACTGCGGGAACAGAGGAGTTAAATAAAAAGAAGTGGGCTCTTTGGTTGGGGTTTGCAGTGCCTCTAAGTTCATCAGTTGAGATGACCTAGTGGACTAAGACCAATTGTAATAGCTGACAATTTAAGTCATAGTAAAAATTAGGACGAACCTTTGCAGATTGGTAAACCAATATGGAGGTTTCCAAACAGATGGCCAGCTCCTCATTATATGGAGGTGCTGCATATTACAGTACTCCTTGGGTCACGCTTCTTAATTTATAGCCTCATTGCAATAACACACCGCAGTAAACACTGTATAAAGCTAAACTGTGGCCGAACTGATGATTCAGAGCACTGATGCTGCAATAGAAAAGTTTAGTACTAGTAAACCAGAAACGTACCTTTGCTTCTTCTAAGCGACCTAGGGCTTTAAGCAGATTACCCAGGTCACTGCGAACACAGTACAAATCCTAGCAAGAAAAAAAAAAAAAAACCTTAAAATGAGTGAACAAGAAAGGACAAAATGATAATGAGCAAAAATAAGCTAAAATGTGAAACTCATCAGGTAGTCGAAATGAAGATCGTGTTCTGAGGTTTGCCTCATCCAACAGCTCTTTTCTACATGTACCACAGCACGTGTAGGAAATACAAAGCCCCTTCCTAAGATTTAGAGTTAGCCTTACTTCGAATAATCTGGCTATAACATTTCCTAGCAAAATAAGCTGTTTGCTTGGGGTCTTGGAAGCCAAATCCATGATGATTACACAACTTCATAATGTAAAATGCATTCTAGTGTAACTTATTACTTTATAGTATATAACTTACAGGATTGTACTGAAGAGCCGACACATAGGCCTGCACTGCACCCTCCATGTCTCCAGCTGCCACAAGAGCAGCAGCGAGATTGATATATCCATCAATGAAGTCCGGTTTCAGCCGTAGTGCATGCCGGTAATGTTCAATGGCCTCCTGCAGCTGTCCTCGTTCTTTATAAACATTTCCCAGGTTGGAATAGGCTTCAGCAAGTAAGGGATTCTGCTTAATTGCCAAAGTGCTAAAATGTGCGGACCTATATATATATATAAATAAAAAAATAAACTTACAATACAATTATACAACAAAGAAAAACAAAAACACTCCTTACATCCTTGGCATTTTGGAGGCTTCCATGAGAGTTGAACTGTCAGTCCCTGTATCCATCCTGCTCTATGAAGGCTTCTTGTCCCATGAGACCTATGCAGCCTCTGATCAACTATAATGGTCTCATGGAACAGATCACCTTTTAACCCCCTTCATGACCCAGCCTATTTTGACCTTAATGACTTGGCCATTTTTTGCAATTCTGACCAGTGTCCTTTTATGAGGTAATAACTCTGGAATGCTTCAACGCATCCTAGCGATTCTGATTTGTTTTTTTCGTGACACATTGGGCTTCATGTTAGTGGTAAATTTAGGTCGATAATTTTTGCATTTATTTGTGAAAAAATCAGAAATTTGTCGAAAATTTTGATTTCGCAATTTTCAAATTTTGAATTTTTATTCTGTTAAACTAGAGAGTTATGTGACACAATATAGTTACTAAATAACATTTCCCACAAGTCTACTTTACATCAGCACAATTTTGGAAACAAATTTTTTTTTGTTAGGAAGTAATAAGGGTTAAAAGTTGACCAGCGATTTCTCATTTTTACAACAAAATTTACAAAACCATTTTTTTTTTTTTTTTTTTTTTTTTTTTTTTTTTAGGGACCACCTCACATTTGAATACCCAATAGTGACACCATTCTAAAAACTGCACGCCTCAAGCTACTCAAAACTATTCAAGAAGATTATTAACCCTTCAGGTATTTCACAGGAACTAAAGCAACGTGGAAGGAAAAATGGACATTTTAATTTTTCCAACACAAATTTTCTTTTAGCATCATTTTTTTCATTTTCACATGGGCAACAGGATAAAAAATGGATCCTAAAATTTGTTGGGAAATTTCTCCTGAGTACACCGATACCTCATATGTGGTCATAAACCACTGTTTCGGCGCACGGCAGGGCTCAGAAGGGAAGGAGCACATTTGACTTTTTGAATGGAAAATATGCTGGAATATTTAGCGCTTGCCATGTCACGTTTGGAGAGTTGCTGTGTGCCTAAACACTGGAACCTCCCCACAAGTGACCCCATTTTGGAAACTAGACCCCCCAAGGAACTTATCTAGATGCATAGTGAGCACTTTGAACCCCCAGGTGCTTCACAAATTGATCCGTAAAAAAAAAGAAAATTTTTGTGAAAAGTCTATCTTTTAGCCTCAGTTTTTTCATTTTCATATGGGCAACAGGAAAAATGGATCCTAAAATTTGTTGGGCAATTTCTCCTGAGTACATCGATACCTCATATGTGGTCATAAACCACTGTTTGGGCGTACGGCAGGGTCCGGAAGGGAAGGAGCACCATTTGACTTTTTGAATGGAAAATTAGCTCCAATTGTTATTGGACACCATGTCTTGTTTGGAGAGCCTCTGTGTACCTAAACATTGGAGCTCCCCCACAAGTGACACCATTTTGGAAACTAGACCCCTTAAGGAACTTCTATAGATGTGTAGTGAGCACTTTGAACCCCCAAGTGCTTCACAAAAGTTTATAACGTAGAGCAGTGAAAATAAAAAATCATTTTTTTCCCCTCAAAAAAAAAAATAAAAATGATTTTTAGCCAGCAAATTTTTTTTTCACATGGGTAACAGGATAAATCGGACCCCAAAAGTTGTTGTCCAGTTTGTCCCGAGTACGCTGATACCCCATATGTGGGGGATGACCACTGTTTGGGCACACGTCAGGGCTCGGAAGTGAATAGTGACATTTTGAAATGCTGACTTTGATGGAATGGTCTGTGGGCATCATGCTACATTTGCAAAGCCCCTGATGTATCTGAACTGTGGAAACCCCCCCACAAGTGACCTCATTTTGGAATCTAGACCCCATAAGGAACTTTGCCTAGATGTGTGGTGAGCACCTTGAACCTCCAAGTGCTTCACAGAAGATTAGAACGCACAGCCATGAAAATAAAAAAACATTTTTCCCCTCAAAAAATGATTTTTTAGCTCACAATTTTTTTATTTTCACAAGGGTGACAGGAGAAATTGGACCCCAAAGGTTGTTGTCCAGTTAGTCCCGAGTACGCTGATACCCCATATGTGGGGGGGAACCATTGTTTGGGCACACGTCAGGGCTCGGAATGGAAGTAGTGACGTTTTGAAATGCAGACTTTGATGGAATAGTCTGCGGTTGTCATTACGTTTGCAGAGCCCCTGATATGCCTAAACAGTGGAAACCCCCCACAAGTGACCCCATTTTGGAAACTAGACCTTCCAAGGAACTTATGTAGATGTGTTGTGAGCACTTTGAACCCCCAAGTGCTTCACAGAAGTTAATAATGCAGAGACGTGAAAATGAAAAAATCATTTTTTTTCCACAAAAATAATTTTTTAGCCCCCAATTTTTTTATTTTCCCAAGGGTAACAGGAGAAATTAGTCCCCAAAAGTTGTTGTGCTATTTTTCCTGAGTACGCTGATACCCCATATGTTGGGGTAAACAACTGTTTGGGCACACGTCGGGGCTTGGAAGGGAGGGAGCACCGTTTGACTTTTTGAACGCAAAAATTGGCTGGAATCAATGGTTGCACCATGTCGCGCTTGGAGACCCCTTGATGTGCCTAAACAGTGGAAACCCCTCAATTCTAACTCCAACCCTAACCCCAATTCCAACCCTAACCCTCTCTCCAACCCTAACCCTCTCTCCAACCCTAACCCTCTCTCCAACCCTAACCCTCTCTCCAACCCTAACCCTCTCTCCAACCCTAACCCTCTCTCCAACCCTAACCCTCTCTCCAACCCTAACCCTCTCTCCAACCCTAACACTCTCTCCAACCCTAACACTCTCTCCAACCCTAACACTCTCTCCAACCCTAACACTCTCTCCAACCCTAACACTCTCTCCAACCCTAACACTCTCTCCAACCCTGATGAAATATTACTATCGCTCTGATTGGCTGTTAAAAGTGAACCAGCCAATCAGAGCGATCCTAACCAACCACGTGGGTGCAAAGCCACCCCCCCGGGCTTAGCTGCATGTTGTCCTGTATCTGCGGGTCGGGTGACATCACCGTCATGGGTCGTTTGGGCACGACTTTTCATGACGCCTACGTAGGCGTCATGGATCGTGAAGGGGTTAAAAGGTGTGTTTTTTGTAAATTGCAATAGCTGATTTCCACAGGGAATATATATCATACATACAGCTCTGGCAAAAATTAAGAGACCACTGCACAGTTTTATAAAAATCAGCTTCTCTACATGTCTGACAGCTATTCCATTCCAGGGTCAGCTGAATTCCAACCAGAGTACACCTCATTCTACTTAATGTGCTTCTGATTAGGTGATCACCTGATCCAAATCTTATTTAACGAAGGAAAGTATAAAAAACCTTGCTGTGGTGTTCACAATCTTCTTGCAATAGGACAAGCTGGATGGCAAAACAAGTGCTACTAATATCCCAAAAGTAATAGGAATGAAAAATGGGTATTAGACCTACCGGTAATGTTTCCAGGAGTTCATCCTGACAGCACCATGGAGGACGTCCTCCTCCTCACAGGGACAGGAAAAGCCCACAAGAGGTTAAAAGGTTCTGTCCCACCCCCTCTCCCTCAGTGATTTGACAAGTACCACAGTGTGGATAATGCACGTAAAACTTTAACGATACCATCATATTACAGCATATGACATAACAATGTAGCATTTCATAACAGGGAGGGAACTACCCGTGCTGTCAGGATGGACTCCTGGAAACATTACCGGTAGGTCTAATACCCATTTTCCAGGACGTCCCCCTGAAAGCACCATGGAGAGTACCAAAGCACCTTCCCTGGGGTGGGACTACCGCCTGGAGAACCTTTCTCCCAAATGCGGTTTGCTGACTAGCCATCACATCAAGCTTGTAGTGCTTGCAGAAAGTATTAAGTCTGGCCCAGGTTGCTGCTGTACAGATCTGATCAACCGACGCGCCCGCCCGTTCGGCCCATGAGGCTGAAACTGCCCTGGTAGAGTGGGCCGTTAATCTATCCGGCGGGTTCGCGCCTTCCGCCTGGTAGGCGTCTGAGATTACTGAGGTAATCCATCTGGCGATAGTTGCCTTAGAGGCTTTTTTCCCTCTATTTTTACCCCAAAAGAGGACGAATAGATTTGGGTCAATACGCCAGCTACTTGTGACTTCTAAATAGTTAATAACCGCGCGTCTCACATCCAGTGAGTGAAGACGCTGCTCCTTCTCATTACGGGGATTGTCACAGAATGATGGTAACACTATCTCCGGGTTTATATTTTGACGGGAGCTACTTTTGGGGTAAATGCCGGGTCTAATCTCAAGATTATACAGTCCTCTCTGATCTGGAGACATGGGTCTCTAATGGATAGGGCCTGGATTTCTCCAATTCTCTTGCCGTGGTAATGGCTACGAGGAAGGCCGTTCAGGGGTGAGAGTTGAGATAGGCATCTCCTTACTGGAAATGTAGGGATCCCTACAAAGGAATCTGAGTACCAGGCCAAGGTCCCAAGGCGGGGTGAGCTGCCTAATCATGGGGCGAAGCCGCTGCGTAGCCTTTACAAATCTTACTACCCATGGATGAGATGCTAACGGGTAATCAAAGTAGGAGCTTAAGGCTGAAATCTGAACGTTTAAAGTGCTGGGCTTAAGACCTTTATTAAACCCTGACTGTAGGTAATTTAAAATACTAGGGAGGTCAGGGGTACCCCCCACGAGGTCAGACCTGCCACCGTCCAGACAAAACCTCTTCCAGATCTTTCGGTATATTGCGGCTGTAATCGGCTTCCTGCTGGCCTGTACGGTAGATATGACCTGATCTGATAAGCCCTTTGCCTTTAAGATGTTCCTTTCAGGATCCAAGCCGAGAGGCGAAGTCTTTCAGGATTCTGGTGGCAGATCGGGCCTTGGTGGATGAGGTCTTCCCACGGAGGTAGCTCGACCGGGTTTCCCACTGCCATAGCTCCCAGTAGGGAAAACCAGCTTCTCTTTGGCCAGTATGGAACCACCACTATTAGTTTTGCGCGGTCCTCGCGGATCTTCCTTAACACTGCCGGTATGAGGTGCTGGGAATGTGGACGAGAGGGGTTCTTCCCAGGTCTGGCTCAGGGCGTCCACGCCTTACGGGTGGTCTGCCGGGTTCAGGGAATAAAATCTGGAGACCTTTGAGTTTGAACAGGTCTATACTGGGAGGTTCCCCAACGTTGACACAGTTGACGAAAGATTTCTTCGTTCAGCTCCCATTCTGTCGGGTAGACCTGTTATCTGCTTAGGTAGTCTGCCACCACGTTCTGGGAACTCTCTAGGTGGACTGCTGTTACCGAGAGCACTGTTCTCTGTGCCCAAGAGAAAATTCTTCCTGCTAAGGCCTGGAGCGGTTTGTGCCTGGGTCCTCCCTGATGTTTCAGGAAGGACACTGCTGTTATGTTGTCGTACAGCACCCGGACGTGTCGGTTTCTTAGGATTGGACAGATCCGCTGCAGAGCTGCCCAGACCGCGTAGAGCTCCCTGTAGTTGGAGGATCTGTTTCCGATTTCTGCTGGCCATCTCCCTTGGAAAACCTTCCCTTCTACGTGGGCTCCCCATCCCCACGTACTGGCGTCTGTGGTGAGAACCACGTATGGAGAGGTTGTCCATAATACGCCCAACTGGAGATTTCTGGCCCGTGTCCACCACCGTAATGACTCCCACTCAGGCTCTGACAGCGTTATGGGTCCGTCGAGCGAAGTCTGACTCCTGTTCCATACTGCGAGGATCTGCTTCTGTAACGGTCTCAAGTGGGACTGGGCCCACCTGACACACGGGATGCAGGCCGTCATTAGGCCCACCTGACACACGGGATGCAGGACGTCATTAGGCCCAGAACCTCCATTGCTTCTCTTATGGAGGAGCGATGCTTTAAAAGGTTCCTGGCTCTGTTCTGAACGGTCTTCTGCCTGCACTTGGGTAGCAGGGATATCGTGTCTTTTGAGTCCAAGAGCACTCCAAGGAAGACCTTCCTGCACTCTGGTATAAGGTCTAATTTTTGCCAGTTGATCTTCCAGCCGAGGAACTCCATTAGAGTTGTTGCTCTGTCCCTGTTTCGGATGAGCGCTTCTTCGGATACAGCCACCAGGAGGAAGTCGTCCAAGTACGGGATGATGACGATACCCTGGCTCCACAGGAAGGCCACTACTTCCGCTACCAACTTTGTGAAGATTTGGGGGGGGGCCGAGGCCAGGCCGAATGGAAGGCATTGGAACTGGAAGTGGCAGGTCAGGGTTGGAAATTTGACTGCGAATCTTAGTAAATTCTGGGATGAGGGGTGGATAGTGACCTGATAGTACGCACTCTTCAGGTCGAGAGTGCACATGACCGCGTCCCTGTCTATTAACTGTATTGCGGACTGAATAGATTCCATCCGGAATCTCTTGCACCTGACCCAGTTATTTAGAGCCTTTAAATTTATAATAGTACGGGCCTCGCCGGATGGCTTTGCAATGGAGAACAGGGAGGAGTAGTGTCCCTTTCCCCTTTCTGTCAGGGGAACTGGCACCATAACCTCTGACCTGATCATGTCCTGTATGTCTGCCCACATTGGAGAGTCCACCTGGACTACAGTAGGGGTAATATATCTGTCGGGGGGGGGGGGGGGGGGAAGAGCTCTATACTGTAGCCCTCCGTAATGGTTCTGAGGACCCACTGATTTTGGGTAACTCGGGACCAATTTGTCGCGAAGTCTTCCCCCGATACCTATGGCGTCATTGCCTCCTAGATCTGGAGGTTGATGGAAAAAGGGAGCCCTTGCTTCTCCCACCTTGGCCGTGGGGGCTTCTGTACGAGCCTCTATTAGACCTAACCTGGGTCCTAGAGTCGGTTTGCCTCCTATAGAAGGGCATTCTCCGAAAGGGCTGGGGCCGCTTAGGCTTTTCTTCTGGGAAACCTTTAATTTTTGTCGGACACCAGCTCCAAGATATTATCTAGGGCTGGTCCGAATACTCTTAGACCTGAGAAGGGAGCAGAGCTTTGCTTTAGAAGCATTATCTCCTGACCAAGATTTAAGCCAGACCGCTCTTCGGGCGGCATTAGAGAGGGAGCTATTTCTGGCTGCAAATCTTACTGATTCGACCGACGTATCTGATAGGAACGCTGTGGCCGACTTCATGAGGGGAAGGGAAGCTAGGATCTCTGACCTAGGGGCCTTGTTGATAAGGTGATCCTCCAACTGCCCCAACCACAGAAACATAAATCTGGCCACCGAGGTGGCTGCTATGTTAGCCCTAATAAGGGCCCCCGAGGTCTCCCAAGTTCTTTTTAATAGAACGTCCGCCTTCCTGTCCATCGGGTCCCAGAGACTTGATGAATCCTCGAACGGGATGGCGGTTTTCTTGGTGACCTTGGCTACCGGAACATCGATCTTCAGAACCTCCTCCCATGACCATGTTTCCTCAGGATCAAACGGCAGTCGACCTTTAAAGTCCCGGGATAGCACCAGACGTCTTTACGCCTCCTTCCACTCCTCGCGAATCATTGTCTTGATGTATTCGCTTACGGGGAACACTATCTGGGTTCGAGACACAAGACATCCAAACATTAGGTTCTGTATGGATTGCGGTTTAGGAACTTCCTCCATTTGCATGGTGTTCCTCACCGCCTGGACCAAATCGTCCGTGTCCTCAAGTCTGAACAGGTATTTCCTGCCCTGGTCCTGCCTGTCCGCCGGGATCTATACTTCCTCCTCTGGATCAGAGTCCCGGAAGTCGGACCTCTCCTCCGAGCTTGGCTCAGACACCTCCGCCTCCCACCTAGGACGCTTTCGGCTTGGCCCGGGGCTGGGGGAATCGCCGCTGTGTAAGGCTGCCTCTGGAGGCCTGGACCTCCTCCCGAATCAGGGATCTCATCTCGGCTAGGAGGGACGGCTGCTCTTCTCCTATTACCCTTGACGTGCAGGGCCCGCAGTAGTCGTCTGGCAGCTTTACCCTGCATAAAGGGCATCTGACAGATTTGGATGCGGCCTTGGCTGGGTCCTTGGCCACTGTCGAGGGGGCTGCTGGGGTTCCCTTATCCTATTGACAGAGAATAGGGTAATCAGGCTATTGCCCTGGGACGCAGTGGATGGCATGGGGAGGGAGTTTTGCGCCAAGCGCACTTACCCCTCCGTTCGTCTGCTCTGTGTCCATCCTCCTTGCGCTTCCAGAGACGCAAGGCTCCTGGAGCGCGCGGCGACATTCAAAACCGGCACGTGACGTCACCGGAAGTGACGCGCATTCTCTGCGATAGGCCAGGAATCTCTCCGGCCACTTCCTCCTATGCGCCCCGCCTCCTGATGCCGGCGCCCTCCCGACCAGCTGCCTGCGGGGGACCGGCCTTTACCACCCAGGCGGCCATGCTTGGAGTCGAGAGCCCCCCACCGGGAGGAGCGGCTCACTCCAGGAGCGACATCCTGCTCCTGGCCTTTGGGGCAGAGGGACTCCCCACCGGAGAGTTTCGGCCCTGGGCGTCTTCACAGGGGGAAGGATTGGACCAGCCGCACGATCCCCCTGAGCCCGGTGAGTACTGCTGCGCTTCCTCTCGCGTGTCCCTCCATGCAGGGACAGGAAAAACACTGAGGGAGAGGGGGTGGGACGGAACCTTTTAACCTCTCGTGTGCTTTTCCTGTCCCTGTAAGGAGGAGGAGGACGTCCTCCATGGTGCTGTCAGGGGGACGTCCTGGAAAAATAACTTTTAACCATACCAAAGGAGGTGAAAAGAAACGTCATGAGTGAGGGAAAGGAGGGCTCAATTCTGGCTTTACTATGAGAGGGATACAGCGTCATGTTGCCTCCATCCTTAAAATATCTAAGACGGCAGTCCATTACAAGAAGGTCAAGCAGCAGACATTGGGAACAACAAAGCTAATGACCGGCAGAGGGCAAAAACGACTCTCCACTGACCGGGATGACCGTCATCTTATTCGAATGTCACTCAGCAACCGCAGGATGACATCAAGTCACCTACAAAAGGAATGGCAACTGGGTGAAGTGCACGGCAAGAACAGTTCGTAACAGGCTCCAAGGCAGGTCCCAATTCATGTAAAGATAGAAAAAAGCCTTTCATCAATGAGAAGCAAAGGAGAGCCAGGCTAAAGTTTGCCACAGATCAAATTTTTTAATTTTTGTACCAAGAGTGGCATAAGGTCACCCAAAAACAGTGTGAAATACTTGTGGAAAGCATGCCAACATGCATGAAAGCTCTGATTAAAAACCATGGTTATTCCACAAAATATTGATTTCTGAACTCTGAGTTAAAACATTAGTATTTTGTTTCTAAATGATTATGAACTTGCTTTCTTAGCATTATTTGAGGTCTGCAAGCACTGCATTGGTTATTTTGACGAGCTCTCATTTTCTGAAAATAAATAAAAAATTCAGTGCTTGGAAATTCGACGACATGTCAGTAGTTTATAGAATAAAAGAGCAATTTACATCTTACTCAAAAATATGCCTATAAAGAGAAAAATCAAACAAACTTATAATTTTGCAGTGGTCTCTTAATTTTTGCCAGAGCTGTGTGTGTGGATATATATATATATACATATATATATATATATATATATATATTATACACATACATACACACACACACAATATACTGTATATGTACAGTATATTACACAATATACAATATATGTATATACTGTATCTGTATATACACAATATACTGTATATGTATCTCCAATATAATTATACACTGCTTTTTGGAACACCTTAAACAGAATATAACTCCAAATAAATCAAAGCTTCTGTGGAGTCAAACTGTCCACTTATGAAGCAACACTGATTGACAATCAACTTCACATACTGTTGTGCAAATGGAATAGACAACAGATGGAAATTATTGGCAATTATCTAGACACCCTCAATAAAGGAGCAGTTCTGCAGGTGGAGACCACATCTCAGTACCAATGCTTTCTGGCTGATGTTGGTTCTGCTTTCACACTCGTGGTAGCATAAGACGGACTCTACAACCCACAAAAGTGGCTCAGCTAGTGCAGCTCATCCAGGATGACACATCAATGCGAGCTGTAGCAAGAAGGTTTGCTGTGTCAGTCACCGCAGTGTCCAGAGACGCTACCAAGAGACAGGCCAGTACACCAGGAGACGTGGAGGGGGCCGTAGGAGGGTAACAACCTAGCAGCAGGACCGCTTCCTCAGCCTTTGTGCAAGGAGAAGCACTGCCAGAGCCCTGCAAAATGACCTCCAGCAGGCCACAAATGTGCATGTGTCTGGACAAAAAATGCAGTGCTTGCAGACCTCAAATAATAAGTTCATAATCATTTAGAAACAATACTGTTTTAACTCAGGTAGAGTTCAGAAATCAATATTTTGTGGAATAACCATGATTTTTAATCACAGCTTTCCTGCATCTTGGCATGCTTTCCACCAGTCTTTTACACTGCTTGTGTGACCTTATGCCACTCCTGGTACAAAAATGTAAGTTCTTCTTTGTTTGATGGCTTGTGACTATCTTCTTCTTGATTACATTCCAGAGGTTTTCTATGGGGTTCAGGTCTGGAGATTGGGCTGGCCATGGCAGGGATTTGATGTGGTGATCCTTCATTGTCCTGCTGGAAAAAAAAACAGTCCTCAGAGTTGGGGAACATTGCCTGAGCAGAAGGAATCGACTGTTTTTCCAGGATAACGTTGTATGTGGCTTGATTCCTACGACCTTTGCAAAGATTAACATGCCCAATTCCAGCCTTGCTGAAGCATCCCCAGATCATCACCGATCCTCCACCAAATTTCACAGTGGGTGCAAGACACTGTAGCTTGTACGCCTCCTCTCCAGGTCTCCGTCTAACCATTAGACTACCAGGTGTTGGGCAAAGCTGAAAATTAGACTCAGAGAAAATTATCTTGCTCCAGTTCTCTATGGTACAATCCTTATGGTCTTTGGCAAACTTCAGCCTGGCTCTCCTTTGCTTCTCATTGATGAAAGGCTTTTTTTCTAGCTTTACATGACTTGAGCCCTGCCTCTAGGAGCCTGTTAAGAACTGTTCTTGTCGTGCACTTCACTCCAGCTTCCAATTCTTTTGATGTCATCCTGCGGTTTCCGAGTGACATTGAGCCCGATTTGCCTCTGCATCACTGGCCAATGATTGTTTAAATAGCTCCTTAGCCAGTTGCCCATCACCCCTGGACTAAGCTTTCAAAGCAAAATGCGTGTCTGGTGTATAGTGGGCACCTGCATACCTACACTGTGTGGTAACCATGCATTGCTTCACTTTATTCTTTTCATGTACTGCCTATACCTGTTTCATTAGGACTTATAATCCAGTATCTGTGACACTGTCTTATTATTCCCGGTCCCCGCTATATACAGGGATATATTTTATGTATAATTCAACTTGGTGGTTTCCTATTATTTTTACAGCACATGCACTTTATGTATTCATAAATATATGGACACCTTGTGTATATATAGGTACTGAATACCCTCCTAGGATCAGGCAACTGAGACATTTGTGATACGTACACATTGATTTGTTCCTGTCTCTATGTATCCCCCGTGTGCTTTACTTAATGGTGTGTGTGTGTGTGTGTGTGTGTGTGTGTGTGTATATATTTTTAAATATGCTTAAATAAAATATATATTTTTAGCCCATTCAGGAAGAGTTGTCCTATCTCAGTGTTTGCTTCAATTGGTTTCCCTTTCTGTGGGCCTCTATTGGGATTGTAGGTTTTCTTTTGATGCTAGGATCCTTTAGGTGGTCAAAGTCTCATTCCTTTTTTAAAGAGAATTACAAATTAGTGATGTTATCCAAATATTACACAAATTGAGAGGGTGTGGAATTGTTTTTGTTCTAGCATTTAATAAAAGTATACTAATAAAGAATGACCAAGTTTAAAAATGCTTATTGAGTTTCTCTGTTATCTTGTTTAGCAATTCGTTTCATAAAAGGATGTAACATTGGATGCAGGAGAGAGGATGCATCAAATCTCTGTTAGCGTGTACTCCGACAGGTTGCTGCTCCCCAGTTGCTTTCTCCCGAGTATGCCGATAGCCCATAATGTGGGAGAAAACTACTGTTTGGGAGCACAGCAGTGCTCGGAAGGGAGGGAGAGCCATTTTTGCCTTATTTTTTATTTTACGGTGCTCACTAAACTGGTTAACTAGTGGGACAGCTTTATAGTTCAGGTAGTAATGGATGCGGCACTATTTTTCATTTTTATTTTTCTAATTTTTTTTCCCCCATGTTTCTTTGTCCCACTATGGGATTTTCATTTTTTGCAGGCCGATGGCTTGTATAGCATAGGGATGCAGAAGCATCCCTATGCTATGCAAGTGGTCAGCGCTGCACTGACAGGCAAACTTGCTTCATCATGATTTGAGCACGATCAAGCAACTTTGCAAGCTCTGCTGACACGGATGTCGCCAAGACAACATTGAGTCATCATGGCAACGATCAGGACTCGCAATGATGTCGCATGGTTTCCGATCCAAGGGCAGGGAGGCTTTCCTCCCTCTGCCTGCTCCCAAAATGCTGCAGTCTAATCTGATAGCAGCATTTTGGGGGGGGTGTTAAAGTGCTGGGAGCTGTGCGGGCTCCCTACTGGCACTAAGTGCTGGGTGTCAGCTGTCAGAATCAACTGACACCCAGCAGCATCTGTGCACGCAGAATCACCTGCACATATCCATACATCCCAGGTCGACAAGTACTAGGCGATCTGGACGTATGGATAAGTCTAAAGGTAGGTCGGAAAGTGGTTAATATTTCCAAAATGGTTTTATTAAAAAAACAAAAAACAAACAAACATACTTATTCAGTCTCCCATGACAGCACCACGAGAGGGGGGATCCGCTCTTTGGTGACAGGAAACCTATAGACATAAAAGGGCAGCACCTCTCTCCGGCATCAGTTGGTTTCCTGTCCCTGACAGGGGAACCTCTTCAGATGTGCCTTGTGAAGAAGGTAGAAGATATGCCCAGGCCTGGCAGGTCAGCTCAGGCAGCGGGGGGCCCCTGCCTCGGCCTGTCCAGTGTGCTGGAAGCACCACATGGCAGGGGGAACTGCAGGTGTAGGCGACAGCAGTGGGAAGCAGCCTCCGGGGAGCAGCAGCAGAAATCACCAGAGCAGCAGCAACAGCTTACAGAGAAGCCCCATGTACAGTGCCTTGCGAAAGTATTTGGCCCCCCTGGAACTTTTCAACCTTTTCCCACATATCATGCTTCCAACATAAAGATATCAAACGTAAATTTTTGGTGAAGAAACTAGTGGGACACAATTGTGAAGGTGAACAAAATGTATTGGTTATTTTAAATTTTTGTGGAAATTCAAAATCTGAAAAGTGGGGCGTGCAATATTATTCAGCCCGTTTACTTTCAGTGCAGCAAACTCACTCCAGAAGTTCATTGTGGATCTCTGAATGATCCAATGTTGTCCTAAATGACTAATGATAAATATAATCCACCTGTGTGTAATCAAGTCTCCGTACAAATGCACCTGCTCTGTAATAGTCTCAGGGTTCTGTTTGAAGCAGAGAGCATCATGAAGACCAAGGAACACAACAGGCAGGTCCGTGATACTGTTGTGAAGTTTAAAGCCGGATTTGGATACAAAATGATTTCAAAAACTTTAAAATATCCCAAGGAGCACTGTGCAAGCGATCATATTGAAATGGAAGGAGTATCATACCACTGCAAATCTACCAAGACCCGACCGTCCCTCTAAACTTTCATCTCAAACAAGGAGAAGACTGATCAGAGATGCAGCCAAGAGGCCCATGATCACTCTGGATGAACTGCAGAGATCTACATCTGAGGTGGGACAGACTGTCAATAGAACAACAAGGAGTTGTACACTGCACAAATCTGGCCTTTATGGAAGAGTGGCAAGAAGAAAGCCATTTCTCAAAGATATCCATAAAAAGTGTTTAAAGTTTGCAACAAGCCACCTGGGAGACACAAACATGTGGAAGAAGGTGCTCTGGTCAGATGAAACCAAAATTGAACTTTTTGACAACAATGCCAAACGATATGTTTGGCGTAAAGGCAACACAACTCATCACCTTGAACACACCATCCCAACTGTCAAACATGGTGGTAGCAGCATCATGGTTTGGGCCTGCTTTTCTTCAGCTGGGACAGGATAGATGGTTAACATTGATGGGAAGATGGATGGAGCCAAATACAGGACCATTCTTAAAGAAAACCTGTTGGTGTCTGCAAAAGACCTGAGACTGGGACGGAGATTTGTCTTCCAACAAAACAATGATCCCAAACATAAAGCAAAATCTACAATGGAATAGTTCACAAATAAACATATCCAGGTGTTAGAATGTCCAAGTCAAAGTCCAGACCTGAATCCAATCAAGAATCTGTGGAAAGAGCTGAAAACTGCCGTTCACAAAACGAGCTCCATCAAACCTCACTGAGCTCGAGCTGTTTGCCAAGGAAGAATGGGCAAGAATTTCAGTCTCTTGATGTACAAAACTGATAAGAGACATACTCCAAGCGACTTGCAGCTGTAATTGCAGCAAAAGTTGGGCAACAAAGTATTAAGTTAAAGAGGCCGAATAATATTGCACACCCCACTTTTCAGTTTTTGAGTTTCCACAAAAATGTAAAATAACCAATAAATTTTGTTCAACTTCACAATTGTGTCCCACTTGTTGATTCTTCACCAAAAATTTACATTTGGTATCTTTATGTTTGAAGCACGACATGTGGGAAAAGGTTGAAAAGTTCCAGGGGGCCGAATACTTTCACTGTAAAGGTCACCTAGAGGCGGTCTAGTGGCAGTAGTTGCGCTGGCAGCTTTAAATCCAGAAGTCTAGGCTGGACAAGTCCTCAGGCTGTAAAGATGAACCATCGGCTGAGAATGACTCCCCCACGGATTACGGTATCACTCAGCTGCACGTCATGGGTAAGTGATCTCAGAGAAAGTTCACTTGATGATGTACTTTTTCCTTCTTTCCTCCCCCTCCTTATTTTGTCAGGGGGAAAAGTGTGCCACTAAAACCAAGCACAAGGAGTGTGCCGAGTGTGGAGTACCCACTGCTGGATGGCTATGAGAGGAAGCTGTGCTGGCTATGCTTACAGCACTTAGTGGCTGAGGAGACCCCAGACATTACCTCCAGCTTAAGTGAGATGGTCAGACAGAAGGTCAAGGGTTCACTGAAGTCCCTATCCCAGGAAATAGGGTTCATGAGGAAAGAGCCCAGATCCCCGGTGTCAGTTTCAGAGAGTGAATCGGGTGAGCTAATGTCAGATTAATCTCCCTCATCATCAGAAGCCAGATCAAGTGGTCCCTGTTTCCCGCTAGACCGGGTAAATCGGCAGTAAACAATACTATGGGTATTGAAGAGCCCCGGTCAGAGAGGTCCATGCAGGACATGATGTTTAAAAGACTAGACCGGAAAGTTCATAGGTCCTTTCCCGTAATTGATAAAATCAACTGCCTGATTACACGAGAATGGAAAAAGCCCGAGAGGAAGGCTTCTCTACCTCCAGCATTTAAAAGAAGATACCCATTCGAAGAGTCTGCATCATCCGCATGGGATAAAGGCCCCAAAACTAGATGCGGCTGTCGCTAAGGCGTGTAAAAGGACCTCCCTACCGTTTGAAGACTTGGGGAGTTTAAAAGACCCGCTAGACAGAAAGGCCGACAGGTTTCTAAAGGGTTCTTGGGAAACGTCTGCGGGGTCCTTCAGACCAGCAATAGCAGTCACTTGCACAACCCGGTCATTAATGGTATGGCTAGGCCACCTAGAGGAGCAGCTTAAAGACAAGGTCTCTTAGACGACATCCTATTCTCCCTTTCTATGATCCAGGGAACGGCTGCCTATCAGATGCGCCAGCAAATTCCGTAAAGTTAGCAGCAAGGTCGGCGGCCTTTTCAAAGCCTTACGGCTGAAGTGTTGGCCGGGGGACATGCAGGCCAGATGAAAACTGTGCAGCATTCCATGTGAAGGGGTGCATTTGTTTGGCCCAGTAGTGAATGAACTGTTGGAGAAGGCAGGTGACAGTAAGAAGTGATTCCCTTCCTTAGGAAGACCATCACACAGGCGTAACTTCAGTAGGAGGTGGTCCGACCGTAGAAGGTTGGCTAGGGAGAAGATCAGATTCGATAGTAACAAGAAAAAAGGTAGAGGATATATGTTCAGTTTCTCCCGTGACCGCAGAAAACTACAATGACTGCCGGACCAGTTGGGGGGCAGGCTATTGGCCTTCCCACCTAGTCAATGATTTTGAATAGTACATGGATTCTCAGTGTCGTCAAAATAGGACTTAGATTTGAATTTCAAAGGACACCTCAGGATAAGTTTCTGCCAACACCAATCCGTTCTTCACTTGCAGAACAACTGGCGCTGGAATCTGAGGTCCAGGAACTACAGACTAAGGGGGTATTGGTTCAAGTTCCTGCGGTTCAAATAGGTAAGGGGTTCTATTCCCCCCTCTTCCTGGTTAAGACAGACCAGACAGCTCCTTCCGTACTATCAATTTGAAAAGCCTAGATTCCTGCTGATCCGTTTTTTTCAAGATGGAGTCTGTAAAATCAGCAATAAAGCTGCTCTTTAACAATTGTTTCGTGGTAGTCTTAGATTTTAAAGACGCCTACTATCATGTTCTGACACATACAGACCATCAGCAGTATCGAGTGGCAGTTTCGCTGGGAGGGGTAATAAATCACTTCCAGTTCAGCGCACTTCCTTTTGGGGTTGCTATTGCTCCTCGTATCATCACTAAGATAATAGCAGAAGTTATGGCACATCTACATGAGCAGGACATACTAGTGATTCCCTATCTGGATGACCTGTTAATTGTGGGCCACTCAGACCTACACTGCACTGCCCAGTTGAAAAAAGTAATATCGTCCTTGCAGGAATTGGGGTGGCTTATTAATTTTAAGAAATCACGGTTACAGCTCCTGGGGGTGCAGGAGATCCTGGGTCTTGTCCTAGACTCTAGAATTCAGGAATGTTGCCTACCAGAGTCAAAGGTGGACAGCATCTGACGACAGGTGCTCAGGGCAGTGAATAATCCATCAATCACTGAGAGGAGCAATGTCACTGTTAGGCTCACTCACATCATGTATTCCGGCGGTTCTTTGGGCCCAATTCCACACTAGAACCCTGCAGTGGGATATTTTGTACAATGCTCGTCATCTAGAGGGATTGCTAGAAAGTAAATTTTCTTAATCCCCTGCTTCCATACAATCCTTACATTGGTGGTTACATTTACCAAACCTATGTAGGGGAGTTCCCTGGATAAATCATATCTCGAGTAGTGACTACAGATGCTAGCCCCAAGGGCTGAGGGGCGCACATGGGAGACATGTGGGTCCAGGGGGTATGGACACAGACTGAGCAGGGATCATCATCTGACTTGAAGGAACTGTTAGCCGTAGAGCCGGCTGCAAGTAGTTTCCTTATGTCCTTACAGAGCCGGCACGTTGGGCTATTTTCAGACAACTAGGTAACTGTAGCCTACATTAACCACCAATGAGGGACTCGGTCCAAGGCATTAATGGAAGTGGCACACAGTGTCTTTCAGATAGCCAAGGCTCATCTACTGTCACTCACATCCCTTCACATAAAAGGAAAACACAATATCATGGCCGATTTTCTAAGCCGCAACAGACTCAAGCAAGGAGAATGGGTGCTAAGTCAAGCCGTTTTCAATCAGATCGTACAGATGTGGGGGTTCCCAGATATAGACCTTTTTGCTAACAAAGGGAACAGAAAAAGCTGCACCGGTTTTGCTCCTTAAATCCCAGAGAAAATCCATATGCAGTGGACTCTAATTCCGATAGTTCTAAGGAAGATACGGGAGGACAGAGTTCGTATAATCCTGATAGCCCCATTCTGGCCCAGGAGACCGTGGTTTTCTTGGCTAAGGAAGATGTCCATCACCAGGCCCTGGGTTCTTCCGGAGCACCCAGAACTCCTCTCCCAAGGTCCGATTTTCCATCCACCAATCTACAGTTGGCGGCTTGGAATTTGAAGGGGCACTACTGAGGGAGTGGGGATTGTCCCAGGGTCTGGTTAATACCTTACTAAAAAGCAGGAAAGCTTCCACAACAAATATTTATGTTAGAATCTGGAAAAAATTCTTATCAATCTCAGGGGTGGAGGTTGGAGAAAGGGTCTGCATTAACCAGATACTCGAATTCCTGCAGAAGGGATTAGAGATGGGTCTAGCCACGAACACTCAGTTCAGGTATCGGCTTTAAGAGCCGTGTACAATTGTAACCTAGCGGGCAATTACTGGGTAGGCAGATTCATTAAGGCAGCCGCTAGGTCCAGACCCATCATTAAACAGAAGTTAAGGCCCTTTTACATTTAGCGATGCACCAGCGATCCGACCCGGTCAGGATCGCTGGTGCATCGCTAAATGATCGCGAGTGAGCTGTCACACAGGCAGACCTCACAGTGATGCAGCAGCGACGCAGCACACGATACTCACCTTTCACACACAGCGATCCAGACGTCCTCCCGCCCACCTCCGCGCGTCGCTCATCTCACACAGCAGGAAGCCCAGTAGGAAGTGGATGACGAGAAATGGAGCCGGACATTCTCGCGCGATCAGCGATGTACAGCGGGGGAGCCGGTCGGAGGTATCACACATAGCGATATCGCTAGCAATATCGCTGCTGCGTCACAAAATCGGTGACGTGCTAGCGATATCACTGTGTAAAACCCCCTTTAGTTCCCTGAGATTTATATCTGGTACTAACAGCGTCGACAGAAGCCTCATTTGAGCCTATTGATTCTGCCCCAATAAGAATTCTGTCCATTAAAACTGCCCTGCAGACCCTCTCTAGACAACCCCCATACACTCAGTTCGGAGAAGATAGAGTTGTGTTCTGTATCTGCCAAAAGTGGCTTCAAAACTTTACAGACTACAGGAAATAGTTCTCCCCTCTTTCTGCCCTAATACCACCAATCAAAAGGAAGAAAAATTCCATTCGTTAGATGTGAGAAGGTGCCTGCTTAGCTATACTTCGGGAACAGACCCTTGGAAAAAGGACAATTCCTTATTTGTATCCTTTCAGGGGGTTAGGAAAGGACTTATAGCGTGTCCAAAAACACCATAGCTAGATGGATTAGAGAGGCAATTTTTTTGGCCTATACAGCAGGTGGCGTTGCAGTCGCAGAAGGTCTAAAAGCTCACTCTACTCGAGCTGTGGCGACATCCTGGGCAGAGAGGTCAGAGGTGTCGATTGAGGACATATGTAAGGCGGCTACGTGGTCCTCTCCGTCCACTTTTTTTAAACATTATTGACTGGATCTGGGTGGCTCCTCCGATCTTACGTTTGGGAGAAGGGTGCTTGAGGCAATGGTCCCTCCCTAAATTCCTTATATCTCTGTAATTCTCTGGTGGTGCTGTCATTGGAGACTGAATAAATGCTTAGCTACTTACCGGTAGCGGTGTTTTTCAGGAGCCCATGACAGCACCCTTATGTTCTCTCCCTTTCACGTGTGGTTTGCCACGTGCGCAAAGTATATTTAGTTCAAATTGTTGCATATGTTGCTACTAACCGAGGAGGTCCTCTCATGCTCTGTAATCCAACTGATGTGGGAGAAAGGTGCCACCCTTTTATGTATGTAGGTTTCTTGTCCCTGAAGGGCGGATCCCCTCTCTCGTGGTTTTGTCATGGGCTCCTGAAAAACACTGCTACTTGTAAGTAGCTAAGCATTTATTATCCTGTACATTTAGAAACTATTTTCTACACCTAGTGAGAATAGAACCTAATGGAAAGGAGGGTCTAATTACTAGGAATAAAGAACTGAAGAAATCTGAGTTTTAGATCTTTTGAGAAACAAATTTAAATTGAATCTGCTTGTGGGATCACCCCTCCTAAGCCATCTGTCTATATGGGAATGTAGGTCATAGGAAGCAGAATAAAATGATACTTTATAACTGCAATCTGATGTCTTAGTTCAGAGTAATCCAAGTTTTTCTTGTAAATGAGCTGTTCAGGACTATGGGCCAGACATCGATCTCCCCAAGAATCTGCCCGCAGTGATTAGATTAAATGGAAGGGGGTGTTACAAGTGTGATGTGTAATGGCTGCTGCTCTCTGCTCCCCTGATCTCACTACAGAGCTGTGTGTGATTATACCTGACACATCTGCAGGTTCCTCTCAGTTCCACCGTCCATGGAACCTGTGGAGTCTCACTAAGCTCACTTGAACCTTATCTCAGGATTCGCTATTTCAGTATTTATTTAGTCATCGACTTCTTGTTTAAACTTTACGTGATATTCATACGTTTATCATCAGCATCCTGTTGCTCAGATATTTCTTATATACTTATTTGTTCACTAATTGTAATGTTTTGTCTTTTTGTAAACTCATTCTAGTTAAAACCAACTGTGAAAGAAAATTCTGTTTCTGATGAAGGTCAATTGTATGACCGAAAACATTCAAAGGAGTATATTGAACTGGATGCTTTTTACAATAAAGGAACTGTCAAATCATGTCTTCTTTTGAGTGCCAAGTTTTTGTACTACATTGTTAGTTGGCTGGATACCCGACTTGTGCACCTCTCTCCTCTTATTGAGTGCCGTGTTATTTCTATTATACACATACACGAAGTCATCTGAGTTATATACTCTGCCATAGAGTGCATCAGGTGGAAGGTCAATTTCAAATCACACATCAAGAAATTAACCCTTCCTGATAAAGAAAAATAAAATGAAACATACATATAACAACCAGGAAAATACTACAATAAAAACAAGACACCGAAAAAACATATATTAATATTTCAATATCAGATCTTGTCTAGAGTTCATACCCAATGGGACCCTATTGTTTAGTTTAAAGATCCAATAAGAGTCCCTATTGAGGATTTTTATTTTGTGATCTCCTCCTCTCATGGGTCTGAACACTCTCTCTATACCTTTGAATTTAAGACACCTAGTATCTCCATTATGTATATACTTAAAATGTTTGGAAACCGCAGAGATATTTAGCGCAGTCGGACTATTGGTGCCTGATATATGTCTCCTAATACGCTTTTTTAATGGACCAGCGGTTTAACCATTATTGCTGGTATTGGTGGACTTAACGAAAAATTGGGGGAATGGGTTAACAAGTACTTACAACCCCTTGTTTCCACTATTCCGGGTTTCATTAGAGACACTAAGATGTTAATTTCTTCCTTGGACAGAATCAAATGGGACTCCATTTTCTGCTGGCTTAGCTATGATGTGGTTAATTTATATTCATCGATTCCTCATAATATTGCGCTATTTAGTTTAAGGTTTTTTTTGTTTTTAACAAATATAGCAGGTACAAAGTACACATCCAGGAATTTATTATACGTTCTGTTGCTTTTTTGTTATCTCACAATTATTTTTCATTTGCAGGGTTTTTTTTTCTACAGACTAAAGGTGTTAGCATGGGAGGGAAATTCTCACCTTCCCCCGCCAAATTGGTTGTTGCAGTTTGGGAGGAATTTTTTTTTATTTTCAGAAAATAACATTTTTCATGCTGATATTTATTTTTATGGGCGTTATATTGATGATTTTATAATAATATGGACAGGCAGTGATGTAGAGGCCAATGCATTTATGAAGTACATTAATGACAATAAATTTAATCTGAAGTTCACACATCAAATCACTCAGACACGTTAATTATCTGGACGTTACCATTACAGGTGATCATGCGGAGAAAAAAATTTTGTTCATGCCATACAAAAAAACCAACGACTAGCAACTCTATTTTGAATGCAAAGTCATGCCATCCCCCACACATCTTACGTAATATTCCTGTAGGAGAATTAATTCGGATAAAAAGACATTGTTCCTGTGATGAAATGTATTTTTCTGAAAAAACAAACTATTGGTAGATTACAACAAAGGGGATATACTAATTGACATTTAAATAGAGCGACATCGATTGTGGATAATATCAATAGAAATGATCTATTATTGGATCGATCTGGAGCCGCAGACAATGATTCTTTTATTACTTTTTCCACTGAATATAGCCCTTAGTATAGGAATATTATTCAAATTATACAAAAATATTTACCTATATTAAATGATAATGAAAAATTGTCTGAGGTTCTGAAGCGATCTCATTCGCTTTGGGGCTAAAAAAAAAAAAAAAAAAAAAAAAAAACCACACGCAAACTCTGGGAAACATTGTTGTTTCGCCCAGTTTTTTTTCCTGAACCGAGTGCATCCACACAACCCACATGGCTTTTGCATAAAGGTTTTTTTTTTTATAAATGTGGACATTTTACCCGCAAAGCCTGTGAATATGCAGATTATAATAAACAGAATTTTTTCTTCTTCAGTTACGAAAAGAGGGATTTTGGGTTCTTACCGTAAAATCTCTTTCTTGGAGCCTTCATTGGGGGACACAGATGACCATGGGTGTATGCTGCTGCTGCTGCTAGGAGGCCGACACTATGCAAAACAAGAAACTTAGCTCCTCCCCGGCAGTATACACCCACCGACAGGCACCAAGCACCTCAGTTGGTGAAAAAAGCAGTAGGAGAAGCAACCAAAACCATAAACATATGTACCAACTCAACAAGGGACTCTCAGACCCAACACGGTACTAATTAAACAGGGCGGGTGCTGTGTCCCCCAATGAATGCTCCAAGAAAGAGATTTTACGGTAAGAACCCAAAATCCCTCTTTCTTTATCGCCTTATTGGGGGACACAGATGACCATGGGACGTTCCAAAGCAGTCCCGAGGGTGGGAACAGCAATAAAGGAACGAAATAAGGAAGGGCTTAGGTCAGTCAATGCGCCACCGCCGCCTGCAGCACCTTCCTACCAAGAGCTGCATCAGACGAGGCCTGGGTATGAACCCTGTAGAACCTCGCGAAGGTGTGCAAAGATGACCAGGTCGCGGCTCTGCAAAGTTGTAAGGCCGAAGCCTGGTGTCGCACAGCCCAAGAAGCCCCTACAGCTCGGGTGGAGTGGGCTTTCACCCCCGGAGGAGGCCGTTTCTCCTGAAGACGATAGGCTTCCAGGATGGTAGACCAAATCCAACGAGCAATTGTGGACTTGGAGGCCGGAAGACCTTTTCGGCGACCCTCAGAAATGACCAACAAGGAATCAGATTGGCGAAAGGAAGCGGTCCTGGCAAGGTAAACACGCAAGGCTCTCACTACATCCAGTTTGTGGAGCGACTTTTCCAGAGGATGAGCAGGCGCAGGAAAAAATGATGGAAGGACGATATCTTCGTTAATGTGAAAGGGTGATACCACTTTCGGAAGGAAAGAAGGAACTGGCCTGAGAACAACCTTATCTTGGTGGAGGATAAGGTAAGGAGAACGACAGGATAAGGCCGCCAGCTCAGAAACTCTCCTGATGGAAGTAATGGCGATCAGAAAAGCCACCTTCCATGAAAGAAAAGACAGAGGGATGTCCTGAATCGGCTCGAACGGCGCCTTCTGGAGAGCGCCAAGAACAAGATTGAGATCCCATGGATCTATCGGAGAACGATGAGGAGGAGCCACCACATGGGCGACTCCTTGGAGAAAGGTCTTCACTTGCGGTAAGGAAGCCAGATCCGTCTGGAAGAGGATTGCTAGGGCAGATACCTGGCCTTTGAGAGTACTGAGGGATAGGCCCGCATCCAAGCCGGATTGGAGGAAACCAAGAATGGAAGGAATTGAGAACGATAGTGGAAAAACATCGTTTTCGTCACACCAGCGAAAAAAGGCCTTCCAGTACCTATGGTAAATGCGGGAAGAAGCAGGCTTCCGAGCCTTAATCAAGGTCTGAATGACCCGGTTGGAAAACCCTGATTCCTTCAGAATCGGTGGTAAAGGGGGCCTTGCGAGAGAAGATCTGGACGGTCTGGAAGCCTCCAGGGGACGTCCGTGAGCATGTTCACCAGCTCCGCGTACCAAGGTCGTCTCGGCCAGTCTGGAGCCACTAAGATGACCGGGATGCCCTCTGACTTTATCTTTTTGGCCACTCTTGGGATTAGGGCAAGCGGATGGAACAGGTAAGGTAGGTGGAACTGGGACCACGGGATTACTAGGGCGTCGTAACCGACGGCTAATGGATCCCTGGACCTGGCTACAAAGTGAGGAACCTTGTTGTTCATCCGAGAGGCCATGAGATCGACGTCCGGGGTGCCCCAGCGCTGGCATATCTGACTGAAGACTGTGGGATGAAGGGACCATTCGCCTGACGCTAGCCCTTGGCGACTCAAGAAGTCGGCTGCCCAGTTTTCCACCCCTGGAATGTGAACGGCGGAAATCGCCGTCACGTGACGCTCTGCCCAACGAAGTATCCTTGCCATTTCCGACATCACCTGCCTGCTGCGAGTACCGCCCTGGTGGTTTATGTACGCCACGGGCGTGGCGTTGTCTGACTGAATGCGGACCGGCTTGCCTACTAGAAGATGCTGCCAACGAAGGAGAGCGAGGAAGATTGCCCTGATCTCCAGAAGGTTGATGGGCAGAAGAGTCTCCTGGGCGTTCCAACGCCCTTGGGCCATTCTCTGACAGTAGACCGCCCCCCATCCTAGGAGACTGGCATCGGTGGTGATGACCTGCCACCGAGGCGGGAGAAAGGATCTTCCGCGGAGAAATGACGTCGACAACGTCCACCAAGTTAGCGATTGTTTGACTCTGAGCGGAAGAAGAATGGGGCGATCCAGAGAAAACGAGGTCTTGTCCCAGACTGACAGGAGGAACAGCTGGAGAGGGCGAGAGTGGAATTGTGCAAATGGCACTGCTTCCATAGAGGCCACCATCGTCCAGGTAAGGGATGATAAGGATCCCTCTGGATCGAAGGATGGCCATGACTGTTGCCATCACCTTCGTGAAGACACGAGGGGCGGAGGCTAGGCCGAAGGGAAGGGCCGCGAACTGATAATGGTTGTTCTGAATCGCAAAGCGGAGGTATCTCTGATGCTGGCGAGAAATGGGGATGTGGAGGTAGGCATCCTGTATATCCACCGAGCAGAGAAACTCTCCGGGCTCCATTGAGGCTATTACTGAACGCAGAGACTCCATCTTGAAATGGCGGATCTTCACGTGGCGATTGAGCCGTTTGAGGTCCAAAATTGGGCGAAGTGAGCCGTCCTTTTTTGGGACTACAAAGAGATTCGAGTAGAACCCTAAAAACCGCTCGTTTGTAGGAATGGGAACGATGACCCCGGCGGAAAGGAGAGAGGAGACGGCCTGAAGGAACCCTGGAACCTGTGATCGCTGTTTTGGGGATCGGGACAGACAGAAACGACTGTTTGGGAGGGAAGAAAACTCGATTTTCTATCCGGACGTGATGATTTCCCTGACCCAAGCGTCGTCGACAACGGATAGCCACGCGTCCTTGAAAAAGGAAAGTCTGCCTCCCACCCTGGAAAGCTTTCCAGGTGGGGGTGACCCGTCACTTAGATGAAAACCTTCCGGATCGAGCGCCTGAGGACCTGGAAGGCTGACCCCTGGATCTCCAGCGAGGGGCTGGCTTATACGATGGCTTTCTCCGGTCATTGGAAGCAGTGTTACGGTCCTGCTGGGATGAACCGTCTGTGGGAGAGAAGGGGCGAAAGGACCTAAAAGGCCGAGAAGCCCTCTTGTTAAAGAACCTCTTAGGACGGGACTGAGGAAGGGAAGTGCTCTTTCCACCCGTGGCATCCGAGATTAACTGATCCAGCTTGGCGCCAAAGAGCCTAGTGCCGTGAAATGCCAGGTTGGTGAGTGACTTCTTTGAGGTAGTATCCGCATTCCAAGACTTCAACCAAAGAATGCGGCGTATTGCCACAATGTTGCTGTTAGCTCTAGCAACGCACCCTGCCGCGTCCAAGGAGGCGGCCAGAAGGTACTTGCCTGCGTGATTAATTTGGTCTGCTAAATCTGCCAGCTCGTCTTGAGGAGCTGCCGCTGAAACGCCCCTGCGCAGAATTTTTGCCCAAGCCGAAATGGCTTTCGCCACCCAAGCGGAAGCAAAGATCGGGCATAGGGATGCACCGGATGCCTCAAAGATAGACTTAGAGTCGTTGGCTATTTGCCTGTCTGATGGGTCCTTGAGAGATGCTCCGTCCGGAAGGGAAAGGACCGTCTTAGAGGAAATACGAGAAACTGGTGGATCTACCTCGGGAGCTTTGGTCCATTTCGTGACTAGCTCCGCATCAAAGGGATAAAGTACATCTAAGTACTTGCGGCCTGAGAAACGTTTCTCCGGATGTTGCCAGTGGTTGTCTAAGGAAGTGTCGAAATCCTTATTGGGGAAGGTTCGAGATGGAGGCCTTGCCTTCTTAAGGGAACCAGAGCATTCCTGAGGGGGGGCCTTATCCTCCTTAATCTTGAGTGTTTGGTATATAGCCAATATGAGACTACCATTTCCCGAGTTCTAGCTATGTCGTCCGCCTCCGAGTCTGATCCAGATAGTGAATCCTCGTCTGACCCCTGATTGTCTGCCGATGAGGGGGACGAGCAGCGTAGCCTGAGAGAAGCAGAGGGACCCTGCGAACCGGAGGAAGAGCCAGACAGGACCCGCTTCCTAGAGCCCCGACTTGGTCTGTCCGTCTGAGGGCCACGGTCCGGTGCTGGCGACTCACCATACGAGGTGGTCGGTGCACAGGTGACAGCAGATAACTGAGGTAACCGCTCTAAGACCTGGACCAGCAATTGAGACACCTTTGTCAGCTCAGAAACTGACTGAGACATCGCCACGGCCCACTCCGGGGGTGGGGTGGTCTCCGCCCGGGGTTCGGAGTGCTCCTGAGGGGACGACATGATGGGAGGGCTGCAGGAGAGGCAGAGGGGAGACGACTGACCCGAAGCCCACTTCTTTTTACAGCGCGCGCAGGCGTAGTGAGTAGCGGTGGGTCTGGAGCAGAAGGCCCTTGCGGGGTTGTGCATAAGTCTCAGTGGCAGAATAAAAACACAGCCTGAGGAAACTGCGGGGGGGGGGGGGAGCTAAGTTAGGTGCCAGGGATAGTCAGCGTCTAGCCTACCGAGGATCAGAAGCGATGTGTCCCCCAGGCGAGGTCCGGAGAGGAGGAAGAAGATCGGCAATCCAGGAAGAAACGCTGGCGGTGGGCGGGGCTAAGCCACCGCACGGCGCGATTGGCTGTGACCCCCAGAGGGGACGGGGACGGCCAAAGACAGTGACAGGGCTGAAGTGAAAGCAGCCCTGAGATAGGCTGAAAAAGCGCGCGGGGAAAGCGCGCGCAGGGAGAGGGAGGAACTTTTGAAAATGAAAGTGCTCCCTCACTTTCACTAGCGACGGCGCGCCCGGGCTTGAAAGCGCTCCCTCCCTGTAGCTGATGAGGACGGGGAGCGCTGATGGAGGGAGCGCTGACGGAGAAAGCGCCCCCCCCGCGACAAGAGGGACGCGCGCCTGTCAGAGCGCTGGTTCAAGGGGCGGGAAATTCAAAAGGAGGAGAGGTACTCTGCTGTCCTAGACTGGCATGTGAGCGCAGGGCTGCAGGGAACATTCAGAAAAACATACCTGATGTCCCTGAAGAGGCTGACCCCACAGGGGCCCGCGATAGAACGCAGGTCGCTGGGAGAGGTGATCCTCAGTACCCGCACCGCCGTATGGTGCAGAAGACGGCTCCAATCCCCGTGTCAGGGGAAACTTCACCGCTGGCGACCACCGTCATCCTCTCAGCCCTGTCCTGGGAGAGGGGTGAGGAGGGGAATCGGCTAGGACCGTCCATCCATGGCCCCTAGTACCCGAGGGTGATAGGGGAAGGTCCTGCCTGCGGGCCTGAGAGTTGCAATGTGGGCGATACCACATTGCTCGCTCAGCCGCATTAATAGGAAAAGCAGGATGAACTCACATCCCGTTTCCTGAGCTGTATCTGAAAAAGAAAGGGGAAATCATTAAAAAAACACAACAAAAACCTGAAAAGAAAAGGATTAAATGCGGATCTGGGGAGATCCCGGTCCGCCTCCTACAGACACTAAGCACAAACTGAGGTGCTTGGTGCCTGTCGGTGGGTGTATACTGCCGGGGAGGAGCCAAGTTTCTTGTTTTGCATAGTGTCAGCCTCCTAGCAGCAGCAGCATACACCCATGGTCATCTGTGTCCCCCAATAAGGCGATAAAGAAAAAGTTTTTTGATCGGCAGCTATATTAATTGCAATACTACTGGTGTAATCTATTTGGTTGAGTGTGTTCAGTGCAACTTACAATACGTGGGTTGCACCACTGGTCCATTAAAAAAGCGTATTAGGAGACATATCAGACACTGCGCTAAATATCTCTGCGGTTTCCAAACATTTTAAGTATATACATAATGGAGATACTAGGTGTCTTAAATTCAAAGGTATAGAGAGGGTGTTCAGACCCATGAGAAGAGGAGATCACAAAAGAAAAATCCTCAATAGGGAATCTTATTCGATCTTTAAACTAAACACTAGGGTCCCATTGGGTATGGTATGAACTCTAGACAAGATCTGATATTGCAATATTAATATGTTTTTTCGGTGTCTTGTTTTTATTGTATTATTTTCCTGGTTGTTATATGTTTATTTCATTCTATTTTTCTCTTACTAGGAAGGGTTAGTTTCTTGATGAGTGATTTGAAATTGACCTTCCACCTGATGCACTCTATGGCAGAGTATATAACTCAGTTGACTTTGTGTATGTGTATACCATGATTAAGGCTTAATTGCTGAAACGCGTTGGTCATATCTCTGCTTCTTGTGTTACCCACATTGTTTTTTTTAAGTTTTTGAAAAGCAAACAAAAAACTTTTTTTAATACATCAGTGGATTGTTTCATCGCTGGAGCACATTCTTCTTTACTGCTGATTGCTGACACCCTGGACTGGGGCGGCTCCGTGCAGAGGACTTCCACTACTACAGACCAGTATGCTGTGGTGAGCTGACTTTCCTTTTCCCCTACCCTATCTTTTGATATAGGTCCTTAGATCAGGAACAGTACAGGCATAAGACATTTCACAACTTTCCCAAACTTATGAAAACATTTACAGCACATCTTGCACTGTAGTACTGTACCCAATGTATTATACACTGCTTAATAACGGGAACACTTAAACACCACAAAGTAACTCCAAGTCAATCACACTTCAGTGAAATTAACCTGTCCAGTTATGAAGCAACACTGATTGTTAATCAATTTCTCCTGCCCTTGTGTAAATGGATCAGACAACAAGTAGCTTCAGCTGGTGGTAACCACAGACCGTTTCTCTGTTCTCATCTTTTTGGCTGTTACTTTTGCATTTTGTCATTGCTCTCACCCCTAGAGGTACAGTAGCATGAGGCACTGTCTACAACCCACAGAAGTTGCTCAGGTAGTGCAGAGCATCCAGGATGGCACATCAATGCAAGCTGTGTCAAGAAGGGTAGCTGTGTCTGTCAGCACAGTGTTCAGAGCATGGAGCAGTGTTCAGAGCATGGAGCAGACACCAGGAGACATGGCAGGGGGCAAGAACCCAGCTGCAAAATCGCTACTTCCTCCTTTGTGCAAGGAGGAACAGAAAGAGCAGTGCCAGAGCAATGCAAACTGACCTCCAGCCGGCCACTAATATCCACGTGTCTGCTCAAACGGTCAAAAACAGACTCCACGAGGGTGGCATGAGGGCCCGACGTGTACAAGTGGGTGGTGTGCTTGCAGCCCAACATAGTACAGGTCGATTGGCATTTGCCAGAGAACACCAAGATTGGCAGATTCGACACAGGCGCCATGTGCTCTTCAAGTACACTCACTGGCCACTTTATTAGGTACACCTGTCCAACTGTGTGTTAAGACTTAATTTCTAATCAGCCAATCACATGGCGGCAACTCAGTGCATTTAGGCATGTAGACATGGTCAAGACAATCTCCTGCAGTTCAAACCGAGCATCAGTATGGGGAAGAAAGGTGATTTGAGTGCCTTTGAACGTGGCATGATTGTTGGTGCCAGAAGGGCTGGTCTGAGAATTTCAGAAACTGCTGATCTACTGGGATTTTCACGCACAACCATCTCTAGGGTTTACAGAGAATGGTCCGAAAAAAAAAAAAAAAATCCAGGGAGCGGCAGTTCTGTGGCCGGAAATGCCATGTTGATGCCAGAGGTCAGAGGAGAATGGGCAGACTGGTTCGAGCTGATAGAAAGGCAACAGTGACTCAAATTGCCACCCGTTACAACCAAGGTGGCCAGAAGAGCATCTCTGAACGCACAGTGCGTCGAACTTTGAGGCAGATGGGCTACAGCAGCAGAAGACCACACTGGGTACCACTCCTCTCAGCTAAGAACAGGAAACTGAGGCTACAATTTGCACAAGCTCATCGAAATTGGACAGTAGAAGATTGGAAAAACGTTGCCTGGTCTGATGAGTCTCGATTTCTGCTGCGACATTCGGATGGTAGGGTCAGAATTTGGCGTAAACATGAAAGCATGGATCCATCCTGCCTTGTATCAACGGTTCAGGCTGGTGGTGGTGGTGTCATGGTGTGGGGAATTTTTTTCTGGGCACTCTTTGGGCCCCTTGGTACCAATTGAGCATCGTTGCAACGCCACAGCCTACCTGAGTATTGTTGCTGACCATGTCCATCCCTTTATGACCACAATGTACCCAACATCTGATGGCTACTTTCAGCAGGATAATGCGCCATGTCCTAAAGCTCGAATCATCTCAGATTGGTTTCTTGAACATGACAATGAGTTTACTGTACTCAAATGGCCTCCTCAGTCACCAGATCTCAATCCAATAGAGCATCTTTGGGATGTGGTGGAACGGGAGATTCGCATCAGGGATGTGCAGCCGACAAATCTGCGCCAACTGTGTGATGCCATCATGTCAATATGGTCCAAAATCTCTGAGGAATGCTTCCAGCACCTTGTTGAATCTCTGCCACGAAGAATTGAGGCAGTTCTGAAGGCAAAAGGGGGTCCAACCCCTTACTAGCATGGTGTACCTAATAAAGTGGCCAGTGAGTGTATGTGAGCAGGTTCACACTGAGCACATGTCATAGACATGACAGTCTGGAGACTCCTTGGAGAACGTTCTGCTGCTTGCAACAGAAGGTCAGTAATGATGTGGGGAAGCATTTCCTAGCCATAGATACCATGGACTGCCATTCGGTACTGGGATGAGATCTTCAGACCCATTATGAGACCATATGCAGGTGCAGTGGCCTCTAGATTCCTTCTCGTGCATGACAATTCTAGGTCTCATGTGGCTGAAGTGTCAGCAGTTCCTGCATGATGAAGGCATTGATGATATGGCCTGGCCTGCCTGTTCCCCAGACTTGGATCCAAATAGAGCACATCTGGGACATCATGTCTCGTTCCATCCACCAACACCACATTACATCACAGACTCTCCAGATGACTGATGCTTTAATTCAGGTCTGGGAGGAGATCCCTCAGGAGAACATTAGCCACCTCATCAGGACCATGCCCAGGCATTGTAAGGAGGTCATGCAGGCAAATGGAGGTACAACACACACTACTGAGCATTTCCTTATCTTCAGGAATTTGATTTTACACTTTGATTTTGAGTATCATTCCAAATCCATAGCTCCATGGGATATTAATTTACATTGATCTTTTTTATGTTTTATTGTTCTTAACGCATTCCATTATGTAATTAATAAAGATTTGCAACTGGAATATTTATTTCAGTGATACGTAAGATGTGGTATTTTAGTGTTCATTATTTTTTTGAGCAGTGTATATTTTAAGAGTCGGAGTCAGTCCACTTTATACGGACATCACAAAAATGGACACCACAGCCCTGGTACTATATATATATATATATATATATATATATATATATATATAAAATTTATTTCAAAATTTAGGAATAGTCTCAGTATTTCCCCACCTTAGCTTCTGTATTAATTAGGTCTTTATGTTCTTTTGTGGAATATGCTTTTTTCCTGCTCTTTACGATCATATTTTTATATAGATTTAAAGATACACAATTTTCTGGATGTACATTCATGTTTTGTTGTTTTCTGGTAGTTATATAGTGATGAGCAAGCGTGCTCGGATATCATGCTATCCGGGCACGCTCGAGTGATATCCGACTATCTCTGGTACGTTTGAGTAGTATGTTCAAGTCCCCACGGCTGCATGTTTTGCGGCTGTTAAGACGTCCACAACACATGTGGCAATCCTAGCATGTGTTGCGGCTGTCTAACAAAAGCAAGTCATGCAGCCGTGGGGACTCAAACCATATTACTCGAGCACACCAAAGATAGTAGGATAACCCTATGTCCAAGCACGCTCTCTAACCACTAGCGGTTATACTACACACAGTATACTTTCATGAGCCCCACATATATACAGAACAGGAAGAACATACTGACCTGTCTAGTCTGCGACACTGAAAATGAATAGAAGATAGAAGTAGTAAAACTCCAGTGTTGTCAGGCTCTTGCCTCCAAAGCTGCATGCAATGTCTTTCAGCGGCTTCAAAGTCCCCTGCCTGGTATTCACGATGAGCCAACTCCGCTAACCCTTGGAAGGAAAGCATACGTTTCGTTGATTCTAGAGAATCATCAAACATCCGGGGGAAAGGAAAAATTAGAAAAATGGAGGAAAAAAAAAAAAATATAAAAGCAATGACATAACTAAAAAGTGATGCATAGCAAAGAAAATGAAGAATGGTTCCAACTAAGCCATTAGTGCCACGAAACGAGCCTAAAGCAATACACTGAACTAATGCCAGAGCATGACACTCCCTGGTGCATATCTATAAGAGGTTATTAAAAGCAACATGTGACGAACTATATACTGTGTGTCCCCTTATAAATAGAAGTGTTTTCAGGCTGCGAGCACACTTAGGGTATGTGCACACAGTGCGGATTCTGCTGCGTATCCACAGCATTTCTGGCCCTGCGGGTCCGCAGCAGATTTAGGTGCGTTGTACAGTACCATGGTTTCCAATGGTAAACTGTAAAACGCTGTGCACATGCTGCGGATTTTTCTGCGCGGTTTACAAGCCGCAGCATGTCAATTCTTTTGTCCAGAAACGCTGCGGTTTCACACCTCATCCATTATGAGGTGGAAAACCACAGGGCAAAACCGCAGGACTTTAGTCCTGTGGATTTATCTGCGGTTTTCACTACAAAATCCGCAGAGGCAAAAAACTCTGTGTGCACATAGCCTTAGGCTATGTGCACACGGTGCGGATTCTGCTGTGGAATTTTCCACGCAGATTTTGCTCAATCTGCAGGTAAAATGACCTGCGTTTTACCTGCAGTTTTAGTGCAGATTGAGTGCAGTTTTTGTGCGGATTTCCCCTGCAGTTTTCACCTGCAGATTTCTAGAGATTTCTAGAATGGAGCAGGTGGAAAACTGCAGCAAAACCGCACAAAAGAAGAGACATGCTGCTTCTTTTATTTCGCACCAAATCTGCACGGAATAATCTGCAGCATGTGCACAGCGTTTTTGTTTTACATAGCCTTAAAATGGTACGGTACATCACGTGCAGTTCTGCTGCAGTTCTGCAGGGCCAAATCTGCTGCAGAACTGCACAGAATCTGCACCGTGTGCACAGGGCCTTACAATAATTTTACTGTTGCATTGCCCCTCATAAAAATAGCAACGTTACAATAAAAATATCTTACTGCATTCTGTAAACAATTCGTACGCCGGCCTGCATGCCTACATAGTTACAGAAACAGGGTATGCCCCTGCAGTGATATAGCTCCTTTCCACCTACTTCAATGTGGGAAAACTCAGGATATGAGTGGCCAATACAACTAGAAATTACCTTCTCCTGGTTCACTTTTCTGTTTTCTACTGAAGTTAAGAAAAGTTATAGCTACAAAAAAAAAAATACAACTCTAACACTACTGTAAAATTTGTCCATCCCAAGCTAACTTACTCTCATCTGATGTTTAAAATTGCAAAGTGTTTGCTGAACCAAGCACTTTGCAATTTACCTCTTATTAAAAATCCTCCTCGCTCTCAAGAACAGAGGACTTTTAATAGTTTTGATTACTACTCTTTGCCAAGATAACCGACCACTTTTGCAGTCTATCAATAATGGCTGGTTTTATAGGCAAGGAGCGCAGGGCGTACAAGCTCTTTCGTACAGCTTATAAGCGCTGTTTGGAATTGAAGCTGGCTTGATCACTGGATCTGGCATACTTCAGAGCTCAAAATGCTGCAGAGGCAAAGCTACGTTTGCTTGCAGCAACAGTGAGTGCACAGTTCAGAGTTATTTTGGCTATGCAAAAATCAGTAATACTAATGCACTAGTCTTGACCCACATTACTGCATTGGTCAACTTGAAATGAAAAAACCAAGATAAACATTTAGGGAAATAAAAGGGACTAATGAATGAAAATGGCAAAATAAAAAAAAGTGGAAGAAAGAAAGGTAGTGCTGAAGGGGAGAAAGAAAAATTTTCACTATTTCCACACAGAAATAATGTAAAATGCCATCACAATACATTCCAAATACATTTGTATAAAGCTGTAAGAATATGACAAGCTAGGAAAGAAAATATGTTTGAAATATGAACATATTCTGACTTATTTTTTCCACATTTGTTTCAGTGTGAATTCTGTGGCTAGATCTACATCCCATATATGTGAATGGTACTGAAACTGCTCACATGCACCAATATTATTCTGCCCATTAAAGGGAATCTGTAAGGCTGGGTTCACATAGCATTAACGGGCTGCGTTTAACGCATCTGTTACATAGCGGCATTAACATAGTCATAACATCATGTGGTGTCGAAAAGCATTCCCAAAAACACAATTATGTTGGGCGAGGATCAGAGACTACTTTGAGGTGTTGATAATCCAGCCCTGACAAAAGGGTGTCTCGAGTGATCTGTAGACTCTCGTGACACGCTGAGGGGGATGCAGCCTTGATGAGAATGGCCATAAATGTGGTGGGTGCAGATGAAGAGCGACCAAGGTTATTAGGGAACTAGGGGGTCTGCAATACCAAGACAGGTTATTACAACTGGGGCCATTTAGTTTGGAGAATCGAAGGCTCAGGGGTGATCTTATTACAATGTATAAATATATGCGGGGACAGTACAAAGACCTTTCTAATGATCTTTTTACTCTTAGACCTGTGACGGGGACAAGGGGGCATCCTCTACGTCTGGAGGAAAGAAGGTTTAAGCATACTCACAGACGCGCATTCTTTACTGTAAGAGCAGTGAGACTATGGAACTCTCTGCCAAATGATGTTGTAATGAGTGATTCCCTACTAAAATTTAAGAAGGGCCTGGATGCCTTTCTGGAAAAGTATATTACAGGGTATATACACTAGTTTCCTTAATATTAAACAAACTTACAAAAGCACAAACGACCATAAGTCCCAAGAAAATATTATTTATTGAGTCATTATAAAAAATTATTAAAAAACGTTCCATTAAAATAAATGTATAATACATATACTGAACTATTATTCCAAAAAGAGGGTCATGCCACCCAGATATGAGGCATACAATATATGTGAATAGATATAAAAGAATAAGTGATAATTTAACAAAACACAAGTGTTATTGTTTATAATAAAAATAATAAACAACAATAATGCAGTGCACAAACAAATATATATATATATATATATATAACAACAACAGTGTGTGACCATAAACATAAGTGTGAACCACTACCACAATAAGCCTGTATATATCACAGTATGCCAATATAGTGCATCTATATAGTATCCAAAATAAAAAAAAAAAAAAAAAAAAGAGAGAGGCACAATATGTATCGCCGTGAAATAAAGATGCCTACCGACCAGGAAAGGGAACCAATGTGAAAAAATAATGATATATATATGTGGATATAACATACAACCTCTCCTGGTCTCCTGGGATAGCTACCCGGTCCCGACTCGCGTTTTGGCGCTAAGCCTTCATCAGGGGATGATGAAGGCTTAGCGCCGAAACGCGCGTCGGGACCGGGTAGCTATCCCAGGAGAGGTTGTATGTTATATCCACATATATATCATTATTTTTTCACATTGGTTCCCTTTCCTGGTCGGTAGGCATCTTTATTTCACGGCGATACATATTGTGCCTCTCTTTTTTTGATACTATATAGATGCACTATATTGGCATACTGTGATATATACAGGCTTATTGTGGTAGTGGTTCACACTTATGTTTATGGTCAAACACTGTTGTTTTATATATATTTGTTTGTGCACTGCATTATTGTTCTTTATTATTTTTATTATAAACAATAACACTTGTGTTTTGTTAAATTATCACTTATTCTTTTATATCTATTCACATATATTGTATGCCTCATATCTGGGTGGCATGACCCTCTTTTTGGAATAATAGTTCAGTAGATGTATTATACATTTATTTTAATGGAACGTTTTTTAATAATTTTTTATAATGACTCAATAAATAATATTTTCTTGGGACTTATGGTGGTTTGTGCTTTTGTAAGTTTGTTTGTTTCTAACACGACTGTCCTATAAATAGTCCAATACCTGTCCGCGATATATTTATTGTTTATTCACATTATTATCTAAATATAGGTTAATTTCGTTGTTTCTCCTTACTTTGTTCTTTTTCTTATAGTTTCCTTAATATTGCATTGATCCAGGGAGCTAGTCTGATTGCCGTATGTGGAGTCAGGAAGGAATTTTTTCCCCCAATGTGAAGCTTACTGTTTGCCACATGGGTTTTTTTTTGCCTTCCTCTGGATCAACATGTTAGGGCAAGTTAGGATAGGATATGGGTTGAACTAGATGGACTTAAAGTCTCCCTTCAACCTTAATAACTATGTTACTATGTATTATTTTCATAAAAACCCTGAGTGCAGTGGCTAGGCCAAACAGCAGTATTGTGAACTGGAGGTGGGATTCCTGGATTGTGAAGTGAAGGAATCTCTGGCGTGGAGAAAAAATGTGCAGGTAGGCATCCTGAATGTCCACCAAGAATAGGAATTCCTCCAGCTTTAAGGAGGCTATCACTGACCGAAGGGATTCCATTCTGAAATGATGCAGTTGTGCATATCTGTTCAATAATTTAAGGTCCAAGATGGAACTAACGGAGCCATCCTTCTTTGGAACCACAAACAGGTTTGAATAAAGACCAGAAATGCGTTCTAGTGGAGGAACAGGAACGATGACGCCTGCCATGGAGAGCAAGTTGATAGCCTTGAAAAACCCATAAACGAAGGAAGTACTCTTTGGTGGGTGGGTCTTGAAAAAAATGAGAATGAGGAAGAGTAGAAAATTGTATCTTCTAACCATAAGAGATGACGTGCCTAAATCCAGTTTTTCAGTGATTCAGACTGAAGCCCCGACGGAGGCACTGACGTGTGGCTAGAACAAAATGTCAATATAGTCCTAGCTTGCAGAGATGAAGCCACCAGTACAATCTAATATATAAAGCTCAGTGTGTGTGTGTGTGTGTGTGTGTGTCCGGGATTGGCATTCGCACCGTTGCAGCTACAGCCACAAAATTTGGCACAATCACACGTCTGGACCCCGAGAGCATCATAGGCTATGCTGTGAGGCAAAATTTTAACCTCGCGCGTTCCAATTCACCAAACAATTTTGCCCCTATCTACATAATGGGGAAAAAGTGTGTGCATCAAGCCCCGCCCCTCATTATGATGTCAATGGTTGCCATGGCGACACTAATGTCATAATAGGTTGCAATGGCGAAGATGCTGTCACAATGGTTGTCATGGTGACGATGATGTCTTAATAGGTTGCAATGGTGACGGTTATGTTTGTATTTGGTCCAGATTTTAGACACAGCTGACTGAACAACCAACATCTTTTGCAACATTGTGTCATGATTTACCCTCTTAAGAGTTTGATAATCCTCTCCTTTGTTTCAATTGACATCTCTCGTGTTGGAGCCATGATTCATGTCAGTCCACTTGGTGCAACAGCTCTCCAAGGTGTGATCACTCCTAATTAGATGCAGACTAATTAGATGCAGGTGTTAGTTTGGGAATGAAAATTTACAGGCTGATGCCATAATTTTTTCCCTCAGAACTGAGTGATTCCATAATTTTCCCCCTATGCTTGGTTAAAAATAGTAACCATTACTGACTACCACATTTTTTGTTCTTGATTTCGTTTAGTGTTTCGTAAAGCCAGAAAGTTGCCATTTGAAATGACTTTGTTTTGTGCCATGTCTGTGATCTGCTTTTTTTCTGCAAAATTAAACAACTGAATGAACATCCTCCAAGGCCGGTGATTCCATAGTTTTTGCAAGGGGTTGTAGTATATTTATAGGGTACGCAGAGGATACACCAGAAATGTAGAGAAGATGTGGCTCACATCAATGGTTCCGACGTTAATAGGACTTGTAAACATTGCAAACTAGATTTTGATAACCAGGAAAAAGGAGAAAAAACTTCAGGCTAGGGCTACACACCTGAATTTCACTGTGCCGCTGCTACATCACGGCGCTATACAAGTGAATGGGTTCGCATTGCTCATCCACACTACTGCGACAAGAAAGTTGTAAAAAATCCAACCAAGTGATATTTTGCTTGTTGCGGTAGTGTGGATCTGGTAATTTGACCCCATTCAATTCTAAAGCACCACAATGTAGCAACAATATCAAGCGAACTTTAATCGCCTGACAGCTGTCACAGCTAAAGTCACCCTGTAGACCTAGTCTGACTCGGAACCATTGGGAACATTTTCCGTTTTGTTCTGTCTAATAACGGCATGAAGTACATAGAGGCTTATTATGACTGACTGGGGCATAACCAGGGCAAAAATAGAAATCCCCAGGACTAAGGATGGAGTCACACATAGCGACTCACCAGCGATCCTGACAACGATATCAATGTGTCAGGATCGCTGGTGAATCGCTATGTGATCGCTGGTGAGCTGTCAAACAGACAGCTTCACCAGCGATCAGCACAGCGACGCCCAGCGTCGCTGTGCACGTTAGTAACCAGTGCGCTGATGCAGGAAGCTGGTAACTAACGTACAGATCGCTGGTCTCCTGCAGCGATGCGTGGTGGCCAGCGGGAGACCAGCGACCAAAAAAAAAAAAAAAAAGTCCTGGCCTTTCCTGCAGCGATACCGGCAGGGGGGCCGGTCGCTGATCACTGTCACACACACACACACACCGATCTTGCTGGCGAGATCGCTGTTGTCACAAAAATTGTGACTCAGCAGCGATCTCGCTATGTGTGAAGGCGCCTTAACTTAGAGTGCCTCGAGACCCTCAGCTGCACATCATTAACCTACAAAGAGGTAATAATGACATTTGTCACTAGAGGGCTCCAGGCACCTAGACCAGGGAGCCAACATGGCTACAGGGCCCAGAACCTCTGCACACTGCTGTTCTCTGGGCCTGTCTGCATTAGTTTTGGATTCCCTCTCACAAAAACCTGTAAGATCAGCCCAGCGTACATGTATTCTGCCAGAGGACATATAGCTGTGCTGCACATAACACCACACCCATATAGACCAGAAACCTGCACCACTCACAGCTGTTGTGTAACTACAACTCCTAGAAGGTTATGACAACATCAGACTAAGGGCATGATGGGAGTATGCAGTGTCACAACATCTGAAGCCACTGGATTTTCAGCAGACCCCTCATTATCTACAGCGTATTAGTATCAGCAGCTTCCAAATCACAGGGGTACAAGCCTCATTATTAAATGATGATCTGACCACTGTCGAGTCCTGAGTATATTCCCAAACACAGCAGAACCAACAGATTTTCTGAAGAACTTCTCCTTTTAATGCCATCATACGACATTTAAGGACATTGGTATTTTTGTACAAAGTGTGGAGAAATTCATTATACCGTGCCAGGTGCCACTCATTCTACCAAAAGCAGTGATGACTGGGGATGTAGCCTGCCATGTCTTATGCCCCAATGATAGGCAGCCAGTGTTTGACCATGGCTCCTCTACCATCCTGGGTAGCCAGACAACACCTGGAATCCTGGCACATGACAGTGTAAGTGCCAGAGAAGGCTGATGCCAATTGCGATACTGTGCCCGCCATCTATCTGCCCCGAACCTGCAGACATGCCATCCTCAGCATTACTACATGACCGAACATGAATAGTGCCAGACAATGTGCCCACCAGATGCATCACTAATGTCCAACTCTCATGTGATGAGAGTTTCCAAGGCACCAGAAAGATGGTCAGGATATACACAGTATCTCCCCCTGTATATACAGTGGTATCTCCCCATGGTCAGTATATACACGGTACCTCCCCCTGGTCAGTATAGACACGGAAGCTCCCCATGTATATACAGTGGAATCTCCCCATGGTCAGAATAGACACGGTATCTTCCCAAGTACATAGAGTGGTATTGCCCCACGGTCAGTATATACCGGTACCTCCCCCTGTACACACAGTGGAATCTTCCCATGGTCAGTATATACACGGCACCTCCCCCTACTACACACAGTGGAATCTCTCCATGTATATACAGTGGAATCTCCCCATGGTCAGTATAGACACGGCACCTCCCCCTGTACATACAGTGGAATCTCCCCATGGTCAGTATAGACACGGTAGCTCCCCATGTACATACAGTGGAATCTCCCCATGGTCAGTATATACACGGTATCTTCCCAAGTACATACAGTGGTATTGCCCCATGGTCAGTATATACACGGTACCTCCCCCTGTACACACAGTGGAATCTCCCCATGGTCAGTATAGACACGGTACCTCGCCCTGTACATACAGTGAAATCTCCCCATGGTCAGTATAGACACGGTACCTCCCCCTGTACATAGTGGAATCTCCCCATGGTCAGTATAGACACGGTACCTCCCCATGGTCAGTATAGACACGGTACCTCCCCCTGTACATACAGTGGAATCTCCCCATGGTCAGTATAGACACGGTACCTCTCCCTGCACATACAGTGGAATCTCCCCATTGTCAGTATATGCACAGTACCTCCCCCTGTACATACAGTGGAATCTCCCCATGGTCAGTATAGACACGGTACCTCTCCCTGTACACAGTGTAATCTCCCAATGGTCAGTATAGACACGTCACCTCCCCCTGTACACACAGTGGAATCTCCCCATGTACATACAGTGGAATCTCCCGATGGTCAGTATAGACACGTCACCTCCCCATGTGCATACAGTGGAATCCTCCCATGGTCAGTATAGACACGGTACCTCTCCCTGTACACACAGTGTAATCTCCCCATGGTCAGTATAGACATCACCTCCCCCTGTACATACAGTGGAATCTCCCCATGGTCAGTATAGACACGGTACCTCTCCCTGTACACAGTGTAATCTCCCAATGGTCAGTATAGACACGTCACCTCCCCCTGTACACACAGTGGAATCTCCCCATGTACATACAGTGGAATCTCCCGATGGTCAGTATAGACACGTCACCTCCCCATGTACATACAGTGGAATCCCCCCATGGTCAGTATAGACAGGGTACCTCCCCCTGTATAACAGTGGAATCTCCCCATGGTCAGTATAGACACGGTACCTCCTCCTGTACATACAGTGGTATCTCCCCATGGTCAGTATAGACACGGTACCTCCCCCTGTACATACAGTGGAATCTCCCCATGGTCAGTATAGACACGGTACCTCCCCCTGTACATACAGTGGAATCTCCCCATGGTCAGTATAGACACAGTACCTCCCCCTGTACATAGAGTGGAATCTCCCCATGGTCAGTATAGACACGGTACCTCCCCCTGTATAACAGTGGAATCTCCCCATGGTCAGTATAGACACGGTACCTCCCTCTGTATAACAGTGGAATCTCCCCATGGTCAGTATAGACACGGTACCTCCCCCTGTATAACAGTGGAATCCCCCCATGGTCAGTATAGACAGGGTACCTCCCCCTGTACATATAGTGGAATCTCCCCATGGTCAGTATAGACACGGTACCTCCCCCTGTATAACAGTGGAATCCCCCCATGGTCAGTATAGACAGGGTACCTCCCCCTGTACATATAGTGGAATCTCCCCATGGTCAGTATAGACACGGTACCTCCCCCTGTATAACAGTGGAATCCCCCCATGGTCAGTATAGACACGGTACCTCCCCCTGTACATATCGTGGAATCTCCCCATGGTCAGTATAGACACGGTACCTCCCCCTGTATAACAGTGGAATCTCCCCATGGTCAGTATAGACACGGTACCTCCCCCTGTATAACAGTGGAATCTCCCCATGGTCAGTATAGACACGGTACCTCCCCCTGTATAACAGTGGAATCTCCCCATGGTCAGTATAGACACGGTACCTCCCCCTGTATAACAGTGGAATCCCCCCCCCATGGTCAGTATAGACACGGTACCTCCCCCTGTATAACAGTGGAATCCCCCCCCCCATGGTCAGTATAGACACGGTACCTCCCCCTGTATAACAGTGGAATCCCCCCCCCCCATGGTCAGTATAGACACGGTACCTCCCCCTGTATAACAGTGGAATCCCCCCCCATGGTCAGTATAGACACGGTACCTCCCCCTGTACATACAGTGGAATCTCCCCATGGTCAGTATAGACACGGCACCTCCCCCTGTACATACAGTGGAATCTCCCCATGGTCAGTATAGACACGGCACCTCCCCCTGTACATACAGTGGAATCTCCCCATGGTCAGTATAGACACGGTACCTCCCCCTGTACATATAGTGGAATCTCCCCATGGTCAGTATAGACACGGTACCTCCCCCTGTACATATGGTGGAATCTCCCCATGGTCAGTATAGACACGGTACCTCCCGCTGTATAACAGTGGAATCCCCCCATGGTCAGTATAGACACGGTACCTCCCGCTGTACATATAGTGGAATCTCCCCATGGTCAGTATAGACACGGCACCTCCCCCTGTACATATAGTGTAATCTCCCCATGGTCAGTATAGACACGGCACCTCCCCCTGTACATATAGTGGAATCTCCCCATGGTCAGTATAGACACGGTACCTCCCCCTGTACATATGGTGGAATCTCCCCATGGTCAGTATAGACACGGTACCTCCCGCTGTATAACAGTGGAATCCCCCCATGGTCAGTATAGACACGGTACCTCCCCCTGTACATATAGTGGAATCTCCCCATGGTCAGTATAGACACGGCACCTCCCCCTGTACATATAGTGGAATCTCCCCATGGTCAGTATAGACACGGCACCTCCCCCTGTACATATAGTGGAATCTCCCCATGGTCAGTATAGACACGGCACCTCCCCCTGTACATATAGTGGAATCTCCCCATGGTCAGTATAGACACGGCACCTCCCCCTGTACATATGGTGGAATCTCCCCATGGTCAGTATAGACACGGTACCTCCCCCTGTACATATGGTGGAATCTCCCCATGGTCAGTATAGACACGGTACCTCCCCCTGTATATATGGTGGAATCTCCCCATGGTCAGTATAGACACGGTACCTCCCCCTGTATAACAGTGGAATCCCCCCCATGGTCAGTATAGACACGGCACCTCCCCCTGTATAACAGTGGAATCCCCCCATGGTCAGTATAGACACGGCACCTCCCCCTGTACATATAGTGGAATCTCCCCATGGTCAGTATAGACACGGCACCTCCCCCTGTACATATAGTGGAATCTCCCCATGGTCAGTATAGACACGGCACCTCCCCCTGTACATATGGTGGAATCTCCCCATGGTCAGTATAGACACGGTACCTCCCCCTGTACATATGGTGGAATCTCCCCATGGTCAGTATAGACACGGTACCTCCCCCTGTATAACAGTGGAATCCCCCCCATGGTCAGTATAGACACGGCACCTCCCCCTGTATAACAGTGGAATCCCCCCATGGTCAGTATAGACACGGCACCTCCCCCTGTATAACAGTGGAATCCCCCCATGGTCAGTATATGCTAACATCACTGTGATACCAGTAGCTCGGCCTAGTGTCGCCCCCCGCCGGCCGGCACTGCCCGGTACATGGCCCCCACATGCACACAATGGCGGCTCCGCCGTGTACAAGCATCCTGCTATTGAATGAAGCCATACGCCGCTTTGTTCTGAGGACACCGCGCCCATGGAGGGTTCTCGCCTCCTCGCACGGTCTCGGCTGATAACACATTACATTCAGCAGCCATCTAATGCCGCATCCTACCTGTGCTACTATCAGCTGCACTGCCCACTGACGCAGCCATATCGACGGTGCGAGTCAGTGCACGACCCTGCTCCGGCCTCCTCAGAACGGTGAAATGGCGCCTAGCTCTAACGCCGGATCTATTTTCAAGAAAAATAAGACACTAGCTTCTTGCGCGATTGAGTTAGTTATTCCAATAGCAAAGGGTTGTTAAAAACAATTAAAAAAAAGAATTTCCTTAAAATTGTTTAAAAATAAATAATAGTTATATAAGTGGAAGTTTTAAAATTGTAAATTGTTACGGCTTAAGCGAAAACGCAAAGTATCCTTCCGCTCAGTGCAATGCGACAAACAGATCCTGCCGAGCATGCGCAGAGAGGCGCCTCAGTGCAGTCGAGAGCTCGGGCGGCCATGTTTGTTGTGGGAAACTGCAATTACGTAGAATTGTAAACTTTGAAAAGAAAATGGCGACTGATTAGTAATGGTAGAAGATAGACGTCAGTATATGGACTGGAGCTCTCACCTCACTAGTGTTAGAAGTGCTTTCTGTTTCATGCTGGCAGTGAAGTAAGCCTATTTCTTATTGGTGGTGTATAGTGCTACAATTACCCTAAATACAACAAGCAAAGGGCCTCTTCAGAGAGGCTATAGCGCCACCTGTTGGAAGCAGCAATCCTACAGGTCACTGGTAGGAGCGCTGCTTCCCACAGGTGGCGCTATATCCTCTTTGAAGAGGCAATTTGCATACAAAATTTCCCAGAGGAGCATGCATGGCTTATAAGCCTCCTTACCTTGGCATTCCAGGGCTGGTATGTCGCTCTCCTTTAGAAGAAATGTTACCCTTTAAACCTAAAAACAGCAGAAATTTGTATGCCCCACAGACTAGTGATGGGCAGTTCAGCTCTTTTTTGGTGATTCGGCTCTTACGGCTCCACTTACCAAAAACAGCCAGTTCTTTTTGGCTCCTAAATGGATCCATTTTAACCCCTTAATGACAGCCAATACGTCTTTTTACTGACCTGAGATATAAGAGAATAGCATCCCCATGCAGGTGACAATCCAGCAGCAGATAGCTTTAAGGGGGCTTTACACATAGCGATATCGCTAAAACGTCACCGATTTTGTGACGCAGCAGCGATATTGCTACATGTGATACTTACCGCCGACGGCTCCCCTGCTGGTTATTGCTGATCGCGCGAGAACGTGCAGCTCCATTTCTCATCGGGCGCTTCCTGCTGGCGCCGACGAGCGATGCGTGGACGCGGGCGGAGGACATCATCATCGCCGCGTCTGAAAGGTAAGTAATGACCGCTGCTGCGTCGCTGTGAGATCTGCCTGTGTGGCAGCTCACTAGTGATCATTTAGCGATGCACCAGCGATCCTGACCGGGTTGTATCATGGTCAGGATCACTCGTGCATCGCTAAATGTAAAGGGGCCTTTACACTATAGCTGACAACTTGCTGTATCACAAATGATTAGTGTTGGCACCATCCAGATCTGTTTAACCCCTTAGTTGCTGCTGTCAAAAGTGACATCTAATAAATGGTTAATAGATTGTGGGTGCTTCTGCTTTAATCTAATTTACACACCGAGACATTGATTGTGTGGTCCTGATGTTTTCCATAGCAGTTCATGGCCACATAGCGGCCTTAAGGCCCAGTCACACATAGCGATCTCGCTAGCGAGATCGCTGCTGAGTCACAAGTTTTGTGACACAACAGCGATCTCACCAGCGAGATCGCTGTGTGTGACAGCGATCAGCGACTGGCCCCCCTGCCGGTATCGCTGATCGCTGCAGGAAAGCCCAGGACATTTCTTTGGTCGCTGGGCTTCCGCTGGCCAGCACGCATCATTGCGTGTGACCGGCGGGAGCTGGTAACTAATGTACACATCGGGTATCCAAGGGACGCACGTCCCTTGGATACCCGATGTGTACATTAGTTACCAGTGACCGGCGGGAGCTGGTAACTAATGTACACATCGGGTATCCAAGGGACGTGCGTCCCTTGGATACCCGATGTGTACATTAGTTACCAAGCGCGCTGATGCAGGCCTGGCGGGCTGGCTGTGACTTCTGCTCCCTCGGGTGTATAGCACCAGCCTGTGCTATACACCCCCCACCCCCGGGAATGGACGCCTCTGAATTTCCCCAGGATCTTCTGGTTACGCCCCCTGCAGTGCGCGGAGGATTGTGGGAGGATCGTTCAGTTAGTTACCAAGCACGCTGATGCAGGTACCTGGTAACTAACGTACACATCGGGTATCTAAGGGACGCACGTCCCTTGGATACCTGATGTGTACGCTAGTTACCAGCTGCCTGCATCAGCGCGCTGGTAACTAACAGAACACAGCGATGCCGCGTGCTTGGCATCGCTGTGCTAATCGCTGGTGAAGCTGTCTGTTTGACAGCTCACCAGCGATCACATAGCGACTTACCAGCGATCCTGACACGTTGATATCGTTGTCGGGATCGCTGGTAATTGTAAATCGTCATGTGTGACGGGGCCTTTAGAGTCTCCCGGCTGTAGCGGTCAGTTCAGAATTTAGTGACATCTAGGTGGTAAACAAACACTTTTTCATTCCTGCTATACCATTAATTCCTGAAAATCACCAGAAGGGTTAATAAACTATTTGACAGCAGTTTTCAATATGTCGAGGGGTGCTTGTTTTTAAAATGGTATCACATTTGGAGTCTTCCTATAGGACCCCCAAAGTCACTTCAAACCTGAATAGGTCCCTCAAAAAATAAATTTTGTAAATTTCCTTGAAAAAATGAAAAATTGCTGCTACATTATTAAACCTCCTAAAAGGAATAAATTAGCGTTTTAAAAATGGTGCTAATGTAAAGCAGACATGTGGGAAATTTTATTTATTAATGTTTTTGTGTGATATGACTATCTGGATTAAAGGGATATTCATTCAACTTTTGAAAATTGCAATTTTTTTACATTTTTGTCAAATTTCTGAAACTTTTTAGAAATAAACACAAAACTTACCGACCTAAATTTACCATTATCATAAATTATAATGTGCCACGAAAAAATAATCTCAAAATCAATGGGATTTGTTGAAGCGTTCCAGAGTTATCACCACATAAAGTGACATTGGTCAGAATTTAAAAAATTGGCTCCGTCACTAAGGGGTTAAATGTGTGTTCACCATAGGTGAACACGTTTAACCCTTTTTATCCTGGGGGTGGTTTGCATGTTAAACGGAATTTGTCACCCCTTTTTTCAAATATGAGCTGCCGGCACTGACATCAGGGGCTTATCTACGGCATTCTGTAATGCTGTAGATAAGCCCCCGATGTAACCTGAAAGATAAGAAAAACGAGTTATATTATACTCACCGGGGGGTGTCGCGGTCCCGTCCGGCGCTTCCCATCTTCATACGATGCCTTCCTCTTCCCTTCCTGTCATGGCTCCGGTGCACTGCTCTGCCCTGTTGAGGGTAGAGCAGAATACTGCAGTGCGCAGGTGCTGGACCTCTCCCGGTGCCTGCACACTGCAGGACTCTGCTCTGCCTTCAACAGGGCAGAGCAGTGCGCCTGTGCCGGAGCCACGACAGGAAGGGAAGAAGAGGACAGCATCATATGAAGATGGGAGGCACCGGACCGCGACACCCATCGGATCTGGACCGGAGACCGCTCCTGGGTGAGTATAATCTAACTCTTTTTTCTTATCTTTCAGGTTACATCGGGGGCTTATCTACAGCATTACAGAATGCTATAGATAAGCCCCTGATGGCGGTGCCGGCAGCTCATATTCAAAAAAAGGGGTGACAGATTCCCTTTAATCAACAGCCGCGGAGACACCATCACATGTTTCTCAACGCAAGCAATGACTAGCCAGGTCTTTCACCGGGAAGGAACAACCACGGGAAGGGCAGTCTCCAATGAAGGAAACCACCTATGCCAAAACATGGTATCCATCCACAGACAGCTGTTTCGGGGTATTGCCCCTCATCAGTGTGGAGTAGGAAACTGGCTAGTAGGAGCAATGCCTAGTAAAAAGACTGCGAAAATGAGGATGAGTGACCTCATGAAGATCAACATCCAACACTGCGGAGACACCATCACATATTTCTCAACGCAGTGATTCTAGAGCAATGCCCCCATCCCTTATGGGAAATATTCAAAAACATGTAAATCAACAGCCGCGGAGACACCATCACGTTTCTCAACGCAAGCAATGACTAGCCAGGTCTTTCACCGGGAAGGAACAACCACGGGAAGGGCAGTCTCCAATGAAGGAAACCACCTATGCCAAAACATGGTATCCATCCACAGACAGCTGTTTCGGGGTATTGCCCCTCATCAGTGTGGAGTAGGAAACTGGCTAGTAGGAGCAATGCCTAGTAAAAAGACTGCGAAAATGAGGATGAGTGACCTCATGGAGATCAACATCCAACACTGCGGAGACACCATCACATGTTTCTCAACGCAGTGATTCTAGAGCAATGCCCCCATCCCTTATGGGAAATATGCTCCTACTAGCCAGTTTCCTACTCCACACTGATGAGGTTGTTCCTTCCCAGTGAAAGACCTGGCTAGTCATTGCTTGCGTTGAGAAACATGTGATGGTGTCTCCGCGGCTGTTGATTTACATGTTTTTGCATATTTCCCATAAGGGATGGGGGCATTGCTCTAGAATCACTGCGTTGAGAAACATGTGATGGTGTCTCCGCAGTGTTGGATGTTGATCTCAATGAGGTCACTCATCCTCATTTTCGCAGTCTTTTTACTAGGCATTGCTCCTACTAGCCAGTTTCCTACTCCACACTGATGAGGGGCAATACCCCGAAACAGCTGTCTGTGGATGGATACCATGTTTTGGCATAGGTGGTTTCCTTCATTGGAGACTGCCCTTCCCGTGGTTGTTCCTTCCCGGTGAAAGACCTGGCTAGTCATTGCTTGCGTTGAGAAACATGTGATGGTGTCTCCGCGGCTGTTGATTTACATGTTTTTGCATATTTCCCATAAGGGATGGGGGCATTGCTCTAGAATCACTGCGTTGAGAATCATGTGATGGTGTCTCCGCAGTGTTGGATGTTGATCTCCATGAGGTCACTCATCCTCATTTTCGCAGATTCCCTTTAATGACCAGGCCAATTTTTACAATTCTGACCACTGTCCCTTTATGAGGTAATAACTCTGGAACGCTTCCATGGATCCCGGTGATTCTAATATTGTTTTCTTGTGACATATTGTACTTCACGATAGTGGTAAAAATTTCTTTGATATTACTTGCGTTTATTTGTGAAAAAATGGAAATTTGGCAAAAATATTGAAAATCTCGCAAATTTTTCATACCCTTAAATCACAGAGATATGTCACATAAAATACTTAATAAGTAACATTTCCCACATGTCTACTTTACATCAGCAAAATTTTGGAACCAATTTTTTTTTGTTAGGAAGTTATAAGGGTTAAAAGTTGACCAGCGATTTCTCATTTTTACGAAACCATTTTTTTTAGGGACCACATCACACTTGAAGTCACTTTGAGGGGTCTATATGATAGAAAACACCCAAAAGTGACACCATTCTAAAAACTGCACCCCTCAAGGTGCTCAAAACCACATTCAAGAAGTCTATTAATCCTTCTGGTGCTTCACAGGAATTTTTGGAATGTTTAAAAAAAATATGAACATTTAACCTTTTTGACAAAAAATTTACTTCAGGTCCAATTTTTTTACATTTTACCAAGGGTAACAGGAGAAATTGGACCCCAAAAGTTGTATAACATTTTCTCCTGAATACGCTGATACCCCATATATGAAGGTAAACCACTGTTTGGGTGCATGGCAAACAGAAGGAGCACCTTTTGACTTTACATTGCAAAATTGGCTGGAATTGAATTTGGATGCCATGCTGTGTTTGGAGAGACCCTGATGTGCCTAAACAGTGGAACCCCCCCCACACACACACACACACGAGTGACAGCATTTTGGAAAGTACATCCCGTAAGGAACTTATCTAGTTGTGTGGTGAGCATATTGAACCCCCAAGTGCTTCACAGAAGTTTCTAACATAGAGCCGAAAAAAAATCATTTTTTTCACAATAATGATGTTTTTGCCCCTAATTTTTTATTTTCCCAAAGGTAACAGGAGAAATTGGATCCCAAAAGTTGTGCAATTTGTCCTGAGTATGATGATATCCCATATGCAGAGGTAAATCACTGTTTTGGCAGCAGAGCTTGGAAGGGAAGGAGCAGTGTTTGATTTTTTCAACACAGAATTAGCAGGAATTGAGATCGAACGCCATGTCACGCTTGGAGAGCCCCTGATGTGCCTAAACAGTGGGAACCCCCCAATTCTAACTCCAACCCTAACTCCAACACACCCCTAACCCTAATTCCACCCCTAACCACAAACCTAACCCTAACACACCCCTAATCCTAATCCCAACCGTAATCCAAACCTTAACCCCAACTTTAGCCCCAACCCTAACCCAAATTTTAGCCCCAACCATAACCCTAACTTTAGCCCAACTCTAACCTTAATGGGAAAATGGAAATAAATACTTTATTTTATTATTTTTCCCTAAGGGGATGATAAAGGGGGGTTTGATTTACCATTTTGATCACTGTTATAGGATCTATCACAGTGATCAAAATGAACCAATAGGAAAAAATCTCCTATTGTTGGCGGGTGCCGACAGGCAGATCTCGGTGGGCGCACTGCGCATGCGCCCGCCATTTTCTCCCGGAAGAAGAAACCGGAGGCCCGGGGAGCCTGGAGGGACAACGGAGATACTAGGGGGGTGGGATTGGGGGACCCTATTTCTCTCTCCTCTGATGTGCGATCACATCAGAGAAGAGAGAAATTAAATGGAAAATCGTACTTTTTTTTGCGGTCGCCGTTATACCGTTAATAACGGCAATCGCAACAGCGGGGTCGGTAAAAACCTACCCGAATCATGTTCACTGTGGTCTCGGCCACCCTCGGCAGCTGAGATCCCGGAGACATTCCGACGCTGGGGGGCGCTATAACCTTATACCTCAGCGCCGTTAAAAAGCGGCACTGTGGTTTAAGTACCCTTAACTGCCGCCGTTAAAAGGCGTATCGGCGGTTGTTAAGTGGTTAAATGTAATTCTCATCATCCAAATGAATGATGATGACACTTGGTCTAAAAGTCTGATGACACTCGGGTCCCAAAGTTTGATGGCACTTGGACCATTGTGGACATCTGAATGAGGCGCCAAGTAGGATTTTCTCCTATTACACATTCATTTATACTTCCAACATCACATAAATTTTACAAAAGGTAATAGCCCTATAGTTTTTAGTGCGGCCCTTGGACTGGCTCAGTATGACAATGTGGTCCTTGGCCCAAAAATGTTGCACACCCCTGGTATACAGCATCTTGACAGTGCTTGGCGCCTGAAGAATGGTCAGATATCTTGTTTTAAACACGTCTTTGGAAACTTGAAGGGCTTAAAAGACACCCAAAAGACAGAACATATGAACGGGTAGTCGTTTTTTATGAAGAAATGCAAATGTTCAATCCTTTGATAGCTACTACAAGCCAGCCTGAAAACAACATGTGAACATACCCTTAATTTTCACTTTATATGTCATCTTAAAGGGGTTGTCTGGGGCTAAACTATTGATGGCCTAAACATAGCGAATATGTGCTCCCTGAGCGGCCGCAGTGTTCAGGGAGGACACAGCAGCTCTGTACGTTGTGTAATGTCTGCTGCCGGAAGCGATGCTGTGGCTAATCTCCCATTTAATAGTTTGGTCTCAGACAGCTGCTTTGGAAACATTACTTCAGTCTGCTTACTAATTATGTCTTTATTAGAAGTTTTCCCTCTAGTAGACTTCATGATGAAAACTTCACAAAACCTGCACACTGTTTTACGATTTTTGGCTGCGCAGTCTTTACAGATGAAATGGATTTATTTTATAATTTGACCTGTAAAACATTGAGTAGAAAAACACGTTATGTAAATGTCCAGGTCAGTCCTGCTTGCGCTGTCTCGGATACTTAGCCCCAGTTTCCAGAAGTTGCCACTTCTGTATCTCCTGAATGTTGGGAAATAAATAGGACTTCAGAAAACAGTTTTCACTCGCACTTAGCGTGGTATTAATAGATGGGTATTCCCAGGGTATGCATTATTGGCAAGTCATCAAGTAATTAATATGATGAAAAATTAAAAGGGCAGTTAGAGGCGTTTTCTCCATAGAAGTCTATGGGAGCTGCAGATACAAGAGGCGAGTCCTTCTCTGGGATCTGCGTGATGTCACGGTATATGGTAAGAACAAACCTTTAGGCTGGAATCAGATTTTGTTACAGCTTTTGATGCCGTGTTTTGAGATAAGCCATAAGTGTATTAAAAATAATGGATAGAAAATATATAAATTTATAATAATTGAAAGGAAGGCTTTATTATGCTCCTTCCTGCTGGATCCACTCATTAATTTGGTAAAAAAAAAAACCTGCATTAAAACTAACGTTGGCATGACTCCAAGGTGGCTGTCGTGGAAGGCGACTAGAGAAAATAGAATTAGACATACCGGTAATTCGGTTTCTAGGAACCTTCCACGACAGCCACCTTGGAGGTTTTCTCCCTGCCCTAATAGGGGACAGGAACACAAAGAGGTTAAATAACCCTCCCCTTCCTGCTACCTCAGTGTTTTTTCTCAATATACTAGCATGAATAGTTACCGCCAGTAGAGCAGGAATCATCAGATATTATATAGGGAGGGAATTTAGTGCTGTCGTGGAAGGTTCCTAGAAACCGAATTACCGGTAAGTCTAATTCTATTTTCTCTAGTCGCCTTCCACGACAGCCACCTTGGAGTCATGCCAACGTTAATTTTTTTAGGGAGGGACTATGGCTTGCAAGACGCGTCTGCCGAACGTCAGATGCCTATTGAAATCCAGTCTATAGTGACTGGTAAAGGTGTGCACAGAGGACCAGGTGGCCGCTCTGCATATCTGCTCCGAAGGCGTATTTCCTCTTGCTGCCCAGGACGTAGCGACTGATCGAGTGGAGTGGGCTTTTAACGATCTGGGAGGAGAGAGATGTCTTGAAGAATATGCCAGGGAGATGGACTGCTTGATCCAACCTGCTATCGTGTTCTTTGCCGCTTTCTTCCCACTTATTTCTTCCCGAATACTGAAGGAACTGGTTCTGATCGATTCTCCAATCCTTGGTTGCCTCGAGGTAGCAGAGAACTACCCTGCAGACATCCAAGGTATGAAATTTTCCTTCCTTCGGATTAGAAGGATTTGGGCAAAATGAGGGCAACACGATAGTATTAAGTTACGTACCGATAACGGTATTTTTCAGAAGCCCATGACAGTACCACGAGAGAAGGGATCCGCCCTTCGGGAACAGGAAACCTACAGATACAAAAGGGCGGCACCTCTCCCACGCATCAGTTAGATTACAGAGCTTGAGAGGCTACCATGGTTAGTACACCGCATATACACAATATATACAACCTATCTATCCTATTTACAATTCTTTAAACCATCTCCCACATAAGGTGAACTCGCGAAAACAATCCTCTAAAGGGGTGCACCCTTATACGTGAACAAGGGAGGGAGCTAAGGGTGCTGTCATGGGCTTCCGAAAAATACCGTTACCGGTACGTAACTTAATACTTTATTCGGACTCCCATGACAGCACCACGAGAGAATTACAGAGATGTAAACTAATTTAGGGAGGGACTACAGCCTGCAGCACCCTTAGCCCAAAGGTGAGATCTGAGGAGGCACCCATGTCTAACCAATAGTGGTTAAAAAAGGTGGAAGGAGCTGGGAGATCAAGATGTGGGGGGGTAGTTAGACACTTGAAAGTAGTTAAGGAATTTAAATACCTCGGAATATGGGTATCTATGCCTATATCTAGATTTCTCGAACTAAACTTGGACCCATTACTAGTTAAATTTAAAGTTAAGATGACAGCGTGGTGTAAGCTAGTACTATCAATAGTGGGGAGGACAAATCTAATTAAAATGATTCTGATGCCTCAGTTGATGTACGTCCTCCTTAATGCTCCGGTTTGGATTCCCAAGAAAAAATTTTACAAAATTAATACCATTTTTAGAGAATTGATTTGGGGGAAAAAACAAGCAAAAATTAAATTGGAAATACTGCAAAGGGGGAAGGAAGAGGGTGGGTTGGCGGCGCCAAATCCATGATATACTTTGTGGCAACGCAGGGGCAGCACTTTAGGGGTTGGCGAGAGGAGGGGAACTTGAGCGTTATGGGGAGAGTTTTGGCCCAACTGACCAACAAGAGCACATTGGTACAGAGTCTAGAAGCAGGAAACTTTGGGAGATTAGGGAAGGACATGCCCACATTTGGACTAATGCACAAAATATGGCAACATATCAAAATTCTTAGAAGAGTTGAGGAATTGACGATATACACACCTATCTGGGATAATGTGAACCTTTCTGAACTATACAAACTGAAGGACTTTATTGATTGGGAGAGGAGAGGTTTGCAATATGTGTGGCAACTATTGGAGGGGTCTGAGATCAAGTCTTTTACTGTTTTGAAAGAAGAGTTTGGACTCCCATGTAGTGGGGAATTTCAATATTTTGGTCTCAGGCATGCATTTCAAGCGCAGAAACAGATAATGAATATGACGGTGCAGAGGGATGTGGTATTGGACTATGTGTGTGCGTCCGGGGGTACGAGAGGTGTTATATCTACCATCTATAGAGATTTATTATATTCTTACTTGACTGGGTTTCCTCTAACAGTAAAATCTAAATGGGAGAGAGAAGTGGGGGAAATAGTAGATGATAAATGGGAGTCTATTTTAGAGTATATACCTAAACTCTCTTTGAGTGAGCCAGGTAGGATATCGCAAATATATATTGTACATAGAACATATAAGACTCCAGAACTTATGAGGAAAATGGGCTTGAGGGATAATGCGGAGTGTCCAAGATGTGGGTATGAACCTGCGGGAATGCTCCATATGCTTTGGTCTTGTCCAAGACTTTCATTATATTGGGAGGAGGTTATAGGGCTTGTTGAGAAGATATACCGATGTGATATAGGAAGGGACCCAGTAACGTGTGTGTTGGGGTATGTGGAGGAGGTGTCGGTGGGGAATGCCTATAAGTCCATCATAGCAAAACTCTTATATATTGCCCGTAAGCTGATAGCTCAAAAATGGATCGATGCTGAACCCCCAACGACTGGGGAGTTTGTTATCCGTGTGAATAACGTAATCCGATTGGAGGAGAGAATTTATAGAAGGCGACATACGGAAGCTCACTTTGAAAAACTCTGGGCCATGTGGTTACAGTGGAGACAATCACATTGAGAAAGTCTGTATTGCAGTTGGGAAGGGGGGGGGAGGGAGGAGGTCGGGTTAGGTTATCTTTTCTTTTTATGACGGGGAGGAAATTGAATGTCGTGTATTCTTCTATATGCAATGGAGATGATTTGAAAGCTTTGCTTGAATGTAATTATAACGACATTTGAATATAATAAAAATCTTTGGTTTAAAAAAAAAAGGTGGAAGGAGATGACCAGGTGGCCGCCTTACATATGTGGTCAATTGATACTCCCGATCTCTCTGCCCAGGATGATGCCATGGCACGAGTGGAATGCGCCCTCAGGTTCTGTGGAGCCGGACCGCCATCTGCTGTGTAGGCAAGAGAGATAGCCTCCCTAATCCACCTCGCTAACGTGCGCTTTGACACTCTATACCCTTTCCTGGGACCTTGGAAGGATAAAAATAATGCGTTCTCCTTCCTCCAAGGATCTGTGGCTGCTAAATATTTAAGTAGGCATCTTTTAACATCTAGAGCCTGAAGTTTTTGTTCTTTAGGATTTGTTGGATTAGGGAGGAAGGAAGGCAGAACTAATTCTTGTATCCTATGAAAATGAGATGATACCTTGGGAAGGTATGCCGGGTCTGGCCTTAGGATTACTCTATCCTGTAAGAATTCTGTGTAAGGGGGCAATCTGGAAAGTGCCTGTATGTCGCCTATTCTACGTGCAGCTGTTATTGCTACCAAAAAGGCTGTTTTAAGTGATATCATTTTTAGTGAAGAAGAATCCAGAGGTTCAAACGGTTTTTCTGTCATGGCTGTCAGGACTAAATTTAAGTCCCAAGGTATACACCTATCTTTGAGTATGGTCTCGATCTAGTAACTGCCTTAATGAATCTCGCCACCCAATGGTTACCGGCAATGTCGCATGCAAATAGGGCCCCTAAAGCTGAAACCTGTACTTTCAATGTACTAGTGGAAAGGCCGAACTCGAGACCCCTCTGGAGGAATTCTAGAATCTGTTTTACGGGTATTCCATCCCTGATATTAAACTCAAAGGTGGACAGGAATCGCCTCCAGGTTCTAGCATAGATACCTGTGGTGGTTTGTTTCCTACTTTTTAGGAGTGTATCGATTACATTTTTTGAGAAACCTCTATCCCTCAACAGTGTCCTCTCAAACACCATGCCGTCAAATGGAGTCCCGCTACTTGTGGGTGGTTGACTGGCCCCTGGTAGAGGAGATCTGGTAGGTTCGGCAGTACCCAGGGATCGCTTACTGACATGGTCCTCAACCATGCAAACCAGGTCCTTCTGAGCCAGAAGGGGGCAATCAATATGACTCTTGCCCCGTCTTCCCTGATCTTCCTCACTACCAGAGGTAGAAGGTTCAAAGGCGGAAAAGCATAAGCCAGCGAGAAGTCCCATTTTATTAGGAGGGCGTCCATGGCCAGTGGATTTTCCCTGGGATTTTGGGAACAGAAAGTTTTTTCCTTCCTGTTTTCTTTGGCGGCAAAGAGGTCCACCTCCGGTTGACCCCATTTGCGGACAATCTGGTTGTAGATGTCTGCGTTTAAAGCCCATTCTCCCTGCTTTAGGGCCCTGCGGCTTAGAAAGTCTGCCTTCATGTTGTCTTTTCCGCTGATGTGGAGCGCGGTTAAAGATAGAAAATTTTTCTCTGCTATCTGAAGGAGACGTTCCGTTATCCGCATCAGGGCATTGGAGCGGGTTCCACCTTGGTGGTTGACATAGGCTACCGCTACCTGGTTGTCCGAGAGTATCCTCACATGATGGCCCTGTAGATACATAATGAGCTTTTTAACGGCCAATTCAATTGCCAACAGCTCCCTCTGGTTAGATGAGGTCTCAGCATCAGAGTCCCACTGTCCCTGTACCACTATGTCCCCCATATGGGCCCCCCAACCCCGAGGACTAGCGTCTGTGGTTATTACGCGGGTTATCTGTATCACCCAGGGCACTCCCGAGGCTAAATTTCCAACATCGAGCCACCACCTAAGAGATGTAATAGTTGAGGGGCTTAGCAATACTTGACCCTGCAAGAAGCCCTCTAAGGTTCTGCTATTAACCAGGACGTCTTTCTGAAGGGCCCTAGTGTGGAATTGTGCCCACTTGACCGCTGGGATACATGAAGTTAGGCAGCCTAACAGGGACATGGCCTGCCTGAGGGTCATGGAGGGACTATCGATTGCCCGAAGAACCTGCTGCTGTATCTGCTGTAATTTATCTACGGGTAACAGACACTGCTGAGCTTCTGAATTTAACAGCAAGCCTAGAAACTTCTGGACCTTTAAGGGCCGAAATCAGGATTTCTCGTAATTTATTATCCATCCGAGGTTCTCTAATCTGGACTTAGCTTTTTTTATCTGAGATAGACAATGGTCCACTGAATTTCCCACAATCAAAAAATCATCTAAGTATGGGATAATTAAGATGTCAACTTCCCGTAAATGAGCCATAACTTCAGCCACTATTTTTGTAAATACCCGGGGCGCTGCTGAGAGACCAAAGGGAAGGGCTCTATATTGATAATGACGGATTATACCGTCTATTGATACCACCACTCTCAGGAACTGCTGGAAATCTGCGTGGATGGGCACATGATAGTATGCGTCTTTCAAGTCCATGACCGCCATAAAACACCCTTCAAACAGCATCTTTATTGTAGAATTAAAGGACTCCATTTTAAAGGTGCGTTTAACCAAAAATTCATTAAGGAAACGTAAATTAATAATCGTTCTGAATGTTTTATCCGGTTTTTGGATTAGGAATAAGGGAGAGTAGAACCCTCTTCCTCTCTCAGATTCTGGAACCTCTATCAGAACGTTTTTCAGACACAGGTTCAAGACCTCTGCTTCTAAAGCCGCTTGCTCGAGGGGTGAAGACCTTAAGGGTGTTGGTTTAAAGGTATCCCGTGGGACTTGAGTGAACTCCAACCTGAGTCCGGTGGATATCACATTCCGCACCCAGTCACTCTTGGTGACCTGTAGCCATGCTGGGAGGAAGGATGACAGTCTACCCCCCACGGGAATTGCTAGTCATTGGTTCTGTCTTTTTCGCTCTCTCGACGAGCGTCTGAACATGAAGCCCGTACCTCTTCTCCTTCTATCCTCCCATCTGGGACGGTCTCTATTAGGTGAAGGGTTACGCCTTCTCCCTTGACCGAATCTCCTTCTATTAAACGGACGTCGGTAAGATGCGGACCAAAGATTTGGGAATTTTTTCTTATCATCCCCGGCCTTCTCCAGCAGTTCGTCCAGGACTGCTCCGAATAAATATTCCCCCTCACACGGGATAGTACAGAGTTTCGCCCTAGACTGAATATCTCCCGGCCAGCACTTTAGCCACAGGGCTCTCCGAGCCGCATTAGAGAGTCCTGCTGCCCTGGCGGCCATTCTGACTGCATCAGCCGAGGCATCTGCTAGAAAGGCTGCGCCATCCTGGATTATTGGTAGGGCCCCAAGGATTGCCTGTCTAGATGTTCCTTGTTTTAACTGTGACTCTAACTGGTCCAACCAGACCATCATGGACCTGGCCGTGCAAGTTGATGCTACTGCTGGTCTTAAGGAACCGGCTGCCATCTCCCAGGTATTTTTAAGGAAGGTATCTGCCTTCCTGTCTAGAGGATCTTTAAGGGACCCCATGTCCCAGGCTCCGCCCCCTGACGTCACCGCGACTCCAACGTGACCGGAAGTCACGCGGGACGCCCGGGCGCTCCACTATGGAGCGCTCCCCGGCCCCAGCGCCCTGCAGCTGCGCCGGCCCCCCCCGACCAACACGATCGCGTCGCCGGAGCTGGGAGCCCCCGGGGGGCATACTTACCGGCGGCGGCCCACATATGGAGACGGACTTCCTCCGGATGCCGCTCCCTGCTGTATTCACCACCGCCATGCCACCCATCCTGGGCCACCGTGGCATCCTCCAGGAGCTCCGCACCAGGCCGAGGTAGGAGACCCCCTCGCTACCTGTACCGGCCAGCCGGCCTGGGATCCCGTCTATAGGATCCCGTCCCCTCAGGAACAGGAAACCAACTGATGCGTGGGAGAGGTGCCGCCCTTTTGTATCTGTAGGTTTCCTGTTCCCGAAGGGCAGATCCCCTCTCTCGTGGTGCTGTCATGGGAGTCCGAATAAATCTTGACTTCTATGAAAGTCTGACACCACTTTGGGCGTAAAGGAGGGGTCTAGACGTAGTACTATACTGTCTGAATTGAGTAGGAGGTAAGGTTCCTGCACTAAAAGGGCCTGTAGCTCCCCCACCCGTCTAGCCGATGTGATTGCCACCAGAAACACCGTTTTAAGTGTTTTAATGGGATTTCTGACAGGGGCTCAAACGGGCCTGTGTTAGGCTATTGAGTACTAAATTAAGATCCCAGGGAGGAACCCGATTAGGGAGCGAAGGGCGAATTTTGCCTGCCGCTGTCATGAACGGCTTGACCCAGCGGTGTTTGGCTAGGTCCAGGTCAAAAAAAGAACTAAGGGCAGATACCTGTACTTTCAACGTACTTGGAGTAAGCCTTAGATCTAACCCTTTCTGCAGGAAGTCTAATATTTGGGCAATATTTGGGTGGGTGGGGTCAGGGGCCCCCGGAAGGCACCAGGAGGAAAATTTTTTCCATACTTTGCCGTAAATTGCATTTGCTACCGGCTTTCTACTTTTTTGAAGGGTCCGGATTACCTCATCCAACAACCCATTGGCCCTCAGAATGTTGGCCTCAATAACCAAGCTGCTAGACATAACTTGGTTGGGTTCGGGTGTAGTAATGGACCCTGAAAAAGGAGGTCGGTCTTCTGGGGTAGAAGCAAGGGACCTTCCTGGGCCATGTCCAACAGAGCGCTGTACCAGCTTCGTCCTGGCCACATGGGAGCCACCAGGATTGTCGTGAACCTGTCCGCTCTGATCTTTTGTAACGTTTTTTGCCAGCATCGGGATTGGTGGAAAGGCGTAGGCCAGTCTGAAGACCCATGGATGGGCAAATGCATCCGTCCCCTGGGCTCTGTACGTGGGACTGAGGGAGAAATAGGTCGCTGCTTTTGTATTTTGCGCATTCGCGAACAGGTCGACCTCTGGGTCTCCCCATCTCGAGGCTAGAGCCTGGGAAGACCTCTTGGTTTAGAAACCATTCTCCTGGATGGACGTCCTTCCTGCTCAGGAAGTCTGCCTGGATGTTTTCCGACCCCTTCAAGTGTACTGCAGAAATGGATAACAGGTGCTTCTCTGCCCAGAGGAAGATCCTTGCTGCTACCTTCTTCAGACTGGTGTACCTTGTGCCCCCTTGGTGTCTAAGATATGCCACCGTGGTCATGTTGTCGGAGTATATCCGAACATGATGGTTCTTGACAAGGGTTGATGCGGCCTTCAGTGACTCTTCCACTGCCGTCAACTCCCTTAGGTTCGAAGATCCGGATCTTATGTTCTGGGGCTACTGCCCCTGGAAGTATGAATCCTCGACCACGGCTCCCCAGCCTCTCAGACTGGCATCGGTACATAATATTCTTAGAGGAAGCTTATCCCAGTTACTCCTCGCCGCAGGTTTCGGTAGCTCAGCCACCACCAGAGGGTCGATTTTACATGTCTTGGAAGTGGAACCCTTTTTGATAGGTTGTTTGGGTGCTTCCTCGCGTTTATCAGGACGTATGATTGGAGGACTCGCTTGTGCCCAGGATACCGCCTGAATGCACGCTGTGAGAGAACGCAGGATGGACATGGCGTCCCTCAGCGTCGGTGCCCTTTGGTCTCCGAACCGGATTATTCTCTGCCGAAGATCTTTTTGACGATCTTCGGGAAGAGAGGACGTCCTCTTCTCTGAGTCCAAGAGGATCCCCAGGAATTTTTTCCTCGGGGACGGATAAAGGGCCGACTTCTGGAGATTCGGTATCCACCCTAGGGTTTCGAGTATCTGTAGGGTTCTTGATACGTCCTGGTTCAGCCGGGTTACTGATGGGGCAAGGATCAGCAGATCGTCTAGATATGGCACAATGCATATCCCCTGAAGCCGAATGGAGATGACTTCATGATCTTTGTGAACACCCTTGGTGCTGGGGATACCCCAAACGGCAGGGCATTGAACTGGAGGTGGCTGATTCCTCGGTCGTGGGAGATCGCGAACCTCAGGAACTTCCGGTGGTCTGGATGAATGGGAACGTGGTAATACGCATCCCTTAGATCTATTGTAGCCATCTGCCAGCCTCGTCCAATAAGAGGAATCGCTGATTTCACGGACTCCATCTTGAACCTTCGGTACTTGATGAAGTGGTTCAGGGGCTTTAGGTTTATTATGAGCCTGTGCTTTCCTGAGGGTTTCTTTATCAGGAACAGGCAAGAGTAATGTCTTCTGCCCGCCTCTTGTGGAGGTACATACGAGACCACTCCTTTCTGTAAAAGTTCTTCTATCTGAAGCAACAGGACTTTTTGCAGGCTTGGGGACTGTGCTGGGGTAATTCTTAGGGCATGTGGGGGGGGGGTGCTCAAACTGCAGTTTCAGCCCAAATTGTATAGTGTGCAGGACCCACCGGTTCGAGGTTGTGGCCTGCCATTGGGCAAGAAACTGTGTGAGTCGACCCCCGACCCGGGAGTCACTGCTTCTCCGGGGGCTGCTGCTGTTGGGGCACAAGGATGTTTCTTCCTTTACTCCCTCTCGGGTAGCTCCAACGACCCGTCTTGCCCTTTCCGCTGAATGCCCTCTGAGAGGTCTGTTCTCTTGAGGGACGAAAAAAACGCCTTTTGGTGGATTTCTTTTCTGGCAGTGACTTATTCTTGTCGGAAGCCTTCTCAAGGATATCATCCAGGACATGGTGCCCCTGGAAAGGGATGGCGCAGAGTTTCGTCTTGGAGGTGATGTCGCCCCCCCACGACTTCAGCCACAAGGCTCTCCTGGCCGAGTTTGAAAGGACTAGGGACCTTGCTGCCACCTGTACCGCTTCTCCTGAAGCATCAGCTAAATAACCAGTTGCCTTCTGGAGGACTGACAGGGAGTCTAAGATTTCCTCTCTTGGGGTACCCCCCGATAGGTGGTCTTCCAACGTACGTAACCAGAAAAACAAAGATCTGGCTACGCAGGTGGAATCAATATTTGCTTTGAGCAGGTTCGTAGAAGCTTCCCAGGACTTTCTAAGGTGACTTTCTATTTTGCGATTCATCAGATCTTTCAAATGGGAAGCATCCTCAAAGGGCAAGGACGTTTTCTTAGTGACCTTAGACACTTGGACGTCTATCTTAGGGATCTCACAAATAGAACTATCACCTTCTAGAGGAAACCGATTTTTTAGCTCAGAAGGCACAGTAAGTGCCTTCTAGGGGGAGGACCACTCCTGAGCTATTAGGTCCTGTATAACCGCATGAACCGGGAAACCCTTTCTACCTCTGGGTTTCAACCCTCCAAACATCTCATCCTGGACTGAGAGCCTCACCACCTCCTCCTCCTACCCCATGGTATTTCTTACCATGGAGACTAACTCCTCCATATCCTCCAAGGAGAAATAGTATTTTTTTGCATCATGACTGGAGACGGACGTGGAGCCCTCATTTTCCCAAATATCCTCCGATCCTGAGGAACGGACTTCTCCCGAATCTGAGTCGGCTTCCATAGGAGCCCTTTTCCTTTTTTTGGGGGCAGGGCCCTGGGCCACCAGGGTTTGGGTTGCTATGGAGGTTTGAACCTCCTGCCTAATGAGATTTTTTATGCTGTCAAACAGGGAGGGTTGCTCGGTACGCAGGATATTTTGCATACAAGGTTGGCATAACTTCTTTTTGTAGTCAGAAGGAAACCTGGCACCACATATACCACACTTGCAGGGGGTTTTAGTGGCAGAGGCCTTGTCTTCCTGCAAGAAGAAAAGGCTTACTCAGACCTGTGCCACCAACTATTTGACAGGCAAGGGACCGGCCCTGCTACTCACTGTAGGAGGGGGAACGCTGGGCTCCGCAGATGCTGCAGTTGAGGGCTTCTCACCATCCATGTCTGCACACACCACAGACACACTGCGCTTACCTGGAGCTACTGCACACTTTTAAGGGTGATGCTGCGTTCGGTTGCTGGGTGCTCCTCCCTCCTCCCTGGGGAGGATACCGCTCGACCCCCGCCATTGGATTCAATCCCGGGTTCCCCGGGTGCTGGCACGCGTTTCTCCCTCACAGGACGCCGGAGGCTGCAAACTGGAAGTGCGCGTCACCGCTACTTCCGGTCGATTGCCTGCCCCCTCTGACGCGCGCGGCTCCAATGCAGCGCTGGGAGGAAGGAGGAAGCCGGGGAGCTATGCAGGACCCCGGCAGACACCATACCGCCCCGCTTTACCCCGAAGGGCGCGGGAGGGGCGGCAGAAGTACTGAGTCACACCGCGGTGGAGACGGGAGCAGCCCATGGAGGAGGAGAGGCGAACGCCCCGACCTCGGCTGCCCAGCTCGGTGAGTACATAGGGGCTCCGCTCGCTGGCCACGGCAGCCCCTTGTGACCTCTTCATGCCCCGATAGGGGACAGGAAAAACACTGAGGTAACAGGAAGGGGAGGGTTATTTAACCTCTTTGTGTTCCTGTCCCCTATTAGGGCGGGGAGACAACCTCCAAGGTGGCTGTCGTGGAAGGTGACTAGAGAAAACTGCATTAAAAATTGTATGTGTGATACTGGCACTAAAGGGCGTTTTTCACTCTTCATTTATAGATGGACCCAGTGAGGAATTAAATAATAAAAAAAGCACATACTGACCTACAGATCCCCCACCGCTCCTCTCTTTTCCTTCTGTTGCTGACCAAACACCGCAGCCAATCATTGGCCGCAGCGGTTATGTGTACCTGACTTTTTTTTTATCCTTCTTTATTAAGTCTTTAAACAATCTCTATATATAAATCTGTGTGTGTGTGTGTGTGTGTGTGTATCACCAACCAATCACAAAGCATCTTTAATTTCACCAGAGCTGTTCAAAAGAAGCTAAGCTGTGATTGGTTGCTATGACCAACAGTTTTCCTTGCAACCAATCACTAAGCATCTCTCATTTCACCAGAGCTGGTTAAAAGTAGCTGAGCGGTGATTGGTTGCTATGCGCAAGTTTTCCCACTTGACAACACCTCAGCAGACACTGACATGGTGGGAGAAATCTAGCATCCCCAGGAACATAAGCTCCAGCCGTCTGTCTCCCAGAAAGGAGCAGTGATTACATGACAGAAATGAATCCCCCCCTCCCGTGTGGTATCATTAAGTGACACACATGAATGTAGGAAAGTGCACATATTAAATGTCATGTGGATTTAATATTTTCTCACAGACACTTTTATGCATTATTGATGTGTTACTGTGCTCTGATGCTGTGAGTTTTTTTAAAGTGCTACTTTCCCCATAATTCACCTGAATATACCCATATATCACGTAATGCTTTTCCCATAACAACCCATTAAATATGATACTATACTGCACACAGATGCTGTACATCCATGAGCAACTCAGCCGGACAAATTACAAGTTGACGGTGCATGAAAATGTGTGTGAAGGTTTCTCTACTGTACTAATGTATAAGGTTTGTGCCTGTCCATTGGTGAAAAGCATGACTGTGATATTTATGGTAGCAGATAAGTGACAATATCATCCTGATCAGTAGAAAACCTGGGATCTTAGTGAACCATGTTTCTGTGCAATTTCACTATTCTACTTTTACTGGATCTGACGGGATGATGTGGGATATTAGGGGAAGTAGTCCGGTGGCTCTGGCTGATGGGATGATGTGGGATATTAGGGGTAGTGGTCCGGTGGCTCTGGCTGACGGGATGATGTGGGATATTAGGGGTAATAGTCCGGTGGCTCTGGCTGACGGGATGATGTGGGATAATAGGGGTAGTAGTCCGGTGTCTCTGACTGACGGGATGATGTGGGATATTAGGGGTAGTAGTTCGGTGTCTCTGGCTGACGGGATGATGTGGGATATTAGGGGTAGTAGTCCGGTGTCTCTGGCTGACGGGATGATGTGGGATATTAGTGGTAGTAGTCTGGTGGCTCTGGCTGATGGGATGATGTGGGATATTAGGTGGTAGTAGTCCAGTGGCTCTGGCTGACGGGACGATGTGAGATATTAGTGCTAGTAGTCCGGTGGCTCTGACGGGACGATGTGGGATATTAGGGGCAGTAGTCCGGTAGCTCTGGCTGACGGGATGATGTGGGATATTATAGTGAATGTGGCTATGCAGAGTGGGCAGGGCTCTACACTCAGCTTTATATATAAATATAATCATTATAATTTGTTATAACTAACCGTAGTTAGTTACTATGCCCGGGCAGCGCCGGGCTCTTCAGCTAGTATATAAAAAAGGAATCAAATATGTTTTGTTACATACTAACAGATAACATTATTCAAGACCAAACTGTTTTCTTTTACACCAACTCTTCATGGCCTACCAAATCCCTAACCCACCCTCCCACACTGGTGCATCTGAATTTTATATACCACATTATAATAAATGTATTCCAGAACTATTCCAACCTCCACAACTTTGGACCTTGTTAAAACAATTGAATTACGGATATCCTGGTTAATCATTATTCAGCTCAGCAGCAATTGTACATATTACCTGTAATACAGCCAGACATGATCTGGATGAGATTCTAAAATGCCATTCTTTCATATTTGGGGCTGCATTTAAGCAAATGGAGTTGGGGAAATAGTGAGGATTAGTGGTGTCCTCAGTCTTGAGAAATACAGCAGATACTTAGCCTTCATGCAATACCATCAGTGAGGCATTTGATTGGCTCCAAATTTATTCTGCGCACAACCACCACCCTAAACATACAGCCAATGTGGTTAAAAATTATCTTTATTGAAAAAAATGAGGAATTCCTGAATTGATGATACGGCCCCACAGAGCCCTGATCTCAACATCATTGTGACTGTCTGGGATTACATGAAGAGACAGAAGGATTTGCACAAACAACATCCACAGATCTGTGATTAGTTTTCCAAGATGTTTGGAACAATCTCCCTGGAGAGTTCCTTCAAAAACTGCGTACAAGTATACAAACAGGAATTGATACTATTTTGAAGGCAAAGGTTGGTCACACCAAATATTAAGCTTTAACTATTTATTTATATAGCACCATTGATTCCATGATGCTGTACATGAGGAGGTGTTACATAAAAAACACAAATAGAAGTTACAATGAACAAACTTATAGTAACAGACAGGTACAGGAGGGAGAAGTCCACTCCTTACCCTTGTGAGCTTATATTTTCCTTTTATTCACCAACTTTAATTTTTGTAAATGAACAAAATTCAAATTATTAACACTTCCATTGCGAAAACATCCTTACCTTGAAAAATATAAAATAATGCAAAATAAATAATGCAAAGAAAACAAGTTCATAATCATTTAGAAACAACAATACTAAGGTTTTAACTCAGGAAGAGCTCAGAAATCAATATCTTGTGGAATAACCATGATTTGTAATCACAGCTTTCATGCGTCTTGGCATGTTTTCCACCAGTCTTTCACACTGCTTCTGGCGCAAAAATTTAAGCAGTTCTTCTTTGTTTGATAAGATTGCTGTAAAAGAGAAATAGCGCAAAAGTGCATTATCCGGTGTGCAGATAACAATTGCAAGTTATACACTCACCAAATGGAGTTTTGTAACAGGCAATGGAGGATTCGCTGCTGCAGAACTACAGATCCATGAGGGACCAACATAGAAGATTCAGAATAGGAAAAATGTGGTCAGACAATCCGCGCTGCGAATCACTAAAAACGCGGATTATTAATACAGTGGTCTTTATTCTACGCGTTTTAGTCTCACAGAACTCCTTCCTCAGGATAAAAAACACCTGAGGAAGGAGTTCTGTGAGACTCTGAAACGCGTAGAATAAAGACCACTGTATTAATAATCCATGTTTTTAGTGATTCGCAGCGCGGATTGTCTGACCACATTTTTCCTAACCTGAATCTTCTTTGATGGTTTGTGACTATCCATCATCCTCCTGATTACATTCCAGAGGTTTTCAATGGGGTTCAGGTCTGGAGAATGGGCTGGCCATGTCAGGGTTTTGATGTGGTGGTCTCTTAATTTTTGCCAGAGCTGTATAATATATTATATATACACATACAGTATATACATACATACACGCACACACACATTTGTGTGTGTATCTATTTTCCTTGACACGTACGAAGTATGAAAAAGTGAAAGGTAAAGTATACACCAAAGTGAGCTTTATTAAGAAACATTACATGAAAAACTTTGTACATTACACTGGAAACTTACAGACAATATTTGCACAGTCAAGCACACATTAACAGGACAATACAGCCGGATGTGACTTCAGGTAAACACACCTCTGATACAGAGCTGCTTCAATTGTTTAAAGCCTTGAAAAATACTGTGAAGTTCTGGACACACAAACTCAGTTCTGTTTTTATGACAAGTCTATTAATGGCATCAAATTGTATGTTCAAATGGAATGAAAAACATAAACCTTAATATAATTTATTTATAATACATAGTCTACATACAAGGAGAGACAAATTAACATTTCTTAGTTATTTTAATTATCAGAATCCATGTCACTGTCTCCATGAATTGATGCAAACTCTTCACTGTCTTCTTCGTCTTCTGATAGCTGGATCTGACTGAGTACATTGGGCCCATGACGCTCTTCTTCCTCGTCCTCTTCTTCTTCTGATAACTCATAGCCTCCCATGCTACTAAAGCTGGTGTCTCTAGTATTAGATTTTGGGTCAGGCTCCTCATAACTTCCATAACTATAAAATACAAATCAGTTTGATTCAATTCAGATATGACTCCCTCTTACATAAAATATTTTTTATTGGGCCTGGTTCAGACAGGTACATTTCCTGGTCCATAAAAAATCAGCAATGCTGAGACTGAGTGCGGTTCTCCCGTGGGTCAGGAGACCAGCTTTAGATCTAGGAACAGCGGTCCATATCCAGACATCTGAAACTGGCCTAACATTTTCACTTACCAATTTTTGTAGTAGTACTTTTCTCTGAATGTTAAGACAATAAGTAGCTAATAAAGTAAAGGATTTGTATAAGGATAAAAAAATGGTTTATTTGTTCCAGAAATGGAAACAAGCTTGTCTATGGGTTGTGTGTGGCAATAAAGCTCAATGCCATTCTTGTTAATGGGGCTATGCTACAATCAATATATAAACCATGAACAGTTGTGATGGCATTTGTAGACAAAACTACTTTTTTGTAACTTTATTATGAAAGAAGATTGTCAAGAAATGCAAGTGAGGTCCCATGCAGGTAGAGCTAAACAACGCAAACTAAAGAAATAGGCAAAACTTGTTACACAACTTTCCCTCCTATATCCCAATGGCCACAGATTCTTGGATTCAGGTTGCAATGGTTTTGAATGACAAAACCCACCCATAATAAACAAAAGAATATCCTGTGTCACAGCACTCTGTCCTTCACAGCAGCCTTGACCACCATACAATGTGTAAACTATGAAACCGCACTCCTATAGGCTACATGCAGTTCTACTATAATAGATCAGAGGTCATGACTAAAGATGACCAAACCCGAACTGCAAAGTTCGGGGGTTCATATCGGACACCTAGTGTCTGGTGTTGAACTCCAAACACGGACTTCTCCTGGAAGTCCATTTTACAGTACAGGAAGCGAGAGAGCGAGAGCGAGGAGAGAAAGGAGGGGATAGAGGGGAAAGGGAGAAAGAAAGGGAGTAAGAGAGAGAGAAAGAGAGAGAGAGAGAAAGAGAGAGAGGGAGAGAGAGAGAGGGAGAAAGAGAGAGGGAGGGAGAAAGAGAGAGGGAGGGAGAAAGAGAGAGAGGGAGGGAGAAAGAGAGATGGGGGAGAAAGAGAGAGGGGGGGAGAAAGAGAGAAAGGGGAGAAAGAGAGGGGGGAGAAAGAGGGGGAAAGAGGGGAGAGGAAGAGAGGGGGAAAGAGGGGAGAGAAAGAGAGGGGGAAAGAGGGGAGAGAAAGAGAGGGGGGAAGAGAGGGGAGAGAAAGAGAGGGGGAAGAAAGAAGAGGAGAAAGAGAGAGGGGAGAGAAAGAGAGATGGGGGAGAAAGCCAGAGGGGGAGAAAGCCAGAGGGGGGAGAAAGCCAGAGGGGGGAGAAAGCCAGAGGGGGGAGAAAGCCAGAGGGGGAAGAAAAAGAGGGGGAGAAAGATGAGGGGGCGAGAGATGAGGGGGAGAAAGAGTTGAGGAGAGGGAGAGAGAAAGGGAGAAAGAGGAGGAGGGAGAGAAGGAGTAATAGGGAGAGTGAAGGAGAGAAAGAGTAATAGGGAGAGTGAAGGAGAGAAAGAGTAATAGGGAGAGTGAAGGAGAGAAAGAGTGATAGGGAGAGTGAAAGAGAGAGAGGCAAGGGAGAGAGAAAGGGAAAGAGAAAGTGTGGGGGGGGGGGGGATTTTTTTCCAGTTCCAAAGTTCAGCTCCCCATTGATTTCAATGGGGTTCGGTTTCAGGATCAAGTTCCATTTTTAAGAGGGATCTTCAAGTGCCAGTATTTGTGCTCCATTATTTCCATCTTTGGAAGGGTTTAGATTTAAGGTCTACTGACGCAATGTGGTCAATTTCATTTGTGTCATATTCGCATTCACATCCAGAAATCTCTGTTATTTTACATTTTGTTCTTGCTTTAGGTTTCATTCAGAGTTAGAAATAACAGGAGTGGTGTACGGACACTGCGGTCAGTTTTTATAGTTTGTTTACACTGTTATGTACATTGTATTCTTACAAATTATTCCTAATGCAGATGTGCGCTAAAGACTGGTTTAATGTGAGCTCAACACGTGCAATATTACATTATTGGTTCTTATACAGACCTGATGTTGCTGTCTTCCATCCCTTGTGAGGTCTCCAATCCTTCTCCGTATGACATCATACTTTCATCATTTTCCATTCCCAGCCTGGTATTCTCCTGCATCATGTGAGGTTGCTTAGGTCTAATTCCTCCTGACTCAATGTCAGAGTCACTGCCGCTCTCACTAAGCTGGATGGCTGCACAAAATATATGTGCAAAAATGTTAAGAATTTCAGAAAAGTTAGAGATTTGGCAACATTTAAATTCCCGAAGACAGGGGTGCACAACTTTTTTTTTAGCCTGAAGGACGAATTGTCATCTTTGTATTTTAAGGGGCCTCAACAAAACTTAATGGAAACGTGTCAGCAAGGTTTTTAGATCCCAAAGTAACAACATCACAGTAACATACCTGTAATGATGATTACTTCCATATCTTCATATTATAATTCTGTATCTCCGTTGCCTTGTAATCCATTGGCGAGTTCTTATGCAAATGCAGGGGCTTGACTTGTACTTACAGTTCCCTTGCATCACTCCATCTTTCTCCTTCCTACCAGTGATTGACAGGTCGCTCTTCTCCGTGAACTGCTTCCCCACAACTTGTGCAGGTGTCATTACTCCTGGGGGTGGTGAGAGCTGTACTATCCATTTCCGCTTTTATCGACCGCTGGGACTAATGGCGCCTGCCCGAGCACTCAGAAGTGGGAGCAGGTCACAGAGACTGACAATTCAGCAATGAACTAGGAGTCAATGGAGACACGGACTAATAACAGGTATGGAAGTAATCATTACAAGATCTTTACTATTAGAAAGTTACTTTAGGAGCTAAAAACCTGGTAATAGATTTCCTTTAAGATCCTTTATGTCATAATATTACACACACCGCTCACATATCCACATGCAGCATACACCGATCACATATCAGACACATGTAGCACACACATCGCTCACATATCAGTATCAGACACATGCAGCACACGCCGCTCACATATCAGACACATACACCATAGACAATGCTCACATATCAGACACATGTAGCACACACCACTCACGTCAGACACATGCAGCACACACCGATCACATATCAGACACATGCAGCGCACACTGCTCACATATCCACATGCAGCACACACCACTCACATATCCACATACAGCACACACCACTCACATATCCACATGCAGCACACACCACTCACATATCAGATACATGCAGCTCACACTGCTCACGTATTAGATACATGTAGCACACCGCTCACATATCAGACACATGCAGCACACACCATTCATATCAGACACATGCAGCTCACACTGCTCACGTATCAGATACATGTAGCACACCGCTCACATATCAGATACATGTAGCACACCGCTCACATATCAGATACATGCAGCTCACACTGCTCACGTATCAGATACATGTAGCACACCGCTCACATATCAGACACATGCAGCACACACCACTCACATATCAGATACATGCAGCTCACACTGCTCACGTATCAGATACATGTAGCACACCGCTCACATATCAGACACATGCAGCACACACCGCTCACATATCAGATACATGCAGCTCACACTGCTCACGTATCAGATACATGTAGCACACCGCTCACATATCAGACACATGCAGCTCACACTGCTCATGTATCAGATACATGTAGCACACCGCTCACATATCAGACACATGCAGCTCACACTGCTCACGTATCAGATACATGTAGCACACCACTCACATATCAGACACATGCAGCACACACCGCTCACATATCAGACACATGCAGCTCACACTGCTCACGTATCAGATACATGTAGCACACCACTCACATATCAGACACATGCAGCACACACCACTCACATATCAGATACATGCAGTTCACACTGCTCACGTATCAGATACATGTAGCACACCGCTCACATATCAGACACATGCAGCACACACCACTCACATATCAGATACATGCAGCTCACACTGCTCATGTATCAGATACATGTAGCACACCGCTCACATATCAGACACATGCAGCTCACACTGCTCACGTATCAGATACATGTAGCACACCACTCACATATCAGACACATGCAGCACACACCGCTCACATATCAGACACATGCAGCTCACACTGCTCACGTATCAGATACATGTAGCACACCGCTCACATATCAGACACATGCAGCACACGCCGCTCACATATCAGATACATGCAGCTCACACTGCTCACGTATCAGATACATGTAGCACACCACTCACATATCAGACACATGCAGCACACACCGCTCACATATCAGATACATGCAGCTCACACTGCTCACGTATCAGATACATGTAGCACACCGCTCACATGTCAGACACATGCAGCACACACCACTCACATATCAGATACATGCAGCTCACACTGCTCACGTATCAGATACATGTAGCACACCGCTCACATATCAGACACATGCAGCACACACCACTCACATATCAGATACATGCAGCTCACACTGCTCACGTATTAGATACATGTAGCACACCGCTCACATATCAGACACATGCAGCACACACCATTCATATCAGACACATGCAGCTCACACTGCTCACGTATCAGATACATGTAGCACACCGCTCACATATCAGATACATGTAGCACACCGCTCACATATCAGATACATGCAGCTCACACTGCTCACGTATCAGATACATGTAGCACACCGCTCACATATCAGACACATGCAGCACACACCGCTCACATATCAGATACATGCAGCTCACACTGCTCACGTATCAGATACATGTAGCACACCGCTCACATATCAGACACATGCAGCACACACCACTCACATATCAGATACATGCAGCTCACACTGCTCACGTATCAGATACATGTAGCACACCGCTCACATATCAGACACATGCAGCACACACCACTCACATATCAGATACATGCAGCTCACACTGCTCACGTATCAGATACATGTAGCACACCGCTCACATATCAGACACATGCAGCACACACCACTCACATATCAGATACATGCAGCTCACACTGCTCACGTATCAGATACATGTAGCACACCGCTCACATATCAGACACATGCAGCACACACCGCTCACATATCAGATACATGCAGCTCACACTGCTCACGTATCAGATACATGTAGCACACCGCTCACATATCAGACACATGCAGCACACACCACTCACATATCAGATACATGCAGCTCACACTGCTCATGTATCAGATACATGTAGCACACCGCTCACATATCAGACACATGCAGCACACACCGCTCACATATCAGATACATGCAGCTCACACTGCTCACGTATCAGATACATGTAGCACACCGCTCACATGTCAGACACATGCAGCACACACCACTCACATATCAGATACATGCAGCTCACACTGCTCACGTATCAGATACATGTAGCACACCGCTCACATATCAGACACATGCAGCTCACACTGCTCACGTATCAGATACATGTAGCACACCGCTCACATATCAGACACATGCAGCACACACCACTCACATATCAGATGCATGCAGTTCACACTGCTCACGTATCAGATACATGTAGCACACCGCTCACATATCAGACACATGCAGCACACACCGCTCACATATCAGATACATGCAGCTCACACTGCTCACGTATCAGATACATGTAGCACACCACTCACATATCAGACACATGCAGCACACACCGCTCACATATCAGATACATGCAGCTCACACTGCTCACGTATCAGATACATGTAGCACACCGCTCACATATCAGACACATGCAGCACACACCGCTCACATATCAGATACATGCAGCACACCGCTCACATATCAGACACATGCAGCACACACCACTCACATATCAGATACATGCAGCTCACACTGCTCATGTATCAGATACATGTAGCACACCGCTCACATATCAGACACATGCAGCACACACCGCTCACATATCAGATACATGCAGCTCACACTGCTCACGTATCAGATACATGTAGCACACCGCTCACATGTCAGACACATGCAGCACACACCACTCACATATCAGATACATGCAGCTCACACTGCTCACGTATCAGATACATGTAGCACACCGCTCACATATCAGACACATGCAGCACACACCACTCACATATCAGATACATGCAGCTCACACTGCTCACGTATCAGATACATGTAGCACACCGCTCACATATCAGACACATGCAGCACACACCGCTCACATATCAGATACATGCAGCTCACACTGCTCACGTATCAGATACATGTAGCACACCGCTCACATATCAGACACATGCAGCACACACCACTCACATATCAGATACATGCAGCTCACACTGCTCACGTATCAGATACATGTAGCACACCGCTCACATATCAGACACATGCAGCACACACCGCTCACATATCAGATACATGCAACTCACACTGCTCACGTATCAGATACATGTAGCACACCGCTCACATATCAGACACATGCAGCACACACCGCTCACATATCAGATACATGCAGATCACACTGCTCACGTATCAGATACATGTAGCACACCGCTCACATATCAGACACATGCAGCACACACCACTCACATATCCACATACAGCACACACCACTCACATATCCACATGCAGCACACACCACTCACATATCAGATACATGCAGCTCACACTGCTCACGTATCAGATACATGTAGCACACCGCTCACATATCAGACACATGCAGCACACACCACTCACATATCAGATACATGCAGCTCACACTGCTCACGTATCAGATACATGTAACGCACACCGCTCACATATCCACATGCAGCTCACACCACTCACATATCAGATACATGCAGCTCACACTGCTCACGTATCAGATACATGTAGCACACCGCTCACATATCAGACACATGCAGCACACACCACTTACATATCAGATACATGCAGCTCACACTGCTCACGTATCAGATACATGTAGCACACCGCTCACATATCAGACACATGCAGCACACACCGCTCACATATCAGATACATGCAGCTCACACTGCTCACGTATCAGATACATGTAGCACACCGCTCACATATCAGACACATGCAGCACACACCACTCACATATCCACATACAGCACACACCACTCACATATCCACATGCAGCACACACCACTCACATATCAGATACATGCAGCTCACACTGCTCACGTATCAGATACATGTAGCACACCGCTCACATATCAGACACATGCAGCACACACCACTCACATATCAGATACATGCAGCTCACACTGCTCACGTATCAGATACATGTAGCACACCGCTCACATATCAGACACATGCAGCACACAACACTCACATATCAGATACATGCAGATCACACTGCTCACGTATCAGATACATGTAGCACACCGCTCACATATCAGACACATGCAGCACACACCACTCACATATCCACATACAGCACACACCACTCACATATCCACATGCAGCACACACCACTCACTTATCAGATACATGCAGCTCACACTGCTCACGTATCAGATACATGTAGCACACCGCTCACATATCAGACACATGCAGCACACACCACTCACATATCAGATACATGCAGCTCACACTGCTCACGTATCAGATACATGTAGCACACCGCTCACATATCAGACACATGCAGCACACACCGCTCACATATCAGATACATGCAGCTCACACTGCTCACGTATCAGATACATGTAGCACACCGCTCACATATCAGACACATGCAGCACACACCACTCACATATCCACATACAGCACACACCACTCACATATCCACATGCAGCACACACCACTCACATATCAGATACATGCAGCTCACACTGCTCACGTATCAGATACATGTAGCACACCACTCACATATCAGACACATGCAGCACACACCACTCACATATCAGATACATGCAGCTCACACTGCTCACGTATCAGATACATGTAGCACACCGCTCACATATCAGACACATGCAGCACACACCGCTCACATATCAGATACATGCAGATCACACTGCTCACGTATCAGATACATGTAGCACACCGCTCACATATCAGACACATGCAGCACACACCACTCACATATCCACATACAGCACACACCACTCACATATCCACATGCAGCACACACCACTCACTTATCAGATACATGCAGCTCACACTGCTCACGTATCAGATACATGTAGCACACCGCTCACATATCAGACACATGCAGCACACACCACTCACATATCAGATACATGCAGCTCACACTGCTCACGTATCAGATACATGTAGCACACCGCTCACATATCAGACACATGCAGCACACACCGCTCACATATCAGATACATGCAGCTCACACTGCTCACGTATCAGATACATGTAGCACACCGCTCACATATCAAACACATGAAGCACACACCATTCATATCAGACACATGCAGCACACACACTGATCACATATCAGACACATGTAACGCACACCGCTCACATATCAGACACATGCAGCACGTACACCGCTCAAATATCATACACATGTAGCACACACCACTAACATATCAAACACATACAGCATAGACAATGCTCACATATCAGACACATGCAGCACACACCCTTCACATATAGGACACCTGCAGCACACACACAGCTCACATATCAGACAGAGCATAGACAATGCTCACATATCAGACACATGTAGCACACACCGCTCACATATCAGGCACATGCAGCACACACACACTGGTCACATATCAGACACATGTAGCACACACCGCTCACATATAAGGCACATGCAGCACACACTGATCACATATCAGACACATGCAGCACACACCGCTCACATATCAGATACATGCAGCTAACACCGCTCACTTATCAGACACATGCAGAACACACCCCTCATATCAGACACATAAAGCACACACCGATCACCTATCACCTATCCACATGCAGCACACACTGATCACATATCCACATGCAGCACAAACTGATCATCCATCAGACACATGCAGTACACAGTCACACCGCTCATATATCAGACACGTACAGCACACACCGATCACATATGAACATGCTGCACACACTGATCGCATATCGACACAAGCACTTTCATATCCACATGCAGCACGCGCAGACACACTTTTTACATATGAAGTACACAGCGCAAATATCCACATGCAGCTCACATATCAGACAAGTGCAGTAAACACACACGGCTCACATAGCCACATACAGCGCACACAACACTCATATCCACACTGCTCACATATCAGACACATGCAGCACAAACAACATTCAAATATTAGCCACATGCACCACACAAACACAACTCACGTCACACATGGAGCACACACCGCTCACATATTCACAAGGAGCACACACCGCTCACATATTCACAAAGAGCACACACACCGCTCACATATTCACAAGGAACACACACACCGCTCACATTCACAAGGAAAACACACACCGCTCACATTCACAAGGAACACACACACCGCTCACATATCCACAAGGAGCACACACACCGCTCACATATCCACAAGGAGCACACACACACCGCTCACATATCCACAAGGAGCACACACCGCTCAAATATCCACAAGGAGCACACACACACCGCTCACATATCCACAAGGAGCACACACACACCGCTCACATATCCACAAGGAGCACACACACACCGCTCACATATCCACAAGGAGCACACACACACCGCTCACATATCCACAAGGCGCACACACACACCGCTCACATATCCACAAGGAGCACACACACCGCTCACATATACACAAGGAACACACACACAGCTCACATATACACAAGGAACACACACACAGCTCACATATCCACAAGGAGCACACACAGCTCACATATCCACAAGGAACACACACACCGCTCACATATCCACAAGGAGCACACACATCGCTTACATATACACAAGGAACACACACACCGCTCACATATCCACAAGGAGCACACACATCGCTCACATATCCACAAGGAGCACACACATCGCTCACATATCCACAAGGAGCACACACATCGCTCACATATCCACAAGGAGCACACACATCGCTCACATATCCACAAGGAGCACACACATCGCTCACATATCCACAAGGAGCACACACACCGCTCACATATCCACAAGGAGCACACACACCGCTCACATATCCACAAGGAACACACACACCGCTCACATATCCACAAGGAACACACACACCGCTCACATATCCACAAGGAACACACACACCGCTCACATATCCACAAGGAGCACACACACCGCTCACCTATCCACAAGGAGCACACACACCGCTCACATATCCACAAGGAACACACACACCGCTCAAATATCCACAAGGAGCACACACACCGCTCACATATACACAAGGAACACACACACCGCTCACATATACACAAGGAGCACACACACACCGCTCACATTCACAAGGAACACACACACACCGCTCACATATCCACAAGGAGCACACACACACCGCTCACATTCACAAGGAACACACACACACCGCTCACATATCCACAAGGAGCACACACACACCGCTCACATATCCACAAGGAGCACACACACCGCTCACATATCCATATGCAGCAAAACATCATGTACTTTAGTCACAAATACATTGACCATATGTTGAAAAAATGCCCATGAACCCGCCTGCCTTTTGGTAACTGAAATATAGTTAGTAGTAAATTCTTTGGTCCCAATTCATAAAGACTGGCATTTTTCATATTGGTTTTGATGAAGGTGTGGAATGGAGTGCAAGGCATCTGATTAATTAAGAGGCTCATTTGTCGACATAAATCTTACTTCATTCATACTCCAGTATGATTTGTGGCATAAGGAAAGCCACTTCTGATGGTGATTTGGACAAGGAGGTGTCGCCACGCCAAAGCTCCACCCACTTTGTCAGACCTGGCCAAAAATGGCTTGAAAATCACAAAGGTAACAATTGTTCCACAAATGTTTTTTGACTGTTCAAAGATTTTTACAACAGTTTTTTGGTGCAAAAGCTCTGATTAATTGGGGCTTTTCTCTCCGGCCTCAGCACAGATGTGTTCCTGGTCAGCACTGCGTGTGATGCAAATGACAGCCGCGTGGGCAGTATGTGACCCGAGGGTTGTGCACACTGACCTGCGACATCTATGTGGACAGTACAATAATAAAGTGACAAAATCTGCTTCCTGATGAAAAGTCATTCTTACCATACAGACCATAAGGCTAAGTGCACACGTACCGGAACTCTCGCGGAAATTACCGCGAGAATTCCGGAATTCCATTCCGCGGGAAAAATCGCATTTTAAATTCCCGCGATTTTCCCGCGGAAAAACTAGCATTTTGCAAGCGTATTTAGCTTGCAAAATGCTAGTGTTTTCCAAGCGATCTGTAGCATCGCTTGGAGAACTGATTGACAGGTTGGTCACACTCGTCAAACACAGTGTTTGACAAGTGTGACCAACTTTTTACTACTGAGGCCGCCAATGCAGCATCAGTAGTAAAAGATAAAATGCAAAAAAAATAAATAAAAAATGGTGTTATATTCTTACCTTTCAACGTCCCGCGCAGCCGTTGCCAGTAATCCTTTGCGAAAATGCCCGCGATGACGTCAGTTCTCGCGGGATCGCGATAATTCGCGATGACGTCGCGCGAATGACCACGAGACTTCGCGATCCTGCGAGAACGGACGCCATCGCAGGCATTTTCGCAAAGGACTACTGGGAACGAGAGCGTGGAGAGAGGCGGGCAGGCTGTGCGGGACGCCGGAAGGTAAGAATAACAATATTTTTTATTTTAAATTCTATTTTTTACAGGGATATGGTACCCAGAGCCCGGAGGACAGTCTCCTCTCCTCCGGACCGTGGGTACCATCCGCAAATGTTCTGCTTACTTTCCGCATGGTGTGCACAGCCACATGCGGGAAGTAAGCGGAACAATGCATTCCTATGGGTGCGGGATCGCCGCGATTCCGCTAAATTATTGAGCATGCTGCGGTTTTTACCGCAAAGCGATTCCGCCGCGGTAAAAACCGCAGCATTAGCACAACATTGCGAAATCCCATAGGAATGATGGGATGCTTATTTTTCGCGGCAAAATCGCGCGGTTAAAACCGCCGCGGAAACGCGAAAAAAACGCCACGTGTGAACTCAGCCTTACTGTGTATGAACACAATGTACTTACATGAGAAGGGATTATCTCCTTCCTCGTCGCTTCCATCATCATCATCTTCACCATCAGACATCAGTAAATCCTCATACAATACACTGGCCTGAGGCAGCTGCACTATGTTCTCATCTTCCTCTGCCAAGTCTCCATCAACATCATCAATTTCCTTACATAATTTAAGGGATAAAAATAAAAAAAACTAATGAAGTCTTAAGTTTGTCTGAAATCTGGTCAAAACAGCTTTAGGAGGAACTTACAGGGGCTGGAGTCTTAGGTTTCCCATCATCATCATCTTCAAATCCTTCTATGTCAACATCAGAATCATCTTCCCCTAGACGGTTTCTTCCTAGTCTCATCTGCAGAGAAAGAAAATACATATTAGCGTTAGATGTCCATGGGCTGGGATTCTTACTGATGGCTAGAACTATTCCCCTTCTTCTTAAATGGAACTGGTGAGCTTGAAAATGTTGTGCAACCTCTAGGAAGCACGTTACAGGGCAGGAGAAGCTGAACACATTGATATACCGTATATGTAAATCACTGCACTTTTTATTCTTAGGAGTCCAATCAATGATCCTAATCAGTGTTTGAGTCTTCCTTGTATATTTGTGCATACAGAGCTAATGGTCAATCATGGATTAGAACCACCCACTTGATACTGAAAGGGAATCTGTCACCAGGTTTTTGCTACCCAATCTAAAAGCAGCATAGTGTAGAAACAGAGACACGGATTCAAGGGATGTTTCACTTAATGGGCTGCTTGCTGCAGTTTTGTTTTTTGTTTTTTTTATAAAATCACTGTTGTACCAGCAGGACGTTATGACTATAGGACTAGTAAAGCTGCTGCTACGTTGTCCATCTGCGCTCCCATTGATGATTGGCAGCGTTCTGCCGATCAGTGGTGTGGGTGGAGTAAAACAGAGCTCAGCATTCAGAGAACCGATAGATCTGCACCGGTGGGTCTCTGTTCCTATACATGCTGCTCTCAGATGGGGTACCAAACACATGGTGACAGATTCTTTTTAAAGCACCACTCCAGCGGTTTATTTTTTCAGTGCTGGAGTGGCGCTTTAAATGTAAGCCCCCTGCCCTCGTTGTTATACTCACCTTCCGGCAGCTTCATCTTTAATAACAATAATAATAATAATTTTTATTTTTATATAGCGCTAACATATTCTGCAGAGCTTTACAGTTTGCACACATTATGATCATTGTCCCCAATGGGGCTCACAATCTAAATTCCCTCAGTATGTCTTTGGAATGTGGGAGGAAACCCAGGCAAACACGGGGAGAACATACAAACTCCTTGCAGATGTTGTCCTTGGTGGGATTCGAACCCAGGACTCCAACGCTGCAAGGCTGCAGTGCTAACCACTGAGCCACCGTGCTGCCCTTTTACCGCTTCCGCTCAAGTCTCGCGATGCTATTTTGTGCCCGTAACTTCTGACTTCCAGACAGTCAGACGCTAAGTCACAAGAGCTCAATGCAACTCTATGAGAGAATGAGACCAAAACGAGGCTTTCATAGAGATGTATCGAGAAGTGACCTCTGACGCACTAGAGATGCTGGCAGGTCACTTTTTGCCAAAGACCGACGGGAGTGATGCTGGAAAAGGATGAAGGCGGTAGAAGGTGGGTATGAGACAGGGGGCAGGAGAATTACATTTAAAGCACCACTCCAGGGGTGCAATAATAAAAAATGCTGGAGTGGAGTTGTAAGAATGAAAAGTGAAGCAAACAAACATATTATTTTGTTTAGCATTTTGTATTTTAATGCTCTGCCAGCAGATAAGTGCAGCATGATCAATGTGATCCCAGTTCCTTTAATTGCGGAGAAGTGAATACAGGCTGTAGGCTTGCAATCTAGAAAACACAAGCAATAGCTTTTTTGGTAGGAATGATGAAACTACTAAATGAAATAATATTAAAAATAGAAGGATACAAATAATCCCTGGTGTTTGTGTAGAAACATATCATAAAGTAAGTATATTATCACCAAGCTTCTCTTCTCCAGGGAGGCAGTAGCGGCCTCTGTGGCAGATAAATTGCTTTCATCTGGGTAGAAAGGCGCTTCCTGGGACATGCTCAGCGATGTGTTGGTGTCATAGTAGTCAGGAGGCTGCCATGTAATAGAAAAATGAATCAGCTAATAAGTTGATATATGCTAATAGACATCACTGGTATGTTGCATAATGAATTGCTGGGAACTTCGTGTAACCAGCAAAGCAATCTGCTGAGTGCGTAGCCCCCATGATGAACAATATGTCAGTCCCATATTTGCTATCATTTTTAAGCAATAAAGGGCTTGTCCACTACTTGTACAGCCTCTTCATATATGCCCGAGTTCCCAGAGAAAAATAACAAAAGCTCATACTTATCACCGGCGCCATGCCAGAGATACATGCGCCAGGTCTCTCAGTGCTCACATGACCACTGTTAAATAACGTGAGCGCTGCGGTCAATCAGTAATCGCTGAATGGCTGCTGTCTTTATTATTTCATCAGAGCGGACATCCACTCATGGAATAATGATGAGTAGCCCCTGATCAGCAACCACTCATTGTCATGTTACCTGAGCACTGCAGATGGTCACTAATCAGCTGCTGCTCATCAATATCCTGCTAGAATGGACATCACGACAGAAGTACCAAAGGCAGTAAATGGGAAAAGATTTTTGTGTACTCACCGTAAAATCTCTTTCTCTTAGCCTCTAATTGGGGGACACAGAACCATTGGTGTTATGCTGCTGTCCACAAGGAGGCGACACTATGCATAATCTGAAAAAGATTAACTATGGCTCCTCCTCTGCAATATACACCCCTGGACGGCGTTAGCCTTCTCCTGTTTTGTGCAAAAGCATTAGGAGGAATATAACAGAAAACATGACCAAGCCTGTAAGAAGGCCACTATGTACGAGCTCAGAGAACAATATAAGAACTCAACCGTAACAACTGCCCGTAAGGGCAACAGGGTGGGAGCTGTGTCCCCCAATTAGAGGCTAAGAGAAAGAGATTTTACGGTGAGTACACAAAAATCTCCTTTACTCTGTCGCCTCATTGGGGGACACAGAACCATGGGACGCCCCAAAGCAGTCCCTGGGTGGGAAGCAATTGACGAATATTGTGCAGACAGGACCCTAAACTTGGGGCACCGCCGCCTGCAGAACCCGTCTACCCAGGCTCGCGTCCACTGAGGACTGGGTATGAACGCTGTAGTGTTTGGTAAACGTGTGTAGGCTAGTCCAAGTGGCCGCCTTACACACTTGTTGAGCCAAAGCCTGGTGCCGAATGGCCCAGGAGGCCCCTACCGCCCGTAAGAGGAGAATTTTTAAGGCGGTAAGCCTCTTGTATGGTGGATTTGATCCACCTGGCGAGGGTAGCCTTGGAAGCCGACAGACCCTGGCGGACGCCTTCCAGAAGAAGGAAAAGGAAATCAGACTTCCGGAAGGGTGCAGTCCTAGACACGCAATGCTCTGACGAGGTCAAGCATATGCAGAGCCTTCTCCACTCTATGAACCGGAACCGGGCAAAGGGTTGGCAGTGAAATTTCCTCATTGAGGTGGAAGTTGGACACAACCTTCGGAAGGAAGGATGGGACCGTACGGAGAACCAACTTGTCCTGGTGGAAAGCCAGGAAGGGCCGTCTGCAGGAGAGTGCCGACAGTTCAGACACCCTGCATAGCGAGGTGATTGCCACCAGAAAGACCACCTTCTGGGATAGAAGGCGAAGTGGGACTTCCCTAAGGGGTTCGAAGGGAGGTCCCTGCAATGCTGTCAGGACCAGGTTGAGGTCCCACGTTTCTAGTGGCCGTCTGTAGGGGGGAACCAATTGGGAAACCCCCTGAAGAAAAGTCCTTACTTGCGGCTTGTTAGCAATGCGTCTTTGAAAAAGAACTGAGAGTGCTGACACCTGGCTCTTAAGCGAGCCCAGGGACAGTCTAGCCTCCAGACCCGATTGGAGTAAATCAAGCACTTTAGGGAGAGAATAAGGGAGTGGGATCTGGTCGCGAGATTCCCACCAGGTAAAGAATGCTGTCCAGGTACGGTAATAAATCTTGGCAGAGGCTGGCTTCCGTGCCCTGATCATGTTTCCAATGACGTCCGGTGAGAGCCCTGCCTGGGTTAGAACCCGGGTCTCACGGGCCATGCTGTCAAATTGAGAGCCCCTGAATTCTGGTGGAAGAATGGGCCTTGTGACAGAAGTTCGGGACGGTCGGGGAAGACACCAGGGGGCGTCTGCTGTAAGTTGTATGATGTCAGCGTACCATGTACGTCTGGGCCAGTCTGGCGCGATTAGGATGGTTGGAACTCCTTCTTGTTTGATCTTCCTCACCACTCTGGATATCAGGGGGAGAGGTGGAAAAATGTACAGAAGCTGGAACTGGGTTCAGTCCTGAACCAGGGCATCCGCTCCGAGCGACCGCGGATCATGTGTTCTGGCCATGAAGTTGGAGACCTTGGCATTGAAATGGGATGCCATTAGGTCCATGTCCGGGGTCCCCCAGCGATGGCTGATCTGGCGAAAAATTTCGGGATGGAGAGACCACTCTCCCGAGTCTATTCCTTGTCTGCTGAGGAAGTCGGCTTCCCAGTTGTCCACACCCGGAATGTGGACCTCAGAGAGTACCGACCCCGTGTTTTCCGCCCAGTGGAGGATGTGTGTCACTTCTCTCATCGCCTGGGTACTGCGTGTCCCGCCTTGGTGGTTCACATATGCCACAGCCGTGGCATTGTCCGACTGTACTCTGATATGAGAGGCTGCCAGTAAGTGACGAAAGGCTCTCAACGCCAGGAGGATGGCACGAATTTCCAGGATGTTGTTGGGCATGTTCGCCTCCACTGGTGACCACTTGCCCTGTGATGTAAGTGCACCGCACCCCAACCCGTCAGACTCGCGTCGGTGGTCAGGACCTTCCATTGACCTGTGAGAAAGGATTTCCCCTGCGCGAGTGAGGTTGGCTTGAGCCACCAGAGCAGGGACCTCCTGGTTGATGATGTTAGCTGGAACTCCCTGTCGAGGGAAAAAGGATTCCTGTCCCAGGACTTGAGAATGGCTAGTTGAAGAGGCCTGAGGTGAAACTGGGCAAATGGGACCGCTTCCATTGCTGCCGCCATCCTGCCGAGGACTCTCATGGCAAACCGGAAAGATCGGGGGGGGGGGGGGCTGCGAAGGAGGATGCGGACTCCTAGACGGAGAGCCAGTGCCTTGTCCTTGGGAAGGAGCACCAGACCCCTGGAGGTGTCGAACAGCATCCCCAGGAAGGACAGAGACTGACTCGGAGTAGTCGATGACTTTTGTAGGTTGACTAACCTGCCCAGGCGACTCAGAGTGTCGATTGTGATTGAGACGCTGAGCTCGCAGTCCTTGAAGGTGGAAGCCTTGATGAGGAGATCGTCCAGGTACGGAATGACTACTATGCCTCTGGAGTGTAGAACGTCCATGGTGGCTGCCATGATCTTGGTAAACGTTCTGGGAACCGTGACGAGTCCGAACGGGAGAGCCACGAACTGGTAGTGGTCCTGGTTGATTGCAAACCTGAGAAATCTCTGATGGGCGGGATCAATCGGTATATGCAGGTATGCGTCTTGTATGTCTATGGAGGCGAGATATTCTCCCTGTTCCATGGATGCAATGATGGACCAAAGGGACTCCATGCGAAAATGACGAACCCGCACATATTTGTTGAGTTGTTTTAGGTCCAATATGGGCCGTACGCTGCCTCCTTTCTTGGGGACTACGAATAGATTGGAGTAGAACCCTCTGAAGCGCTCAGCCGCGGGAACCGGTACTATGACTCCTGCTTAAAGAAGGGAGGAAACCGCTTGGTGGAAGGCACGAGCCTTGGCTGGCGGTTTTGGGGGAACAGAGAGGAAGAACCGGTTTGGTGGGTTGGAAGTGAACTCTATCTTGTATCCGGAAGAGACTATTTCCCTGACCCACCTGTCTTCTGTAATAAGCAGCCAGACTTGCTGAAAGAGCAAAAGTCGTCCGCCTACGGGTGGGGTGTCTTCCAGAGTTCGTGAGTCATGAGGAGGAGAAAGTCTGAGGTTTTCCTCCTTTGGGCTTTGACTGGCCTGCTTTTGGCTGCCAGGTCTTGTCGGGCCTTTGCGTCGACCGTGAGTTGTCCCTGCGTGGGGAACGGTTACGATTTTGTGCTGGGCGCGAGACGGACCGGCCCGAAGAATTCCGAAAGGATCGGAATCGTGTTTGGTTACGCTTTTTGTAAGTGCGTTTAGGTTTTAGTTGAGGGCGAGAGGTACTCTTACCCCCGGTGGCGTTGGATATAATTGTGTCCAACTTTTCACCGAAAAGCCGCCCACTGAGGTACGGGAGGTGCGTGAGGGACTTCTTTGAGACCGTGTCCGCTTACCATTCCCGCAGCCAGAGGATACGCCAAATCGTAATGGCGTTTGATGCTATCCCCGCTACACCCCTTGCTGAATGCAGAGCTGCATGAAGCATGTAACCTGCTACAACTGCTATTTGAACCGCTTGGCCCGACAGCTCAGGGGTTGGTGCTTGGAGGCCATCTTGTAATTTTTTGGCCCAAGCTAGAATGGCCTTGGCAGCCCAAACTGAAGCGAACACGGGAGCCAGGGAGGCCCCTGTAGCCTCAAAAATTGAACGAGCCATGCGTTCTACCTGCCGGTCTGCTGCGTCCGAGGGTTGAGCTATCTGGCAGTGAGAGGAGGGTCTGTGCTGCTAGTCTAGAGACTGGGGGGTCCACTTTGGGTGGATCTGTCCATTCCTTGGTGTGTCCTTCTGCGGGAAGGGGTACCTTGCCTCCAAATATTTGCGCTTGAAGAATTTCTTCTCAAGCTGTGAGAACTGCTTGTTAAGGATCGCCTTAAATTCTGGGTGATTAGAGAAGACCTTAGGCGGTTTTAGAACACCTTCAAACGAAATCTTGTTCTCTGGAGCCTCCGGGGGCGGATCAGAAATATCCAGCACCCGATGGATGGAAGAGATCACGTCTTCAACTAGCGCTATATTGCTAGGGGGGATTGGGATCAGGGAGCCCTCCGTTTCGTTGTCTGAGGCGGAGTCACAGATGCCTTCCGAATCTTGTGTATCGCTGAGGCGTCCCCTGGTGGGTGAACTGTGGCGGAGGTCTTCTGTGGTCGGGGATCGCTGTGGAGATCTGCGCTGTCTGTCTCTGGTAGGGGACGGTCTAGGTGACCTGGAACTCTGGAACTACGGTGTCTCTCCCTAGAGGGGGATGACCGTGTGCTATGGGATGACGCAGATGAACGCGACCTGTGGGTCCGCTTACGTCTGGATGTGGCCGGGACGTCATGTCCCTGAGTCGAGCTCTCCCTTTGCTGGGTAATGTTCATAGCCGAGGCATGACCCTGCAGAGCCTGAAGCAATGTGGAGGTTATCTGTAGACTGCGTCATAGATTGCGACATCTGAGTAGCCCATTCCGGCGTGGTAGCAGACACCGAAGCATTGGTAGGGGCTTCTTGGGGTTCTGACCCAGTAATACAGTCCCGGCAGTGCTGGTACGTTCTACCACTGGGGAGAGTGGTTTTGCAGGCTGTGCAGAATGTATAAAAGCAGTCCTGCCTGGTTCTCTTGGACCTTGAGCCCGGCATAGTGCACAGAGTGCAGAAGGGCTGGCTATGCAGAGGACCCTACAGGGGTGGCTATGCAGAGGAACCTATGGGGGAGCCTTATAGGGAATATGGATTCACAGCCGAGTAAAAAACCCTGCTGTGATCTTACCCCACACCAGTGTGCCCCTAGGTCCAGCGCTGAAGATCCGCAGTCCTGTGCCCCCCGGAGATTGGCTGGCCTGGTCCTGCTGCAGAAATGGCCGCCAAGAAGACGAGGAAGGGGAAGAAGCGCGGCAGAGCTGTGAAAAAACGCGCCCTTTCTGTCTCGATCCGCCCCCTCTATGACACTGTAGAGTGTCATATTTGTCATCTGGGGGGCGGGCCGGGGGCGGAGAGGAGGCGGCGGCTTCAGCTAGGCCGAAGCCGCAGCCTAAATTAGATGCCTGATGCCCAGAAAGGCTCCAGGCCGGCGCAAAAGTCCGGGAGGGGGTCGGATCTGAACCTGACTCCCCCGGATCTAAAGGCAGGACAGCGGTGGGGCTATAAGCGGAAGGGGGGCCCTGTGAGGGGTCCCTCTGAGGCACGATAGAGCTGGTGCTGCCGCAGAGACAGGGGCGCAGGAAGCCCTGTGTGTCTCTATTGTGCCATGCCTGCCTGCATCCCCCCCCAGCCCCGACAGGAGCCCGCAGCTGGGCTGGGGTCCCTGGATGCAGCCGCAGTGTGCTTATGCTGCTGGGAGCTGTTCAGACCCTATCTGAGGCGTCTCAACCTAATGCCCATCAGGGGGGCTTTATCCTCGCCTCAACCTCAACCCGGAAACCAAAAAGGAATTGGGGAAGGAGGGGGGTCTCGACTTCGAACCAGCACCCGAAAGACTGGGGAAGGAGCGACATGGGGAATAGCCATCTCGACTTCAACTGGGCACCCCGTAATAGGGGGCCGAGGAAGGAGCCATGCCGGGAGTCTCACAGGAGACCCACTTTTCTTCATCTGTAATCCCGTCGAAAAAAACGGCGTGAAAAAAAGAATAAAAAATTTTTAGGTGTTCTTCCTATGCGACACTAAGCAAAAACTGGAGAAGGCTAACGCCGTCCAGGGGTGTATACTGCAGAGGAGGAGCCATAGTTAATCTTTTTCAGATTATGCATAGTGTCGCCTCCTAGTGGACAGCAGCATAACACATATGGTTCTGTGTCCCCCAATGAGGCGACAGAGTAATGTCACATGAGCGCTGAGAGCCCTGGCACCATCATCCCTGGAATGGCGCCGAAGCAGCAGCAAGTATAAGGTTTTATTGTACTCGGAGACATGACCATTTAAGAAGGAGTAGTCTAAGTAGTGTAATGGCTTCAGTATGACTATGCTATAAAGGAAAATACCCAGACACACAAGTACTAACCTGGGGAGTGTACGGTCCAGGAGTCATTGGATCTAGGCTATCCAGGTCAGCGTCATCTAGGGCAGCCTCCTTAGCAGTGCAAATGTCCTTTTCTAGTTGTGTCAGGTGCTCATCATACTGGTCCAAAAAGGAAACAAAGACCAGAAATCAGCAAAGAATATGGCTCCCGATTCATCAAAGCAATAGTGCCCAAATTCTGGCGTAAAGGCTTTGAAAAGGCTACATTTTTGTGCAACTTGGAGTTAACTCATAAGCTACAAAATATTTGCGTGGGCAAGTTTTTCTCAAGTGTTATCACCCATACGTCATCACCTCATTCCTGTATGAATTACCACTTCCTTTACCCTCCTGGGGAACCACCACCCATGATGGGGAAACGCATCACATCTATCTGTATTTTTAGTGACACCCTTATGTCTTATTATTCTTAAATACAGTGATTATTTTTCTCTTGACTACTTGTGCATTTTACATTGGGCCAAAGCTACCACAGAGCAGGTATGGTATCATGTTGGTTGTGCAATCATATTTACACGTCTGGCATTTAGGAATCATGTGAATATGTATTCTTACCATGTGTATCTTTGGATTGAACTATAAGGGCACTTCTCTTTTCCATTGAAGATTTATCCATCTTTCTTTTTGTATGGGAGATTTTGCTTATATAGGTGTCTATGTGTATTAGGGTCCACTAGAGATTCCCAGGGTGAGATGACGGTGAACGGGGCAACTTTTTGCTTGTCTCTTAGGTTGCCAACCTCAAGTGGGGTGAATTGTAGGGGTTGAGGGCGAGTTTATAGGCACTCAATCGATTTATTCTGACCTCTTTTCCCTATTCACCCCTATCCCTTGATACTTTTTGTATCCTGTGCTTTAATGCTGGTTTGATTAGAGACTGATAACTGTGAAAATTGCACTAGCACAGTTACAACTCTTTTATATTTTTTTTTATTGGAATTTACTTCTTACTTATTTACTTTTTAAATTATTAATGTACATTTTTATGGATTTTTTTTCCGATATGTCAGATCGCTTTTGCCATTTTCACAGCAGTTTCTTCCAGCTCCGTCTAAATGAAACTAGGGCAGGACAGGAGTGTGACCCCACAGTACGTCTAACTCATGACAGGCTATGGTGTTCCGCCAGAAATTAAAGACTGGAGTAAGATTTGTGGCGCAGTGCATGCCACTCGTCAAGGGCGCCGGATTCATTAAGAGGCATGCACTTCTTAACGTATCAAGAGCTACATACCCCCCCCTCATCAAGATCAGCGTGAGAAACATGGATTTTTGTGATAACTCACCGTAAAATCCTTTTCTTCGAGATGCTCATTGGGGGACACAGATACTGTGGGTGTATGCTTCTGCCGCTAGGAAGCTGACACTAAGTGAAAAAAAGAGGTTAGCTCCTCCTCCGTCGTATACACCCTCGCCCCTATTGCGGGTGGAACTCAGTTTGGTGCCAAAGCAGTAGGAGGACAACAAAATCAGCCTTAATACAGGTACAAAATGTCCAGAAAAGGACCAACCTTATATCACATAAATAAATGCGTATTAACTAAACAGAACTGGCTAATAGGGTGGGTGCCTTGTCCCCCAATGAGCGTCTCGGAGAAAAGGATTTTACGGTGAGATATCACAAAAATCCATGTTTCTCCTTCGCCTCATTGGGCGACACAGATACTGTGGGACGTCCTAAATCAGTCCCTGGGTGGGAGATTGACTCACCGATCCAAGCTACATGCACCTCTTGTTTAAAAAGTATGCCACCGCTGCTTGGAGAATCCTTCTACCCAGGCTCGCATCCGCTGAGGCCTGAGCATGGATATTATAATGTTTGGCAAATGTGTGCAGGCTGGACCAGGTTGCTGCCTTGCAAACCTGTTCGGCGAAGCCTGGTGCCGAAGCGCCCACTGCCCGGGTAGAGTGTGCTCCGATCCCTGCTGGAATCGGCGTGCCTCTAATGCCGTAGGACTCCTGAATCGTCCAACGAATCCATCTGGCTATGGTCGATTTTGAGGAAGCGAGTCCCTTCCTGCGCCCTTCGGGGAGCACGAACAGCGTGTCCGTCTGACGAAAGGGTGCCGTCCGCGACACATACCTCCAGAGGGCTCTTACCAGGTCTAATGTGTGAAGAGCCTTTTCCACATGGCGCACTGGTGCTGGACAAAATGAAGGCAAAACAACATCTTCATTAATGTGAAAAGAGACTTTCGGCAGAAAAGGAGGGGCTGTCTGAGGACCACCTTATCCTTATGGAAAGTGAGGAACGGAGCTCGGCAGGATAGGGCCGCCAGCTCTGATGCCCGCCTGATGGAAGTGATGGCCAATAGGAACACCACTTTCCAGGAAAGGTACCTCAAAGAGATATCCTGAAGCGGTTCAGATGGAGCTTCCTGCAGAACACTTAGGACTATGTTAAGGTCCCAGGCGTCCATAGGCGCCTTACAGGGAGGTACCAAGTGGGAGACTCCCTGAATGAAAAGTCTTCACATGCAAATTGGTAGCAATTCTGCGCTGGAACAGGACAGATAAGGCCGATATTTGTCTCCTGAGGGAACCGGGGGCAAAGCCCGAGTCTAATGCTCTACCGACTGAGCTATCCGGGCTCTCTAAGCTCGACTGGAGAAAAGCCAAGATGTTGGGGATTGAGAATCCCAGCGGGGAAACACTCCGGCGTTGACACCAAAGAACACCTTCCAGGTGTGGTGGTAAATTCGTGCTGAAGCAGGCTTCTGGGCGCTAATCATTGTAGCGACCACCTTGCTCCCGAACCCTGCCTGGGTTAGAATCCAAGATTCAACGGCCATGCCGTCAAACACAGGATCCCTGAGTTCGGGTGACAAATCGGCCCTTGAGACAGTAGATCTGGGCACTCTGGCAGGCGCCAAGGAACGTCGGCGAGCAGCTGCATTAGATCTGCGTCTCACGCTCGACGGGGCCAGCAGGATCGCCGGCACCCCTTCCGTCTTGATCTTTTTGATGACTCTCGGAAGTAGTGGCAGTGGGGGAAATAGATATGGGAGGCGAAACTGGTTCCATGGCAGAACCCACGCGTCCACCGCGAATGCCTGCGGGTCCTTGGCCTGAGCGACATATGTGGGCACCTTGGCATTCACTCTGGAAGCCATCAGGTCCACATCCGGAGCTTCCCACAGTTGACAAATCTGCTGAAAAACTTCGGGATGTAGAGACCACTCTCCGGATGCAAGACCCTGCCGGCTGAGAAAGTCTGCCTCCCAATTTTCCACGCCCCGGAATGTGGACAGCCGAAATCACTGAGTGGTTTGCTTTGGCTCACTGAAGAACGAGCTCCACCTCGCGCATGGTTGCTCTGCTGCGGGTGCCCCCTTGATGATTTATGTAAGCCACCGCTGTGGCGTTGTCCGATTGAATCCAGACGGGGTGGCCTGCTAGAAAGTGAAGAAACTTCTGCAGAGCCAGCCGAATTGCTCGTATCTCCAATAAGTTGATCGGGAGGCGTGCCTCCTGTGGCGACCACCGTTCCTGGGCTGTGTGGTGGCGAAACACCGCTCCCCCACCGAGGAGACTGGCATCGGTTGTCATTACCAGCCAATGATCTGGGGGGAAAGGTTTCCCCTGGGCCAGAGAGGAACTGGTTATCCACCATCCGAGCGACTGCCTGACTTGAGAGGACAGTCGGCACCTCCGATCGAGCGTGAAAGGATTCTTGTCCCAGGCTGACAAGAGGGCGTGCTGCAGGGGGCGAAGGTGGAACTGGGCGACAGGTATCGCTTCCATTGCTGCCACCATTTTCCCTAGAATCCTCATCCCGGATCGGATGGTATGAGGGACTGGTTGGCGAAGTGTCCGGACTCCCTGCAGGAGAGCTAGCGCCTTTTCCTGATGGAGAATTACCAACCCTCGGCAAGTGTCAAAGATCATTCCTAGGAAGGAGATTCTCTGAGCTGGCACAAGGGATGACTTCTTTGCATTGCCAACCATCCTAAGCGGGCAAGAGTATCTAGCGTGATGTTGACCTTTTCCTCGCAAGCCCGTATTGACTGGCCCTTGACCAAGAGGTCGTCCAGATAAGGCAAGACGACTATGCCTCGAGAATGCAGTGTGGCCATCACAAATGCCATAACCTTTGTGAACACTCTGGGAGCCGTGGCTAGCCCGAAGGGTAGCACTACGAACTGAAAATGTTGATCGCCGATGGTGAAGCGTAGAAACCTCTGATGAGGAGGAAAAATGGGAATATGCAGATATGCGTCCTGGATGTCTACTGAGGCCAAGTATTCTCACTGCTCCATGGCCGATATGACTGAACGGAGAGACTCCATCCGGATATGTCTGATCCTGATAAATTTGTTCAGAAGCTTCAGGTCCAAAAAAACAGGCCTGACAGACCCGTCCTTTACGGGAACCGCAAAAAGTTTGGAATAGAACCCCTGAGCTCTTTCGTGTTCCGGCACTGGAACAATGACTCCGTTGTGCTGGAGCGATTTGATGGCTCCTAATAGAGCCCTTGACTGGGTTTCCACCCTGGGAAGCCGGGAAGAAAAAAACGTCCTGGAGGATATCTAACAAATTCTATTCTCTAACCCGAGGCCACCAACTCCTTTCCCCATGCGTCGTGAGCAACATTGACCCAGACGTAGTGAAACCAGAGTAGGCGGCCGCCAACCTTGCCGGTGTCGTCTGGTAAAGGCCTCGAGTCATTTGCCCGACGATCTTTGGGATCTGGATCCCCTCGATCTGGGCTGCTGAGTATGCATTCTCCCCAATGGGTTGGCTCTATATGAGACCTGCCGCTCCCTATCCTGGTTTGGGCAGCCTGAGGCGGCGGAATTGGCCGCTGTAGTCCTCCCGGGGTTGTGAAAGGCCCGAAAACGTGCCTGAAAACGGGTGACGAAAAAGCGTTTTGACCTTTTGTTGAGGGAGAAACCCGCTCTTTCCTCTTGTGGAGTCGGAGATAAGTTGATCCAACTTCTCCTCAAATAGGTGGCCGCACTGATAAGGCAGGGAAGTCAAGGACTTCTTAGAAGTAGAATCGGCTCGCCATGTCCTTAACCATAGGGCTCTTCTGACAGAAACTGCATTAGCGGCAGCAAGTGCCGAGCAATTGTCCGCATCCAAAAACGCATTGATTTCATAGTCTCCGGCCATCGCCATCTGACCTGCGACCTCCGAAATCTCTGCAGGTAGATCCTGCTCCTGCGCGACCTTGTTTAATGTTTCTGACCATGATATCATAGCCTTGGCTACCCAAGTTGCTGCGAATGAGGGCGCGAGCGCTGACCCTGACGCCTCATATACTGAGCGAGCTAAGCTCTCTATAAGGCAATCCGTGGGATCCTTAATTGAAGAAACACTAGGGACGGATAGCAGGGTCTTAGTGGCTAGGCACGAAACCGGAGGATCCCCAACGGGGATTCCATCCATTTTTTTACAGAGGTCCGGAGCAAACGGATACCTTGTGTCGAGTGCCTTTTGACCCGAGAAACGCCTATCTGGACGTTCTCTGTGCCGCTGCACTATGTCCTCAAACTCCGGGTGAGAGGAAAAAATTCTGTGCGGGCGCTTCACTTGCTTAAATGCCATTTCATGCCCCATAGCTGCTGCGTGACGCAGGAGTATCCAGGTCAAGGGGCTCGTCTGAGTCACATTCTGAGGTCTGCTCGCTTTCAACCACTGGTGACGGGGAGCGAGAAGCAGAACTTACGGATGCCAAGGCACCGGATGGACTGGGCGACACCGTGGGGATTCGTTTCCCTCGGGTCTGCCTGGAGTGAGAGCGGCCCCTGCAGGCGAGGGGCTCTTGTGAGGTGGAGGTCCCCTCTAAGGCCGGCGAGCCACTGTCCTTGCCCCCATCTGAGGCATGAAGGGACTCAATTGCATGAACTGTGACAGTGATAGGACCCACTCTGGGGGGCTTGGCACACTGGTCGCGGTCACAGGGGAGGACGGACACTGAGGTTCTGTTAGGCGTCGGGTTGCGGGCGCTGTACAGCGGGAATCCCGAGCCTTGTCCTCTGTGGTCTGCTCACACCAGTATTGTGGGTTCGGTCGCAGGGGAGGGCTCCTGGGCGCATTTGGAGTCGCCCGCTTTGCATAATCGCTTGCTCTGCACCCGCGGAAACGCAGCCCGACAAGAGATGCAAGCTGCTTCTTCAGACATGCTGTATCTGTCCACTGCTGGGGATTGGGGGAAGGAGGTAGCACCTCGTTTTCCCTGTGGTCTCCCGGGCAGCACTTACCCTAGTCCTGTGCCCCCCCGTTCCTGGACGCCTCCGCACAAAAATCGCCCGCCACCAGCCGTGGGGCGGACCGCTAGCATATAGACCGGTCCAGGGGTGGTATTTCCGGGTCTGCGGCCTAGCCGCGCTCCGAAGCCGGGGACTAAATTTATCCCTCGCCGCCCAGGCCTAGGGGGGGGCGGGCCGCCGGAAGTGACGCGCAGCCCGGAGGCGGAACTTCCGGTCGTGGCCTAGCTTCGGCTAAAGTCACGGCCTCAATTTATCCCCTGCCCGCGACGGGGTTACGGGGGGGGCGACTTCATGGCGCCACAAAAAAACGGCGCTACTTACTGGCGCGGGCTTCTCCGCACCGCTCTGCAGCCGGTGGCATCTGACAGCTAAGGGCTCCAGCCCCGGATCTTCGCCGCAGGAGCCCTCCCAGGCCCTCTCCCCACTGACGGTCCTCTTCAGCTTCCCAGCTCAGGCATGTGAGGGAGCCTTGACAAAATAGGAATGTGCAGGCACCCTAGCTCCATCTAACCCCTTCAGGGGGTGAGGAGAGGGACCGTCCGCCGCCTTGCAGTCTAAGCATTGGTGGAGCAGTGGGGGCCGCACGGACTAGTCTTGTGCCTCTGTACAGTCCATGGTTTCAATACAGTTGTGGCCAAAAGTATTGACACCCCTGCAATTCTGTCAGATAATACTCAGTTTCTTCCTCAAAATGATTGCAATCACAAATTCTTTGGTATTATCTTCATTTAATTTGTCTTAAATGAAAAAACACAAAAAGAATTGTCCTAAAGCCAAATTGGATATAATTCCACACCAAACATAAAAGAGAGGGTGGACAAAAGTATTGGCACTGTTCAAAAAATCATGTGATGCTTCTCTAATTTGTGTAATTAACAGCACCTGTAACTTACCTGTGGCACCTAACAGGTGTTGGCAATAACTAAATCACACTTGCAGCCAGTTGACATAGATTAAAGTTGACTCAACCTCTGTCCTGTGTCCTTGTGTGTACCACATTGAGCATGGAGAAAAGAAAGAAGACCAAAGAACTGTCTGAGGACTTGAGAAACCAAATTGTGAAGAAGCATGAGCAATCTCAAAGCTACAAGTCCATCTCCAAAGATCTGAATGTTCCTGTGTCTACCGTGCGCAGTGTCATCAAGAAGTTTAAAGCCCATGGCACTGTGGCTAACCTCCCTAGATGTGGATGGTTAAGAAAAATTGACAAGAGATTTCAACGCAAGATTGTGCGGATGTTGGATAAAGAACCTCGACTAACATCCAAACAAGTTCAAGCTGCCCTGCAGTCCGAGGGTACAACAGTGTCAACCCGTACTATCCGTCGGTGTCTGAATGAAAAGGGACTGTATGGTAGGAGACCCAGGAAGACCCCCACTTCTTACCCCGAGATATAAAAAAGCCAGGCTGGAGTTTGCCAAAACTTACCTGAAAAAGCCTAAAACGTTTTGGAAGAATGTTCTCTGGTCAGATGAGACAAAAGTAGAGCTTTTTGGGCAAAGGCATCAACATATAGTTTACAGGAGAAAAAAAAGAGGCATTCAAAGAAAAGAACACGGTCCCTACAGTCAAACATGGCGGAGGTTCCCTGATGTTTTGGGGTTGCTTTGCTGCCTCTGGCACTGGACTGCTTGACTGTGTGCATGGCATTATGAAGTCAGAAGACTACCAACAAATTTTGCAGCATAATGTAGGGCCCAGTGCGAGAAAGCTGGGTCTCCCTCAGAGGTCATGGGTCTTCCAGCAGGACAATGACCCAAAACACACTTCAAAAAGCACTAGAAAATGGTTTGAGAGAAAGCACTGGAGACTTCTAAGGTGGCCAGCAATGAGTCCAGACCTGAATCCCATAGAACACCTGTGGAGAGATCTAAAAATGGCAATTTGGAGAAGGCACCCTTCAAATATCAGGGACCTGGAGCAGTTTGCCAAAGAAGAATGGTCTAAAATTCCAGCAGAGCATTGTAAGAAACGCATTGATGGTTACCAGAAGCGGTTGGTTGCAGTTATTTTGGCTAAAGGTTGTGCAACCAAGTATTAGGCTGAAAGTGCCAATACTTTTGTCTGGCCCATTTTTGGAGTTTTGTGTGAAATGATCAATGTTTTGCTTTTTGCTTCATTCTCTTTTGTGTTTTTTTAATTTAAGGCCGGGGTCACACTAACCGACACACAATATGGTCAGTATTTTACATGCGTAATACGGATGAATGACCGCTAAACAGTGCTCCGTATGTCATCCGTAATCAAGGTGTGGTCGCGTATTTTGCGCATGTAAGCATCCGTATGGCGAGATTTTCTCGCAGGCTTGCAAAATGGACATATAATGGAGCCCTATGACAGGGTTTATAACACAAACCAAAGAATAGATATAGACACATAGAATACATATATATATATATGCGCATTCTATGTGTTTATATCTATTCTTTCGTTTCTATATTAAACCTGTCAGTGTAAGTTTACTGTATAGCGCACTTAATTGCCGGCTTTGCTTAAAGACACCGGGTGCGTATTTCTCGCAAGTCACATGTGTGGTCCGTGTGTAATCCGTATTTTTTGAGCACCCATAGACTTGCATTGGCATACTACGGGCGTAGTACGCTGACAATCGCAGCATGCTGCGATTGGCATGGAGCGTAGAATACGGATGAGAAATATACGGCTGGTGCGAGGGACCCCATAGAGAATCATTGGTCTGTGTGTAATGCGTGCTTTTAGCGCCTCTCACTCGGCCGTATTCCTCGCCAGTGTGACCCCGGCCTTAGACAAATTAAATGAAGATAATAATACCAATTGTGTTTGCAATCATTTTCAGGAAGAAACTGAGTATTATCTGACAGAATTGCAGGGGTGTCAATACTTTTGGCCACAACTGTACCTAGGGGTGGTCAGGGCTAAGTCCGGCATTGTGTCCCACGTCGCGGGAGAGGATACGTGGAGGGACACTCACACGTGCTCGCCCGTTGATGGTTTTGGGAGATCAGACCCTTTCAATAGGGTCCGTCGCCCCTGTCTCATCTTCATGGAAAAAAAAAAAAAAATCTGGAGCAAAACCAGACGTGTGCCTCCATGGACACTAAGCAAAAAACTGAGTTCCGCCCGCAATAGGGGTGAGGGTGTATACGACGGAGGAGGAGCTAACCTCTTTTTTTTCACTTAGTGTCAGCCTCCTAGCTGCAGAAGCATACACCCACAGTATCTGTGTCCCCCAATGAGGCGAAGGAGAAACGGCGGTCTTGATGAATCGGGACCATAGTGTTGTGTGGTTGACTTTAATATCCCCCGAAACACAGCTTACCTCAGCCAGAGTCTGGCTACAGACATTGACAATTTCCTGCGCTGTTTTACTATACGGACTGTCTGGCCCTGTGAATAAACAAGTTATTGTGTAATTACGGTATATTCACTATGTGAAGAACACAATGAACATAGTAACATCACAAAAAACATTAAATAAACTAAATAAAAAGTCTGAGCATCCTCACCAAAATTTTACTATTGCAAAATTGCATCGGTTTTAGAAAACCGGGGAGAATCTTTCACATAGGCTCTATCTGAAATACAAGCAAACTGGAAAAGCCAAAAATAGGGTGATCACCCATAACTTACCATTGTACTTCATACTGTTTGTGCAGATTAAATTAACATCAGCCAGGAAGATTTCTCGATTTTGATACTTGTGTTTGGAAATATTCTAGACACAAGAATAAATGCAATCATTATAGTTTTACAAAAATAAAAAGTTATTAATTAGGACATAGGGAATTCCTATACAATTTCTGCTTTTTCCTCAAGGAGATGGTTTTATTACTTTTTTTTTTTTTTACACCATATGCAGAATGTTTTATACCCAAATCTACTTATTTCATAGACATCTATGCAATGGCTACAGGCATTTAAATGTAAGTTATTAAACTGTTCAAGAAGAAAAAGAACACCAAAAAAAGATAAAATAAATGAATATGTAACCTGACGAATGGTCTCCAAATCCATCGGGTTCACAATGACTTTGTAGTAGTCAGGAATAAACTTTTTATTTACAGGATGATGGAAGGGCCATGACTGTAGAAATGAGGGAAAAAAAAAGGTGTTAGAAGTTATTAGGGGCAAATTAGAAGGATCCTACAGAAGTTTCTTACCGTCTTCTATTTTACCAATAATCATCACACTTATTATGGTAAAGGAAAACAAATGAAATGTGTTCCTCAGACAAGGATTTCTATCTACATGTAAAGTCGTATAGTAAAAATCCCACCATCTCCAGTGGTGGCAACTCCACCTTAAAATGAAGAAACATACCTATGTATTTTAACATTGTGAAGAAACCTTAAAACTCAACATACGTCAGTCACTGCCATCATCTTCTGAGTCACGATGTTATCCAAGATAAAGGAGAAGGCAACTTGGTCATCATCATCCAGCAATGGGTTAATCGCTTTCTCCAGTCTCGCTAGCTTGTCCTCTTTCTGTTAACAAAAGCGCACAGTACATTTCTTACAAACCTAGAAAGTGATGTATATTTCACAGAAATCAGCCAGTAAATGACAAGTATCTATCCACCTTTGAACATTTTCCGCGGTCTCCTTCCTGCACTTTCCACTTTTGCTTGATTGTATGGGACGGAGTATGGAGTAATACTGTGTAACGAGCTCTAGATCAAATGATGAGGAAAGCACTAGGCGAAGCGTCCGTCTACTACTATTCTACTTTAGGGCACTTTCACTAATTTAAGTCCCTTTTTTCTTACGACTATTCACCCATTTGGAGAGTACCACTGAAGTGTTTGTGCGGATGGCCAAAGGGTATCGCTGACAGACCCACAGCGCTCAGCTGACGGCTAGGGGCAAATTCATTTTCAGATATGATTATCCAGGTTGGGACAACATATTTAGGCTAGGGATGTTAGCGGTGATGTGTCGTATGATACTGACATCGCAGTGTGGTGTTGCATTGCATCTAATGATCGCCAATAGTCACCTGCAACCTTCCTCGACGGAGAAAGAGAATTACAAATGTTTCTAAACGAGTTGGATTTTTTCCGACGTTGGTTACAAGTCACACACAACTCACTTGCCATAGGTTTCAGTATAAATTACATGCGATTTGGCCATTTATTTATTTTTTTTTTTTTTACAAGATCCCAGCACAGGATGTTGTTCGTGATACAACTTTTATGAGAATTGCTGTCGCCAGACATATTGCTGTGCACCCTTAGTCTTCGGAGGACATCATCTCTAGCAAGTACTTGGATGCCCCATAATTCCTTACTGCTTTGTGTTATTCCGTTTCTTTGTTAAATTATTTATTAATAAAGTGACAATTGTAAGATACCATTTCTCTTGATAAAGGGGCAATGTCCCTACATTCTGAAACCAATACTACTGATTGGACAGTACAGGATTGGGGCTACATGGTGACGTGTTGCACCACAGCCACTCTCTGACATGTTGCTAAGATTTGGCTATAAATAAAAGCCAACTTGCATGCAAAGCACATGTCATGTGCAACCTGTGACAGAATATGCAACACATTTGGAAACATATATAACTGACACAGTCACAATATCTGGCAGAACACAATACAATGACATAAGAAATCAATATATCCTTTGATGCAAGGTGTTACTGCAATTTCTGTCAAGCCACCCTAGCCAAAGTCTGTTCAGGGACACATCTAACTGGTGTCAATTTATTTCTCAATTTCTAGGAGGAATAAGAGAGGAATGACACAACACAAAGCTCAAAGAAAAGAAGTCCCAGAGTTGTTATTTTATGGAGAATACAAGGATTCAGCAAAATAGCCACTGACAGGACCTCATTCAAGCAGGCGTCCTTTGACTTCAACATGAGATCAACAGGATATTTGCGGTGGGCATAAAGGGGAATTTGGAAACTCCTGAAGAGGTAAAGAATTGTTGGGCAATGCAGATCTCTCATCGGACTTGCTGTCATTTCTTCCACATCACCGTATGATTCTTCTTGTAGTGAGGAAGTATTTTCATCTAGTGCAGAGAGACTTCCATAACTCAACTATCATATAAAGATTTATCCTTTCATTTAAAACACTGCCAGGAAGAGAAACTTTATGCTATCATCCGAAATGTCTAAAGGATATTCATGAGGTCTGACACTACTAATTCTGTATCCTCTGGACCCCTCTCCCACATCTCCGTGATGCTGTACTGTGTTTGTAAAAGTCAAGCTTTCATGCAAAGTTTTCCAGTGCTGAATGTGGGCAAATATAAGTAACCCTCAGTGCAGACATTCAGTGATATTTTACTCTATTTAATATGAATTCATGGAAACAACTCTTCTTTGTGAGCTGCTTTGCGTTGACCGCTTGATACTAAGTCCCTGGTCAACACGCTCTTATACATCATGCTGCCAATCATTGATTTTCAGAGCTAAGAGTGAACTGACAGATGTCGTCTCAAAAAAGCCAGATTTATTAGACCCTCAGCAGACTATTCTATAAATGTGGAGACTTTCCAGTTCAGACTGTAGTTTTCTAAAAAAAAACAATCAAACATAAAAAATCACCTGCTTGCCCGGGGCCCAAGGATCATCTCAGAAAGTGTAACTGTCTATGCAGAGAAATCATGTAGCTACATCCGTACCGCAGTTCTTGTGACTATCAGAAATGGGAGGTTTTCAATTTAAACCACAAAGGAATCTTGGTAATTATTGTTTTTACTTCCTTAAAGCCCATTTATTCACTTGTAAATTATCAATTACTATATCCCTGGTTATACTCGCCTAAGAATCTAAAATTTTATCACAGTAATTCTGTCCTGGTCTTACGGCAGCAATTCCTGGGACTCCTTTTTGGACTCTTTGTGTGGCGTGTTCTGTATTCCATGCTTTGTGTATTATCAGCACATACTTGCACTCTTCCACTTTGTCTTTTTATTACTTTTTTCATTTATTAATTTGTGACATCTCTGTATTAGTATTATCATTATTAAAATGTTAGCGGCTTACCTCTCTAAGCTTTTCATCACACAGATCCAACATTTCTTTTGAAATTTGGGTCAAAGCATGTTTAGGTCCTGAATTTAGGAAAAAAAGGTATATATATTTTACATAAAAAGTTTCCCAATCTAGAATCATACCATAAAGGTGATACATAAGAGTTTCCTCACCATTATAAAGGATGCTGTTCTTCACGATTAACTCCACCTGCTCTCGAAACTCCTCACGGGATGGATACATTCTCTTGCGCACATTTTCTCGCAATGTTTGTAGATCCATGGGATTTGTCACTATCTTGTAGTAATCCTTCACTACTTTAGCATTTACAGGACTGTGGAAAGGGTAGGTCTTCAAAAGAAAAAGCATCATGTAAAAACAGGATTTTTGGTTGCTTACCGTAAAATCTGTTTCTCGGAGCCTTCATTGGGGGACACAGGAACCATGGATGTATGCTGCTGCCACTAGGAGGCTGACACTATGCACATAAAAAAGTTAGCTCCTCCTCTGCAGTATGCACCCCACCGACTGGCACTAAGTTAATTAGTTAGTGAGAAGGCAGTAGGAGAAGCAACAAGATAGAAAGAACAAACAGACAACTTAAACTGTAACAATAGCACATAGAAGAAGGAACAACAGTTGCAAAGAACATGGGATGGTGCTATGTCCCCCAAACGAAGACTCCGAGAAACAGATTGTACTGTAAGCATCCAAAAAACCTGTTTTCTCTATCGCTTCATTGGGGGACATAGGAACCATGGGACGTCCCAAAGCAGTCCCTGAGGAGGGAAACAGCAGAAAACTCCATTCAGGTCGGAGAACTCACCACTGCCGCCTGCAAGATCCTTCTGCCTAGGCTGGCGTCCGCCGAAGCGTAGGTATGGACCTTGTAAAATTTGGCAAATGTGTGGATGGAAGACCAGGTTGCCACTTTGCAAAGTTGTAGGGCGGATGCCCCATGGTGTACTGCTCAGGAGGCGACCACTGCCCGGGTAGAGTGAGCCTTAATCCCAGGGGGAGGAACTCTGTTCTTAACCCGGTAAGCAGGGCTGTGGAGTCGGTAAGCCAAACCTGCGACTCCGACTCCGACTCCTCAATTTCCCTTACACCGACTCCGACTCCGACTCCGACTCCACGACTCCGACTCCCACACATATTGCTTATATTTTAGTGAAAAATTTATTGTAGTACAATGTGAACCTCAGACATTTAATCATTTTTATGATCCAATAATCAAGATATTTAGATAGAACAGAATATATATTGGTGTACTACCCGGTTTTCATTCTTTTTGGTACAGATACGATATGGATAGACAGATATGGATAAATGGATAGATAGAGCAGATTTCTAATCTGCTTTTGCTATTGAAAACATTATCTATGAGCTCAAAAACCTTTCAGGTGATGCAGTTTTTTAAAAAGATGATTAGCTTTTGCAGCTGAAAAACGTATCCTCAAAAAACACAGGAAAAACGTTGTGTGTGAATGTAGCCTTAGATCAGGAATATAACAGCCATTTATAGGACATTTCATAACTTTCCCAAACTCCTATGAAAAAATATTCAGCACATTCTGCATTGAATTACTGTACCCAATTTATTATATATTTTAGGAGTCGGAGTCAGTCCATTTTATACCGACTCCAACTCCGACTCCGACTCCACCAAAATGAGCACAGACTCCGACTCCGACTCCACGACTCCGACTCCGACTCCACAGCCCTGCCGGTAAGCCTCCAAAATTGCAGTTTTGATCCAGCGAGCAATCGTTGCCTTGGAGGAATGACAAATAGGAGATCCATCTTCTTAAAGGAGGTGGTCCTAGCCAGATAGATCCTCACCACCCTGACCAGGTCTAGCCTGTTCAATGAACGCTCCAGAGAATGAGTCGGAGCAGGACAGAAGAAAGGGAGGACAATATCCTCAATCAAGTGAAAAGTGGATACCACCTTGGGAAGGAAAGAAGACATAGGCTGCAACACCACCTTTTCCTGGTGAAGAAGCAAGAAGGGGGGGTCGACAGGAAAGAGCCGCCAACTCTGAGACGCATCTGATGGAGGTGATAGCCACAAGAAACGCCACCTTCCAGGACAAAACGGACAGGGAGACCTCTCTGAGTGGTTAAAAGGGAGAACCCCTCATGATCTCTAGAACAAGATTAAGGTCCCAGGGATCCACGGAATTCGAGGGAGCCGCTTGCACCAATCCTTGAAGGAAAGTTCTGACCTGAGAACAGGAGGCTAAGGACTTCTGAAAGAGGATGGAGAGGGCTGATACCTGACCCTTTAGAGAACTAAGGGGAAGGCCAGCATCAAGTCCCACTTGGAGAAAAGCCAAAATGGAAGGAAGCGACAAAGTCATCGGCGGAGTGTCACACCAACGGAAATAGGCCGTCCACGTCCGATAATAGACCCTGGAAAACGATGGCTTCCTAGCCTGGATCATGGTGCGTATCACCCGATTGAAAAAAAACGGACAATTTCAGAATCGCGGTTTCAACAGCCACGCCGTCAAATTGAGCGACCAAGAACTCTGGTGGTAGATCGGTCCTTGTGACAGAAGATCTGGCCTGTCTGAGAGCCTCCAAGAGGCGTCCGCCAGAAGACTGACGATCTCTGCGATCCAAGACCTTCTGGGCAAATCCGGTGCGATCAGAATAACCGGCACCCCCTCTTCTTTGATCTTCAACAGCCTGGGAAGAAGGAGAAGGGAAGGAAATAGGTGGGGAAGCACGAATTGCGACCAGGGAATGGCCAGGGCATCGGCACCCACAGCGAGAGGGTCGCGGGACCTGGAGACAGACCGTGGAACTTTGCTGTTCAGTCAGGACACCATGAGGTCCATATCCAGATGCAGGGACCACTCTCCTGCCGCGAGACCCTCGTGGCTGAGAAAATCGTCAGCCCAGTTGTCCACGCCGGTAATATGCACTGCGAACATTGCCGGAACCGTGGCCTCTGCCCAGAGGAGGATCCTGGATACCTTGGCCATCACCAGGGGACTCCGGGTCCCTCCCTGGTGATTGATGTATGCCACAGCTGTGGCATTGTCCGTCTGAAATCTGACAGGCAGACCCTTGAGAAGTCTTTCCCAGTAACGGAAGGACAGAAGGATGGCCCTTATCTCGAGGATGTTGATCGGTAGAGAGGACTCCTGCGCCGACCAACGCCCTTGATCAGTCAGATGGCGAAAAACCGCCCCCCAGCCGAGAAGGTTGGTGTCCGTCGTCACCACCTGCCAATAGACGGGAAGGAAGGACCGTCCCTGGAGGATGAGGGGGGATGACTGCCACCAGTTGAGAAACCGCTTGACTCGGGAAGGGAGACGAAGCGGACGATCCAGCGACCGGATAGACCTGTCCACTGCGAAAGGATGGCCTGCTAAAATGGTCTTGAGTGGACTTGCACAAAGGGGATTGCTTTCGAGGCTGCTACCATTCTGCCCAGGACCTCCATTGCCAAACGGAAGGAAGGAAGCCGAAAGCCTTGCAGAGAGCGAACTCCCTGCTGGAGGATTGCTCTCTTCTCTTCGGGGAGAAAACCCTCGCTTGTCGGGTGTCGAACACCATGCCTAGGAAGACAAGGCACTGAGTCGGAACAAGGCAGGACTTTTTCCTGTTGACTAACCACCCGAACCAGGCCAGGGAGTCAAGGACGATGGACAGACTTTCCAGGGCTTAAGAGAGAGACAGAGCCTTGATGAGGATATCGCCGAGGTACGGGAAAAGCACCAGGCCCCTGATCCTCAGAATGGCCATCAAAGCCGCCATGATCTTTGTGAAGACCCTGGGAGCAGTCGCGAGTCCAAACGGCAGGGAGATAAACTGGAAATGGTTCTGCTGTACTGCAAAACGCAGAAACCTCTGAGGAGCTGGAAAAATCGGAACGTGGAGGTAGGCATCTTGGATGTCTATGGAGCACAGGAATTCCTGCGCCTCCATGGAATCAATTACTGAGTGGAGGGACTCCATCCTGAAATGTCGAACGCGGACCCTTCTGTTCAGTAACTTCAGATCCAGAATGGGTCGAACTGCGACGCCCTTCTTTGGAACTACAAACAGGTTTGAATAGGAACCTGTGAAGCGTTCTCATTCTGGGACGGGGACGATAACCCCCGAACTGAGAAGGGAGGTGATGGACGCAAAGAAACCCGGAACCAGAGCAGGATCTTTTGGAGGACAGGATTCGAAGAACAGATCTCGTGGACGCGAAGCAAACTATTTTGTATCCAGAGGATACTACCTCCCTAACTCATGTGTCCTCCACCGAGGCGAGCCAAACGTCCCTGAAAAACAGGAGACGACTGCCTAGCCTGGGAGATACGCTGGGAACTGGACACAAGTCATGCCAAGGAAGATCTGGCAGGTTTGGGCCTGGTGGATCTACTGTGGGAGCTTTGAGGACGCCAGGAAGGGGTGAGCTTGAAGGAAGCCTTTTTCCTGACCTGGCGGGTCTGCGGCCTGCGCTGACCGGAAGAATCCTCTGTTGCCGCAAATCGGCGAAAAGGAGCGTAAATGCCGCTTCCGGGAGGGCCGGCGAGGTCTGGACTGGGGAAATAAGAGACTCGTGCCTCCTGTGACCTCTTTAATAATCTGGTCCAACATGGAGCCAAACAGGCGGTCTCCCTGGAAGGGGAGGCAGGTAAACGTCTTCTTTGACGATAGGTCCGCCTACCATGCTTTGAGCCAAATGTTCCTCCGGATGGCCACCATATTGCTGGACGCCTGAGCAGCGCAGGATGCGGCATAAAGGGAGGCAGATATCAAATATTTCCCTGCATAGGAAATCTGGTCTGCAAGGTCGGCTAGCTCCCTCGGAGGAGCTCCTGCAAGGATGCCCTTACAAAGCTGTTTGGCCCATCTGGCTATGGCCTTTGAGACCCAGGTAGAGGCAAAGGCCGGGCATAATGTAGAAGCAGCCGCTTCAAAACCTGTCTTAGCCAGCGATTCTCTAATCCTATCGTTGGCAGTCCTTGAGGGATGCTGCATTAGAAAGCAGGAGGACCGTGTTGGTGGACAGTCTGGAAATTGGGGGGTTCACAGCCAGGGAAGTCGTCCAGTTAGCGGTGAGCTCAGGGGAGAAGGGATATAGGATGACGAGGTGCTTCCCACTTTGAAAACGTCTGGTAGGGTTCTCCCGTTCCCGCCTGAGTACCTCCACAAATTCACTGTGTGGTGCAAAGACCTTGGAAGGTGGTTTTGACCGTCTAAACGAAAACGCCTCATCTGCGGGTTCCGTAGAGGTATCCTTGATGCCTAAGGTCTGGTTGACCGCGACAATAAGGCTCTGGACCACATCTCTCATGTTGGAGGCCTGTTCTGAATCGAGGTCCGACTCATCTACTGAAAGCGTGTCTGAAGACGCGTCGCCTGATTCGGGAGAGGAAGACCTGGAAGAGAGATCTCACAGTGAGAGACCGGATGATGAGATGGAGAGGGAAGAGGACCTAGCACGGTGCTCCTGTCTGGGTCTCTTACAGCCTGTGTTGGAAGGGCTGGACGGAGAATCCTGTGAACCACAGGCAACTGCAGGGACCGGAAGGGGCAATTTGTCAAGTACGGACACCAGGGTCTGTGACACCCTGGTGATGTCCGCCATAGACAGCGACACAGAAGAAACCCACCCTGGAAGAGGGGTCTCAGTCTCGCCTGGGGTGGGAAGGGACTCCTGGGCAGTGGGGTTGCTGCAGTCCTGACAAAGGGGAGAGGACTGACCTGAAGGGAGTCTGCTTTTGCAAGAAGAGCACGCAAAGTGTCTGACCAGAGTAGAGGAAGAAGAGGAAGAGGAAGCCGGAGGACGAGAAGGTTCCCCTTTGTGCTTAGGCATGATGAGCAGACCCACTTATGCCAGAAGGTTAGGGGACACAGAGAGATGCAGAGGATAGTGTCAGTCTGCAGTGCAGAGCTACTCACAGTATCCTGTCCAGAAGTCTGCTTCCAGGCTGTAGAGGCTGCTGAGGAAGAGCAGGTCCTGCAGGGAGAAGCCACCGTCCGGGACCACACGCTGGAAAATGGCGACTTCAGGGAGAAGGCCGGAGGTCCGTGTATGAAATTGAGTGCTGCAGGCGAGTGGACGTGCTGAAAAAAGCCCGCTCTCTAAAGCCAAAAAAGGGGCGGAGCTAACCGCCAGGTCTAGGGGCAGAAAGATGGCGGCGATCGCTGCCATCCCTGCGCCGCTTGTCAGATGAGGGCGGGTGGAGTGGGCGGAGCTAGCCGCCGAGTGCCGAAAGCGGAAGTGAAGGGGAGACAGGCGGGCAGAGCCAAAGAGGAAACTAGGCTGGATAGAAGTCGGGGCCTAGATTAACACCTGGAGACCACCGGAGGGGGGAGTGGTCACCCTAACGCTGAAAAGGGTCCCATCAAAACCCTAAAATAGGGTTGAGACAATACTCACCTTCTTCCTCTGTCCTTTCGTTTATGTAGAACTAGTTCTGAAGGAACAAAGGGAAAAGAGGGAAGAGGTACCTCTCCTTCTCGGGGATGTTAGACGTCCAAAAAAACCTGTTGAAGGACGTCCACGTCTTCACCAACCATCAGGCTCTGGTGGGCGACGATAGGCCAGGACCAGATCCAAATCACCTAATGAAAGACCCGTGTCTACCTCCTACTGACACTAAGCTAAAACTGATTAACTTAGTGCCAGTCGGTGAGGTGTACACTGCAGAGGTGGAGCTAACTTTTTTATGTGCACAGTGTCAGCTTCCTAGTGGCAGTAGCATACACCCATGGTACCTGTGTCCCCCAATGAAGCAATAGAGAAAAGAATATATATGCATTGAAGCAATCCAAAAAAAGCAACAATGCTGTTTTCTGTCCATCTCTGCATTAGAATGATTAGGGTAATGTTCCGCATTGCAGGATAGTCTTAGGCTGAGGCTCCATAGCGAGTCACTTGTAAATCAAATATGTCAATGTTTTGCCAAAAATCTGACATGGATTTTTAAAAGGCAGCTGGAACCTTTCTAACCCGTAAAGAAATAATGAAGTCTCTTAATGCTATGCATTTACCACAATTACATTGTCCCACCGTGTAATTATGTAACTTACATTGGCCATGTCTCTCATGTCATTGATGATGGACTCAAGCACTGATGATAAGGTGACCATGGGATCAGTTCTTCTACGATGTATTGACTTATGGGGTCGCTGAAAGGACAAGCAAATGAGCACAATGTAAGCTGTATTTTCTCCATTAGATTTCAATCACATCAGATAATGTCCATGTGAAGAATATGCAAAGTGACATCACATATCAAAATGAATGCTATTGCAAAAAGTGAATAGCAAGGAAAAAATGGCTACATCTGCTGCAATGTGAATATAGCCCTATTACAGGATGCTAAAACGGCAGGTTACTGATAGTTACATGCTGACTTGGTATTTGTATGATGGACTATTTCTACTGTTCCAGTGTTATTCTATGTTACCGGAGAGTGATTATCATCTTTTTCTATAAGAGTTTGAGAGACAGCAGTTACAATACAAATTACACAGGCCACAAAAAAAACAAACAAAAAAAAACTATAAACCAAAGGGCAATACTGTCTTGGACACATGCATTTTTGTTCACATCACACTGTGTTTCACCTAAACCCACGATTTCCTCTGTGAGTAAGGCAATTAGGCAGAGAATAGCCATTGCAGGATTGTAAATGCTACATTTATGCGAGACTGTGTAATGCAACATGTCGTACACACAGTGCATGCCACTTTCCCCTCTCCAATCGCCCACAGACTTTATACATCCAGGCAGTCCGCACTTTACTCTGCAGTGAAATGTCAATGCAGAGTAAGGGCCCCGTCACACATAGCGACGCACCAGCGATCCCGACAACGATATTACCTTGTCAGGATCGCTGGTGCATCGCTACATGATCGCTGGTGAGCTGCCAAACAGGCAGCTTCACCAGCGATCAGCACCAGCGACACATGGGTAACAAGCGACGCACGTCGCTTAGTTACCCACTGTGTACCTTAGTTACCAGCGCGCTGGTGCAGGGAGATGGTAACCAAGGTACACTTTGGGTTTCTAAGCGGCACGCGCTGCTAAGAAACCCGATGTGTACCTTGGTTACCGGCTCCCTGCACCAGCGCGCTGGTACCTAAGGTACGCATCAGGTTTCTAAGCAGTGCGCGCCGCTTAGAAACCCGACGTTTACCTTAGTTACCAGCGGCAGCTCGCTGATCGCTGGTCTCCCGCCTGTCACACGCAGCGACGCGTGCTGGCCAGCGGGAGACCAGTGATCGAAAAAAATGTCCTGGCTGTTCCAGGACGATCAGCGATAACTGGCAGGGGGGCCGGTCGCTGGTCAGTGTCACACACAGCGATCTCGCTGGTGAGATCGCTGTTGCGTCACAAAACTTGTGACTCAGCAGCGATCTCTTTAGCGAGATCACTATGTGTGACGGGGGCTTAAGTCTTGCAGACACAGCCAGACTCTGAATAGAGAAGGTAGAAAGGGTTTATCACTGTCTCTGCCTTTCTGAATTGATGTATACAGAAAGTTGAAAAACCATTGTGCATACAGTATCAGAAGCACTGATACCGCTTCCTCCTTCGAACAAAGCAGTCATACGATCGTTGGCTGTAACGACATCAGGAGCTGCTAGGTTCTATGAGACCCAGCATGCTCTACTATGCATGAGGCTGAATTTTCCTGGTTACAGGCCCAATATACCAGCCTCAATTACAGGAAAACCAAAAATACGAAAGAATGTATTAATACATTACCACCAAAGGTCTTGTAATACCTTATTAGTACAGTGTGTAAAATAAAATAAAAACAGCAAGAGGAAAAAAAAGGGTAAGAGACTGACAGTTTAAATCTCTGTTTCTAGCCCCACCCCATCAAAAAAAAAAAAAAATGTTCACAATATAAATATAATTTCTTTAGAGGTCCTTTTATGGTCATGAAAATAAAATAAAAATGTGTAAACCAGACATGCTTTGACAAAAAAAACAACAACAGATTATCGTTTTAAACTGATGAATCACTTTGAAGGTCTTACATTCAAGTAATCACAATGCACAGTACTTCCCACTCTTCTCTTCTTCTTTTGGGGTAACTGCTGCTTAGGGAACTTCAAGACCAAGGATTTCCTACGAACCTCATCCGCACTAGAAGAAAACACAAATGTAAGGTGTGAATACATTCCTATATAAAAAAGGGGATTTTTGGTACTTACCATAAAATCTCTCATACCCATTTGGGGCACACAGGAAAACAGTGATGTTTACTGCTGCGACTAAGGCCTGTTTAACACTTCTGTTTTTGACCATCATTCAAAATCCGCCGTTTTTAAAAAGAAACGGATCCGCCATTTTTTTGGGCGGATCCGTTTTTTTCCGCATTGAGTTGCATTACCGGCAGATCTTGACGGATGGCTCTCCGTTTTTTGCGGATCCACCCGCCGACATGCCTGGATGGACCATGCAACTTTTTTTTGCTGCAGGATCCGCATTTTACAGAGCGCATGCCCGGTGGAAGGAAGTCAGCCAGAAATTTTTTTTTTAATCAGATAGTTTTTATTAAAAGTTTTAGAAATGACAGGCATGTACAACTTACAACATGTTGTCAAACATTCCCTTCCCCCATAACACCCCCCTCCCTTTGTCCGATGGCATATGGACTGGTACATAGCGAATAAACCCAATTCCATCACACAACCACATCATATGAGAAATGACGGTTAACAACCGACAGGAGACCACCTCCAGGGCCCACTCATTAATCTAGGAGATTCGAGGCAGCCAGGCCGGGAACCTTCAACCATCCCTCCCATATTTTCCGGAAGATATGCGGCACACCCCTCCTGAGGTACACAAACTTTTCCATATATAATATTTGGTTCAACCTATTAATGTATTCTTTTCTTGAGGGGATTTTGGCAGAAATCCAGTGATAAGCTATCAGCTTTCGGGCCACAAATAGCATTCTGGCCACAGCAATTTTAAGGTATTTATCCCCTCCCACCTCATCAACATAACCCAAAACACAAATCGTGGGGTCCCTGGGAATATCCTGTCCCGTGACCAAGTGTATAAGGCCAAGGACCACGATCCAGAATAACTGCAGGCAAGAGCACGTCCACATCATATGTAAAATGTCCGCATTATCTATCGTGCACTTGGGGCACCTCGAATCCAACCGCAACCCTCTACTGAACAACCATTCGGGAGACCTGTATGTCCTATAGAGGATATATAGCTGAGACAAGCGGCCAGGCTCACTAAGAGATAATCTGGGAATCATCTGTAGAATCGAGTCCCACTGTTCCGCTGATATCGTACCCAGCTGTTGTTCCCACTTTGTCAGTGCGCCAATAGGATGCCTTGACAGGACCTGTCCAAGTAAGCCACCATACACCATTGAAATCAGTCCCCTGGTGGACCCCTGCATACCAAGCCTATGGATAATGACATCGTGGTGTATGGTTAGGTCAACTTTTTTGCTCTGCACCATGTACGCGTGACGCAGCTGCAAATATTGATAAAACATAGAGCGTTGGAGGGGAAATTCCCGTCCCAATTGCTCGAAAGTTTTAAAAACCCCTCTCTCCACCAGCTGCGACACCCACCATATGCCAATCCGCCTCCAGTGAGCAAAGCCTCTGAGCGTTTTCATGCATGGCAAATGCTGATTGTCCCATATGGGGGAGTACTTTGTAAGACCGCGTATTCCTCTCAGCTGCCTCAGCTTATCCCATACCCTAACCATTAGAAGCACCGTAGGGAACCTGAATGCAAGGGGTCGAAATCTATCCGACTCCAGACTCGACACCAGTGATCCCCGCCCCACTAGGAATTGAAGGATCCTCTGACCTCCCACCAAATCCACCAACTCGCCCTCCATTCCTCCTGCTACAGGCTGGCATTGGGAAGACAGAAAATAAAGCCATGGGTTGGGCAACGCAAGTCCCCCTTCATCTTTAGGTTTTTGCAAGTGTTCAAGTTTAATTCTCGCGCCTTGTTTCAGCCAGATAAGCTCTCTAAAAATCATATTAATTTTATGAAACCTGTTCTCGGGAAGCCAGACAGGGGAGTTATGGAGGACATATAAGAGTTGCGGCATAACTACCATCTTCAACAGATTCACTCTTCCCACAACAGAGAGGTGTAACTTTGCCCAGGCCTTAACCTTCTGTTTGATCCTGTCCAACAGCGGAACAAGATTTAGGCTCTCATAGTCTGTCAGCTTATTGGATATCCTTATGCCCAAATATTGGAGGGACGTTGCAACCGGCACACCTACCACACTGCAGGAGCTTGAGTCCAGTGGGAGGAGCGCAGACTTCTCCCAGTTAATAACCAGACCCGAGACCTCCCCAAATGCCCCAAGAAGTGTCATCGTGTTTTGCAATGATCTGTCCGCGTCCGCTAAAAATAACAACAGGTCATCCGCATATAGTGCTGCCTTCTCCTCATGCTCCCCATATCGGAATCCCTCTATGCCAGCATCCAATCTTACCCTGGAGGCCAATGGCTCCACCGCGAGAGCAAACAGCAGCGGGGATAAAGGGCATCCCTGCCTTGTTCCTCTATGAAGCAAGAAAGGATTAGACAACTGACCATTAGCCCTCAGCCGAGCACTCGGCTCCGAGTACAAGAGCTTGACCCAGCCAATAAAGCCCGGGCCAAAGCCCATACAGTGAAGCGTCGCCCATAAATAGTCCCACTCCACACTATCAAATGCCTTAGCGGCGTCTAGGGACAGAACCACCCTCTTCCCGGCATTATCAGCCCTCACCTGCATATTCAGATATAATCTCCTAATATTCATAGCCGTCGATTTGTTGGGCATAAACCCCGTCTGATCGGGGTGTATTAACACAGCTACTACCTTTGAGAGTCGAATGGCCAGGACCTTCGCTAAAAGTTTAATGTCTAGCGTCAACAGGGAGATGGGCCTATACGACGCGGGCAGAGTTGGGTCCTTATCCTTTTTCAACAACACGGCAATGACAGCTTCTCGCATAGACGGTGGGAGAACACCCCGTTCCAAACTATCGTTAAACACTGTCAATAGAGCAGGGAGCAACTCCGTTCTATACCTTTTGTACACCTCAGCTGGCAACCCATCTACCCCAGGTGCCTTACCATTGGACATGGTTCCCAGAGCCTCCTCCAACTCGTCCAGACTCAGAGGTCTATCTAAAAAGTGTCTGTCCTCAGGAGTCAGCCCTGGTAGATTGGCAGCCTCCAAAAAAGGCAACAACATCCTCTGTCGGGGCCCTAGCATGTGAGGAATATAAGTCAGCATAAAAAGTCTCCAGAATTTTTAAAATCCCCGGTGCGTCAGTGAGTAGTCGCCCATTCACATCCTGAAGACCCGCTATAGTCGCAGACCCTCTCTGTGCCGATGTCACGACAGAAAGCAAATTCCCCACACTTTCCGCACTCTCAAAATATTTAGTAGATTGAAACAGCCGTTTTTGCGCCGCCGCCTCTAATGTCTGTTTGGTCACCTTTGACTGCGCCTCCCCCAATCGCTTCCGAGTGTCAGGCGTGCTCTGTGCTGCAAGGGCCCTTTCCGCGTCCTCCAGTTCCCTGAACACAAGTTGTGATTTTGCCCTGGAGGCGGTCTTTATTTTAGAAATCTCTCGTATGTACATTCCCCTTAAGTACGCCTTTAAGGCCTCCCAAACGATCCCACTAGAAGCCGAGCCTCTATTAAAACTAAGATATTCCTGCAACTCAGGGATAAAGCCGTCATTCTTATCGATTAGCTGCAGCCAAAACGGGTTGAGGCGCCAGAGAGGTCTATCATTCCTCCTGTTCCCGCCCCCCCCAAGCATGACCGAAACAGGCGAATGATCAGATACCGTTCGCGCCAGATATTTAACCTCTAAACTTTTTGCAAGCATAAGATCATCACCCAGGGCCAGATCAATGCGAGACAGGGAGGAGTGAGTAGAGGAGAAGCACGAGAATTGACGGACACCAGGGTTACGGCATCTCCACAAGTCGGTCAAAGCTATCTCCCGCACGAGCACCCCAAATGGCGTAAGATTACCTCCCAGCCTCAGAGGCTCATGGCTACCCGTCCCAATGTGAATCCAGAATATTCCACCATATGCGGAACCCCCGGAAAATCTCTCAGAATGGCAAGAACTTTATAGATAACTCTACTGCTATAAGGCGGAGGTATATATATAGATATCAACACCAGTGGGGTAGAAAAAAATTTACAAGATAAAAGGACAAATTGCCCCTCTGTGTCTACCACTACCCGGTGACACTTAAATTGAGTCCTGGAGTGAATCAATATACTAACCCCCCTAGAGTATTGGGAATGAGTAGAGTGAAAGCCCGCCTGTACCCATCTCTTATCCAGGATTCCCAGCGTCTCCTGTGTGAGATGCGTCTCCTGCAAACAAACAACCGCCGGCTTCTGGTCCGTTATGAAGGAGAATATGGCCTGTCGTTTTACCGGTGACTTCAACCCCCTGATATTCCAACTAAGTATCTTAAAATCAGCCATTATCGTACCATAGCATATTGCCTACCATCTCCCCCCCGGCCGTACCATAGCCAATATTGAAATGTACAAGTATGCCAAAGGACATTTTGAACCCAATCCCTCCCCCCTCCCCTCAAAGAACACCCTCCAACAATTCCTTGGGCTGAACCAAGGGTGCAACAAGTAAGGGTACTGTCAAACCCTTCCACCCCATTCAGCAGGCGCTTCAGTTCCTTTTCACTACCCGCATTTGACAGGATATAACCCCACAGCACTTTGCATTTTCCCGTATCCGTATTCAGACCAAGGCCCCATAAGGACCACAAATTCTTAAAAAAAAACAGCATATAACAGAGTAATACAAGAATGAATAAAAATATAACTTCTTAGGCAGTCCATTGCCTCAGGACCGCAGACTTCAACCGCAAGGCTCCAAAATAACTGAGCAGGCCAAGATACCATCAGCCACATTCCTGCTCCTTCCTCTCCTTCCTCAACTGTCGCTCGTTAAGGTCCAACCAGTCCACGGCTTCCCTGGGGTCCAGAAAAAAGTGGATTTTATTCCAGGCCTCAACACGCAGTTTAGCCGGGAAAAACATGGAGTACTTGACGCCACAGGCTCTCAGACGCTTCTTGATGTCTGTAAACTTTGCTCTCATCTTCTGAACCTCCGGCGAAAAGTCCGGGTAAAAGGAGACTCTGGATCCTTCTATTGTAAGGTCAGGGTGTTCTCTTGAGTATCTAAGGATAACGTCTCTATCCCTGTAATGGAGGATTTTAGCCAGCACAGGTCTTGGTGGATGACCAGGGAGGGGGGGCCGAGTCGGGACTCTGTGTGCTCTTTCCACTGCATATAGGTGTGTTAGATTGTCCTCACCTACTGTTTCTTTAAGCCATGTTTCAATAAAGGCAGTAGGATTCTTTCCCTCACAGCGCTCTGGCATTCCCACAATACGAACATTATTCCGTCTGGATCTATTTTCAAGGTCGTCAGTTTTAGCCCAGACAGCCGCCATATCCTTCTTGAGCTCTGTACAATACTGACCTGAGTCAGAGGCCGAATTTTCCACAGCACCCATACGTTTTTCCAGCTGGCTTGTTCTGTCTCTAACACTGTGCAGTTCATGTCGCACAGTCTGCATGGACTCCTGCAGAAAGCCCAGTTGTGTCAGGACATGTGAGATTGCAGTCCCACAGTGTACCACTGCCAGCATTACATCTTTGTTGGTGGGCTCGTCTGGAACTTGTAATTGCAAGGCTGTGAGGTGCTGTTTATTTCTTTCCACCAGATCACTCCAGCTAGGCTCAGCTCCCTTCCCCCCCTGCACTCTGGCATGGGCAGCCTCCTCCTCCTCCCCCATTCCCGGGCTCATGTCCTCTGCCACAGTCTCCTGGTCCATATCAGAGTCCTGGAGAGACTCCTGTTCTGCCTCGGCCGTGCGGGCAAAGCGCTGCAGCCTGGCCGCCACTGCCCTGTTCCTAGCCGCGCTGTCTTCTGCGGCCTCCTCTAAGGCGCGCGCTGTGGCGGCGGCGCCATCTTGGCTCCCCGCTCCGTCCTCTCCTGCCACCCTTCTCTGACCTCTTTTCCCCATATCCTGGGGTGAAGCAGCGATCTCCGGTGCCCCGCGGTGTCTACCGACTCCGATGCAGCCTCCAGGGGTTATACTAGCCGTGCTGTGGGGACGGAACGGCTGAATTAATCAGGTATATGCGGGAGCTCAGCGGGCACACGTCTTCCTCACATGCCGCTCAGGCCACGCCCCCGTCAGCCGGAAATTTAACCCTGAAATCCTTTCTGCCGGTCGGGAATCAATCAATCTGTCCTGCCACTATGCACATAAAAAAAAAAAAGTTAGCCCCTCCTCTGCAGTATACACCTCACCGACTGCCACTAAGTTAATCAGTTAGTGAGAAAGCAGTAGGAGAAGCAACAAGATAGAAAGAACAAACAGGCAAATTCAACTGTAACAATAGAACACAGGAGAAAGAACGGAAGTTGTAAAACATGGGAGGGTGCTGTGTCCCCCCAATGAAGGCTCCGAAGGAACCATGGGACGTCCCAAAGCAGTCCCTGGGGAGGGAAACAGCAGAAACTCCACTCCACCGAAGCATAGGTATGGACGGTATGGTGGATTCCCCATGGTGTACTGCCCAGGAGGCGCCCACTGCCTGAGTAGAGTGAGCCTTTATCCCAGGGGGGAGGCACTCTGTTCTTAACCCGGTAAGCCTCCAAAATGGCAGTTCTAATCCAGCGACCAATCGTAGCCTTGGAGGCCGGCAGGCCTCTTCGCGCACCATCAGGAATGACAAATAGGAGATCCGTCTTTCTAAAGGAAGCGGCCCTAGCCATAAAAATCCTCACCGCCCTGACCAGGTCTAGCCTGTTCAATGAGCGCGCCAGAGAATGAGTCGGAGCAGGACAGAAGGAAGGGAGAACAATATCCTCATTCAAGTGAAAGGTGGATACCACTTTGGGAAGGAAAGAAGGCGGGGGCTGGAACACCACCTTATCCTGGTGAAGAACCAAGAAGGGGGGGAAGGCGACAGGAAAGAGCTGCCAACACTGAGACGCGTCTGATGGAGGTGATAGCCACAAGAAACGCCACCATCCAGGAGAGAACGGACAAGGAGAGCTCTCCGAGAGATTCAAAGGGAGAACCCCTCATGACCTCCAGAGCAAGATTGAGGTCCCAGGGGTCCACAGGATTCCGGTACGGGGGAACCGCATGCGCCACTCCTTGAAGGAAAGTTCTGACTTGAGAACGGGAGGCTAATGACTTCGGAAAGAGGATGGAGAGGGCTGACACCTGACCCTTTAGAGAACTAAGGGCAAGGCCAGCATCAAGTCCAGCCTGTAGAAAGGCCAAAATGGAAGGGAGCAACAAAGTCATCGGCGGAATGTCATTGGAGTTCCACCAGCGGAAATAGGCTTTCCAGGTCTGATAATAGACCCTGGACGACGAAGGCTTTCTAGCCTGGTTCATGGTACCTATCACCCGATCTGAAAAACCGGACGCTCTCAGAATCACGGTTTCAACAGTCACGCCGTCAAATTGAGCGACCGAGAACTCTGGTGGCAGATCGGTCCTTGTGACAGAAGATCTGGCATGTCTGGGAGCCTCCAAGGGGCGTCCGCCAGAAGATTGACAGTCTCCGCAAACCAAGACCTTCTGGGCCAATCCGATGCGATCAGAATGACCGGCACCCCTTCCGCTTTGATGTTCAACAGCCTGGGAAGAAGGGGAAAGGGAAGCACGAATTGCAACCAGGGAATGGCTAGAGCATCGGCGCCCACCATGAGAGGGTCGCGGGACCTGGAGACGAACCGTGGAACCTTCCTGTTCAGCCAGGACACCATGAGGTCCACATCCGGAGTTCCCCATCGAAGGTAAATCTGACGAAAGACTTCCTTATGTAGAGACCACTCTCCTGCCACGAGACACTCGAGAAAATTGGCAGCCCAGTTGTCCACGCAGGAAATATGCACTGCGGATATTGCCGGAACCATCGCATCTGCCCAGAGGAGGATCCTGGATACCTCCTCTGCCATAGCCAGGGGACTCCTGGTCCCTCCATGGTGATTGACGTATGCCACTGCTGTGGCATTGTCTGTCTGAATTCTGACTAGGAGACCCGAGAAGCTTTTCCCAGTGACGGAGGGACAGAAGGATGGCCCTGATTTCGAGGATGTTGAACTGTAGGAGGACTTTTGAGCCAACCAACGCCCCTGAACCGTCAGATAGCGAAAAACCGCCCCCCAGCCAAGAAGGCTGGCGTCCATCGTCACAACCTGCCAATGGATGGGAAAGGAAGGACCGGCCCTGGAGGATGAGGGGAGATGACAGCCACCAGTTAGGAGACTGCTTGACTGGGGAAGGGAGACGAAGAAGCAGACAGTCCAGAGACAGGACAGATTTGTCCCACTGCGAAAGGATGGCCCTCTGAAGAGGTCTCGAGTGAAATTGCGCAAAGGGGATTGCTTCCGAGGCTGTCACCATTCTACCCAGAACATTCATTGCTTAACGGAAGGAAGCTGAGGGCCTTGCAGAGAAAGAACTTCCTGCTGGAGCATTGCTCTCTTCTCTTTGGGGAGAAAAACGCTCGAATGTCAGGTGTCAAACAGCATGCCTAGGAAGACAAGGCGCTGAGTCGGAACAAGGCAGGACTTTTTCCTGTTGACTAGCTACCCGAACTAAAAGGAAGCACACTGTAGCGCCAAACCATGCAAACATGAAAAATGAATAATGAATTGCATTACTGCATTAGAAGTATGAAAAATTGAGAAAGTTTAGCGGATTTTTCATAGGTTCCCATTCAGATGGAGACTACAGTCATAGTGAGGATTGGCATAGAATAGGGACCTGGAAAACGAGAAATGCCTTAACGTGGCTTCCAGGTACACATAACTTGGCCATTTTATGCGCTAAACTTTCTCAATTTTTCATACTTCTAATGCAGTAATGCAATTCATTATTCATTTTTCATGTTTGCATGGTTTGGCGCTACAGTGTGCTTCCTTTTTTTGCTTGACTGTATATGAGTTGGTGACTCTAGGTTAAGCACCTGTTCACATTATGCTTGGATGTGATGGTCAGTTTTTGAAATTTTGATTCATTTACCTTCTGACTGAGCACTCCACCTGTTAGCTGCAGGCGTTTTTAATCAAACCAGGGCCATTTCCCCTCCACAGAGATATAGACTTCAGTCCTAACAGAGGATTTTTCATAGGTTCCCATTCAGATGGAGACTACAGTCTTAGTGAGGATTGGCATAGAATAGGGACCTGGAAAACGAGAAATGCCTTAACGTGGCTTCCAGGTACACATAACTTGGCCATTTTATGCGCTAAACTTTCTCAATTTTTCATACTTCTAATGCAGTAATGCAATTCATTATTCATTTTTCATGTTTGCATGGTTTGGCGCTACAGTGTGCTTCCTTTTTTTGCTTGAATGTATATGAGTTGGTGACTCTAGGTTAAGCACCTGTTCACATTATGCTTGGATGTGACGGTCAGTTTTTGAAATTTAGCTACCCGAACTAGGCCAGGGAGTCGAGGACAATGGACAGACTTTTCCTGGGCCTGAGAGAGAGATGCAGCCTTGATGAGGATGTCATCAAGGTACGGGAGAAGCACTAAGCCCCAGATCCTCAAAATGACCATCAATGCACCCATGATCTTTGTGAAAACCCTGGGAGCGGTTGCGAGTCCGAACGGCAGGGTGATAAGCTGGAAGTGGTTCCGCTGTACTGCGAAACACAGGCACCTCTGATGAGCTGGGCAAATTGGAACATGGAGGTAGGCGTCTTGGATATCTATGGAGCACAGAAATTTCTACGTCTCCATGGAAGCAATTACTGAGCGGAGGGACTCCATCCTGAAATGTCGCACGCGGACCCTTCTGTTCAGTAACTTCAGATCCAGATTGGGCCGAACCGTACCGCCCTTATTTGGCACAACAAACAAGATTGAATAGAAACCTGTGAAGCGTTCTCGTTCTGGAACGGGGACGATAACCCCCGAACTGAGAAGGGAGGCGATGGACGCAAAGATACCGGGAACCAGAGCAGGATCCTTTGGAGGAAGGGATTCGAAGAACCGATCTCGGGGACGCGAAGCAAACTCTATTTTGTATCCTGAGAATACTACCTCCCTGACCCATGCGTCCTCCACCGAGGCGAGCCAAACGTCCCTGAAAAACAGGAGATGACCGCCTAGCGTGGGAGAAACGCTGGGCTCTGGACCCGAGTCATGTCGAGGAAGATCTGCCAGGTCTGGGCCTGCTGAACCTACCGTGGGAGCTATGAGGATGCCAGGAAGGGGTGGGCTTGAAGGAAGCCTTTTTCCTGACCTGGTGGGTCTGCGCTGACTGGAGGAATCCTCTGTCGCCACAAAATGGCGAAAGGGCCGAAAGGAGCCGCTTTAGGGATGGGCTGCGAGGTTTGGACTGTGGAAGGCGGGAACTCGTGCCCCCGGTTGCCTACTAAATAATCTGGTCCAACATGGAGCCAAACAGGCGGTCTCCCTGGAAGGGGAGGCAGGTAAGCGACTTCTTTGATGAAAGGTCTGCCTGCGAAGCTTTCAGCCAAATGTTCCTCCGGATGGCCACCATATTGCTGGACGCCTGAGCAGCGCAGGACGCGGCATCCAGGGAGGCAGATACCAAATATTTCCCTGCATAAGGAAATCTGGTCTGCAAGGTCGGCTAGCTCCCTCGGCGGAGCTCCCGCAACGATGCCCTTATAAAGGTGTTTGGCCCATCTGGCTATGGCCTTTGAGACTCAGGTAGAGGCAAAGGCCGGTAATAATGTAGAAGCCGCCGCTTCAAAGGCCGATTTTGCCAAGGATTCTATTGTTGGAATCCTTGAGGGACGCTGCATTAGAAAGCGGGAGGACCATGTCAGTGGACAGTCTGGAGACTGGTGGGTCCACAGCAGGGGAAGCTGTCCAGTTAGCGATGAGCTCAGGGGAGAAGGGATATAGGATGCCGAGGCGCTTCCCTCTTTGAAAGCGTCTGGTAGGATTCTCCCTTTCCCTCTTGAGTATCTCCACAAATTCACTGTGTGAGGCAAAGACCTTGGAAGGTGGTTTTGACAGTCTAAACGAAACCGCCTGATCTGCGGGTTCTGTAGAGGTATCCTTGATGCCTAAGGTCTGGTTGACTGCGACAATAAGGCTCTGGACCATATCTGCATTGCTGGAGACCTGTTCTGAATCTAGGTCCGACTCATCTTCTGAAAGCGTGTCCGGTGACGCCTCGCCTAATTCGGGAGAGAAGGATCCGGATGAGGGATCTCGCCGTGAAGGACCGGCTGGTGAGATGGAGCGGGAAGAGGACCTAGAACGGTGCTCCTGTCTGGGTCTCTTGTGGCCTGCGTTGGAAGAGCCGGACAGAGGATCCTGTGTCCCACTGGCGACTGCGGGAGCAGGAAGGGGCAATCTGTCTAGCACGGACACCAGGGTCTGAGACACCCTGGTGAGGTCCACCACAAACTGCGACAGAGAGCCCACCCCAGGATAGGGGTCTCGGTCTCACCTGGGGCAGAAAGGGACTCCTGGGTAGTGGGTACCGTGGGGTTGCTGCAGGTCTAGCAGAGGGGAGAAGACTGACCTGAAGGGAGTCTGCTATTGCAAGAAGAGCACGCAAAGTGTCTGACCAGAGTAGAGGAAGAAAAGGAAGCTAGAGGACGAGCAGGCTCTCCTTTGTGCTTAGACATGGTGAGCAGACCCACTAACTGATGCCAGAAGGTTAGGGGACAGAAAAGATGCAGAGGAGATTGTCAGTCTGCAGGACAGAGCTACTCACGGTATCATGTCGTCTGCTCTTAGGAGGTGATGAGCTGAGCGCAGGACCAGGCAGGCATGCAGATCTCCTGAGTGAAAGAGCCATCCGGGTGCACTAGCCGGAAGATGGTGTCTAGCAGGGGACCCAGCTTGTGAAAATGTGCGCTGCTGAGAAGAATCCAGCTCTCAGCAGCGGGAAAAGGGGCGGAGCTAAGCGTATGGTCCGGGGGGGGGAGCAAGATGGTGGCGGCTCCAGCCGACTGTAGACGCTGAGAGTAGTGGGCGGAGTCTCACACCACACACAGGAAAAGGAGAGGGAGAGACGGGCAGGAGAAGATCCGGCAAAAAGGCAGAGAGGAAGGAGGCGGAGCCAGCACTATAACTAGGCCCGAGAGAAGCCGGGACCTAAATTACAGGCGGTGACCGCCGGAGCAGGGGGAGCAGAGGTCTCTATAGCGGCGCAGAAAGTCCCCACAGCAGCGCAGAGGTTCTTGCAGCGGCGCCAACGAATCGCTAGGAACAGGCTGCAGAAAAACCCCAAGTAAAGAAGCCCCGGTGTCCATTAAAGCACAGATCTCACCAAGGGACCATGGAGCTTGTGCCCCCTGGAGTGGCGCTGTCCCCAAAAAGAGGTATGTCCGGTGTGGGAAATAGAGAGGGCATACCCTCAGAAAATCTTATTTTATTTATTTTTTTCTTCTCTTCCTGATCTTCTCTTGGCGGCGACTCAAGCCGCCTTGAGGGTCCTTCGGCCTGAAGGGGGGGGGGGGGAGGGAGATACTGAAAGCGAAAGAAGGTACCTCCCAATCTCTGAAGATCAGATGTCCTGGATCCGTTTTGCGGGACGTCCACGTCTCCTCAAACCGACAGGCTCTGGTGGGCGAGTGGGTAGGGGGACGTAGGCAGGACCGGGTCACCTGAACACGCTTCTGTGTTAGGGGTTGGGGTCCTGCCGAACAGACATATGAGGATACGGGGTGGCAGTACACGTTGTACTCAGTCTCTACGTAGGAGTACAGTAGTGACTATTCACATTGTATCCCTCTGAAAACCTGAAACAGGGATTTTCGTGATAACTCACCGTAAAATCCTTTTCTCCGAGACGCTCATTGGGGGACACAGGACAGTGGACCTATGCTACTGCCGCCAGGAGGCTGACACTAAGTGAATGAAAAAAAGGTTAGCTCCTTCTCCGCAGTATACACCCTCGCCCTGATTGCCGGCGAGACCAGTTCGGTGCAAAAGCAGTAGGAGATGAAAAACACAGACAAAATAAACCTTAATGCAGGTAACAACATGTCTGGAAAGACCCACCTTATATCATAAATACATATTAAACAAAAAAGGAGCCAATTGGCTAACAAATTGGGTGCTGTGTCCCTCAATGAGCGTCTCAGAGAAAAGGATTTTACGGTGAGTTATCACAAAAATCCCTGTTTCTCCTTCCCCTCATTGGGGGACACAAGATTGTGGGACGTCCTAAAGCAGTCCCTGGGTGAGAAGTTGACTCACCGGTCCAAGCTATATGCACCTCCTGTCTAAAGGTGCACCACCACTGCTTGGAGTATCCTTCTACCCAGGCTCGAGTATGCTGAAGCCTGAGTATGGATACTGTAGTGCTTCCAGAATGTGTGCAGACTGGAGCAGGTTGCTGCTTTGCAGACCTGCTTCGCCAAAGCCTGGTGCTGAAGAGCCCAAGAGGTGACCACCGCCCGAGCGGAGTGTGCACTGATCCCCGCTGGCACAGGTGCGCCTCTGTTGCTGTAAGACTCCTGCATAGCCAAACAAATCCACCTGGTTATGGCCGACCCTGAGGAAGCGAGTCCCTTCCTGCGACCCTCGGGAAGCATGAACAGCGTGTCTGTCTAATGAAAGGATGCCGTCCGTGACACGTACCTCCTGAGAGCTCTCACCAGATCCCACATATGCAGCGCCTTTTCCACCCGGTGTACCGGTGCTGGGCAGAAAAAAGGGCAAGGCAACATCCTCAATAAAGTGAGATGAGGAAACGACCCTTGGCAGAAAAAAGGAGGAGTCGGCCTGAGAACCACCTTATCCATGTGGAAAATCAGATACAGGGCTCGACAGGATAGAGCCGCCAGCTCCGAGACCCGTCTAATTGACGTTATAACCACGAGGAACACCACCATCCAGGAAAGGTATGCCAAAGAGACACCCTGTAGTGGTCCAAACGGAGCTTCCTACAGACCGCATAGGACCAGGTTAAGGCCCCAGGCGTTCAGAAGGACCCTATAGGGGAATATCAAGGGGAAGACCCCCTGGCTGAGGGTCTTTACCTGCAGATTGGTAGCAATCCTACACTGGAACAGGGCGGATAAGGCCGAAATCTGTCTCCTGAGGGATCTTAGAGCTAAACCTAAAGTCTAGGCCAGACTGGAGAAGAGTTAAAAATGTTAGGAATAGAGAATCTCAGTGGAGGATAACCGCAGTTCCTACACCGTGAGAAGAAAACTTCCCAGGCGTGGTGGTAAACACATGCTTAGGCGGGCTCCCGGGCACTAACCATTGCAGCCACCACCTTCCGGCCGAACCCGGAATCCAGGATCCAAGATTTAACGGCTAAGCCGCCAAGCACAGGGCCTCTGGGTTTTGGTGGTAGATCGGGCCCTGGGAAAATAGGTCTGGGCGCTCTGGTAGCCGCCATGGGATGTCAACGAGTAGCTGCACAAAATCTGCGTACCCTGTCTGACGAGGCCAATCTGGGGCAATAAGTATTACTGGAACCCCCTATGCCTTGAACTTCCTGAGACCTTCGGAAGCATTGGAAGCGGAGGAAACAGGTACGAGAGGTGAAAACTGGTTCCATGTAAGGACCAACGCGTCCACGGCGATTGCCTGTGGGTCCCGGGACCAAGCGACAAACCTGGGCACCTTAGCAATAACTTGATCCTAAGTTCAGAATACATATTTTTGTGGCACAACAACCCCTGGTATAGTTCCAGGAAGGGAATAGTTCCCAATGGAGCTCCCGAATAACTGAAACAACTTAGAAAAATTGGAGCAAAAAATCCATACAGAGAAACAACATATGCTCTTAATCTTGCTTTTATTAGTACAAAAGGATATATATGTTAAAAAGACATTATTACAATATATTACAAACTCAGACAGAAATGTAAGACATAGATCAGAATGCACCCAATTGGAAAAAGTGCGCTACCAAACACAGATGTTCAGCACAGGAATTAGGCAGAAGTCCTCCACAGAGGCCCCATATGTGACTCCATACATCATTAAAGGTAACCCCATTATATAATAATCTAGGTGGAGTTGTGAGCAATCCATAGGGGCCAAAAACCCCCATCTCCAAAAAATAGTCCCCAAATGTACCGATCCAGACAGTCATCAAAAATATACTGTAAAGCTACAGCCAAAATAAAGAGATAGGGACCCCCCGAGGAAGCCGTTTGCGAAATGCGTGTAGGGGTACGCGTCTACCAATGGACACCAGCACGGGTAATGGCTAAAAATACCCCCTCCCCTCTCTCCATACCCATTTACTTGTGTCACTGATCTCTTTTTTTTGGCTGTAGCATAACAGTATATTTTTGATGACTGTCTGGATCGGTACATTTGGGACTATTTTTTGGAGATGGGGGTTTTTGGCCCCTATGGATTGCTCACAACTCCACCTAGATTATTATATAATGGGGTTACCTTTAATGATGTATGGAGTCACATATGGGGCCTCTGTGGAGGACTTTTGCCTAATTCCTGTGCTGAACATCTGTGTTTGGTAGCGCACTTTTTCCAGTTGGGTGCATTCGGATCTATGTCTTACATTTCTGTCTGAGTTTGTAATATATTGTAATAATGTCTTTTTAACATACTGCCTTTTGTACTAATAAAAGCAAGATTAAGAGCATATGTTGTTTCTCTGTATGGATTTTTTGCTCCAATTTTTCTAAGTTGTTGCACCTTAGCATTTAGCCTGGAAAAAACTCGGGATGCAGTGGCCATACCCCGAACGCGGGACTCTGCCGACTGAAAAAGATCGCCGCCCAGTTCTCCACGCCCGGAATGTGAACTGCCGAGATCACAGAGTGATTTCTCTCCGCCCAGCAAAGGATATGCTTTGCCTCGAGCATGGCCGTCATGCTGCGGCTGCCCCCCCTGGTGATTTATGTAAGCCACTACCGTGGCATTGTCTGATTGAATTTGGACATGGCGTCCTGCCAGGAGAAGTGCTGCAAAGCCAGCCGAATCGCCCGAATTTCTAAAAGGTTGATCGGGAGGCGTGATTCCCGAGGTGACCAACATCCTTGGGCTGTGTAGTGGCGAAATACTGATCCCCATCCGAGGAGACTGGCGTTGGTCGTGACCCTCAACCAATGGTACGGAGGAAAAGGCTTCCCCTGCAGAAGGGAGGGACTCATCGTCCACCATCTGGGAGCCTGTCTGACCGGTGTGGACAACCGGCACTGGTGGTCGAGGGAGAACGGGCTTCTTGTCCCAAGCTGCCAAGAGGGCATGCTGCAAGGGACGAAAATGGAGCTGGGCAAATGGAAAAGCCTCTATTGCTGCCACCATTTTCCCTAAGACCCTCATGCCAAACCGGATGGTACGGGAGACCGGCTGGCCAAGTACCCAGGCTCCCTGCCAGAGTGCTAGGGCCTTGTCACGAGGGAAATTTTCCAACCCTCGGGAAGTGTCAAAGATCATCCCTAGAAAGGAAATTTTGTGAGTTGGAATACGGAAAAAACTTCAGAACTTCAAATTCACCAGCCACCCTAGGCGAAGAAGTGTATCCAGCGTGATGTTGACGCTCTCTTCGCAAGACTGAAAAGATGGGCCCTTGACCAGGAGGTAGTCCAGATGATTATGCACCGGGCATGCAGGATGGACATGATGGCCGCCAAGACCCTTGTGAATACCCTGGGGGCGATGGCTAGCCCGAAGGGTAAGGCTGTGATGCAGGTTGCTGATGGCAACTGTAAGAAACTTTGATGCGAGGAGAAAAATGGGGATGTGCCGGGGCGCCTTGGATGTCGATAGAAGCCAAATATTCTCCTTTTTTCCATGGCAGATATGACCAAGCGGAGACGGAGAGACTGCATCCGGAAATGCCTGATCTTGACAAAACCTGTTCCGAAGCTTCAGGTCCAGAATGAGCCTTACGGTTCCGTATCTCTGGTACAGGGATGATCACTCCACTGCGCCTGAGAGATTCGACGGCTTCGAATAAGGCGCATGTCGGGGTTTCAGATTTGGGACAACGAGACAGGAAAAATCATTTGGGGGTGGCTGATAAATACTATCTTGTACACTGAAGACACCAGCTCTCCTACCCACGCGTCGTGTACGACGGTGAGCCAGACGTGATGAAACCAGAGCAGGCGCCCGCCTACTCTGCAGGTGTAGACCGGAAGTTCCTCCAGTCATTCGGCCGTGAACCTGTGGGACCTTGATCCCCCTGATTTTGGCTGGTTGGAACGCATCCTCCCCAATGGGTTGGTTCTATATGAGATCTGACGATCTCTGCCCTGATTGGGCCGACCTGAACTGGCGGTCGAAACCATGTTTGAAGCTGGTGTCGGAATGGCTGCTTAGCCCTCTGTTGTGGGAGAAAGTTGCTTTTCCCCCTGTGGTGTCGGATATAAGATGATCTAGCTTCTCACTGAACACTCTGCTGCTCTGATAGGGCAAAGAAGTTAGGGATTTCTTGGAAGTTGGGTAGGCTCTCCATGTTCTCGACCATAGGGCTCCCCTGATGCAAATCGCATTTGCGGCAGCCAGTGCTGCGCGGTAAGCTGCATTCAAGGATGCGTTAATCAAATAGACTCCTGCCAGGACTATCTGATTCGCGATCTAAGCTACCTCCGACGGTAGATCCAGGCTCTGCAAAGCTGCATTTAACGACTCTGACCAGGAAATCATGGCCTTGACTACCCAAGTTGCCGTGCAAGAGGCCTGAAACCTGATACTGAGGCCTCAAACACCAAGCAAGCCCAGCTCTCTATTGAGACGATCAGTGGGATCCTTATTAGAAGAACTGTTAGGTAGGAATAATCGGGTTCTTGATACCAACCGTGATACGGGTGGATCTACCGATGGGGGCTCTGCCCACTTTTCACGGAGTTCGGAGGCAAAGGGATATCTTGCAACCAGTGCCTTCTTTCCTGCAAAGCCGCTCCCTGTCTCATTGCACTATGTCCTCAAACGCTGGGTGAGTCTATGAGGCCGTTTGACCCATTTGAATGACACCATATGACCTGAGCTCAAGGTGGATTCATCGTCAATACCCAGGGTTTGGTTGATGGCCTCAATGAGACTGTCAACTGATTCCTGGTAACCAGGTGCATCGAAATTGAGGGGCCCCTCGGAATCAGAGTTTTGCTCGCTGTCACGCCCTAGAGAAGGGGAGCGAGAAGCAGAGCTCCTAGATGCTGAGGCCCCAGTTGGGCTGGGTGACACTGTGCGGGTTTGCTTCCCCAGCGTCTGTCTAGAGTGAGAGCGGCCCCTGCAGGCCGGAGGCTCCTGTAAGGTGGAGGATTTCTCCAAGACAGGCGAGCCGCTGTCCCTGCCCTTATCTGGGGTCTGAAGGGACTCAATTGCCCTCGTTAGTGATGCCATAGACTGTGACAAAGACAGAGCCCATTCCGGGGGCCTGGTCGCAGGGGAGGGCTCCTGGGCGCGTTAGGAATCGCAGGCTTCGCATAACTCTGTGCCTGCGGAAAAGCGGGCTAACTGGAGGTGCATGCGGCAATTAGCACCGTATGAGGCTTGGTCCTCTGGACCTGCGCGCCCAGATTTCCCTGCTGGCTGGCATGGCCTGAGGGAGTGACGTCATTAGTATAACTGCCCGGCTGGAGGGGGGGGTAGTAGCAATTACCCACAGTCCTGTGCCCCTGAGCGTCCTAAAGTGCAGCAGGAGTGGTCTGGGCTGCTCCAAACTTCAAAATTTGCGCCTCGCTAGTGGATGGTCCCCCCCGAAGTAGGCGTGCCCGGGGGCGTGATGTCCGGCCGTGGCCTAGCACAGGCCGAAGCCGTGGGCCTAAATTTACAGCGCCGACCCAAGGACACGGGGGGCGGGCCGCCGGAAAATGGGCGTCAGTGGGCGTCCCACCCGCGGCCTAGGCAAACTAGCATCCGGGGAAAAAAGTTCCGGCGTCGGCTGGCGATGAAGAGGCAGCGCCATGCTGCACGCGCCGGGGAACAGCAGCTGGTGCTAAGCTTGCAGCGGAAGCACAGGGAGGATGGCAGGACCTCCACAGGAGCCCTCCCAGCCCACCCTCGTTCCGTGCCCCCTGTCCTGATCGCATGGAGCGCTTCAGCTGCCAGCCTGTCAGGTGTGTGTGAGGGGAGGGGGGCTATGTACAGGACGGTGCAGACACCATGGCTCCATAGTTCCTTACCAGGAAAGAGGAGAGGGACCGTCCACCTCCTTCCACCACCGCAGTCATTGCATTGGTGGTGCAGTAGGGGCCGCACGGACTGTACCTGTGCCTCTGTACAGCCTAGTGTTTCAATACCTCAGGGTGGTCAGGGCTGAGTCCGGCATCATGTCCCACATTGCGGGAGAGGATACGTGGAGGCGACACTTGCCCGTGCTCGCCCGTTGATGGTTTGGGGAGATTGGACCCTTTCAATAGGGTCCGTCGCCCCTGTGTCATCTTCATGGAAAGTAAAAAAGAAAAAAAGTCTGGGGAAAAAGACCAGACGTGTGCTTCCTATGGACACCAAGCATAAACTGGTCTCGCCGGCAATCAGAGCGAGGGTGTATACTGTGGAGGAGGAGCTAACCTTTTTTTAATTCACTTAGTGTCAGCCTCCTGGCGGCAGTAGCATACACCCACAGTCCTGTGTCCCCCAATGAGGCGAAGGAGAAAAGGTACGACGCACATTAGGTAGATATGGGTCTCCAGAGAGACCCATGTCCACCTCCTACTGACACTAAGCTGAAACTAATTAACTAGTAACTATGAACTAGTGCCAGTCGGTGGGGTGCATACTGCAGAGGAGGGGCTAACTTTTTTATGTGCATAGTGTCAGCCTCCTAGTGGCAGCAACATACACCCATGGTTCCTGTGTCCCCCAATGAAGCGATCGAGAAATATGAAAGTCGCAAATAGAAGGGGACCAGGAATGAAGAGATATTGGAGCATGATGGTAGCAGGGGGTGCAGGCCAAGGTAAGTCAGTGATACTTTGCAGACTGTCCTCTCTGTCTTACGTTTCCCTACCTAAAGAATAAGATTAGGACATTTTAGAAAATAACATAGGTAGACACAAGTCTAAGACCCAAAGCTGTCTCTGCCTCCTTCGTAACACTAAGCAAAATGGGTTAGGTAGGTAGGATGGTGTAGCCTGCTGAGAAGCCACCTTTTTTCTTTAAGTGTATTTCTAAATGGAAGCAGCATGCACCCATGGTTTCCTGTGTCCCACAATGAAGCTTCAGAGAAAATATATGTATTAATAATTAGTTAAAGTCACACTGTGATGCTTTCCTAGAAAACACAATGTGCAAAATAGAGGAATATTCTTCAACTCAGCGCAAAGCCTTGTGTGGTTTTTAGCCATTGCCATACCTTTCAATGAGCTGTTTGCCCAAAACTATTTTGGTTCCTTCCACTTTGATCAGCTCCTCGTTATCATTGTGTATCACGGTTTTTTCCAACTCCTCTTCTTGTTCTTCGGTCATTGCAACTGGATTTGATGGAGGCGCGTTTGTTTGGTTGTACAATGGGCAAAACTTGTTGGTTCTCATATGTCCAATTGCTCCACAAGCTCCACATTTTAGCTGAATAAAAAAACAGATGATTAAGGATATAGCTTAAACAGCTGACATTATGTGCATTAAATAAGCAATTCTTTAGCTAGTAGGAATTATCTGTCTAGTTCATGTTCAATATCTGAGCAATTTACAATATTTTCTCCACTGACCAACCTTCAGATCTGGACGCTCCTTCATTTTTTTGGGTTTCTTTTCAGGCGGACCTCTTAGTTTTTCCTTTTCTTGGTTACGTTTCAGTCTTCGCAGCTGCTCTTGGATTCTTCGCCTTTCTTTCCTCATCTCTTCACGATGTTGTTCATCAAAGAGGGCAAACTTCCGTCTTTAACACAGAGTAGTCAGGGTCACATAACACAAAAAGATGTAATTTTTCACCAAAATGTAATTACACCCATGGGAGTCTCCTGAAAATGGCAGAAGTACTCACATAAACTCATCATCTTTAGTGGTACGGATTCTACTGTAGGCATCAATAACAGCTGGTTTGCGCACAGTCTCACATCGAACATATTCTTTTCCATCCTCATCCCTAAATGTGCGGTAGATTTTCAGTCGACGTCCACTAGCGGCTGAATTTAAGCTGGTCACTGAAGCCGTGTCATCATCCTTGTGAGAGCCTCCTGGAGTACCTGCCCCTGTGGCCAAGAGAATAAGTTACTGACCACATCGGGGTCGGAGTAGGGGGTGGTGGTTTGGGGCCTTATCTAAATAAATAAAAATTCAGAAAGACTCAAAAGTCCTGCAAAACGACTGCTAGGTGTGGTAAAAGTGACAACAGAATACAATATAGCACTCATTCCTACTCTATTAACCAGTACATGGATGTAGTGCGCAGAACGGACAGATATACTTTTTTTCGGATTATAAGACGCACCAGACCATAAGACGCACCTAGGTTTTAGAGGAGGAAAATAGAAAAAAAATTGAAGCAAAAAATGTGGTCATGACATACTATTTTGTGGGGGGAGCTGCTGCTGACACTGCTATAGGGGCAACATCCCCCATCCTGGCATATATATGCCCCCCCATCTAGGCATACATGGTTCCCAATCCCCATCTAGGGATACATGGCCACCATCTCCATCCTGATATACATGGACCCCATCCTGGTATACATTGCCACCAGCCAGGTGTGCACGGGCCCCCCCATCGTGGTATACATATTCACCATCAAGCTGCGCACATTAAAAAAAAAAAATCATTCTACTCACCTTCCCCTCCGCTTCCTCACAGCAGAGTCCAGCTGTGATGCCGGCAGCTGCCTACAGCGTGTAAGAAGCGCATGATGTCACTGCGCCCTCACACGCTGAGGTCAGCTGCCGGAATATTCACTGCTCTCCACGCCTGGGACTATGGATGTGGAGAACAGTGAATATTCATCTTCTTTAATAGCAGGCACACTGTTAACTGCAGCTGTCGGCTTCCTGCAACGGGTGGGCGATCACGTGTGCCCGTTATTAAAGAGAATATACAGGGTGAGCCATTTATATGGATACACCTAATTATTTAGGTGTATCCATATAAATGACTCACCCTGTATATTGTATACTGTATATAATGGGAATGGTTGGTGATATCAACTTCCTGTTTGTGGTACATTAGTATATGGGAGGGGGAAAACTTTTCAAGATGAGTGGTGACCATGGCGGCCATTTTGGATCCAACTTTATTTTTTTCAATGGGAAGAGGGTCATGTGACACATAAAACTTATTGAGAATTTCACAAGAAAAACAATGGTGTGCTTGGTTTTAATGTAACTTTATTCTTTCATGAGTTATTTACAAGTTCATGACCACTTATAAAATGTGTTCAAAGTGCTGCCCATTGTGTTGGATTGTCAATGCAACCCTCTTCTCTCACTCTTGACACACTGATAGCAACATCGCAGAAGAAATGCTAGCACAGGCTTCCAATATCCGTTGTTTCAGATGCTGCACATCTGGTATCTTCACAGCGTGAACAATTGCCTTCAGAGGACCCCAAAGATAAAAGTCTAAGAGGGTCAGATCGAGAGTCCTAGTCACTAAGTATCCATACCTTCCCTCAATCATACAAATCACCACAATCCAAAAAGCATGCAACCACGGACATTCCCATAACATATCCAAAATACCCGCATCTTCGGTCAAGCATCTCGCACAATCAGAATGTGTCTCACACCGACCCTATATAAAAACTCAGGAGATCTGTAGGCACTATGTACGGTAAATAATTGTAACATACGACCAGGCTCGCCAAGTGACAATTTTGGAATATATTCTAAAATATACTCCCAAACTTCATCTTCCAATACTCTCAATTCTTGCTCCCATCTATCCCTTGCCCTAATAGGGTGTCACTTTAAAAAGGAGTGCAGCAGGTCCCTTCCATACAAATATAGTCTAATAAAATATCTTTCTGAACCATCAGCCCACTAATCTTCCTCTGCTGCCTATAAGCATGTTGAACCCTCAAATAAAACAAAAAAATCCGTATCTGGCACCTGGAATTCCTCTTGTAAGGATTCAAATTACCTCAACACTTGATTCATCAGTAATTGCGATACATAATAAATCCTTTTTCGCGACCAAGATTTTTGCTCCCCCAACTTATGAAATTCACCCAGATTTTCATTTAACCAAATAGGAGTATATATAGTTAATTCAGAAATCTCTCTGATCTTTTTAATCCTAGACCACGTTTTTTTTTGCACAAGACCCAAAGTGGAGAACCTCCTGCCCAACACTACCATCTTCCAACCCTTGAACCAAAGGAAACCTCCTAACGACATATTTAAGGACGGCCTGCACTGAACACCCCCCGTCAACTGATCCCCAACCTCTAACCTTGGGATGCCAGGAAGTATAGCCAAGGATTTGGCAAAGCCAGACACCCCCTCATCTTTAGGCCTCTGCAATATTTCTAATTAAATTCTGGGTTGACGTCCACCCCAAACCAAATCTCGAAATATGGAGTTAAGTCTTTGGAAAAAAACCCACGGGAGCAAGACTGGTGACTTATGGAGCATATAAAGGATTTTCGGCTTAAGAATCATTTTGGACAAATTCGTCCTACCCACCACCGAGAGACGCAGCCTGCGCCAAGCCTGAGCTTTATCTTTAAAATTTCCCCAAGAGCGGAAGCACATTTAACCTAAAATATTCCTTGACCGGTAAAGCAATCTGAATTCCCAGATATCTGAACTGATCAATGACTCTCAATTTAGAACAATCAAACTCTCCCAACTCACCCATTCTATCCCTCTCCACCATCGTAAGATTAGATTTATCCCAATTTATCCTCAGTCCAGACATAACTCCAAACCACTCAACGACTCAAGGGGATCCTCCAAAAACAGAAGAATATCATTGGCATATAACACAATCATTTCCTCCACCGGGGCATACTTAAAGCCTTTAACTCCTTTGCCCCCCCCCCCAAGGGTGGTTTGCATGTTAATGACCAGGCCAATTTTTACAATTCTGATCCTTTATGAGGTAATAACTCTGGAGCGCTCCAATGGATCCTGGTGATTCTGGCATTGCTTTCTCGTGACATTTTGTACTTGTACTTCATGATAGTGGTAAAATTTCTTTGACATGACTTGCATTTATTTGTGAAAAAAATGGAAATTTGGGGAAAATTTCGCAATTTTCCAACTTTGAATTTTCATTCCCTTAAATCACAGAGATATGTCACACAAAATACTCAATAAGTAACATTTCCCACATGTCTACTTTACATCAGCACAATATTGGAACCAATTTTTTTTTGTTAGAAAGTTATAAGGGTTAAAAGTTGACCAGCGATTTCTCATTTTTACAACAACATTTACAACCATTTTTTTAGGGACCACATCACATTTCAAGTCACTTTGAGGGGTCTATATGATAAAAAATTACCCAAAAGTGACACCATTCTAAAAACTGCACCCCTCAAGGTGCTCAAAACCACATTCAAAAGTTTATTAACCCTTCAGGTACTTCACAGGAATTTTTGGAATGTTTTAAAAAAAAAAAAAAAAATGAACGTTTAGCTTTTTTACACAAAAAAATTACTTCAGATCCAATTTGTTTTATTTTACCAAGGGTAACTGTTATGAATGGGTTACCGAGGAGGAGAGCAGGTCCAGGCTAAGCCACAGAAAACCAGAGAGGTTGGTACCTAAGCAGATTGCAGACCCCTGATCCTATCAACACAACTAGCAGTAGCCGTGGAGCGTACCTACGATGATCCTAGACGCCTTGGCACAGCCGGAGAGCTAACTAAGCCTAAAGCAAGAAAGGGGAACTCTAAACTGCCACAGAGCAGACCCCAAAAGGAATAGATAGCCCCCAAACATATATTGTCGGTGAGACAAGATGAAAACACAAACTTACAGGCAGGAAAATAGACTGAGCAAATGATGGGGCCCACACTGACTAGACAGGACAGGAAAGACACTGTCTGCAATCACGCAAAAAACCCTGCAAAAAGTCCAACACATCTGATGCAAAAAACACTGAAGTCACACGACTTTGCCCCCCACTATATCAGCACTCTGGTATATTTTGAAAGCAGAGCAAAAAGAGACCAATATAACAAGGGATAAAACAAACTGGTACAAGCAGTAACATATGGGCGGTGATTCAGCACAGCCCCAGCCGGGGCTGCCTGACCCACACCAAGAAGAGATAGACAAAACCAGATCAAATGCAAACAGAAAAGCAAATAAACCACTTAGCTGAACATGCAGGGACAGAGCTGGAGAAATCACACTTCAGGAGGAACAGGAAGCAAATCACCAGCAGGGATAGAGGGAGTCGGCTGTCTTAAATCCCAATCTGAAACCCCAGATCTCCAATCGTCATCATCATTATCAGGTGGCAAGCCTCTGTCAATCAGATCAGCTCCATTACCTCCAGTAACCACCAGAGGGAGCCCAGAAAGAGAACTAACTCGCAACCCCTCTGTCGATCTGACCAGCTCCACTACCTTCAGTAATAACCAGAGGGAGGCCAGAAAGTGAATTCACAACAAGTAACAGGAGAAATTGAACCCCAAAAGTTGTTGTACAAATTTTCCTGAATACGCTGACACCCCATATGTGGGGGTAAGTCACTGTTTGGGCACATGGCAGAGCTCAGAAATAGAGATTTTTGTGTACTCACCGTAAAATCCTTTTCTCCGAGCCATTTCATTGGGGGACACAGAGACAGCGGGTGATATGCTGCTTACCACTAAAAGGACACTAAGTAAACCAGAAAAAAAGTTTACTCCTCCCCTGCAGTATACACCCTCTCGCTGGATGAGATATCTCCAGTTCAGTGAAAAAAGCAGTAGGAGCTTAAACAGTCAACAATAACCATAACTATGTGGGACGTCCTAAAGCAGTCCCTGGGTGGGGAGCATACATCTGCTAATACCCCATGTACCACTGAGTCAACACTGAGGTACTGCCGATTACAGGATGTGTCTTCCGAGAGCTGCATCTGCGGAGGCCTGAGAATGAATTTGGTAATGTTTTGAAAAGGTATGCAGATTGGACCAAGCCGCAGCCTTGCAGACCTGTTCTGCCGAGGCCTGGTGCCGAATGGCCCAAGAGGTGCCCACTGACCGGGTATAGTGCGCCTTAATCCCCGCTGGGACAGGCGCATTCCTGACACGGTAGGATTCCTGAATCGCTGAGCGAATCCACCTGGCTAGCGTTGCTTTTGAAGCGGCTAGGCCCGCCCTATGCCCCTCTGGAACTATGAACAGGGCATCTGACTTGCGGAAGGGAGCTGTCCGCGAGATGTACCGTCTCAGCGCCCTAACCACATCCAGTGTGTGGTGGGCCTTCTCAATGCGATGGACTGGCGCCGGACAAAAGGAAGGCAAAACAATTCCCTCGTTGAGATGGAAAGAGGAGACGACCTTGGGCAGGAAGGACGGGGACGTCCTGAGAACTACCTTGTCCTGATGAAAATTCAGGAACGGAGAACGGCAGGACAGGGCTGCCAATTCCGAAACTCGTCTGATGTAATTGCCACTAGAAAGACCACTTTCCAAGAGAGGACGGTCAATGACACGTCCTGCAGCGGTTCGACAGGAGCCTCCTGTAAGGCCCCGAGAACCAGATTAAGGTCCCCATGATTCCAATGGCCTTCTATAAGGAGGCGTCACATGGGAAACTCCTTGAATAAACGTCTTGACCTGAGGTTTGGTGGCAATTTTGCGTTGGAAATTTGGCCCTTGAGCGAGCTAAGTGCGAGGCCTGATTTTAATCCGGATTGAAGGAACTCCAATATGGCCGGAATGGAGAACACCAGAGGGGAACGACCATGATAAGAAGATTTTCCAGGTGCAGTGATAGATATGCCTGGATACAGGCTTCCTAGCACTAATCATGGTGGAAATCACGTCGAGAGAGAACCCAGCCTGTGCTAAAATCCAGGATTCAACGGCCATGCCATCAAAGACAAGGCCCCGGAGTTCTGGTGGTAAATCGGGCCCTGAGAAAGCAGATCCGTGTGATCTGGAAGTCGCCAGGGGACGTCGGCGACTAGTTGTATTAGTTCTGCATACCATGCTCAGCGCGGCCAATCGGGTGTGACTAGGATCACTGGTACACCCTCCGCTCTGATCTTCTTGATGACCCTCGGAAGCAAGGGAAGAGGGGGAAAGATGTATGGGAGCCGGAACCGGTGCCATGGCAGAACTAGGGCGTCCGCTCCGATGGCGAATGGAACGCGCGATCGGGCAATGAACCGAGACACCTTGTTGTTTAGTCTGGAGGCCATAAGGTCCACATCTGGAGTCCCCCAACAATCACAAATCTGGTGAAAGACCTCCGGATGAAGAGACCACTCTCCTGAGGCAATGCCTTGGCAACTGAGAAAAGCTGCCGCTCAATTTTCTACGCCCGGGATGTGAATTGCTGAGATGGGCGAATGGTTGGTCTCGGCCCAATGTAGGATATGACTCACTTCGTGCATGGCCATCCTGCTCCGGGTACCTCCCTAGCGGTTGATATTTGCTACAGCCATGGCGTTGTCAGATTGGATCCTGATGGGGCGACCTGCGAGGAGATGGTGGAAACTCCGTAGAGCAAATCTGATCGCTCGTATCTCCAAAATGTTGATGGGGGACGTGACTCTCGGGTCGACCAACGACCCTGTGCCGTGTGGTGACGAAAGACAGCACCCCAGCCGAGAAGACTTGCGTTGGTGGTTACTACCACCCATCTTACTGGGAGAAAAGACCTCCCTTGATTCAGGGCTTGCATGACCCGCAGGGACAGAAGGATCCAACGGTCCAGGGAGAACGGGTTCTTGTCCCAAGCTAACAGCAACGCATGTTGTAAGGGACGGAGCTGGAACTGTGCAAATGGAACTGCTTCCATCGCAGCCACCATTTTTCCGAGAACACTCATGCTGAAACGAATGGAGTGAGAAGCTGGACGGGAAAGAGTCCGCACTGCATGTTGTAAGGCTTGCGTCTTTTCTGGAGGGAGAATGACCAACCCGCGGGAAGTGTCCAAGATCATTCCTAAAAAGGAAATCTGCTGAGCTGGTTTCGGGGAAGACTTTGCGAAGTTTATCTTCCACCCCAGGCGCGAAAGTGTATTTACTGTTATCTCCACGGATTCCTCACAGGCTGGAAGGGACAGACCCTTGATGAGCAGGTCGTCCAGATACGGTAACACCACTACTCCCCGAGAGTGGAGAATGGCCATGACAGCCGCCATGACCTTGGTAAAGACCCTGGGGGCGGTGGCGAGTCCGAAGGGCAAGGCAACGAACTGGAAGTGTTCCTCGTGAATTGCAAAACGCAGGAACTGCTGGTGAGACGGACAGATCGTAATGTGAAGGTAAGTGTCCTTGATGTCGATGGATGCTGGGAACTCTCCTTTTTCCATGGAAGCGACAACTGATCAGAGAGATTCCATTCGGAATTGCCGAACCGTGACAAACTGATTTAACAGTTTGAGATCCAGAATGGGTCGCATCGTCCCGTCCTTCTTTCGCACCACAAAAAGGTTTGAATAAAATCCTCTGAACCTTTCGTGATGTGGGACCGGAATGATGACTCCGTCCCTTAAGAGAGCCTGAACAGCCTGAAAGAAGGCTCTTGTCTTTCCCTTGGGGGGAGAGGAAAGGAAAAAGCGAGTTGGAGGGGGAGAGGAAAACTCTATCTTGTATCCGGAATCCACCAGCTCCCTGGCCCACTTGTCGAGGACGACCGCGAGCCAGGTGTGGCTGAAGGAAAGTAGGTGACCGCCTACTCTGTCAGCATCCGCCGGATACCGCAACAAGTCATTGGGTAGATCTATGAGATCTGGCTCCCCTGGATCCAGAAGCCCTAGGCCTGGGTTTCCAAGAGCGGTTAGGTCTGTATGAGACTCGGGAGCCTCTGTCTCCGCGCGGAGACGGACTTGATCCGGAAGATGTAGAGGAGGACCAACCGGAGTTGTTGCGACAAGAACGAAAGCGCGTTGGCTGTACGAGTTTACAGATATGACAGGGGAAATACCAAAGCCAGGTATCCATCCACAGACAGCTGTTTCGGGGTATTGCCCCTCATCAGTGTGGAGTAGGATTCTGGCTAGGTGGGAGCAATGCCTAGTAGACCAACATCACAAAACAATCACTGACCCCAGGGAGACCAGTCAAAGAAAACACAGCGGCAGCCGGCAAAGGCGCTCAATCAGTGAAATCCTAGCTGCAATGCTCCCTGGGAAATACGAATATGCAAATAAAGTCCGTGGAGCCTCATTTAAGAGTCTCAAACACAGGACTAGCCAGATTTTCCTCCAGGGAAGGATCAAGCCAGTCATATCTGTAAACTCGTAAAGAGCTGGATATTGACTTAAAGGGCCACTTAATATGGTGGTAAGGGTGGTTTCCGAAAGGAGCCACCCCTTGGCTGGGTCCTTCCCTGGAGGAAAATCTGGCTAGTCCTGTGTTTGAGACTCTTAAATGAGGCTCCACAGACTTTATTTGCATATTCGTATTTCCCAGGGAGCATTGCACCTAGGATTTCACTGATTGAGCGCCTTTGCCGGCTGCCGCAGTGTTTTGTTTCGTGATGTTGGTCTACTAGGCATTGCTCCCACCTAGCCAGAATCCTACTCCACACTGATGAGGGACAACACCCCGAAACAGCTGTCTGTGGGTGGATACCTGGCCTTGGTATTTCCCTTGTCATATCTATAAACTCGTAAAGAGCTGGATATTGACTTAAAGGGCCACTTAATATGGTGGTAATGGTGGTTTCTGAAAGGAGCCACCCCTTGGCTGGGTCCTTCCCTGGAGGAAAATCTGGCTAGCCCTGTGTTTTAGACTCTTTAATGAGGCTCCACAGACTTTATTTGCATATTCATTCTCTGAGGAGGCTGTTTGCCCCGAATACGGTATGCCTACAGCATCGCCGAGCGAATCCAATGGGCAATCGTGGACTTAGAGGCCTGGAGCCCCTTTTGACAATCTTCAGTGATGACAAGTAGGGAATCTGACTGACAAAAGGAAGCAGTCCTAGAGAGGTAGACTCGAATAGCTCTGACCAAATCCAGTTTGTGGAGGGACTTTTCCAATGGATGAACAGGAAAGGACATAGAGAGGAAAGGACAATGTATTCATTGATGAGAAAGGCAGAAACCACCTTGGGCAAAAAGGAAGGAACAGGACAGAGGACTACCTTGCCCTGGTGAAGAATCAGGAAAGAAGAAAGACACGACAGTGCTGCTAGCTCAGAAACTCTCCTGATAGACAATGGCGATTAGGAAGGCCACTTTCCAAGACAGGAGAGAAAACGAGATATCCTGGATGGGCTCAAAGGGGGCACGCTGAAGAAAGTCGAGAACAAGATTGAGATCCCATGGATCTACCGGAGGATGGTAAGGTGGCGCCAGGTGGGCGACCCACTGAATGCAAGTCTTCACCTGAGAAAGGGAAGCCAAATCTCTCTGGAACAGGACTGACAAAGCGGATACCTGACCCTTAAGGGTACTGAGCGATAGGTGAGAATCAAGGCCCACTTGAAGAAAGCCGAGGATGGACGGAAGGGAAAAGGACATCGGAAACAAACTGTTATCCTCGCTCCACCAGAAAAAGGCTTTCCAACATCTGTGGTAGATTCGTTAGGATGCCGTTTTCCTCGCCTTAAGCACGGTCTGGATGACCCTGGTAGAGAAACCGGCCTCTTTTAGGACTACGGCCTCAACGGCCATGCCGTTAAACTCAGAGACCGAGAACTCGGGTGGAAGAGGGGGCATTGCGAGAGAAGATCTGGACGGTCTGGAAGCTTCCAGGGAACGTCCGAGAGCGTGTTCACGAGCGCCACATACCAGGCCTGACTCGGCCAGTCTGGAGCGATGAGAAGAACTGGAACCCCTTCTGCCTATATCTTTTTTATGACTCTCAGAATAAAGGGGAGAGGCGGAAAAAGATAGGGGAGCTGAAACTGGGACCACAGGATCACCAGGGCGCCGCAGCCTAAGGCCCTCAATGTCCGGGGTGCCCCATCTCTGACATATTTGGTCTAAGATGGCGGGATTGAGAGACCACTCGCCTGACGTGATGCCCTGACAGATCAGAAAATCTGCTTCCCAGTTTTTCACCCCTGGAATGTGAACTGCTGATATGGCAGGGATGTGAAGTTCCGCCCATTGCAGAATCTTTGTCGCCTCTGACATGGCCTGTTTGCTGCGAGTCCCGCATTGGTGGTTTATGTACGCCACGACCGTGGCGCTGGCCGACTGAATGCGGACCGGCATGCCTGCGAGCAGAGACTGCCAGCGGAGAAGGGCAAGAACCAAGAAGGATTGCCCTGATCTCCAGGAGATTGATGGGCAGAAGGGTTTCCTGAGCGATCCAATGACCCTGCACTGTGTGATGAAGACTGCTCCCCAACCGAGGAGACTGGTGTCGGTGGTGATGACCTGCCACCGGAGAGGGAGAAAGGAGGAGGATAGCGTCCACCAAGTCAGTGATTGCCTCACTTTGAGAGGCAGAAGAACCACTCGGTCCAGGGAGACAGTTGTCTTGTCCCAAGCAGACAAGAGAGCCTGCTGAAGAGGACGGGTGTGAAACTGGGCATAAGGGACGGCTTCCATGGCGGCAACCATCTTCCCCAGTACCCTAATGCAAGACCCTAAAGGGAGAGGGAATGGTTTCCTTAGAGAGTGAATTACCTGAAGTAGAGGCGAAAACTTTACCTTCGGAAGGAAAATACGGGCCTGAGCGGTATCGAACTCCATACACAGAAACACCAGGCGCTGAGATGGAAGAAGGGAGGATTTCTCATTGTTAACTATGCAGCCTAGGCGGGCCAGAGTGTCCAGAGTGATCTGAATGCTGTGGTTGCATTCCTGGTGTGACTGTCCTTTGATCAGGAGATAGTCCAGGTAAAGGATTATGAGAATCCCCTTGCAGTGAAGGATGGTCCTCCTGGATTGCGAACCAAAGGAATCTCTGATGCTGCACACAAACATGAATGTGAAGATAAGCATCCTGAATGTCGACAGAGCAAAGAAACTCCCCCGGTTCCATGGAGGCGATCACCGAACGTAAGGACTTCATCCTGAAATGGCGGGTCCGAACATGGCGGTTCAACCGCTTGAGGTCCACAATCGGACGGAGAGACCCATCTTTATTCGGGACTATGAACAGATTGGAGTAAAACCCCGAAAACGGCTCGTTTGGAGGAATGGGCACAATTACGCCTGAGTGTAGAAGGGAAGAGACCGCCTGAAAAACCCCTGGAGCTTGACAGGGACTCTTTGACGGGTGCGAGATAAAGAACCGTCTTCCTGAGGTGGAAGAAAAGTCGATCTTGTAACCGGACATGACTATCTCCCTGACCCAGGCGTCGCTGACCACTGACAACCATGCGTCCCTGAAAAGAAGGCGTCCTCCCACCCTGGAAAGACTTCCAGGAGGGGGTAACCCGTCATTGAGAGGAAAACCTGTGAGAGCGGGATCTAGAGGGCTTTGAGAGACATCCCTTTGGTCTCCAGTGAGGTGCTGGTTTGAAGGATGGTTTTCTCCTTTCCCTTGGGATGGACGAGGGGTCTTGCTGGGAGGAAGTCCCCGAAGAAGAGAAAGGTTGAAAGGAGCGGAAGGTCTGGGGCCCTTTCCTATTGAAGGGACAATTGGGCTTAGACTGAGGAAGGGAAGTACTCCCCCCCCCCCCCGATGGCGTCCAAAATTATTTGGTCTAATTTGGACCCGAAGAGCCTGGACCCTTGAAATAACAGGTTTGTGAGAGATTTTTTAGATGTAGGATCTGCATTCCACACCTTTAACCAGAGGATACGGCGTATGGCGATGATATTGCTGCTTGCTCTGGCGGAACAGCCGGCCACATCCAAAGAAGATATTTGCCAGCATGAGCTATCTGATCCGCCAAATCTGCGAGTTCTTCCTTAGCAGCTGCAGCTACAATGCCCTGGCGGAGGATCTTAGCTCAGGCAGAAATAGACTTCGCCACCGAGGTTGAAGCGTAGCTGGGGCAGAGGGAAGCACCGGTCGCTTCAAAGGCCAATTTGGCTAGAGATTCAATCTGCCAGTCCTTGAGAGATGCACTATCTGGGAGGGACAGAACTGTCTTTGAGGCCAGGCGAGAGACCGGAGGGTCCACCTTTGGAGACTATGCCCATTTACCTGTAAGGTCTGGGCTGAATTGATACAGTATGTCTAACTGTCTCCTTCCAGGGAAGCGCTTTTCAGGGTGCTCCCAATGTTTGGCCATGGTCGCCTCGAACTCTTTATGATGGGGAAAGGTCCGAGGAGCATGTTTTACCCGTTTGAAGGAGACGGAGTGTTCTGGAGTGGGAACCTCATCCTCTTTTATCTTAAGAGTTTGAGTGCCAGCTAGAATAAGGCTATCAACCATGTCTTGCAGCTTGGAAGTCTGGTCTGAATCGGAGTCGGACCCAGATTGGGAATCCAGTTCAGACCCAAACGCCTCCTCCGAGAAGGGGGAATGGGGATAAAGGGGCAATCTGGAAAGGATACAGGGGCCCGGGGAACTGGATGAGGAGCTAGGGAGAGTTTGCTTCCTAGATTCTTTTCCCGATCTGTCCCTGGAAAGGTCGATGTCAGGTGTGTGCAAATCACCCTGTGAGGCTTTCAGAACACTGGTGGCGGCAGATAAATTCAGAAGACATTCCAAGGCCTGGACGAGGGCCTGTGATATTTTTGTCAGTTCCGAGACCGACAGAGACATGGCAACAGCCCACTCTAGAGGGAGGGATGTGCTCTCATCCCGGGTTATTAAGAGTGCTCCTGTGGGGCAGACATGGTGGAAGGACTGCAGGACGGGCAGAGGGGGAACGGCTGACCTGAGGACCACTTTCTCTTGCAGCGGGCGCAGGCGTAATGAATTATGGTGGGCTTTTAGGGAGGACCAGAAGCCCCTGCAGAGTTGGGCATAAGTTTGGTGATACTGCTGATGAGAGCTATACTGGTAAAGAGTGATAGAGCTATACTGCTGAGGAGTGCCATAGTGTAAGAGGGACAGGGAAGGGGAGCAGAGCAGAGCCTACCCGATGCCTTTCAGATGACCGCATTGTCTAATCTGCGTGGAGTAGGAGAAGCAGGTAGTGGAGAAATGCCGCAGGAGCTCAGGAGTTAAGATTGCTGGGGACCACGATGAGCTGCACGATGCGCTGGTGTGAGTGGCCAGGCTACACTACAAGGAGAAAGCGAAAGGCTGACTACAATTGGTTGGGGGGCGTGGCTAGTCAGAAGAACTATCAGCCAGCACAAGAGGGTCACAAATAGGCTTGATGGCGGGAGGCGTGTCCCCGCCTGAAATGGAGTTCTGAGAGGCTGCTGAGCGACGCACGAAGAGCGGGGGGGCGAGGCCGGGGGAAGAGCCGGCTGTTGAAGCCAAACGCAGGGAGATGAATGGCTTTGTGCGCCGGGGGCGTGTCAAGCCCGGGGAATGAGCTGGCCATGCGGGGGAGGGTGCCTCTGCAATTGGGGGGGGGGGGGTCGTCCGGGGGGGTGGCCGCAAGGATCTCCATGACTCAGAGGAAGGTAGTGATGGCGTGCAGCAGAGAGAAAAGGCACCGAATACAAACGGTGAGCCTAGCTGGGCTGCTAAGCCGGCGGTTTCTTTGAAAAATAGCCTGCTGCAGACTGTAGTCTGCCGATGGGGGATGAGGTAACAAGAAGGAAGACATACACACCAGCCACAGTGGTGATGTCCAGGGTCCTCTTGGCTGATGAGATCTCGTAAGGTACCCCCGGATAGTGGAGGATCGCTGTAAGACAGGGATCCTCCTTCCCGCACCAATTTTGGATGGTGCAGAAGACGGCATCAACCCCTTACAAGAATCATAGAATCGTAGAGTTGGAAGGGACCTCCTGGGCCATCTGGTCCAACCCCCTGCTCAAAGCAGGATTCGCTAAATCATCCCAGTCAGATGTCTGTCCAGCCTCTGTTTGAAGACTTCCATTGAAGGAGAACTCACCACTTCTCGTGGCAGCCTGTTCCACTCATTGATCACTCTAACTGTCAAAAAGTTTTTTCTAATATCTAATCTGTGTCTCCTCCCCTTCAGTTTCATCCCATTGCTTCTAGTCTTTCCTTGTGCAAATGAGAATAAAGTTGATCCTTCTACAATGTGACAGCCCTTTAGATATTTGTAGACAGCTATTAAGTCTCCTCTCAGTCTTCTCTTTTGCAAACTAAACATTCCCAAATCCTGCAACCTTTCCTCATAAGACAGGGTTTGCAGACCGGTCACCATTCTGGTCGCTCTTTTCTGAACTTGCTCCAGTTTGTTGATGTCTTTTTTAAAATGTGGTGCCCAAAACTGGACACAATATTCCAGATGAGGTCTGACCAAAGAGGAGTAGAGGGAAATAATGACTTCACGTGATCTAGACTGTATGCTTCTGTTAATGCATCCTAGAATTGCATTTGCCTTTTTTGCTGCTGCATCACACTGTTGACTCATATTCAGTCTGTGATCTATTAGTATACCCAAGTCTTTTTCACATGTGCTGTCACTTAGCCCTATTCCTCCCATTCTGTATATGCTTTTTTCATTTTTATTGCCCAGATGTAGTACTTTGCATTTCTCCCTGTTAAAAAACATTCTGTTAGTTGCTGCCCACTTCTCCAGTTTATTTAAATCTTTTTGAATCCTCTCTCTCTCTTCTCTAGTATTAGCTATCCCTCCTAGCTTTGTGTCATCAGCAAATTTAATCAGTTTACCCTCAATTCCTTCATCTAAATCATTGATAAAGATGTTGAACAATACAGGGCCCAGGACAGAGCCCTGTGGTACCCCACTTGAGACATTCTTCCAACTGGATGTGCAGCCATTTACGACCACTCTTTGGGTCCGATCACTAAGCCAGTTATGAATCCACCTAACAGTTGCCTTGTCCATTCCATACTTAGTCATTTTTTCAATAAGGATTTTATGAGAGACTTTGTCAAATGCTTTGCTGAAGTCAAGATATACTATATCTACAGCATTTCCTTGATCCACCCAATCAGTGATACCGTCATAGAAGGAAATTAAGTTAGTCTGACATGACTTATTAGTTACAAACCCATGCTGACTCTGTTTAATCACTTCATTCTTATCCAGGTATTGACATACATGTTGTTTAATAATTTGTTCAAAGATCTTTCCTGGTATAGAAGTCAGACTCACCGGCCTATAGTTGCCTGGGTCCACTTTCTTCCCCTTTTTGAAGATAGGAACAACATTTGCTCTTCTCCAGTCTTCTGGCACTTCTCCTGTTCTCCAAGCTGGTGACCACCGTCTTCCTCTCAGCCCTCTTCGAGGAGAGGAGTGAGGAGGGGAAAAACAGGATTTTGGTTGCTTACCGTAAAATCTGTTTCTCAGAGTCTTCATTGGGGGACACAGGAACCGTGGGTGTGTGCTGCTGTCACTAGGAGGTTGACACTATGCCATGAAAAAAATGTTAGCTCCGCCTCCGCAGTATACACCCCTCCAACCGGCTGTAGGACAATCAGTTAGTGAAAAAGCAGTAGGAGGGGACATTGACTTACATGATAATCATATAATTTTTACAGATAATAAAATCATGGGAGGGCGCTGTGTCCCCCAATGAAGACTCTGAGAAACAGATTTTACGGTAAGCAACTAAAATCCTGTTTTCTCTTTTGTCTCATTGGGGGACACAGGAACCGTGGGACGTCCAAAAGCAGTCCCTGGGGTGGGAGAAGACAGAAACTTCCTTCAGGTCGTAGAACTCACCACTGCCGCCTGCAAGATTCTACTGCCTAGGCTGGCGTCCGCTGAAGCATAGGTATGGACCTTATAGAACCTTGAGAAGGTATGCACGGACGACCATGTAGCAGCCTTGCACAACTGCATGGCTGATGCCCTATTGTGTACTGCCCAGGAGGCGCCCACCGCCCAGGTTGAATGGGCCTTGACCCCAGCAGGGGACACCCTGTCCTTCACCCGGTAGGCTTCCAGAATTGCCATTCTGATCCAGCGGGCAATTGTTGCCTTAGAGGCCAGCAGGCCTCTTCTCCCCCCGTTGGGTATAACAAAGAGCGAGTCTGCCTTCCTGAAGGGAGCGGTCCTGGCTAGATAGACCCTTATCGCCCTGACCAGAGGATGGGTTGGGGAGGGACAAAATGACGGAAGGATTATATCCTCGTTCAGGTGGAAGGCCGATACCACCTTGGGAAAAAAGTTAGGAGGAGGCCGCAAAACAACCTTGTCCTGGTGCATAATCAAAAATGGAGGGCGACAGGACAATGCCGCTAATTCTGAAACCTGCCTAATAGAGGTGAAGGCTACGACAAATACCATTTTCCAGGATAACAAAGACATGGGAGCTTCCTGGAGGGGTTCAAAGGGTGAATCTGTCAAGGCTTCAAAGACCGAGTTAAGATCCCATTGGGCCACTGGGGATCTGTAAGGAGGGACTGCATGTGTCACCCATTGCAGAAAGGTCTTAACCTGTAAGCGGGAGGACAAATTTCTTTGAAAAAGAATAGAGAGAGCAGATACCAGACCTTTCAAGGAACTTAGGGCAAGACCGGCATCTAATCCTGCCTGGAGAAAGGCTAGTACAGATGACAAGGAACAGGGCATAGGTGTGATGTGATTAGACTCACACCAGCCAAAATAAGCCTTCCAGGCTCGATAATAGACCATGGAAGAGGATGGCTTCCTAGCCTGGATCATTGTATTAATGACTCGATCCGAAAATCCCGCTGCTCTCAGTATTGTGGTTTCAACGGCCATGCCATCAAATTAAGCAACCGAGAATTCGGGTGGTAAAACGGCCCCTGAGCCAGGAGGTCTGGCCTGTCGGGGAGTCTCCAGAGGGGGGCACGAGAGAAGATTGAAAATTTCTGCAAACCAGGCCCTCCTGGGCCAGTACGGGGCGATCAATATGACCGGCACCCCTTCCACCTTGATCTTCTTTAGCAGTCTGGGCAGGAGAGGAAGGGGAGGGAACAGGTAAGGGAGTCTGGACTGTGTCCAGGGAATGACCAGAGCGTCGACCCCTATTGCTAGAGGATCGCGGCATCTTGAGACAAACTGTTGGACCCTTCTGTTCTGTCGCAACGCCAGAAGGGCCACGTCTGGAGTCCCCCATAACCGGCATATCTGACAGAACACGTCCTGACGTAAGGACCATTCTCCTGCTGCGAGCCCCTCCCGACTGAGGAAGTTGGCGGCTGTGTTGTCTGTGCCGGGAATGTAGACTTCCGAAATTGCCGGAATTGCTGTTTCCGCCTAGTTGAAGATTCTGGATACCTCGGCCAGTGCCCGGCGACTCCTGGTTCCCCCTTGGTGATTGATGTATGCCACCGCAGTGGCATTGTCCGTTTGAATCCGGACTGGCTAGAAAGACCGCCCTCAGTTCTAGAATGTTGATTGACAGTGAGGATTCTCGCCTTGACCATCGTCCCTGGACCGTCAGGTGACGGAATACTGCACCCCAGCCCAGGAGACTGGCATCTGTAGTTACCACCTGCCAGTGGACAGGGGGAAAGGGTCGTCCCAGATGAACGAGGGGGGAGGTCAGCCACCACTTGAGGGACTGCCTGGTCTGAATGCAAGGGAGGAAGGGGCGATCCAGCGAAGAGATGGACCTGTCCCACTGAAGAAGGATATTCCTCTGAAGTATCCTGGAATGGAACAGAGCAAAGGGTATTGCCTCTGAGGCTGCCACCATCCTCCCCTGGACTCTCATGGCAGCGCGAAAGGATAGAAGTCAGAATTTTAACAGAGAGCGAATTCTCTGCTGGAGGGTAATCCATTTTCTTTCTGGGAGAAAGACCCTCCAGAGGCTGGTGTCTATTAGCATCCCTAAGAACTCTAGGCGTTGTGTTGGCGTTAGGTGAGATTTCTCCCTGTTTACGATCCAACCAAACCGGGACAGCGTGTTTAAAACCACCGCTAGGTTTTCCCGGGTCTGAGCGAAGGAGGGGGCTTTGACGAGAATATCGTCGAGATATGGTAGTAATACTATGCCTCTGACCCTTAATATAGCTGCCATCGCTGCAATAATTTTTGTAAAAATTCTGGGGGCTGTTGCCAGCCCAAATGGCAGGGCCACAAACTGGAAATGCTGCCGTTGGACAGCGAAACGCAAAAACCTTTGATGTCCCTGAAAAATGGGGACGTGCAGGTAGGCGTCCCGGATATCTATGGAATATAGGAATTCCTGATCCTCCATAGTCGTAATTACCGACCTAATCGACTACATCCTGAAATGGCGTAAGCAGACCCATCTGTTTAGCCTATTGAGGTCTAGTATTGGACGAACTGAGCCATCCTTTTTTGGTATCACAAACAGGTTTGAGTAAAAACCAGTAAAACGTTAGTGCTTGGGAACAGGGATGATTACTCCTGCGTTGAGGAGAGAGTCAATTGCCGCAAAAAAACCTAGAGCCATAGCAGCGTCTTTTGGTGGTTGTGATAGAAAAAAACGGTCTTGCGGAAGCGCGTTGAAGTCTATCTTGCATCCTGTGAATACCACCTCCTTTACCCAGATATCCTCTACTGAACTCTGCCAGACATATCTGAAGAGGAGAAGGTGGCCTCCTAGTCTGGGAGAGGTACTGGGAAGGGAGTTGGATTCCCTGCCGGCATCAGGCTGAAGCGGCTCTGCTTGGCCCTGACCTGGTAGCTCTGCTATGGGAACTGTGGGAATGCCATGAAGGGCTAGCCCGAAAGGAAACCCTCCTCCTATCACTAGGTGCTTGCGACCTCTGTGGGCCCTGAGCATAAGTGCCTGTCGCTGGGGCACGGCAAAAGGGCTGAAAGGTTTGAGCCCTACGTTTGAAAACATCGACGAGGCTTGGCCTGAGGGAGAAGGGAGAAGGGATCCGTTGCATCCTTAATGATCTGATCTAACATTGACCCAAAGAGTCAGGCACCCTGAAAACCAGGATTTTTGGTTGCTTACCATAAAATCTGTTTCTTGGAGCCTTCATTGGGGGACACAGGAATCATGGGTGTATGCTGCTGCCACTAGGAGGCTGACACTATGCGCAGAGAAAGGTTAGCTCCTCCTCCGCAGTATACACCCCACCGACCGGCACTAATTTCGTCAGTTAGTGAGAAAGCAGTAGGAGAAGTAACAAAATAGAGTGAAACAGAACAGACAACTCAACTGTAACCAACAAACAACATAAGAACAGGAGTTGCAGAACATGGGAGGGTGCTGTGTCCCCCAATGAAGGCTCCGAGAAACAAATTTTACGGTAAGCAACCAAAAATCCTGTTGTTTTCTCTATCGCTTCATTGGGGGACACAGGAACCATGGGACGTCCCAAAGCAGTCCCTGGGGAGGGAGAAGCAAACTTTCATTAGGTCTGAGAACTCACCACCGCCGCCTGCAAGATCCTTCTGCCTAGGCTGGCGTCCGCCAAAGCGTAGGTGTGGACCTTGTAAAATTTGGCAAACGTGTGGATCGAAGACCAGGTTGCAGCTTTGCAAAGCTGCAGCGCGGAAGCTCTGTTGCGCACCGCCCAGGAGGCACCCAAAGCCCGTGTAGAGTGAGCTCTAATTCCAGGAGGGGACACTCGATGCTTGACCCGGTAGGCTTCCAAAATTGCCGATCTGATCCAGCGAGCAATAGTAGCCTTGGAGGCCGGCTGACCTTTCCGCGCACCATCTGGAATGATGAAAAGTGAGTCTGTCTTTCGCAAGGGAGCCGTCCTAGCCAGGTAGACCTTCATCACCCTGACCAGGTCTAGCTTGTTCAAGGTGCGCTTAAGAGGGTGGATTAGACCCGGACAAAAAGGACGGAAGAACAATGTCCTCATTTAGGTGGAAAGTGGACACCACCTTAGGAAGGAAGGAAGGTGGGGGCCGCAGGACCACCTTATCCTGGTGGAGCACCAAGAAAGGGCCGCCAATTACGACACTTGCCGGATGGAGGTGATGGCCACCAGAAAGGCTACTTTCCAGGAGAGAAGGGATAGGGAAACTTCCCTGAGAGGTTCAAAGGGTGAACCTTGAAGAGCCTCCAGGACCAGATTGAGATCCCATGGATCCACGGGAGCGCGGTACGGAAGTGCCGCATGAGCCACCCCCTGAAAAGTCTTGACCTGTGGTCGGGAGGATAACGTCTTCTGGAAAAGAATGGAAAGCGCCGAGACTTGACCCTTTAAAGAGCTGAGGGCAAGGCCCGCGTCTAGGCCTGCCTGGAGGAACGCCAGGATAGAAGGGAGTGAAAAGGACATGGGCGGAATGTCATTGGCCTCGCACCAAGTGAAATAGGCCTTCCACGTACGATAGTAAATTCTAGAAGACGATGGCTTTCTAGCCCGGATCATGGTGTGAATAGCCCAATCCGAAAAACCTGACCGTTTCAGAACCGCGGATTCAACAGCCACGCCGTTAAATTGAGCGGCCGAGAATTGGGGTCGCAGATTGGACCCTGAGACAGCAGATCTGCTCTGTCTGGAAGCTTCCAGGGGGCGTCCGCGAGAAGGTTGACAATGTCCGCGAACCAAGAGCTTCTGGGCCAATCCGGAGCGATGAGAATGACTGGTACCCCTTCCGCCTTGATTTTCTTCAACAGCTTGGGAAGAAGAGGAAGGAGAGGAAACAGATAGAGGAGCTTGAACTGAGACCAGGGAATGGTCAGAGCATTGGCGCCCACTGCGAGAGGATTTCGGGCCCTGGAGACGAATTGTGGGACGTTCCTGTTCAGGCGAGACGCCAGCAGATCTACGTCCGGAGTCCCCCAACGACGGCAAAGCTGATGGAAGACGCCCTGATGTAAGGACCACTCTCCCGCTACGAGGCCCTCGCGGCTGAGAAAATCGGCGGCCCAGTTGTCCACGCCGGGAATGTGCACCACGGATATCGCTGGGACTGATACCTCTGCCCAGTGGAGAATCTTGGGACACCTCCGCTAGTGCCGAGGGATTCTGTGTCCCCCCTTGGTGGTTGACGTATGCCACCGCTGTGGCATTGTCTGTCTGAAACTGGATCGGCAGACCCCTGAGAAGCCTTTCCCAGTGAATGAGAGACAGATAAATCACCCGTATCTCGAGGACGTTGATCGGCAGAGTTGTCTCTTGTGTTGACCACCGACCCTGAACAGTCCGACTGCGAAACACTGCATCCCAGCCGAGAAGGCTGGCATCCATTGTCACAATCTGCCAGTGAATCTGAAGGAATGACTGGCCTAGGGAAATGAGCGGTGACGTCAGCCACCAATTGAGGGACAGTTTGACCCGGGACGAGAGGCGAATTGGACGATCCAGGGAAAAGACAGACCTGTTCCACCGAGACAGAATGGCCTGTTGAAGCGGTCTCGAGTGAAATTGAGCAAAGGGAATCGCTTCGGCCGTCGCCACCATCTTTCCCAAGACTCTCATGGCTGACCGGAAAGATGGAAGCTGGGGGCTCTGCAGCGATCGTACATCCCGAAGAGAGATCATCTTCTCTTCAGGGAGAAAGACCCTCAATCGACGGGTGCCAAACAATAAGCCTAGAAACACAAGACGTTGTGTCGGAACAAGGCAGGACTTCCTTTTGTTGACGGGCCACCCGAATCTGGACAGGGTGTCGAGAACGATGGTTAGACTTTCGAGAGCCTGGGGAAAAGTCGGAGCTTTGATTAGAATGTCGTCGAGGTACGGAAAGAGGACGAGACCTCTGATCCTCAACAGGGCCATCAACGCCGCCATGATCTTTGTAAACACTCTGGGAGCGGTGGCGAGACCGAATGGCAGGGCGACAAACTGGAAGTAGTCCTGATGAATTGCGAAACGCAGGAATTTGATGCCCGGGAAATGGGGACATGCAGATAGGCATCTTGAATGTCTATTGAGCACATGAATTCCTGCGCCTCCATGGAAGGGATTACTGACCAAAGGGACTCCATCCTGAAATGTCACAGGCCGACCCTTTTGTTCAGTAATTTGAGATCCAGAATGGGCCGAACCGCGCCGCCTTTTTTCGGCACTACAAACAGGTTTGAGTAAAATCCTGTGAATCGTTCTGTTTCGGGAACGGGCACAATCACCCCGGAACTGAGAAGAGAGGCGATGGATGCAAAGAAACCCGGAACTAAGGCGGGGTCTTTTGGAGGTCGGGACTCGGAGAAGCAATCCTGGGGCCGAGAAATGAACTCTATCTTGTATCCTGAGGATACAACTTCCCTGACCCAAGCGTCTTCCACCGAGGCAAGCCAGACGTTTCTGAAAAAAAGAAGTCGGCAGCCCAGTTGGGAAGGCGCCTCGGGACTTTGTTGATAGTCATGCCGATGTGGACCGTTCAGGTCTGGACCTGGAGGATCTGCCTTGGGAGGAGTGAGATTGCCAGGAGGGAGTGGGCCTAAAGGAGACCTTCTTCCTATCCTGGCGGGCTTTCAGCTTTTGTTGGTTGGAAAAAGGTTCTGTCGTCGCGACGCGGTGGAAAGACCGAAAGGGCCGAAACTGACGCCTTGGAGGGGGTCTACGAGGTTTGGACTGAGGGAGAAGAGCGCTTGCGCCCCCAGTGGCGTCTTTAATAATCTGGTCCAGCTGGGATCCGAAGAGACACGCTCCCTGAAAAGGGAGATTGGTAAGGGACTTTTCTGATGACAAATCCACCTGCCAAGCCTTAAGCCAAATTGTACGCCAGATTGCAACTACATTGCTGGACGCTTGAGCCGCGCAATACGCGGCATCTAAGGAGGCAGAGACCAAATATTCACCTGCATGGGAGATCTGGTTGGCTAGCTTGGCCAGCAGCTCTGGCTGGGCTCCATCAAGAATGCCTTGGCAGAGATCCTCCGCCCAAGTAGCTATGGCCTTTGCTACCCAAGTGGAAGCAAAAACCAGACTTAGCACCTTCGCAGCCGCTTCGAATGCTGACTTTGCTAAAGATTCTATGATCCTGTCGTTAGAATCCCTCAGAGATGCCACACCTGAGATCAGAAGGACCGTGTTGTTAGATAGCCTGGAAACAGGAGCGTCTACAGAGGGGGAAGCCGACCAGTTGTCGGCGAGCTCTTGAGAAAATGGATACAGCACGCCGAGACGCTTCCCTCTTTGAAAGCGCCTGGTCGGATTTTCTCTCTCCCTGGTAAGGAGCTTGTCAAACTCAGAGTGAGAAGCGAAGACCTTGGAAGGTGTTTTTGCCCGTCTGAACGAAACCTCCTGATCTGAGGGTTTCGCAGGAGAGTCTGTGATCTCAAAAGTGTGGTTAATCGCTGCAATGAGGTTCTGTACCGTAACCTTCATGTCCGCGATATGGTCCGAATCCAGCTCTAAAATCCCTTCGGATGGCGAATCCAAGAACGCTTCGCCTGACTCGGGGGAGGAGGCACGGTAAGGAGACTGCTGGGAAGGACTATGTGGTGAGATGGGGCAAGGAGAGGATTCCGGCCGGAGATCCTGCCTGGGCCTCTTGCGGCTAATGCTGGCTGGCTCAGATGGAGCCTCTTGTGACCTGCTGGATCCTGCAGAAGTGTCCAGGGGCAACTTATCAAGAACGGCCACTAGGGTCTGAGACACACTAGTGATATCCGCCACTGATTGTGATAGAGATGAAGCCCACCCAGGAATGGGGGATTCACTCTCACGTGGAGCAATAGGGGGCTCCTGGGTGGCGGGCTCAATAGGATTGCTGCAGTCGAGGCAGAGGGGAGTGGACTGACCTGAGGGAAGTTTGCGTTTGCAAGATGAACATGCAAAGTACTTAACTAAAGTGCAAGTGGAGGAAGCAGGAAGATGAGCACAATCATGCTTAGAGTTAGACATAATAAAGAAAAGTCACTGAAGCGGTGCCGGAAGGTTGGGGTACAGGAGGCAGAGGAGGGTGTCAGTCTGCAGTGCAGAGCTTCTCACGGTCCGGTGTCCTGTAGATACCTCTAGCAAGCGATGCTGCACAGCTCGTCTGGACCTGCAGTGGCCACAGGCAGAGGAGACGGTGGGCGGGCCTAAAACGGGCGGGAGAGAAGCCCGCCTAAGGTGAAGGCGGGGGGCGTGGTCGTGACGCAGGGCAAGGCCCAAATTGAAGCCGGGGCCTGGAGTAAATGCGGCCGCCGCCGGGAAATGCGGGGCGGCGCGGAGACATCGCTGCACTGCCGCGGCGACCGCTCCCGACTGGATCCCTGCCTGAAGCCCGGCTGCAGAGATGGAATAAGATAAGTGCAGCCGGGGGGGGGGCAGGGTGAGGAAAGAGGCTGTCACGGGGGGCAAAAGTTGAGAGGAGCCGTGATTCCTCGGGAGACATGCCACTCAGGAGCCCCATACTTACCCTCTGCCTGTTCCGTCTTCTGAGGAGGAAAAACCTGGGGAAAGAAGAGGTACATTCATCATCCAGGTGGCAGTAGAAGGATGTCCGCGCCTCTTCCAAACCGACAGGCTCTTGTGGGCGAGTGGGTGGGAGACGGGGGACGAGGACCAGTCTGGATCGCCTGACACGCATCCGTGTTAGGGGATCTTGGTCCTGCTGTGGAGAGCTATGAGGATACGGGGTGGCAGTACACGCCGTACTCATAGTTTCTTTGTGGGACTACAGATGTGACCATTCACTCTGTATCCCTCCGGAAACCTGAAAAGAAACGACGCACACTGAGATAGATATGGGTCTAATGAAAGACCCGTGTCCACCTCCTACTGACACTAAGCTAAACTGACGAAACATGGATTTTTGTGAGTACTCACCGTAAAATCCTTTTCTCCGAGACGCTCATTGGGGGACACAGAGACTGTGGTGGGGTGTGTGCTTCTGCCGTCTGGAGGCCGACACTAAGTGTACAAAAAAAGAGTTAGCTCCTCCTCCGCCGCATACACCCTCGCCCCTAGGCCGGGCGTAACTCAGTTTAGTGCATAAGCAGTAGGAGAACGCGCCTTAAACTCAGGCAAGAAACTATATGTCTGAAAAAGGGGGCCACCCTAAACCTTGTACAAGGAATTGTAAAACTCAAAATAAGTAAATGCCAACTGGCTGATAGGGTGGGTGCTGTGTCCCCCAATGAGCGTCTCGGAGAAAAGGATTTTACGGTGAGTACTCACAAAAATCCATGTTTCTCCTTCGTCTCATTGGGGGACACAGAGACTGTGGGACGTCCTAAAGCAGTCCTCTGGGCGGGATCTTAGCTCACCCAATCCATGCTAATTTGCGCCCCTGATTAGAGGTGCGCAACTGCTGCCTGGAGAATCTTTCTTCCCAGGCTTGCATCCGAGGATGCCTGGGTATGTACGTTATAATGTTTGACAAACGTATGTAAACTGGACCAGGTAGCTGCTTTGCATACCTGCTCCGCTGAAGCCTGGTGTCGTAGTGCCCATGAGGCACCCACTGCCCGTGCCGAGTGAGCCTTGATCCCTGCCGGAACCGGCGTGCCACTGATTTGATAAGCTTCTTGGACCGTCAGGCGAACCCATCTGGCCAAAGTCGCTCTGGACGCAGCGAGCCCCTTCCGCCGTCCCTCTGGAACCACGAATAGAGAATCTGTCTGGCGGAATGGCGCCGTCCTTGTCACATACCTCCTAAGAGCTCTTACCAGATCCAGGGTGTGCAAAGCCTTCTCTACCCTGTGCACCGGTGCCGGGCAAAATGAAGGTAAGACGATGTCCTCGTTGATATGAAATGCAGACACAACCTTCGGCAAGAAGGGGGGAGCTGGCCTTAAAACTACCTTATCCTTATAAAAGGTTAGGAACGGTGGTTTACAAGATAAGGCCGCCAATTCCGAAACCCGCCTAATAGACGTTATGGCTACTAGAAAAACGACCTTTCTGGACAGGTAAGGCAAGGATACCTCTTGCAATGGTTCGAAAGGGGCCTCCTGAAGGGCTCTGAGCACCAAGTTCAGGTCCCATGATTCCGTCGGCGCCTTATAGGGGGGTACTAAATGTGCGACCCCTTGCATAAACGTCCTAACCTGCCAGACGGAAGCGACTTTTCGTTGGAAAAGTACCGACAGGGCCGAGATTTGCGTTCTGAGGGAACTCGGGGCCAACCCTGCGTCCAGCCCTGCCTGTAGAAAAGCCAGTACGTTGGGGATCGAAAAAACCAGAGGAGCCACTTCACGATCCCTACACCAACGGAAGAAAACTTCCCAACTTCCTCGCCGAGGAAGGCTTTCGGGCACTCACCATCGTGGCCGCCACATCGCGTCTGAATCCTGCCTGTGTTAACAGCCAAGATTCAATGGCCACGCCGTCAAACACAGGGCCCCTAAGTTCGGATGGCAGATCGGCCCTTGGGACAGTAAGTCCGGCCGATCTGGAAGACGCCAGGGTACGTCCACCACTAGTTGGACCAGATCTGCGTACCAGGCCCGCCGGGGCCAGTCCGGGGCCAGCAGAATTGCTGGAACCTTCTCTCTCCTTATTTTCCTGATAACTCTTGGAAGCAGCGGCAGCGGGGGGAACAAGTACGGGAGACGAAACTGGCTCCACGGGAGCACCAGCGCGTCTGCTGCGATTGCCTGCGGATCGAGGGATCGAGCAACAAACCTTAGTACTTTGGCATTCTCTCTGGATGCCATAAGGTCCACGTCTGGTGTCCCCCACCGTTGGCAGATCTGCTGAAAGACCTCGGGGTGCAGGGACCATTCCCCTGCCGCGACCCCCTGTCGGCTGAGAAAATCTGCCGCCCAGTTTTCGACTCCTGGGATGTGCACCGCTGAAATTACCACGCGGTTCTTCTCCGCCCAACGTAGTACCAGTCCGACCTCGCGCATGGCTGCCTGGCTGCGCGTGCCCCCTTGATGGTTGACATATGCTACTGCTGTAGCATTGTCCGTCTGGATGCGCACCGGCTGGTGTCTCAGGAAACACTGGAAATGTTGTAGGGCCAATCGTATTGCCCGTATCTCCAGAATGTTGATCGGGAGAACTATCTCCTGAACGGACCACCGCCCCTGGGCTATGTGACTCTGGAAAACTGCTCCCCAACCTTGCAGGCTTGCATCGGTCGTCACCACCAACCATTGTTCCGGGGGAAAGGGTTTCCCCTGGACCAGAGACGAGTCGCGAGACCACCACCGGAGAGAACTCCGTACCAGCGGAGACAACTTGCACCGATGACTGAGAGACAGCAGCCTCCGGTCCCATGCTGTCAAGAGCGCATGCTGAAGCGGACGGAGATGGAACTGGGCAAACGGGATTGCTTCTATCGCCGCCACCATTCTGCCCAAAACTCTCATGCCATACCGGATGGACCTGGAGCCCGGCTGTAGAAGGTTCCATATCCCTTGCTTGATTTTTTGCGCCTTGTCCTGAGGGAGGATCACCAGCCCCCGGGAGGTGTCGAAAATCATGCCTAGGAACACAATTTTTTGGGCTGGAACCAAGGACGACTTGCTCCAATTGATCAGCCAGCCCAGACGGGCCAGGGTATCCAGAGTAATACTGACATTGTCCTGGCACTCCTGAAACGACGGCCCCTTTACCAAAAGGTCGTCCAGGTAAGGTAACACCGTTATGCCCCGTGCATGCAGGATGGCCATAACCACCGCCATTATCTTTGTAAAGACTCTGGGGGCAGTGGCCAGACCGAAGGGCAGAGCCACGAATTGGAAGTGACGTCCTCCGATCGCAAATCGCAGGAACCTCTGGTGTGGGGGGAATATCGGAACATGCAGATATGCATCCTGCACATCGATTGAGGCCAGGAATTCCCCTGGATCCATGGCTGCAATGACCGAGCGGAGGGATTCCATCCGGAATCGCCTGACCCTGATGAATCTGTTTAGGATCTTTAGATCCAGAACCGGCCTCACAGTCCCGTCTTTTTTGGGGACCGAAAAAAGATTGGAGTAAAACCCCTGCGACTCTTCGCTCTGCGGCACTGGGGCGATGACCCCTTTGTGCTGTAGCGACGCTACAGCCTGTAACAAACTCTTCGCCTGCGAATCTGTTATGGAAAGTCGCGAACGGAAGAATCGCTGAGGTGGCCGTCCGACAAACTCTATCTTGTACCCGGACGATACAAGTTCTGCCACCCAAGCGTCGCGTGTCACTGCGACCCAAACGTGGCTGAACCTTAGTAGGCGTCCGCCCACTCTGTCGTCCGTAGGTACGGAGTGCCTCCAGTCATTTAGCTGGAGGTTTTTGGGGCTTGGCCCCCTTCGCTCTGGGTAAATGGCCTCGGCCTCTACCCAGCGGATTGGCCCTGTAAGAGACTTGTCTTTCCCTACTCTGGCCATCGTTTGCGGAGGAGTATGCCCTGGCCGAAGTCCCCCCCCAGGGGCTACGAAAGGGTCGAAAACGCCTTTGCGTTTGCCTGAATGCCGGGCGACTTCTCTGCTGCGGAAGGAAACTACTCTTCCCCCCTGTGGCTTCTGAGATAAGCCTATCCAGCTTCTCACCGAACAGTCGATTGCCCTGAAACGGCAATGAGGTTAAGGATTTTTTAGAGATAGAATCCGCTTTCCACAGTCTCAGCCATAATGCACGCCTAATGGCGATCGCATTTGCCGCCGCCACCGCCGAACACTCGGCCGCGTCCAGTGAGGCGCTGACAAGATAATCACTTGCTCCTGACATCTGATTTGCCACCTCTAAGACCTCCGCGGGGAGATCCCTGTCCTGGAGGGCCTTATACAGAGCGTCCCCCCACGAAACCATGGCCTTAGCCACCCAAGTCGCCGCAAAGGAGGGGGCCAGAGCCGACCCTGCTGCCTCATATACCGAGCGGGCAAGCCCGTCCATGAGGCGATCAGTTGGGTCCTTTATAGAGGAAACACTGGGTATCGACAATAGCGATCTTGATGCTAAACGTGACACCGGAGGATCCACTACTGGCGACTCTACCCAAGCCTTATGGAGCTCAGGAGGAAACGGATACTTTGCCTGCAGCGCTTTTTGCATTGCAAAACGCTTATCCGGGTGATCTCTATGTTTCTGGACTAGCTCCTCAAACTCCGGATGCGTGGCAAATCTTCTATGTGGTCGCCTGGATTTCTTAAAAGAGACCTTGTGACCTGAGGCTGTGGGCAAATCGTCCTCGATCTCTAATGTCTGGTTGACTGCCTCAATGAGACTGTCCACCGAATCCTGGAACCCCAGACTCTCTAGATTCCAGGCCTCTTCCTCCTCTCCTTCATCCTGATCGCTCCCAGAGCTTAGTGACGGGGAACGGGATGCCCTAATACCCGCCGCCGAAGCCCCGGAGGGTCCGGCCGACGGGGAACGAACCCTCTTGATATGAGCTTGCCTGGTACTGGAGCGACCTCTAATGGTTGGAGGGTCCTGAGACGAGGACGAGCTCTCTTCCGCTGGCAGACCCCCCTCCCTGTTCCTGCCCGGGCCCTGAAGGGATTCAATTGCCCTTGTAAGGGACAGCATAGACTGCGATAAGGACACCGCCCATTCCGGGGGGTCCTGACCCCTGGGTTCAGAAACAGTGGGGGGCTCCTGGGCGCGCTCCGACTCACAGGCTTCACAATATTTACCCGCCTGTGCCTTTGGCAGCCTGACCCCACAGGAGACGCAAACCGCGTAAAGGAAAGAGTGAGCTTTCCCTTTGGCAGACATACTTGCACAGGCTGAAGGCAGAGTAGAAGGAGGAGGAGGGTAACCTCTTCCTCGACAAGCAGCGTGGTTCTCCACACGGAGTTACACTCACCCACCGGCTCCTGTCTGCAGTACCCCTGCGTGGATGCGAGGTGTTAGGGCGGAAGTCTCTCCGGGATCTGTGCGCCCGCCGTTTCTCTGACCTCCTGCCCTATATCGCACGTCTCCGCATCAAAGGAGGGGCCTCATACCGCCGCCACCGCCGCGTCAGCGGGCGGGACTTCCGGCTACCACCGGAAGTCAGCGGGCGGGACTTCCGGCTACCACCGGAAGTCGGCGCGCGGCCTCGCGCGATACTCGCGCCCTCTTGCAGCGGGGCCGCGGCCCGCTCCGATACACGCGGCGTGCGGAGCCCGGGTGCAACGCCCTGGCTACCGCTACTCACCAGCGCCAATTTGCGGTGCGCTCCCGGAGCGGACCCATATATTAAATAGGTGAGCAGGACCACTCGCCGTGCAGGGGGGGGGGGGGGGGGTCTGGCTCTGTCGGTTTTACTCGCGGCCTCTTCCCCTGTACCGGAACCCCCGCTCCGCTCTCACCTGCGCCTCCGATTCAACCCCCTGGACTCACAACCAAGGGGTGGACGGGGCCTCCATACACTGCTGCTGTAGGAGAGGAACAACGTGGAGGCTGACCACTGGCTGCTCACACGCGCCTGATGAAGTTGTGGGGAAACCGAGTCCTCTAATCAGGACGCGTTGCCCCTCTTTCATTAAAAAAATAGATGTCTGGAAAAAAGTCCCAGATGTGTCCCTCGGTGCGGGAGAGGACACGTGGAGGGTTACTCACACGTGGTCGCCCGTTGGTGATTTGGGGAGATCGGATCCTCTCTATAGGATCCGTCGCCCCTATCTTATCTTCATAGAAAAAAAGGAAGGGAAAAAAGAAAAAAAAAAAAAAAAATCTAGTCTGGAACTCCAGACTGCGTGTGCCTCCATCAGACACTAAGCAAAAACTGAGTTACGCCCGGCCTAGGGGCGAGGGTGTATGCGGCGGAGGAGGAGCTAACTCTTTTTTTGTACACTTAGTGTCGGCCTCCAGACGGCAGAAGCACACACCCCACCACAGTCTCTGTGTCCCCCAATGAGACGAAGGAGAAATTAGTGCCGGTCGGTGGGGTGTATACTGCGGAGGAGGAGCTAACCTTTTTCTGTGCATAGTGTCAGCCTCCGAGTGGCAACAGCATACACCCATGGTTCCTGTGTCCCCCAATGAAGCGATAGAGAAAGGCAGATTGTCATTGCGTTCGATCCACTCCATGACTTCCTCCGGGGACTGAAAAAATGGACCTTTTCAAATGCCACGACTCTGAGCTTTGCGGGATGCAGCATAGAATATGACATGCCGAAATCCCTCAGTCTCTTTTTCACTTCACCAAACCTCATCCTTAGTTTCTGTACCGCTGCAGAATAATCAGAATATATGAAGACGTTCTGACCATCAATCATCATGTCTTCAGCATTACTAGCTTTCTTCAGAATACACAGTCTCTATCCCGACAATTCAGGATCTTCGCCAGAATAGTACGGGGAGCTGTGCCAGGGGGCAGGGGTCTTAACGGTACTCTGTGGGCTCTCTCTACCACAAACACCTTAGAGAGTACATCAGAGCCAATTTTTTATAATAGACATTTTTCGATAAATTCAGTGGGATCTGAGCCTTCAGCTTTTTCTGGAACTCCCACTATCCGAATATTGTTCCGTCACAAGCGGTTCTCCAAATCAACATTTTTAGCAATCAGTTCAGCCAGTTGTTTAGAACATTGCTTATGTGCCTTTTGCAATTTAACTATTTGTTCCTCTGCAGTACCAACTCTTTCTTCCACTTCTTTAGTCCTGGCATCTGCTTTCTGCATAGCAGCCCTCATGTTTACCATCTCAGCCTGAATGGCATTAACCTGCTGAGCTAGCGCGGTGAGGGTCTCCTTACAAAAGTTTACAACGGCAAAAACATCTTTTAAAGTGGGTTCTGTAATACCAGTGGCAGCCAAATCCCCTGAACCACCAGCTCCTCCACTCACAATTGGGCTTCTAGACCTGCTTCCATCCCCCACTATGGGCTCTTCCCTGCCCTGCTCTTCTTCATCCTCTTCAACCCCTGCATCCAGCTCCCCCCTCTCCCCGACTGACTGATCCTCCACCTCCACTCTTGCAAACCTTTCCAGGCGTACAGCAGTCAACATCCTCCTGGCACAGGCAGAATTCTCCTTCCCCGTGTCCTCCTGCACCTCAGCAACAGCTTGAATACTGTAGACCTCGGCGGTGCAGGCGTCTTTCTGCCTTTTGCGGGTCATGCTGACATCCCACTCGGCTCCAGGTACTCCCTTGGGGTCTAGGGGTCTTCCGTTCACCAGCTCTGGTAGTTAAAGGGCCCTTTATTGCGGCAGTCACAGCTCACCAGCAGAGTTACAGGCGGGAGAGCTCAGAGCTGCGACAGCTCACATTGCTGGTTAGGCCACGCCCCACACAAACAGGAAGTTGATATCACCGACTATTCCCACTTTATTTAGGTGGATCCATATAAATGGCCCACCCTGTATATTCACTGCTGTCCACTCCCATGGGATACACAATATTCAAAAGTCATTTTTGCTATTCACATTTCATAGATTTCACATGGACATGCTTTAACATGATTAAGTGCAACCATTTTCTTATACTGTGTATTTTGCAGTGAAATCAGCCATATGACCGCTGCAGCCAATCGCTGCTAGGTGGGATATTATCCAATTAGCAGTTTAAGACCTTAATAGCAATACTCACAAAACCCCTTTCTGTCTTTTTTGTCTTTTCGGCTCCGCTCTTTGTCATTGCCACTGTCTTCCCCCATTAACATCCTCTGCAACTCTTTTCTCTCCTGCTCTTCCCGCTCTCGAGACAGCTGAGAACTGGTCTTCTTATTCTGCAGCATGTTCTCAATGTTTTTCCCCATCTCCTCAAAGTCACTATCTTCAGCGGAGCTACTATCTGTATCTGTGGACAAAACCTCTGCAGACTCCAAGACCCTAGAAAGGTGACAATAAGGATCACATAAGTGAGGATCACATTGGTTGGTCCCCTGCCAATCACACATTGGTGCCATGTCCTAGAGCAATATCATTTAGGCCTCAGATCTGTCGATACTTTACATAATATACTGATGTCACAAGGCGTACATCAAGTCACAGAACATGACAAAAAGTTCAGTGTAGCACATGTTAATTATTGTAGGTCTAATTAGGCTAATTGCATCTCATTCATGTAAAGTACCTATAGGATGTGGTTGACCTGAAGTTTTTAAGTATGAATAAACAGGTGACAAAGCTGCTGTAACTAAACGATGCCTTCATATCATTGATGTTTCCAGCACCTCGTTTTAGCCATGCTAGTAAAAATTTAGTTTGCCTTAAAGAGATTTCACCAAATTTTTTATGTTGAACTGGACATAGGATGTAATACATTTTTTTTTTTAAATTGGGAGGGGGCAGCACAGCTGAGGTTAGCTGTATCACATTACAAATCCTTCTATCAGCTCTCACCCTCTCATAGCACTGTTACCCCTGCTGTACTTCCCCTCCCACCACATCTCCTATTCTGGAGCTGAGAGCTCAAAGATGTCAGTACTCACTTATGTCTGCTGTGCTCAGGGCAACTTAAAACCGCTCAACAGTGAGAGTAGAGCAGGGTGTCATTAGATCTCACACAGGAATAGTCCAGAGAAGGTAGGCTACTTACGTGCAAGACATATGACGGACAGCCTGATCTCACTGCAGAGAAAGTACAAGTTGACCCGAACACAGCAAACATAAGTGATTACTTACACCTGTGAGCTTTCATCTGCGGAACAGGCAGTGGAGGGGCAGTACATCAGAGCAGACAGTGCTATTATAGGAGGCGAGCTGATAAAAAGGTTTGTAATGCGACACAGCTAAACTCAGTTGTGCTGCCCCTTCCGCACAGACACCTTATCTGAAAAATGATAGTCATCAGTGCTCTTTTGTTTTAGTCATGCAGGTTAAACTAGGAGATCAGAGCAATTTGACATCATATGTCTCACACACTGCGAAACCTGCTCTAGGCTATGGTGAGGGTGTGTGGCCCTAACCTAACTATGAGCCAAATAGATTCTTTCAACTTTAGCATATTACAATACTGATAAGAAAAATCTTGAAACGGATTCACTGGTGCTAGAGCAGAATTTGGACAACATACTTGTTCTGAAGATCAAATATCCGCTGGCACTCCTCTTTGTATCGTTCTTGATGTTCTGCCACTGAGAAACGTGACCCTCTAGCAAATTTACTCATTGGTCCCTCACCAGAGCGTGCTTGCTCAGTGGACATTGTTCTCACAACATCGATTACTTCCCAACGAGACAGCTTCTTAATCTGGAGAAAAAAATTAATCAAGAAAGAGATTAACTATTGACTGTAAAGAAAAATTAAGAGTATGATTGAAAAGTGCTGCTTTATAAAGATGTGTACTTTGCCTTTACCATATAAATAATTAGAGATGGATATAAGTAAAACGTGTGATGTGTAACAGTCCACATATCGCGGTCAAGGTTTTATAAGAAGCAGGTGATTAATATCTAATATTGTATCCATTTGATTTATTTAAATGGAGAAAGGAAACCTCCAAATCTTCAGCGGTTCCATGAAACCTACCCATCACATAAACACCTATGGTTCTCAGACAATTATCGCCCTTTAATTTCCATACTCGCCTCTTCTTCTGGAACTCCAAATTTGCGGAGCAACTGTTTTGCATTTTTCAAGGATAGTCTACGCAAATCGGCATCTGTTCCAGTCACTGTTTTTTTCACCGGCTGAGGCTCTTTATCATCTTGCTGTTACAAGAAGTAAAAAGTTACATCACTAATAAAATTATATATTTTAAGCACTTATATACACGGACATTTAATAATCATCAACAATTATAGCTCGTACTTATAGGAAGGAAAGTTGACCACTCGTCTTTCCACAAAGAGAGGAGAAAGCATGCCAATCTACACAAATGTGCATCCTCTGAAAGTTTACATGCTACACGAGTCACATCAGAATTAAGTAAACTTCTAACCTTTTGCTGTGTTGGTTTGTTAGGAATCTTCACATATGAGAAGCCTTCTCCACAACCGGTAGGGTCTGCAACTCCAGTCACCTCCAGCAGACATTTCCCTTTCATAGCAGCAATAAATGCTCTTGTGGTGTTCCAGGGTGCAGTCCTGACCTGTTCAAACACAAGTGATAACATATGATTTGGAGATCCAGCCACCAATAAAGTGCAAGACTTTAGGCCAACACTTGCAGAATGTGACCACCATAGTGCCAGCAGGGTCTTCCACTCACACTTACCTCATCATCTATCTTCATCTGGAAGTCTTCTTCATTCTCCTCATCTGGGGCAAAAAATGATTTTTCTCCATAGCCAGCATCCTGCAAGGACATGATAATCCAGTATGTCCCAATCAATAAGTCAGACACACGGACAGAATAGATCTGCCTCAGGAGAAGAGCCTGCCATCACAATCACTGCATGACAATGTGCAATGATTTCCAGACACACACAGCTGTATGACCATCTTAAAACTCATCACTTAAATAAAAACCACATCACCCCCAACCTAACATTATTTTCCTCCCACTGTCCTTCCCTCATTATATATTCATGGATTGATTATAACCAGGGCTGTGGAGTCGGTAAGCCAAACCTGCGACTCCGACTCCTCAATTTCCCTTACACCGACTCCGACTCCAACTCCGACTCCACGACTCCGACTCCCACACATATTGCTTATATTTAAGTGAAAAATTTATTGTAGTACAATGTGAACCTCAGACACTTAATCATTTCTATGATCCAATAATCAAGATATTTAGATAGAACAGAATATATATTGGTGTACTACCCGGTTTTCATTCTTTTTGGTACAGATACGATATGGATAGACAGATATGGATAAATGGATAGATAGAGCAGATTTCTAATCTGCTTTTGCTATTGAAAACATTATCTATGAGCTCAAAAACTTTTCAGGTGATGCGTTTTTTAAAAAGATGATCAGCTTTTGCAGCTGAAAAACGTATCCTCAAAAAACACAGGAAAAACGCTGTGTGTGAATGTAGCCTTAGATCAGGAATAGAACAGCCATTTATAGGACATTTCATAACTTTCCCAAACTCCTATGAAAAAATATTCAGCACATCCTGCATTGAATTACTGTACCCAATTTATTATATATTTTAGGAGTCGGAGTCGGTCCATTTTATACCGACTCCAACTCCGACTCCGACTCCACCAAAATGAGCACCGACTCCGACTCCACGACTCCGACTCCACAGCCCTGATTATAACAACTACCTTCTAGCCTACCATCAAATCCATTAGTGTCTCTCAAATCTTTTCCTCACTTCTGCTGCCCATCTCTGTTTTCACTACCTCTATGTCCGTCCCTACCATAGTCCACATAATATTCAAAATCTAAACATACAACGTCAAAGTATTTTCTCACACTTTAACCCTTTAACCCCCAAGGGTGGTTTGTACGTTCATGACCGGGCCAATTTTTACAATTCTGACCACTGTCCCTCTATGATGTAATAACTCTGAAACGCTTCCATGGATCCCGGTGATTCTGACTCTGTTTTCTTGTGACATATTGTACTTCATGATAGTGGTAAAATTTCATTCATATAACTTGCGTTTATTTGTGAAAAAAACGGAAAATTGGCGAAAAATTTGAAAATTTCGCAATTTTCCAACGTTGAATTTTTATGCCCTTAAATCACAGAGATACGGCACACAAAAAAAAGAAGATTTTTGTGTACTCACCGTAAAATCTCTTTCTCTTAGCCTCTAATTGGGGGACACAGAACCATGGGTGTTATGCTGCTGTCCACTAGGAGGCGACACTATGCATAATCTGAAAAGATTAACTTTGGCTCCTCCTCTGCAGTATACACCCCTGGACGGCGTCAGCCTTCTCCAGTTTTGTGCAAAAGCATTAGGAGGAACGTAACAGAAATAACATAACCATGCCTGTAAGAAGGCTACTATGTACGAGCTCAAAGAACAATATGAGAACTCAACCGTAAACAACGGCCCGTAAGGGCAACAGGGTGGGGAGCTGTGTCCCCAATTAGAGGCTAAGAGAAAGAGATTTTACGGTGAGTACACAAAAATCTCCTTTACTCTGTCACCTCATTGGGGGACACAGAACCATGGGACGTCCCAAAGCAGTCCCTGGGTGGGAAGCAATGGAGGAATATTGTGCTAGCAGGTCCCTAAACTTGGGGCACTGCCGCCTGCAGAACCCGTCTATCCAGGCTCGCATCCGCTGAGGACTGGGTATGAACACTGTAGTGTTTCGTAAACATGTGTAGGCTAGTCCAAGTGGCCGCCTTACACACTTGTTGTGCCGAAGCCTGGTGCCAAATGGCTCAGGAGGCCCCTACTGCCCGCGTAGAGTGCGTCATGATACTGGCCGGAAGAGGGGAATTGTTAAGTCGGTAAGCCTCTTGTATGGTGGACTTGATCCACCTGGCAAGGGTAGCTTTGGAAGCCGGCAGACCCTTGCGAACGCCCTCCGGAAGAAGGAAAAGAGAATCAGATTTCCGGAAGGGCGCAGTCCTAGACACGTATATACGCAATGCCCTGACGAGGTCAAGCGTATGCAGAGCCTTATCCACTCTATGAACCAGAACCGGGCAAAGGGATGGCAGTGAAATTTCTTCATTGAGGTGGAAGGTGGACACAACCTTCGGAAGGAAGGATGGTACTGTATGGAGAACCACTTTATCCTGGTGAAGAGCTAGGAAAGGCCGTCTGCAGGAGAGTGCTGACAATTCAGACACCCTGCGCAGCGAGGTGATTGCCACCAGAAAAACCACTTTCTGTGACAGGATGCGGAGTGGGACTTCCTTAAGGGGTTCGAAAGGTGGTGCCTGTAATGCTGTCAGGACCAAATTGAGATCCCACATTTCCAGTGGGCGTCTGTAGGGGGGAAGCAATCGGGAAACTCCCTGGAGAAAAGTCCTTACTTGCGGTTTGTTAGCAATACGCCTTTGGAAAAGCACTGAAAGCGCTGACACCTTGCTTTTAAGCGAGCCAAGGGATAGCCTGGCGTCCAGGCCCGATTGAAGAAAATCCAGCACCTTCGGGAGGGAATAAGGGAGTGGGACCTGTCCACGGGATTCGCACCAGGTAAAGAAAGATCTCCAGGTACGATAATAAATCTTGGCGGAGGCTTGCTTTCTTGCTCTGATCATGGTTGTGATGACGTCTGGTGAGAGCCCTGCTTGGGTTAGAACCCAGGTTTCAACGGCCACGCCGTCAAATTGAGAGCCCCTGAGTTCAGGTGGTAGAACGGACCTTGTGACAGAAGGTCGTGATGGTTGGGGAGACGCCAGGGCGAGTCTGCTGTAAGTTGCACGACGTCGGCGTACCATGTGCGTCTGGGCCAGTCCGGCGCGATCAGGATGGTTGGAACTCTCTCTTGTTTGATCTTCCTCATGACTCTGGGGTTGGGTGGAAAAATGTACAGAAGCTGGAACTGGGTCCAGTCCTGCTCCAGGGCATCCGCTCCGAGTGACCGCGGGTCCTGGCCATGAAATTGGAGACCTTGGCATTGAAATGGGATGCCATTAGGTCCACGTTCGGGGTCCCCCAGCGATGGCAGATCTGGTGAAAAATTTCGGGATGGAGAGACCACACCCCCGCGTCCATTCCTTGTCTGCTGAGGAAGTCGGCTTCCCAGTTGTCCACACCCGGAATGTGGACCGCTGAGAGTACCGACCTCGTCTCTTCCGCCCAGTGGAGGATATGTGCCACTTCTCTCATCGCCTGGGCACTGCGGGTCCCGCCTTGGTGATTCACATATGCCACCGCCGTGGCATTGTCCGACTGTATCCTTATGTGAGAGGCTGCCAGCAAGCGATGAAAGGCTCACAGTGCCAGGAAGATGGCCCGAATTTCCAGAATATTGATGGGCAAAGTCATTTCCGCTGGTGACCACTTGCCTTGTGCCCTGTGATGTAAGTGCACCGCACCCCAACCTCTCAGGCTTGCATCGGTGGTCAGGACCTTCCAGTGACCTGAGAGAAAAGATTTTCCTCTTGCAAGCGAAGTTGGCTTGAGCCACCAGTGTAGGGACCTCCTGGTTGACGATGTCAACCGGAATTCCCTGTCGAGGGAGAAGGGATTCCTGTCCCAAAACTTGAGGATGGCAAGTTGAAGAGGCCTGAGGTGAAACTGGGCAAATGGTACCGCCTCCATTGCTGCTGCCATCCTGCCGAGGACTCTCATGGCAAACCGGAGGGATCGAGAAGGATTGTGGAGAAGTATGAGAACTCCCAGACGGAGAGCCAGTGTCTTGTCCATGGGTAGGAGCACCAGACTCCTGGAAGTGTTGAATAGCATCCCCAGGAAGGTCAGGGCCTGACTCGGGGTAGTCAATGACTTCTGTAGGTTGACTAACCAGCCCAGGCGACTCAGAGTGTCGATTGTGATTGAGACACTGTCCTCGCAGTCCTTGAAGGTGGAAGCCTTGATGAGAAGGTCGTCCAGGTATGGAACGACTACAATGCCTCTGAAGTGTAGAACGTCCATGGTAGCTGCCATGACCTTGGTAAACGTTCTTGGAGCCGTGGCAAGCCCGAATGGGGGAGCCACAAACTGGTAGTGGTCCTGGTTGATCGCGAACCTGAGAAACCGTTGATGGGCGGAAGCAATTGGAATGTGCAGGTATGCGTCTTGTATATCTATGGAGGCGAGATATTCTCCCTGCTACATGGACGCAATGATAGACGGAAGGGACTCCATGCGAAAATGACGGACCCGTACATATTTGTTGAGCAGTTTTAGGTCTAGTATGGGCCGGACGCTGCCTCCTTTCTTGGGGGACTACGAATAGATTGGAGTAGAACCCTCGGAAGCGTTTGTTCTCGGGAACCGGTACTACGACTCCTGCTTGAAGGAGAGAGGAGACCGCTTGGTGGAAGTCACGAGCCTTGGCTGGCGGTTTTGGTTGAACAGAGAGGAAGAACCGGTTTGGTGGGTTGGAAGTGAACTCTATCTTGTATCCGGAAGACACTATTTCCCTGACCCACCTGTCTTCTGTAATAGGCAGCCAGACTTGCTGAAAGAGTATAAGTCGCCCGCCTACTGGTGGTGTGTCTTCCGGAGTTTGTGAGTCATGATGAAGCGAAGTTCTGAGGTTTTCCTCCCTTGGGTTTCGCTTGGCCTGCTTTCGACTGCCAGGTCCTGTCCGGCCTCTGCACCGCCCGTGGGTTGTCCCGTGTGGACAGCGGTTACGATTTTGTGCTGGTCGCGAGACGGACCAGCCCGAAGAATTCCGAAAGGATTGGAATCGTGTTTGGTTACGCCGTTTGAACGTGCGTCTAGGTTTCAGCTGAGGGAGAGAGGTACTCTTACCCCCAGTGGCGTTGGATATCATTATGTCCAACTTTTCACCAAAAAGTCGTCCACTAAGGTACGGGAGATGCGTGAGGGACTTTTTTGAGGACGCATCCGCTTTCCATTCCCGCAGCCAGAGGATACGCTGGATCGTGATGGCGTTTGCTGCTATCCCGGCTACACCTCTTGCAGAGTCCAGGGCTGCATGAAGCATGTAATCTGCTACAACTGCTATTTCAACCGCTTGGTCCGAAAGCCTGGGATTTTAAGCTTGAAGACCCTCTTGCAATGCTTTGACTCAAGCCAGAATGGCCTTGGCCGCCCAAACTGAAGCGAACGTGGGGGCCAGGGAGGCCCCTGCCGCTTCGAAAACTGAACGGGCCATGCGTTCTGCCGGTCTGCTGGGTCCCTGAGTGTTGAGCTATCTGGCAGGGAGAGTAGGGTCTGTGCTGCTAGCCTAGAGACTGGGGGTCCACTTCGGGTGGGTCTGTCCACCCCTTGGTGTCCTGCTCTGGGAAGGGGTACCTTGCTTCCAAATATTTGCGATTGGCAAATTTCTTCTCAGGCTGCAAGAACTGCTTAGTAAGTATCGTCTGAAACTCCGGGTGATTAGGGAAGACCGTAGGTGGTTTCAGGACACTTTCAAAGCAAATTTTGTGTTCTGGGGCTTCCGGGGTTGGATTAGAAATTTCCAGCACCCGGTGGATGGAAGAGAATATGTCCTCAACTAGCGCTGTAGTGCTAGGGGGACAAGGTACCGCAGACCTCTCCGTTTCGATGTCTGAGTCGGAGTCACAGATGCCTTCCGAATCCTACGTGTCGCTAAGGCGTTCCCCGGTGGGCAAAGTGGAGGGAAGGTCTGCTGTGGTCGGAGATCGCTGTGGGGATCTGCGTTGTCTGTCTCTGGTAGGGGACGGTCTAGGTGACCTGGAATCACGGTGTCTCTCCCTGGAGGGAGATGACCGTGTGCTATGGGATGACGCAGATGACCGCGACCTGTGGGTTCGCTTACGTCTGTGAGTGTCGGAAACGGCATGTTCCCGAGACAAGCTATCCTTTTGCTGGGTAACGTTCATAGCCGAGACATGCCCCTGCAGAGCCTGCAGCAGTGTGGAGGTTAGATTATCTATGGACTGCGTCATAGACTGCGACATCTGAGTAGCCCATTCCGGCGTGGTAGCCGATTGTTATGATTGAGTCACCGTAGGAGGCAAAAACAGAAATGCTAGCTAAGTCCAGAAAACCAGAGAGGTTGGCAGCTATCGGATTGCAGACCCCTGATCCTATCCACAACAACTAACAGTAGCCGTGGGGGGTTCCTACGATGCCCTAGACCCCTCGATCACAGCCGGAGAATTAAATAGGCCTAAAGAAAGAAAGGGGAAATCTAAACTGCCCCAGAGCAGACCCCAAAGCAATAGGCAGCCCCCAACATATAATGACGGTGAAGCAAGATGAAAACACTAACACAGACAGAAAGATAGACTGAGCAAAGACGGGGCCCAAGCTAACTAGATAGGAAAGGACAGGAAGGTTGCTGTCTGCAATCCGTGAAAAACCCTATGAAAATAAGAGCCAACAGACTGACAGTGAAAAAGGCCCTGAAGACGCTAGGCTTCAAAAAAGCTATGTCAGTACTGAGGAATATTCTGAAGACAGAGCAACAGGCAAAAGGAGATTCAGCTCACCCCAGCAGGGAATGGCAGAATCCAGAAAAGCAAGGAAAACAAAAACAAAACACAAATGCTAACAGGCAAAGCAGAAAATTTAGCTTTAGAGGAGCAGGAATCAGACTGGTGTCCTAGAAGTCAACAGAGAAATCACCCGCAGGGCAGAAGGGCGTCGGCAGCCTTATATCCAGTTCGTGACTCCACTAAGCCAGTCATCCTCATTAGACTCAGGTGCCTGATAATCAGGCTCATTACCTTCCTTTACAGGAATAGGGAGTTCACCAGACCTCAGTGACGAAGGGGAAAATGAACTCACAACAGCCGACGCTAAAGCATTGGTAGGAGCTTCCTGGGGTTCTGCCCCAGTGTTTTGGATTCAATCCCGGCAATGCGGGTACGTGCTACCACTGGGGAGAGTGGTTTTGCAGGCTGTGCAGAATGCATAAAAACAGTCCTGCCTGGTTCTCTTTCTTGAGCCCGGCATAGTGCACAGAGGCTGGCTATCAGGGACCCTACAGGGGTGGCTGCGCAGAGGAGCCTATAGGAGAGCCTTATAGGTGACATGGATTCACAGCTGAGTAAAGAGAACCAAACTGTGATCTTACCCCACCATTGTGCCCCTAGGTCCAGCGCCGACAAATCACAGTCCTGTGCCCCCCGAAGACTGCTGACGTTGCTGTGGGCGTCCTGTCAGAGATGGCTTGACGCAAAGATGGCTACCGGGATGCTGAGGAGAAAGGGGCGGAGAGCTGAAAAGGGCACGCAGGGCTATGTAAAAACGCACCCTTTCTGCCTCGATCCGCCCCTTCTATGACACTATAGAGTGTCAAAATCGTAATCCAGGGGGCGGGCCGGGGGGCGGGGAGAAGGCGGCGGCTTCAGCTAGGCAGAAGCCGCGGTCTAAATTAGAAGCCTGATGCCCAGGAGGGCTCCAGGCCGGCACGGATGTCCGGGAGGGGGTCGGATCTGAACCAGACCCCCCCCCCGGATTGAGAGACAGAGAAGCGGTGGGGCCAGCAGCAATAGCGGTATCTGTATGGGGGGTCCCCCTGAGGCGCTATGGAGCCGGTGCTGCCGCAGAGACAGGGGCGCAGGAAGCCCTGTCTCTGTATGTGCCATGTCTGTCTGCACTCTTCCCCGGCCCCAACAGGAGCCCGCAGCGAGGCTGGGGTCCCCGGCTGTTTAACCTGCAGAATGCTGCCTTACATAGACCGTACCTGTGGTGTCTCAACTTAATGCCCCCAGAGGGGGATTAAGGAGTGTGCGTCTGTCACCATCAGGGGTCTTCATCCTCGCCCTCAACCCAGACCCCAAAGAGGAAGGGGAAGGAGGGGGATCTCGACTTCGAACCAGTACCCGAGGGACTGGGGAAGGAGCGACATGGGGAATAGCCACCTCAACTTCAACCTGGCACCCTATAATAGGGGCCGAGGAAGGAGCCATGCCGGGGGTCTCGCAGGAGACCCACTTTTCTTCATCTGTAATCCGTCAGGAAAAAAACGGAAAAAAATAAAAAAAGGGGAAAAAATCTTTAGGTGAGCCTCCTATGCGACACTAAGCAAAAACTGGAGAAGGCTGACGCCGTCCAGGGGTGTATACTGCAGAGGAGGAGCCAAAGTTAATCTTTTCAGATTATGCATAGTGTCGCCTCCTAGTGGACAGCAGCATAACACCCATGGTTCTGTGTCCCCCAATGAGGCGACAGAGTAAACTTAATAAGTGACATTTCCCACATGTTTACTTTACATCAGCACAATTTTGGAACCAAAATTTTTTTTCGTTAGGAAGTTATAAGGGTTAAAAGTTGACCAGCGATTTCTCATTTTTGCAACACCATTTTATTTTTACGGACCACATCACATTTGAAGCCACTTTGAGAGGTCTATATGATAGAAAATACCCAAAAGTGACACCATTCTAAAAACTGCACCCATTAAGGTGCTCAAAACCACATTCAAGAAGTTTATTAACCCTTCAGGTGCTTCACAGGAATTTTTTGAATATTTAAAAAAAATGAACATTTAACTTTTTTTCACAAAAAAAATACTTCAGTTTCAATTTTTTTTATTTTACCAAGTGTAAAAGGAGAAATTGGACTGGAAAAGTTATTGTGCAATTTGTCCTGAGTACGCTGATACCTGATATGTGGGGGGGGGAAACACCGTTTAGGCTCATGACAGAGCTCAGAAGGGAAGGAGCGCCGTTTGACTTTTTCAATGCAAAATTGGCTGGAATTCAGATCGGATGCCATGTCACGTTTGGAGAGCCCCTGATGTACCTAAACAGTGAAACCCCCCCACAAGTGACCCCATTTTGGAAACTAGACCCCTCAAGGAACTTATCTAGATATGTGGTGAGAACTTTGAACCCATAAGGGCTTCACAGAAGTTTATAACGTACAGCGGTACAATTAAAAAATATGATTTTTTAATCATTTGAAATATGATTTTTTAATTGTACCGCTGTACGTTATTAACTTCTGTGAAGCCCTTGTGGGTTCAACGTTCTCACCACATATCTAGATAAGTTCCTTGGGGGTCTAGTTTCCAAAATGGGGTCACATGTGGGGGGGTTTGCACTGTTTAGGTACCTCAGGGGCTTTCCAAACTCATATTTTTTCCACAAAAACGATCTTTTCACCCCCAATTTTTATTTTCACAAGGATAACAGGACCCCAAAAGTTATTGTGCAATTTGTCTCGAGTACGCAGATACCCCATATGTGGGTGTAAACGACTATTTGGGCACATGGCAGAGCTCGGAAGGGAAGCAGCGCCATTTGACTTTTTTGGCTGGAATTGAGATCGGACACCATGTCGCGTTTGGAAAGCCCCTGATGTACCTAAACAGTGGAATCCCCCACAAGTGACCCCATTTTTGACACTAGACCCCCTAAGGAACTTATCTAGATGTGTGGTGAGCACTTTAAACCCCCCAGTGCTACACAGAAGTTTATAACGCCCGGGCATGAAAATAAGAAAAAATCGTATTTTTTCCACAAACATGATCATTTAGTCCCCAATTTTTTTTATTTTCCCAAGGGTACCAGGAGAAAATGGACCCCAAAAGTTGTTGTCCAATTTGTCCTGAGTACATCGATACCCCATATGTAGGAGAAAACTACTGTATGGGCACACGTCGGAGCTCGGAAGGGAAGTAGTGACGTTTTGGAATGCAGACTTTCATGGAATGGTCTGCAGGTGTCATGTCGCGTTTGGAGAGCCTCTGATGTGCCTAAACTATTGAAACTCCCCACAAGTGACCCCATTTTGGAAACTAGACCCCCTAAGGAACTTATCTAGATGTGTTGTGAGCACTTTGAACCCCCCAAGTGCTTCAAGTTTATAACGCCCAGGCGTGAAAATAAAAAAATCATTTTTTTTTCCACAAAAATGATATTTTTGCCCCCAATTTTTTATTTTCCTAAGGGCAACAGGAGAAATAGTTGTTTTGCAATTTGTCCTGAGTAGGCTGATACCCCATATGTGGGGGTAAAACACTGTTTGGGCGCATGGCAGAGCTTGGAAGGGAAGGAGCACCATTTGACTTATTCAAAGCAGAATTGGCTGGAATTGAGATTAGACGCCATGTTGCGTTTGGAGAGCACCTGATGTGCCCAAACAGTGGAAACCCCCCAATTCTAACTCCAACCCTAACCCCAACACACCCCTAGCCCGAACCCTAGCCCTATCCCTAATGGGAAAATGGAAATAATAAAAGGTATATTTTAATAGGGTTTAAGTACAAAAATAACATAAAATTGCACAGATGTCCCCTATTATAAAGCCTAGTAAAAAACGGGCTATTGTATTGCCGGAAAGAGATAAGGTATAACAGTCAAACCAAATCTAACCAGCTGAATCTGCCAATCCAATCATGTGGTCAAAAAAACCTGAATCATAGCAGTTAAAAACTGCACAATACTATTATAGCCCGAAAACCTCAAAAAACGGATAAAAAGGGGGAAATGGACATAAAGAAGATGTATAAAAATGGATAATACGTGCTACCATCTGATAACAATTTCACTCAGCCGATGTGAAGAAAAGAGTGACCTGGTCCTATACAAAATGACTATCTGAACACCTACCTAGGTGAGGAGGTTGGCACCCTAAGAAATACAAGAATGGCGCCCCTGCTCATGCGATGGCTATCCCTAATCTCCTATATCATCCTATAAGACGAAAGATTAGAAACAGAGGGACAGAGATATCCATGATAACATCATTTCTCAAATATAGTCCGAACACTCTCAACGCGTTTCCCCCTACTGCGGGTTCATCAGGAGAGATGCATATTGGTCAGAGCGGTCTGGCAGTGGAGACTAATCCAATTGATGAGGCTGGATATCATTATGAAGAAGTATATATTCACAGATAAGTACTTTTTTTTTTTTTTTTTTCTTTTTCCATGAAAGGGCTTATTGTTGTCAGTATCTGGTGATTTAAACTAGGGGTACGATATATATCTGATATCTGGAGTGGCTGTAGCACCCCTACTAATTTACACTGAGACTTGAAAATCTGGTACATTCAGTGGTGTCTTTGTTTGCTTTCATGATTTCTGACAATTTGTTATCAGATAAGCCGTTCCTGTTTACCTACCATTGATTCATCATTGTGTCTAATGGGCAGTTTTTTATCTGGGTACTTGATGTGATCATTTTCATATATACTTCATACACATAACATAGTGGTTTTGGGAAAGGGCATAATTTGCTACAAATTTATATGTAACTGGTTCTACTGTGTGTGAGTGTTATGCATCTATTCAGACTGTCTGGACTTTCTACCTTTCCTCACATGCATATATGATTGTATAAATCTACTTTACTGCATTCATGAAGATATTCTAAGCAAATGGATACAGGCCATCTGGCCCTCTGGTTCTAATCTGTCGTCTTATAGGATAATATAGGAGATTAGGGATAGCCATCGCACGAGCGGGGGCGCCATTCTCGTATTTCTTAGGGTGCCAACCTCTGCACTTAGGTAAGTGTTCAGATAGTCATTTTGTATAGGGCCAGGTCACTCTTTTCTTCACATCGGCTGAGTGAAATTGTTATCAGAAGGTAGCACGTATTATCAATTTTTATACATCTTCTTAATTTCCACTTTTTTTCCCGTTTTTTGAGGTTTTTGGGCTATAATAGTATTGTGCAGTTTTTAACTGCTATGATTCAGGTTTTTCTGACCACATGATTGGATTGGCAGATTCAGCTGGTTAGATTTGGTTTGACAGTTATACCTTATCTCTTTCCAGAAATACAATAGCCCGTTTTTTACTAGGCTTTATAATAGGGGACATCTGTGCAATTTTATATTGTTATTTTTGTACTTAATAAAAGGTATATTTTAATAGGGTTTTTTTTCAGTTAGTCGGTTATAGGTAACCCTTGTTCACATTATACTTGTTAGTTGAAAATGGAAATCAATACTTTTTTTAACTTTATTATTTTTCCCTAACTAAGGGGGTGATAACGGGGGGGTTTTATCTACTATTTATGGCAGTTTTTATATTTGGCAGCTGTCACACGCTAAAAGACGCTTTTTATTGTTAAAATAGTTTTTGCATCACCACATATTGAGAGCGATAATTTTTCCAGATTTTGACCCACTGAGTCATATGAGGTCTTATTTTTTGCGGGACGAGTTGACGCTTTTATTGGTATCATATTTGGGCACGTGACTTTTTTTTATCGGTTTATGTAATTTTTTTATGTTTTGGCGATTTTATGCAATAAAAACAATTTTATATAAAAAATTATTATTTTTTCATTGCTTTATTCTGCGAGCTATAACTTTTTTATTTTTTCTCTGATGATGCTGCGTGGCGGCTCGTTTTTTGCGGGACAAGATGACGTTTTCAGCGGTACCATGGATATTTATATGCGTCTTTTTGATCACGCGTTATTGCACTTTTTGTTCGGCGGTATGATAATAAAACATTATTTTTTGCTTCACTTTTTATTTTTATTTTTTAAGGGGTTCGCTAAAGGAGTTAACTAATGGGACAGTGTTATAGGGCAGGTCGTTACGGAAGCGGCGATACCAAATATGTGTACTTCTATTTTTTTTTGTTTCCAAAAAATGAATTTATTAGGGAATATTTTTTTTTTTTTTTAATTTAGCGATTTTTTTAAAACTATTTTAAATTTTTTTTAATTTTTTTAACTTTATTAGTTTGTCCCAGGGGGACATCACTGTCCTGTGACAGATCGCTGATCTGTCACATCACTGACAGATCAGCGATCTGTCACAGGCATTGAAGACTTCCTCTTGCCTGCGCTTTGCAGGCACTGAGGAAGCCAGCTCCCTGCAGGCCCCCGAAGGTCCCCGTCGCCATCTTGGATTCGGGGACCTGCAGGGAAGGAGATCCCCACAGCAGCGCTGCACATTGCGCTGCTGTGGGGGGCTCAGGGAAGCACGGAGGGAGCTCCCTCCCTGCCGATGCTTCCCTTTAAACCCCGATACACCGTGATCGTGTTTGATCGCGGTGTGCAAGGGGTTAATGTGTCGGGGGCGGTCAGTGACCTTCCCTGACACATTGTGCCGGGTGTCAGCATCAGTAGGAAAAGATAGGATGTTAAAAATAATGAAAAAAATAGGGATATACTTACCCTCTGAGTCCCCGGAGTCCTCCGGTCCTCAGCGATGCTGCCGGAAAGTTCTATTCCCAGGGATGCATTGCGAGAATCACCTCAGATGACGTCATTTGGGGTGATTCTCGCAATGCATCCCTGGGAACAGAAGTTGCTGGCAGCGCCGCTGAGGACTACGGGGGCCAATAGAGGGTAAGTATATCCCTATTTTTTATTTTTTATTCTATTTTTTACAGGATTATGGTACCCAGGTCCTGGAGGACAGTCTCCTCTCCTCCAGACCCTGGGTACCATCCGCACATGAAGCACTCACTTTATGCATGGTGGGCATAGCCACATGCGTAACGTGAGCGTTTCAATGCAATCCTATGGCAGCGGATTCGCCGCGATTCTGCAGAAATAATGAACCTGGAAAGAAACCAGATCTATCTAAAGCAGTGCAAAATTTTATTGACAAAAAACAGGCACATATAGAGAGTAACAGAACAATCATGATAGTATAATAAAAAGGCAATAAATGAATGCCCGGAGCCCACTGAAACAGACTAATCAGCAGCAAATAAATTTGTTATCATGTGAAAAGCACTCAGGCCCTTTGTAAGGGAAATGAATTCGTGCAAGTAAAAAGTGCTGAGGAGTCTGCACTGAAAAGAGTTAATCCACAAAAGTATATTGCACTAGACCCTGGCAGTATGAATCTATAATGCTGTGGCAATGAGTATGACCCTCATTGATATCTAATTTGCTGTGGACAATATAATCTGAAAATGCAGCATATCATAAGGGGGGCAATAAGACATCACCACTGGACCAGCGTCCCCGCAGTAGCGAGTGCAGTACAATCCAGGCAGAAAAACGATCAGCACTATGTATTATATCTATTGCACAGTTGCCCAAAGGAAGGGGAAGAAAAATATCATTGTATGTACATAACCATCATGTCCTGGTGCAAAGAGCGCCGATTTGTACACCCCAACACGTGTTTTGCGGTGAAAATACCGCTTCCTCGGGGATATGCTGCTTTTTCAGATTATATTGTCCACAGCGAATTAGATATCAGTGGGGTCATACTCTTTGCCACAGCATTATAGATTCATACTGCCAGAGTCTAGTGCAATATACTTTTGTGGATTAACTCTTTTCAGTGCAGACTCCCCAGAGTTTTTACCTGCACTAATTAATTTCCCTTACAAAGGGCCTGAGTGCTTTTCACATGATAACAAATTTATTTGCTGCTGATTAGTCTGTTTCAGTGGGCTCCGGGCATTCATTTATTGCCTTTTTTATTATACCATCATGATTGTTCTGTTACTCTATATGTGCCTGTTTTTTGTCAATAAAATTTTGCACTGCTTTAGATAGATCTGGACTCCAGCACTCTCTTGTTTCTGTCCAATTTAGTGGGAGTCGTCTCTGTTGATTGAGACTACATGAGGCATAATTCTTGTATTTACAGTAATGGACTAAAAATGCTTCTTTGGAGAATTTTCTTTATAGAAATAATGAACATGCTGCGGATGTTACCGCAATGCGATTCCGCAGCGGAAAAATCCGCAGCATGGGCACAGCAACTGCGGAATCCCATAGGATTGCATGGGGGTGCGTTTTGTTAGCGTTTTTTAAGCGGTTCCGTTGCGGTGGAAACGCTTAAAAATACGCAACATGGGCACGCAGCCTAACAGTTTCAAACAAAACAGTCACAAGTAACAACGTTAACAATACAATAATTAAAGCAAAATAAGACGACCCTGCTCGTGAGAGCTTACAATCTACAATGAGGTGGGGGAGATACAAAGTACAGGTGTGTATTTACAATGATGGTCCAGCCATCTTGAGGGAGTGGGGGATAGATAGAGATAGTGCATCGGCTACACACACACACACACACTTACACTTTAAAGTAATTTCATCGCTAAGGCTAGTTTCACACTAGCGTATGGAGGAGCTGCGGAGGGATGTGGACTTCATACGTGAAGCTCCGCCCACGGCCGCACCTCCTCCGGTCAGTTCCGCCTACGTCGGCATGCTGTGTACGTACACTATCTGTCATGATCCAGGTTGGATATGACAGGTTTTGAATAAGTAACCTTTTTTTTTCCTTTGAGCTGGTTGCTTGGAGTTGGTTTTGCCGCCGGTGGCCATTGGGGTTATTGCACGGTGATGTCTTTTGTTCTAGTTTGCCCCCGGTGGTGGTTAGTGTAATTGCACATGATAATGAAGCAGGTGTGATTCCTTGGGTCCTGCCTATAAAGGTGTAGCAGGTGGTTTCACTCACTGTTGATGATATTGGTCTTTTCCAACCATCCTTGGTGAAGGAAGAACTTGAGAAGAGTCCCGGGCAGCTCAGTCAGAATCCTGGAGTGGCAGCTATGGTGTCAGTGTGGAGTTCTTGCAAAGCTTGGTGGAGTGGTAGCTATGGTGTCAGCGAGGAGTTCTTGCAAAGCTTGGTGGAGTGGCAGCTATGGTGAAAGCTGGACTCTGTTGCTGGAAAGCTGCACTCGGATGCTGGACTCTGTTGCTGGAAGAGAGCTGCACTCGGATGCTGGAAAGCTGCACTCGGATGCGGGACTCTGCTGCTGGAAAGCTGCACTCGGATGCGGGACTCTGCCGCTGGAAAGCTGCACTCGGATGCGGGACTCTGCCGCTGGAAAGCTGCACTCGGATGCGGGACTCTGCCGCTGGAAAGCTGCACTCGGATGCGGGACTCTGCCGCTGGAAAGCTGCACTCGGATGCGGGACTCTGCCGCTGGAAAGCTGCACTCGGATGCGGGACTCTGCTGCTGGAAAGCTGCACTCGGATGCGGGACTCTGCTGCTGGAAAGCTGCACTCAGGTGTTGGATCCGGTTGGAGGAATAGATGCACTCAGGTGTCGGACTCTGTTGCTGGGAGCATTAGCAACAGAGCAAAGCTAAATGGTGTTTCCCTGTTTGTCACTTTCCTCAATGTGTGTTTTAGTGCAGTGGTGGGATTAGTTTCTGCACCGTCCACTTCACTAGTAAGGGATTGGTTCAGGGCGAGCTAGGGATTTCTGGTATCTTGATCGGCGCCCGGTGCGGAACCGGCCTAGGGATCGTTAGGAGTGTAGAGACACTGACTCAGGGGAGTGCAGGAGGTCTCCACATCCCCGTTCCCTATCGCAGGGCCCACCATTGTAATTGTTTTCCCCTTTATTCTGAAATTCGCCCTGCTGGAGGCGGTGTATACAGACATAAGTGTACTACTGAAATTCGCCTGCTGAAGGCGGTGTATCCGGCTGCACGTTCTATTATTTAAATTCATCCTGCTGGAGGCGGTGTATCCAGGGTCACGCGTGTCATATAAATTCGCCCTGCTGGAGGCGGTGTGTCCAGTCACACGTGACAATGACACTATCTTTAGCACTGGGCACACAGGCCATGCCGATGTATGCAGATTCCTCCACATACATCGGCATGACCTGCGTACCCAATGCAAAAGATAGGGTACGCATGCTGCATGCCGACGTAGGCGGAGCTGACCGGAGGAGGTGCGGCTGTGGGCGGAGCTTCACGTAGGAAGTCCGCATCCCTCTGCAGCACCTACATACGCTAGTGTGAAACTAGCCTAATGAGGTTTTTACCCCGGAAAAAACATTCCAAAGTGACTCCCTTCTATTTAAGCTGCTGCCCACTGCATGCTATGTAATCCATTCCCAGCAGCCGAGACCGTGAGACGGAATACAGGGGGTGGGAATGGGTGTTTGTCTTTCTGCTCCTGCTCTCCTGTTTGTCAAACTTCATGTAGATGCAGAACAGAGATGAAGGTTTTTGAAGGTTTTATTTCAGGGCAGACAGGGCATTGGACCATGGCAGGTGCAATGTATGCTGGGAAATGAGGAAAAGGATGATCCAGCTCCTATAGTATTGGCAAAATGCTAAGAATAAACACCCACTCAAAGAGTGTGGATGGCAAGTTAAGGAGTATGACAATTGAAACTCTTCGTGAACATATTGGACTGGAATTTAAAAACAAACTGTAGCCAGGGAACAGGGATTTTCCAAAACTACAGTTTAACAACTTACTGACCTTTAAACGCTGTTCAGCTGCAATCATGCTGTAATATGCACAGCACTGCTCAGGAGATACCATGGCACGAATCTCTTCTTCCGTTGGTAAGCGGAAATCCGGTTTCAGTACCCACCAATTAGAGTCCATTCCTGGAACACAAAATATAATTGAATTTTATGTATCCATTATAAAATATTGTATAGTCATATTCACTATGATGGCAGCACTACAGCTACAGACGGCGCCATGAATGTCTAAGCTCCTCCTATGAACGCTGTCTTCACCCTTCAGCTTTGATTGACAAATCAGATTATTGTCAACTAAGGCTACAAACATAAAAATGGTGAGACATTACCTGTTCTTTTAAAGTCAGCGCAGAGTTTCAGTCTCTTTCTAATGCTGCTCTCTGAATGGGAAGGAAAAGCCTTTTTTATATCTTCCATACGAATTCTACGTGGTCGATCTTTGCTTTTCCAGAACAGACGATATATAAACACCTGAAACCGTTCAAGAGCAAAACTGTGTCGCCATCATTTGGCCAATATTCAAATAAAATTAAAAAAAATTGAGAAAAGTCGGGAGTTACAGACCTGCAAGAAATCACGGATGTGTGTGTTCGCCCGCTTAGAGTTTGGCCCAGGAACTTCAAAGAGAGGACACTGCTGCCCAACTACAAAAATGTCCACCAAATCACGAACATAATAACCTTGCCGGGTTCGGATGATCAGGAAATCTGTTTCAGGCATCTTGTGCAAGTAGATTGGAGATCTGAACAAATTATTTTCAAAAGCCTGAAAAAATAGAAAGAAAAAACAAACAAACAAAGTTTAATGAAAGCTCAGATCAGTAATGCCCCAACCTGTCATCTCTGGTGGCACATACCTGTAAAAGTTGTCCTGGGTGCAGGGAGCCCAAAAATGGTGAGGTGTGACAATATACGGTCTCTCCATACTTGCAGTCCGGCGCTCCAGGATCCTTCCCTGGTTTCTACAAAAAAGTGAAACGATCAGAAAACAATGTTCTTAGAAAACCATACAAATACTGCTGAAAATATTAGAATTTGTACCCTCTTGTAATAGTTTTTGATTTTAGTTGCCATTCCAACTTGCATCATTAACGGAGGGTTTTCTTCACTGTACTCAGCCAGAATGAGATCTCCATCTTTGCCTGTGAGATCTTGTGACGTGCGCATAAAAAACATCTCTCCTCCACCAGATGCCTGGCGTTCTTGCTCTCTCATCTAATGTCCAGAAGAGGATATTAATAGATTAAAGACAATAACTGACCCTTTAAAAATGAAATCCAATATTGTGCTGAATATTTCACTGAACACTACAGATGAGATGCTTTTCCGTTTTCCCAACTGCCTGCTTACGGGTATGTCAGGTGGATTTAAACCTGAAAAAATGTGACATAATTAGGATTTATTAACCCCTAATAATTTACCTTTGCTTTCTTCTTGATGTGTTTGAGAAGAGGCTGCACCGAGTGTGCTCCTGGTTGGGACAGGGCCCCAAATGAATATTTCTTCAAAGGAGGACGGTGGAATTGTCTTAGTTTCATCGGTCCCATGTGTGTAGGGAAGAAAGGCTGTCTGAGCTCCACTGCTGGTATCGAGTGCTGACACAAAAGAGAGGATGAATGTGAATAACCTGTCAGTCACGTCTACATGAAGATAATGAATACGGCAGGTAGTTTAGTCTAATAATTGATGTAGTGAAGACACTAAATTATAAACTGTAAAACAGAAAGGCAATCTCCAACAGTGAGATCGGTCTTCTCATGTCTCTCAATATAGTTACCATCCATTACGACAGCCGCAACACATGCAGGGATTCCGTTTGTTAGGCATATTATTATATTATTGGAGCACGCCAAAGACACTCTGTTAGCATCCGAGCATGCTCGGACAACACCTTATCTGATCACGTTTGCTCATCACTAGGTAGTGCACATCGCTGTTAGCAAAGACCCATAGTCATCTTATATATGCTCACAATCCCAAATCAGGTCTCAGCAGCAAAGATCACTTTGTTTAGTACTAGCATCAATGCTTCAGTTAGGAATTATGCGCCTGTAAGAATAAGAATTACCTGGATAATGTTTCCTCCAAATGTTCCTCGTAAGCCTTGCTGTTTTGGATAGTAAAATTCATCATTGGATAAATTCCAGGGATCCTTTACCTCCGGCTGGGACATGTTCTGTGAGAGGACACATTAGACAACATCCCTTTTTACTCATCCAGACTTAGATGCTTTATTATATCAGTATGACATTAATAAGCGAGTCCTAGATCAATGGGAGCAAGTGTAATTAAGCATGGAGCCCTTAGAGGGCCAAATGTTACACCGCGGAGCATGTGGCATCAAGCTATGCGTCTCCTCAGATGTTAATTAAGGGTTAGGATAAGAGAAAAAGAAGAGCCTTACTATATAAAAAAAAAAAAAAAAGGTACCGTATATACTCGTGTATAATCCGAGTCTTTCAGCACTTTTGTGCTGAAAACGCCCCCCTTGGATTATACATGAGTCAACTGACCCAGAAAGCCGGCGCCAGAGGGGGAGTGGCGGGTGACAGAGGCAGGAGCCAGAGGGGGAGCAGCGGGTGACAGAGGCAGCGGCCGTAGGCTGTGGCTAAAGCCTGTGATACTGCTAAAGAGAAATTAATATTAATTTCTCTTATAGCACGCACAATGACACCCGCAGCAGCCAGCTTCCAGAAGACAGCCTACTCACCCTTCCTGCGCGCCCTTGCAGCATCTCATTGGTCCCGGCGCTGGCAGCTCTTCCTGTGCTGAGCGATCACGTGGCCCAGCTCATTAAGGTATTGAATATGCATGCCTCTCCACTCCCATAGGCTTGAAGGGAATATTCATTACCTTAATAAGTGGGACCACGTGATCGCTTGGTACAGGAAGAGCTGCCGGCGCTGGGACCAACGAGATGCTGCAAGGGCGCATGGAAGGAGGAGTAGGATATATTTTTTTTAATAGGAACCATTCATACAAGGATAGGGGATAAGTAGCCATGCATACCAGGACAGGACTAGGGAGCCATGCATACCAGGACAGGACGAGGGAGCCATGCATACCAGGACAGGGATGAGGGGACAATGCATACCCAGCTTATACTCGAGTCAAGTCAATAAGCTCACCCAGTTTTCCGTGGCAAAATTTGGTGCCTCAGCTTATACTCAGGTCGGCTTATACTCGAGTATATATGGTAGCTGTGTGTACTGATGTAAATAAAGGGATATTCTAGACAGAATTTCTTAAGACATGACCCCCTTACCTGCTGGGGCTCCTCCTTGATTACACCGGTTTTCCCTAATAAAATTCTACTTTTCTTTAGAGATGACTCCTTCTTGCTCTCCTTAGAGGGAGAATTTGACGTTGCTTCTTCTTTCTCATCTGGAATTTCTGTTGATAAAAAAATAAATTAAATATAGATGAATTTCTAACAAGTATATGACAAAATGTATGTGAAATGTTACCAACCCAGGATAATGTTTTCATCGTTGGGATTTAATGTTAACACAGGAGGGTCCAAAATCCTGTCCATGGCTTGATCATCCCAGATTATATTGTCTTCCCACCGTCCATACACCAATTCTTCATTGTCAATAGGAAAAATTGAAAACCAAGGGCGATCTTCTTCAGTGGATGCTAAAAAGAAAGCAAAGTGGACATCTCTGTAATCAGACTCCCAAAACCACAGCACAATCTGACCACAAGTCTCTGTCTAGCCCGGGTCTGACTGTGCCATGACTATGTGCAGATACTATCCCTTATAGAAGTAGCAATCGGCATACAGAGAACACTACTTGATCTGCAAACATTTGTGTCATAGGAAGAAAAATTGCACAAGGAACATATATACAGTGCCTACAAGTAGTATTCAACCCCCTGCAGATTTAGCAGGTTTGATAAGATGCAAATAAGTTAGAGCCTTCAAACTTCACACAAGAGCAGGATTTATTAACAGATGCATAAATCTTACAAACCAAAAAGTTATGTTGCTCAGTTAAATTTTAATAAATTTTAAACATAAAAGTGTGGGTCAATTATTATTCAACCCCTAGGTTTAATATTTTGTGGAATAACCCTTGTTTGCAATTACAGCTAATAATCGTCTTTTATAAGACCTGATCAGGCCGGCACAGGTCTCTGGAGTTATCTTGGCCCACTCCTCCATGCAGATCTTCTCCAAGTTATCTAGGTTCCTTGGGTGTCTCACGCGGACTTTAATCTTAAGCTCCTTCCACAAGTTTTCAATTGGGTTAAGGTCAGGAGACTGACTAGGCCACTCCAACACCTTGATTTTTTGCCTCTGGAACCAGGCCTTGGTTTTGTTGGCTGTGTGCTTTGGGTCGTTGTCTTGTTGGAAGATGAAATGACGACCCATCTTAAGATCCTTGATGGAGGAGCGGAGGTTCTTGGCCAAAATCTCCAGGTAGGCCGTGCTATCCATCTTCCCATGGATGCGGACCAGATGGCCAGGCCCCTTGGCTGATAAACAGCCCCACAGTATGATGCTGCCACCACCATGCTTGACTGTAGGAATGGTATTCTTGGGGTCGTATGCAGTGCCATCCAGTCTCCAAACGTTACGTGTGTGGTTGGCACCAAAGATCTCGATCTTGGTCTCATCAGACCAGAGAACCTTGAACCAGTCTGTCTCAGAGTCCTCCAAGTGATCATGAGCAAACTGTAGACGAGCCTTGACATGACGCTTTGAAAGTAAAGGTACCTTACGGGTTCGTCTGGAACGGAGACCATTGCGGTGGAGTACGTTACTTATGGTATTGACTGAAACCAATGTCCCCACTGCCAAGAGATCTTCCCGGAGCTCCTTCCTTGTTGTCCTTGGGTTAGCCTTGACTCTTCGGACAAGCCTGGCCTCGGCACGGGAGGAAACTTTCAAAGGCTGTCCAGGCCGTCGAAGGCTAACAGTAGTTCCATAAGCCTTCCACTTCCGGATGATGCTCCCAACAGTGGAGACAGGTAGGCCCAACTCCTTGGAAAGGGTTTTGTACCCCTTGCCAGCCTTGTGACCCTCCACGATCTTGTCTCTGATGGCCTTGGAATGCTCCTTTGTCTTTTCCATGTTGACCATGTATGAGTGCTGTTCACAAGTTTGGGGAGGGTCTTAAATAGTCAGAAAAGGCTGGAAAAAGAGATAATTAATCCAAACATGTGAAGCTCATTGTTCTTTGTGCCTGAAATACTTCTTAATACTTTAGGGGAACCAAACAGAATTCTGGTGGTTTGAGGGGTTGAATAATAAATGACCCTCTGAATAAACTTTTCACAATTTTAAAAAAAATTAAACAAAGAAATAACATTCTTTTTTGCTGTAGTGCATTTCACACTTCCAGGCTGATCTACAGTCCAAATGTCACAATGCCAAGTTAATTCCGAATGTGTAAACCTGCTAAATCTGCAGGGGGTTGAATACTACTTGTAGGCACTGTAAATTCTATACTTTCCTAGACGTCTTCAAGGTTTATCAGTAAGAATTGTGACTTGTGGTTGACCCATAGCCATAATCCATACTATACCTTGCTGTTCTGGAGGATGTTTTTCCTTCCCCTTGGTAGAGATGAGTGAACCAGGAATGATTGGCTTTTGCACTAAAGGCGTTGGTAGGTTTAACAGTGATCCACTTCGATTCAGTCCTGCACAAAAGAAGAAAGACTCCTTAAATCAGCAAATAAGTAACTGAGCCTCATACTACTGACATCTTTGCTTTAACTGTTGGCACCTTGCTGGGCATTGTACGCTGTGGCATTCCTGGTCATGCTGGAGGGAAGCCAACCAGCTAAACTGGCTCTCTGGGTCTTGGTTACTTTGTGCTTCACGTCCTCCCCGTTCCAGATCACGTCATCCTCCCACTGAAGCTGCGTTACCATCAGGAAATGTTCATCTTGAAATTGTGCCTCTGTGGATTCCTCCGGTTTCTAAATTATGTCAAATTATTTCTGTAAGATACTGATATAGTAACATTTTGACCAAGAATCTGTGCTTTTTTATTCATTCACAAACCTGGTCGTCAATGTTATTGCCAGCATCAGGCGCAATATCGTCATCATTGTTCTCCTCCTTCAGCTTAAATCCATAATCAAATCCACTGCCATCTTCAGGTACTCCCAGCATATCGTACCACAACTGCGCTGGGCCGTAGCGCCACTCTGCTACTCGGGGTTTTGTATCTGCAACCTTATCTGTATCCCCAGCGGACTGGGAGAACTTGGACTCCACAGGAGCCATCATGGTGATCTGCAGAAAGCAAAAAATAATTGGCTTCATTACAATTGATTTGTAAAAGAATAAGTTTAAAACGAAAAAGCTTAAATAGTAACTATACTTTTCTCCATAAAATCAATAGTACCAAGTGAAGAGAAGACAAGTTACAAAGTTTCTAGTCAGAGAAATCTGCTTCTTTCTCCACTTATTGGTCACTTTTTTTGCCTCCTGTACTGATCATTCACTCAAAAACTGCTCAGGCCTGTCTATAGTCAGTCTGCAGGGCTAGGAAAGCCAAAGAAAAGGAATGTAGGGGAAAAGATAGAGGGAGAAAAAGCCAGAGATCATAAAAAGGAAACGCTGAGGCTTCAAATGTGGAGGGGAAAAGTGCAGAAATCTAGGATGCAATTCATGTGATGGACAGAAATAGTGTCATTCCTCTTGTACGCACACAGGACACCTAAGGCCTGTTTCACACTTCAGTTTTTTGTGCCAGTCAAAATCCGCCAAAAAGGCGGAAAGCGGATCCGTTCTTAACTGATGTGATCGGATGCCACCGGATGATAGAGGAGAGAGAGACAGAGAGGAGAGGAGAGAGGAGAGAGGAGAGAGTAGAGAGAGAGAGGAGAGTAGAGAGAGGAGGGAGAGAGTAGAGAGTAGAGAGAGAGAGTGGGGAGAGGGGAGGGAGAGGGGAGAGAGAGGGGAGAGAGAGGGGAGAGAGAGGGGAGAGAGAGGGGAGAGAGAGGGGAGAGAGAGGGGAGAGAGAGGGGAGAGAGGAGAGAGGAGAGAGAGGAGAGAGGAGAGAGAGAGGAGAGAGAGAGGAGAGAGGAGAGAGAGAGGAGAGAGAGAGGAGAGAGAGAGGAGAGAGAGAGGAGAGAGAGAGGAGAGAGAGAGGAGAGAGAAGAGAAGAGAGAGAGGCGAGAGAAGAGAAGAGAGAAGAGAAGAGAGAGAGGAGAGAGAAGAGAAGAGAGAAGAGGAGAGAGAAGAGAAGAGAGAAGAGAAGAGAGAAGAGAAGAGAGAAGAGAAGAGAGAGAGGAGAGAGAAGAGAGGAGAGAGAGAAGAGAAGAGAAGGAGAAAGAGAGAGAGAGAGGAGAGAAGAGAGAGAAGAGAGAGAGGAGAGAAGAGAGAGATAACTTTTTCTATGTCCACCAGAAATTATTTCAGGGTTAAATTTCCTCCTGACTTCATTCATCCGGCATGAGCTGTATCAAAATGCGGATCCTGCACTACAAAAAACATTACATGGTCCGTCCAGGCATCTCGGCCGATGCAAAAAAATTGGCGGATCCGCAAAAAAACGGATCCAACGGATGGCCATCCGTCAAGCTCCGCCGGTAATGCAAGTGAATGGGGAAAAAAATGGATCCGCCCAAAAAAATGGCGGATCCGTTTTTTTGCAAAATCGGCGGATTTTGACTCATGGTCAAAAACGGAAGTGTGAAACAGGCCTAAAGTGTAACGGTACCTTCAGGTAAGTTTTCATGTATAAGATGAAATACCACCCTAAAGATATATTTTTTTAAGCAGATAGGATAAAAATTCTGTGCTATTTAAATTTCTATTATATTTTTATTGCAGGCGATAGCTTTTCTAAATGAAAAAATAAGTTAAAAAGTGAGTTTCAAAATGCTCAGAGTACCTAAAGCTGCCACTACAGGGAGTAAAGGAGCGAACTGTATAGTTACACACTAAACTCAATACCAGGCAGTATGCTGCCTCTAGTGGTAGCTGCAAGAATTTTCCCCTTTTTTTTTTATTTCGCAACCCTATAGGACTTAAAACATTTCGTCTGTGTTCACACCAAAAAACCCGTGGGGAAAACGCAAAAAAGAAGCATTTTAATGCATTTTTCACTTTTTGTGCATATTGATGTGTTTTTTACCGTGAAAAAAACGCTTTGCGGTAAAAAAAAACAAAAACGCAACATGCTCATTAATTTCGCGGTAAATTCCGCATTTCTAGCTATTTCCTATGTGTCTGGGGACGCACAAAAAAAATCGTGGCAAAAAACACGGCAAAGTAGTACAAAAACTTGGCACTCAAAAGAAAAATTGATTTGACAGTTCCTTTATTGTAAAAGGCATCCAGTTAAATATATGGATGCCTTTTACAATAAAGGAACTGTCAAATCAATTTTTCTTTTGAGTGCCAAGTTTTTGTACTACATTGTTAGTTGGCTGGATACCCGACTTGTGCACCTGCCTCCACACTGAGTGCCGTGTCTTTTCTATTTTGCAAAAAACACGGCAAAAACGCGTGGAAAAAAACCCGCGTTTTCTGGGAAGGAGTCCTGTTTTTATGCAGAAATTTTCTGCATACGTGTGCACATAGCCTAAGTGAAATCACTGTTCCCCAATGAATCTTAATCTGTAGCCGGGCTTCACAGCAGACCCAAGATGGCAGTTACGGGAGCCTTCAGCACGACACAGGCTGCCATGATAACCTATCAGTTCCCAAAATCACGTCACAGGATGCTGATGAGTGAGGCCATGCACCTGCAATTAAGTAATTTAAATGCTGCTGGTCAGTGATTGACAAAAGCAATAGATAGTTAAATTCAGCAAATGGAGGAAAGTCTGGTTGCTGCACTTACAGAAATCTGCTTGTGTTACACCAGAAAAAATCTGTACGCTATAAATACAAAAGCAAGCATTTATTATACACGCACTTAAAAAGGTCTATTGCCCTCCAATAGAACACATATTATATGCATACAGACAGTTCTGGGGATAACATACCAATGGGTGACATATTAATGCACCCTACATCCGTGCACTAATCTGACATCCATTGGTATAGTGTCTGTGCTCTGTATTTGGGCAAATGACCTTTATAAGTGGGTGTATGATAAATGCTTGCTTTACATTTAGAGGATTGTGATTTATTCTAGCGCATGTCTTTTGTAGTCAGCACCCTGGTGAAACCTGCGATATTTTTGGCTTGGAAACCGATAGCTTGTATGAAGAAGGGTCAGCACCTTACCTGGCTTCATTATTTTCCAAGGGGCTTATGATGATTTACATCAGAGGTCAATAAGGGGCTAAGAGGGGGTTTCCGATCTCATGAAATGATAGCATATCACTAGGATATCCTGCCACTTTATGATTAGGGGGGCTTTTTTTTTTAGACATCCACTGATCCTGAGAAAGAAGGCGACCTAATAAATAAAAGAAGGGCGTTTATTCACTAAATGCTTTCCTATGATTAGGCGAAGCAGTCATCAGGATAAGCCGTAGGATAAAGTCGTACCTCATCGTCCGAGAGGCACTGTTCAGGTGGTGGTGCTGGAGCATACTCATATTCCCAACAAGACTTCTTCTCGGGTCCTGCCTCGGCTTCTTCACCTTCTTTTGCCTGAACTTCCTGGGTTAGTTCTCTGTGCTTTTTTCGGCGTTTTCGGCGAGCACTGCGCCAAACTGACAGGACGCTTTTCCCAGGTCCAAATAGTCGAAGAAAGCGCAAAACCTGTAGGCAAAATTAAACTGCTCGTTAGAAGAACTAACACTTGCGATTAACGCGGTTCACTAATGATGTAGCCTTATTTTATTAACCATGTGCGTCACTGCTCAATGTATTAGACCCAGCGTATGAGGACTCAGCATGTGCCATGTGTGGGCAGAAAACAAATCAGCTGTAATATGTAAGGAATAGCACTGATTAATCACATCACAGGTTGGTAACAATAAAAAGGCCTTATAAAGATATCATTTATTTTTCTGGTTTATATAGCACCATCATATTCCACAGCTTGTTACAGACATCATCACTGTGCCCATTGAGGTTCACTATCAGTATGTTTTTGGAGTGTGGGAGGAAACAGGAGAACCCGGAGGAAACCCACGCAAACACGGGGAGAACATACAAACTCCTTGAAAATGTAGTCTTTGGTGAGTTTAAACCCAGGACCCCAACACATAGCAACAGTGCTAACCACTGAGCCACTGTGCCGCCTCATACCATCCCAAAAAGAGCTTGTAGAGAACAAAAAAATAACAAGAATGGTAGAAAATACCTTGCCAGGTCTAAACTCTGGGAAGAGCTCTGTGACGCTAGGAAGAGGTTTGGTGCCATCTCTTTGCATTATGCCAGCAAGTGGTAAAGTCAGCTTTCGCTCCTTTTTCTCACTTTGTCCGCGCTCTTGAGGACCAATCTCAGATTCAGAATCAGATGAACTGCTGAAGTCCACCTTTTCCAAGGAAGCAGAAGATGGCGCAATAATGGAAGGAAGAATGATCCCATCACCTTCTTCAGAGGCTGTATAAAACAAGCAGAATTCGGCTTTAAGAAAGGCATAACCCCAATTGAAATCTATCTCCTATACATAGAGCATAGTACTCGGCTTTCTTAGACACTGAACAGCATGCAGGCTAAGCATGTGCACTTATGCTTCACTCATATGTGGCTCTACAAAGCTCCATTCTCAAGTAGTTGGACCCCAAGCGATCAGCAAATTATCCCATATCCTATCAACAAGAGACACTGGATCAGTCCACATCATGATAGGGCGAAGAACTCAACTTTATAGATAGAGGACTGGTTTTCTTTACATAGTTGATAACTTGTGTAGATAAAAACAGAGTTTGTTCCTAACTTCTGCAGCATGTGAATATTTATAGGATTTGCAAAACATAGCCCCAATTTGACGAATCATTTAGGAGACTTTGTGTAAAATGTTTATTTTTTTGCACAATGTGTAGTTATGCGACTGTGACATCTATGAGAAAGTGTAGAGTAGCTTGGTACAAAAGGGTGGAGATGGAGCAGAGCCACATCAGAACATAAAACATCTGGCATTTCTTAAGCCTCTGGCTGCAATAGCATTTCTGGTCAGGATATGCCACCGAAAAATGTGCCAAATCCATTATGTAGCTCTTAATAAATTTGTTGCTCTTTACTCTTGCCAGCTCTTCATTAAGGCTAGTTTCACATTTGCGTCTTTGTGCACAGAGCATCGTGCGCAAGTAAAAATGCATGCAAAAACGTGCATGCATTTTTTATGCGCATGCGTTCTCTAGGTGTCACATTTCACAGGAGGAAAATCCTTGAAAAATCCATGAAACGGACTCCACCAATGGGACACCAGTGGGCGTGTGTCATGGGAAGGGGGTGGTTTAAACCAGTGTCTAGACATGTTTACTCTTAAAACGCATGCGTAAGCAAACGCAGGCGTACGCATGCCCATGCCTGCTTTCCCATAGACTGTAATGCGTTGTTTTAACGCATTCCATGCGCAAGCGTACGCATGCGTTTTTTTGCCGACTTTGGACGGACCCAAAAATGCAACATGTTGCGTCCGGCGCGTCTAGTCGCACACCTCGAAAAAACGCATGCGCACGAAAACGCAGACGAACGCATGCAAACGCAAGACCATGCATTCGCCATGTTAAAAATAAGTACGCATGACGCATGCGCACAAAAACGCTAATGTGAAACCAGCCTAAGACAAGCATGAGCAACACCAATCTTAATGGATCAGCCTCTATGTTCTTAGAAGAATGTAGTATTTTTTTCACCTATTGAAGTAAGCAATTTACTGCGTAAATATCCAGAAACTAATGTAGTCCCAAAATGAAGTTGAAAAAGTAAATACTGCACTGAGAAAATGGAAGGGAGTAAATGTACACAGCAGCTTCTCTCCATATGAGACTGAAAAGTGTGAGAAAGGGCAGAAGTAGGAGATAGGAGTAGATCAAAGTTCTTGGTGTAGACCTATAAAGGCCTCATACACATGAGGTGGCCTCTAGACTCTCCCACCACAGATAATGTCTGGGAGATAAGGATTGCCTGGTCCTTTTGTTCTACAGACAGGTAAGTCGCTGCCAGGAGATGTATAGATATGAATAGATTTTTACACATATATCCATGACCACTTACTTATTGGTGCTGCTCCCTTTTCCTCTTCTTTCTTACATGTCACTGGTGGAGGAGGTGGAGGTGGCATTAGCTTGGAATCAATATCTTCACAGTCCGCATCATAGTCATCGTCATCATCATCTAATCAGAGCACAAATTTCATCAAAACCTCAACTAGCACATGAAACTCTATGGTCACGTCACCTGCGATGACAATAACATTTACCTGCTCTTCGGGAGAGATGGAGACTTCCCATAGCCTGCCTATATCTTCGAGACTCATCTTCAGCCACTTCATTGATATCAGAGTAGTCAATAGCATCATCAGTACTCTTAACCCAACCTGTATAATAGAGCCGGTGAGATGTAAGCAGATAGACTATAATTAGCAGAATAAAAATGATGTAGGTAGAGGTTTAATAATGAAAAAAAGTTTTGTTGAAAGATGCTGATATTCAAATAGAAACTCTGGTCCCGAGTCTCAGCAGCTTCCCCTTCAATTTCTGGTGTCGACAAGCGTAGACAAATAAAGGGACTGGCTTAGCTGCAAGCTGTTGTGAAGGGAGCCAGCCCCCTTCACACACATCGCAGATCACATGAAACATTCTCCTATGTCGAGCACAAAACTGAAAGCAGAAATAATGAGCTGGGGACTAGAGTTGAGCGAATTGGTTCGGATTTGGTTCTGAATACGATCGGTTGCGAACATTGTTTTGGCAATATTAGTCGAACACAGCCGAACATAATTAGAGTCAATGGGAGTAGAAATTACCGAATATGTTCAGAAGCGATCATCAGACATACATTTGGCCCAAATATGGTAAATTCAGATTCGGCGACCAAATCCAAATAAATACGCTCAACTCTACTGGGGACTAGAGTGGATACTTGAAATCGGGACAGCAAGCCTAATAGAACTATAATAGAAAGTGAATGGGATGTAAACGGCAGTGGCAGCTACTAAACAATTTATGGAGCTGCGGTATATTGCTTACATACACCGGCAACTAGAGCAGATATCAGCTGATTGGTGGAGGGGTGGATTCCAGGTGTCAGACCCCTGACAGATCTCATATGGATGACCGGTCCTATGGTAGGTTCATCAACCCCTTTAAAGAACTTACTTTTTAAAGTTTATTTAGGTATTTTTTTTTTTATTAATGGACAATCCCTACAATTTTGCAAATATACAACTGGGGAATACTACATACACTGCTGCAATACACAAAATGCCTTATCTCAATGCTATTACCGTCTTCATCCAAGTTCACCCCTTCAGTTTCTGTGGCCTCATCCGCGCTGGATGTGATTTCTGTAATAAGATTTCCAAGGCCAAGAGCTCCCAATCCTGCAAGGTGTTTCTTTGACTCCTAAAAACATGAGATTTATATCGCATATGATAAAAAGACAATGTACGCAGGAGACTCTGCTGGAGACACTGGAGAGGAAATCGCTTCAACTGCACTGAAAATTAGTAAACATCCATTTACCAATCCTGCATGTACAGTCATGGCCAAAAGTTTTGAGAATGACACAAATATTAATTTTTACAAAGTCTACTGCTTCATTTTTTCTAATGGCAATTTGCATATACTCCAGAATGTTAGAAAGAGTGATCAGCTTAACAGCAATTACTTGCAAAGTCAATATTTGCCTAGAAAATGAACTTTATCCCCCAAAACACATTTCATCATCATTGCAGCCCTGCCTTAAAAGGACCAGCTAACATCGTTTCAGTGATTGCTCCATTAACACAGGTGTGGGTGTTGATGAGGACAGGGCTGGAGATCAATCTGTCATGATTAAGTAAGAATGACACCACTGGACACTTTAAAAGGAGGCTGGTGCTTGGCATCATTGTTTCTCTTCTGTTAACCATGGTTATCTCTAAAGAAACACGTGCAGTCATCATTGCACTGCACAAAAATGGCCTAACAGGGAAGAGTATCGCAGCTAGAAAGATTGCACCTCAGTCAACAATCTATCGCATCATCAAGAACTTCAAGGAGAGAGGTTCCCTTGTTGCCAAAAAGGCTCCAGGGCGCCCAAGAAAGACCAGCAAGCGCCAGGACCGTCTCTTAAAAGTGTTTCAGCTGCGGATCGGGCTACCAGCAGTGCAGAGCTTGCTCAGGAATGGCAGCAGGCAGGTGTGAGTGCATCTGCACGCACTGTGAGGCGGAGACTCTTGGAGCAAGGCCTGGTCTCAAGGAGGGCAGCAAAGAAGCCACTTCTCAACAGAAAAAACATCATGGACAGACTGATATTCTGCTGAGGTACAGGGAGTGGACTGCTGAGGACTGGGGTAAAGTCATTTTCTCTGATGAATCCCCTTTTCGATTGTTTGGGACATCTGGAAAACGGCTTATTCGGAGAAGACCAGGTGAGCGCTACCACCAGTCTTGTCTCATGCCAACTGTCAAGCATCCTGAAACCATTCATGTGTGGGGTTGCTTCTCAGCCAAGGGAATGGGCTCTCTCTCAGTCTTGCCTAAAAACACAGCCATGAATAAAGAATGGTACCAGAATGTCCTCCAAGAGCAACTTCTCCCAACCGTCCAAGAGCAGTTTGGCGATCAACAATGCCTTTTTCAACATGATGGAGCACCTTGCCATAAAGCAAAGGTGATAACTAAATGGCTCAGGGAACAAAACATAGAGATTTTGGGACCATGGCCTGGAAACTCCCCAGATCTTAATCCCATTGAGAACTTGTGGTCAATCATCAAGAGACGGATGGACAAACAAAAACCTTCAAATTCAGACAAAATAAAAGCATTGATTTTGCAAGAATGGACTGCTATCAGTCAGGATTTGATCCAGAAGTTGATTGAGAGCATGCCAGGGAGAATTGCTGAGGTCCTGAAGAAGAAGGGTCAACACTGCAAATATTGACTTGCTGCATTAACTCATTCTGTCAATATAACCTTTTGTTACTCATAATATGATTGCAATTATATTTCTGTATGTGATAAAAACATCTGACAAACACACATAAAAACCAGAGGGCAGCAGATCATGTGAAAATATAATATTTGTGTCATTCTCAAAACTTTTGGCCATGACTGTAGGTGAATGTATGAGTAGTAAGACATCCAACTACATGGTCAGATATTGGTAGGAGCCATAGTGCACCAAATGGTAAATAGCGCCTGTCACCTCTCCTGAGTCGTCTGGTTAATGTCAAGTTCAGACCACTGTAATAATTATGCTATTAATGTCTGAAAATTAAACATAATTTGGTCTGTGCACTCGTTGGCATTGGTGCCGCCATGAAATGCAGTACTCTGGTCTGTAAATTGCTCATATGCAATAGCACGTAGGTGCTGTCCACCGGGCTTGCTGGAACCCGGCCTGAACAAATATTGTACTCCCTGTGCAGCAACAACTCAGGATCTTATGATCGACCTGTGCCATGGCATTCCTCTGTTACACCTCCTAGAAACGTCTGACAACTGGATGTGTGGGTCCCTATACAAGCATGCATTGTCCAATCAGGACTGCCAGCATCTGACTATGTAGTAACACAGCAAATGGTGACATCCAGTTGTTCATTTATTTAGAAATATTCTGCAGGAAGTGGAACAACAGAAGAAAAGAACAACACAGGGACCAAGGGTTCAGAATCGTTACTACATGGGGAAATCTACTAATCCAGACTCGTCAGGGAAGGTGACAGATCACTCTGTAAGTGGAACTGGGGATCATCCGATGCATTATCTGGGCACATGGTTTTTTTTTTTAGAAAATAAAGCAGAAACATGATTGGCTGCTGCGAAGCATCTCCTTTCTTCTGATCTCATTTTGACAAGTCTCTGCACGATGTGTCTCGCTGTGATGACGATGTGATCACTGCTGGTACAGAGAATGCGGGCATCCCCTAAACCAGTGGCCCCCCAACATTTCTTACTTATAGAGCCACATTCAACTCTAAAAGATGGTGAGATATCCAGAACCCCCCTTCACCTATCATAGTGACACTTCGAGACCCCCCATTAATGGTATAATGACAGCTAAAGCTTCCCCATAGAAGCCTCACTGAGACCTTGTGCACCCTCCTTGATAAGGATACATCCAGGTATTCCTACTTTTAATGATTTTGCATCCAGCACTCCTACCACATTATAGCATCCAAATCCAAGCACCTTACCTGCCACTATCATCAGCGTACTATATATATCCCCACCAGTATTTGGGCCTTCAGATCTGGTCAACTCACAAAAGTCTCCATCTGAAGACCTGCTCTTCTTAGCTGCTTACTGGATCTGGTGCTAATGCATCAAGCTGGCCGACGGGAGCGCCCCCTCCGCACACACTACACCAACAGGGGAGCCCCCCGGCCTTTTGGATAATGGGTACGGTGTGCTCATTGCAATATGATCTCCTGCACACAGGGTCTGGTCTGGGGTATGGCTGTAATTCCCCACAGTCACTGATGGGCACAGGACCCCCTGACCTCAGAAGAGACACAACATCATGCTGAAAATGATTCCTGACCCTGCGGCAATGACTGCAGACAGGTGCACTAGAAATCCCAGCACAGCCTGCACAGGACTGTCACTATCGGTGCATAATCCCACTGCAGGGTCGGACAGAGGCCCCCGCTGCGGATTCCAGCGGCTCCTCACCTTGTCCAGCACCGAGTCATCCTCCAGCTGTCCGTCCTCATTAATATTCCCGAACAGAAACCCTGTGATGGAGAACGGCCGCTCCTCATCGCTCTCCGAGTCCGACATTACACACCGGAAGCGATCAACTACAAACCGGAAGCTGCAAAGGTAAACTTCGGCAGAGGACTGGTGGAACGCACGGACTTCCGTTTCCGGTACAGTCAGTGGGCTCTCGTTGTGTAGGTCAAGCGCCAAAGTGAGGGGCAGGAAGAAAGGGGATTGCGACGTGTGAGAAATTCTGAATGCAGTGACAGGATAGTTGTTTGTGTCGTGATATCACATAACGCTAGCTACATTACCTTATGGGCTCGTCTACAGTGAGTCTGTTGTAATGAAACTACAACTCCCAGGATGCGCACAGGACGTGTAATACTACTGTGTGACAGCAGGGGCAGCACAGCAGTCAATACAGGGGAGCACAGCCTGCGGCAAGGAGAAAGACGGGACTACAAAACTAGTAGTGACCGTTAGAAGGTCCGACCCCTACATGTTGTCTGCTGACCACTCCTCAGGTCGCCGACCTCGCTGTCTGCTGACAGCTTCTCAGGTCACCGACCTCTCCTCACTGCTGACCGCTCCTCAGGTCGCCGACCTCACTGCTGACCAATCCTCAGGTCGCCAACCTCACTGTCTGCTGACCGCTCCTCAGGTCGCCGACCTCCTCGCTATCTGCTGACCTCTCCTCAGGTCGCCGACCTCGCTGTCTGCTGACCGCTCCTCAGGTCGCCGACCTCACTGCTGACCAATCCTCAGGTCGCCAACCTCACTGTCTGCTGACCGCTCCTCAGGTCGCCGACCTCCTCGCTATCTGCTGACCTCTCCTCAGGCCGCCGACCTCCCCACGCTGTCTGCTGACCGCTCCTCAGGTCGCTGACCTCGCTGTCTGTTGACCACTCCTCAGGTCGCCAACCTCACTGCTGTGAAAAACAAGGATGATTGACCTCATGGAGATCAACATCCAACACTGCGGAGACACCATCACGTGTTTCTCAACGCAGTGATTCTAGAGCAATGCTCCCATCCCTTATGGGAACACGTGATGGTGTCTCCGCGGCTTCTGATTTGCATGTTTTACACATTTCCCATAAGGGATGGGGGCAGTGCTCTAGAATCACTGCGTTGAGAAACACGTGATGGTGTCTCCGCAGTGTTGGATGTTGATCTCCATGAGGTCAATCATCCTTGTTTTTCACAGTCTTCTACTAGGCATTGCTCCTACTAGCCAGTTTCCTACTCCACACTGATGAGGGGCAAATACCCCGAAACAGCTGTCTGTGGATGGATACCATGTTTTGGCATAGGTGGTTTCCTTCATTGGAGACTGCCCTTCCCGTGGTTGTTCCTTCCCGGTGAAAGACCTGGCTAGTCATTGCTTGCGTTGAGAAACATGTGATGGTGTCTCCGCGGCTTCTGATTTGCATGTTTTACACATTTCCCATAAGGGATGGGGGCAGTGCTCTAGAATCACTGCGTTGAGAAACACGTGATGGTGTCTCCGCAGTGTTGGATGTAGATCTCCATGAGGTCAATCATCCTTGTTTTTCACAGTCTTCTACTAGGCATTGCTCCTACTAGCCAGTTTCCTACTCCACACTGATGAGGGGCAAATACCCCGAAACAGCTGTCTGTGGATGGATACCATGTTTTGGCATAGGTGGTTTCCTTCATTGGAGACTGCCCTTCCCGTGGTTGTTCCTTCCCGGTGAAAGACCTGGCTAGTCATTGCTTGCGTTGAGAAACATGTGATGGTGTCTCCGCGGCTTCTGATTTGCATGTTTTACACATTTCCCATAAGGGATGGGGCAGTGCTCTAGAATCACTGCGTTGAGAAACACGTGATGGTGTCTCCGCAGTGTTGGATGTAGATCTCCATGAGGTCAATCATCCTTGTTTTTCACAGTCTTCTACTAGGCATTGCTCCTACTAGCCAGTTTCCTACTCCACACTGATGAGGGGCAAATACCCCGAAACAGCTGTCTGTGGATGGATACCATGTTTTGGCATAGGTGGTTTCCTTCATTGGAGACTGCCCTTCCCGTGGTTGTTCCTTCCCGGTGAAAGACCTGGCTAGTCATTGCTTGCGTTGAGAAACATGTGATGGTGTCTCCGCGGCTTCTGATTTGCATGTTTTACACATTTCCCATAAGGGATGGGGGCAGTGCTCTAGAATCACTGCGTTGAGAAACACGTGATGGTGTCTCCGCAGTGTTGGATGTTGATCTCCATGAGGTCAATCAGCCTTGTTTTTCACAGTCTTCTACTAGGCATTGCTCCTACTAGCCAGTTTCCTACTCCACACTGATGAGGGGCAAATACCCCGAAACAGCTGTCTGTGGATGGATACCATGTTTTGGCATAGGTGGTTTCCTTCATTGGAGACTGCCCTTCCCGTGGTTGTGCCAACCTCACTGCTGACCGCTCCTCAGGTTGCCGACCTCGCTGTCTGCTGACCACTCCTCAGGTCGCCGACCTCGCTGTCTGCTGACCACTCCTCAGGTCGCCGACCTCTCCTCGCTGTCTGCCGACCTCACTGCTGGCCGCTCCTCAGGTCGCCGACCTTGCTGTCTGCTGACCAGTCCTGAGGTTGCCGACCTCTCAGTCTGCTGACCACTCCTCAGGTCGCCGACCTCTCCACGCTGTCTGCTGACCGCTCCTCAGGTCGCCGACCTCACTCTGCTGACCACTCCTCAGGTCGCCGACCTCTCCACGCTGTCTGCTGACCGCTCCTCAGGTCGCCGACCTCACTGTCTGCTGACCACTCCTCAAGTTGCCGACCTCGCTGTCTGCTGACCAGTCCTCAGGTCGCCGACCTCGCTGTCTTCTGACCACTCCTCAGGTCGCCGACCTCTCCTCGCTGTCTGCTGACCACTCCTCAGGTCGCCAACCTCTCCTCAGGCCACCGACCTCTCCACGCTGTCTGCTGACCGCACCTCAGGTCGCCGACCTCTCCTCGCTGTCTTCTGACCACTCCTCAGGTCGCCTACCGCTCCTCGCAGTCTGCTGACTGCTCAGATCGCTGACCTTGCTGTCTGCTGACCACTCCTCAGTTCGCCGACCTCTCCTCGCTGTCTGCTGACCGCTCCTCAGGTTGCCCACCTCGCTGTCTGCTGACCACTCCTCAGGTCGCCGACCTCACTGTCTGCTGACCACTACTCAGGTAGCCGACCTCGCTGTCTGCTGACCAGTCCTCAGGTCGCCGACCTCGCTGTCTGCTGACTGCTCAGATCGCTGACCTTGCTGTCTGCTGACCACTCCTCAGTTCGCCGACCTCTCCTCGCTGTCTGCTGACCGCTCCTCAGGTTTCCCACCTCGCTGTCTGCTGACCACTCCTCAGGTCGCCGACCTCACTGTCTGCTGACCACTCCTCAGGTCGCCGACCTAGCTGTCTGCTGACCAGTCCTCAGGTCGCCGACCTCGCTGTCTGCTGACCGCTCCTCAGGTCGCTGACCTCGCTGTGTGCTGACCACTCCTCAGGTCGCCGATCTCTCCTCGCAAGCTGCTGACCGCTCCTCATGTCGCCGACCTCTCCTCGCTGTCTGCTGACCGCTCCTCAGGTCGCTGACCTCTCCTCGCAAGTTGCTGACTGCTCCTCAGGTCGCCGACCGCTCCTCAGGTCGCTGACCTCTCCTCGCAAGCTGCTGACCGCTCCTCAGGTCGCCGACCCCTCCTCGCAGGCTGCTGACCGCTCAGGTCGCCGACCTCGCTGTCTGCTGACCACTCCTCAGGTCGCCGACCTCTCCTCAAGCCACCGACCTCTCCACGCTGTCTGCTGACCACACCTCAGATCGCCGACCTCTCCTCGCTGTCTGCTGACCACTCCTCAGGTCGCCGACCTCGCAGTCTGCTGACCCCTCCTCAGGTCGCCGACCTCTCCTCGCTGTCTGCTGACTGCTCCTCAGATCGCTGACCTTGCTGTCTGCTAACCACTCCTCAGTTCACCGACCTCTTCTCGCTGTCTGCTGACCGCTCCTCAGGTCGCCGACCTCGCTGTCTGCTGACCACTCCTTAGGTCGCCGACCTCGCTGTCTGCTGACCACTCCTCAGGTCGCCGACCTCGCTGTCTGCTGACCGCTCCTCAGGTCGCCGACCTCGCTGTCTGCTGACCCCTCCTCAGGTCGCCGACCTCGCTGTCTGCTGACCACTCCTCAGGTCGCCGACCTCGCTGTCTGCTGACCACTCCTCAGGTCGCCGACCTCGCTGTCTGCTGACCACTCTTCAGGTCGCCGACCTCGCTGTCTGCTGACCACTCCTCAGGTCGCCGACATCGCTGTCTGCTGAGCACGCCTCAGGTCGCCGACCTCGCTGTCTGCTGACCACTCCTCAGGTCGCCGACCTCGCTGTCTGCTGACCACTCTTCAGGTCGCCGACCTCGCTGTCTGCTGACCACTCAGGTCGCTGGCCTCTCCTCAGGTTGCCGACCTCCCCACGCTGTCTGCTGACCGCTCCTCAGGTTGCCGACCTCGCTGTCTGCTGACCACTCCTCAGGTCGCCGACCTAGCTGTCTGCTGACCAGTCCTCAGGTCGCCGACCTCGCTGTCTGCTGACCATTCAGGTCACTGACCTCGCTGTCTGCTGACCACTCCTCAGGTCGCCGACCTCTCCTCGCTGTCTGTTGACCACTCCTCAGGTCGCCAACCTCACTGCTGACCGCTCCTCAGGTCGCCGACCTCACTGCTGACCGCTCAGCAGGTCGCCGACCTCGCTGTCTGCTGACCACTCCTCAGGTCGCCAACCTCGCTGTCTGCTGACCGCTCCTCAGGTCGCCGACCTCTCCTCGCTGTCTGCTGACCGCTCCTCAGGTCGCCGACCTCACTGCTGGCCGCTCTGGTCGCCGACCTCGCTGTCTGCTGGCCGCTCCTCAGGTCGCCGACCTTGCTGTCTGCTGACCACTCCTCAGGTCGCCGACCTCTCTTCGCTGTCAGCTGACCGCTCTTCAGGTCGCCGACCTCACTGTCTCCTGACCACTACTCAGGTTGCCGACCTCGCTGTCTGCTGACCACTCCTCAGGTTGCCGACCTCGCTGTCTGCTGACCACTCCTCAGGTCGCCGACCTAGCTGTCTGCTGACCAGTCCTCAGTTCGCCGACCTCTCCTCGCTGTCTGCTGACCGCTCCTCAGGTTGCCCACCTCGCTGTCTGCTGACCACTCCTCAGGTCGCCGACCTCGCTGTCTGCTGACCACTCCTCAGGTTGCCGACCTCGCTGTCTGCTGACCACTCCTCAGGTTGCCGACCTCGCTGTCTGCTGACCACTCCTCAGGTTGCCGACCTCGCTGTCTGCTGACCACTCAGGTCGCTGGCCTCTTCTCAGGCCGCCGACCTCCCCACGCTGTCTGCTGACCGCTCCTCAGGTTGCCGACCTCGCTGTCTGCTGACCACTCCTCAGGTTGCCGACCTAGCTGTCTGCTAACCAGTCCTCAGGTCGCTGACCTCACTGTGTGCTGACCACTCCTCAGGTCGCCGACCTCTCCTCGCAAGCTGCTGACTGCTCCTCATGTCGCCGACCTCTCCTCGCTGTCTGCTGACCGCTCCTCAGGTCGCTGACCTCTCCTCGCAAGCTGCTGACCGCTCCTCAGGTCGCTGACCTCTCCTCGCAAGTTGCTGACTGCTCCTCAGGTCCCGACCGCTCCTCAGGTCGCTGACCTCTCCTCGCAAGCTGCTGACCGCTCCTCAGGTCGCCGACCCCTCCTCGCAGGCTGCTGACCGCTCAGGTCGCCGACCTCGCTGTCTGCTGACCACTCCTCAGGTCGCCGACCTCTCCTCAAGCCACCGACCTCTCCACGCTGTCTGCTGACCACACCTCAGGTCGCTGACCTCTCCTCGTTGTCTGCTGACCACTCCTCAGGTCGCCGACCTCGCAGTCTGCTGACCCCTCCTCAGGTCGCCGACCTCTCCTCGCTGTCTGCTGACTGCTCCTCAGATCGCTGACCTTGCTGTCTGCTGACCACTCCTCAGTTCACCGACCTCTTCTCGCTGTCTGCTGACCGCTCCTCAGGTCACCGACCTCGCTGTCTGCTGACCACTCCTCAGGTCGCCGACCTCTCCTCGCAAGCTGCTGACCGCTCCTCATGTCGCCGACCTCTCCTAGCTGTCTGCTGACCAGTCCTCAGGTCGCCGACCTCGCTGTCTGCTGGCCGCTCCTCAGGTCGCTGACCTCGCTGTGTGCTGACCACTCCTCAGGTCGCCGACCTCTCCGCGCAAGCTGCTGACCGCTCCTCATGTCGCCGACCTCTACTCGCTGTCTGCTGACCGCTCCTCAGGTCGCTGACCTCTCCTCGCAAGCTGCTGACCGCTCCTCAGGTCGCTGACCTCTCCTCAGGTCGCCGACCCCTCCTCGCAGGCTGCTGACCGCTCAGGTCGCCGACCTCGCTGTCTGCTGACAACTCCTCAGGTCGCCGACCTCTCCTCAAGCCACCGACCTCTCCACGCTGTCTGCTGACCACACCTCAGGTCGCCGACCTCTCCTCGCTGTCTGCTGACCACTCCTCAGGTCGCCGACCTCGCAGTCTGCTGACCCCTCCTCAGGTCGCCGACCTCTCCTCGCTGTCTGCTGACTGCTCCTCAGATCGCTGACCTTGCTGTCTGCTGACCACTCCTCAGTTCACCGACCTCTCCTCGCAGTCTGCTGACCGCTCCTCAGGTCGCCGACCTCGCTGTCTGCTGACCACTCCTCAGGTCGCCGACCTCGCTGTCTGCTGACCACTCCTCAGGTCGCCGACCTCGCTGTCTGCTGACCACTCCTCAGGTCGCCGACCTCGCTGTCTGCTGAGCACGCCTCAGGTCGCCGACCTCGCTGTCTGCTGACCACACCTCAGGTCGCCGACCTCTCTTCGCTGTCTGCTGACCGCTCTTCAGGTCGCCGACCTCACTGTCTCCTGACCACTACTCAGGTTGCCGACCTCGCTGTCTGCTGACCACTCCTCAGGTTGCCGACCTCGCTGTCTGCTGACCACTCCTCAGGTCGCCGACCTAGCTGTCTGCTGACCAGTCCTCAGGTCGCCGACCTCGCTGTCTGCTGACCGCTCCTCAGGTCGCTGACCTCGCTGTGTGCTGACCACTCCTCAGGTCGCCGACCTCTCCTCGCAAGCTGCTGACCGCTTCTCAGGTCGCCGACCTCTCCTCGCTGTCTGCTGACCGCTCCTCAGGTCGCTGACCTCTCCTCGCAAGCTGCTGACCGCTCCTCAGGTCACCGACCTCTCCTCGCTGTCTGCTGACTGCTCCTCAGGTCGCTGACCTCTCCTCGCAAGCTGCTGACCGCTCCTCAGGTCGCTGACCTCTCCTCGCAAGTTGCTGACTGCTCCTCAGGCTGCAGACCGCTCCTCAGGTCGCTGACCTCTCCTCGCAAGCTGCTGACCGCTCCTCAGGTCGCCGACCTCTCCTCGCAAGCTGTTGACCGCTCCTCAGGTCACCGACCTCTCCTCGCTGTCTGCTGACTGCTCCTCAGGTCGCTGACCTCTCCTCGCAAGCTGCTGACCGCTCCTCAGGTCGCTGACCTCTCCTCGCAAGCTGCTGACTGCTCCTCAGGTCGCCGACCGCTCCTCAGGTCGCTGACCTCTCCTCGCAAGCTGCTGACCGCTCCTCAGGTCGCCGACCTCTCCTCGCAGGCTGCTGACCGCTCAGGTCGCCGACCTCTCCTCGCAGGCTGCTGACAGCTCCTCTGGTCACCGACTTCTCGCTGTCTTCTGACCGCTCCAGAGGTGGCCGACCTCTCCTCGCTTTCTGCTGACTGCTCCTCAGGTCGCCGACCTCTCCTCGCAAGCTGCTGACCGTTCCTCAGGTCACGACCTCTCCTCGCAAGCTGCTGACCGCTGCTCAGATCATCGACCTCTCCTCGCAAGCTGCTGACCGCTCCTCAGGTCGTCGGCCTCACTGCTGACCACTCCTCAGGTCGCCAACCTCTCCTTGCAAGCTGCTGACCGCTCTTCAGGTCACCAACCTCTCCTAGCAAGCTGCTGACCGCTCCTCAGGTCGCCGACCTCTACTCGCAAGCTACTGACCGCTCCTCAGGTCGCCGACCTCACTGTCTGCTGACCGCTCCTCAGGTCGCCGACCTCTCCTCGCAAGCTGCTGACGGCTCCTCAGGTCGCCGACCTCTCCTAGCAAGCTGCTGACTGCTCCTCAGGTCGCCGACCGCTCCTCAGGTCGCCAACCTCTCGCACGCTGCTGACTGCTCCTCAGGTCTCCGACCTCTCCTCGCTGTCTGTTGACCTCTCCTCAGGTCGCAGGCTGCTGTTGTCAAGGTGAAAATATATTTTCTTATATAACTTTTATACTTTTATACTGTGAAACAATAAGTTTTTCCTAATTGCTTGCTAATGCAAATGTAACTGTATTAAAGATGGCTGCCAGTGTTCACTTTCACTTAAATTCAGTGTCTAAAGAGTTAAGTTAAGTTTCATTTCTCCTAAAAAAAGATAACTCAGGAATGTGAAGAAGAAGTAACCATCGGGAGACTTTTTGACGAATCAGAGAGAGACTGGACACTAGATGTATACTGCATAAACCCCGCCTAATGCACGCCTTCCCCTAACACTCAATATAGTATTGTGTATTTGTAAATAAAGCCAGTTGTTGTACTGCTCCTGACAGGTGTGGATGCGGGACATTAGCTAAGACTGAATCAGCTGCGTGTCTGAGTCATTCTTAATTGGTACCAGATGTTTTGCGCTCGCACAATGATTTGGAATGACTGGTGAATGAGGATTTATTGTCGTTTACGACCCCGACAATTTGGCGCCCAACGTGGGGCGTGGACAGTGATCCGAGGCTCCTCTGGACCCATGCCTGGATGTCTGTGGATGATACCTGTAGTGGCTGACCTCGAGGACTGATCACCCTCCAAAACACGGTAAGTGAGATCATATACACTGTATGTGTCACACTTGCTAGTGTCTCAGCCGTTATTGGTTTGTCTGTGGTCTCCTTGGGTCTGAGGGGTGACCGGTCGAGTGGTGAGACTGAGTGCGATCCTGTGCCACGCTCTGAACCAGCAACTGAGAGACGTTGCATTCTGCGCGTCCTCGTGTACACCACACCTCCTCCACCGGTCATTGTACTCCATTTAACCACCCTACCCGTGACTATTGTCTAGTAGTGAAGTGGAGTGATAAATTGAGCTAGTTGCAGATTGTGGGGCAACTTAGAGGAAGGGATAGGAGACGCAGCCTCTGTGATATTGTACCAACTAGGTAATTAAGACGTCCCGAGAAGGGACCACCTGTATTTCTGTGGAGGGCTCTCACTAGGAGACCGCCTCCCGACTGTTGGAATATCGTGGCAGGATAATCTGTTAATCACTGCTGTTCAAGGTTAGGGAAAGGAAATATTGAGCGCGAGGCTCTTTTCCTAGTACGTCGAACGTGAGGCTCCGTACTGTGGAACATCAGTGTTGATATCGCTACCAGTGGTTTTTCTGCAGAGAACCATAGTATTCTGTAAGAGTCATGCTGCGTATCTTAAAGCAGAAGAAGTCTGTGCCCCACAAGTTAGATGAGGATGCTGTGGAGGTCAAGGCAATAGTAGCGTCACGGGAAGGCAAGAAGGCAGTCAAGAATGTTGAGAGATTGTATAAGCATGTAGGAGAGATTACAGCCGGCTATGTGGCATAATCTCATAGAGAACAAACGAGGCATGTTGAAAGATAAAGGATTGTTAGAACAAGCACAAGCTCATCTGCGAGTTGCGCGAGGCTTGAAGAATGAAGGATGGAAAGAGATTGATGGGGAAGGAGGATCAGACAATGCGGAACCTGTGTTTGGTTATAAAATGCCTTTGAACTGTGATCTTATAGATTGTAAAATGGCCGCCGTGCCACTGATGATGAAAATGCAGTCCCAACCACCGCCCTATAATGGCGACAAGACGAGCTCTCCAGAAGCGTGGGTGTGTCCTGTTTGTGGCGTGCAGAATCCAACCTGGGTGGAAACCTGCCGTGTGTGTGGGGCGGGCCGTCCTTGGGGTTCCGCCCAGACCATGGACGGAAGTGGGGCATGCCACGCCTCCACCGGCAGCCATCTTGGTGCACCCGGAATTCCTCCCCAGCCACTATGTCCGCTGGTAACACTTTCCGGCGAGTACTATCAGGGACCACCACTTCCTGAGAAACCTCCGGCACCGACCGATGCTGTTCCCACCTCTAATGTTCCTGTTTCTGTTCCGGCCTCTGGGCCTAGTCTCCCGGTGCAACCCACTGTGATATTTGTAAATACACCTGGTCAAGGTCCCTTCACTCTTGATGCCCTGACCGGCAGTACGGCTTTCCGGTCCGTAATGCGTATGAGGCGCCAAGCTATCGGATGAGGGATCAGAAGATTCTGACAATCAGGTTGCTACAATTCCCCCTGCCCAGCCACTGCTATTAGGTCCGTTCGAATCCCCCCGGCCCGGAAGGAGCCCACTACCTACCCCTCTCAACAAATCCTCTAGGTTGCCCCATGACCCTGAAATCTGGTTCCCCTGTCATTCACGCTATTACATCACACCTCAGGGCTCCCAGGTTCTTTTCTCAGTGGGGTATGGGGACATAGTTACCCACCAGGTAGGAGTCATAGTGAACCCAGCTAACTCTACCCTGTCGCATAGAGGTGGTTTGGCCCAACAGATAGCTAAAAAGGGAGGCCCAGCCATAACCCAAGAGTGTCAGGCCTACCTTACCAATTATGGCCCCTTGCATCCAGGAGACGCTATGTCCACCCAGGGAGGGAATTTGCCCTGTGATATAGTGTTACACACTGCAGGCCCTATATATGATTACAGGACACCCGAGCATTGCCGTACAATATTGCAGACCGCCTTACAGACAGTGCTTATCTTTGCAGGACGGCTAGGGAGAGATACACTTCCTCGTAGAACTTTGGCTATACCATTGATATCTTCAGGACTCTTTGGATACCCACTGGGCCCCTGTATGAAGGAACACGTTGAAGTCATCAAGAATTGTCTCCAATCAACCCCAGATCTCGATTTACAAGAAGTTAGGATCGTCTGTTACCATGAATCCGGATTAGAGGGCATCATGCCCTTGGTAGCTGAATACATGATACCACTGATGCACACAGGTATAAAGCCCCTGGATGAGGTAATACCCACAGCACCCCCAACTGCCCCGAAGGATGAGGCAGTGACACATGACGAAGAAGAAGAAGGGCTGAAGCTGAAATACAAACCCTTCACTCCGGTACAAATTGATGCTATTGTTAACAAGTTACCTGACCCGGACAAATTTCCCATGCAGTATGTAAGGAAACTGGAACAGACTAGGAGCATCTACGGGGCTACATGGTCTGATCTATCAGGCATCACCTCAATCAAAGCCTCCGAATATTTTCTCCCCACCATCATGAAGGAATTGGACCCCACTAAAGCAGGACCTCTCAACAAGTTCAAGTCTGGAAAGGAGTTTATCGCTCAACTCACAAAGTGGGCCCAGGATCGTCTCTGTGACGAAGCAGGATCAATACAGGATATACAACAAGAATCTGGTGAAGCTGTGGAGAAATACGCTGCCAGACTAACTATGCAGTTTGAAGACTTGGGTTATTCAACTCATGTGAAGACGCTGGCAGCCTTGTTGGTCCGTGCTTTTATTGATGGTCTGGAAGATCCACTGAAGGATAAGGTCATGAAGCTTCGTCCCGAATTACCTGATGGTCCCCTAAAACAGGCCCTCACTGTTGTGAAGAGTTATCAGAAAATGCTTCAAAGGGAAGAAAAAGAAGCAGAAAAGGAAGCAGAGAAGGAAGCACAGAAGGACAAAGGCAAGAAGAAACCAGCCATGTATATGGCAGAAGCCTCAGAAGTACCTGTTATGGTGTATCAGGCTCAGGATCGGTATGGATCACCACGCTTGAGGCCGAGAGGGTCCCAGGGCCAAAACTACAGGGACAGACCAGTTCGTGATGACCAAGGGAGACCTCTGTGTTGGGAGTGTGCCAGCCCTGGTCATATGAGAAGAAGTTGTCCTCGCAGGGGGCACCCTCAGAGACCTCTTCCTCCTCCACACTCATGAAGTTCAGGCCAACCGGTGCCCACTTTTCCCGCCACCTGTACTTCCTCGTCTTGTGGTACAGTGACCCTGGAAGTGGACAATCAACCTCTCAAGTTCTTAGTGGACACTGGGGCGGCCACCTCTGTTATCTCTTCATCTCAGCTGCCTCCTACAATCTCCCTGTCTTCAGATTTCCTCACATGTATTGGAGTTGAAGGTCAACAAACCTCATCACCACTCACTGTTCCCGTCCCAGCTGGCCCATTCTCTGGTGTCTTTGCCAAATTTCTGGTGTCTGAAACCTGCCCCGTCAACCTTCTAGGAGCTGACCTCCTTCAAAGGCTTCACGCTACCATCATCTTCGGTGATCAAGGGATGGAATTGCAATTACAAGATCCTGCCTCACAACAAGGCACTGAAGATCGTTGTGTCCTTAAGGCTTTCCCTCTGATGATGATGACTCTGCAAACGACACCTTCCCCGGATTTGCCCAATCTACCTACCACTCTGTGGTCAACTGGACCTGAGGATGTGGGTCTGCTCAAAGTGCCTCCAGTAAAAGTCCACCTCAAACCTGGGCACCCATACCCCAGACTACCTCAGTATCCGCTTAAGGCTGCCCAAGAGCGGAGCCTTGGAGTTCAGATTACCTCCCTCTTACATTCTGGAGTGCTAATCAGATGTGTTTCACCCTGTAACACACCCCTGTTTCCAGTGAAGAAGAAGACAGCTCCTGGAGACCCTCCGAAGTACAGACTTGTACAGGACCTCAGAGCAGTCAATTCAGCCACCATCTTGGAAACTCCTGTGGTACCCAACCCAAACACCTTGCTTTCTCAAGTGCCTACTTCAGCAACACTCTTCACCGTTATTGACCTGGCTAATGCTTTCTTCAGTGTCCCGCTTCATGAAGACTCACAGTTTTTATTTGCCTTCACGTTTCAAGGATCTCAGCTGACCTGGACCAGGACACCACAGGGTGCCCAGAACTCCCCTAACCAGTTCACTCATGCTATGAAGATGACCCTGGATCCGTGGGTGTTACAGAATCTTCATGTCACGCTTCTCCAGTATGTTGATGACCTACTCCTCTGTGGAACTGAAGAGAATCTGTTTGCTGCTTCTGAGTCCTTGCTCCTTTTTCTTCATTCTGCCAACTGCAAAGTCTCAAAGGCCAAGGTCCAGTGGTGCAAAGAGAAAGTCGTCTTCCTCGGACACTGCATCTCTCAAGGCTCGAGACACCTCACCGAGGACAGAAAACATGCAATCGAGGATATCCCTTATCCAAAGACATACTCTGCTATGCAGTCTTTCTTAGGACTCATTACCTACTGCAGACAGTGGATTCCGGATGCTTCAAGACTCATGCAACCTTTGTATGATTGCCTCAAGACTGGAGGACCGGACTGGGATCATGCTGAAAATCCGTATATCTATGCTCAGCAAAAGGACTGTTTCCTGGCTCTCAAGGAAGCTGTTGTCAGCGCCCCTGCTCTGGGTCTCCCTGACTACACTCAGCCGTTTCATCTCTTTGTTTCAGAATCTGAAGGACATGCCTCTGGTGTGCTGGCACAGAAACATGCTGATCGTTTCCGTCCTCTGGCCTACTACTCAGCCAGGCTAGACCCTGTTGCCAGAACTGCTCCTTCCTGCCTCAAGGCTGTGCATGCAGCCCATGTTCTTCTGGATAAGTCTGCTGACATAGCACTTGGTCATGACTTGGTCATTCAAGCTGGACATGATCTCTCTGCTGTCCTCCAACAAACATCTCCTAAGCATCTAACGAGCCAAAGACATCTCAGACTTCAGTGCTCTCTACTTCTGCCCTCCAACATCACCTTCCAGAAATGTACTACCATCAACCCAGCCACTTTGCTTCCACATTCTAGGGGGGAGTTCCCTGACGGGTATATGGACTTACCAGACGGGAGGTCACCTGATGACCCGCATGACTGTGTAAAAGCACTGGAACAAGAAGCCTCTGCACCACAAAATGTGGTAACTCAAGAACTTCTCAACCCTGATTTGCAACTATGGACTGATGGATCTCGATTTGCAGACTCTTATGGCAAGTTCCACACTGGATATGCGGTCACCACTGAAACAGAAGTCCTTCTGGCTGAAGCCTTGCCACCTCACCTTTCGGCTCAAGAAGCCGAACTTGTGGCCCTACAACAAGCATGTTATCTAGCAGAAGGGAAGACGGCCAATGTCTACACTGACTCAAGATACGGCTATGGAATCTGTCACGATTTTGGATTCCTGTGGAAGTCCCGAGGGTTCATTACGGCTACAGGAACCCCTGTTAAACATGCACTAAGGATTAAAGCCCTGATGAAGGCATTGGAGCTACCTGTACAAATTGCGGTGATCAAGGTCAAAGCTCACGGGAAAGTCAATTGGAAGGAGACTAGAGGAAACCATTTAGCAGATCAAGCTGCCAAAGCTGCTGCCATAAAGAATGTCTCAGCAAAGTGGGAAGAAGAAGAAACAGCACCAGAAAAACCCTGTTGGGAAGGCACTGATACACCTGTGATGCCTGTGCTTACCAGAGCACAAACAAGAGAACAGGCAACCAAAGAAGCTACCCAAGCCGAAGAAGAACGAGACTTTGAGAAGTCCGAAGCCCGAAGAAAGAAGAGGGAGTTGATAGAAGACATGGAAATGGAATACCCTGCCACCGGATCTGTCTGGAAGCCAGCCCGACCACCTGAAGAGAGATTGTGGGAAGAACAAAAGTTGACCTCTAAAGAAGAAAAGAAGCAGTGGGAAGCTGCAGGAGCCATTCATGGGAATCGTAGTTCTGCCGGACAATACCAATTTCCTAGACTCTATAAGGTGGATGGGAAACCCTGTCTACCCAAAAGAATGTATCCAGCCGTTGCAGCATGGGCTCATGGATCAACTCATCGAGGAAAGAACCAAGCTCTGGCCTGTATCAAGAAGCTCTACTGGGCCCCAGGAATCTCTACCACTGTCACAGCCTACTCAAGAGCCTGCCCAGTCTGTGCCATCTGTAACCCAACAGCCACCGCCAAGGTTCCACTTCAGCATCTTGCCAAACCAGACTACCCTTGGCAGAGAATCCAGGTTGATCATATTCAGATGCCCAAGTCAGGAAAGTATGAGTACGTCCTAGTGGCTGTGGATATGTTCTCAGGATGGCCCGAAGCCTACTCAGTGACCAACATGACTGCCAAAACTACAGCTAAGAAGCTCATCACTGAAATTTCGTGCAGATTTGGAATTCCCGAAGTTGAATCAGATCAAGGCCCAGCCTTCACTGCCAATGTCTACGAGGAATTGTGGCACATGTTAGGGACAGATTTGGGTCTGCACACCCCCTATCACCCCTCCAGTTCAGCCAAAGTTGAGAGAATGAACTCCACAATTAAGACCCAGTTGCTTAAAATGAGCCAGGACCACCCACTCCCATGGCCAGATTTGCTCCCCGTGGTCCTATACCATATCAGACACACCCCACAGGGAAAACACGGCCTGACTCCCTTTGAGATTCTTTTTGGTGCTCCACCTAAAATAGGAGACATTAGGCCACAAGAGTTGTCTGAGACAAATGATAAAGTTGTACAATTTGTGATTGCATTGTCTAAGGAACTGTCTAACACCCACTCTACAGTTTCTGCTTCTCTTCCAGAATCCACAGGTGACGTGGTCCATGACTTTGTGCCAGGAGACCTGGTGTATGTGAAAAAGTTTGTGCGCAGAGATTGTCTCCAGCCGAGATTTGAAGGACCCCACACGGTGATCCTGGTCACCCCCACTGCAGTAAAACTTGAAGGAAAGAGCACCTGGATTCATGCTTCACACTGTAAAAGAGACCGAACCAGTGTTTAGTCACAGTAGTGACTGAAGGGAAATGTTGCTGTTGTTTTTGACCTTGGGACTGGGGGCCATCCTCGCCCCTACCTCTTCGGCCCCTATTGTAAATAAGAATTCTGGTCCCTTTATTCTCTGGGTAAACCTGATAGCCCCGGTGAATATCTGGCGATTTGATTTCTGTGATGTAGTCAAGTGCCTTGAGACTGAACGGGTGGTAGAGGGGATCATCCAGTTCTATATGTGTGTTACCAGACAAGACAACAATAATTGTCATTATTGGACAGATGCTGCCTGGAGTACGGGGAATGATTGGGGATATAAACCTAGCGAAGCCATGTTCCCCAAGGATGGGACGGGTAGGAGTCTTCGTGAGAGAATGCATCTAACAGCCCTTCTGCAACCATTTAGGGGCTGTAAATGGGGTAGAAGCTGTCACCCCCTTCTCCTAAATCTTGAAAGCCCTCAATCTGCTGATCTGCAGACGTTCGTACTAGGAAGGCATTATAATTATGTATTTAGTGCTGGACCTTATGCGTATTTAGGCCATATACGGCTTCAAGATATTAGCTTCAGACCAACCAAGGCCCCCGTTACCAGTACACCTAAAATAGGCCCAGGTGAGCGTTTGCAAAATGTAGTTAATGAAGTGATCCCCATTCCAGGTCTCAGTTGGCAAGAGGTTTTCTCCATAGAAACACAAACAGCCCCAAGGAAAAATTTGTGGTTAGAATGGGTGAGGTACAATGTAAAAGTCCAGAATATCTCTGTAGGATGTATTGCTTGTGCTGCTGCGAATACACACCTATACACACATGCATTGCTTTTCCCTGATGACACCACCACTGCCTGTGTCATGAATTTGTTGAAAGGTTTGAAGCCCACTGATTGCCCAGATTACGTCCCACTAATTCATAAGGAACCCAAACTAAAGGTCCCAGGAGAAGTAACTGTATTAGCTGACAATTACACCTGCTATAATTCCCACGACACCACAGGTACACCAGTAGGGATCTTCGAGACAGGTTTCTGCAAAGAGAATAGTTCTCTAGATACTGACTTGTTAATCAAACATACACAATATATGTATGACATTTATTGGTTATGTGGAGATGGTAAGCTCCGCCCTAGGTTGCCAAATGCCTGGACAGGCCAATGCACCCTTGTTAAACTAGCTATGCAGTTCAAGATTCTACCCTGGGATCCAAAGATACCTGATGAACCTACCAGGAAAAGGAGAAGCCTCGATCAGCTCCATATGAGTTATGAAGAAGATCCACTAGTATATATTGATGCTATTGGAGTGCCAAGGGGGGTGCCTGACCAATTTAAAGCCCAGAACCAGATCTATGCTGGCTTTGCTTCTATAATCCCACAGGTGCAGATTAATAAAAATGTTGAATGGATCAATTACATATATTACAGTGAACAAAGGTTTGTCAATTTCAGCCAAGATGCCTTCCAAGGTATAGTTGAAGAATTGGGCCCTAACACTAGAATGACACTCCAAAATCGACTAGCCCTTGATATGATATTAGCTGAGAAAGGAGGAGTTTGTGGGATGGTGGGAGAGGAGTGTTGTACCTATATCCCTCAGAACTCTGGAGTGAATGGAAAAACCATGATAGCCCTTAAAAAGATAACTGGGTTAGCAGCAGAATTGAAAACTAATGCTGGAGTAGACACATCTTTCTTTTCCGGCTGGTTGGGTGGACTCAAGAGATTCCTTCAACAAGCTTGTATAGTACTGATTGCCCTCCTTGTAATTGGATCGATAACTCTTTGTTGTGTTATTCCCTTGTATAAAAAGGTTATTGCCAAAGCAACTCCGACTGGCACCTTCCTCAATCAAGAAGTAGACCCACCAGAGTACGATGGTACTGATCTAGGGGAGATCCCTAAGTATATTCCCCTCAAGAGAGTAGACAAAACCCCCCATTCTCAGATGATGTTAAGAGACTTAGTTTAGGGACAGCGGGAGAACTCCATGTGAGGTTAGTGAAGGGTTCAGCTGCCTGGAGGCCTCTCGCTAGGGGAGAGCTTCTGAGGTGTCTGGATGAAGAAATCCACCTCCCCTTTTCCCATCGCATGGACAGTCTCGAAGGATCTTTCATTAAGGGAAAAACTTAGTGTTTAGGGGGGATTGTCAAGGTGAAAATATATTTTCTTATATAACTTTTATACTTTTATACTGTGAAACAGTAAGTTTTTCCTAATTGCTTGCTAATGCAAATGTAACTGTATTAAAGATGGCTGCCAGTGTTCACTTTCACTTAAATTCAGTGTCTAAAGAGTTAAGTTAAGTTTCATTTCTCCTAAAAAAAGATAACTCAGGAATGTGAAGAAGAAGTAACCATCGGGAGACTTTTTGACGAATCAGAGAGAGACTGGACACTAGATGTATACTGCATAAACCCCACCTAATGCACGCCTTCCCCTAACACTCAATATAGTATTGTGTATTTGTAAATAAAGCCAGTTGTTGTACTGCTCCTGACAGGTGTGGATGCGGGACATTAGCTAAGACTGAATCAGCTGCGTGTCTGAGTCATTCTTAATTGGTACCAGATGTTTTGCGCTCGCACAATGATTTGGAATGACTGGTGAATGAGGATTTATTGTCGTTTACGACCCCGACACTGTCATACTAGCAACTGTTTGTTTTCCAGACAACTAATGCAAAAAATCATTGACACCGAAAACCCAAAATGAATGATAAAAGGGACATTTCCACTGTGGACCGTGTTCAAACCACTGCGGGTATGGTAGATAACGTGCAGCGGCTTCACACGGTCCGACCTGTACAGGGTGACTGGGTGTGCTGATGTCCGCACAGTGACTTACACTGCAGCACACATATGAGACTGTGTCCACAATTTGCGCCCGTAGGTCAGATGACCGGAATGAGGACATTAAAATAAGAATTGTCATCATAATTATCTGCAAATGCTTCGCCAGCTTAAAAAGCACAAATGAAAAAAAATCCACTATTTTATGGACTGTCATCTTCACGTAATGTTGGGCGTTTTGAGACGTTGTGCCTGCTCCAAATTAAATTGTAAAATCCAAGTATGTACAGAAGAGAATCACGTAGACACACACTTCTGTAACTCAGCAGAACTCTTTATTACATCACTGGTCAGGGTCTATACAGTTGTGGCCAAAAGTATTGACACCCCTGCAATTCTGTCAGATAATACTCAGTTTCTTCCTGAAAATGATTGCAAATACAAATTCTTTGGTATTATTATCTTCATTTAATTTGTCTTAAATGAAAAAACACAAGAAGAATTGTCCTAAAGCCAAATTGGATATAATTCCACACCAAACATAAAAAAGAGGGTGGACAAAAGTATTGGCACTGTTCGAAAAATCATGTGATGCTTCTCTAATTTGTGTAATTAACAGCACCTGTAACTTACCTGTGGCACCTAACAGGTGATGGCAATAACTAAATCACACTTGCAGCCAGTTGACATGGATTAAAGTTGACTCAACCTCTGTCCTGTGTCCTTGTGTGTACCACATTGAGCATGCAGAAAAGAAAGAAGACTTGAGAAACCAAATTGTGAGGAAGTATGAGCAATCTCAAGGCTACAAGTCCATCTCCAAAGACCTGAATGTTCCTGTGTCTACCGTGCGCAGTGTCATCAAGAAGTTTAAAGCCCATGGCGCTGTGGCTAACCTCCCTAGATGTGGACGGAAAAGAAAAATTGACAAGAGATTTCAACGCAAGATTGTGCGGATGTTGGATAAAGAACCTCGACTAACATCCAAACAAGTTCAAGCTGCCCTGCAGTCCGAGGGTACAACAGTGTCAACCCGTACTATCTGTCGGCGTCTGAATGAAAAGGGACTATATGGTAGGAGACCCAGGAAGACCCCACTTCTTACCCCGAGACACAAAAAAGCCAGGCTGGAGTTTGCCAAAACTTACCTGAAAAAGCCTAAAACATTTTGGATGACTGTTCTCTGGTTAGATGAGACAAAAGTAGAGCTTTTTGGGCAAAGGCATCAACATAGAGTTTACAGGAGAAAAAAAGAGGCATTCAAAGAAAAGAACACAGTCCCTACAGTCAAACATGGCAGAGGTTCCCTGATGTTTTGGGGTTGCTTTGCTGCCTCTGGCACTGGACTGCTTGACCATGTGCATGGCATTATGAAGTATGAAGACTACCATCAAATTTTGCAGCATAATGTAGGGCCCAGTGTGAGAAAGCTGGGTCTCCCTCAGAGGTCATGGGTCTTCCAGCAGGACAATGACCCAAAACACACTTCAAAAAGCACTAGAAAATGGTTTGAGAGAAAGCACCGGAGACTTCTAAGGTGGCCAGCAATGAGTCCAGACCTGACTCCCATAGAACACCTGTGGAGAGATCTAAAAATGGCAGTTTGAAGAAGGCACCCTTCAAATATCAGGGACCTGGAGCAGTTTGCCAAAGAAGAATTGTCTAAAATTCCAGCAGAGCATTGTAAGAAACTCATTGATGGTTACCGGAAGCGGTTGGTCGCAGTTATTTTGGCTAAAGGTTGTGCAACCAAGTATTAGGCTGAGGGTGCCAATACTTTTGTCTGGCCCATTTTTGGAGTTTTGTGTGAAATGATCAATGTTTTGCTTTTTGCTTCATTCTCTTTTGTGTTTTTTCATTTAAGACAAATTAAATGAAGATAATACCAAAGAATTTGTGTTTGCAATCATTTTCAGGAAGAAACTGAGTATTATCTGACAGAATTGCAGGGGTGTCAATACTTTTGGCCACAACTGTATAGGTTTTCTCTGGATATACTTTGTAGCAATATAATAGAGATCAGATTGTCTTTACAAATGTTCTAGCATTAGCATGTATACAAGTAGTTGGCTAAAGTTAGTCATCTTCACTCAGCTTTAGGGCCTATGTGTGGCTTGCACTTCTTTCTTTCACTTTTCTTTGTTATCTCTAAATTTGTTAGACAAAGAAAATCCTTAGACTCCTTATATCAAACTTTACAGACTTTTTAGAAAGCAAGGAGATGCACATAGAATAACCGAAATAGAGTCAGGATAGATAATTCCTGCTCTCACAATTGGAAATCCTTGAGAGTTTTCCAAATTGGTCTTGAGAGAGGAGGAAGTGTCTAGGAAAGCAAGTTTATCTGCCTTGTTCTAGATGGTCATGTAGACGACCACTAAAGGGATTGTTAAGGACTGAACAATTGTTAATTGATCTATTAGATTGGTCATCAGAATGAGATTGTGCTTTAGTACCGTAGGCTGTGGTGACCCGATATAATTGGGGCAGAGCACAGCAGCTCTATACATAGCTTAATTCACCTAAGACCATGGCACTCTTTAATTGCAGAGAAGAGAATATTATTGTTCAGTCAGCGTGTCGTGTTCAAGGGCACCTAATTTTAAAGATGACCAACTATTCAGTCCACCCAAAACTTGATCACAACATCCTAACAGGCTGTAAACCATGTCCGGGAGGCCTAAAGCATTGCCATTCTAGTAAACTGTGGTGTGGTGATATGCTGACCGTTAAAGAGAACCTGTTATATAAAAAAAAAAACACTGTTAACTGTCAGATATGGGGTTAATCTGCAGGTCAGTAGCATTCTAAAGCTGCCTGAACTGAGAGTCCCACTGCTGGGAGGAAGTGAACTTTATTCCTCCCGACACCTCGGGCTTTCAGTCATAGGGGCACTGCTTCAGTCACCACTCAGTACATGGTGAGCAACGACTGTAACCACACTGCTGGCACTGACTGACAGCTGGCTTTAATGCTGAGCCGGCTGTCAGTCAGTGGCAGGGCGCAATTACAGCCACCGCTCACTATGCACTGAGCAGTGACTGGAGCCACATCCGCTATCCTCTGACTGAAAACCGGAGGAATAAAATTAATTTCCTCCTGACAGCGCAGCTCTCAGTGCGGTCATTGAGCAACTTCAAAATGCTATTAACCTCATGTCTGCAGGTTAAGTGTTTTTTTTGTATGGTTTTTTTTTTTTACATGACAGGTCCTTTTTACATCCGCACCGTCCTATGGATAAGGTCATCAATTGTTTAGTCCTGGACAACCACTTTAAAGGGCTTGTTCCATCTAGGACCTTTAAGGCATATCCACTGAGAACTGCATCTATTATAAGGTCTCATCTCACAACTGTGGAAATGGAGAAGCGGCTGCACGTATACAAGTCTTTTACACCACTTGTGTGGGAGAAGTTAGAGCGTTTTAGATGTCTCATATGAACTATGCTTGTGTTCCCGGCGGTGTATGATGGACCCTGCTCTCGGAGGATGCGATGGGGCCCACATGTATCTGACATGTATGGCACGTTATAAGGTCGGCCAAAAATGTCTGAGCAATAACATCTTTTTTAAGTTGCTGAGCAGCATATTAAGCTTTGAGACATGGTGTCCAGTGCTGTGCTTCAGCCCTTGGGGTACAAATGAGGAGAGCTGCACACCCCCTTTAACTATAATAACCCATCTGCGTGTTAAAGGGAGCGCAAAGTCTATAAGAGACAGTGGCACACTGCTTTCCTACTACCGCTCACACTTTAACAATCATTGTGAACAGCCAGCAATTGAATATTAGTGTATTTTTTAATGAATGAGGTATTCAGAATTCATTTCTGAATTTGATGTATCCATGTGATAGACAACACTTGTGAAAGTGCCATAAAGGTTGTAAACTAACAATTTTTCTCTCTATTTGAAGGGAACCCTAGACAGCATGAATCAGTTCAGTTGCGCGATTACAAACGTGTTTTACTCTGAAATACTGCAATGTCTCAGAGAAAACATAGTTTAAACAGCGGCCGGGAACCACAGAGAGAGACCTATTCGTCTGGTGCGACCCCTGTCTCCCTTCTTCCCACCCCACTCCTGTTGATTGACAGGTCTGTCGCATGTGTGTTTCACCTGGACTAGGGCAGGGATAGCCTGGCGGGGACAGCGCAGGACTTGTCAGGTCTTTTCCCATAGTCCCTGACTGGGTCTTTTAGCTACATCCTCTCTGATGCGCTGGGACTACTCAGAGTAAAACGTACAAGGCTGCAGTAACGCTGCCGAACTCTGAATCATGCTACTCGTGGCTCGGGCAGCAGGGATCTAGTGACAGGTTACATTTTAATTAACAATAATACAACTTTCTGCAGGAGGCAGAGCTGCTCCTTTTTAGCTAGTGTAAAGTTACTGGGAGGTGGGTCCCCAGACAGTCGGGAAATGTTACATCTGTATTTGTCAGTGGGGCATTTGTAAAGCAGACAAAACTTTTCTGGTGCAGTTACCGTACGTGAGACGTCTCTGTGTAATTAAAAAGCGCATGTGGTTTAGCAGTGCATTGCTGCGGTTTTGCAATAATGTTTTTGGCCATTTGGCTTGTGAGGCTGAAGTCCATGGTTTCACACATTGCAGAATCGTTGTAATTTGTGGTAACAAAGCAGATACTTTTTGATGCGGCTTTTTACTGCTCCATCAAAAATGTGTCTTGTAAATGTGCCCTCGGCTCTGTTTCCTCTCTACAGTCCGCAGTGGTGGAGGTACCGTACTTTACTTCCTGCCCGTGCTTTTTTCTCACAATAACACAATATTTTCTGTGCTTGTCTCCAGGTTTTGTTTTATTGTCATGATGTCCCAGTGGTCTTCGCAGTTTCCTTGTTTGTGTCTTATTTCATGTATTCTGTCCTGGGCACAATTCTATTGTGATGATGTCCTAGGTTTATTTCTAAGTAATGTGCAGAGATTATCATCTCACCCCCTCAGTATTCTGGCATAAAAAAGTCACAAATTTTGACAAAAGATATTTAATATTTAGGGATTCTTTTGTATCAGCGTCAACATCTAGAGGTGATTTGGCTTCACTTTCACATCAGGAGGTCAACCGGTCAATGACGTTAAGTCTACAGATTTTTGCCGGGTCGCATACTCTAGTCTAATTCTCGCACAGGTATCTATAAATGTTACTTCACCAATTCTGCTCACTTTCCGATGCAGAAGTGAGTGGCACTAAATTATCCCTTTAAGAATAAAAAAGTCATCCAATGTCACTCCATGTGATTCACGACCTCTTTACTAAAGAAGAAAAAAAGCACTACTGGAATAATGCACACCACAGAAAAATATATATAGAAAATATAAATCAAAACAATTTTATTGGCACACAATTACAATTAAAACACACTTAAAAACATAGAACTGTGTCCACAGAGAAAAATTGATTCAATAATGACTCCCATGCATGAGAGTAGACAGTAAATGACCCCAAAATAACCCCTCTCCTAGCGGCTCATGAGGCTAAAGCAATACATATGAATGTAACCTGTCCAATAGGACCTGGAAAGCTTGATAGAATAATAATCCCAAAGGGAGAATGATCCCAAGGGGAGAGCAAGGAAAAATACAAACTGTCCCACCAGTCTATTAACAGGGGGACAATATGAACCCAGAGGGAAAGCTCAAACAATGAAGACACCTTCCAAAAAAAGCCCCATTGTCAGCATATTACCAGGAGAGAGTCAGGAACCCACTGCTCCCAAGGGTCAGAGATCTAAGCGGACCACAGATGTAACCCCACACGTATCGCCCCCTCAAGTGAGGCTTCCCCTGATGAATACATTTTTACATTTTCTCTTTGCATCACGACCTCTTTACCTCTCGTAACTTTTCCTTCCTTGGTCTCACCGAAACATGGCTGACACCCTCCGACACCGCCTCCCCTGCTACGCTATGTTACGGCGGCCTCCACTTCACCCACACTCCTCGCCCTGGCAACAGACATGGCGGAGGAGTGGGCCTTCTCCTTTCTTCCATCTGCAACTTCCACCCAATCCCACCTCTTCCCTCCCTTATCCTCCCCTCTTTTGAACTCCACTCTGTCCGCATCTATTCTCCCTCCAACCTCCAAGTGGCCGTCATATACAGACCTCCAGGTCCGACCACTGGCTTCATTGACCAATTCTCTACCTGGCTCCTTCACTTTCTCTCTGCTGACATTCCCACCATCATCATGGGTGACTTTAACATCCCCATTGACACCAGTCAGCTGCCTCCAAACTCCTGTCCCTTACTTCATCTTTTGGACTTACTCAGTGGTCCTCCTCAGCCACCCACACAGATGGACACACATTAGACCTGGTCTTCACCCGTCTCTGCTCTCTTTCTAACTTCACCACCTCCCCTCTCCCTCTATCTGACCACCATCAGCTCACTTTCTCATCCCTGTCCTACTCACCTGTCACCCATGTCCAGCAGCATGCGCACCCCCGCAGAAACCTTGCACATCTCTGACTCTATTCTACCACTGTCCTCCGTATCTTCACTCCACGACACTGCCACTAGTTTCTACAATGCCACTCTTGCATCAGCCATCGACTTGGTCGCCCCTGTCATGCATAACAGAGTGCGACGAATCAATAGACAACCCTGGCACACTAGCACCAATAAAAAGCTTCGGCAAGCTTCCAGAATTGCAGAACGGCGCTGGAAGAAAACGCATTCGCAAGATGACTTCACTGCACTCAAACAAGCAACACTTGCATTCAAATCAGCTCTCACCTCTGCTAAACAGGCCTACTTTACATCCCTTGTATCTTCCTTATCCCACAACCCCAAACAACTGTTAAATACTTTTAACTCCCTCGTCCGCCCACCACTGCCCCTCCGACCTTCCTAAACTCTGCCGTGGACTTTGCCGCACACTTCGAAAACAAGATAGACCAAACACGGCAAGTCTTTATTGCTCAACCACCACAACCGCTTTGCATACCAGACCAATGCCCAAACCCCATAACCTCCTTATCTAACATCACTGCAAGGGAGCTTGCTCATCTTCTCTCCAAATGACACCTCACCACTTGTGCACTTGACCCTATCCCATCCCACCTCCTCCCCAGCATCACCACCACTGTTATCCCATCCTTAACCCACCTCTTCAACCTATCACTAACTTCTGGTACCTTCCCTTCCGCTTTCAAACTTGCCACAATCACGCCTATCCTTAAAAAGCCAACCCTCGATCCAACGGCCACGTCCAGCTATCGCCCAATATCGCTGCTCCCATTCGCTTCTAAACTCCTGGAGAAGCACGTCCATGCTGAACTTTCCTCCCACCTCTCATCTAACTTGCTCTTTGACAATCTACAATCTGGCTTCCGCCCCCATCATTCCACTGAGACAGCCCTGACCAAAATTACCAACAACCTACTTACAGCCAAAGCTAACGGACAATACTCTATACTCCTCCTTCTAGACCTTTCCTCTGCTTTCGACACAGTTTACCACTGCCTCCTACTACAGATCCTGTCCTCCTTTGGCATCAAAGACCTTGCCCTATCCTGGATTTCCTCATACCTTTCCAACCGCACATTCAGCATCTCCCACTCCCACACTACCTCCTCATCCCACCCTCTCTCTGTTGGAGTCCCACATGGCTCTGTTCTAGGACCCCTACTCTTCTCAATCTACACACTTGGCCTGGGGCACCTCATAAAGTACCACGGATTCCAGTACCACCTTTATGCCGATGATACTCAGATCTACCTCTCTGGCCCAAACGTCACCTCTCTGCTCTCCAGAATCCCGGAGTGTCTATCAGCCATATCCTCCTTCTTCTCCTCTCGCTTCCTCAAACTCAGTGTGGACAAATCTGAACTAATCATCTTTCCCCCATCTCACAGATCTACCTTACCCGACCTTTCTATAACAATTGACGACATCACGCTTTCCCCCGTACCGGAGGTCCGCTGCCTCGGAGTATCCCTTGACTCTGCTCTGTCCTTCATACCACACATCCAAGCTCTCTCCACCTCCTGTCGCCTCCAGCTTAAAAATATTTCCAGAATCCGTTCCTTCCTCAACCCTCAATCTACTAAACTACTTGTGCATGCCCTCATCATCTCCCGCCTCGACTATTGCAACATCCTTTTCTGTGGCCTCCCTGCTAACACCCTTGCACTTCTCCAGTCTATCTTCAACTCTGCCGCCCGACTAATTCATCTCTCTCTTCGCTACTCCTCCGCTTCTCCCCTCTGCAAATCTCTTCACTGGCTCCCATTCCCTCAGCGTATCCAATTCAAATTACTAATACTGACCTACAAGGCCATCTATAACCTGTCTCCTCCATATATCTCTGAATTAATCTCCCGATACCTTCCCTCACGTAATCTCCGGTCCTCCCAAGACCTCCTTCTCTCCTCCACACTTATTCGCTCCTCATCCAACCGCCGCCAAGACTTTTCCCGAATAGCCCCCATCCTCTGGAATTCCCTGCCCCAACACGTCCGGCTATCAACCACACTCGGATGCTTCAGATGGAACCTGAAGACCCACCTTTTCAGGAAAGCCTACAGCCTGCAGTGATCCCCGCTACCTCCTCACCACAACTGGAGCTACTGCCTCACTATCACTGGAGCTGCTGCAACGCCCCAACCTACTGCCTCCTTCCCCACCATCCTGTAGCATGTAAGCCCGAAAAGGCGGGGTCCTCTCTCTCCTCTATATCAGTCTGTGATTGCTAGTTTGTTCACTGTAAGTGATATCTGTAATTTGTATGTAACCCCTTATGTACAACACCATGGAACCAATAGTGCTTTATAAATAAATAATCCAATAAAGTGGGCCTAAAACCTATATACAATTTAATAGACATGAAAAATGTTTTTATAAAGTCGACTCCCTTTTTATGGTGGGAAAAAGAATTGAATAACACATTCTCGAGCAGTGAATGGACAAGCTCACAAGTTTTTGCCGCTGACACCTTCAAATGTGCCTCTTATCTTGACTCCTATATGACTCAATGACAGTTTTAAGATGGTATTACAACCCTATGAGGCTTCACTCTCTGTTCCCCTCTTCTACCCAACTCTGCTGGCGTAATTGTGGCCAAAAAGGTTCTTTAATCCACAGATTTTGGAGCTGTCCAGTAATCACTTCCACCTAGTCGCTTACTTTTCATCTGATCTCTACTCTATCAAAAAATAAAACCATCTCCTTCTTTATCACTACTTTTGTTAGATATACATTCTACTCCCTCCAATGGCAGAGTAATTGCCTCACATACAGTGGGGCAAAAAAGTATTTAGTCAGTCAGCAATAGTGCAAGTTCCACCACTTAAAAAGATGAGAGGTGTCTGTAATTTACATCATAGGTAGACCTCAACTATGGGAGACAAACTGAGAAAAAAAAATCCAGAAAATCACATTGTCTGTTTTTTTTTCATTTTATTTGCATATTATGGTGGAAAATAAGTATTTGGTCAGAAACAAAATTTCATCTCAATACTTTGTGATATATCCTTTGTTGGCAATGACAGAGGTCAAACGTTTTCTGTAAGTCTTCACAAGGTTGCCACACACTGTTGTTGGTATGTTGGCCCATTCCTCCATGCAGATCTCCTCTAGAGCAGTGATGTTTTTGGCTTTTCGCTTGGCAACACGGACTTTCAACTCCCTCCAAAGGTTTTCTATAGGGTTGAGATCTGGAGACTGGCTAGGCCACTCCAGGACCTTGAAATGCTTCTTACGAAGCCACTCCTTCGTTGCCCTGGCGGTGTGCTTTGGATCATTGTCATGTTGAAAGACCCAGCCACGTTTCATATTCAATGCCCTTGCTGATGGAAGGAGGTTTGCACTCAAAATCTCACGATACATGGCCCCATTGATTCTTTCATGTACCCGGATCAGTCGTCCTGGCCCCTTTGCAGAGAAACAGCCCCAAAGCATGATGTTTCCACCACCATGCTTTACAGTAGGTATGGTGTTTGATGGATGCAACTCAGTATTCTTTTTCCTCCAAACACGACAAGTTGTGTTTCTACCAAACAGTTCCAGTTTGGTTTCATCAGACCATAGGACATTCTCCCAAAACTCCTCTGGATCATCCAAATGCTCTCTAGCAAACTTCAGACGGGCCCGGACATGTACAGGCTTAAGCAGTGGGACACGTCTGGTACTGCAGGATCTGAGTCCATGGTGGCGTAGTGTGTTACTTATGGTAGGCCTTGTTACATTGGTCCCAGCTCTCTGCAGTTCATTCACTAGGTCCCCCCGCGTGGTTCTGGGATTTTTGCTCACCATTCTTGTGATCATTCTGACCCCACGGGGTGGGATTTTGCGTGGAGCACCAGATCGAGGGAGATTATCAGTGGTCTTGTATGTCTTCCATTTTCTAATTATTGCTCCCACAGTTGATTTCTTCACTCCAAGCTGGTTGGCTATTGCAGATTCAGTCTTCCCAGCCTGGTGCAGGGCTACAATTTTGTTTCTGGTGTCCTTTGACAGCTCTTTGGTCTTCACCATAGTGGAGTTTGGAGTCAGACTGTTTGAGGGTGTGCACAGGTGTTTTTTTATACTGATAACAAGTTTAAACAGGTGCCATTACTACAGGTAATGAGTGGAGGAAAGAGGAGACTCTTAAAGAAGAAGTTACAGGTCTGTGAGAGCCAGAAATCTTGATTGCTTGTTTCTGACCAAATACTTATTTTCCACCATAATACGCAAATAAAATGAAAAAAAAACAGACAATGTGATTTTCTGGATTTTTTTTTCTCAGTTTGTCTCCCATAGTTGAGGTCTACCTATGATGTAAATTACAGACGCCTCTCATCTTTTTAAGTGGTGGAACTTGCACTTTTGCTGACTGACTAAATACTTTTTTGCCCCACTGTATATATTCTTCTAGCTGCAAAAATAGCAATGACAAGATATTGGAAGTCACCAGGAATTCCTGCCAACAATGAGATAATACAATCGATAAATAAAACGTGTGCTTTTGAAAAAACTGATAGCACACAAAAATAATAAGTTACAAGTTTTCAATGTTAATTGGAAGAGTTGGTTGAATCGTCCAGAAAATATTGTTCTAATTTAATAGTAGTCATTATTGAATGTAAACCTTGAAGTCTGTTGAATACAGCCTTGTATGTTATGTTGTATTTTATTTTCTGTAGGTTTAAGCCCTATGTAGACTTTATTGTCAGTCTAAAATATTGTATACACTGTTTATTTTCTTAAAACAAAATAAAAAGATATTGTTAAAAAAAGAATAAAAAAGTGGTGGGGCTTTACAAATGGGTTCATAGCTGGCGTAAATTTCATTATCTGACAAACAAATACCGTATATACTCAAGTGTTATGGATGAGTCACCGAAGGAGGGAAAAACAAAAATAATCGCTAAGTCCAGAAAACCAGAGAAGTTGGAAGCTATCGGATTGCAGACCCCTGAACCTATCCACAACAACTAGCAGTAGCCGTGGGGGGTTCCTACGGTGCCTTAGACCCCTCGATCACAGCCGGAGAACTAAATTAGCCTAAAGACAGAAAGGGGAAATCTAAACTGCCCCAGAGCAGACCCCAAAGCAATAGGCAGCCCCCAACATATGACTGTGAAGCAAGATGAAAAAACACCAACACAGATAGAAAGATAGGCTGAGCAAATGATGGGGCCCAAGCTAACTAAATAGGACAGGATAGAAAAGCTGCTCTCTGCAATCCGCCAAAACCCTATCCAAAAATGAACCAACAGACTGATAGGAAAAACAGGCCCTGAAGTCGCTAGGCTTCAAAAAGACTATATCAGCACTCAGGTATATTCTGAAGACAGAGCCAGAGATCAACAGATCAGAGACAAAAATGGAATTCAGCTCACCCCTGACCGGGGATGGCTGAACTCCAAAAAACAAGGCAAACAAAACCAGAACTAAAGTGTACAAAAGGCAGAGCAAAACTTAGCTTTGAGAAGCAGAAATCAGACTGGTCTCCAAGAATCCAGCAGGAAAATCACCGGCAAGGCAGCAGGGCGTCGGCTGCCTTATATCCAGTCATCAGTTCCTGTGACCCAGTCATCATCTACCTGCTCAGCTGTTTGGTAATCAGCCTCACTACCTTCCTTCGCCAGAAGAGGGAGTTCATCAGACCTCACTGGTGAAGGGAAAAATGAACTCACAACACTCAAGTATACGCCGACCCAAGTATAAGCCGAGGCACCTAATTTTGCCACGGAAAACTGGGTAAGCTTATTGGCTCGAGTATAAGCTGGGTATGCATTGTCCCCTCCTCCCTGTCCTGCTATGCGTGGCTTCCCCCGTCTCTGTCCTGGTGTGTGGCTCCTCCGTCCTGTCCTGCTATGTGTGGCTCCCCACGTTCTGTCCTGGTATGTGGCTCCCCCTGTCCTGTCCTGGTATGTGTGGTTCCCTCATTTTATCCTGCTATGTGTGGCTTCCCCCGTCCTGTCCTGCTATGTGTGGCTTCCCCCGTCCTGTCCTGCTGTGTGTGGCTCCCCCGTCTTGTCCTGCTATGTGTGGCTCCCCCTGTTGTATGCATGGCTCCCCGGTCCTGCATGGCTCGGCTCCAAGCCTGCCACTAGGAATTTTGTGGCCCCATACTGGCAAAATTTTCAGGGCCCCCTTTAGACTCCACCCCAGCACTGCCTTCACCCCTCGAACTGTCCACAGTCCCACCGCTCTCTCTTGGAAAATCTCCACTTCTCACCAATCACACATTAACAGTTCCCATCCCCAGATCACACATATAGCCAGCAGCTATTGTTTTGGCCAAAAGATTTTTTTAATCTGCCACGACGACAAGGTAGACTCTTTTGGCCAGGCCCTACTCTAACCTATTAAATATTTGTTAAAATATGCCATACAATTTAGGTATATTTTTATTTATTTTTCAATTTTTAGAATGACCAATAATATCACATACAAGGAACAAATACCAGACACCATATTACCACCACAAACTACAATACCACATACAAGGAACACTTACCGCCACACCATGTCCAAACAACATATTACCACCACAGTGACCGAATATTATCACATACAAGGGACAAATACCACCGCACCATGTTCAGGAAACATGTTACCACCACATGGTGACCAATAATACCATGCACAAGGAACTAACACCACCGCCCCATGACCAAATACAATATTACCATCACAGTGACTGAATAATATCACATACAAGGGACCAATACCACCGCACCATGTTCAGACCACATATTACCACCACATGGTGACCAATAATACCACACACAAGGAACAAACACCACCGCCCCATGACCAGATACCATATTATCACCACATTGAATAATATCACATACAAGGGACAAATACCATCACACCATGTCCAATCCACATATTACCACCAAATGGTGATCAATAATACCACATACAAGGAACAAATACCAACACAACATGACCAGACCACATATTATCACCACACAGTGACTGAATAATAGCACAAACAAGGGTCAAATACCACCACACCATGACCAGACCACATATTACCACCACATAGTGACCAACTAATAGCACTTACAAGGAACAAATACTGCCACACCATGGCCGGACAACATAATACCACCACATAATGACCTATAATACCACATACAAGGAAAAAATACCACCACACCATGTCCAGACCACATATTACCACCACAGTGACTGAATAATATCACGTACAAGGGACAAATACCATCGCGCCATGTCCAAACCACATATTACCACCACATGGTGATCAATAATACCACATACAAGGAACAAATACCAACACAACATGACCAGACCACATATTACCAACACACAGTGACCGAATAATAGCACATACAAGGGTCAAATACCACCACACCGTGACCAGACCACATATTACCACCACATAGTGACCAACTAATAGCACATACAAGGAACAAATACCGCCACACCAGGCCGGACAATATATTACCACCACATTGTAAATGAATGCTACAATACTGATCATTAACAAAAAATGCTATCATCATAAGTGCCAATATACACAGGAGATCTGTACTTAGTATGCAGTGTCTGTGTACAGGTAATACAGTGATCGCCAGTGACATTATACACAGGAGCTCTGTATATAGTGTCAGTGTACAGGAAATACAGGGATCACCAGTGACATTATACACAGGATCTCTTTACATAGTATACAATGTCAGTGTACAGGTAATACAGTGACCACTAGTGACATTATACACAGGAGCTCTGCATATAGTGTATAGTGTACAGGTAATAAAGTGAACAATAGTGACATTATACACAGGAGCTCTGTATACAGTATACAGTGTATAGTGTCAGTTGACAGGTAATACAGGGATCACCAGTGACATTATACACAGGAGCTCTGTATATAGTGTCAGTGTACAGGTAACACACTGACTCACCAGTGATGTCTCTAGCTGAAGTCCTTCGTCTTTGCTTTTCTTTTTATTCCAGCGCAGACCGCCATCACTTCTTTCAGCCAGGAATTGTCTCTGCATAAAATAACACAGTTATCCAGCGCACCATTTCCAGAGCACATTCCCCACTTTTTCCCTTCTACCCTACACATCTGAATACAGACGTGCACCCACAATCAATATATAATTGTTTAATATGCAACCCACCATTCCAAATATAAATTATAATCCACTACTGTACCCCCACTATCTATACATAGCCATTTTACCCATTTAATATACAAATTAATTAGCACCTGTTCTCTTCCCCCAATTCATTACCAGTCACTTTATCCTCAAATCCCCTCCACTATATACCTCCCGCTCTAACCCTTAACCCGATTCATTAAATTTACATGCCCCTTCCTCCCCAATTCATTGTCATGTCTTTCTCTCCCACCCTCTATTCATTATCAACAGCTCTCCCCCACATTCAATACATCATTTTCTCCCCCACCCTCAAAATTCATCATTATTTGCTCTCCCCACTCCCCACCTTCAATTCACCATTTGCTCTCCCCACCCCACCTTCAATTTAATTGCTGTCCCCCTTCCCTCTCACTCAATTCATTATTTGCAGTCCCCATCACCCCCACGTCATCATTTGCAGTCCCCATCACCCCCACTTCATATTTGCAGTCCCCATCACCCCCACATTATCATTTGCAGTCCCCGTCACCCCCACGTCATCATTTTCAGTCCCCATCACCCCCACTTCAATTGCAGTCCCCATCACCCCCACTTCATCATTTGCAGTCCCCATCACCCCCACTTCATTATTTGTAGTCCCCATCACCCCACATCATCATTTGCAGTCCCCATCTCCCCCACTTCATTTGCAGTCTCCATCACCCCACATCATCACTTGCAGTCCCCATGACCGCCACTTAATTATTTGCAGTCCACCTTACTTCATCATTTACCGTGCCCTATCCCCACTTCACTTCATCTTCAGTCCCCCCTCAACCACACTTCATCACGTGTAGTCTCAATCCACCTCCTCACCCATTTAAAAAAACAAAAATGTTTTTTATACTTACCTCAGTCATTCCCGGGACGTCTAGTGTTTTCAGCAGTGAACCAGCTAGACTGTATGGGCTGCTGACAGGACCTGGAAGGAGCCCATACAACCAAGCAGGAGCTGTGCAGCCATCAAGGTTAGACAGCCGTGGACAGCTCCAAGAAGGCGCCGACATGTGAGCCCGCAAGGCACAGTATTTTAGTGCACGATGGGGCCCGATCAGCAGAAGCACAAGAGCAGGGCCCCGGACCTGCGGGCCCGCTGTGTACTGCTGCTCACAGGGCCCCATACAGCAGTAAATGCCCTGATGGCGGCCCTGTATATAGACTGCTGTATTTACATTCTATTGTTGAAACTGCTGTGTATAGTCGCAGTACATTATATATACAGTATATGATACACAGCAGTATCAAGTATAATGTACTATATATAGACTGCTCTATATACATTATATAGGCGATACTGCGATTATTTGCAGCAGTAGAAGCCAGTATCACTTATATATTGTATATAGAGCAGTCTATATACATTCTAGAGGTGCAACTGCTGTGTATACATAAAACAAAGTTTTCATCTTGGGGCTCACCCAGGTCCCTGAGATGGGGGGAGGTTGAAAAGATGAGGTGGGTCCACCTTCTAGCATCAGCGGTGAAGAGGAGAGGATCCCTGGAACTGGTGAGTGTTCTCTGACGGCAGCTTTTTCAAATTTCTAACTTGGCCCTGTGTGCACACAGTGTCTTGCTTGCCCGCGTTGACAGGGAGGCAGCCGCACACACGAACGAGAGCTGTAGCCATACTCGTGCACTGATACGGGCAGTCACAGCTCTTCTCTGTGCGTGCAACTAGAGAGCATGCGCACACAGGGCCTTCACGCAGACGGCCCACAGGGTATCTGCCTGCCTTGGCAGATGCCCAATCTGGGCCTGATCAAGATCTTTAGAGATGGACTTGTAACCTTGAGATTGTTGATATCTTTCAGCAATTTTGGTTCTCAAGTCCTCACAGTTCTCTTCTCCTCTTTCTGTTCTCCATGCTTAGTGTGGCACAGAGACACACAATGCAAAGACTGAGTTAACTTCTCCCCTTTTTATCTGGTTTCAAGTGCTATTTTTCATATTGTCCCCACCTGTTACTTGCCACAGGTGATTTTGACCAACCATCACCAGCTTGAAAACAAAGTTATTTAGCCACAATTTTGGAAAAGTACAATTTTGACCTGGCCATTTTGGGGGTTTTGTGTGAAATTATTTCCAATTTGCCTTTTTTATCTCTATTTTTTTGTGAAGTTCCAATACACACAAAGGAAATAAACATATCTATAACAAAACGTGTAATTGCAATAATTTTCTGGGAGGAATACTTCATTTTCTGGAGCAATTTCAAGGGTGTCAACACTTTCAGCCCAGACTGTACCATAATTCTATAGAAATTGTACATTCACTTAAAATTTACCTAGCCTACTGCTTGCATTTTACTATTCAGTTAAAGGGATTGTCCAATATTCACAGCATCGAGGATAAATATTTGATTTCTGGTTGTAACACCTCTAGGACGGGTGAAGTTTGCAGCAAAGTGTTTGAATGGATCAATGGACATTCATGTGCCGTGTTGTCCCATCCAAAGTCCATGGAACTAGCGAATGTGTAAAGAATTGTGGTCATAATAATGTGTATTATTAACATCCAATCTCGTTCTATACTTGTTCTGTACATGTTACAGGAAGATTGGTGCAACTATGAGACAGATATTATTACAAAACTTACAGCATTGAATACACAAGAGTCGATGCTTGCAGTAAATATGACTGGGGGCTCAATGTCAGTTTTCAGCAGCAAGTGAGGTATGATCCACGATGGAAAGAAAATAGAAATTGATCTTGTTAAAAGTGTCATTGAAAAAAACCACAGGTTGATTCGCCCAGTTCTCGCTTTAGTGCAAGGAGAGGACAGTACAGAGATGGAAATATTACAGACATAAGCCAGGACTAAATGAAAGGGTTGTAATTACAGGAATTCTTGGAAATAAAGCAAAACTGGTATTAAAATGTAAATGGTTATAGAGTACCAAACGAGAATCTCTGGAAAATTACATGTGGTGTTCAATGATCTCTAAGCATCAAACCATTAAAATGCTTATATACCGTCCACCACCCCCCATTATCTGAATGCAAGGCAGAGTGTGAACTTGCGCTAATTGTGCAGTAACATGTCATCTCTGCTCTGTCCTGTCTTCCAGCACAGGGTTAAAATTGCTCCTACTCCATATCTGGCTTCATGGCTTGATCACAGATGCTGGATCCTGATTCCAAGAAAATCCCACCAACCCAAGATTGTGAAAGAAATGCACAAAATACTTTTATTGGATGTTAAATTGAGTGAATTTTATTCCAAATCTCATAATTATTATTTCATTCAGTGTCTGAAATTTAGAATCAGCCAATTACTATGAAGAAGACACTGAAAATGGCAGAACCCCCGACTCACAAAGAATCATCCTCCAGCACTCAGGAGAGGAAAAAACACCTGTGGTGGAAACCTCTAGGGAACCATGGCTGGAGGACTGCCCTTCCCTTGGGCTTAGAAGGTTAATGCCAATATGTAACAGCAAATTGTACCACAATTTGTACATTGTGTCATATTTGTTATGGAGAAGCCTAATGCGACCTCTCCAGGCCGTACACATAAAGGCGAAGGCGGCGAGTACCGGACGTGAGGGAGATCTGGCTGCAACATCTGTCACCCCATTGATCTGGCTGGCTAGGCGGTATGGCTGATCTGGCTGGCTAGGCGCTATGGCTGATCTGGCTGGCTAGGCGCTATGGCTGATCTGGCTGGCTAGGCGGTGTCCCCTTCCTCCCATTGTGGAGTGATGAAGCTCCAGGTCTCCAGACACATCAAGTACGACTCCTACGCCTGAATGACTGGTGGTTCTAGAATCTTCTCCTGTATCATAGATGCATGTATGTATGACATCAGCGCAGTTGCCGTGGTAACCACAGATGTTTAATACTGTTGTTTCATTGGCTAGAAAGGCCCGCCTAGTGTTCAAAAAAATTAACCCTTGAATGACTGGCATTGTGCCTTTCTCCAGAAGCCTGTAAAATAAACTTGTCACTAGACAGGACCATTATCATTATTATATTTTAAAGTTGCCCCAACCAAAGTCTGATTAGTGATCGCATCTACAGATTTAATGTGTAAAACGCACAATAATTCCCTTAGCACAGAGCAGTCCCATAGCGAATGAATGATACAGAGGTCATTGGAGTTAGATATAGGACGCTATAAGGGGTCACACACTGTATATAGGAGGCTATGTGTGGGCACATCAAGGTACATAGGAGGTTATATGAGGACTCACATTGTATATAGGAGGCTATGTGCGAGTCATGCTGTATATAGGAGGATATATGAGGGTTCACATGCTATATGGGGGCTCATACTGTATACAGGAGGCTATGTGGGTTGATACTGAATGTAGAAGGCTATATGGGGGCACATACTGTATATGGCATGCTATATGGGGGCTCACAATCTATACAGGTGGCTTCATAAGGGCTGTGATGCAGTGACCCCTGTGACAGCTAGGGGAGCTGTATGGGCTGCCTGGGACATGCATGCAGGCATTCCCTTTGTTTTTTGTTTTTTTTTTATTTGTTTATTAAACCATAAACAGGGTATACAGCATACATATTTGTACATGTGTTAAATACTGTATAAAATATATATGTTTTACATGACATTAAATGCAAAGCAAAATGTGCATACCAGTTGTATACAGAATAAAACATAATGTCAATTAAATCACACTGGCCTTTACGTTATTACACAAGTGATGAAACCTATCTAACTTCTGAGCCGTACCTATATCTACAAAAAACAACAACTATTTCGCAGCCTGATTCCACACAATTAGCTATTTATTACGTGACATCTCAATACTACAAAGTAAGGTGAGAGGAATTCCACCTCTCCCAAATCTCAAATTTACCTGGGCACCCTCTGTTTTGATACAGCGTGTGCTCATATGGGATAATCGAGTTCACTAAATTGATCTAGATCCCAAGAGAAAGAGATGAGCCTCCCATCCACCGCAGCGCCAGTACCTTTTGTGCCATAAACAACGTCTCCTGTAAGAAAATCCCAGCATATTGACCCCATGTCTCCTCATCCCTTACCCCAAATAAAAAGACCAGTGGCTCAAGGGGAACAGGAACTTGTACCAGGGATGTTAATAATGATGTCACCTCCTTCCAATATTGTGCAATGATAGGACACTGCCAGATCATGTGGATAAAGTTTGCATCTACTAAATTGTATCTCAAACATTCCGATGATGGTTATTGACCCATCTTAAAGAGTCGAGTGGGAGTCAAATACGATTGGTTCATAATATATAATTGTATCATCCTGTTGTTAACAGATGGAGATACCCCGACTGGAGACTCCAAAATTTCCTCTCCCTGTACACCAGGGATGAGCCTTTCCCATTTCCCTTTAACCGAATCTATGGTGGACTCTGACCCTACTGACAGCATGTATGTATACAGAGAGGAGATGAGACCCTGGGGACCCTGTGATTTAAGGATTCCTATCAAGGGTGAAGACGAAATAGCATTGTCTACACCTACACATCTCATGTGTGACTGAAAGGCTGAACTTAATTGTAAATAACGGAAGAAATGGGATCTCGGGACGTTGCATTTAACCTGTAATTGTTCAAAAGATGTCAGAGATCCATGGTCATGTAGATCACCTATCGTAAAAACATTGTATTGAGTCCAGAATTCGGCGGACGGGTGTTCAAGTAAAGCCAGAAGGTAACTATTATTCCATAGGGGCATTTCAGCTATAATATCCCCAAATGCAATCACCCTTTTAATCTGTTTCCATACTGATTGTGCCAGACGAAGCAGGGGCAACAAACGAGGGACATTTATTTTTCCCAATTCAAAAAAACCCAGGGGGCAATTGGCTCGTGCGGCTTGAAGCAGATGATCTTCAGAATTAGGGAAGTGATTACCGGGCATCCACTTACTTATAGCTCTGGCCTGTCCAGCCAGATAATACAGAAAAAAATCCGGTAATGCTGCCCCCCCCCTTTTTTGGTCTTTGCAGAGTGGATAGTTTGAGTTTAGGCCTAGTTTTCCCCCATATAAAAGACGTAATCTGGGAGTTCAGGTTCGCAGTGAAGGATCTGGGCACCACCACAGCACTGTGTTGAAGAGAATAACTGAGTTTAGGGAGTAATATCATTTTAATTAAGTTAATACGTCCGGCTACAGACAGCGGGAGTTTACTCCAAATTGTGAATTTGACTTTGACCATCTCCAGCAATGGGTGTATGTTAAGTTGCAAATCAAGCGTACTGTCTTGAGAAATATGGCCACCTAGATATTTAAAACGGGGTACAATGGGTAATGAGGAGAGAGTCTCAAGTCGTGGCATCGGGGCATGGGAGAGAGGCATCAGAGCAGATTTCTCCCAATTTATATACAAGCCAGAATATTTACTGAATTTATTTATAGTGGTTATTACTCTTGTCAGTGTTTCCTCCGCTCTATCCATAAATATCACCATAGCATCAGCGTATAGGCCTATGGTGTCTGTCCGATCCACTATTCCTATACCCTCAATATTAGGGGAGGATCTTATGCGAACTGCCAATGCCTCAATCACAAGGGCAAAAAGGGCCGGGGAAAGGGAACACCCCTGACGGGTTCCCCTGTGTAGTGGAGAGGTCTCACAAATGGAACTATTTGCAATGACACTGGCTTTAGGCTTCATATATAATATATTAACCCATTTTAGAAATCTGTCACCAAATCCATATCTCTGTAAACATGCATGGAGGAAAGGTCACTCAAGAGAATCAAAAGCCTTGGCCGCATCCAACGATGCAAATGCCCATTCATTGTCCGGCACCAGGGAGTTATATTGGACCACCGACTGGACTCGCCTAATATTGATGGAAGTACTCTTGCCAGGCATAAAGCCGGTTTGGTCAGGGTGTATGAGGTCTAATATGACTGAGTTCAACCTGGTGGCCAAGATTTTCGTAAAAATCCTATAGTCCACATTTACTAATGATATGGGCCGATAAGATCCACAATCTAAAGGGTCTTTCCCCTCCTTTTTAAGCACTATAATATTAGCCTCATATAAGGATTCTGGAATGGATCCCCCCTCCCAAATCCCCCAAAACGCCGTCAAAAAAAGTGGCGCCAATATCTCCCGGTATTTCCTGTACAATTCGATAGGAATCCCATCCGGTCCAGGGGCCTTCCCAGAAGCCATATCATTCATTGCTTCCTCTATCTCCCCCAAAGTAAATTCAGCATCCATAAAGGCCCGCTGTGAAGATCAATGTGGGAAATGTTATATCTGACAGGTAGTCTAGACACCCCCAGTTATCAACATCAGTCTTAGAGTTGTACAATGAACTATAATCTAATATATGTGTGGCACAGTCAAAAGTTTTACCATAACCAGGTTCCCCGTATCATGTTCCCACATGCTTTATACATCTATTATCCCTCTGTGTCCGTACTGTTACACACTTAACATTATGGCTGGTCCAAACAATCAGGGCAATTGTTACCACCCACCTTTCGTGTCTCCTCTTTTTCCCTCATAGATTGTAAGCTTGCGAGCAGGGCACTCATTCCTCTTGGTATTTGTTATAATTTATGTGATTATTGTTATGCTGTAATGTCTATTGTCTGTACAAATCCTCTCTGAAATGTAAAGTGCTGCAGAATATGTCGGCGCTATAGAAATAAAATTTATTATTATTAATATATAAAGGTCAATGTGTGTGTGTGTATGTTTGTATGTACAGTGGGGAAAAAAAGTATTTAGTCAGTCAGCAATAGTGCAAGTTCCACCACTTAAAAAGATGAGAGGCGTCTGTAATTTACATCATAGGTAGACCTCAACTATGGGAGACAAACTGAGAAAAAAAAATCCAGAAAATCACATTGTCTGTTTTTTTTTCATTTTATTTGCATATTATGGTGGAAAATAAGTATTTGGTCAGAAACAAGCAATCAAGATTTCTGGCTCTCACAGACCTGTAACTTCTTCTTTAAGAGTCTCCTCTTTCCTCCACTCATTACCTGTAGTAATGGCACCTGTTTAAACTTGTTATCAGTATAAAAAGACACCTGTGCACACCCTCAAACAGTCTGACTCCAAACTCCACTATGGTGAAGACCAAAGAGCTGTCAAAGGACACCAGAAACAAAATTGTAGCCCTGCACCAGGCTGGGAAGACTGAATCTGCAATAGCCAACCAGCTTGGAGTGAAGAAATCAACTGTGGGAGCAATAATTAGAAAATGGAAGACATACAAGACCACTGATAATCTCCCTCGATCTGGTGCTCCATGCAAAATCCCACCCCGTGGGGTCAGAATGATCACAAGAACGGTGAGCAAAAATCCCAGAACCATGCGGGGGGACCTAGTGAATGAACTGCAGAGAGCTGGGACCAATGTAACAAGGCCTACCATAAGTAACACACTACGCCACCATGGACTCAGATCCTGCAGTGCCAGACGTGTCCCACTGCTTAAGCCTGTACATGTCCGGGCCCGTCTGAAGTTTGCTAGAGAGCATTTGGATGATCCAGAGGAGTTTTGGGAGAATGTCCTATGGTCTGATGAAACCAAACTGGAACTGTTTGGTAGAAACACAACTTGTCGTGTTTGGAGGAAAAAGAATATTGAGTTGCATCCATCAAACACCATACCTACTGTAAAGCATGGTGGTGGAAACATCATGCTTTGGGGCTGTTTCTCTGCAAAGGGGCCAGGACGACTGATCCGGGTACATGAAAGAATGAATGGGGCCATGTATCGTGAGATTTTGAGTGCAAACCTCCTTCCATCAGCAAGGGCATTGAAGATGAAACGTGGCTGGGTCTTTCAACATGACAATGATCCAAAGCACACCGCCAGGGCAACGAAGGAGTGGCTTCGTAAGAAGCATTTCAAGGTCCTGGAGTGGCCTAGCCAGTCTCCAGATCTCAACCCTATAGAAAACCTTTGGAGGGAGTTGAAAGTCCGTGTTGCCAAGCGAAAAGCCAAAAACATCACTGCTCTAGAGGAGATCTGCATGGAGGAATGAGCCAACATACCAACAACAGTGTGTGGCAACCTTGTGAAGACTTACAGAAAACGTTTGACCTCTGTCATTGCCAACAAAGGATATATCACAAAGTATTGAGATGAAATTTTGTTTCTGACCAAATACTTATTTTCCACCATAATATGCAAATAAAATGAAAAAAAAACAGACAATGTGATTTTCTGGATTTTTTTTTCTCAGTTTGTCTCCCATAGTTGAGGTCTACCTATGATGTAAATTACAGACGCCTCTCATCTTTTTAAGTGGTGGAACTTGCACTATTGCTGACTGACTAAATACTTTTTTTCCCCACTGTATGTGTGTGTGTCCGGGATTGGCATCTGCACCGTCACAGCTACAGCCACAAAATTTTGCACAGTCACACATCTGGACCCCGAGAGCGTCATAGGCTATGTTGTGAGGTGACATTTTAACCCCGTGCGTTCCAATTCACCAAACAATTTTGCCCCTAGGTACATAATGGGGAAAAAGTGTATGTATGTATGTGTGTATGTCCGGGATTGGCATCTGCACTGTCGCAGCTACAGCCACAAAATTTTGCACAGTCACACGTCTGGACCCCGAGAGCATCATAGGCTATGTTGTGAGGCAAAATTTTAACCCCGCACGTTACAATTCACCAAACAATTTGGCCTATTATTATCATTTCTATGGTGTTATCGTCCTTCTGTAAAGCTGGACATAATACAATTTATTACTGTGCCAACACAGACCACCCTCTGACACAGACTGCAGGGGGAGCCCAGTATCACACAGGATAGGATTAGATACACGGCTCAGCAGTCAATATCACACAGGATAGAATTAGATACACAGCTCAGCACACAGTATCACACAGAACAGTATTAGATACACGGCTCAGCAGACAGTATCACACAGAATATGATTAGATACACAGCTCAGCAGACAGTATCACACAGGATAGGATTAGATACACGGCTGAGCAGTCAGTAACACACATGACAGGATTAGGTACACAGCTCAGCAGTCAGTATCACACAGGATAGGTTTAGATACATGGCTCAGCAGACGGTATCACACAGGATAGGATTAGATACACTTGCTCAGCAGTCAGTATCACACAGGACAGGATTAGATACACAGCTCAGCAGTCAGTATCACACAGGAAAGGATTATACACATGGCTCAGCAGTCCCTATCACACAGGATAGGATTAGATATACAGCTCAGCAGTCAGTATCACACAGGATAGGATTAGATACACAGCTCAGCAGTCAGTATCACACAGGATAGGAATAGATACACGACTCAGCCGACAGTATCACACAGAATAGGATTAGATACACGGCTCTGCAGTCAGTATTACACAGGATAGGATTAGATACACTGCTGAGCAGTCAGTAACACACATGATAGGATTAGGTACATGGCTCAGCAGTCATTATCACACAGGATAGGATTAGATACACGGCTGAGCAGTCAGTAACACACGATAGAATTAGATACATAGCTCAACAGAAAGTATCACACAGGAGAGGATTAGGTACACATCTCAGCAGACATTATCACACAGGATAGATACACAGCTCAGAAACAGGATGTGCCAAAGGAGAGGACATTTTCATTCCAAGAATTCCACTCATTCCATCTGATTTGTTTTTTGATTTTAAACGCCTCCAGGCTCCAGTCCAACTGCTATTTGCAATGTCCATTAACAATGCTCAGGGACAGTCCTTGAAAGTAGTAGGAATCGATTTGCAATCTCCATGCTTTTCTCATGGTCAACTTTAGGTGGTCTGTTCAACAGTTGGAACTGCCAAAAATCTGTTCATCTTTGCACCGAAAGGAAAAAAGAAAAAATCTTGAATGAGTTGAAAATAAAATACTATCAATACTTGGGTAATCGTTTAGTTAATTTGTGTTGCAAATCTGTAGTGTTGAATATATGATGTGAAATGTTTTTATGTGCAATATAATCATTATAATTTGTTATAACTAACCACAGTTGGTTACTATGCCCAGGCAACGCCGGGCTCTTTAGCTAGTAAATCATAAAAACAGCTCAGTATTTATTCAGTTGAAGAAACCAAGATACCATTCGAGTTGCGAATCTGTAATATTGTATTAGTTGCATTATGTTGACGCACCAAGTAAGCTAAAAATTTACTTGCCTGATTCCCCAGTTCGAAATAAGATTGGTGAGCAAAAAATAATTTACGTTTGGATTTAGTGTCAATGTGTTGAGTAGGCATTCCCTTTGTTATGATGGGAAAATGGTGAGCGGCAGGATTATAAATGGCCGATATTATCACAGGGGTGGGTGCCCTGTGATGGAAGCTGGAATATGTATTAATCAGCAGAGATATACTGCTGAGGATTTGTTGCTGTGTATCAGGGAAGCTTCCAAGTGACTTGGTGAGATGAGTGGGACCAGTCACCTACAAACCCACCCAGGGACATGTGTCTGAACACCCAATGTAAAGCCTGTGTGTGTATGGCTGGGTGTGTTGAAAGGACCTGCAATTGTGGCGCCCCCAGAAGTATGGTCGCCACAGTGGCATTACCTTCCTCCTAGGGAGGGTGATGTCATGCTTGGAAGCAATGAAGGATCTCTCTATCAGGTAAACCAGCACACAGCACAGTTCCCACTCCAGGCCAGCAGAGGGAGCTCTGAACCTAACTGCTGAGGAGCTGCTCTCTATGGCCAGGAAAGGGAAATTAGTTCAGTTCTTGGAAGAGGGAAAAGAGTGTGGATGTGGAAAAGAGGAGCTGGAGGATTGAGCAGAATTCAGGCTCACTTCTAGCGCATGGTCCTGAGTCCGGTATCCGAGGTTGTATGGATGCTGATGGTCCTGCAGCAGAAACCGGAGGAACAAGAGGCTGTAAATGCTCTGTTCCCAGCTAAGACTCAGAGGCACAGCAGCAACTTGTGTGAGCCAGAAAAAGGAGGCTACGGCTGTCTGCCATACGAGGGGAGTTCTAAAGAGAGCAAGCAATGGGAACTTCAGTGTAACTCAGTACTGCAAGGGCCTCAGATAAGCGCTAGAAAGGAGACTACACAACCTGTTGTGAGTTCATTTTCCCCTTCACCATTGAGGTCTGATGAACTCCCTCTTCTGGTGAAGGAAGGTAGTGAGGCTGATTACAAAGCACCTGAGCAGAATGATGATGACTGGGTGACTGGGATTGCTGACTGGATATAAGGCAGCCGACGCTCTTCTGCCTTGCGGGTGATTACTCTGAGGGATTCTTGGAGACCAGTCTGATTCCTGCTCCTCAAAAGCTAAGTTTTCTGCTCTACTTTTTGCATTTGTGTTTTGGTTTTGTTTTGCCTTGTTTTTCTGGATTTCTGCCTTTCCCTCCTGGGTGAGCTGAATTCCTTTTTGCTCTGTCTTCAGATAATACCTGAGTACTGATATAGTCTTTTTGAAGCCTAGCGTCTTCAGGGCTTTTTTCCCTATCAGTCTGTTGGCTCTTGTTTTTGAGAGGGTTTTGGCGGATTGCAGACAGCAGCTTTTCTATTCTGTCCTATTTAGTTAGCTTGGGCCCCATCATTTGCTCAGCCTATCTTTCTATCTGTGTGAGTGTTTTTTCATCTTGCTTCACCGTCATTATATGTTGGGGGCTGTCTATTGCATTGGGGTCTGCTCTGGGGCAGTTTAGATTTCCCTTTCTGTCTTTAGGCTATGTAGTTCTCCGGCTGTGATCGAGGGGTCTAGGGCACCGTAGGAACCCCCCACGGCTACTGCTAGTTGTTGTTGTTAGGTTCAGGGGTCTGCAATCCGATAGCTGCCAGCTTCTCTGGTTTTCTGGACTTAGCTACTATTTCTGTTTTTGCCTCCTACGGTGACTCATTCATAACAGAATCACCCGCCATACCGCAGATCCTAGGGTACTCAATAGCAGGAATGAATTGTAAAAAAAAAAAAAAAGTGTGTATATTTTTTCCTCTATATCTCTGAGGCCGTAGGTGGAATTTTTTTTTTCTCTCAATGGAGATAAAGCAATTGTCTGATCGTGTGGAGCAGCTTGCTGTGGAATTACGGGGAATTTCCGCCTACCTTGCTCATTCACATGCTGCTGAACCAAAGATCCCGACTCCTGAAGTGTTTTTTGGGGATCGGTCTAAATTTTTGAATTTCAAAAATAATTGTAAATTATTTTTTGCCTTGAAGCCTAACTCGTCAGGGAGCTCCGCGCAGCAGGTTAAAATTGTCATCTCTTTGCTGCGTGGCGATCCCAAGGATTGGGCGTTTTCTTTGAAACCAGATGATCCTATTCTGACTAATGTGAACGCATTTTTTCAAGCCTTGGGGTTGTTGTATGATGAACCTAATGCTATTGATCAGGCTGAAAAGACCCTGTTGGCATTGAGCCAGGGTCGAGATTCTGCAGAATTGTACTGTCAAAAATTCCGAAAGTGGGCGGTTCTTACTACCTGGAATGATAATGCCTTGGCAGCTCTCTTTCGGAAGGGTTTGTCAGAAGCCGTAAAAGATACTATGGTGGGATTTCCTGTTCCCTCTGGTCTTGACGATTCTATGTCATTAGCCATTCAGGTTGATCAGCGTTTACATGAACGCAGGATTGCACGAGAGGTGTTGCCACCTGTTGAACAAGTGTCTGAACCTATGCAGTGTGATAGAGTTTTGTCCAGGGAGCAACGTCAGGAGTTCAGAAGGCGTAATAAGCTTTTTTTTTTTGTGGAGATGCCTCGCATATTATTTCTGTCTGTCCTAAACGAGAGAAACGTTTTGCACACACGTTTTCTGTGGGTGGTGTTCAACCTAAGTTTCTTCTGGCAATTACTCTGATCTGCTCCCTGTCCACATTTTCCGCCAAGGCTTTTGTGGATTCGGGAGCAGCCCTGAATCTAATGGACTTGGATTTTGCTAAACGTTGTGGATTTCCGATGACACCTCTGCGGAGGCCTATCCCTTTGAGGGGGATTAATGCTACTCCTTTGGCGAAAAATAAACCTCAGTTTTGGACCCAGGTGGTAATGCGGGTCGCCCCAGACCATCAAGAAAATTGCAGATTTTTGGTGTTGCATAATTTGCATGATACCATTGTTCTGGGGTTTCCCTGGTTGCAAATTCATAATGCAGATTTGGATTGGAAATCTGTGTCTGTGGTGAGTTGGGGTTGTCGGTGTGCCCTTAGTGAGGCTCCGTTTTTTTCCACCTCTCCTCAGTCGCATGATGTTCCTGACTATTTGGCGGACTTTTATGATGTATTTAGTGAGAATGAGTCTGCGTCTTTGCCTCCTCACAGGAGTTATGACTGTGCAATTTAACTGAGCCCGGGGTGTAAATTTCCTAAGGGTCGGCTCTTCAATTTATCTGTACCCGAGCACGAGGCTATGCGATCCTATATTAAGGAGGCGTTGGAGAAGGGTCATATTAGACCATCCTCTTCACCCTTAGGTGCTGTTTTTTTTTTTTCGTGGCCAAAAAGGATGGTTCATTAAGGCCTTGCATTGATTATCGTGCCCTCAACAAAATTACTATTGAATATCAGTATCCGTTACCCCTGATTTCGGATCTATTCTCCAGAGTTAAAGGTGCTTGCTGGTTTACCAAGCTTGACCTCAGGGGGGCGTATAATCTTATCCGCATTAAGCATGGGGATGAATGGAAGACGGCGTTTAATACTCCGGAGGGACATTTTGAGTACCTGGTGATGCCTTTTGGGCTCACTAATGCCCCTTCTGTCTTCCAGTGCTACGTTAACGACATTTTCCGAGACTTTGTGGATACATTTTTGATTATCTATCTGGATGATATTTTGATCTTCTCCAAGGATTGGGATTCTCATGTGGAGCATGTTCGGACTGTGTTCCGGATCTTGAGGGAGAATACCCTGTATGTCAAAGGATCGAAATGCCTTTTTGGGGTACAGAGGATTTCATTTTTGGGATTTATTTTGTCTCCGTCAACTATTGAAATGGACCCAGCCAAGGTACAGGCCATTTATGATTGGGTTCAGCCCACTTCTTTGAAGGCCCTCCAGAAGTTTTTGGGTTTTGCTAATTTTTATCGGAAATTTATAGCAAAATTTTCTAGTATTGCCAAGCCATTGACTGATCAGACTAAAAAGGGTGCTGATGTGTTGAATTGGTCTCCGGAGGCTGTTTCTTCCTTTCAGGAGCTGAAGCGAAGATTCACTTCTGCCCCGGTTTTGCGGCAACCTGATGTCTCACTCCTGTTCCAGGTAGAGGTGGACGCTTCTGAGATTGGTGCAGGATCTGTTTTGTCCCAAAAGGATCCTGTAACATCTAAAATGAATCCCTGTGCTTTCTTTTCCCGAAAGTTCTCTCCATCTGAACGTAACTATGATGTGGGGAATCGGGAACTGTTAGCCATGAAATGGGCATTTGAGGAGTGGAGACATTGGTTGGAGGGAGCTAAACACCAAGTCGTGGTCCTCACTGACCACAAGAATTTGATTTACCTGGAGTCGGCCAAACGCTTGAACCCTAGACAGGCTAGGTGGGCCTTGTTTTTTAAACGTTTTGATTTTGTGGTCTCTTTTCTTCCTGGCACTAAGAATGTCAAGGCAGACGCCCTCTCTAGGAGCTTCGTTGCTGATTCTCCTGTGGTGACCAAGCCTGCTACCATCTTAGGCAAAGGGGTAGTTCTTTCTGCCATCTCGCCTGATTTGAGACGTGCTCTGGAAGAGTTCCAGGAGTTCAAACCTGAGCGTTGTCCCAGTGGAAAGTTGTATGTTCCTGACCAGTGGAAGAAGAGAGTGATGTCTGAAGTTCATTGCTCTGCATTAGCTGGTCATCCAGGTATTTTTGATACTAGAGATCTGGTGAGTCGGTCTTTTTGGTGGCCCGCCTTGTCTCGTGATGTCAGGAATTTTGTGCAGTCCTGTGGGACTTGCTCCCGGTCTAAACCTTGTTCTCGCTCTAGTGGGTTGTTGATGCCTTTGCCGGTCCCCAGGAGGCCATGGACCCATATTTAAATGGATTTCATCTCTGATATGCCTGTCTCTCAGAGAATGACTGTTATTTGGGTGATTTGTGATAGGTTCTCTAAGATGGTTCATCTTGTACCACTCCCTAAGTTGCCATCTTCCTCTGAGTTGGTGCCCCTGTTTTTGCAACAGGTGGTTCGCTTGCACGGGATTCCTGAGAACATTGTATCTGACAGAGGAGTTCAATTTGTGTCTAGATTTTGGAGGACTTTCTGTTCCAAGCTGGGAATTCAGTTGTCCTTCTCCTCTGCTTTTCACCCTCAGACCAATGGGCAGACGGAGAGAACAAACCAGACCTTGGAGTCGTATTTGAGATGTTTTATTTCCGCCGATCAGGATGATTGGGTTTCATTTTTGCCCTTGGCCGAATTTGCTTTAAATAATAGAGCTAGTTCTGCCACTTTGATGTCACCTTTTTTTTGTAACTTTGAGTTTCATTCTCGATTTTCTTCAGGGCAGGTGGAGCCTTCTGCCTGCCCAGGTGTTGACACTGTGGTGGAGAGAATGCACCAGATCTGGGACCAAGTGGTGGATAAGTTATCTCTCTCCCAGGAAAAGGCCCAGCGGTTTTCCAACCGACATAGGACCATTGGTCCCCAGTTTAAGGTTGGTGATATGGTTTGGTTATCATCAAAAAATATCGCTATGAAGGTGGCTTCTCCTAAGTTTAAGCCTAGATTTATTGGACCTTACAAGATTTTGGAGATTATTAATCCGGTCTCTTTTCGTTTGGCTCTTCCTGTCACATTTAAAATTCATAATGTGTTTCATAAGTCCTTGATGAAGAGGTGTGTTGAACCAGTTGTTCCTGGGGTGGCACCTCCGGACCCTGTATTAGTTGAAGGTAACATGGAATATGAGGTAGAGAAGATACTGGATTCCCGTCTGGCTAGACGGAGACTCCAGTATTTGGTTAAGTGGAAGGGTTATGGTCAGGAGGATAATTCCTGGGTCTCTGCCTCTTATATTCATGCCAAAAGATTGGTGCGTGCCTTTCATCGGGCTCACCCTGATCGCCGTGGTGGCGTGGATGAGGGTTCGGTGACCCCTCCTCAAGGGGGAGGTACTGTTGTGAGTTCATTTTCCCCTTCACCATTGAGGTCTGATGAACTCCCTCTTCTGGTGAAGGAAGGTAGTGAGGCTGATTACAAAGCACCTGAGCAGAATGATGATGACTGGGTGACTGGGATTGCTGAATGGATATAAGGCAGCCGACGCCCTTCTGCCTTGCTGGTGATTACTCTGAGGGATTCTTGGAGACCAGTCCGATTCCTGCTCCTCAAAAGCTAAGTTTTCTGCTCTACTTTTTGCATTTGTGTTTTGGTTTGCCTTGTTTTTCTGGATTTCTGCCTTTCCCTCCTGGGTGAGCTGAATTCCTTTTTGCTCTGTCTTCAGATAATACCTGAGTACTGATATAGTCTTTTTGAAGCCTAGCGTCTTCAGGGCTTTTTTCCCTATCAGTCTGTTGGCTCTTGTTTTTGAGAGGGTTTTGGCGGATTGCAGACAGCAGCTTTTCTATTCTGTCCTATTTAGTTAGTTTGGGCCCCATCATTTTCTCAGCCTATCTTTCTATCTGTGTGAGTGTTTTTTCATCTTGCTTTACCGTCATTATATGTTGGGGGCTGCCTATTGCTTTGGGGTCTGCTCTGGGGCAGTTTAGATTTCCCTTTCTGTCTTTAGGCTATGTAGTTCTCCGGCTGTGATCGAGGGGTCTAGGGCACCGTAGGAACCCCCCACGGCTACTGCTAGTTGTTGTTGTTAGGTTCAGGGGTCTGCAATCCGATAGCTGCCAACTTCTCTGGTTTTCTGGACTTAGCTAGTATTTCTGTTTTTGCCTCCTACGGTGACTCATTCATAACAACAAGCCATCTGCATAGAGAGATTCCTAAGTTGCTCCCAGGCTGATCAACTCCTGTTCCATCTGTAATCTGGATCCTGGACTGCACTTACAAAGCAAAGTAAAAAGGTAAAGGAAACTGCACCCTGTTGTGTCATTGCCTTCTTCCTGCAACCCCTTCAGCACTGCTACATCTCTGTGCCTAACACTGCACCCTCATCCTCAACACCTATTACTACTGCCCTGGGACTACAGCTCTACCTGTGGGGAGCTCTTAAATCTTGCTGCCTTATACCATCTGTCCCAGAGGATCTGCATGCAGCGTCGGCTTAACCACTTCATTGCCGAGCACCACAGGTGGCGTCACATATCATCCACCTATAAACTTTATTCAGCTACATTTCACCCCTTTTGCATGGACGCCCAGGGCCACGGACCGGGTCACCGCCACCGTGACACATCCCTCTGAGACACCAGTACCGAGTAACCCCACTGCCCTGGCGGGCGATCCACAATGAGGTCATGAGCCATGTGATCCATACCTCACCTGTGGGTGTGGCTATGGACCATATAATGTGCCTGAAGTCTGGTCACATGGGAGAGAATGTGTACCTGAGTGGTTCAGGGTGCAAGGTCCTGGAGGGTCAGTGTTGGGAGATTCTGGGAGAAGGATCAGATGCCTGGAGCACGTGCTGCGACCTTGGACCTGGTGAGGTATGAGTGTTGGACGGTCTCAGGAGGGGACGGACATCATGAATAGCACCCGCTGAGGCCCTGGGCATGGTTGCCGGTGTGTTGGGAGACCCTGGGAGGAGGGTTGGATCCCTGAATAGCACCCGGTGAGGCCTGTGTGTTGGACGGTTCCAAAGTGGGGACGGACATTCTGAATAGCACACAGACAGGCCACGTTTGTTTGCAGAGTCAGTGATGGCACTGCATTGGAGGAGCTACCGTCCGTCTGTGGATCTGGACTGTCAGGTGGCCTGGTGATCAAGGTGTTGTCCGGGATGGTGATCCCTGTTTGGCAGCTTCCCTGAGAGAAAGGACTACCAAAGAGTTGGCAAAGTAAGATATTCGTCCCTATAACAGTTTGAGTATGAAGGGCAAAAAATTGTACAGTTTACAATAATACTCGTAGTATCTTAAGTAAATCTTCACTGAACGATGTTGTCTATACTTTCATTGAGACCTCCAGGTGATGGGGTGAATAGTTTATCCAATATGACTCCCTGTTCACCAGATTCTGGAACCGGTTGGGTGTGTGTGTTGTGATCTCTTCTAAAAGGGTGAGTTTCAGACAATTGGGATCTGTCCTCTGATAGTGAGGAAATGCTTGGACAAACCATTCCGTATATTGTATCTATAACGATTCATTGTGTTGTGAACTGCTTGTGTCGTGCGACCGACATCCTGAAGATTACAGTCACACTGCAACAAATAAATCACATAATTGGTGTTAGTTTAAAAATTGATTAATAGGGAAAATTTCCCCTGTGACTTCTAATGAGAATGTTGTACATTTTATCATATTCCATCCAGGATATTTTGTTCCCCCACACCGAAAGGAACCTCTGAATGGGGGTCTGTGTGAGGGGTTCTTGTGTGGAGTGAGTCAGGGGGACTTCTGATCTGATGTTGCTGGGTGCAACATGGTTCTTAAAATTCCCATTTCTATGAAAAACAATATTAGTTTTTTTTTTATTATATTTCCTGTAAGGACAGGATCATTTGCCAGAATTGTTCAATACTTGAATAATGCCCCCTGATATTTCTATGAGACTGTATGTTGTTGTGAAACTGTTTAACTTTATTATCCAACAACTCTTTTTATAAAATTGTCTTTTCATCTTTCAAAAGGGACTCCGTTGCCGTATTCAAGCACAATATCTGGTTCAGTTTTTTGTGCGTTCAAACATCACTCACCATAACTTAATATCTGCTGACCCACACAAGGGGCAATTTCTATTAGTTTTTTACATTGCCAATAACAATGGCAGCCTACATGCACTGATCAGTCCATCCCAGATTGCTCAGTCCACATTGTCTGTCTGTGTAAACAGGCTATTGAATGACCACCGATTTGTAAAAGTTTGCAGATAAGCTGTCATGTTATTCTGCTGGTCAGTCCTTGTAAACAGACCCTTAAGGCCCCGTCTCACATAGCGAGATCGCTATCGAGATCGCTGAAGCGTCACCGATTTTGTGACCCAACAGTGATCTCGCTACATGTGACACATAGCGGCGACCGGCCCCCCGCTGGATATCGCTGTTCGTGCTTGAATGTCCTGGGCCATTTTTTCATCATCGGCGTCCCACTGGCCAGCAAGCATCGCTGTGTTTAACGCCGACCTCGTTGTTGGAGACGCAGAATTCATGGACGCAGGCGTGAGTCATCAGAAAAGCTGCTGTGTGACAAGGTACCAACGACTGACGAGGTCGTTATATGGATCGCCGTCGGATTGCTGCGTCGTTGAAGAGATCTGCCTGTTTGGCACCTTACTAGCGACCATGTAGCTACGCACCAGCGATCCTTACCAGGTCGTATCGTTGTCGGGATCGCTGGTGCATCGCTATGTGAAACGGGACCATTAGTCTGTGTTCTGAAGTTACATTACATTAGCGTTTTACTGTTTTCTTACATTGTGATGCCACAATAGAGTTTCCATTGGGGAACAGGAGCTGGCACTGGACTTAACCAATTTAGATCAGTGTCACAGAGCAGGCAGGCACAGGGCTTGGTTTTCCGGATCTGTTTCTTCTTTTTCTGTAGAATGTCCTTAACCTTCCTTTCCTTCTCTTTTGGGAAACAGATCAGGAAAGTTCACTTTGCTAAACCCCTCTGCAGTTAAGAGGGACAGTGCTGAAAGAGTCACATGGTCTCTTCTGTCTCTGATGCCAGGACAGCTATACCTACAAGGCCGCCAGCTCCACAGGTGATTAGTCCATGCCCACTATTCTTGACCTTCCTGTCTCCCAGAGCTTGGCACATAGCAGCACATGAAGTTGGTTAAGAAACTCAAAACAGGACTTCAGGACAATCCAGTTTGTGTCTACCTGTAGCTCCCCCTTTCCCTTGGCCCCTCTGTAAGGGCCCCGTCACACATAGCGATCTCGCTAGTGAGATCTCTGCTGAGTCACAAGTTTTGTGACGCAACAGCGATCTCACCAGCGAGATAGCTGTGTGTGACACCTATCAGCAACCGGCCCCCCTGCCGGTATCGCTGATCGCTCTTGGAAAGCCCTGGACATTTCTTTGATCGCTGGTCTCCCGCTGGCCAGCACGCATCGCTCCGTGTGACAGGCGGGAGACCAGCGATCAGCTGGTAACTCAGGTAAACGCAGGGTTTCTAAGCACCGGGCAGTGCTTAGAAACCCGATGTGTACCTTAGTTACCAGTGCGCTGATGCAGGGAGCTGGTAACTAAGGTACACATCGGGTTTCTAAGTGACGCACGTCCCTTAGAAACCCAATGTGTACCTTAGTTACCAGCTCCCTGCATTAGCGCGCTGGTAACTAAAGTACACAGCGACACCGCGCGCTCGGCGTCGTTGGTGCTGATCGCTGGTGAAGCTGTCTGTTTGACAGCTCACCAGCGATCATGTAGCGACTCACCAGCGATCCTGACACGTTGATATCATTGTCAGGATCGCTGGTGAGTTGCTATGTGTGACGGGGCCCTTAGTCCCCTCTAGCATCCACTTTAGTCTGCCTAGGCCTTCTTCCATCTGTGGACACCAGTGACCTCTCCCATCCCAGCATTCAGTCTTGGCAGACTGTTGTCAGGCTTGGAACTAAGCATAAGTCCACAGATAAAAGCATTTTCATGTAAGAGGTCATCTCCTCTTCTATGACCTTTGTCGCACAATTGTCCAGTATCTCTGTGTCACAGAGGTCTTATTTCTCCAAATGCTAGATAGATTTCTTCAGCTTCTTATTCAGAGTAACTGTTATTGTTTCTCATGTGGATTCTCAGGTTTTGAAATATCATCCATGGTGCTTGGTAAGTTTCCTGTCCCCAGTGGATAACAGAAAGCTTACTTCTTCCACCAAACTTTCTGTATGTGACAGAGCCATACCTGCAGTCATGACCGTTATACATTCCAGTTGGATCTAAGCCCTTCCCTTGAACGACTTTCCATTTGGTCCCATCTACATCTGAGAATTTGAAAGGGCCTATGGATACACTTATGATATTCTGGCTGGACCAAAGACAAGATCCTCTTTGATTTTATTCCAACGCTCCCTTTCCTTGGGTTGCAGTTTGCCGCCTCCATGACAAAGATTTTTCCTTAATAGTCAGAGATTGATTCTTCTGACCTGAGAACAGACTCGCATATGTCAATCTCCCATCCTTCTTTGGTTTTGTGTCACGACTGTGTTGTCGGGTATCCTGGGACCAGTGGCTCCTTCCCTGTCCCTAACTCTAAGGACGCCCTAGCTCGCCCTGTTCCCTGGATTACTTCTGATGGTGAAGACGCTGTGGCCACGTACCATGCCTTTGCTCCTGAATCCGCCCTCAGTCTATACCCTTCCTCCAGTGCGCAGGCGCTGGACCTCTTCCGGCGTCTGCGCACTACAGAACTCTGCTCTGCCCTCAACAGGGCAGAGCAGTGCGCCTGCGCCGGGAAGCAAAGAAGAGGACGTCATCGCTACAATATGGGAGGCGCCGGACCTCGACACCCTCTGGACCAGAACCGGACCCGGACATCCCCTGGGTGAGTATAATATAACTTGTTTTTCTTCTCTTTCAGGTTACATCAGGGGCTTATCTACAGCATTACAAAATGCTGTAGATAAGCCCCTGATGGCGGTGGCTGCATCTCATAGCCCCAAAAAATACGTGACAGATTCCCTTTAATGTTCCTTGAGGGCAACCACACCCAGTCACTAATACACAGGTCCGGAGCCACCAAATGTCTCTGATCAGCCACACTCAAAACCTACCAACAATAAATCCACCAAACATCTTCTCCAATTATAACCACCAACAACCTCTAGCTGTGATGGTTAAGTGTGACTGGACACACCGCCTCCAGCAGGGCGAATTTCTCTAACACACGTGACCCTGGATACAGCGCCTCCAGTAGGGTGAATTTAAATAATAAAGGGAAACACCAGGGAAACCGATACAATGGAGGGCCCTGCGATAGGGAACGGGGACGTGGAGACCTGCACTCCCCTGAGTCAGTGTCTCTACACTCCTGACAGTCCCTATGCAGGTTCCGCACCTGGCGCCGAGCAGGATACCTTAAAACCCTAGCTCACCCTGCACCTAGCCCTTTCTAGTGAAATGGACGGTGCAGAAACAAATCCCACCACGGCACTGAAACACACAAAAGGAAAGGTACAAATAGGGATAACACCACTTAGCTTTGCTCTGTCGCTCTTGCTCCCAGCAACAGAGTCCAGCACCAGAATGCAGCTTTCCTCCTGAATAGCTGCTGCTTCACCAAGCTTTGTCAGAGCTGCAAGGAACTCCTCTCTATGGCTCCTTCCACACCACGACTCTGACTGAGCTGCAAGGAACTCTCTCTAGCTCCTTCCTCCACCAAGGATGGTTGAAATGACCAATATCACCAACAGTGAGTGAGAGAACAAGACACTATATAGTGAAGCCAGAGCAATCAGACCTGTTAGTGATTCCCGTGTAATAACGCTAACCACCAGCCGGGGCAAACTAGAACAAAAGACACCACTGTGTAATGACCATAATGGCCACCGGGGGTAAAACTAACTTTAAGCAACCAGCTTAAAGAAAAAAAAAGGTTACAAGTGCTTTTATCTGTCACAATCCAGCATGGATCATGACACCTCCTATGCAGCATAAGCTATCCTCTGGACAATGAGTGCTAGCCAGGACCCAGATTATATCGGAGATGGGAGTGGCTAACAGTGCACAGTTGAGAGCCTTAAGGCAGGAAAGCTTCCGTGAGCTCTCAACTGAGCAGACTAACCCCTAGACCGCTAAAAGAAATTTACACCATTTAATTTGAAGGTGATGTGCTCCTAATCAGTGAAGGAGTAAGAGAAATCAGACGCTGTGGTCTTCTGACTCCTCTCTTAGCGGTAAACTCGTGACATTCTTCATGAGAATCCTAGGCCAGATGGTGACATTTCAGTTGCAATCTAGCACATTAGATTATTTCCATGTCTTTGGGTAATTTCTCCTCTGGTGGCTCTCTTATCTCTAATCCATGGAAATCCTCCCTTTCTCCCAGTTTACTTCCAAGTCCTGAGCTCAGATGCCCGTCTTTTGATGTGCAATAGATACCAAGTCCAAATAGTACATTCCATGTCACAGAGCGCTACTGCCCGATTCACCTTATCCTGTGTTCCGATACTACTGAGCATGTGCGACATGCCCTGCATTCCAGACTTCGTTCTGGCGTTAGTACCTGCATCACTTCCGGAGTCAGCACACTGGAAGTACCACTGTGATTGTCCATTTAAACAGCCACTGACACCAATGACGCCACGTCACCACAGCGCACACTGTGTTTTACACCCAATCCCCTGGCGGCCTATCATAAGGTTAGTAGAAAACGTAAATTCTCCATTTTGTTTTTTTCTGCCATTCTATACCTCAGATATTCATGAGACTTCTCTCCCACAGCCCTCCATGGGATGCCACACTGCGGTGGTTAGTGCTCAGATTGCAGTTACCCTATATATCTGATAAAACTGGGCATAGGTTAGTACCAGGATATATTATTCTACTCATGTCCTTGGTTACCCTCTATTCTCATATCCTCTCATTATTGCCTCACCTGCCAATTCTTTTCTTGAATAACATATGCATATACCAGTGCATAGGTTCGGCTCCACTTCTAGTATGTCTAAAATCTCATGTTTACGAAACAATCACTGACCTCAGGGAGACCAGTCAAAGAAAACACTGCGGCAGCTGGCAAAGGCGCTCAATCAGTGAAATCCTAGGTGCAATGCTCCCTGGGAAATACAAATATGCAAATAAAGTCTGTGGAGCCTCATTTAAGAGTCTCAAACACGGGACTAGCCAGATATTCCTCCAGGGAAGGACCCAGCCAAGGGGTGGCTCCTTTCGGAAATCACCATTACCACCATATTAAGTGGCCCTTGAAGTCAATATCCAGCTCTTTACGAGTGCAGATATGGCAAGGGAAATACCAAGGTCAGGTATCCATCCACAGACAGCTGTTTCGGGGTGTTGCCCCTCATCAGTGTGGAGTAGGATTCTGGCTAGGTGGGAGCAATGCCTAGTAGACCAACATCACGAAACAATCACTGACCTCAGGAAGACCAGTCAAAGAAAACACTGTGGCAGCCGGCAAAGGTGCTCAATGAGTGAAATCCTAGGTGCAATGCTCCCTGGGAAATACAAATATGCAAATAAAGTCCATGCAGCCTCATTTAAGAGTCTCAAACACGGGACTAGCCAGATCTTCCTCCAGGGAATGACCCAGCCAAGGGGTGGATATTGACTTAAAGGGCCACTTAATATGGTGGTAATGGTGGTTTCCGAAAGGAGCCACCCCTTGGCTGGATCCTTCCCTGGAGGAAGATCTGGCTAGTCCCGTGTTGGAGACCATCCTATGATGACCTCTAGGAGGTCTAAAAATTTAAAAGATCTTCTCGTTAGGAGTCATTATGTTCCAACGCCAATTAATCCATTTGGTACCAGGGGCCCGATAGCTGGCTCTGTCCCTTGCGGCCACTGTCTTGCCTGCCCGAATGTCTCGCAGTGCTCTACGTTCTATAACTCGGGGAGAGCAAGAGAATTTCAGATCACCCAACGTATATCATGTGGAACTACCAATGTCATCTATTACGCTATTTGCGGATGTCCCATGATATACGTTGGCTTAACGTCAAGAGAACTTCGTGTGAGAGTTCGGGAACATGTGTGGGACATTCTGGCGGCCAAGACAGTGGCCGACCTTTCTACTTTAAAGACAATGCCTCGCCATTATAAACTGGTGCACAACTCTGATCCAAAAACGCTCATGGTGAGAGGGATAGATTATATCCATCTTGGGATCAGAGCCGGCAACTATAAGAAAATTTTGGCCCAAAGAGAGACCAGATGGATTGTCACCCTAGATACGGTGACCCCGAAGGGCCTCAATGAGTCTCTGAGCTTCGCCCCCTTACTATGCCCGGGCAGCGCCAGGCTCTTCAGCTAACCCTCCCCGAGCGTGTGTTCCAGTGCTGGACGCCTGGCTGCATGTCTGAGGACCTGGTGGCGGCATGGCGCATGCGCCGCTATAGCCGCTTTTGATTGGTCTACCCAGGTCACATGCTCTGACATGTGACTGCTACCATAGATACAAAAGGTCCTTCAGCTGATTTAGCCGCATCTCCTTGAGAAAGCGCTCCTTGGTAGCGCGAAACGCGCGTCGGGGATCGTTCCACAACTTGGGGCACCTGTACATCATTCGGTAGGCTCTCCTTGGGTATTACTTTTTGCTGCTATGGCGTGATATGTGTTTTCTATGGGACTGTTTACCGCTACCTCTTACGTTGATTAGCCAGCCCTGCGGGGTCTCTGTCTGTTTATACCTATTATGGTTGTAATAGAAATTAATATGGGCAGTGACGCTAATCCTGCTTGTCACCTGGGGCTTCTTATTTAGCCTGGCGTAGTTTTTGGTGCACAGGTGTGCATTTCATCCCCTCTCGCCTTCCTTCCTGTTTTTTTGGTGTCTATTCTTTATGTGCAACTTTGCTATCTATGATTAATGTATATATTTGTACTAATAAAGATTGATGATTTTCTAATATATTTTGGACTCAATCACTCTTTCTTCTCCTTTTAAATATATGCTTATGGAGTGGAACCACATATTAATATGGCAGGTTATTTACATAGGTTACCGCCTTCATTTTTGTTTAATGTATTGGGCTTCATTGTGTTGCATATTTCTCTTCTAGCCACGTTTGGAAAAAGACGCATGTTGGGTTCGAAACGTAACCTGTCACTTTATCCATCTTTCTTGCTATAATATCCTACTCTGTGGTGAATGTCTATTTCATATTGAAATAAAAACAAGCACTATTTTCAATCCTCTGTGAGTGCGGCTGATTATATTCTACTCATCTTTTCATTTGGACTAAGTATTTTCTCCATCACAAGCTGTTAGGGTCAAAATAAGCTCCCCTACCCATCAACATGGGATCTCAGAATCATCTGGACATTTCTTCTGCCAGGCAATCCAGTTTGCTTTCAGAGTAATACAGTTGTGCTCAAAAAGTTTACATACCCCAGCAGAATTTTTACTTTCTTGGCCTTTTTTCAGAGACTATGAATGATAACACCAAACCATTTTCTCCATGGTTAGTGGTTGGGTGAAGCCATTTATTGCCAAACTACTGTGTTTTCTCTTTTTAAATCATAATGACAACCCAAAACATCCAAATGACCCTGATCAAAAGTTTACATACCCTGGTGATTTTAGCTTGATAATATGCACAGAAGTTGACACAAATGGGTCTGAATGGTTATTAAAGGTAACATTCTCACCTGTGACGTGTGACAAATGCCAGGAAAATTGTTCGTGATGCAAAGAAAAACTCACAAATAAAATCAGCTGAAAAAAAACACAAATAACATCAGCTGAAATACTGGACTGTCTGAAAACTAGCTTTGTGGTTGTTTCAAGATGCAGCCATATTAATGTAAGTCTCAACTTCCATTCTATTTCAGAGGTTTCTGGCCACCAATTCTCATGTCAAGTCATTCCTTCTTGCCCCCATTCTGTGGTCTATGTGACCTTAACTTGGTGCTAGATGCTGTATAGGCTTCTCTATCGAGACCTGGGATGTAGCTTTCTTCATTGCAGTGTTGTCCATCAGAGGTGTCACCAAACTGGCGACAGTCTTGTGCCACTCTTCTTTTCTCATCTTTCTTTATACAATGAGACTAGTCTGGTGTCTTCCTTCTATCTCTTTTTCCCCTTAATGTAGCGGAAAGGCTTCCATCCCATTGCCTCTCTCCATTCAATATCATAGAAAAATACCTCCATACCTGGACGTTCTCAGCCTGCTGCTTGGTGATCCATTCACACATTCTCTAACTCTTTTACTTGCTGCACATTTTTTGCGTCCATGAATGCGGGCCGTCCATGCATGTGCCGTACTGCTTTTCGGCTTTGCCCGCAGTTGGGCAAAGCATACTGCACACGCGCGAGATCCCATTTGACTGCGCACACACAAAATCTCTAAGCAAGCTGCGTAATTCACGTCAAGGAATGCGTAGCAAGCTGAGGAGTGGCGGAGTGAGGGAAACAAAGCAATGCCCATCGAACCGGACCAAACACAATACCATACAGCGCGGGAGCAATAAAAAAGGTTTTAATGGGTGATACATGGGGAGTCAGGGGGTTTCATAAGTAGTTGTGGAATGCATAGCTGACACTCAATTAACTGATATTTTTAGCTGGTAGGCCAGAAAAGTGGTGACAGGTTCCCTTTAAAGGGGTTCACCACAACTTAGATATTGGTAACCATGGAATCAAGTCAGCACAGGTCCGTTCATTTTGTAGTAGCTATTCGCAGGTACAGCAGCTAAGCCCCTATTGATTTTAGCAGGAGCTCAGCTACAGTACCCAAGAAAGGAAACTATGGACGTTTCAGAACTTTGCTGTTCTGGCCCGGATCACTGTTTACTTCCAGTTGGCCGGAACAGTGTGCACAGTACAGCACTTGTTGCCTTTTGTTTTGCTCTATTAAAAGGATTCTACTGTACAAATGAATACAAGTGGTGCACCTTCGGCAAGAAAGCAGGCAATATTTTTTTATAATCTGGTACAGTCCTTTTTACAGATTCAATTTTTATATAGATGTAATATCTGGCCTCTGGACATAAAAAAATGATAGTGATAATCTGTAAAATGTTCCTTTTTAAAGACAAGCAATTAAATAATTTCTGCGAGAAAATGCCTCCCACACAGAGCATGGCTACAAAGAAATTGATAATGGTGACATTGGTGTTCTCGCTGTGTGTCATGCTGGAGTTACGCAATCACAAATTACTAATGGCAGTAAATAGACGCTTTGTGCTCTTTGCTACCCAAGGCTTTCAATGGGATATTCTTTAGAAGAAGCAGAGATACTGTCCTCTCTTCATTATTATTCAATCTATCTGTGATCTTTCAGTGAGAGTCGTAGATCTGAGCCAGCCTTGTTTCTTTCAGCCTTCCCATATTAGTGTCTTTATTCTCCACATTATTTGTCGATGAGAGCAGCATTTATACTTCATAGATTTTCGACACTTTCAGCATAAAAAGAACAAACACAGCCAAGAGTGCCACATAGAACTGTGGTTGCTACATATAACTATACTAGGACATAACTTAAAGCAAAATGATCTCTTTCCGATTCACAATAAACATAGAATTTTAAATTAATGGCAATTTTCTTAGTTTCTTAGCATAGTGTACATCCCTACAGGGAGCACATGTAGAAGATTTTCCGCTCAGATTGCTCGCTGACAATTACAGTACCAGTGTTGTGCGTGAGAGTTGAAATCTACAGCAGTTCAATTTCCGCTGCTAATTTCATGGCAGATTTCAGCCTTTGCAGCACTAATGGTGATATGTTCATCAAGTTCACTGCAGGTCTGCAACAAAATTGTCAATTTTTGGGGGACTACAGAGATTCCCATACAAACAGCAAAAAAACACTAGTATTCTCCACGACTAGTCTGTCCACATTCATGTCATGCCATCACGTGACCGCTGTAGCCTATGATTGGTTGCAAGTCTGTTATGTGACACCATGGAATATTTTGGGACCAGAATAAAATTACTACAAAATTGCCAGGGGATGCAAGTATATAATGTTTTAAATTTTAAACTTTGAGAAAAGTTTTTCTTTAAAAATAGATTTTCAGATTTTTGTGTGAATGTGTAGCTAATCTATAGCAAACTCAAGGTTTTGCAAGTTCTGTCATCTACATTGAACTCTACGACCATTACGGAACATAAATAACACCCCTGGATAAATCTACATTGCATTTGTTCAGATCTAATCCATTTTGTTGCTACTGTATTTCCCTCTGTATGGAAAGTCCACAGCTATATCTTTTTATACACTCTTAAAGGGAACCTGTCACCTCCTTTTTCAGCTATAATCTGTGGCCAGTGCCTTTCGGGGCTTATCTACAGCATTCTGTAATGCTATAGATAAGCCCCCCGATCTAACCTGAAAGAGAAGAAAAACAAGTTTTATTATACTCACCCAGGGCAGTCCGGTCCGATGGGCGTTGCAGGTGCGGGTCCGGCGCCTCCCATCTTCATGCGATGTCGTCATCTTCTTTGCTTCGTGTCATGGCTCCTGCGCAGGCATACTGATCTGCCCTGTTGAAGGCAGAGCCACGTACTGCAGTGCGCAGCCACCGGGAAAGTTCAGAGAGGGCCAGTGCCTGCGCACTGCAGTACTTTCCTCTGCCCTCAACAAGGCAGATCAGTATGCCTGTTCAGGAACCACGCCCCCATCCCATTCCTGGTATGCATGGCCTCATCCTTATCCTGGTGTGATTGGCCCCAGGCCTGGTATGCATGGTCCCATCCTTATCCTGGTATGATTGGCCCCATCCCAGTCCTGGTATGATTGGCCCCATCCTAGTCCTGGTATGATTGGCCCCATCCTGGTCCTGGTATGTTTGGCCCCATCACAGTCCTGGTATGCATGGTCCCATCTTGGTCCTGGTATGCAGGTATGCATGGCCTATCCTTATCCTGGTATGATTGGCCACATCCTGTTCCTGGTATATATAGAAAATGATTATTATTATTAGAAAAACGTATTTGTTAAAACAATTACATATCACCAAATGAAGGGACAAGGGGAAAAAATTTCTATAATATTGGTAAAAGTTGCCTTTTGATCATCTTTTTGTTACTGTCGATACTTTATGAAGTTGATGATAGTCATTATAAATCCGTGTGGATACATGGTGAGTATATTTACAGGTAATAATTGATACCATGTGTCCCAGTCATACTTGGTGGATCTGTCAGCTCCTTGTCTCTGCAATTCTGGTGATCTCAAGTTGTGCAGAGGGTTTCTTAATCAGTGTCAGCTGCATTTTCGGTTGTATCCGATGGACGTAGCTAAAGTGGCATACCTAGCTTCCCACTTGGAGGGAGAAGCCTTGACATTGTTTAATCCCTTCCTGGAGCAGAATGATTCCATTGTATCTCATCTCCAAAACTTCCTGGACACCTTTTGCAAGATCTTTGATGACCAAGGACGAGTGGCGTCATCCATGGAGGCTCTCTTCAACCTTCAGCAAGGTAATCTCTCGGACGGTCAATATGCCATCTATTTCCTTACTCTGGCTTCTGAGTTACAGTGGACTGACGAACCTTTGATTGGTGTCTTCTGACGTGGGCTATCCGGGAGACTTAAGAACAAATTGACGATTCGAGAGTTACCCGATACCCTGGATGACTCATCTCTCTCGCCATCCGAATTGATCTCCACCTTCAGGAAAGAACCCATGAAAGGCGATTTCCCCATCTAGCTCCATCTTTCCAAAACCCCCTCATCCCATCTGTTCCTGTTCCAACTTCGGTCACCGAGCCTATGGAGGTCGACCGCATCAAGTTGGATGAACGAGAACGTGGGGAGAGGCTTGCCAAAAAGCTGTGCCTATACTGTGGGAGTGCTACCTATTTTTGCTACCGATGTCCAAAGAGGCCGGAAAACTTATCTGCCTAGGTCAGGTAAGGGAGGTCTTCCTAGGTGAGAGTGATTCCTCTCTACCCCTTACTGTCTCTATACAGGTGTTGGCTGGAGGCGGGAGATTTTTTGAGACAGCATACTTGGATTCCGGTTCTGCAGGTAATTTTGTGTAGCAAGCTGTGGCTCATCGGTTTGGGATTCCTGTTGCTCCCTTGCAGCATCCTCGTCACATCACTTCCGTGGACAGAAGACTCTTGAAGGATTCCATCCTAGCCATCACTGAGGAGTTGGAACTTCAGAATGGGGCTCGCCATAAGGAGAGGATCGCCTTCTATGTACTACCAAACTTTTCTCCTCCATTTCTGCTAGGTCTTCCTTGGCTTCGCATCCACGAACCGGTTCTGGATTGGCGTTCAGAAGACATCCTTCGTTGGGGTCATTCGTTTCATCATTACTGTCTCACACCTGTGCAGCCAGGTCACACTCCACGACCTCCCCCAGCCCTACCCGGGTTACCTGTGGCTTATTGGTCCTTTGCGGATGTGTTCGACAAACGTGAGGTGAAAACTCTACCACCACACAGGCCGTATGACTGCCCCATTGGCCGTATGACTGCCCCAGGTTCTACTCCTCCCAGAGGCCGGATTTACCCTCTGTTGCCTGTCGAGACTCAAGCTATGTCTGACTACATCAAGGAGAACCTGGCCTGGGGGTTCATCCAGAAATCCTCCTCCCTTGCTTGTGCGGGGTTCTTCTTTGTGAAAAAGGACAGGTTTTTGGGTCCATGCATCGACTATCGAGGTCGCAATGCCATCGCGGTGAAGAATAAGTATCCTCTGACTCTTATTCCAGAGCTCTTCGATCGCCTTCGTGGAGCCAGGATCTTCACCATGTTCGACCTCCGCTGAGCTTACAATTTTGTTAGAATTCGTTCCAGGGATGAGTGAAAAATCACCTTCAACACTCGTGACGGCCACTACAAACACCGGGTAATGCCTTTTGGGCTAAGTAACACGCCAGCGGTATTTCAGGAGTTAATCAATGACGTCTTCCGTGACCTTCTCTACGTCTGTGTAGTCGTATATCTGGATGATATCTTGGTGTTTTTTCCAGATCTCTCTACTCATAGAAGAAATACCCATCAGGTCCTTCTACGATTGAGGGAGAATCGTCTGTATGACAAGTTTGAGAAGTGCCTCTTTGAGCGTAGCTCTCTACCCTTCCTGGGTTACATCATCTCTGACACAGGTCTCAAAATGGATCCTGAGAAGGTGTCAGCTGTTCTCAAGTGGCCAAGTCCTGTTGGAGTCAAAGCCATTCAGCGATTCCTAGGGTTCACCAATTACAACTGGTAGTTTATCCCGCACTTCTCGGATCTGACCAAACCACTCACCTCTCTGACTCGAAAGGGATCCAATCCTAATGAATGGCCTCCAGAGGCAGAGTCTTACTTTCTGTCTCTCAAACAATCCTTCTCTACTGTTCCCGCTCTCCATAGGCCTATGGTCAATAAGCAGTTCTTTGTGGAGGTTTATGTTTCCTCTTCTGGAGCTGGAGCCGTATTCATGCAGATGCTTCCTTCTTCACTAAAGTGTTCTCACTTTGTGAACGCAACTACTCCATTGGTGACAGGGAATTGTTGGCTGTCAAGTTGGCCTTGGAGGAACGACGATGTCTCGTGGAGGGTGCAGTTCATCTGGTCATTATCTACACCAATCATAAAAACTTGGCCTACCTTCAGTCGGCTCAGAGGCTTAACCCTCGCCAGGCTCGATGGTCGTTATTCTTCGCCCGGTTTAACTTCCAACTCCACTTCCGTCCAGCTGAGAAGAACATCCAGGCTGATGCTTTATCCAGGTCTTTTATCTCCGACGACCAAGAGGAGGAACCTCGCCACATCATTGACTCGTCTAGAATGATCACCGTTGCATCGGTCCGGCTGTTGCAGCCACCTCCGGGTAAGAGGTTCGTTTCTGTCCTGAATAGGAGACGTATACTGCTGTGGGGGCATTCTTCTAAGCTTGCTGGTCATGTGGGGCTAAGAAAGACCATGCAGCTGATTTCGCTGCTCTACTGGTGGCCCAAGATGCATCTAGATGTCTGCGATTTTGTCGCCGCTTGTCCCTCATGGGCTCACAATAAGACCCCCCAAAAGGCTTCTCACTGGTTGTTTTCTGCCCCTCCCTGTGCCATCTACTCCATGGGGGCACATCGCAATGGATTTAATCACCGACTTGCCAGTGTCTTCCGGTTGTACCATGATATGGGTCGTGGTGGATCGATTCTAGGTATATTTGCCTCAAGGTTCCCTCCTACAAGTTTGCTCCTCGGTTCATTGGTCCCTTTGAAGTACTTCAGAGAATCAATGAGGTACAGTGGGTATGGAAAGTATTCAGACACCTTTAAAGTTTTCACTCTTTGTTTCATTGTGGCCATTTGGTAAGTTCAACAAAGTTCTTTTTTTTTCTCATTAATGTACTCTCCTCACTAGAGTTGAGCCATTTTGGTCGGATCGGGTTTCGTGAAACCCGTCTGAAACAAAATTTGAGTCGGATGAAACTGGTCTGACTAGGGCAAAAAAAGTCGGAGTTTCATCCGAAACCCACTCCGACTTTTTTTTCCCTAGTCAGACCAGTTATCATCCGACTCAAATTTTGTTTCAGTCGGGTTTCATGAAACCCGATCCGACCAAAGTCGCTCAACTCTACTCCTCACTAGAGTTGAGCAACTTTGGTCAGATCGGGTTTCATGAAACAAAATTTGAGTCGGATGAAACTGGTCCGACTAGGGCAAAAAACGTCGGAGTTTCGTCCGAAACCCGACCCCAATGCAAGTCAATGGGGAATAAAAGTCGGCATTGAGTGGATGAATGCTCAACTGTACTCCTCACCCATCTTGACTGAAAAAAACAGAAATGTAGAAATTTTTGCAAATTTATTAAAAACGAAAAACTGTAATATGACATGGTCATAAGTATCAAACCCTTTGCTCGGTATTGAGTAGAAGCACCCTTTTGAGCTAGTACAGCCATGAGTCTTCTTGAGAATGATGCAACAAGTTTTTCATACCTGGATTTGGGGATCCTCTGCCATTCTTCCTTGCAGATCCTCTCCAGCTCCATCAGGTTGGATAGTGAATGTTGGTGGACAACCATTTTCAAGTCTCTCCAGAAATACTTATTTGGGTTTTGGTCAGGGCTCTGGCTGGGCCAGTCAAGAAAGGTCACAGAGTTGTTCTGAAGTCACTCCTTTGTTATTTTAGCTGTGTGTTTAGGGTCATTGTATTGTTGGAAGGTGAACCTTCGGCCAAGTCTGAGGTCCAGAGCACTCTGGAAGAGGTTTTCATCCAGGATATCTCTGTACTTGGCCGTATTTATGTTTCCTTCAATTGCAACCAGTCGTCCTGTCCCTGCAGCTGAAAAACACCTCCATAGCATCATGCTGCCACCACCATGTTTCACTGTTGGGATTGTATTGGGCAGATAATGAGCCTGGTTTTCTCCACACATATCGCTTAGAATTATTAGCAAAAAGTTCTATCTTTGTCTCATCAGACAAGAGAATCTTATTTCTCATAGTCTGGGAGTCCTTCATGTGTTTTTTTTAGCAAACTCTTTGCGGGCTTTCATATGTCTGGCACTGAGGAAAGGCTTCCGTCAGGCCACCCTGCCATAAAGGCTCGACTGGTTGAGGGCTGCAGTGGTAGTTGACTTTGTGGACCTTTCTCCCATCTCCCGACTGCATCTGTGGAGCTCAGCCACAGTGATCTTTGGGTTCTTCTTTACCTCTCTCATCAAGGCTCTTCTCCCACAATTGCTCAGTGGTCCCAAACTTCTTCCATTTAAGGATTATGGAGGCCACTGTGCTCTTAGGAACCTTGAGTACTGCAGAAATTCTTTTGTAACCTTGGCCAGATGTGTGCCTTGCCAAAATTCTGTCTCTGAGCTCCATGGCCAGTTCCTTTTGACCTCATGATTCTCATTTGATCTGACATGCACTGTGAGCAGTGAGGTCTTATATAGACAGGTGTGTGTGCCTTTACAAACCAAGTCCTTTCAGTTTAATTAAACACAGCTGGACTGCAATGAAGGAGTAGAACCATCTCTAGGAGGATCACAAGGAAATAGACAGCATGTGACTTAAATATGAGTGTCTGAGCAAAAGGTCTGAATACTTATGACCATGTGATATTTCAGTTTTTCTTTTTTAAGAAATTTGCAAAAATTTCTACATTTTTGTGTTTTTTTTTAGTCAGAATGCAAAGTGTACATTAATGAGAAAAAAATGAACTTTTTTGAATTTACCAAATGGCTGCAATGAAACAAAGCGTGAAAAATTTGAAGGGGTCTGAATTCTTTCCGTACCCACTATATATATAATATATACTGTGTGTGTGTGTGTGTATATATATACAGTTTATATATACACTACTCACAAAAAGTTAGAGGCTTTCAGGTGAAATTTATGGAAAACATAAAAGGTTCACGCTACAGTGATATTTTATCATGATGGTAGGGAATTTAAGGAGAAGCAGTGATGGTGATTGCCTCATCTCAAACAATTTATTGATTCAAAAGTCAACAACCGTGATAGGTTTACCCCAACAAAAAATGTCCATGTCATGTGGCCTTGAGCATCAATTACATCTTGACAAGGATGTCTCATGTTGTTCACAAGTGGAGTTATTGGCTGCAGAGGAATGAAATCCCACTCTTCTTAAAGGGTGTCCCTCAAATCATTGAGGTTCTGGGATACAGAGTTAAGATCCTCTACACAGCGACTCAGCTGATCCCATAGGTTTTCTATGGGATTCTTCTCTGGAGAAAGTGCAGGCCACTCCATTTGAGGTACCACAGTCTCCAGCAGCCGTGACCTAATGATGCAACCTCAATAAGCTGGAGCATTGTTGTCTATGAAGATGAAATTAGGCCTATGTTGTTCATGCAGAGGCACAATGAGTGAATTAATGATGTTATTCAAGTAATAGAGGCTTGTTACTGTACCATTTACAAAATGTAAGGCTCTTCTATATTGACTAGATCCACCTGCCCACACTGTAACACCACCAACACCAAAGGCTTGTCTGGTGACAAAAGTGGCTGATGCACAGCACTCTCATTGACGTCTCCAACATCGTTTGCGGCCATCATTTTTGCTCAGCGTGAATCAACTTTCATCGGTGAACAGCACTGAGGCACACTGGTCCCTCATCCAGCGTAGATGCTCCCTGGTCCACGCAAGATAATGCTTGTGACTGGTGGTTTGGTCAGGTACCCTTGCCAGTCATCGAGCATGCAGACCACGCTGATGGAAACCGCTTCGAATGGTCTGATGTGACATTTGAATGCCTCTTGGATCACTTAAATGTGCCTGGAGTTGTGTGGGATTTATTATCCAGTTCTGAAGGGCATTGTTTATGATGAAGTGGTCATCAGTGTGGGATGCAGCCAAAGGACGTCTACTTCTATGCCTTTCTATGACTCTTCCAGTCTCTCTGTATCTCCGTTACAACCTGCGGATGACTCTGTTACACTCTAAACTCAGTGGCTACTTCTGTCTGAGAACATCCTGCTTGAAGCCTCACAATGGCAAGAAACTGTTGATCAATTAATAGGTGTTGTCTTAGTCTCATGATATCAAAATGTGAACAACGTGATGAGGAAGACTAATTAAATACCAATTCTAATTGAGCCACAAAATGTATTGGGCAATTAATGGATTAAACACCTGTTGTGTTTTTTTGCCATTAAGCTCCTTGTTAGAGAACAGCAAGTTATGCAAAAAGTACTGAAATATTGAACAGCTGAACATACATTATGTTTTCAAAAGTTTAGAGACTGTCACATTAAGTTCAGCTGAAAAGGTTAGAGTGCATGTAATACACTTGCCGGTGCTCCTGCACGGTTCAACTCCCCTCCCATGCAGGGACACCAACACACTCGCAGTGGTGGCTGCGTGGTCACCGCTCAGTCACCTGGCACTTTTCCCTGCTTCCTGCACACTGACTTCCAGCGGCGCACCTAGTGCACTCAAACCTGCCAAGTGGTCCCCAGGCATTAGTTGTGAGATATCTTGTATAAAAGGCAACCTCCTCAATAAGGAGGTCCCTAAGCAATGTGGATTCTTTAGTTTGAGTGGAACTAGTGAGTTGTTAGGTCCCCTGACCCTTGTGTGGCTATGTCCTGAACCTAAACCCCTGGTACATGTGCATCCAGTGCCTCAAAATGCTCCCCCAGACATTGTGTGACCGGTGCCTGAATGTGCTCCCCTGGTCCTTGTGCGTTCAGAGCCTGCATGTGCTCCCCTGGTCCATGTGTGGCCAGTGCCTGAACCTCGTCCTCTGGTCCGTGTGTGGACAGAGCCTGAACCTCATCTCATGGTCTGAATCTTGTCCCCTGGTCTATAAGTAGCCAGGACCTAAACCAGCTCCCCCGGTTCTTGTGTGACCAGTGTCTGAACATGTACTCCATATATCCGGACGGCTAAAACTAGTCTCCGAATCCTGTTCTGTCTGTGACTTCTTGTCAGTATCTGTCCTGTCCAAGGAGTAGCCTGAACAGAGCTTGCGTCTGTGTCAGCGAACCTGACAATTGGGTCAGCTGAAGATCCATCTGAATTACCGGGAACTTCCGAGGAGTGGTACATGGCAGCTACCTGTTGTTCAAGCCTGACTTCACCATCAGGAGCTTCAGTGAACATCAGGTAGCCGCTTAGCTATGCCCCTCCTGGGTAAGCCTGACCCTGTGGCACAGTGGGTCTACGAACCACGTACGCCACCTGCGGGTGTGACAGTGCATTTTAGGATCATCCTGAAATTTCACTCGAAAGCCAAATATTTCTTTTTGTGAGCAGTCTACATATACCAGGATGAGAAACATTTACAGTGGGATGTAAAAGTTTGAGCACCCCAGGTCAAAATGATTGTTATTGTGAACGGTTAGGGTATGTGCACATGCTGCGGATTCTGCTGCGGATCCGCAGCGGATTTGGCCCTGCGGATCCACAGCAGTTTCGCAGACAGTGTACAGTGCCATGTTAGCCAATGGGATTTCAAATCCGCAGTGCACATGCTGCGGATTTCTCCCTGCGGTTTTAAATCCGCAGCATGTGAATTCTTTCTGCGGATTCCGCTGCGGTTTGACACCTGTTCCATTTTCCAGGTGTCAATCCGCAGAGGAAAACCGCTGGCAAATCCGCAGGAAAACCGCAGGTTTTTTTACCTGCGGTTTTACCTGTGGATCCACGCGGAAAAATCCGCAGGTGAATCCGGAGCGTGTGCACGCAGCCTTAAGCAAGTTGAAGATGAAATGATCTCTAAAAGGCCTAAAGTTAAAGATGACACATGTCCTTTATATTTTAGACAAAAAAAAAATTTCATTTTTTTTTACATTTTAAAAATTACAGAAGGGAAAATGGGCCAATGCAAAAGTTTGGGCACTTTTGGAGATTTGTGTGCTCAGATAACTTTGACCAAGGTTTCAGACCTTAATTAGCCTGTTAGGGTTATAGCTTGTTCACTGTCATCGTTAGGAAAGGCCAGGTACAACTCCTGGCCTCTGCTAAAATTCTAGTTCCTGACATGTGGAAATCAGATAATGCCCCAGCCATCACTACAACACTGGAGGACCAGGGTAGAGCAAATATATAGATTAGAGGAACTTCCAAGTTCGGAGGCGAAGAAACATAGACAATTTACTGATACGTGGCGCCTTTGGCGGGACACTCATTCTAAACACTAATATTCAATAAAGTCTCTCGGAATTCGAACATAAACCCCCTCCCTCCCCACCCATTCTATTGTAATCCCATTTGCATTCTCAAATTAGATCTTCCCTTCTCCTTCTTTCTGGCTCTCTACTTTTCTACTTTTTTTCTTCTCTTATTCTTCTTTTCCTGGTTGCAAGTACTTTATACACACAAGTTTGTATTTACTATTACTTTTGTCAGATTCAAATTATTTCTGTGACCATTGTGGGTTTTTCTGTCATTACACGAGGGGTACCAACAATTTTGACCACGTGTGTGTATACACAGTATATGCAAGACTAGAGGTGTGTGTGTGCGTGCCGGAAGGTGGGCAACCGGGCAGGTGTACGCACACATGCTCATATACACAATCTCGTCCTGTGGACTACAACACCTTGAACAATGTTGCTGTGCTGATGGAAACAAAGAAACAGATTGGGACCTTTCTTTTTCTTGTTCCTTGAGACTTGTAAATTTCAGTGCTGGCTGCAGCTGACTGGAAGCAGTGAAGACTAGTTCTTGAGGTCTAGTTTTGACTGTAGGCAACAAAATTACTGTATCTTTTTCTTTACTTTTCTCTCTACCTTTCCTCTCTCTTTTACCTCTGCTCAACGTCTTTATAAGTGCTACTTTTCCTGTTTTTCTATGATATTCTATAGTGTGGATGTCTATATATTTTAACAAAAAGATGGTTAAAAGAAATAAAAGGAAAGGCCAGGTGATGCACATCTCCCAGCTTTATAAAATCCAGCCTCCTCTAACTTTGTGCTAAAAAAAACAGCAGCCATGGGTTCTTCTAAGCAGCTGCCTAGCACTCTGAAAATTAAAATGGTGGAGACTCACAAGGCGTGAAACTGTGTCGTCCGGTGTGTACCACACAAAAACCTTCCTGCTTGCGTGTTTTAACATGGACAAATAAAAGGAATTTTTAAATGGAACGGTGAGTGCCACCTTTAGTTCTTGCTCATGGACATTGCCTGAATTGTATTTTCTGATGGTGAGCACCCACCTGTGATCTTAGGGGCAAGGTATAATCAGCGTTCCCAAAATGGATATATAAGCTGGCTGCAGGTGTCACGGCGGTGCCTGTCTTTTTTACTCTTGACCTATTAATATCCATCTCATAGAGGTAATATATGTAACATGGCCCAAAAGGAATCCCAAGGAGACGAAACAAGGTTAAATCTCTCTACAGTATTGTCATTAAGGACTGCCCAGTACTAAAAATTCCTGACATCCTTGATGCGAGAATATAGATCTAGTTGGGAAGGTGGAGAGGTTCGCTTCCAATGGTAGGCAATCAAACATCGTGCTACTATCAGCATATGTAAAAGGAATCTAATGGATCTCTTAGATATGGACTCAGGGAAAATATTTAATAGAAAGAGCTGACAATCTAGAGGGACATTTACTCCGAAAACTTGCTTAGTGAGGAGTTGGACTTTCACAAAATCGGTTTAATCATAGGTCATTCCCCAAAACAATAACAGTAATTTTGTATATATACCGGGATGGGGGTGCCCCAGATCAAATCTTGCACCTAGGGCCACCGGACTCTAGTTACACCACTGCTCACAGCTAAATCCATCAGAGATCTCATCTAGCAGGTTACCTGTGATCTGAAAGCTCATTAATGTTCAATTCAGATAAAATAACAATGCAAACACACATATTTCATGTAAAAGGTATAAAAAGCCTTAAAGCAATAGCTACGTATGACCATACAACCTCTCCTTTGAAGACTACGTCTGTGTAGTGCTCCACTTACTTTTAGACGTTACTCAGTAGAGATAAGAGATGGATATCACATGTACTCATGTGAAAGAGTCTTCAGCTGAAAACATATTCTGTTTACATGGCTTTGTCCTGCAATGCATCTTTCCTGACTTCAGCACTTTTCTTGAACAATATATTTGTGGAATAGGGCTTGCTGCCAAGATTGGAGAATGCTATATGTTTTCATTTAGACTAATAAGCTTAGGGAGCATATTCCCTCCAGTTATCTGTTCAGTTCTCACACATGAAATCAGAGCGGATGCCCAGGGCTATCCAAGTAAAGCTACACAAAGGAATCCCCATGTTTGTAACACCAGAGGTGTACATTACCCCCGTGATTTAAAGGTGAAATGTGACTTGTTCTCCAATGAGTTCTACAGTTTTTGCAGTTATATAAGTATTATGTTTGAAAATGGCAGACATCCATTTAGGTTAACCTTTTACCGTGCAGTTCCAAAGAAATGCAAAAAATGTATAAATTGCCAAATGTCCATATTTTAGGAAAAAGTAATCCTTAAGTCCAAATATGGCAATCGGAATGAATGCCTAGATGAGTTATCTATCATACCTTTTTTATGACAATGCAGATGATCTCTAAAATTGGTAACACTAACACCACAGATGTGTCATCCTGTATAATTAAAAGAACACATTAAAGTTAACCTGTCATCAGGACTGTGCTGAGTAAACTACAGGCATTGTCAGGTTCCCCTTTAGGGTGGATCTGTCACTAGATTTCAAATTTGTCAAATTTGTACACATTATTAAATGTATCTCTTTAGACCTTATGAGGCCAATGTGCTTACGTTGAATATGTTGCTATAATGACTGTATACTGCTTTTTGAAAGTTTTCTCAAGAGCTAGGTTTGTGAAATGCTCATTTTAATACCAGGAGGAAGAACTGGCAAAAGGAATTTATAGCCATTCTGACATGGATTGTTTTCAAAGTAAGTGCACCACCCTTGTATGGTCTAAAGCCCCTGTCACACACAGCGATCTCGCTAGTGAGATCGCAGCTGAGTCACAAGTTTTGTGACGCAACAGTGATCTCACCAGCGAGATCGTTGTGTGTGACAGCGATCAGCGACCGGCCCCCCTGCCGGGTATCGCTGATCGCTGTGGAATGACCAGGACATTTTTGTTGTCGCTGGTCTCCTGCTGGCCAGCACGCATCGCTGCGTGTGACAGGCGGGAGACCAGCGACCAGCGAGCAGGAGCCTGGTAACCAATGTAAACGTCGGGTTTCTAAGCAGCGCCCGGCGCCTAGAAACCCGATGTGTACCTTAGTTACCTGCGCGCTGATGCAGGGAGCTGGTAACCAAGGTACACATCGGGTTTCTAAGTCCCGCTCGGTGTCGCTTGTGCTGATCGCTGGTGAAGCTGTCTGTTTGACAGCTCACCAGCGATCATGTAGCGACACCAGCGATCCTGACATGTTCATATCGTTGTCGGGATCGCTGGTTAGTCGCTATGTGTGACGGTGTAGGGTTCGTGGGCCAGGCTGGGGGGTGGTTCCTCTGTATACCGCATAGTGACGTACAGACACAAGATAGAGGCAAGTTTCGGGTGCAACAGGTCCAAGTTTATTTTCCACCGTCCGACTGACGGCCCTCACAGCACACAACGCAATATCTTTCTCACGGCCCTCCATGTCCAGGGCCGCTTCACACACCGTACTTTACACCAGGGACGTAGACGTATTTATACGTACCGCCCCTTTTTCACTCTGTGACGATCCTGTCAGCTCAGTCACTGAGGCCGCCTTAGGCCCGTACACCATCAGCACTTTACTGGTCAGTTTTGTCGTTCCAAATACGGTGTCCTTCACCCCGTGCCTCGTCTATACTGCGGTTCTTCCTGTCAGGACCACCCCCCTGACATTCTCTCTCCTCAGTCCCCCTAGTTTGGGTTTCCTCACAGTGCACAAACTGTCGTAGTCCTCCTGTCACTGGAGCTCCCTCTGGGGACTGGAACTTTCTGGAACCCTCCTTCAAATTTATATCTTTCCTGATTCCCTGCAACTCCGCCCCCATGACCAACGGTTTCCTAAGCCCCAAGCTGATGTCAAGTCCTTTGCTCACACTCCTCCCTGCCCTCTAATGGTCAACCCAAGGTACTGCACGTCCACTTCACTTTCTCAGCTGTTTCCCCACTGTAGTAACTGACACCTGTCTAAACTGTGCAAACCTTCCCTTCTCTATTCTGACACGTCCGTCCGTCCGTCAGGTCACCTTCCCTACAACGGGGCCCTAATACTCATTTAATGAAAGATGTCTGGAAATCTGGTGATAGATTCTTATTTTGCAGAAGTAGAACAACAAAACATGCCCTCATACAGCAATATTGATGGAAAATTAAAAAAGTTAGAACATTTGAAATGCAGAGATGAAAAACCGAAAAACATACACTTCATTATTATAGAAAACCTGTCAGCAGAATTGTGCACAGTAACCTACAGTGTCGGGTTGGCGCTGTTATACTGATTATTATGATACCTTGGTTGATGAAAGCCCAGATCCTGAACTTTGTTTCTCGCAATGGAACCAGGGAGCAAATAGCGCAAGATATGGTTTTATCCATGATATAAGGTATTAAAGAAAGGGCGGGTGCTTGCTCACTTTATATTGTTGCAATTGCAACAATTTCAAAGCGTGTGTCAGCTGCTGCAAACCACAGGTCACAGACTAGAAGGTAGTAGTATGGAGATGGGCAGCTTTTCCTGCATTGCTGGGGATACTACTACTACTGAACTTTCTATTTGGCATACTATGTCCTGCTCACAGATGCAGCTTTTAGTATCCTTCTGGTCCTGGCTCTCTATGTCCTGCTCCTGGACACCACCGTTCCTGGTATCACTTGGTTTTGAATGTGTTCCTTGTAGATCATACTTCCCATTCCTGGTCTCTTCTCAGACTCTAAAGTATCTTCCAGTGTTAGGATCACATTCCTGTCCTGTGATTATTCCTTCATCATATCCTATCATTCCTGTCCTGTGAGCTCAATCCTTCAAGGCAGGGGTGTTAAACATATTTTCACTGTGGGTCAAATCAGCATCAAAGAGCCACTTTTTTAAGGGCTCATGCAACACGTTACAAGTACGGACTTCAATGCATGTACTGGTCAGGGGTTAAAAGAGAGATGTTTTTGAGTGGTAGTGCTATGAAAGCTGTCCCTGGGCAGTAGGGCTAATAGAGAGCTGTGCCAGTCCTCAGAGTCCAAGATGGCATGCTCCCTATGCTAAGTACTGACAGCACTTGTTGCAATTCAAAGATGGAACCATACAAAAGTGCTGGCCAACTTTGTTTACTGGGTTTCAAAGATGGCACCCGCTCCTTATGCTGGCACCACACCCTCCACTAAGCGCTAACTGCATTCTCTCAGATTCCAAGATAGCCCCAGCTTAATGTGCTGGCTCTGCCTCCTTAGCTAAATGCTGGGGATGACACCAGCACAAGGGGCATATATGCTGTCTTCCAGGTGCAAAAATTAAAGATGTGTCTGACAGGATATCAGGACTCTTCAGACCTACAGATGACTACCCATTCCTGCTACTACATGTGGGGACAAATGACACCGCAAGAAACGACCTGGAAACCATCTGCAGAGACTTTGAAGACTTAGGCAAGAAAGTGAAAGAACTGGGAGCGCAGGTGGTCTTCTCTTCCATCCTCCCAGTGGATGGCCATGGAACAAGGAGGTGGAATAAGATTCTGCAGGTGAACAACTGGCTACGTCGATGGTGCCGTCAGCAACGATTTGGATTTCTGGATCACGGAGTGAACTACTTATACGATGGACTACTTGCTAGAGATGGGGTGCACCTTACGAAGACTGGAAAGCAGGTATTTGGAAGTCGCCTTGCTACACTTGTAAGGAGAGCTTTAAACTAGAACAACATGGGAAGGGAAGCAAAAGACCAGAAAAAGCCATACACCTGACAAATGCTACTGAGAACTCTGCTATTAGAAGTGGAAAGGAAGAACAAAGACGAAAGAATCTAATTAAAAAAAATATTGGAGAAAGAGAAACCAATCACAAACTAAAATGTTTCTATACTAATGCACAAAGCATGGGCAACAAACAAGGAGAATTGGAACTACTAACACAGGAAAAGAAATATGATGTCATTGGAATCACTGAAACTTGGTGGGACAATACACATGATTGGAATACAAGACTAGAAGGATACAACTTATTTGCAAGAAACAGACTGGATAAACGAGGAGGGGGTGTCGCATTGTATGTTAGAAATGCGTATATCTGCACAGAGATTGAAGCTTCAGAGACTGGGAGTTCTGTGGAAACTGTTTGGGTAAGAATACAAGGACAGAACAATGGAAAGGACACCATTGTAGGCATTTACTACAGGCTGCCTGTGCAAGCTGAAGATATGGATGAACTCTTTATGCATCAAATGGCCAAGTTCTCCAAAAAATATGACATAGTTGTCATGGGAGATTTCAACTATCCAGACATTTGTTGGGAATCTCTCTCAGGCAAAACTAACAGGTCAAGGAAATTCTTATCCTCTCTTGCTGACAACTTTATCTTCCAAAAGGTAAAGGAGAAAACAAGGGGAACTGCTACCTTGGATCTAATCCTTATAAACAGGGAGGAAATGGTTGAGGAGGTAAAAGTGGCTGGGACCCTAGGAGGTAGCGACCTTGCTATTTTAGAATTTTGGATAACTAGAGGCGGAAGACCTGTGAAGACTCAGACGTCAAGGTTAGATTTCAGAAAGGCACATTTTAAGGGATTCAGAAAGAGAATTGGAGGGATCCAATGGCTGGATATCCTTAAAGACAAAAATGTCCAGGAAGGATGGGAAATCTTGAAAAATGAAATTCTCAAAGCACAGTTGTTAACAATTCCGAAAAGAGGGAAGAATAGGAAGCATTTAAGGAAACCAGGATGGATGAACACAGAACTTAAGCACATGCTAAAAAGGAAGCAAAAAATGTTTATAAAATGGAAAGAAGGAGGCATATCTAAAGAAGAATATAATGCTGTCTGCAGAACCTGCAAGGCACAAATCAGATTAGCTAAAGCTGAAAATGAATTGAGGCTTGCAAGAGATGTCAAAAGCAATAATAAAGGATTTTGGGGATATGTCAAAAGTAAAAGAAAAGTCAAAGATGCTATAGGATTTTTACAGGATGAAAATGATGAAATGGTAAGACAGGATGTTGAGAAGGCTGAACTTTTAAATTCCTATTTTGCATCTGTTTTCTCTCAGAAAGGAAATGTAACATCAACTGTTATTCACTGTCCTATTAAGGGAATAGAAGAATCCAGGATATCTATAAACAGAAAGATAGTGAGGAAACACTTAGCTAACCTAAATGTATTCAAGTCTCCAGGTCCAGATGAATTACACCCCAGAGTACTGAAGGAGATAGCAGAAGAAATTTTTGAACCCCTCTCCATAATCTTTGAAAATTCTTGGAGAACAGGAGAAGTGCCAGAAGACTGGAGAAGAGCAAATGTTGTTCCTATCTTCAAAAAGGGGAAGAAGGTGGACCCAGGCAACTATAGGCCGGTGAGTCTGACTTCTATACCAGGAAAGATCTTTGAACAAATTATTAAACAACATGTATGTCAATACCTGGATAAGAATGAAGTGATTAAACAGAGTCAGCATGGGTTTGTAACTAATAAGTCATGTCAGACTAATTTAATTTCCTTCTATGATGGTATTACTGATTGGGTGGATCAAGGAAATGCTGTAGATATAGTATATCTTGACTTCAGCAAAGCATTTGACAAAGTCTCTCATACAATCCTTATTGAAAAAATGACTAAGTATGGAATGGACAAGGCAACTGTTAGGTGGATTCATAACTGGCTTAGTGATCGGACCCAAAGAGTGGTCGTAAATGGCTGCACATCCAGTTGGAAGAATGTCTCAAGTGGGGTACCACAGGGCTCTGTCCTGGGCCCTGTATTGTTCAACATCTTTATCAACGATTTAGATGAAGGAATTGAGGGTAAACTGATTAATTTTGCTGATGACACAAAGCTAGGAGGGATAGCTAATACTAGAGAAGAGAGAGAGAGGATTCAAAAAGATTTAAATAAACTGGAGAAGTGGGCAGCAACTAACAGAATGGTTTTTAACAGGGAGAAATGCAAAGTACTACATCTGGGCAATAAAAATGAAAAAAGCATATATAGAATGGGAGGAATAGGGCTAAGTGACAGCACATGTGAAAAAGACTTGGGTATACTAATAGATCACAGACTGAATATGAGTCAACAGTGTGATGCAGCAGCAAAAAAGGCAAATGCAATTCTAGGATGTATTAACAGAAGCATACAGTCTAGATCACGTGAAGTAATTATTTCCCTCTACTCCTCTTTGGTCAGACCTCATCTGGAATATTGTGTCCAATTTTGGGCACCACATTTTAAAAAAGACATCAACAAACTGGAGCAAGTTCAGAAAAGAGCGACCAGAATGGTGACCGGTCTGCAAACCCTGTCTTATGAGGAAAGGTTGCAGGATTTGGGAATGTTTAGTTTGCAAAAGAGAAGACTGAGAGGAGACTTAATAGCTGTCTACAAATATCTAAAGGGCTGTCACATTGTAGAAGGATCAACTTTATTCTCATTTGCACAAGGAAAGACTAGAAGCAATGGGATGAAGCTGAATGGGAGGAGACACAGATTAGATATTAGAAAAAACTTTTTGACAGTTAGAGTGATCAATGAGTGGAACAGGCTGCCACGAGAAGTGGTGAGTTCTCCTTCAATGGAAGTCTTCAAACAGAGGCTGGACAGACATCTAACTGGGATGATTTAGCGAATCCTGCTTTGAGAAGGGGGTTGGACCAGATGGCCCAGGAGGTCCCTTCCAACTCTACGATTCTATGATTCTATGATTCTATGATTCTATGATTCTATCTTGGATTATGGGCTCTGGCTCACTCTTGCACACTGCTCAGGCCATGTCTCCGTAGGGGAAAAGTGGAGAGCCAGTCTTTCTGTGTACTGACCTCGCAAATAACATAAAATGATGTGTTCCAGTGACAGATGATGGACCTGAGTGGGGGCTGGTTTTGTGCGAGATAAGTTAAGGTTTTTATGGGTAACATTTTGGGGTACATAAAATTTTTTAATGCTTCCAGAATAAGGCTGGGATCACATTTTTATGTTGTACACTGAGCTCTTACGCAGAGGTTTCCATTTAAATCTCACAAAAAGGCAATTCGGACAAAACCACTGATGGAACCACTCACTATAATGATGCAGATGGAGACTGTGATGGATTGCACAGGGGAACGAGGTGTCGACTTCGCTCACCTCGGGGGAGGGGAGAGAAGGACTCAGCAGGGATCGGCTCTCTGGTGCCACCACTTGCCCCAGGTCTGTCAGGGAACTGTACCGAGGGCAAATAGTCACCAGAAAGGCTTCCTTTATAGGTACGAATTGTTGAGACTCTCCCAGTGAGACTGGATATATATCACCAGTCCAGGCTGGGGATATATATATAAACATCCTGGCTGTCACTGTCAGAGTTCCTCACTAACACAGTATGGTATTCTGACACCAGTTCCTCGTTCGACATAAGCCCCGTCCGACAACAGGCTTATATCTGGTCAGAAACCTACCCGGGTAGCGTACAATTGACCGACCGAGTGTGCTGACGTGGGGATTCGTGTATCAAGATAAAAGAGCAGCCCATGATTAATTTTAAATTTAATCGCCAAAAAGGCGCACTAGAAATATACAGGTATATATTTACAAGAACAATATACAGGTATACAGGTATACAGGCAGGAGTGTAGTGCAAAGGTAGGATATAGATAGGCTGCAATAACCGTGTTATGTAACATGTGACCACAGGGAAGTGCTGATGGATCACAGGTCAAAATCTTAGTTGCTTGGTTTTCCTGGCTGCGTCAGCTAAAGTATCCTCCTGCGAGTAGAATTAACTCAGTCCAAAATGAGGGTCTGCCTTATATCTCCTGGGCTGCTCCCTCCCACACTCTGTTCCCGCCCCTGGGCTTGTGCAGCCTCTCTCCTCCCACATGGGAGAGTATGATTTTTTGCTTAGAACCGTGGAGACGAAAGACAAAAAAACTGACTGGCACATCCAAACTAGTGTGAATAGGTGCATACCAAGAGGAGCTACCCCCATATACAATGTACAAAGAAAGGTTGCACTCTATCATGCTAAAGCATGTCAACCAGGTGGTGATTTTAATTATAGCAGGTCCCTACTTACCCATAAATGCAGGCATTGCTGACAGAGGTGTCCACATTCACCCAGGAATTCAGACAGCAGGTTAGAGAGGTATTCACACAGTGTAGGTACCCATCAGATTTGAGACCGCCTTGACATTGGCTGGTGGGCAGATAATATTTGGCCAAATTTTATGCTAAGCATCTCATATATTTTTTCCTAATATTCTAAAGCTGTATTGCTATTCAAATTACATTTATTCCACATTGACATGCTTTAGCATGATAGAGTGCAACCTTTCTTTGTATATTGTATATGGGAATAGCTCCTCTTGGTAGGCACCTATTCACACTAGTTTGGATGTGCCAGTCAGTTTTTTTGTCTTTTGTATGTTAGCTTACTGACCGAGCACTCCGTCCTCTACCAGGTGGTGATTTTAATTATAGCGGGTCCCTACTTACCCATAAATGCAGGCATTGCTGACAGAGGTGTCCACATTCACCCAGGAATTCAGACATCAGCCTTAGAGAGATATTCACACAGTGTAGGTACCCATCAGATTTGAGACAGAATTGACGTTGGCTGGTGGGCAGATATTTGGCCAAATTTTATGCTAAGCGTCTCATATATTTTTTCCTAATATTCTAAAGCTGTATTGCTATTCAAATTACATATATTCCACACTGACATGCTTTAGCATGATAGAGTGCAACCTTTCTTTGTATATAGAACCATGGAGGCTCATAACTTTCCGCCCGAAGCTCTGAATGAAATGACAGAGAAGCCACTGGATTCTGCTGGATTTTATCTGCACATAGAGACTAAATATGCCTACCGTAATTTCTGGCAGCTATGCTTTATAACTCCATAACACAGAGTGCTACAGGTGGCTTCCGAACACGGGCATGTGGGGAAAGGAATGCTGATTCTGAGAATGTGCTCGGCTAGGCTCAGAGATATTGCATTCTGTTATTATAGGTCATTTTCCAGATTCAATACCTCAGAGCCTTGCTGTGACCTATAGTGCCACGCTGTCTCTATGTGCTTGAGTCAGACAAAAGAATCCAATTTGCCTGTAGCTGCAGAGAGTCTAAATGGCATTTTTTGGGATTTACACGGAAACCCCGATGTAAGCGTTCAGCGGAGAGCACAGGATAAATGGAAAAACAGCCCTGTTCCCAATTTTGGAGACAGAATGAATAGATAGAGAGCAGTACAAGTGTAGTATAAGTGATAAGACAAATTTATTCTTCGTGTTAGTGCAATTATAGCGATATCAGATTTATATCTTTTTTTTGCTTTGCAGATATCGCAAAATGGAAATGCTTTTTTTTATAAAAAAAATAATAATTTAACGCCATATTTTGAGAGCTGTAACTTTTTTATTATTGGGCGAACAGAGCTGTATGAGGGCTTTTTTTTGCACCACGAGTTGGAGATTTTTTTGGTAGCACATTTGGGTACATAACGTTTTTTGATCACTTCTTATTCAGATATTTCAGCCACAGAATAAACAAAAAAACAGCAATTCAGTTATGTTTTTTTAATTTTTGAGCACTTCACCTTGTGCTGTAAAAGCCATAAGACCAATTTATTCTTTGAGTCAGTACGATTACAGCAATATCAGATTTATAGTTTTTTATGCTTTACTACTTTTATAAAGTAAAAATTGTTTCATAAAAATTATTTTTTTGCATCACCATATTTTTAAAGTGACATTTAAAGTGGCCAGATTTAGAGTGTTACATACAGTGGGGAAAAAAAGTATTTAGTCAGCCACCAATTGTGCAAGTTCTCCCACTTAAAAAGATGAGAGGCCTGTAATTGACATCATAGGTAGACCACAACTTTGAGAATCAAAATGAGAAAACATCCAGAAAATCTCCTTGTCTGATATTTCAAGATTTATTTTGCAAATTATGGTGGAAAATTAGTATTTGGTCAGCTAAAAACATGCAAGATTTATGGCTCTCACAGACCTGTAACTTCTTCTTTAAGAGGCTCCTTTGTCTCCCACTCATTACCTGTAGTAATGGCACCTGTTTGAAGTTATCAGTATAAAAGACACCTGTCCACAACCTCAAACAGTCACACTCCAAACTTCCCTATGGTGAAGACCAAAGAGCTGTCGAAGGATACCAGAAACAAAATTGTAGCCCTGCACCAGGCTGGGAAGACTGAATATGCAATTGGCAAGCAGCTTGCTGTGATGAAATCAAGTGTGAGAGCAATAATAAGAAAATGGAAGACATACAATACCATTGATAATCTCCCTCAATCTGGGGCTCCATGCAAGATTTCACCCCGTGGGGTTAAAATGATCACAAGAACGGTGAGCAAAAATCCCAGAACCACACGGGGGACCTAGTGAATGACCTACATAAAGCTGGGACCACCGTACCAAAGTCTACCATCAGTAACACACTACCTGCCAGGGAATCAGATCCTGCAGTGCCAGACGTGTCCCCCTGCTTAAGCCAGTACATGTCTGGGCCCGTCTGAAGTTTGCTAGAGAGCATTTGGATTATCCAGAAGAGTATTGGGAGAATGTAATATGGTCTGATGAAACCAAAGTAGAACTGTTTGGTAGAAACAAATCTCGTCGTGTTTGGAGGAGACAGAATACTGAGCTGCATCCAAAGAACACCATATCTACTGTGAAGCATGGAGGTGGCAACATCATGCTTTGGGGCTGTTTCTCTGCAAAGGAACCAGGACGACTGATACGCGTACATGAAAGAATGAATGGGGCCATGTATCGTGAGGTTTTGAGTGCAAACCTCCTTCCATCAGCAAGGGCATTGAAGATGAAACGTGGATGGGTCTTTTAGCATGATAATAATCCTAAGCACACTGCCAGGGCAATGAAGGAGTGGCTTCATAAGAAGCATATGAAGGTCCTGGAGTGGCCTAGACAGTCTCCAGATCTCAACCCCATAGAAAACCGTTGGAGGGATCTGAAAGTCCTTGTTGCCCAGCGTCGGCGACAGGCCCAAAACATTACTGCTCTAGAGGAAATCTGCATGGAGGAATGGGCCAACATACCACCAACAGTGTGTGCCAATCTTGTGAGGACTTACAGAAAACGTTTGACCTCTGTCATTGCCAACAAAGGATATATAACAAAATATTGAGATGAACTTTTGTTAATGACCAAATACTTATTTTCAGCAATTATAAAAATACTATTTGTGCTAACATGATATCCGGACATAAGAGCAATATAGAATAAAAAATATATATAGAACAGTGAGGTTTACATAGATGCACACACAGAAAAAACTGCAGAAAAAAGCTTTAAACTTCCAAATTGTCTAAAAAACCTGCACGGCGGTAGGATGGATCACAATACATACACAGCGATACCTTCGTTTCAGCAGAGTGTTGAGCAGTGGAAAATTCCTAACTGCGAGAGTCCAATAGAAGGGCACCGGTACATGCGGCAGTCCGGATAAAGATATAGATTTCCATGTTCTCAGAACACAAAATGATACCGTGAGTATTGGACGCTGTCCCGGCCGGTGACAGACGTCCTGCTTACAGCGTGCGAGCCGCTGTTGGAGAGCGGTAAGGGCACTGCGTGTAAGCTGTAGCCAGCAAGGTGAAGCAGAAACCTGCAGGACCTTGTGTGACGTCACGGTCACGTGTAGAGTCACGTGACTGGCTAAGGAGCGCTGTATAGACCGCACTAATGTCTTACGCGTTTCGGAATTCTCTGATTCCTTCCTCAGAGATGGTCCATAGGGTGTGAAAAGCGCTTATATACCCACGGTCATTTGTATCTGTGTTCATACATTAAAAGCAAAGAGTTCAATCTCGCTATTTAAGCCATTGGGAATCAACGTATTCATTTCAAATATCAATCTACTTTCTTCCCTCGACATCTGTTGAATAAAGTTTCCTTTTCTCCAGCTTTTTTTAATCACTTTAATTCTGGTGACTTTAATATCTTTAATAGAGCCTCCATGATGTATAAGAAAGTGGTTTGAAAGGGGATGGCCTGTGAACTTGTTCCCAATATTACGCAGATGTTCAGCTATCCGTATGTTCATTGGACGTATAGTGCGCCCAATGTACAATTTTCCACAGGGACAAGTAATGCCATATATAACCCCTGTGGTGTCGCAAGTCATAAAATCCCTAATCTGTATCTCCACGGATTTATTGGTAATAACAGTTTGTTTTTTAAGATCCAATTTTTTACAGGGTCCACATTTTCTACACAGAAAGAAAACTATTGGTAATTTTTGCAAACAGAATGTATCCGTCCTTACAGGCTTAGAAATAGAAAGGGCTATAATGTTACCCAAATTATTAGCCTTCCTAAAAATAAACCTAGGGTATAATGGCAATAATTCCCCTATGGCTTTATCATTCCTCAAGATGTTCCAATGTTTATTAACAATTTTTTTTTAAATTTTACAGTTGGCATTATATTGCGTAATTATAGGAATTTCTTCTATGATGGAATAATCACTTTTTTTCTTCTGTTGTTCCAGTAGTTGGTCTCTTGACAAATTCCCTGCCAGTTCCTTTGTTTTCTGCAAAGATTCAAAGTCATACCCTTTGTTGCAAAACATCTTTATCATAGTCTCAGCCTCCCTATTGAAATCCTCCAATTTAGAAAAATTTCGATGAGCTCTAATAAGCTGGCTTTTTGGAATGTTTAACAGCCAGCTAGGAAAGAGACAGCTGTCTGATGAAATAAAATTGTTCGAATCCGTAGGCTTATGGTATAATTGTGTTTCAATGACATTGTTTTCTATAAAAATTCTTAGATCCAAAAAATTAATTTCTTTGGAACTAATGGTAACAAAAATTTAAAAAATATGAATTTTTATTCAATGTATTAAAAAACTTGTTTAATAAAACCGGACCACCAGACCAAATAAAAATAATGTCATCTATAAAACGATGCCACAGCACCAGGTTCGCCCGTAGTGTGTCATCCGGGTAAATTGTTTCCTGCTCCCATCTCCCAACGTACAAATTAGCATAACTAGGGGCGAACCTGGTGCCCATGGCCGTGCCCCACTGCTGGGAGTAGTCGTTCGCTCCGTATCGGAAAAAATTATGAGTTAAAATAAAATTTATACAATCCAAAATGTACTCAATTTGATCACTGGGTAGTGTACCGTCCTTAGTCAAAAAGTATTTTACTGCTTCACAGCCTTTTTTGTGCTGAATAACGGTATACAATGAGGTAATATCGAGTGTCCCCATAATGTAATGATCACGCCATTCTATATTTTTTAAAATTCTTAAAATATGGGTGCTATCCTTAAGGTAAGCCGGGAGCTTAAGGACAAATTTTTGTAAATGACAGTCTACAAATTTAGATAAGTTCGATGTTAGGCCTCCAATCGCAGATATATTAGGTCTCCCGGGTGGATTAACTAAGTCTTTGTGCACCTTAGGTAAATAATAAAAATAAGGGACTCTAGGGTGTGATATACTAATAAAATCCATTTCCTGTTTATTAAGAAAACCCTCTCCTTATCAAATCCTGCATCTCAACTAAATATTCATTAGAGGGATCATTATTTGGCAACTTGTAGGTCTGCTTGTCAGACAAAATCCGGAGGGCCTCTTTGTCATAATCTGACATATTTAGTATAACTATTCCACCACCTTTGTCCGCCGGTCTGATCGTAATCTCCCGATTCTCTTGAATTTGTCTGATAGCTTTTCATTCCCTATACGACAGATTCTGCTTAAATTTATTGCATCTCTTATCTGATACCCTTCTAATTTCTTGTATGACATTATTTTGAAAGGCTTCAAAAGCTTCTGAATACTCTCGTATCGGATTAAAGTTCGATTTCTTCTTTAAGGCAGTATGTTCATATGGGTCAAAAATACTCTTGGAGCCATCAGGATTCGTATTAATAATTTTCTTTTTCATGTAATGTTTCTTTATAGCTAGTCTCCTCATGAACATTTTGATACCGACGAAGGCCTGAAATTCGCACTAGGCTCATATTTTAGACCTTTGTTTAATAAACATAGTTCGCGTTCTTGTAGGGGATAATGAAATTTGTGTTCTGAGAACTTGGAAATCTATATCTTTATCCGGACTGCTGCATGTACCGGTGCCCTTCTATTGGACTCTCGCAGTTAGGAATTTTTCACTGCTCAACACTCTGCTGAAACGAAGGTATCGCTGTGTATGTATTGTGATCCATCGTACCGCCGTGTAGGTTTTTTAGACAATTTGGAAGTTTAAAGCTTTTTTCTGCAGTTTTTTCTGTGTGTGCATCTATGTAAACCTTGCTGTTCTATACAGTCATGGCCAAAAGTTTAGAGAATAACACAAATATTATATTTTCACATGATCTGCTGCCCTCTGGTTTTTATGTGTGTTTGTCAGATGTTTTTATCACATACAGAAATATAATTGCAATCATATTATGAGTAACAAAAGGTTATATTGACAGTTAGAATGAATTAATGCAGCAAGTCATTATTTGCAGTGTTGACCCTTCTTCTTCAGGACCTCAGCAATTCTCCCTGGCATGCTCTCAATCAACTTCTGGATCAAATCCTGACTGATAGCAGTCCATTCTTGCAAAATCAATGCTTTTATTTTGTCTGAATTTGAAGGTTTTTGTTTGTCCACCCGTCTCTTGATGATTGACCACAAGTTCTCAATGGGATTAAGATCTGGGGAGTTTCCAGGCCATGGTCCCAAAATCTCTATGTTTTGTTCCCTGAGCCATTTAGTTATCACCTTTGCTTTATGGCAAGGTGCTCCATCATGTTGAAAAAGGCATTGTTGATCGCCAAACTGCTCTTGGACGGTTGGGAGAAGTTGCTTTTGGAGAACATTCTGGTACCATTCTTTTTCATGGCTGTGTTTTTAGGCAAGACTGAGAGAGAGCCCATTCCCTTGGCTGAGAAGCCACCCCACACATGAATGGTTTCAGGATGCTTGACAGTTGTCATGAGACAAGACTGGTGGTAGCGCTCACCTGGTCTTCTCCGAATAAGCCGTTTTCCAGACGTCCCAAACAATCGAAAAGGGGATTCATCAGAGAAAATGACTTTACCCCAGTCCTCAGCAGTCCACTCCCTGTACCTCTTGCAGAATATCAGTCTGTCCATGATGTTTTTTCTGGAGAGAAGTGGCTTCTTTGCTGCCCTCCTTGAGACCAGGCCTTGCTCCAAGAGTCTCCGCCTCACAGTGCGTGCAGATGCACTCACACCTGCCTGCTGCCATTCCTGAGCAAGCTTTGCACTGCTGGTAGCCCGATCCCGCAGCTGAAACACTTTTAAGAGACGGTCCTGGCGCTTGCTGGTCTTTCTTGGGCGCCCTGGAGCCTTTTTGGCAACAAGGGAACCTCTCTCCTTGAAGTTCTTGATGATGCGATAGATTGTTGACTGAGGTGCAATCTTTCTAGCTGCGATACTCTTCCCTGTTAGGCCATTTTTGTGCAGTGCAATGATGACTGCACGTGTTTCTTTAGAGATAACCATGGTTAACAGAAGAGAAACAATGATGCCAAGCACCAGCCTCCTTTTAAAGTGTCCAGTGGTGTCATTCTTACTTAATCATGACAAATTGATCTCCAGCCCTGTCCTCATCAACACCCACACCTGTGTTAATGGAGCAATCACTGAAACGATGTTAGCTGGTCCTTTTAAGGCAGGGCTGCAATGATGTTGAAATGTGTTTTGGGGGATAAAATTAATTTTCTAGGCAAATATTGACTTTGCAAGTAATTGCTGTTAAGCTGATCACTCTTTATAACATTCTGGAGTATATGCAAATTGCCATTAGAAAAAATGAAGCAGTAGACTTTGTAAAAATTTATATTTGTATCATTCTCTAAACTTTTGGCCATGACTGTATATATATTTTATTCTATATTGCTCTTATGTCCGGATATCATGTTAGCGCAAATAGTATTTTTATAATTACTGATTTTTGTATCTTTGGGACAAATTAGGTGGTTTTGCCCATTATTTGCTGCTTAGGATTCCGGTGTATAACGCTTAGCGCCCCTGTTATTTGTTGTAAATACTTATTTTCCACCATAATTTTCAAAATAAATCTTGCATAATCAGACAAGGTGATTTTCTGGATTTGTTTTCTCATTTTGACTCTCATAGTGGTCTACCTACAGGCCTGTCTCATCTTTTTAAGTGGGAGAACTTGCACAATTGGTGGTTGACTAAATACTTTTTTTCCCACTGTATATGCTTAAATACATTTCACATTCTGGGTCCATGGTCCTGTTATAAGTCTGATCTTGTGGGCTCAGCTGCCAACTGCTGACTTTTCTAAAGACCACAATCTGAAATCCCCTAATTGAAAATTAGAAGTTGCTAATATAAAGTATATTAGATCAAATTTTACTAAAAAAGTTTACATATTTAGCTGAAGTATATGAAAAAGGGACACTATGTATGAGTACCTTTTTTTAGTTATTCTGTTCTTATGCAACCTTAGAAAAAGTCGTAGTTACTCACCGGTTAATGGTATTTTTCGGAGTCCATGACAGCACCACCTGAGAGAGGGGATCCGCCCTCCAGGAACAGGAAATCCTACAGATACATAAGGGCGGCACCTCTCCCACGCATCAGTTGGTATACAGAGCACAAGAGGACCACAAAGGTTAATAGCATAATTTATATACAATAGTCTTACACGACTATTAATTACCCGTGTACATATCAGAGGAAGAAGTGCACACCCCAATTAAATTAAAGGGAGGTAATATACGGGTGCTGTCATGGACTCCGAAAAATACCGTTAACCGGTGAGTAACTGCGACTTTATTCGGTTGTCCATGACAGCACCACCTGAGAGAATTACAGAGAGTAATAATTAATTTAGGGAGGGACTACAGCCTGCAGAACCCTGACACCAAAGGAGAGGTCTGAGGAAGCACCCAGGTCTAGTCTATAATGGTTGTAGAAGGTGCTCGGAGAGGACCAAGTGGCTGCCTTACATATCTGGTCGATCGAGACCTCCGATCTCTCTGCCCAAGAGATTGCCATGGCCCTGGTGGAATGCGCCCTCAGCTTGCCAGGGGCCGGTTTGCCATTTGAGGTGTATGCCAATGAAATGGCCTCCCTAATCCATCTTGCTAGCGAGCTTTTTGAAGCCCTAAGGCCCTTTCTAGTGCCCTGATAGGAAATAAACAAGGCATTATCTTTTTTCCAGGGGTCGGTAACTGCCAGGTACTCTAGGAGACATCTCCTAACGTCTAGCGTGTGTAATTTCCTTTCCTTATCATTCGTGGGATTAGGGAGGAAGGATGGAAGAACTAGCTCCTGAGTTCTATGAAAACTGGAGGCTACTTTAGGCAGGTATGCTGGATCAGGTGTAAGAATTACCCTGTCATCCCTGAATTGTATGTAAGGAGGAAGTCTAGACAGCGCCTGGATGTCACTAACTCTCCGGGCTGATGTGAACGCTACCAGGAGAGCCACTTTAAGGGACAGGTTTTTTGTGGAAGCTGATGAAATAGGCTCAAACGGGGCCTCTGTCATGGCCATAAGGACTAGGTTTAGATCCCATGGCATAAATTTATTTCTCACTACCGGTCTGGACCTGCCTGTTGCTTTAATAAACCTATTGATCCATTAGTAACTGGCGATGTTGCAGTTGAAAAGCACCCCTAGAGCCGACACCTGTACCTTAAGGGTGCTTGTGGAGAGTCCCATGTCCAGACCTCTTTGTAAGAACTCTAAGATCTGTGATATGGGAGTGGTCTGCCCAGCTACTACCCCTGAACCCTGAAGGAATCTTTTCCAGATCCTAACGTAGATTTTGGTTGTAATCGGTTTTCTGCTTTTGAGCAGGGTGTTAATTAGGGCCGGGGAGAAACCTTTCTCCTTTAGTAGTGCCCGTTCAAAATCCACACCGTCAGATGTAGGCCAGCTACCTGAGGATGGTAAACTGGGCCCTGGGATAGGAGGTCTGGGATGTTTGGTAGGACCCAAGGGTCGGACACCGACATGGTCCAGAGGCATGAGAACCATGTCCTCCTGGGCCAAAATAGGGCGATCACTGTAATCCTTGCTTTGTCCTTCCTGACCTTCCTCATCACCAGGGGTAGTAGAGCCAGGGGAGGGAAGGCGCATGCTAGCCCGAAGTCCCATTTGACCAGAAGAGCATCTACTGCCAGAGGATTCTCCCTGGGATTTAGAGAGCAGAACTGAAGCACCTTCCTGCTCTCTCTGGTGGCAAAGAGGTCCACTTCTGGCTGCCCCCATTTTTGTACGATTTGGTCGAAGATGGACGTTTTTAAGGACCATTCCCCCTGCTTTAGAAGGTTGCGGCTTAGGAAGTCTGCTGTGGTGTTTTCTTTTCCTTTTATATGCAGAGCTGTTAAAGACAGGAGATGTTGCTCTGCCCATTGGAACAGCCGTTCTGCTACCTCCATCAGGGGCCTGGAACGAGTCCCACCTTGGTGTTTGATGTAAGCCAAGGTGACCTGATTGTCGGAGAATATTCGAACATGGTGACCCTGTAGATACACAAAAAAGTTTTGACTACCTGCTCTACGGCTGTTAGCTCTTTCAGGTTGGAGGACATTCCCAACTGATGGCATTCCCACAGGTCCTGGAGCAAGATTTCCCCCATGTGGGCCCCCCAACCCGTAGGGCTTGCGTCTGTGGTGACTACCCGGGTTACGTTATATTCCCAGGGCACCCCTCTGGCTAGATTGTTCTCGTCTAGCCACCACTCAAGGGATCTCAAGGTATGTTGGGATAGAGTCAACTGGCCTTCTAGATAACCGCCCAGGATCTTTTGATGGCGTAAAACCTTGCCCTGTAGCACCCTTGTATGGAACTGGGCCCACCGGACCATGGGGATGCAGGATGAGAGAGAACCCAGGAGGGACATTGCTTTCCTGAGAGACATGGTAGGGCTATTGGAGGCGTTCAAGAACTGCTGACGTAGGCGAACTAATTTTTCGGGTGGAAGACGACACTCCTGATTCTGCGAGTCTAGGGTTAAGCCCAAGAACTGCTGGACCTTCATGAGCTGTAGGCGGGACTTCTTAATGTTTAATAGCCACCCTAACCGCTCCAGAGCTGATTTTGCTTTTTGCAATTGATCCAGACAATGGACTGCTGTTTTGCCTACAATAAGGAAGTCACCCAGGTAAGGGTTTACTAGGATGTTTGCTTCCCGCAGATGGGCCATAACCTCCGCTATAACTTTAGTGAACACCCGGGGGGCGACTGCTATACCAAAGGTAAGTGCAACATATTGAAAATGCTGTAACGACGCCTGTAAATGAACCCTTCAGATTGATTATGGTCCTGTAAGAATTATCTGGTTTACGGACCAAAAATAGGGGGGGAGTAGAAGCCTTCGCCCTTCTCCGCCTCTGGTACCTTTATCAGTACTCCTTTCTGACATAGGTCAACAACTTCAGTCTCTAGGGCAGTCTGTTCCGCCAGGGAAGACCTGAGCGGGGTGACCCTAAAACTGTTCTGGGGGACACAGGCAAATTCTAGCTTTAGGCCTGAGGCTATCAACCCCAGGATCCAGTTACTGTTTGAGATCCGCGACCAAGCCCAGTACCCTTTTTCTTTTTATCTTCCCATCTGCCCCGGTCCCTGGATGACCTCCTCTGAAAAAATCTCTTCCTAGCAAAGGGACGTCTATAGGAAGGGGTGGGCACGGAAGGGAATTTCTTTTTATTGTCGCCAGCCTTCACCAGGAGTTCATCTAGGACTGGTCCGAATAGATATTCCCCCTCACACGGGATGGAGCAAAGCCGGGATCTGGCCTGGATATCCCCGGGCCAGCATTTCAGCCATATAGCCCGTCGGGCTGCATTTGATAGCCCTGCGGCCTTGGCCGCCATTCTTGCGGAATCTGCCGAAGCGTCGGCTAAAAAGGCAGCCGCATCCTGGATGGTAGGTAGGGTTTTCAAGATAGATTCCCTCGAGGCTCTGTCCTCTAACTGCGTTTCCAGCTGGTCCAGCCAGACCATCATAGACCTGGCTGTGCAGGTAGCTGCTACTGCCGGTCTCAGGGTGCCAGCTGACATTTCCCATGTGCCTTTCAAGTAGGAGTCCGCCTTTTTATCCAGCAGATCCTTTAAAGAGACCATGTCATCAAAGGGGATAGCGGATTTTTTGGAAGCTTTAGCCACTGCTGCATCCAATTTCGGGGATTTGTGCCATTTATTTACCAAGGGGTCCTCAAAGGGATATCGCCGTTTAAAAGCTAGTGGTAGGGAGCCTTTCCTTTCTGGTTTCCTCCATTCCCTATTAATCAAATTTTGGACCTTGTCGTTTAACGGGAACGACTTACGTTTCCTGGGGTCTAAACCCCCGAACATTAGGTCCTGCGCTGACCGTTCTGGTTTTGTGTCCATTACCCCCATGGTATCCCTGACTGCCTTGACACGTTTGTCCACTTGTTCCAGACCTAGGCAGAAACGACTGGCGTCTTCCTCTGAAGAGGACGCAGATGCGGAGGTGGAGGGCTCTGAGGAGTCTTCATTTCCTCTAGGGTCAGCTGAAGAGCCTGACCCTGAGAAACTTGCTCTCCTTCTCTTCCTAGACGACTCCCCCTGGGGTATGGATTTTAGGGCTTTAACCTCCATCCTGATAATTTCCCTTAGACTTGTAGCGAAGTCAGGGGTTTCTTCCGCCACCTACAGGAGGGGGGACAGAGTAAGGAAGTATGCCTGGTAATTTTTTGGGACTACGCCCCCCTTTTTTTTTTTTTACCGTCTGCCGTATGCATGACTGGCACAGCCTTTTAGGGTAGGCATCCGGCAAGGGGCATTTGCAAAGGGCGCATTCCCTGATTTTTGCCTTGTCAGCGCATTTCTTCCCCTATAAGAGGAAAACATAAGGGAAACACTGCATCAGGGCACATTCACAAAGATCTCTTACCCTGAGCAGATGGCGCAGGTACCGAATCACGGGGGGGGGGGCAGCTGGATCCTTCGGCCTGGAGGAACTTCTATGGCCGGATTGTCCAGTTTGGTTTTTCTTTTGCTGGGAGCTGGTTTGGGACCTCTCTGAGGTACGTTCCTGCTCTTGGTCCAGCTGGGCCATGGGAGTCTCCGGCTCATCCATTCCTGCACCTGAGCTGAAGCCGCTCTGCAGTGCTTCTGTGCCCTTTTCTTCCCCCCGGCAATTCGGGTTCACAGGTGTCATGGCCAGGGGCTGATTCCCGCCCCCCCTTTCCCTCCGACGTCCATAGGCACTTCCCCCCCGCCGCTCTGTCGGCGCCCGCGCCGCTGCACCCGGCGACGCATGGGGAGAAAAGCCGGCTGGTATTCGACTTCCGGCCCGGCGCTACCGGCCTCGCCCCCTGCTGACCGCATCACTCCCGGTCTGAGGGGACGCGCAGGCTCCCTGCACGCCACCGAGGCACAGCCGCACGCCCCCGACCGCGGCCCGGACGAAGGGAGACCGCACCAGCAGGACCAAGGACCGGATACATACTTACCCGCCAGCCCAGGAGACGGGCATCTGCCGGACCCCGCTCCCACCTGCCCCGCACACTGACGTGGAACCCTACTCGGGCCACCGTGGCGCTTCCAGGGGACTCCGCACTGCCCGAGGTAGGAGACCCCCCCGCTACCTGAGTCGGACAGGCGGCCTGGGGATTCCTTCATCCATGATGGCATGATCTGTAGGGAATCCTGTCCTCCAGGAACAAGAAACCAACTGATGCATGGGAGAGGTGCCGCCCTTATGTATCTGTAGGATTTCCTGTTCCTGGAGGGCGGATCCCCTCTCAGGTGGTGCTGTCATGGACGACCGAATATGTAATTTTTACTGTGACCATTAAGGTATTACAGTTTCTGCTTATTGGACCTCTTCTTAACCCCTTCCTGACCTTTGACGCCACGTAGACATCATGAAAGTCAGCGTCAATCCTACTTGTGATGCCTATGTGGCGTCATGGGGAGATCGCGGTCCTGCAGGTCGGATGACCGGGGTCACTGAAAGATCTCTCGACCCGCAGGTACAGGAGCCTTTGTATCTCACCCCGGGGGGGTGGCTTACCCCCCCCCCTTGGCTACGATCGCTCTGATTGGCTGTTAAAAGTGAAACAGCCAATCAGAGCAATTGTAATATTTCACCAATGAAATTTGGTGAAATATTACAATCCAGCCATGGCCGATGCTGCAATACCATCAGCCATGGCTGGACATCGCGATCTGACACCCCCCCACGACTGACGGGGCGATCTGCCCCCGCCACCTACTGACGGTGGTGATTTTCCGCCACCGTCAGTATTTGCTCCTCCTCCCCTACCCTCCGATTCCCCCGCCTTCCCCCCCAGGTACCTCCTGAGTCCCGGTGTCCCTCCTAAATCATCCATGGGCGCCGCCATCTTCCAAAATGTCGGGCGCATGCGCAGTGCGCCCGCCGAATCTGCCGGCTGGTAGATTCATTCATTCATTCATTACAGGTACATTTTGATCACTGTGATAAACCCTATCACAGTGATCAAAATAAAAAAAAGTAAATAAACCCCCCCCGTTTATCATCCCCATAGGTAGGGAAAAGTAATAAAATAAAGAAATTATATTTATTTTTCGGTTAGGGTTAGAATTAGGGTTAGGGTTGGAATTAGGGATAGGGTTGGAATTAGGGTTAAGATTAGGGTTAGGGGTGTGTTGGGACTAGGGTTAGGCTTGTGGTTAGGGGTGTGTTCGGGTAAGGGTTGAGTTAGAATTGCGGGGTTTCCACTATTGAGGCACATCAGGGGGGTCTCCAAACGCGACATGGTGCAACCATTGATTCCAGCCAATTTTGCGTTCAAAAAGTCAAACAGTGGTCCCTCCCTACCAAGCCCAGACGTGTGCCCAAACAGTGGTTTACCCCAACATCCCCATATATTCAGCGTACTCAGGAAAAATTGCACAACAACTTTGGGGGTCTAATTTCTCCTGTTACCCTTGAGAAAATAAAAAATTGGGGCTAAAAAATGATTTTTGTGGAAAAAAAAATGATTTTTTATATTCACGGCTCTGCGTTATAAACTTCTGTGAAGCATTTGGGGGTTCAGAGTGCTCACCACACATCTAGATAAGTTCCTTGGGGGTTCTAGTTTCCAAAGTGGGGTCAATTGTGGGGGAGCTCCAATGTGTAGGCACACCAGGGGCATGGTGTCCGCTAACGAAGGGAGCTATTTTTCCATTGAAAAAGATATTCCCCCCCACATATTGGGTTTCAGCGTACTCAGGACAAATTGGACAACAACTTTTGAGGTCCACTTTCTCCTTTTACCCTTGGGAAAATAAAAAAATTGTTGCTAAAAGATCATTTTTGTGACTAAAAAGTTAAATGTTCATTTTTTCCTTCCATGTTGCTTCAGCTGGTGTGAAACACCTGAAGGGTTAATAAAATTGAATGTGGTTTTGATAAGCTTGAGGGGTGCAGTTTTTAGAATGGTGTCACTTTTGGGTATTTTCAGCCATATAGACCCCTCAAACTGACTTCAAATGTGAGGTGGTCCCTAAATAAATGGTTTTGTAAATTTTGTTGTAAAAATTAGAAATTGCTGGTCAACTTTTAACTTCCTAACAAAAAAAAAAATGTTTCCAAAATTGTGCTGATGTAAAGTAGACATGTGGAAAATGTTATTTATTAACTATTTTGTGTCACATAACTCTCTGGTTTAACAGAATAAAAATTCAAAATTTGAAAAAATTCAAATTTTCACCAAATTTCCGATTTTTTCACAAACGCAAAAATTATTGACCTAAATTTACCACTAACATGAAGCCCAATATGTCACGAAAAAAAACAATCTCAGAATCGCTAGGATCCATTGAAGCATTCCTGAGTTATTACCTCATAAAGGGACACACTGGTCAGAATTGCAAAAATGGCCTGGTCATTAAGGTTAAAATAGGGTGGGTCATGAAGGGGTTAAATACTACGCTTCCCAATGTAATTTGAAAACACCGTATACTCACCTCCTGCACCAGTGCTGTCCCAGCAATGTTTGCGCCTGGTCTCTCAAGGCTCGTGTGACATTATTATGCCACGTGAGCCTTGCAGCGGCTGCTGTTGGGATGCTGCACTCTAACTTCCTTTCGGTGACCCTTAAACAAACAGCAGCAGTGAGAACGCAGCAGCCCAATATTGGCTTCTGATTGACTTCAGGGCATAACAATGTGTCACGCTGGTGGTTGTGGAACCATTGTGCAATGGATCGGAGAGAGCCTGGAGTGGCATAACTAAGCGACCAGCTGGTTCCTCACTAGAGCACCTGATGATATGGTTAAGACTCGGACCTAGGTAGATGCCAGATACTACTTCAGGACATAACCTGGAACTGCAGCAGCTGACCCCAAAGGGGCAGGGAAGCAGGATTGGACTAGGAGAGTCAGGCCAGCCAGAAGCTGGTTAACAGGAGGACATGCGGCTGGTTAGAACAGGTTCTGTATAAGACTGCACGGCTGTTGGACAGAATGGATGCTAGAGCAGGCATGGACAGGCTTAGTTCAGGAACACAGGGCGGACTCAAGTGCAGGTTAAGACTGAGCAGGTGAGAATAGTGGTACAGGTGCAGACTTGGCAGATCAGACTACAGGACTAGGTATAGGCTGTACAGGTTCAGCAGGATGGACAGAACCAATTCAGACAGAATGTACAAGATCAAACTCAATGAGCACAGAAACAGGGACCTTACAACTAAGAAGCAGGTCTACACACTGATCACTAATGTTGCTAAGGCACCTCCCTATACTGGAAGGTACCTTAAATATCTGACATCTCCCAGCTTGTGGCTGGGGAAATTTCAGAAGCATGTGTGCTGCCTTTTTAAGAAGAGAACACTTGCGCATGCCCTAAGCACACTCCCAGGATACCTGCATGGTGCAGTTCCTGGAACGAAGCAGATGCGACAGGGACTGGAGCCGGAAGGGGGAACGGACATCATGCATGGATGTTGACACTGTCATTACACAATCTTACGTGAGCCTTGAGAGACCTGGCACCAACATCGCTGGAATACCACTGATGCAGGAAGTGGAAGAAGCAATTATCCAAGTAGTGAGAAAACCTCTTTAATGGTTTCCTCTTAAGATCTGTACAGCAGACTTAAAAATATCATAAATGGCTACAGGGAAGATAAGATGTCAAATAATTCACACAAATAAAACAGTTCAACAATTTTCATTGCCAGGATATTTTTTTTTTTAATTTTAGAAGAGACGTTTCAACAAATCTAAAGACTTCGATGCCTTGTGCGCTAAGATTTAGACACATTTTTTTCACTTGGTTTTGGTTTCAGGAGGCTATGAAGAAAACCTTTTCAGCATTTCCTCTCAACCACACTCATGCGTTTCAGGAAAAAGATGACTCCGAGCTAGGGTGGTTTTCACTTTGTAAAGTGAGGTGTTTAAAGGCTTCTTGTAACTTCCTCTCTGAACACAAGTCATTACTAACAATGTTGTTTTTGTACTTTTTGTATTTGGAAATAAATGACTACACAAAAGAGTATCACTTCTCCATTTCTTAAAGAGATGGCACCAAAAACTATACAAAAGTAGTTTGAATAGTAATATTAATGTCCCATATGGAAAAGCTGATTTTAATAAGATCTGTATTAATGGACCTGTGAACAGCAATTAGGTTGCTCGCATGTTATCTGTATGGCGTTTGTGTTTCTCTTTTTAAGTGGTCTCCATTTCAGTAATATTCTGATATAACCAATTGTCTTTTAATGAAATTTATCGGGAGTGCATGAAATATGAAATCTAGATAGTGACACCCACTCAGGACAGGCCTTTGCTAGTATATTAAGCAGATGTGCCTCCATCTGGCCGGAACTGGAAATCCAGAGACCTCTTTTCTGGAGGTAAGCATGGATAATACAGTTGGAACTACATCACTCAGTCATTTATGCATTACCTATGGACAACCATTTTAAATATGGTACATGTATTTTGTGCTAAACACATTTTACTATTGGGTTTCACTAAAAACTTTGCACTGTTTGCGTTTACAGTTTCTAAGTTTCAGCTGATTTATGACTACATTAAAGTTGACATGAACTTCATGTGGTCTCTACGATGGAGACCCAAAGAATACACTTTTGGGCTCTGTCTGGTGAATAGGGAATGTAAATACTTTTAATATGTAACCTGGGAGCATTCCCAGTGCACATTCTACAAGCAGTGTAAACATAGCTTTTTAACCCCTTAATGACAAGGCCATTTTGTCCCGTAATGACTGCCAAACTTTTTTTTTTGCTTTGCCTCTCACCATTTCAGCAGTCGTAACTTAATTTATTTTTTCATTGATGTTGGTGTTTGAATACACAGTGTGAGGCTTGATGCCTGACAGGTGTGTGTAGGGGTGTGTGCTTCCCTGATTGTGTGGAGTTTCTGGACTGCAATCCTGATGTCATGCGACACGTTCCGTGCCTGTAGTCTGCTCCGTCAGGGGCGACTCGCGAGCTTCACTCAGACACTTACACCACGTTAGGGATGAGATGGCTTAATTGTTACACCGGATGAAGGCTGGGTGTGTTAAAGGCTGCACTTTCCCTTATCTGGTGGATTAAGCCAAAGTGTAGTCACTACAGCAAGTAGAGTTTTTCATGGTTCCTGTGTCATCAGGAAGGTTGAGCCCACAGCCTCCAGAGGGGATCAGATTCCACCTCCAAATCCAGGATTCTATTCTGAGGGTGTAAGTAACCTCTGTGAAAGTTCACCTTTTTAATTGTGGTATAATACTTTATTCTTAAGGACAGGTCCAGAGTGTGTCACTAAAACTAAGCACAAGGAATGTGCATTGTGTAAAGCCAAATTACCAGGTGCTTCGGATAAGAGATTGTGTCAGTTCTGTATAAAGAAAACAGTTTGCGAAGAATCCACTTCATTTACCTTGGAAATTAATCTATTATTAAAGTCTAGGTTAAAAACTCCTTAAAATCTTAATACACCATAAGGAATTAAAAGGGGATAAATCGGGGAGATGCATTAACGTCCTACCCTTGGATTTGGATGAGTTGTTTGACATCTCTGAAGAAGTATATGCCTCCTCTTTCTCAACATCCTCTTTGGATGAGGGTGACGCAGGATGGCCTTGTTTTCCGGTAGAGAACACGGACAAACTTATTAAAGCCATTAAGTCCACTATGAAGAATAATGTCTAAGGCACCTAGGTCAATACAGGATATAATGTTTGGGGGCTTGGAACATCATAATTGTTGGGCCTTCTGGTTTAAAAAAAACCCAAAAAAGACTGTCACTCAAAAGTGACCAGAAGAAACATAAGTGGAAAGGTTTTCTACCGTTGGTAGTAAAGCGGAAATACCCCTTTGAAAAGAGACTTTGGCTATCTGGGACAGGCTTCTAAAAATTGAGGGGGCAGGGACATTTAGCCGGCAAGTTTAACTCTGTCCACAGCTAATACCCAATTTCTTCTCTGGTGGCTAGCATTTGTCCATAGGTATTTAATGGACAAATCCAACACACTGTGCTCTAACAACGGACGTAAGACCTTGAGCAGGGTTATCAAGTTGCCCTTTTTTATTTTTATCTGGGCAGCTTATAAAAAAAAAAGTCATGGACAGAAAACAATTTTTACGGACACATTGGAAAACCATAATAAATCATTATCATTATAAGTGATACATGTGTATAGTCCAGAATTCTGATATGAAGACATCAGCTGTATTCACTCTAAGATGCTGAGAATTACAGTCAACATATTTTGCATAAGTTTCTTCATCTTCAAAATCACAGACGTCTTACAATTTTTTTTTTACAGACGGTGAAAAAGTACCTTGTTTTTACGGACTGTCTTGGAATTTCTGGACAGTTGGCAAGCCAGACCTCAAAGCTATGGAGCTAATATGGAAGACAGCTTTATCCAAGGTTTTTGATCCGACCTGGAAGTGTCCACTTCCTCCAATCTGAAGGAAGTTTCGGTAATAAAATGGACACTAAGGGAGATGCTTCCGCTTTTACAAATTTGTTATGTTGGGATCTTACCTCAGATAACAGAGCTACAGTAACCTACATAAATCACAAGGAGGAAAAATATCCAGATCTCTGATGGCAGAAACCAAGCAAATCCTTCTGGAGACAAATCTCTTATCTTTATTAATCTTTAGTAATCTCTTTATTATCTTTATTAATGCTTCACATAAGAGGAAAAGAGAACATCAAAGCAGACTTTGTAAGTAGTGTTCAACTGAGACAGGGAGTAGACACCAAATCCAAAAGTTTTCAAATACACTGCTCAAAAAATAAAGGGAACACTTAATAAACAACAGAATATAACTCCAAGTAAATCAAACTTCTGTGAAATCAAACTGTCCACTTAGGAAGCAACACTGATTGACAATCAATTTCACATGCTGTTGTGCAAATGGAATAGACAACAGATGGAAATTATTGGCAATTCTCAAGACACACTCAATAAAGGAGTGGTTCTGCAGGTGGGGACCAAAGACCACATCTCAGTACCAATGCTTTCTGGCTGATGTTTTGGTCACTTTTGAATGTTGTTTTGCTTTCACACTCGTGGTAGCATGTGAAGGATTCTGCAACCCACACAAGTGGCTCAGGTAGTGCAGGTCATCCAGGATGGCAAATCAATGCGAGCTGTGGCAGAAAGGTTTGCTGTGTCTGTCAGCGTGGAGGCTGGAGGAGCTACCAAGTGACAGGCGAGTACACCAGGAGATGTTGAGGTTCACACTGAGCACATGTGACAGATGTGGCAGAGTCTGGAGACGCCGTGGAGAGAGATCTGCTGCCTGCAACATCCCTCAGCATGACCGGTTTGGCAGTGGGTCAGTAATGATGTGGGGTGGCATTCCTTTGGAGGGCCGCACAGCCCTCCATGTGCTCACCAGAGGTAGTCTGACTGCCATTAGGTACCGAGATGAGATTCTCAGACCCCTTATGAGACCATATGCTGGTGCCCTGGGTTCCTCCTAATGCAGGAAAATAACAGACCTCATGTGGCTGGAGTATGTCAGCAGTTCCTGCAAGATGAAGGCATTGAAGCTATGGACTGGCCCGCCCGTTCCCCAGACCTGAATCCGATTGAGCACATCTGGGACATCATGTCTCGCTCCATCCACCAATGTCACGAGGCACCACAAACTGTCCAGGAGTTGGCGGATGCTTTAGTCCAGGTCTGGGAGGAGATCCCTCAGGAGACCATCCGCCGCCTTATCAGGAGCATGCCCAAGCATTGTAGGGAGGTCATACAGGCATGTGGTGGCCACACACACTACTGAGCATCATTTCCTTGTCTTGAGGCATTTCCACTAAAGTTGGATCAGCCTGTAATTTGATTTTCCACTTTGATTTTGAGTATCCTTCCAAATCCAGACCTCCATGGGATACTAATTTTGATTTACATTGATCATTTTTATGTTTTCTTGTTCTCAACGCATGCCACTATGAAATGAATAAAGATTTGCAGCTGCGATATTTCATTCAGTGATATCTACGATGTGGTATCTTAGGGTATGTGCACACGTTGCGGATTTGTGTGCGGATCCGCTGCAGATTCGCAAGTGATGTACAGTACAATGTTAGCCTATGGAAAATAAAAACCGCTGTACACATGCTGCAGAAAATTCCGCGCGGAAACGCAGCGGTTTATTTTCTGCAGCATGTCAACTTGTGCAGATTCTGCAGTGTTTTTACACCCATTCCATTATAGGAATCCACAGGTGTAAAACTGCAGACCAAATCCGCACAAAATCTGCTAGAATCAGCAGGTAAAACGCAGGCATTTTGACCTGTGGATTCTAAAGATTCCGCGTGGAAAAATCTGCCCACGAATCCGCATCGTGTGCACATACCCTTAGTGTTCCCTTTATTTTTTTTAGCAGTATAGATTATGAGCCAATGGGGTGGTTCCTGGAATAGATCTGGTCGCAGACAGAGAAAACAGGAAAGTAAGGACTTTTAGTTCTCTGGATCTCAGGGTTTCCCTCAAGCAGTCAATGCGGTCTTACTCATGTGGAATTTCAGACTGGCCAGCACTTTTCCTCCAATTGCCCTAATTCCAGTAGTTTTGAAAAAATCAAGATCAGGCAAGAATGATCCTGGTAGCCCCCATTTGGCCCAAAAGGCCATGATTCTTAATGTCAATCTCTGATCCATGGGTTCTAACAGAAGTTCCGGATCTGCTATACGAAGGGCCAATCTTCCATTGTCAAGTAACCAGCCTACATTTGACAGCCTGGAATTTGAAAGGGAATTACTAGAAAAAATATATTTTTTGCTAATCTGATCTCTACGCTACAGCAAAAGTAGGAAAATGATAACCACAAAAATCTGTGGGAGAACATGGTAAAAATTCCTAAGTAGCACAGGGCTAAAGAAGGATGACAGCTCACCAGTTACAAAATAAATGTATTTCCTCCAAGACATGTTGGAAAAAAAGACTGTCTACAAGTACAAGCAAAGTACAGGTGTCGACTCTGGACGCATAATATATGAGGGGCGTTCATTAAAGATTTCCCCTGACCCACTTCCTGTGGACTGAGAGCAATGAAACTTGGCACAGTTACAAACAGGGCTGTGGAGTTGGTAAGCCAAACCTGCGACTCCGACTTCGACTCCGACTCCTCAATTTCCCTATACACCGACTCCAACTCCGACTCCGACTCCACGACTCCGACTCCCACACATATTGCTTATATTTAAGTGAAAAATTTATCGTAGTACAATGTGAACCTCAGACATTTAATCATTTTTATGATCCAATAATCAAGATATTTAGATAGAACAGAATATATATTGGTGTACTACCCGGTTTTCATTCTTTTTGGTACAGATACGATATGGATAGACAGATATGGATAAATGGATAGATAGAGCAGATTTCTAATCTGCTTTTGCTATTGAAAACATTATCTATGAGCTCAAAAACCTTTCAGGTGATGCGGTTTTTTAAAAAGATGATCTGCTTTTGCAGCTGAAAAACGTATCCTCAAAAAACACAGGAAAAACGCTGTGCGTGAATGTAGCCTTAGATCAGGAATAGAACAGCCATTTATAGAACATTTCATAACTTTCCCAAACTCCTATGAAAAAATATTCAGCACATTCTGCATTGAACTACTGTACCCAATTTATTATATATTTTAGGAGTCGGAGTCGGTCCATTTTATACCGACTCCAACTCCGACTCCGACTCCACCAAAATGAGCACCGACTCCGACTCCACGACTCCGACTCCACAGCCCTGGTTACAAATGTGGTCAAAATTGTTGGTACCCCTCGTTTAATGGCAGAAAATTCCACAATGGTCACAGAAATAACTTGAATCTAACAAAAATAATAATACATAAAAAATCTACGAAAATGAACAAATAAAAGTCAGACATTGCTTTTCAACCATGCCTCCACAGAATTTAAAAAAAAATTAAACTCATGAAATAGGCCTGGACAGAAATGATGGTTCCCCTGAAAATGTGACAAAACGGACAAGTTAAATCAAGGTGTGTCCACTAATTAGCATCACAGGTGTCTACAATCTTGGAATCAGTGAGTGGGCCTGTATAGAGGGCTACAGATACTCACTGTGCTGTTTGGTGACATGGTGTGTATCACACTCAACATGGACCAGATGAAGCGAAGGAAAGAGTTGTCACAGGACATTAAAAAGAAAATTATAGACAAACATTCAGAAATTTAAGCTCTATGGGACTGGAGCCAACCTCCCTGGACGTGGCCGCAGGAGGGAAAACTGATGACAAATCAAAGAGACGGATAATACAAATGGTAACAAAAGAGCCCAGAAAAACTTCTAAATAGATTAAAGGTGAACTTCAAGCTCAAGGAACATCAGTGTCAGATCACACCATCCATCGTTGTGTGAGCCAAAGTGGACTTCTATTCTATCTCCACTCAGAGAAATAGCAGTTCTACAGAGCATTAACTCCTTTCCTCTTTCTGGACTTGTCTTTGGCCCCAGTAAAATAAATACTGGTATATTTATTTATGTTTTCTTTTTTAAGTTTGTTAGTAATATTCCTCAGAAATAATTGTATATAACCAATCATTCCTTTGTCCTAAAGAAATCATCCTCTGACATGATTTGCTATCCTCAGGTGGTGTTAATAAAGCTGCTGAAGGGGTGATTTTTTTTGGTATGTGACTTATACTAGCACTGGTCACTGTATAATTTGACTCTGTGCTGGAGTTTTTAACAGCCATGTGGTATTGGGAGATGCGCTGTGTGCTCCTCCTGTGGTACGATCCTGAAGGTGTATGCAATATTGCAGGTTTGGAGCACATTGTCCTTGCAACTCTGCCACTGAGCTTTGGCAGAGACTGATTCCCCCTTTCTTTTCCCTTTATTCTAATTCATCATTAAATAGGAATAATATGCCGAACCAAAGTTTTTAAAAAAATATATATATTCTATATTTTTTATTAATAAAACATTTATTCTTAATTGATTAAAATATAGATCCTTGTAATTTAATTTTTTACTAATGGTTTATTTCAACATATGTCTCTTCCACATTGGATACACTTGCAGGAACCTGTTGGCATAGCCGAGTGGTCTAATTGTCAGGCAGCAGATCTGGAGGAGTTCGTGTCCGAGATTTGCTTTTCTTGCTCAGTATATATGTGTTTTTTAATTTTCCTTATATATATATATTTTTTTTCCTTTTGTTCAACAACCTGTGAAATTAAAATAGACATGTCAATATAAGAACAGCTTCTAACTATTAGGCCGGGGTCACACTGGCGATTAAAACGGACGAATGCAATGCGATAAGAAAAATCGCATTGCATTCGTCCCAATGTTATTCTATGGGGCAGCTCCCATCATGCGACTTTTGATCGGATCCGATCCTCGGACCGAGACAATCGCAGCATGCTGCGATTGTCACCGATTTTCGGATCGGATTTGACAATGCAAGTCTATGGGGGCGTGAAAAAAATTGAATTACAAACGGACCCGATGTGTGAGTTGCGATAAAATCGCACCAAAAGCCGGCATTTTTGTTCCCAAAATACAGTAACATCACAGTGTCCGGTTAAATAAAGAAACTAATTAATAGATCTTGACACAAATAAATATATATATTTCATACATGTCATAGAGACAAATTTATATATATATATTTCTAATTCATACAGTTCTTAATTCCAGAATAGCCGCAGAAACATTAGCCGGCTTTTGTATAACATTCTCCTGCCCGACATGAAATGACACATAGTTTACATATAGTTAACCATTTCATGTTTTTTTTTAATGTCTATCACTATTAATTATATGAGGGCTTGTGGGTAAAATTTTGGAGTTGTAGGGGTTCATTTAAGGGGTTAATTTGTTGTATTAAATTGCGGGGACTCCCGCTGACGTCACTGAGGCTGCAGGGAGTCCCCGCAATTTTAAACAACGAATTAACCCCTTAAATTAACCCCTACAACTCCAAAATTTTACCCACAAGCCCTCATATAATTAATAGTGATAGACATAAAAAAAAACATGAAATGAAATGGTTAACTATATGTAAACCATGTGTCATTTCATGTCGGGCAGGAGAATGTTATACAAAAGCCGACAAATGTTTCTGCGGCTATTCTGCTATGATGAACTGTATGAATTAGAAATATATATATATATATAAATGTGTCTCTATGACATGTAGAAAATATATATATATATATATATATATATACACATATATATATATATTTTTAATGTGTCTAGATCTATTAATTCGTTTGTGTGCGGAAACCTGTCATTGGGCTCCATTATATGTCCATTTAGCTATCCTGCAAGAAAATCTCGCAAGAAGGATGTCAAAAGGATCCTTACATGCGATTAAAATCGCATCAATGAAGAAAAATCGCATCAAAAACAGATCACTGGTTAAGATACTTTTGTGTGATTTCGGACTGTTAAAATTGGACCGATTTTTTATTCGTTGTGTGTGACTCCAGCCTTACTATGAATTTTTATACTGTCTGCTAACTATGAACTTTGACATGTGTCATCTGACTGTTTGGAGCTCATTTTTTTGAAATCTGTGTGTACTTAATTCACCACCTATGTATGCTTCATGTGGTATTTCCTGAAGAAGAGGTTGCAAAAACCCTTGAAATGCGTAGAATAAATCACTGTCAAACTTTATCAACCTCTGAAATTTCATCATTTGGGCAGCGCGGACGAAATCCACGTATTCCTTTGCAGAGCTCTGTTTCAGATAGTCGCTGACCGACTTGTGGATCTGCAGCAGCCCTTATCTATACATGCTTTGAATATCTACTACCAGGTGAGCAGTTTTTTGTTAAACCGCTTACTTTATTTGTGGGATAAGACCCTATATTGCGCTTGTGTCTCCCTCTTTCCTCACAATAAAAGTGGACTTCATGGGAGACTACCAAGGAGGACACCATTGTTGAAAAAAAAAATAAATTATAAGCCAGATTGGAATTTGCCAAACTACATGTTGACAAGCCACAAAGCTTCTGGGAGAATTTCCTATGGACAGAAGAGACAAAAATAGAACTTTTTGGCAAGGCACATAAGCTCCATGTTCACAGACAGAAAAATGAAGTATATCAAGAAAAGAACACTGTCCCTACTGTGAAACATGGAGGAGGCTCTGTTATGTTCTGGGGCTGCTTTGCTGCATCTGGCACAGGGTGTCTAGAATCTGTGCAGGGTACAATGAAATCTCAAGACTATCAAGAGATTCTAGAGAGAAATGTGTTGCCAAGTGTCAGAAAGCTTTGTCTCAGTTGCAGTCATTGGTCTTGCAACAGGATAATGACACAAAACACACAGCTAAAACACCCAAGAATGGCTAAGAGGAAAACATTGGACTACTCTGAAGTGGCCTTCTATGAGCCCTGACCTAAATCGTATTGAGCATCTTTGGAAAGAGCTGCAACCTTCAAACACGAGACAACTGGAGAAGTTTGCTCTTGAGGAGAGGGCCCAAAATACCTGTTGAGAGGTATAGAAGTCTCACTGACAGTTACAGGAATTGTTTGCAGTGATTACCTCAAAAGGTTGTGCAACAAAATACTAAGTTAAGGGTACCATCAATTCTGTCCAGGCCTATTTCATGAGTTTTATTTTTTTTTTTAAATTCTGTAGCAGCACGGTTGAAAAGCAATGTCTGACTTTCATTTTCATAGATTTTTGATTATTCTGTGACCATTGTGGGTTTTTCTGTCATTAAATGAGGGGTATCAACAATTTTGACTGCATGTGAATTAGTCCTTCTCTACACAGTTGCCACCTAAGGACACACACTTCTCCCATCTCTCTAAGCAACTGCAAACACCTCGCTTTTAGAAGTCGACAGGTTGCTCCAAAAACCACGTTGTGACTTCAGAAATCAGAGTCTTATAACCTGGAAAATGCTTGCCATTCAAAAATAAATTTTGTTGGAAAGAGGTGGCAGTCCAATGGTGTGAGGTCCGGTAAATAAGGGGGATGCGGAAGAATTTCAAAGCCACGGGAGCATGCTTCCATTTGGGCAAAATGTGAGTTGTGAAATGGTGCATTGTTTTGAAGAAGGCGGACACCTTTGTTGAGCATACCACGTCTCTTGGTTTTGATGGCTTTCTACAATTTCCACAGCAGTGAAGCATAGTATGCCCCAGTGATCATGGTACACTTTGCTAGGATATCCATCATTACTGCTCCGTGCTGATCCCAAAAAGCTGTGAGCAGTCTGGCACTTAGACCATCCTCATGGAGTCATTTTCTAACCGATTGTGCAGACACATGCACATTTGTGGCCTGCTGGAGGTCATTTTTCAGGGCTCTTGCAGTGCTCCTCCTGTTCCTCCTTGCACAAAGGCTGAGGTAGCGGTCATGCTGCGGCCCCCTTCACGTCTTCTGGTGTACTGGCCTGTCTCTTGGAAGTGCCTCCAGCCTCTGGACACTATGCTGACAGACACAGCAAACCTTCGTGCCACAGCTCACATTGATGTGCCATCTTGGATGAGCTGCACTACCTGAGCCACTTGTGTGGGTTGTAGAGTCCGTCTCATGCTACCACGGGTGTGAAAGCACAACCAACATTCAATTGACAAAAACATCAGCCACAAAGCATTGGTAACTGAGATGTGGTCTGTAGTCCCCACCTGCAGAACCACTCCTTTATTGAGAGTGTCTTGATAATTGCCAATAATTTCCATCTGTTGTCTATTCCATTTGCACAACAGCATATGAAATTGATTGTCAAACAGTGTTGCTTCCTAAGTGGACAGTTTGATTTCACAGAAGTTTGATTTACTTGGAGTTATATTCTGTTGTTTAAGTGCTCCCTTTACTTTTTTGAGTAGTGTACATCATTACACATATGCAGTTTCAGTGTCCTGTGATAAATAGAAGTAGGTCAGGGGAAATCTTTAATGAACGCCCCTCATAATTGTGATCTTGCAAGTAATCGTTGGATTTCCAGACTTCTAAAAGCAAGCTTTAGGTCCAGACCAATGTCTAATCCAGAACTTCCTTCCTGGGACTTTGGTGCTTACAACCTTAACGAAAGCCAATTTGAGCCCTTGGATTCATCTCTTATCAGTCATCACACTTAAAACTAGCCTTCTTATGGCCCTAAGGTTGGCTCTTAGGGTTAGTCAGCAGGTCTTCTATTTACTGAATTATTAGAGGACAGGGTTGTGTTAAAATCTGACCCGGCCAACCTCTCCAAAGTAGCCTCTAGGTTCCACAGGAATCCGAAAATTGTCCTTCCTTCTTTTTGTAGGAATCCTAGAACCTCTAAAGAAAGGTAGTTCCATAGCCTAGACGTCAAGAGAAGTTTCGAAAGTTGCATCTCGGCCAAAAAATGGAGGAAGTACTCATCTCTTTGCATTTCTAAGAAAGCCCATGGGGCTTTCAAAGGCACCTTAGCAAGATGCATTGGAGCAGCCATCATATTAGCATATCCAGCAAGTAATCAGACTATTCTGGGGGGCCTAACAACTCATTCGTTAGAGCGGTTTCGACCTGGAGAGAGAGAGCTAATGTTCCTATTAAACAAGTATGTAAGGTCGCAACCTGGACCACACCTTATAAGCACTATAGGTTGAATTTGGAGTCTTCTACCGGTCTTTCAAGTAGTTTTTCAGGCAGTGAACCTCCTTAAGGGTTGAGGTTTCTCTTCTACTCTCTCTGGGATGCTGTCAAGGATAAAAGGAAAAGGCGATAATTACTTACCAGTGATTGGATTTTTCAGAATCCATGACAGCACCATTCTCACCTTACATTGTTTAAAACTAATGGGTCACACACAAGTCCTAACTTGGGGGGTTGGTTCACTTTGTGTTGGAGAAGAAAAAACATTACATTTATTTTGATGATGTAGTTGGCAAGGCTCCAAACCTCAGAGTTTTGTCTTGATGAAGAAGTCTGTGAACTCTGAAGCGTGTTGACTAATAAAACCGCAGTTTTCAACACATCGCCTCATGGATCTCCTTTTTCATCATATTGGGTCTTTGGCAGCACAGTAAGATTCATCCTCCATGGTTTTTCTTTCCATTGCATGTATCCTGTCATAGCAGCTGCCATTCTATTGAGCTTTTTTTGGTATTTTAGTACACAACCCTGCCAGGTGAGCACATCCCAACACCTATCGATCTAACCTCAATCCAGGTAAGACCCTACTTTGCGGTATTGTCTTCCAGTTTTCTCCAATTGGATCTTTTCTAGTGCTTGCACCCTTGTGTTTCCATGGATTTAGTACTAGATTGCTGGTACATGTGTCACAAGCTGTTAGGTTCAGCTGTTGAGGTGAACACATGGACCACAGGCGTTGGCACAGGATGCTGTCATGTGGTGCGATGAACACTGGGATAACTGGCCTGCGTAGAGCAGACAATTTAGCAATGCCAGAGACGGTGGAAGCCACGGAAGTAGGAGGACAGAAGTAGGAGGATGACTGGTCTGAAGCAGGCACGCAGATGTAGGTAATGCTAACAGTCTCCAATAATAGTTCAAGTTCTTCACAGCATCAGTTGGTTAAACGGCAGCAGGTGAAGGTATTGCAAACAAACTTCAATAATATTTCAAGCATATGGCAAGGGATGAGCAAACCTGCTGGACTGAAGCGTTCACAGACTATTTCATTGTGGTTTTGCACCAATGAAGGATGAAGAGGTTTGTAAACCCTGAAATGCGTTGATGAATTACACCGCATTCATGCTCCATCTCTTCCATGTCGTTCAAAAATACAACACATCCCACAAAAAACAAGCCCTCAGATGGCCATATTGACAGAAAACTAAAAAAAAAAGTTATTGCTCTGGGAAGGGGAGCAAAAAACACGCAAAAACAAAAAAGGGCTGCAACGTGAAGGGGTTAAAATAATTAGAAAACTATTAATCATTTCCTTTACACTTCACAAATACTTGCTACTTTGTGTTTGTATATTTAATTATGGCACATAAAATCCCTATAGAAAAAGTTTGTGGGTCTAACGTGAAAAAATATGTAAAAGTTCAGGGGGTATAAATACTTTTCAAAGCACTGAATATGAAGCTGCCCATCCTTTTTAATTTTTTATTTATCCAATTCTTTAAACATTTTTATATTTATTCTTTCTCTGCATTTATTTTTATTTCTCCACACACTGGCTCAGGTATGTAGCTGTTTGGTGTGTCTTGTGTACCCACATCTTATATATGCTTTGGTTGTGCAATTTCAAATGGTATTTTCATCTCTCGGTAGGAAATGCATCATCATGTCATGTGACATCAAAGTTGAATTTTTTTTCCCTTATAAAAACAAATTGCCATTTCAAGGGGTTGTCCCACAAACAAAGTACATTTTCTTTAACAGATCTTATAAAAATAGGTTCCACAATTAGATGTCTTAAAAAATGTTCATGTATAGTTAGACACATATATAATAGCTGTGTCTAAGCCTATGTGCACATGCTGCGGATTCATCCGCGCGGATTTTGCAAAATCCGCAGATCAAAAGACCTGCGGTTTATCTGCGGATTAGCCTGCGGTTTTACCATCTCCACAATGGTGGAGATAGAAAACCGCAGCGGATTCCGCAGAAAGAATTGACATTCAGTCAAAACCGCAGGAAAACCGAGCGGAAAAATACGCACCGTCTACACAGCGTTTTTTTTTTCCATTCATTTGAATGGTACTGTACACCGCAGCGGCCGGAACCGCAGCAGAATCCGCAGCGTGTGCACACAGCCTAACTGTGAAGAAACCTCAGCTCCAGGTAAAGGAACGAAGAAATAGCGTATACAGACAGGACAGCATGAGATTGCAGATGCTGCTTTCAGTGACGTAAGACATTTCACTGCCTGAGCAATGTTTTACCTCACAGAAAGTATCAGCTCTGATCCGATCCCCTGCTGTCCTGTCGGTATACTCTTTTGCTTCCTCCTCTGCCCAGGAGCTGTAGTATGATCAGACCATGTTCCTGCACTGTGAGACACGGCCATTACACAGTACACAGCAGGGGCACATTTAGGGTATGTTCCCATGGTCAGTAAACGCTGCGGGTCAAACCCACAGATGGCCAGATGTTACAGCATAGTAGTTGGGATTTCATGAAATCCCATCTCCACTATGCGTCCCGAGGCGCCTCTTGCTTCCCTGTGGGGAGACACATGCTGCGCATCTTTCCAGACCGCAGCATGTCAATTTATGTAGCGGAGATACAGCCAGATATATTTTTTCTCAGAAATACTTCGGCCTTTAAAGATTTGGCTAGGGAACATGGCAAGAGAGGAGACTAGTCAGTGTCTTCCCCGGTCTGGAACCTTCCAGCGTCACTGGAGGTAACTTCCATAGCAAGAAAAGTCGAATGTTTATAGCTTTTTTTTTTCTCTGAAAAACATACCTGACTGCAATTGTGCTGCTAGAATCGTATTTAAGCTGCCTGCTGTAATAGCCTAGAGAGAAAACTGAGCAGAGCTCCAAAAAAAGCGACTATAAGTCCAGAGTAAAGTCAAAAAGTTTTTATTTAAATTAAGACACATCCAGATACAAATGGGGGGGAGTGGGCAATAAAGTGCGAAACCACACACCGCATGGATAAATAAGGATTGCTGTACAACCAGAACCTATGCAGTAACAAGACATACATAAAGTTACTAAATTATCACAAAGTGCATATAGTGCATGGCAATGTATGGCAATTAGGAATAGACCGCCAAACAGTATATATGTAGATATATATCTCTTTATACCAGCTCCATCCATCAAGTAAACAGCTAGATACACAGATCATTATCAGGTAGCAGGTGACCATTCACCATGGTTAGACAGATATATGATGCCTAAGAAGCATAGTAATAAGAGAGGAAGCATAAATTACCTAATGAAATGGCGGGCAGAGGCTCCAGCAGTCAGCAATCCACCCCAACGATCGTTTCGGAGGGTTACTCCTTCATCTCCTGATGAAGGAGTAACCCTCCGAAATGATCATGCACTATATGCACTTTGTGATAGTTTAGTAACTTTATGTATGTCTTGTTACTGCATAGGTTCTGGTTGTACAGCAATCCTTTTTTATCCATGCGGTGTGCGGTTTCGCACTTTATTGCCCACTCCCCCCCATTTGTATCTGGATGTGTCTTAATTTAAATAAAAACTTTTTGACTTTACTCTGGACTTATAGTCGCTTTTTTTGGAGCTCTGCTCAGTTTTCTCTCTAGGTAGTTTGCGATTGTCCTTATTGTCCATTTATTTTCTGTCTGCTATTGAATTATTATGCTGATTTCTTGATATTTAAAATGCAGACACTTGTCAAAGGTATTTTTATCTGCTGTAATAGCCTCAGCTTGAACTCAAGCCACATTGACTTGATGAATAAACAATCTTCAGGAAGATTGATCTTATGCAAGCCTAAAGATAAAAATAAGGGAAGAGTAAAGCCCCCGTTACACACTGCGATATCGCTAGCAATATGCTGTAAAGTCACCGATTTTGTGACGTTACAGTGATATTGCTAGCGATATCGCTGCATGTGATACTTACCTCCGACCGGCTCCCCCGCTGGTTATCGCTGATCGCGCGAGAAGCTCCTGGATCATTCCTCGTCGGTCACTTCCTGCTGTAACGACGAGCGACGCGTGGAGCCGGGCGGGAGGACGCAGGATCGCCCCATCTGACAGGTAAGTAGCGATCCCCGTCCCCAACGATGTCGCTGGTGAGATCTGCCTGTGTGGCAGCTCACTAGCGACCACCTAGCGATGCACCAGCGATCCTGACCGCGTCATATCGCTAGTCGGGATCGCTGGTGCATCGCTAGGTGTAACGGTACCTAAAAAAGGGTGCTGTCCTGAGGAGACTACCTGGAAATCGAATTACTGGTAGATTTAATTCCCTTTTTCCACAATGTCACTCCGGACAGCACACCAGGAGTAGTGCAAGAGAAATAGCAACAGGCTGAGTACAGAAGCCCTAAAGGACCAAAGTCCCGGGCAAGAGCGAGGCTAGATATAGTAACCAATCTGTAAGAGCAGAAGATACAGTTGTGGCCAAAAGTATTGACACCCCTGCAATTTTGTCAGATAATACTCAGTTTCTTCCTGAAAATGATTGCAAACACAAATTCTTTGGTATTATCTTCATTTAATTTGTCTTAAATGAAAAAACACAAAAGAGAATGAAGCAAAACATTGATCATTTCACACAAAACTCCAAAAATGGGCCAGACAAAAGTATTGGCACCCTCAGCCTAATACTTGGTTGCACAACCTTTAGCCAAAATAACTGCAACCAACCGCTTCCGGTAACCATCAATGAGTTTCTTACAATGCTCTGCTGGAATTTTAGACCATTCTTCTTTGGCAAACTGCTCCAGGTCCCTGATATTAGAAGGGTGCCTTCTCCAAACTGCCATTTTTACATCTCTCCACAGGTGTTCTATGGGATTCAGGTCTGGACTCATTGCTGGCCACCTTAGAAGTCTCCAGTGCGCTCTCTCAAACCATTTTCTAGTGCTTTTTGAAGTGTGTTTTGGGTCATTGTCCTGCTGGAAGACCCATGACCTCTGAGGGAGACCCAGCTTTCTCACACTGGACCCTACATTATGCTGCAAAATTTGTTGGTAGTCTTCAGACTTCATAATGCCATGCAGACGGTCAAGCAGTCCAGTGCCAGAGGCAGCAAAGCAACCCCAAAACATCAGGGAACCTCTGCCATGTTTGACTGTAGGGACCGTGTTTTTTTCTTTGAATGCCTCTTTTTTTCTCCTGTCAACTCTATGTTGATGCCTTTGCCCAAAAAGCTCTACTTTAGTCTCATCTGACCAGAGAACATTCTTCCAAAACGTTTTAGGCTTTTTCAGGTAAGTTTTGGCAAACTCCAGCCTGGCTTTTTTATGTCTCAGGGTAAGAAGTGGGGTCTTCCTGGGTCTCCTACCATACAGTCCCTTTTCATTCAGGCGCCGACGGATAGTACGGGTTGACACTGTTGTACCCTCGGACTGCAGGGCAGCTTGATCTTGTTTGGATGTTAGTCGAGGTTCTTTATCCAACATCCGCACAATCTTGCGTTGAAATCTCTTGTCAATTTTTCTTTTCCGTCCACATCTAGGGAGGTTAGCCACAGTGCCATGGGCTTTAAACTTCTTGATGACACTGCGCACGGTAGACACAGGAACATTCAGGTCTTTGGAGATGGACTTGTAGCCTTGAGATTGCTCATGCTTCCTCACAATTTGGTTTCTCAAGTCCTCAGACAGTTCTTTGGTCTTTTTTTTCTCCATGCTCAATGTGGTACACACAAGGACACAGGACAGAGGTTGAGTCAACTTTAATCCATGTCAACTGGCTGCAAGTGTGATTTAGTTATTGCCAACACCTGTTAGGTGCCACAGGTAAGTTACAGGTGCTGTTAATTACACAAATTAGAGAAGCATCACATGATTTTTCAAACAGTGCTAATACTTTTGTCCACCCTCTTTTTTATGTTTGGTAAGGAATTATATCCAATTTGGCTTTAGGACAATTCTTTTTGTGTTTTTTCATTTAAGACAAATTAAATGAAGATAATACCAAAGAATTTGTGTTTGCAATAATTTTCAGGAAGAAACGGAGTATTATCTGACAAAATTGCAGGGGTGTCAATACTTTTGGCCACAACTATCTTTACTGTAGGAGCACCTCACATAAGAGTATACTCTGTGAGAACAGGAAAACACTGGAGGGTGGAAGGGTCTTTTAACCTCTGTGATTGTCCCATAATAGGTCAAGGAAGGGCTACCTCCTGCTGTGCTGTCCGCAGGGAAATGAGGTCATATGCTCCCTAGAGCTGCTCACTTCGTCATTGTGGCGATGCAGGGATCGGTCACAGTCACCACTCATTATACAGTGACATGCTGTAATATCTCTCTGGCACTTTGACAACCTATTCACACTCACGCACTGCACAGTAGACTGTCAATCAATTTGCCAGGAAGAGATTGTAGTGATTTTAAGGGCTGCTTCATACATGCAAATCAGTCCGAGCACAGATTGCAATGCATGGACTGGCCATGACTCTGCCAATCAGATCATAACAAACTCAGACATATATGAAGAAGCGGTCACACTTCTGTCAGAAGACCTGTGGCCAGGCTATGCATTGCTGTCCATGCTCGGCTTGATTTGCATGGATGTCTGAAACTGCTTGTACAGCCTCCCATTCTGCTCCAATGACTGGAAGGAAGCGGCTGCAGGGAGAATAAATAATTTTCTTCCAGTAGCTGCTGTTCCAGAAAGCTAACCCCTATAGTATTGCAGGGGGCCGCTAAGAGCCTGAGTGTGCACTAATCCTGAAATTCAAGCTCTAGTGAGCAAAGTGTGCTTTGATTTCTAATGTTACAGGCAGATTCTGGCTGGGTAACACAGCTTGTAATTGCTGGCTATGGTGTGAGCTTGGGTCCTATGCTCTCCCGGTAAGGGGTGGAAGAGGGGAGAGGTATTACCTTAATACTGAACACCCTGCTATTGTGTTGCAAGGGACCGATGAGAGACTGAGTGCGCACTAATCATCAAATTCAAGTGGCTAAACTTTAGCACTTGAAGTAAGCGCTGCTCACTAATGTTACAGGAAGATGCTGACTAGGTAACAGCTGGCATTGGTGTGAGCTCGGCTCCTGTGCCCTCTCCATCAATGGGGATCTAATGCCTTTCAGTTGAGGAGTAATACCTAAATACAGAGAATGGCTTAAGAAAGAAGTGTGCATTAATATAAAGATAGGAAAAAAAAAATTCAAAAAGTTAGAAGCATTATCCAAAGTACCATTTATTATGAGTCCTTTAAATAAATATAAATGTTAATTGGATTTAACTAAAAGATATGCATTGAATTAGAAATTTAGTTTTTAGCACAAAAATATACATTCCTGATAATATGTCAGGCGGACATAAGAAAAAACCCACTGAATGGATCTTCCCACAGCTGGTGAATAACTAGGATTCTATTACTTGGTTCCGTTTCTCACGCGTTTCAGTTTATCCAGAACATAATACAGGACGCCCACAATCTCTATTGGGCACCAATGTCAGTTGTGGCACTACCCATTGCTGTATTGCAGAGAAAGCTGGCAGCTAGTCCTGAATTTCTGGTCTCGGACATGCTCAGGAAATACATAAACACGTCAATTGAAATCTGACAAAAGAAAGCTGGCTGGGACTTGTAGTTTTACAGTATATGGAGGATCACATTTCCTAGCTTATGAAATCCCATGCCTCCAGGGCTGTGTCTGAGCACATTATTGGCATTTGCATTCGTGCCAGCAGCTTGAGCCACAGGTTCCATTAGGTGTAAGACACAGATTGCTCTTTGGTAATGAAGACAGATGACATATTAGCAAGTACCATTATTACACAGTATAAATGAACTTACATGATACATAATTTTCATAATTTTTTGTAAAATATAGAAAAAGGTCACTTCAACTGCTGCATTTACTCCATTATAAAAAGTCATTCATGTTAACAAGGTTCAGGCAACCAAGAACAGAGGCACTGGTGTGACGGGAGAGAACACTCATTTCGGTCCTCTCACACCCTAGAATTGGCTTTCCAATTACGGCTGGCCTCACCCGTATTGCAACTTCTCTTACTGTAATCCTGTGCAGCCTGAGCACGAGCTAAGGAAATCGATCTGCAAGGAAGAAAAGCGTTTTGTATCAATGTAACAATACCTCCTCTACGATGGGGAGCTTCCACATTATACTGTAATGTCACGGGATACGTACGGTGTGTACGGCATAGGACATAGTTACCACTGGCAATGGACCGGGCCCACGAGCCCAAGGAACTAAAGGGGACATTCCCCTCTTAAGAGCTGTTATCGCTTTCTTACCAGTTTGGATAAAGGAACAACATTAGACAGGGGCTTGATCTCTAAAATGAATTAACGAAGATACTTTGTTGAAGACTCATAGAAATATTTGATAGAACTGGGCTGTGTTTCTAAGGTAATATCTGCTGCCTGCCATATCTATGGCCAATTCAGACATCCGCGGGACACAGCGAGGGTTCAGACTGATCTCTAGACTACCCATTGGGCTCCTTCCCAGAATGCAACACATTCATAGGCATATGTGAGGCTATTTATCTAGAGTCAGGAGACCCTCGGTCTGTCATGAAGGCACGGGTCTATAGTTGGCTGAATCCAGCCTTATAGTGCCACTCCAGGATATTTTTTTCTAATTTCAACACCGGATAGGTATCAGTAACATATGTACCCTATGTGCAGTAAAATACTCATCAGCTGCTGTCTTCCACTGTTTCTAGCATTCCTCCGGTGCCTCTCCACCATGATGTGACTGGCTGGAAGTTACTGCTAGTGGTTACTACTCGCGATGAGCAAACATGCTTGGGTGCTAACCGAGTCTTCGGCATATGTATGAGAAAAATAAATTGAAGACAGTCACTATAAATAGTTTATAGCACTGCTGTTACCTTAAACTGCAGCTTACAGTGGATATCTGCCGGAAATAGATTCATGAATGATGGGAAGGGAGAGCTTGGCCAAAAAGTTGAAGGAGCAATGAAAAGATCATAGGGGAGTATGGGTAACATCAGTCCCTAATCACATGCAGCACAACTAAATGAAATCAGGAGGGAAAAAAGAAACTGGTCAGAACCATCACAACAGGTAATATTGCCATATTAATAATTGATACATTAAATGCTTTGCCTTTAGGGGATTAGTCTTCCACTCAGACATGGAAAAGTTTCCAGTAGTTTTGAATTTTATATGAACCACAAGTGAGACTAATGTTGGCATCACACTGCTCTAATATTGTAATATACATGCATGGCAAATCTGCTCCCAGGACCAAACCTTATAAATAATGAAGATGATGTGATAAGGACAAGCTGAAGGAAGAGAGATTATTTATCACAGGGAGTGCAGTCATGGATGACCGTAAACTCACACTACTGGGCAAGATGATGAGATGACCCTAGACAGAAATGATGATACTCACTGGCATTAGTATTAACCTAGATATAAGCAGATTCAGTGCATCTCACATGCCAGCGCCAGATCACGCACGTTCTCAAGGACTCATTTACAGCAGCTGAAGTGCCACACAACCTAGCCTCCGGTTACCCAGACTACGACTGGGGCAGCAATCTGCTCACCTGTATTGTCTACACAATGCGCTTTTCTTTTTGATGATCGATTCCCTTTAACCCGTTTCCATAGAGAGATCTGTTTCATAACCACTATGAAGCCCTGAGTTGTATAAGAAAAGGTGTCTAGCTTGTGTTACCGAAAGATTTGCGATCTCATATTAAAAAAAAAAAAAAAGAAAAAAAAGCTTTCCTTCTGGAAAGGAAAGTTACAGTGTTTAGCAGAATTCAGTGGGATGTAAAGCATCGATCCAGCACATACTGAAGAATAAACCGTCTGGAAGTCCGAATGCCTTTCAGTCACTAGGGTGAAAGTGTAAAGGCCTTTATAAAGCACGTGTTCATAAAGTATAGAATTTATCAAAAAAAAAAAAATTGCACAGTGCAGCTTTAATAGTGGCAAGGTAAGAAGAGTAGTAAGAAAATAGATTCCTTCTAGCAAAAAAAAGGCAGAATTTTCATCTGTGTTGGCAATATGTGTAGGAGGAAAAAAATAAAAGAAATCAGACATGACAATCCAAAGTGCAAGGCTGGCATGTGTAAGCGCTTGGAGAGATTTCTTGGTCCAAGTACATCATGACTTATTGCATTGCTCTGCACGATCAGCTGCCTCGTCCGTGGCGTATTCCTTCTTGGGAAAGCTATAAAGCGCAATCAATCAACTCCACACAACTCACAGGAGCTGTTCATGCAAGCTGAGGAGAAAAGGGGATATCGCCCAAGGTGCCGTGCTAAAACCCCAGACTTATTGTAGAAACAGCATCGCAGTGGTTGCCATTCACACCTATAGCAGGAAACACTTCTTCTGATTCTTCTTGACCACAGGATTTAGGACAGCACGGACAGCATCTGCAAACACCTCCCTGACCCCCTCCTGGTGCAGGGCAGAGCACTCAAGATACTTCACAGCACCGATCTGTCTAGCCAGGGACGAGCCCTGCTGAGTTGTGGTAGGTGCAAGACTCTGCTCCTTTAACTTTTTAATAGTCTCTGCATCATTTCGAAGATCTCTTTTGGTACCCACAAGTAAGACTGGCACATTAGGACAGTGATGGGAAACCTCCGGGTGCCACTTGTGCCTCACATTGGCATAGGAAGACGGACTGCCAATGGAGAAGCATATTATGAACACATTGGTCTGAGGATAAGACAAGGTGCGCAGGCGGTCATATTCCTCCTGACCAGCAGTGTCCCACAGGTTAAGGCTAACCGTTCTGCCATCCACCGTCATCTGAGCACTGTAATTGTCAAATACTGTGGGGATGTACTCTTCTGGAAAGGCATTGGTGGTGTAACTGATAAGAAGGCATGTCTTCCCCACTGCTCCATCACCAACGACTACACACTTTATTGTCTGCATTCTTCATGAAGTCAAACTGTACCTGGCGACACAAGGACAACACTGTTAGCTTCCTGTTCAGGAAAACCATATATATATATAACCATATATACAAAAAAGGCCTGTGGGCATATAGGCCAAAGGGTTGACTGAAAGATAAAATGGTCAATGAAAAAAAGTTTTTTATAGTTCCAGCACACGATGTGAAAAAATTAAGAAAAGCCTTTATTTAATCCATAATTAAAAAATGCAATTCCAGTGATGATAAAAGCATGTGTAGGCTTACGCGTTTCGGATCATATTTGACCCTTAATCATAGCATAAAATACTGAATAAATGTTGCACTTATCAAGGAAAACTCTGGTTGCTTTTCCTTGATAAGTGCAACATTTATTCAGTATTTTATGCTATGATTAAGGGTCAAATATGATCCGAAACGCGTAAGCCTACACATGCTTTTATCATCACTGGAATTGCATTTTTTAATTATGGATTAAATAAAGGCTTTTCTTAATTTTTTCACATCGTGTGCTGGAACTATAAAAAACTTTTTTTCATTGAGCATTTCTCCCAGATGGGGATGGATCCACTCCGTGCACCGAGATTATGGAAAGGAGGACTGGGCAGGCTGAACCAGGTGAGCTGAAGATCTATCCTACATTGTTTGAAAGATAAAATGGGTAGTCGGGCCTCAGTAAGTGATGGCGTATAGCTAGGATATGCTCCTGGGCATTGTAGCGCTGTGGACCTTTCATTCTTAGGGTCTGTGGTGTTCCCAGATGTCAGACCCTAATGTCTAACATAAGGGACATGCCATCATTTACAGAGATGGTTATACCCCTTATCATATGACACAAATACCTATCACTCATATTATGGGGGTTAGCGTTGCCACTTTACAGAATCCTGATAACACCATACTTTAAAGTTGATAGTCTCAAGATTCACATACTTGTTATCCATCTTTATCATAAGTCATGCATGATTGATGCCCTTAAAGAGTGGTGGGATACTACATCCAAACATTCTTGGGTGCAAATGGAAAAATCCAACACCAAACTCCACTCTACTAGACTAATGATGGAGGCGGAGATCTAACACCCAGGATCACAGTCTTGCTCGCTTCCTGTGATGGAACACACCCTCAAAATGTGGAAAGAGTTGATCTCTAGAAAGCTGATACACATCCCGTTGAAATATGTCTCATTTAAAAGCTTTGAAGATTCACATACTTGTGACCTATAGAGTATTTCTACATGTTCCACTTTTTTGGGACATATTAAAGGCTAAGTTGACATTGCTTTTTACCCTGACGTCAGTGGCTGTGTCAGGGCTCCTGTATGAATCCTTGGGCAATGGGCTTCGTTCATCAGAGCTGATGGACCATTGACTGTGATGATGTAGACGGGGTCACTGTATGCTCTGTTGTACATTTTCTGCCGATGCGCCTATCCTTGTGGTGGACACCAAACAGTGTTCGACTGCATCTTGGTGTCCTCCTCAAATAGGCGCTTACTGCTGAAAACGATGTCCGTCAGAGCATGTAGTGACCCTCTCTGCACCATCACATTCAATGGGCTCATCAATGCAGTTTTCTAGGACTTCAGACATAAGCGGACGGAGCCACTGACTTGAGAGTAAAAAGCAATGTGAACAAAGCCTTAGGCACCACAGTGTAATAATAGATTAACCTTTCTTTAAAGTTAGAGGGAAGAATGTGAAACATCTGTGTAAACTAACCAAACTGCAGTAACACTTAGCACTGACCATTAGTAATTAGCTAAAGTCAATGAGCACATTCCTCTTATTAAATCCATTAAGAAAAGTCACATGAAAACCTGTGTTCAATGCAGTCATCTGTGATTGCGTCCATAAAAGCCATCTGCAGGGACATACTGGAAGGTCAACGGGAGAGGAAGTCATTGGTATATCAAGATAAGATGGCGGAACTCCATCCTGCCAGATGTCATAGCACCACAAGTCCCATACTTTTCAGTAGTATTTCCATACAGCCTGCTGTTAGCTCAGAACATTCATCCTGCAATCAGGCTGAAGTGTGCAGATTAAACATATAATTACATTATGTGTAATACCAGCATTAGATTATAATTGGATTTGTGTCAAGCTGATACCTCAGAGCTTTACCAACTTATGTTAAAGGGAAACTGTCAGCTCATTAATGCTGCCAAAACCCTGGGCATCATGAATCAGATCCTGGCTGCACAACTGATGCTGGGTATATTATTCTCTGCAACATTCCGGCATTTTAGAGAGTATATAGTCAGAAGATCTATAGCGAGAAACCTGTCAAGCATCTCTATCAGCGCCGGGAAGAGCCGGCCCAAGGGGCTAGTCTCGTCTCCGGCTATGGTCCGCGGCTGAATCCTCTATTTTCTCTGAAATGCTCTGGTTCTGTGCCTTGCTACAATTGTGCAGCCGGGCTCCGACGAAAGCTGCCTGTATTTTGGGCAGCATTGATCAGTTAACAGGTTATTCTTTAATTAAGTTTATGAGAAAATAGTCCCATTGGTGTACTGTGTTCCCCCACTGACTGCCAGAACCTGAGGGATGCCATCCAACACATACCTCGGGAGGGGTGGGGTGGGGGCTGGTGTCGAAACAAAAGACAATTACTGACAGTCGTTAGTTTCTGGTTTATTTCACCTTTATCTCTATTAAAGGTTCTTATCAATTGACCACCAAAAAGTAAAGGGGGTTTTACACAGCGATATCGCTAGCAATATCGCTAAAACGTCACTGGTTTTGTGACGTTATAGCGATATCGCTGTGTGTGATACTTACCTCCGACCGGCTCCCCCGCTGTCCATCGCTGATCGGGCAGCTCCATTTCTCGTCGTCAGCTTCCTGCTGGGCTTCCTGCTGTGACGACGAGCGACGCTGGACGTCAGGATCGCTGTGTGTGAAAGGTAAGTATCGTGCGCTGCATCGCTGCTGCATCGCTGTGAGATCTTTCTATGTGAAAGCTCACTAGCGATCATTTAGCGATGCACCAGCGATCCTGACCGGGTCGGATCGCTGGTGCATCGCTAAATGTAAAAGGGCCTTAACACTGAGGATGCAGCACTGCGCCTGCATAGGTGCTTGTCCTCCATTACAAACAATACCTCTTTTGTAGTGATCTGATGTGCCAACTATGAGAAATCTAGTGCAGGAACCATAAACAAATAAAGCTGGACGTGCACTTCGGAGGGTCACTGTACTGGGACTGCTTCTTCCCAGTGACACACGCCCTCAGTGCACTTCCAGCCTGATTTGCATATCGTTAGATTTATCATGGTTTGCACATCAGATCACTACAAAAGAAGTTCTTCATTGGTGCAAAATACCTTATACAGCCTTACCTTTACTTCACTGTAAGGCTGGGGCTACACGGTGACTTTGGCCGCCACATAGACCGAGCAGCCAAAGATTGCTATTTGCTGCTGCTACAGAGCAGGTGAGTGGAGTCGCATTGGGACCCCTAGGGGACCGCAACATGAATATAGCAGAAACTCAGACCCAGCTTCCATGCAGCCCCAGCCTGATTGGCATTTTGTCGCTGGCAGAATGACATTTTTTCATTGGCTTCTTAGAAAACACTACAAACAATAAGGCTACAAATATTCTGTTCTCATTTTTGCAAAAATTGTCTGATACTAGAACCCAAACCTGCTGTAACTGCCCAATATGGAGATGCAGCACCTGAGAGAACTGACACATATTGAGCAGTCAGATAATAAAATGCCAGGGTGGTACACAAACTACAGGAGGACAACTGGGGAAAGTCAAATTGGCTGCAGAAATAAAATTGCCCCCACACTTATCAGTGATTCTGATATCGGGGAAGTGTGAGAGCTTCACAAAAGGGCTGCATGTTACAATAGGAACATAAGCAATACTTACCCATCCTACACCTGGCCCCCCACCAATCCTGCAGTACCGACATTGTGCACATCATTCACACAGGCATGAGCAGTAAGACCAGGTCCACAGTGGTTTCACTAATGGTGGACGAACCAGTGCAGGTTCAGGGGGCACCACTGGAGCAAGGAAATGAATCCATGAAGAACTGACATTTATGAACACATTTTGTGCCAATGTGCGCGCGTGGATATGCCGGTGTATATAGTGGGTACGCAAAGTATTCAGACCCCTTTAAATTTTTCACTCTGTTTCTTTGCAGCCATTTGGTAAATTCAAAAAAGTTCATTTTTTTCTCATTAATGGACACTCTGCACCCCACTTGGACTAAGAAAAAAAAAACAAACAAAAAAAACAAAATGTAGAAACTTTTGCAAAATTTATTGAAAAAGAAAAACAAATATCACATGGTCATAAGTATTCACACTCTTTGCTCAGTATTGAGTAGAAGCACCCTTTTGGGCTAGTACAGCCATGAGTCTTCTTGGGAATGATGCAACAAGTTTTTCACACCTGGATTTGGGGATCCTCTGCCATTCTTCCTTGCAGATCCTCTCCAGTTCTGTCAGGTTGGATGGTGAACTGCCATTTTCAGTTTTCTCCAGAGATGTTCAATTGGGTTTAGGTCAGGGGTCTGGCTGGGCCAGTGAAGAATGGTCACAGAGTTGTTCTGAAGCCACTCCCTTGTTATTTTAGCTGTGTGCTTAGGGTCATTGTTTTGTTGGAAGGTGAACCTTCGGCAAAATCTGAGGTCCAGAGCACTCTGGAAGAGGTTTTCATCCATGATGTCTCTGTACTTGGCCGTATTCATGTTTCCTTCAATGGAAGTCATCTTGTCCCTGAAGCGGAAAAACACCCCCATAGCATGATGTTGCCACCATGTTTCACTGTTGGGATTGTATTGGGCAGGTGATGAGCAGTGCTTGGTTTTCTCCACACATACCGCTTAGAATTATCACCAAAAAGTTCTCTCTTTGTCTCATCAGACCAGAGAATCTATTTCTCATAGTCTGGGAGTCCTTCATGTGTTTTTTTTTTTTTTTTAGCAAACTCTATGCAGGATTTCATATGTCTGGCACTGAGGAGAGGCTTCTGTCAGGCCACTCTGCCATAATGTAACAACTGTTGGAGGGCTGCAGTGATAGTTGACTTTGTGGAACTTTCTCCCATCTACCTACTTTCACTGTTGGGACTGTATTGGGCAGGTGATGAGAAGTGCCTGGTTTTCTCCATCTCCCTACTGCATCTATGGAGCTCAGCCACAGTGATCTTGGGGTTCTTTACCTCTCTCACGATTGCACAGTTTGGCTGGACGGCCAGATCTAGGAAGACTGCTAGTGGTCCCAAACTTCTTCCATTTAAGGATTATGGAGGCCACTGTGCTCTTAGGAACCTTGAGTAATGCAGAAATTCTTTTGTAACCTTGGCCAGAATTGTGGCAAGGCACAGATCTGTCTCTGAGCTCCTTGGCCAGTTCCTTTGACCTCATGATTCTCATTTGGTCTGACATGCACTGTGAGCTCTTATATAGATAGATGTGTGCCATTACAAATCAAGACAGTTTAATTAAACACAGCTGGACTCCAGTGAAGGAGTAGAAACATCTCAAGAAGGATCACAAGGAAATGGACAGCATGTGACGTAAATATGAGTGTCTGAGCAAAGGGTCTGAATACTTATGACCATGTGATTTCAGTTTCTTTTTTAATAAATTTGCACAAATTTCTACATTTCTGGGTTTTCCTTGGTCAAGATGGGGTGCAGAGTTTATATTAATGAGGAAAAAAAATTAACTTTTTGAATTTACCAAATGGCTGCAATGAAACAGAGTGAAAAATTTAAAGGGGTCTGAATAATTTCACTGTATGAACGCACATGTGAGTGCGCGTGGGGATGTGCCGATGTACTTGCCGATGCATGTGGACATGTCCATCTGGCGTGCGTGCGTGTGTCTGTCTGTGTCCATCCGGTGTGCGTGCGTGTGTCTGCCTGTGTCCTTCAGGCGTGCGCGCGTCTGTGTGTGGGCGTGTCCATCTGGCGTGTGCGCGTCGGCGTGTCCATCCGGCGTGTGTGCGTCGGCGTGTGGGCGTATCCATCCGGCATGTGCGCGTGTCCATCCGGCGTGTCCATCCGGCGTGTGCGCGTCGGCGTGTCCATCCGGCGTGTGCGCGTCGGCGTGTCCATCCGGCGTGTGCGCGTCGGCGTGTCCATCCGGCGTGTGCATCCGGCGTGTGCCCATCCGGCATGTGGGCTGATGTGTCTGCATGTGGGCTGATGTGTCTGCATGTGGGCTGATGTGTCTGCATGTGGGCTGATGTGTCCATTAGGCGTGCACGTGTCTGTGTTAGGATGTGTCCATCAGGCATGCGCGTGTCTGTCTGTGCCAGTGTCCATCCTGCGCGTGTGAGTGTCGATGTATATCTGTGTGTCGGTGTGTACGCATATGTATGTGTATATCTGTGTGTACGCATATGTATGTGTATATCTGTGTGTACGCATATGTATGTATATCTGTATATATCTGTGTGTGTATATATGTGTATGTATATCTGTCTGTGTGTATGTATGTATTTGTGTATGTGTGCGTATGTATGTGTATATCTGTATGTGTGTATATATATATATATATATATATATATATATATGTGTATGTATCTGTGTGTATGTATATGTGTATACATATACATACACACCAGTGAAGAATGGTCTTCACTGTGTGTACATATGTATAGCTGTGTGTATATCTGTGTGTACATGTGTGTGCACATGTATATCTGTGTGTGTATATATATGTGTATATCTGTATGTATATCTGTGTATGTATATGCATATCTGTCTGTGTGTATGTATGTGTGCGGGTATGTATGTGTATATCTGCGTGCGCGCATATGTATGTGTATATCTGTCTGTGTGTATGTATATTGTGTTTGTGTATGTATCTGTGTGTATGTATATCTGTGTATATGTATGTATATCTGTGTGCATATATATATGTGTATATCTGTGTATATGTATGTATATCTGTGTGCATGTCTGTGCGCATATGCGTATGTCTGTGCGCATATGCATATGTGTATATCTGTGTGTATGTATCTGTGTATATCTGTGTGTGTACATGTGTATATCTGTGTGTGTACATGTGTATATCTGTGTGTATGTATCTGTGTATATCTGTGTGTGTACATGTGTACGTACTGTGTACGTACTGTGTGTGTACATGTGTGTGCATATGTATATATCTGTGTGCATATATATGTATATGTGTATATCTGTGTGTATGTATATGTATGTATATGTATGTGTGCATTTCTGTGTGTGCGTATGCATGTATATCTGTGTATGTGTGTGTGCGCATATGTATGTGTATATCTGTCTGTGTATGTATATGTGTATATTTGTGTGTATATATATGTATATTGTGTGTGTTTGTGTATGTATATGTGTATATCTGTGTGTGCATATGTATATCTGTGTGTATGTATGTATATTGTGTGTTTGTATCTGTGTATATCTGTGTGTGCATATATATATGTATATGTGTATCTGTGTGTATATTGTGTGTGTTTGTATCTGTGTATATGTATAGCTGTGTGTGTATATATATATATGTATGTATAAGTGTATATGTATGTATATTGTGTGTGTGTTTGTATGTATTTGTGTATATCTGTGTGTGTGTATATTGTGTGTGTTTGTATCTGTGTATATCTGTGTGTATATGTATATCTGTGTGTGTATATATATATGTGTGTATCTGTGTGTATATTGTGTGTGTTTGTATCTGTGTATATGTATAGCTGTGTGTATATATATATATATATATATATATATATATGTATGTATAAGTGTATATGTATGTATATTGTGTGTGTGTTTGTATGTATTTGTGTATATCTGTGTGTGTATGTATATTGTGTGTGTTTGTATCTGTGTATATCTGTGTGTATATGTATATCTGTGTGTGCATATATATATATGTATATGTGTGTATATTGTGTGTGTTTGTATCTGTGTATATGTATAGCTGTGTGTGTATATATATATGTGTGTATCTGTGTGTATATTGTGTGTGTTTGTATCTGTGTATATGTATAGCTGTGTGTATATATATATATATATATATGTATGTATAAGTGTATATGTATGTATATTGTGTGTGTGTTTGTATGTATTTGTGTATATCTGTGTGTGTGTATGTATATTGTGTGTGTTTGTATCTGTGTATATCTGTGTGTATATGTATATCTGTGTGTGCATATATATATATGTATATGTGTGTATATTGTGTGTGTTTGTATCTGTGTATATGTATAGCTGTGTGTGTGTATATATATATGTATGTATAAGTGTATATGTATGTATATTGTGTGTGTGTTTGTATTTGTGTATATCTGTGTGTATGTATGTGTCGGTGCTGGTGTGTGAACATCATCTATATGTCTTTCCTCCGGTAGCTCAGCAGCCCGGACTGCGGCTCTCCTCCATGCCCGGCTGCCACCACCCCGGAGATTACCTGACACTCTTCCCCTCTCAGCAGAGCCAGCACCTATCCACATCGGATCCGCCCCTCGGACACTCCCACCCTGGCACTAGGTGCCCCCAGCACAGCCAGGACACGGGAGCCCCCCGACTCACCCAGCAGCCTCTCCTGAACCCCGCAGCGCGCTCCTGTTTCGTGGGCAGCGTCTGACTACAGGAGAACCGCACCCAGCCCGGGGCCTCACTGTCCTCCGAGGACTTCCTGGTCTCACTGGCTCCGCTTCACTTCCTGTACCGGCCCTGGGCGGCTACTAGAACCGAACATCCGGGGCCAAGCACTGTGACACAGCCGCCGCAGTGTACCCAGGGTAATGTAGTTCCACAGTGAGCCCAGTGCATGCTGGGAGAACGTCACACTACAGAAGGAATTGGATAAATCCGCTGGTCGGCGCTGTGCGCACAGCAATAATCCGTGACTGCAGGATACGATGTTTAGGGCTGGGCTGTTGGTCCTGGGGCCAGGGCCGGTTTCAGATAAATTGGGGCCCTGGGCAAAAGTTTAAAGTGCTCACATATTGCACCATCATAGAGGAACGTTTTGGCTGTACTTACATGCACTGATCTTAGGCTAGTTTCACACTAGCGTTTTTTTGCGCTGCGTTTTTGCGCAGTGCAAACGCATACAAAAATCGCATCGTGCGTTTTGTATGCGTTTGCTGCTTTTTTGCGCATGTGTTTTAACCATTTTTTAGCCATTTTTACTCTTAAAACGCATGCGATTTTAAACGCAGACGTGCGCATATCCATGCGCACATCTGTGTTCCCATAGACTGTAATGTGTTTTTTTGCGCATTCCGTGCGCATGCGTTTTTTTGAGACAGGTCGGGCGGACCAAAAATGCAACAGGTAGCGTCCGGTGCGCTTGGGCGCACACTACAAAAAAAAGCATGCGCACGTAAAACGCGTGCAAACGCTAGACCATGCGCACCCATGTTAAAGATAGGGGAAAAGGACGCATGCGCATGTATGCGCAAAAACGCAGCGCAAAAAAACGCTAGTGTGAAACCAGCCTTAGGCTGTTAAATGAGTGTGATCAACGATATTGAAGTCACTTGACGCATTTTTCCCAGCCTCTTTATACTGGCTGGGGACAGAATGATTACTAGTAGAACAACCTGTCCCCATACAGCAGGGGTGGGGAACCTTTTTTCTGCCGAGGGCCATTTGGAATTTTATAATAGCGATCGGGGGCGCATAAAATTATTAATAATGATGAGTGAGTATACTCATTGCTCGGGTGTCCTCTGAGTATTTTGGCGTGCGCGGAGATTTAGTTTCTGTTGACGCATTTGCATGATTTGCAGCTGCTGGTCAGCCTGAAAACGTGGGGATTCCTTAACAAACAGGCATTCCTCACATGCATTCAGGCTGTCCAGCAGCCATAAATCATGCAGCTTAGGCGACGAAAACTAAATCTCTGAGGTCCCCAATAGGCAGGTAAATGTTCCCAATAGGCAGGCAAATGTCACTATGCAGCACAGGTCCCCATTAGACAGCACAGGTCCCCAATAGGCAGCACAGGTCCCCCAATAGGAAGGTAACTGTCCCCAATAGGCAGGAAAATGTCCCCAATAGGCAGGTAAATGTCCCCATTAGGCAGCACAGGTCCCCATTAGGCAGCACAGGTCCCCATTAGGCAGCACAGGTCCCCATTAGGCAGCATAGGTTCCCAATAGGCAGGCAAATGTCCCCATTAAGCAGCACAGGTCCCCAATAGGCAGCACATGTCCCCATTAGGCAGCATAGGTCCCCAATAGGCAGGCAAATGTCCCCATTAGGCAGCACAGGTCCCCAATAGGCAGCACATGTCCCCATTAGGCAGCACAGGTCCCCTTTAGGCAGCACAGGTCCCCAATAGGCAGGCAAATGTCCCCATTAGGCAGCACAGGTCCCCATTAGGCAGCACATCTCCCCAATAGGCAGCACAGGTCCCCATTAGGCAGCACAGGTCCCCATTAGGCAGCACATTTCCCCAATAGGCAGCACAGGTCCCCATTAGGCAGCAAATACTGACCTGGTGTTGAACACAGTGATTCCTGGATGGCCCCCAGGCCCCGCACCGCACACACAGCAGCACACGGTCACCACCGCACCGGTGACTGGGGTGATGAAGATGGCAGGCTGGGGTGATGAAGAAGGCAGGCCGGGGAGGCAGGCCGCAGACCAGTCCAGCGCAGCTCACACTCTGGCGCGCGGTTACTTGTCCTCTTCATTAGTATCAGTGCGCAGGGGCCGCTGGGGTCCAGCGGGGTGTGCTCAGTCCCCTTCAGTGCGTGCACGTATCAGTGTGCGGTATCCAGTGGGAGGGGCTAGGAAGCAGAGCAAGAGTGCTCCTCTGCTCCTCTGGCTCCTGCAACAAGGTACCCAATCGTGGCTCTGGAGCGGCTGCGGGCCTGATCAAATGATATGGCGGGCCGTATACGGCCTGCAGGCCGGACGTTCCCCATCCCTGCCATACAGTATATCAGCAGCACATCTGCAGTTTTCACAAGGCGAAGTGTTGCTGAGAACAATTATTTCTGTTCTTACATAAACAATACAATTGATCTTTTAGTATAGTGTTCCCATAGTCCTCCACATGGTATAATGCACTCCCCATAGTCCTCCATATACAATAATGTGCCCCATCGTCCTCCATATAGAATAGTGCACTCCCAATAGTCTTCCATATAGTATAATGTGCCCCATAGTGATCCATACAGTATAATACACACCCCATAGTCCTCCACATAGTACAATGCACCCGCCATAGTCCTCTATATACAATAATGTGCCCCATAGTCCTCCATATAGAATAATGCACTCCCAATAGTCCTCCATATAGTATAATGCGCCCCTGTCATGTCGGACGCTGTTCACACCACAGCATCCGGCAGGCAGAGGTAGTTCCACCTCCAGCCACTATAGCCTCAGTGGCGCCGGTTTGATCTTCAGGCTCTCGGGGGGTTAATCCTGCTGGAGACCAGGTTGGAAGGTTAGTCACGCCCACGGTCTTTAAATAGTCATACTGGCATATGGGCGTCGCCGATTATAGCTTGTGTTTCATACCAAGTGGTTCCGGTCTGGAGTGGAGGTGTTCAAGAGAGAGAGATTCATATCTGGTGTCGTATGATCCGTCGTTATCCTTTCTCCTTCCCATATTTGTGTTTAGTTGTGCCCTGTTCACATTACTGTTTATTCCTGTGTGTGTGCGGCGCAGTGCAGTTTAAGTTCTCCCTGTCTGTCATTATTTGTGTGGGAACTTTGGTGGTGTGACTCCTCACTGGGTGGAGGGTGGAGGGTTAAGTGCAGGGCTGAGCAGGAGATAAGGAAAGGTCGGAGGCTCAGGCATTTGCACCTTCAGCAAAAACCCTGGGTTGAGGGTCAGACAGGGTTTCCCCTAGTAAAAGGGACACCACAGGGGCCCCGGGTATTTCAGCCTTAGTTGAACTAAGCCCCCGTGACATTATAATCGGCCCACATTTTTTCAGGAGTCCATGGATCCATTAGATTCCATAACCCGCCAGTTGGCGGCGCTGTCCATACAGGTCTCCGAGTTGAAAGGGGCAGTTCAGCAGCAGGGCCTGGTAGTAGCAAAGGTGCAAACGGCATCTGCAGGTATCGGTGCAGAGCCGAAGTTTCCGCTGCCAGAACGATTTTCAGGCGATCGCAGCAAATTTGTCGTATTTCGGGAGGCCTGCAAATTATACTTCCGCATGCGGCCAATCTCCTCAGGTAATGAGGCCCAGCGAGTAGGGCTGGTGTTGTCATTACTGAGTGGTGACCCCCAAGCATGGGCATTTTCCTTACCAGCTGACTCTGCTACATTTCATTCGGTCGATAATGTTTTTTCTGCCCTCGGGCTCATTTACGATGACCCTGACCGACTGGCTCTAGCGGAATCTAAAATCCGCGCCCTCCGCCAGGGGGAGCGCTTGGCAGAAGACTATTGTTCGGAATTTCGCCGCTGGGCTGTAGACACACAGTGGAATGACCCAGCACTGCGGAGCCAGTTTATTCATGGGGTATCAGGGAGGGTGAAACAAGCCCTCCTGATGTATGAGACTCCGGCATCATTGGAGTCTGCCATGAGTTTGGTGATACGTATTGATCGCCGTTTTCGTCAGGGGGCACAGGAGACGCTACCTCTGGGGGAAAACAGAGGTGCAGGTGTGGTTGAAGTAGATGAGTCCCCTGAACCTATGCAGATTGCTGGCGTGGCACAGGTTCAGCCTCGCGCTCCGGGATTCCGGAAGCCCGGAGCATGTTTCTACTGTGGTAAAGGAGGTCATTATGTTAACGTTTGCCCGGTACTACCTAAGAGGGTCACACCGGCGGAAAACTGTTAAGCTCAGAGGGTATGGAGGAGACCCAACTGAGCGTATGCATATCCTCCATGATGGTATCTCAATGTATGCTCCCTGCCAAGGTTATTATCGCCGGCAGAGAGCTACCTATATCAGTGTTTGTGGATAGCGGTTCCGCCACCAATCTCATAGATGAGGAGTTTGCACACACCGCCGGGTTTAAGATCGAAAAACTTCCTCACCCCATACAGGTGGTGACCATTAATGCTGTTCCCCTCCCTCAAGGGGAGATTACTGAGTTTGTGGCAGAGGTGAAACTCCACATTGGGGTCCTACATTCTGAGTCGGTTACATGTAGGGTCCTCCGTAATCTCCCAGCTCAAATGGTCCTGGGTTTTCCATGGCTGTCCAGGCACAACCCGGTAATTGATTGGAAAACTCAGGACATAGTACAATGGAGTGGTTTCTGCCAAGACAATTGCTTGGCCACATGTGTGTCCGCCGTGACGCCCAGCCTGCCGGAGGCTTTGCAGGATTTCGCGGATGTTTTCTCTGAGAAGGGTTGCTCAGAACTGCCTCCACATAGAGCCTATGACTGTGCTATTAGGTTAAAACCCGGGGCCAAATTACCTAAGGCCAGGATGTTTAATATTTCTGGTCCTGAGAGACAAGCTCTGAAAGACTACATCGCGGAGAGTCTGAGCAAAGGTCACATCCGGCCTTCGTCCTCGCCTGTAGCCGCGGGGTTTTTCTTCATTAAGAAGAAAGATGGGGGGTTATGCCCGTGTCTGGATTTCCGAGAGTTAAACCAGATTACTATCCGTGATCCCTACCCAATGCCGTTGATCCCGGATTTGTTCAACCAGGTAGCGGGGGCGAAATGGTTTTCCAAGCTGGACCTCAGGGGGGCGTATAACCTCATAAGGGTCCGTCAGGGGGATGAGTGGAAGACGGCGTTTAACACTCCTGAGGGTCATTTTGAGAGTCTGGTTATGCCGTTTGGGTTGACCACCGCGCCTGCCGTTTTCCAACATTTTATTAATGATGTATTTGCTCATGTCCTGGGGAGATTTGTGATTGTATACCTGGATGATATCCTCATTTATTCTAGCGATAGGGACACTCATTTGGAGCATGTTAGGCAGGTGTTACAGTTGCTCCGGGAGAACCAGCTCTATGCTAAGCTGGAAAAATGTTTATTTTTTGTCCAGGAGTTGCCCTTTTTGGGATATATTGTGTCCGCAGCAGGTTTTAAAATGGACACCGCTAAGGTGCAAGCGGTGTTGCAATGGGAGAGGCCGGAGAGTCTGAAAGCACTCCAGCGGTTCCTTTGGTTTGCGAATTATTATAGGAAATTTATAAAACACTTTTCGACTGTCGCCAAACCGCTCACGGACATGACAAAGAAGGGTGCCGATCTGGCGAACTGGCCTGAGGTGGCTATACGTGCATTTGAGCGTCTGAAGAATAGTTTTGCTTCATTTACAGGATGAAAATGATGAAATGGTAAGACAGGATGTTGAGAAGGCTGAACTTTTAAATTCCTATTTTGCATCTGTTTTCTCTCAGAAAGGAAATGCAACATCAACTGTTATTCACTGTCCTATTAAGGGAATAGAAGAATCCAGGATATCTATAAACAGAAAGATAGTGAGGAAACACTTAGCTAACCTAAATGAATTCAAGTCTCCAGGTCCAGATGAATTACACCCCAGAGTACTGAAGGAGATAGCAGAAGAAATTTTTGAACCCCTCTCCATAATCTTTGAAAATTCTTGGAGAACAGGAGAAGTGCCAGAAGACTGGAGAAGAGCAAATGTTGTTCCTATCTTCAAAAAGGGGAAGAAGGTGGACCCAGGCAACTATAGGCCGGTGAGTCTGACTTCTATACCAGGAAAGATCTTTGAACAAATTATTAAACAACATGTATGTCAATACCTGGATAAGAATGAAGTGATTAAACAGAGTCAGCATGGGTTTCTAACTAATAAGTCATGTCAGACTAACTTAATTTCCTTCTATGACGGTATCACTGATTGGGTGGATCAAGGAAATGCTGTAGATATAGTATATCTTGACTTCAGCAAAGCATTTGACAAAGTCTCTCATACAATCCTTATTGAAAAAATGACTAAGTATGGAATGGACAAGGCAACTGTTAGGTGGATTCATAACTGGCTTAGTGATCGGACCCAAAGAGTGGTCGTAAATGGCTGCACATCCAGTTGGAAGAATGTCTCAAGTGGGGTACCACAGGGCTCTGTCCTGGGCCCTGTATTGTTCAACATCTTTATCAACGATTTAGATGAAGGAATTGAGGGTAAACTGATTAAATTTGCTGATGACACAAAGCTAGGAGGGATAGCTAATACTAGAGAAGAGAGAGAGAGGATTCAAAAAGATTTAAATAAACTGGAGAAGTGGGCAGCAACTAACAGAATGGTTTTTAACAGGGAGAAATGCAAAGTACTACATCTGGGCAATAAAAATGAAAAAAGCATATATAGAATGGGAGGAATAGGGCTAAGTGACAGCACATGTGAAAAAGACTTGGGTATACTAATAGATCACAGACTGAATATGAGTCAACAGTGTGATGCAGCAGCAAAAAAGGCAAATGCAATTCTAGGATGTATTAACAGAAGCATACAGTCTAGATCACGTGAAGTCATTATTTCCCTCTACTCCTCTTTGGTCAGACCTCATCTGGAATATTGTGTCCAGTTTTGGGCACCACATTTTAAAAAAGACATCAACAAACTGGAGCAAGTTCAGAAAAGAGCGACCAGAATGGTGACCGGTCTGCAAACCCTGTCTTATGAGGAAAGGTTGCAGGATTTGGGAATGTTTAGTTTGCAAAAGAGAAGACTGAGAGGAGACTTAATAGCTGTCTACAAATATCTAAAGGGCTGTCACATTGTAGAAGGATCAACTTTATTCTCATTTGCACAAGGAAAGACTAGAAGCAATGGGATGAAACTGAATGGGAAGAGACACAGATTAGATATTAGAAAAAACTTTTTGACAGTTAGAGTGATCAATGAGTGGAACAGGCTGCCACGAGAAGTGGTGAGTTCTCCTTCAATGGAAGTCTTCAAACAGAGGCTGGACAGACATCTGACTGGGATGATTTAGCGAATCCTGCTTTGAGCAGGGGGTTGGACCAGATGGCCCAGGAGGTCCCTTCCAACTCTACGATTCTATGATTCTATGATTCTATGATTCTATGATTCTATGAAGAAGCCCCCATTCTGGTGCAACCAGACGTGTCTAAACCTTTTGTGGTAGAGGTTGATGCGTCGGAGGTGGGAGTGGGGGCAGTACTGTCTCAAGGCTCGTCCTTGAGCGAGATGCATCCATGCGTCTACTTCTCCAAGAAGCTGTCGCCGGCCGAACGGAATTATGATATCGGCAACAGGGAGTTGTTGGCCATCAAACTGGCTTTTGAGGAATGGCGACACTTCTTGGAGGGGGCGGCTCACCAGGTCACAGTTATCACCGACCATAAGAATCTTCTCTACCTGGAGTCGGCCAAGCGTCTGTCTCCTAGGCAGGCTCGCTGGGCATTGTTTTTTACTCGTTTCAATTTTCTTGTGACGTACCGTCCCGGGGCTAAAAACACCAAGGCGGATGCTTTGTCTAGGTGTTTTCCGGGGGGAGAACCTCGGGAAGAGCCGGTACCCATCCTCCAGAAAGGGGTAGTGGTCTCGGCTCTCACGACTGAGGTAGAGGCGGAGATTGCCGAGGCCCAAGAGGAGGTACCACCAGGACTTCCCGCCAACAAATCATTTGTACCCCTGCATCTTCGGCCTAAGGTGTTGAAGGAACACCACGATTCGGTACTGGCTGGTCACCCAGGGGTGAAGGGCACCTTAGAGCTGGTATCGCGTCGTTTCTGGTGGCCCAAAATCCGGCAGGACGTGGTCTCGTACGTGGCAGCTTGCATCACGTGCGCTAGGGCTAAGTCACCCCGAACCCGTCCTGCTGGCACGCTACAGCCTCTGGGGGTACCCAATAGGCCATGGACAGAAATCTCCATGGATTTTATCACTGACTTGCCAGCCTCGGCAGGGAACACGGTCATCCTGGTGGTGGTTGACCGTTTTTCAAAGATGGCGCATTTTGTGGCGTTGTCCTCTTTGCCCAATGCTAAGACGTTGGCTCAGGTATTTGTGAAGGAGGTGGTCAGACTCCACGGAGTACCGTCTGACATAGTATCTGATAGGGGTACGCAATTTGTGGCGAGGTTTTGGAAAGCTTTTTGCTCTAGGTTGGGGATCAAGTTGTCACATTCATCGGCGTTTCATCCACAGTCTAATGGACAAACTGAGCGCATGAACCAAAATCTAGAACAGTATTTACGATGCTTTGTGTCCGACAACCAGGAGGAGTGGTCTACTTTCCTTCCTCTGGCCGAATTCGCATTAAATAATCACCGCCAAGAGTCATCAGGAGAGTCTCCATTCTTTTGTGTGTACGGTCAACATCCTCAGTTTTGTACCTTACGTCAGGGTGACTCCGGGGGTGTCCCGGAGGAGGATCAGCTAGGAGCCCAATTGTCATCAGTCTGGAGGCGGGTGAAACAGCGTTTGTTGAGCATGAGTGCCAGGTACAAACGGGTGGCTGACAGTAGACGCGTGCCAGGTCCGGACCTGTGTGTGGGTGAATGGGTGTGGTTAGCTACGAAGAACATAAAACTCAAAATCCCATCTTTAAAACTGGGTCCAAGGTTTATTGGGCCTTTTAGGATTTCTGCCATCATTAACCCAGTGGCTTATCGGTTGGAACTTCCTGCAGTGTACAGAATACATAACGTTTTTCACAGGGCTTTATTGAAAAAGGTGGTAGGCTTGGTGGACACGACGCCGATGCCACCTCCAGTCATGGTGGATGGCGAGTTAGAGTTCGAGGTCGCCAAGGTGGTGGACTCTCGAGTAGTACGCCGTACTCTTCAGTATTTAGTGCACTGGCGGGGGTATGGTCCAGAGGAGAGGTCTTGGGTTCCAGCCTCAGACATACATGCGGATCGGCTGGTCAGTTCTTTTCACCGTCGTCATCCGGACAAGCCGGGTCCTATGAGTCTTGAGGGCCCTGGGGTCCCTCGTAGAAGACGGGGTACTGTCATGTCGGACGCTGTTCACACCACAGCATCCGGCAGGCAGAGGTAGTTCCACCTCCAGCCACTATAGCCTCAGTGGCGCCGGTTTGATCTTCAGGCTCTCGGGGGTTAATCCTGCTGGAGACCAGGTTGGAAGGTTAGTCACGCCCACGGTCTTTAAATAGTCATACTGGCATATGGGCGTCGCCGATTATAGCTTGTGTTTCATACCAAGTGGTTCCGGTCTGGAGTGGAGGTGTTCAAGAGAGAGAGATTCATATCTGGTGTCGTATGATCCGTCGTTATCCTTTCTCCTTCCCATATTTGTGTTTAGTTGTGCCCTGTTCACATTACTGTTTATTCCTGTGTGTGTGCGGCGCAGTGCAGTTTAAGTTCTCCCTGTCTGTCATTATTTGTGTGGGAACTTTGGTGGTGTGACTCCTCACAGGGTGGAGGGTGGAGGGTTAAGTGCAGGGCTGAGCAGGAGATAAGGAAAGGTCGGAGGCTCAGGCATTTGCACCTTCAGCAAAAACCCTGGGTTGAGGGTCAGACAGGGTTTCCCCTAGTAAAAGGGACACCACAGGGGCCCCGGGTATTTCAGCCTTAGTTGAACTAAGCCCCCGTGACAGCCCCATAGTGATCCATACAGTATAATACACACCCCATAGTCCTCCACATAGTATAATGCACACGCCATAGTCCTCCATATAGTATAATCTGACCCATAGTCCTCCACATAGTATAATGTGCCCCATAGTGATCCATACAGTATAATACACACTCCACAGTCCTCCACATAGTATAATGCACACCCCATAGACCTCCATATAGTACAATTCACGCCTATAGCCCTCCATATAGTACAATGCACACCCCAAAGTTCTCCATATAATGCAATGTACACCCCATAGTCCTCAAAATGGTACAATGCACATCCCATAGTCCTCCATATAATACAATGCACACCCATTAGTCCTCCATATAGAATAATGCACTCCCCATAATCCTCATATAGTATAATGTATCCCATAGTGCTCCATAAGTATATTACACACCCAATAGTCCTCCACATTGTATAATGCACACCCTATAGTTCTCTATATAGCATAATGCACCCCACAGTCCTCCACATAGTATAATGCACACCACACAGTCCTCCATTTAGTATAATGCACCCTATAGTCCTTAATATAGTATAATGTGCCCTATACTCCTCCATATAGTATAATGCAAACTCCATAGTCCTCCATATATTATAATGCACACCCCATAGGCCTCCATATAGTACATTTAACATCCCATAGTTTCCATAAAGTACAATGCACATCCCATAGTCCTCCATATAATACAGTGCCCACCCCATAGTCCTCCATATAGTAAAATGCACCCCTTAGTCCTCCACATAGTACAATCCACACCCCACAGTCCTCCATATAATGCAATGCATACATCATAGTCATCCATATAGTACAAAGCACCCCATAGACCTCCATATAGTACAATTCACCCCTATAGTCCTCCATATAGTACAATGCATCCCCTATAGCCCATAGTCCTCCATATAGTATATTGCATACCCTATAGCCCTCCATATAGTACAGTGCATACCCCAAAGTTCTCCATATAGTGCAATGCACACCCCTTAGTCCTACATATAGTACCATGCACACCCATAGTCCTCCATATAGTGCAATGCATCTGAATAGTCCTCCATATAGTACTTTTCACCCCCCATAGTCCTCCATATAGTGCAATGCACTACCCATAGTCCTCCATATACTACAATGCATCCCCTAGAGTCCTCCATATAGTATAATGCACCCCCACAGTCCTCCACATAGTACAATGCACCCCCATAGTCCTCCATATGGTACAATGTACCCTGCATAGTCCTCCATATGGTACAAAACACCCCCATAGTCCTCTATATAGTGCAATGCACCCCCCATAGTCCTCCATATAGTATAATGCAGCCCTCCAGAGGAGTGTAATGCAATCCCCCAGAAGAGTATAATGCAGACGCCCAGAGGAATATAATGTAGCCCCCACAGGAGTATAATGCAGCCCCCACAGGGATATAATGCAGCCTCATACAAGTATAAAACAGCCCCACACAGGTGTATAATGCAGCACCATAGGAGTTTAATGCAGCCCTCAACAGGAGTATAATGCAGCCCTCAACAGGAGTATAATGCAGCCCTCAACAGGAGTATAATGCAGCCCCCACAGGAGTATAATGCAGCATCCCACAGGAATATAGTGCAGCCCCCACAGGAGTATAATGCAGCCCCCCACAGGAATATAATGCAGTCACCCACAGGAGTATAATGCAGCCCTCCATAGCAGCATAATGCAGCACCATAGGAATATAATGCAGACCTCCACAGGAGTATAATGCAGCCCCCACAGGAGTATCATGCAGCCCACACAGGAGTATAATGCAGCATCCCACATGAATATAGTGCAGCCACCACAGGAGTATAATACAGCCCCCCACAGTAGTATAATGCAGCCCCCCACAGGAGTTTAATTCAGCCCCCCACAGGAGTAAAATGCAGTACCATAGGAAAATAATGCAGACTCGACAGGAATATAATGCAGCCCCTCCCAGGAGTATAATGCAGCCCCCCCACAGGAGTATAATGTATTTACAGTAGAAGGTGGCCTCTCAGTCAGCGTGACTGGAGTGGGTAAAGAATCCGAGGTTCTGTGGTTGAAGACCTGCGTCTCAATAGTTGGCATGGTAACAGAGGAGGAGGAGGAAGCAGCAGATGCGATTGATGGGGCGACTGATAGTTGTTGAGGTCCGCTGGCCCGCATTTTTGCGCAGTGGGATTCCCACAGTAAAGCATGTTGATTGCGCATGTGAAGATTCATACATGTAGTAGTCAAATTATTGCACTTTTTTACCTCGATTCAGTCTTTTTGTGAAGTTGGCAGATTACGTGAGTTGGCTCATCTTTTGCAGTGTAAAAAAAGGGATAGGTTAGGCAATCCTTGCCACCCCTGCGAGCGTGTCTGTGATGGATGGCACAACGTAACCTCCTTGTCTTTCTCCTCAGATGACCTACTCAGCTGTGTGCCTCAATGTTCATGCCAACTGGGATCTAAAATCTCATCATCATCCTCTGTGTTATATAAAATCACGAATCCGAATGTGCCATATTTGTGCCGAATTTGTTTGCCGATCACTTTCCGAACATATTCGCTCATCTTTATTCGTGACCTTAAGCTGAAGCACACTTGGGTTATGCAACAGGACAATGATCCAAAACACACCAGCAAATCCACAACTGAATGGCTTAAGGCCTCTTTCACACATCAGGTTTTCGCTGTCAGGCGCGATCCGGCACTTTTGACAAAAACCGGATCCGGCAAAATGCAATGCCGGATCCGGTTTCCCCCCATTGACTTGCATTAGCGCCGGATCGTGCCGGATGGCCATGCGTTTCATCCGGTTTTCGCCGGATCCGGCAATGTGTCGCAATCCGGCGTTTGGAAAAAACGGCTACTGTAACGTTGTCTCTGGCGAAAAAGCCGGACACGCCGGATCCGGCGTGTCCGGCTTTTTCACACAGTGAAAGCCTATGAGCGCCGCAATGCGCCGGATCCGGCGACAACCGGATCCGGTGGCCGGATCCATTTTTTTTGGTCTGAGCATGCTCAGTAGCTCTGCCCACAAGACACATATATAAAAGCATGACAGTGGGACCCTCAGCCACACCCAACATGCCACCCAAGACAGCAACCAGGCGCAGGAGAAGGCAGGAGACCACTGCAGCAGCACCATCAGCACCACCACCACCCCAAATGGAGCAGCATGTTGAACAACGGGAGGGGAGTCCAGCAGCAGTTGAGAGACGGTAATTATCAAATCCCCCATTCCTCCAAACAAGGGCCATGGAATATCAAGATATTCATTGGCCCTTTGTTTCTCTTTATTCAACAGCCGCCCAAGAGATGCAGCAGCAGCAACAGTGGCAGCACTGGCAGCAGCAGTAGCACTACCCACAGGCATGGAGTCTGGCCAGCAGGAAGACAGCACATCTTCTTCTGGGAGCCCTCCCTCGCATCGTCAGCGTTTGACGGTAAGTTTTTATTTCCAAAATCCATCATCTCTGTAATATATGTCTATTCATTGCCTTTTATTTCAAAACAGGAATCACAAGCTGAAGAGGAGCTCCCAGAAGAAGAAGGAAGGGGTGGACAGACACCTGGAGGGGGCTCACAATTGGTAAGTTTTTTGCATCAAACACAGAAACACAACATCACACTACACACAACACATAGAAAGGGATTCAGAAAGAGAATTGGAGGGATCCAATGGCTGGATATCCTTAAAGGCAAAAATGTCCAGGAAGGATGGGAAATCTTGAAAAATGAAATTCTCAAAGCACAGTTGTTAACAATTCCGAAAAGAGGGAAGAATAGGAAGCATTTAAGGAAACCAGGATGGATGAACACAGAACTTAAGCACATGCTAAAAAGGAAGAAAAAAATGTTTATAAAATGGAAAGAGGGAGGCATATCTAAAGAAGAATATAATGCTGTCTGCAGAACCTGCAGGGCACAAATCAGATTATCTAAAGCTGAAAATGAATTGAGGCTTGCAAGAGATGTCAAAAGCAATAATAAAGGATTTTGGGGATATGTCAAAAGTAAAAGAAAAGTCAAAGATGCTATAGGATTTTTACAGGATGAAAATGATGAAATGGTAAGACAGGATGTTGAGAAGGCTGAACTTTTAAATTCCTATTTTGCATCTGTTTTCTCTCAGAAAGGAAATGTAACATCAACTGTTATTCACTGTCCTATTAAGGGAATAGAAGAATCCAGGATATCTATAAATAGAAAGATAGTGAGGAAACACTTAGCTAACCTAAATGAATTCAAGTCTCCAGGTCCAGATGAATTACACCCCAGAGTACTGAAGGAGATAGCAGAAGAAATTTTTGAACCCCTCTCCATAATCTTTGAAAATTCTTGGAGAACAGGAGAAGTGCCAGAAGACTGGAGAAGAGCAAATGTTGTTCCTATCTTCAAAAAGGGGAAGAAGGTGGACCCAGGCAACTATAGGCCGGTGAGTCTGACTTCTATACCAGGAAAGATCTTTGAACAAATTATTAAACAACATGTATGTCAATACCTGGATAAGAATGAAGTGATTAAATGCACACCCATTAGTCCTCCATTAGTCAGCATGGGTTTGTAACTAATAAGTCATGTCAGACTAATTTAATTTCCTTCTATGACGGTATTACTGATTGGGTGGATCAAGGAAATGCTGTAGATATAGTATATCTTGACTTCAGCAAAGCATTTGACAAAGTCTCTCATACAATCCTTATTGAAAAAATGACTAAGTATGGAATGGACAAGGCAACTGTTAGGTGGATTCATAACTGGCTTAGTGATCGGACCCAAAGAGTGGTCGTAAATGGCTGCACATCCAGTTGGAAGAATGTCTCAAGTGGGGTACCACAGGGCTCTGTCCTGGGCCCTGTATTGTTCAACATCTTTATCAACGATTTAGATGAAGGAATTGAGGGTAAACTGATTAAATTTGCTGATGACACAAAGCTAGGAGGGATAGCTAATACTAGAGAAGAGAGAGAGAGGATTCAAAAAGATTTAAATAAACTGGAGAAGTGGGCAGCAACTAACAGAATGGTTTTTAACAGGGAGAAATGCAAAGTACTACATCTGGGCAATAAAAATGAAAAAAGCATATATAGAATGGGAGGAATAGGGCTAAGTGACAGCACATGTGAAAAAGACTTGGGTATACTAATAGATCACAGACTGAATATGAGTCAACAGTGTGATGCAGCAGCAAAAAAGGCAAATGCAATTCTAGGATGTATTAACAGAAGCATACAGTCTAGATCACGTGAAGTAATTATTTCCCTCTACTCCTCTTTGGTCAGACCTCATCTGGAATATTGTGTCCAATTTTGGGCACCACATTTTAAAAAAGACATCAACAAACTGGAGCAAGTTCAGAAAAGAGCGACCAGAATGGTGACCGGTCTGCAAACCCTGTCTTATGAGGAAAGGTTGCAGGATTTGGGAATGTTTAGTTTGCAAAAGAGAAGACTGAGAGGAGACTTAATAGCTGTCTACAAATATCTAAAGGGCTGTCACATTGTAGAAGGATCAACTTTATTCTGATTTGCACAAGGAAAGACTAGAAGCAATGGGATGAAGCTGAATGGGAGGAGACACAGATTAGATATTAGAAAAAACTTTTTGACAGTTAGAGTGATCAATGAGTGGAACAGGCTGCCACGAGAAGTGGTGAGTTCTCCTTCAATGGAAGTCTTCAAACAGAGGCTGGACAGACATCTAACTGGGATGATTTAGCGAATCCTGCTTTGAGCAGGGGGTTGGACCAGATGGCCCAGGAGGTCCCTTCCAACTCTACGATTATATGATTCTATGAGTCTATGAAAACAATGTTCTGCAGACCACACACAGCAAACAAATGCCTACATCCAAACACATAAATTTTTTTCTTTTCTTCTCTAGTCTTCCCAATCTGGTGCTCGGCCAAGAGGTCCTCGCAGTGCCTCCCAGGGTCGTCGGCGACAGCAACGCGGCGGTCACCAGCGTGTAAGTATAATATTTAAGTGAAATTTTGGTACACTTTTTATTTCATGTCTTAAGTGTGGTGACTAATTTTGCTATTTTTCTCTTTTACTTTAACAGCCATCACAGCGTGCTCCCGACTCTGACGGTGAGGATGGAGGAATCGATGTGGACCACCTCATCGATCTCGTCAGAGAAAGGGAGCCGCTATGGAATATGGCTGACCGCCGCCATGCTGACCTGATCGTTACCCGACGACTCTGGGAGGAAATCTGTTCGCTCCTTGTGGACCGCTGGGAGGACCTCGATGCTCGGGCCCAGATTAAAGAGCGTAAGTATATACAGTACCGGTTGCTTGATGTAAACCAGTGTTTCCCGAACTCCAGTCTTCGTGGTCCCCACGGATCATGTGTTCAGGATTTCTATTTACTATGGAAATCCTGAAAACATGACCCCTGGGGACCATGAGGACTGGAGTTTGGGAAACACTGATGTTGTATACTAACCACTTTGTCCTTTCTCGTTTCAGGGGACAGAATTGTGAAGCGGTGGCGGTCTGTGAGGGATTGTTTCAAGAAGGAGTTCAATAAAGAGATGCGGGCCCCGAGTGGATCTGGAGGACGCAGGAGCAAGTACAAGTACACACGAGCCCTGTCGTTCCTCCGGGATACAATGGTCACCAGAAGGTAAATATTACACACCACATGTGAAAAAAAAATGTTTAGATGTAACAATTTTTTTTCAGCCAGGGCCATGCCATGTCACTATTTTAATTGTTTTTTTTCTCTTTATTCCACAGCACGGTGAGCAGCACTCGGGAGCCTGCACGATTGGACCCTTCTGAGGCGATCCCTGAGGAGACCGGCACCGAGGGACACTTCGACCGCCCCGGTACATCTGCACCTTCCCAGCCTTCCCACACATTCGACCCATCTGTCCCATCCACCGGCACAGGAGCATCGTGGCCGCCTACATTACATGAAGCTGCTGGTGAGGAGATCGCTTTCCCTTTACCCCACCCTTCTGCCCCTGCCACCTCTAGTACACCTGCGGGTACTGGGCGGCAGCGGCAGAGGGGTCAGGAAAAGACTTATGCGCCAGAGTTCTTGCATCTGAATGCATCTTTCCAGAACTGTCTAAAAGTCTTGTCAGAGCAAATCTCCGCAGGCTTTCAGCAGATCAACTCCAGCATTCTGGAGGTGAAGACACTTCTGCAAACCATGCATTCAGAAGCAAGATCTTCGCCAAACCACACCTTTTTCAGGTCTGTTGTGGAGCGCATGGAAACGCTCTCTCCTACCCAGCAGATGCATGTAATGCATTCATGCCACGGTGCTCTCCAGCACGTTACCTCCCAACCTCCTCCTCCCACCCCAGTAGTTCCTCCACCTGCACCCCCTCCAGCCACTTTCCATCCTCCCCCTCCTATTACATACCAGCCACCTCCCCAGTACCAGCAACCTCCCCAGTACCAGCAACCTCCCCAGTACCAGCAACCTCCCCAGTACCAGACACCTCCCCACTTCCAGCAACCTGCCCCGTACCAAACTCCTTCCCCATACAACTTGCCATCAACATCATCTGCTCCTACAGTCCCTGCCCAACCCTCCACTCCACCGCCCACCACCTCTTCTGCCTCCCACATGTCCACCCATTCTGTAGCTTTTTCCACACCTTCACCTCAAACTGTTCCTTCCCCACCACGATCCCAGTCCTCTCTCCACACTCCCAGTGTCGAAGTGTCCCGCAGCCCTTCCAGCAGTATTTCCACCCCACACTACACAGATTTATAATGTGTTTTTTAATAAAAATGCCCATTGGGTTCAAAACCTTTATTAAAAAAGTTTTTTGCACATTAAAAACATTTTACAAAAAAAATAATATTTTAAATAAAAGTTAAATTATCGTTTCACAATGGTTGTCTGTCATTTCTTTCTGCGGCGAACTATGTTTAAAAAAAAAAAGGTTAAATACAGGGTATTTCAAAGGTAAAAAGGTATTCAAAACCAAGTATATAACTGTGGGTAAATTTTAGCTTTTTGCCACAGTTGTGTTCCTGGTTGTGTTTGAAGCAAAGTATTTCACCTAAAAAGTTGTGTTTATTGTTGGTGATTTCCTAACAATGTACACAACTTTTGTTAAAAGGTGAAATACTTTGCATAAAACACAACCAGGTACACACCTGTGGCCTAAAGGTAAAAATAGTAAGACCATGACAAGATAGCCAACTTTGGTTGGCAAAGGTATATACTGTTGGTACAGAAGGTACACAAGTTTGGTTAAGGGCACAAATCTTTCACACTCTGTCATCCTGCCAGTGTACTCTGCTTTGAGGTGACATGAAGTACAGTGCAAAATTGTCCCTCATTACTGAAACCGTCACAGAACTTCTAGTGGTAATGTCATGGTAATCTTGCAAGGTGGTTTCTTCAGAGGTGTCCTCAATGGAAATGGGTTCCTTGCAGATAACAAAATTGTGGAGTACCACGCAAGCTTTGATCACCTCGTCCACAGTTTCTGTCTTGAGGTTGATCGCAGTCAATAGGACCCGCCATTTGGCTGTCAGAATACCAAAGGTACATTCAACCATTCTTCTTGCTCTTGTGAGGCGGTAATTAAAAATGCGTTTTGTTCTTGTCAATCCTCTGCTACCGTACGGTTTCAAAAGGTGTTCTGACAGCTGGAAGGCTTCATCCCCTACACAGACAAATGGCATAGGTGGACCAGATGTTTGCGGCAGCGGTCTAGGGGGTGGGAACTGGAAGGTGTTTCCATACAGTTTACGCCCCCATGGCAGACAGTTTGAAAACTTGAGAGTCATTGGAGCCGCCATAGGCCCCAATATCAACAGCAATAAATTTGTATTCCGAGTCAGCGATGGCAATGAGGACAATTGAAAAATATTTCTTGTAATTGAAATATTCCGATCCCGATCCGGCTGGCTTTACAATGCGGATATGTTTCCCTTCCACAGCGCCCAAGCAGTTCGGAAACTGACATATCTGTTGAAACTTTTCTGAAATTTCAATCCACCTCTCTGTTGTGGGCTCTGGTAAAAACTCTTCAGCTAAGGAGTCCCACAGTGCACAGCATGTGTACTTCACTATTCCAGATATGGTGGAAATCCCGAGTCTGTACTGGAAATGCAGTGACGAAAGGGATTCTCCAGTTGCAAGAAATCTGTGGGGAATTAAAAAACAATCAATTAGTTTAAAATCACAGCATTACATACCAAAACTCAGCTATAACACTTGGAGATACAAACTACCACCAACAAGATTGCAGTGAAAGTGTGCTCTGATGCGAGCACATCCAATAAATGTGGCTTGCCTTAAAGTCACCATCAGACGCTCTGTGGGTGAAACAGAGAAGCGGCAATAGGTGTCCGCTTTTCTTATGAGGTGTGCAATGCGCTCCACCAAGTAATCAAAATTCTCCATTTTCATCCGAACATATCCAAAAAATTTATCCGGGTTTCGTCTAAGGTCCATGCAGAGTGTAGAATAGACCCCACGCGTCATTCTCTTGGCTGTGATGGGGTGGATCCACAAACGTCGTCTACGATGCCTGATGCGCTGCTGTCTCGCTCTCTCCTTCTCCAGAACAATCACCCTCAAACGATTCGCCTCCGCTGTAAAATCCGCCAAATTCTTCAAAATATTTCCAATCACAACATCCATCTTCGCCAGTAACTTGCTCTTCTCTCCAACCTGCACTTTCTCCTCTACAACCTGTCAAAGAAGGGCTGTAGGAACACGCTATATATAGTTTTTCAGTAGCCAATCCCGTTCGGAAGGCCACAAGGGGCGATTTTAAAAACCGGATCCGGCGTAATCCGTCGAAAAACGGATCAAAAACCGGATGAGACGGATCCGGTTTTGTCTGTCAAGAACAAGATGGATCCGGCAGAAAAACGGATCCGTCACATCCGGTTTTACGAAATATTTGCCGGATCCGGAGCTCCGGCACGACGCCGGATCGCGCCTGACGCCGAAAACCTGATGTGTGAAAGTAGCCTTAGAAAACCAAAATTTAGGGCCCCGTCACACATAGCGACTCACCAGCGATCCCGACAACGATATCAACGTGTCAGGATCGCTGGTGAGTCGCTACATGATCGCTGGTGAGCTGTCAAACAGACAGCTTCACCAGCGATCAGCACCAGCGACTTCGAGTGCACGGCGTCGCTGTGTACTTTAGTTACCAGCGCGCTGATGCAGGGAGCTGGTAACTAAGGTACACATCGGGTTTCTAAGGGACGTGCGTCACTTAGCAACCCGATGTGTACCTTAGTTACCAGCTCCCTGCATCAGCGCGCTGTCACGTGCCCTGTCCTGAGTGACAAGGCCAGCAGGCCGGTAACTAATACAAGAGGACGCGGCACGTGTAATTGTCCTATGTGATGCGGCCCGCAGGCCGGTAACTAATACAATAAGACAAGGGAATAGGGAAAACCTGGGTAAAAATAACAATGGTGGCCCTGCCTTAGGGAGCGGGGAAGTGGAGACCTCCTGCACTCCCCTGAGTCAGTGTCTCTACACTCCTAATGTTCCCTAGGCCGGTTCCGCACCGGGCGCCGATCAGGATACCTAATATCCCTAGCTCGCCGTGCACTTAAACCCTCACTAGGGAAATGGTCGGTGTGGAAACTAATCCCACCACTGCACTAAACACACATAAGGAAAAATGACAAAACAGGGGAACACCACTTAGCTTTGCTCTGTTGCTTACGCTCCCAGCAACAGAGCCCACCACCTGCGTGCATCTTTTCCTCCGACCGGATCCAACACCATAGTGCAGCCTTGGAGCAAACAGAGTACACCACCTGCGTGCAGCTGTCCAGAAACAGAGTCCAGCAAATGAGTCCAGCTTTTCTGCCAAAGAGTCCAACATTTTGAGTTCAGCTTTCCAGCAACCGAGTCCAGCATCCTGAGTGCAGCTCTACACCATAGCCGCCACTCCACCAAGCAATGCCAGCCCTCCTTGCAGACACCATAGCTGACACTCCACCAAGCCATGCCAGCCCTCCTTAAGACACCATAGCTGCTACTCCAGGACTCTCACTGAGCTGCCCGTGACTCTCCTTCAGCTCCATTCTTCACCTAGGCTTGCTTGCAAATGAGGAACTTATCACCCACAATGATTAACACACCTGATACTCTTTTATAGAGCAATCACACCTGTTACATAATCACGTGCACCAACTAAGGTAACCAGAGTGCAATGACCCTAATGGCCACTGGGGGGAAAACTACAACTGAAATCACCACAGTGCAATGACCCTAAAGGCCACCGGTGGCAAAACCACCTTTGGCACACAGCCAAAGGAAAGAAAAAAGGTTACTTTGTGCATTTAATCTGTCAGATCCACCCTGGATCATGACACGCGCTGGTAACTAAGGTACACATCGGGTTTCTAAGCACCGCCCGGTGCTTAGAAACCCTGCATTTACCTTAGTTACCAGCTGATCGCTGGTCTCCTGCCTGTCACACACAGCGATGCGTGCTGGCCAGTGGGAGACCAGAGATCAAAGAAATGTCCAGGGTTTTCCTGTTAGGCGTTGGATTCCTGGCACTGCACAGCGGGAATCCAGAGCCAGACATTCTGCGGTCTCTCATTCTCCTCCGACCACTCAGACTCCTGCTCAGCAATCACGGCAAGCCAGGCATTTCCCTCAGACTCGTTCTGTGAGCCTGGATGTTGCTGCCACCTCTGGCGCAGCAATGGTAGCGCAACCTGCTTTGCAGGGAACTGCTCCAGAGGCTAAGTCCTCGTGCCGTGCTACTGGGCATGCCCGCAACTTGTCCTCTCAGTGGAGAGCAGGGGTCACATGTGCAGGTCCTATGTCGGATCTGATTGGTCCTTCCCAAAGTACTGGAAGGTCCCGGAAGCGCACGGCTATAAAAAGCCCGCATGGCGGCTCGGCCATGCGCTAGTGTAGCATATTATTCTGTGTGTGTATGGTGATGGATGTATGGACTGGTGTCTGACTCATTATGAAACCCCTACCCTCTGACATTACGAGTGGTGACCGAGTGTGAATAGTCAGCTCCAGGGTTGTGGCAAGCTACACGCCACTTGCTCCACACCTACACTAGCGTCCGTCGGTGCCCGGTCCTCGGCGCCGACGCTTGCGGCTTTTCTCTGCCGCTGCGCTGTAGTAACAGCAACTATTGGTGTCCGCGGCTGCGACGCCCCACACAGGCCTCTGTGACGCTAACAGGGCCTGTGCCTTTGCCTTAGCGTTCGGGTGACGTTAACCCGAGCGCAGTCCCGCACCTACTAGGTGAATCTGCCATTGTTCAGCAGCGGTCTTATCACCTACTGCACGGTGGACCCCGGGCGGCGAACGCACCTACTATTATTTATATTTGGTGCGTTCCGCCGACCTTAACATTACACTAGCGCCAGGGTCTGGCTGGCAATGGCAGACGTGCAGCAGCTGCAGCGCTACATTCGGCAGCTGGAGAGCAGGTTGGCGGCTATTGAGAGCACCAACTCAGCTGCGAATGCTGCGCTAGCTGCTGCTCAGACAGTCGCTGAGGCTGTCTCACGTGCGCCCACACTTTTGCCCTTGCCGACAATGTCTCGCCTCCCGCTCCCCGATAAGTTTTCGGGTGATAGTGCCTCCTGTAGGGGATTCGTTAGTCAGTGCTCCATTCAGCTGGAGTTGCTGGCTGCACGGTTTCCTACAGAGCGGGCTAAGGTGGGATTTATTGTTTCCCTGTTGTCTGGCCGGGCATTACAGTGGGCCACGCCATTGTGGGAACGTGATGATCTCGTGGTACAGGGAGCTGCTCAGTTCCTCGCGGCTCTGAAGCAAGTCTTCTTGGGACCACGGGTCACACACGATACGGCTCTCCAACTGTTATCCTTAACACAAGGGTCACTTTCGGTTAGCCATCATGCTGTCCAGTTTCGGACACTGGCTTCCGAGTTAGAGTGGCCGGACAAAGTGTTGGTCCCGGTGTTTTGGAGAGGCCTGGCTGAGCACGTAAAATATGCTCTAGCTACTAGGGAAATTCCAACAAGTCTGGAGGAGTTGATCGCCGTTTCCACCCGCATTGATCTCCGCTTCACGGAGCGCAGGTTGGAACGAGCGCAATCCAGACGTAGGGTTAATTTGGCTCCCACCTTTACCGAGCCGCTGATATATCCCGCACAGGAGCTCCCTTCCTCTGAGCCTATGGAGGTGTCTCGCACCGGCACTAAGTCACGTCCGATGCGAAGCTCTGTGCGCTGTTATCAGTGCCGACAGTTTGGCCACTCGGCTGGCACATGCCCTCAGCGGCCGAAAAGACGACCACGTTCAGTGGCCGTAGGTGGTGGTCAATCCAAGGTGGGACCCTTTTCACCCAAACCGGTGTTCCGGGGTACGTTAGATAGTGGGTCCTCCACCTGGGAGGCAGAGGTCACCCTGGATTCCGGGGCCGAGGGGAACTTTATGTCCTCGACTTTTGCCCAGAGACACGCTATCCCTCTGGTGTTACTCTCCCAACCTCTGACCATTAGGGTGGTAAATGGGGCACCGTTACCGTCTCAGGTGACCCATCAGACAGCCCCACTCGGACTCTCTATTTCACCCTCACATCAGGAGACTCTGTCCCTGCTTATTATGCCCAATGGTATCGATCAGGTGCTCCTCGGAGTTCCCTGGCTTCGTTGCCACTCCCCTCATATTGACTGGGCTTCGGGGAAGATACTGGGCTGGGGCAAGGACTGTGAGGGAAGGTGCCTGAGGGGCAGCGTTCAGGTGGCTTCCACTGAAGTGCCTGCGGATCTCTCCGCGCTCCCCAAACCCTACCACCAGTACGCGGACGTCTTCTCTAAGAAGTCTGCGGAGACGCTCCCGCCGCACCGTTCCTATGATTGCCCGATTGATCTCCTGCCAGGCACAGAGCCTCCCCGAGGCTGTGTTTACCCCTTATCACTCCCTGAGACGGAGGCTATGTCCCAATATATCCGGGAGAACCTGGCTAGGGGTTTCATCAGAAAATCTGTGTCACCGGCTGGTGCAGGGTTCTTCTTCGTACAGAAGAAGAACGGAGAGTTACGCCCCTGCATTGACTACCGAGGTCTCAATGCTATCACGGTTAAAAACAAATACCCCCTACTGTTGATCTCGGAGTTAGTTGACAGGTTGCGGGGGGCCCGGATCTTTACTAAATTAGATCTGCGGGGTGCATACAACCTGATCCGCATTCGCGAAGGAGACGAATGGAAGACAGCTTTTAATACCAGGGATGGCCATTACGAATACCTGGTTATGCCCTTTGGCCTTTGTAATGCGCCAGCTGTCTTCCAAGACTTTGTCAATGACGTCTTCCGCGACATGCTCTCTACCTCGGTGGTGGTCTATCTGGATGACATACTCATCTTTTCGCCAGATTTGACCACCCACCGGAGAGACGTCTGCAGGGTCTTCGACCGTCTGCGGGCAAACTCGCTATTTGCCAAGCTGGAGAAGTGCCAGTTTGAGCAGGAGTCCTTGCCGTTCCTGGGCTATATCATCTCGGCCCAGGGGCTGGCCATGGATCCTGCCAAACTACAAGCGGTAATGGACTGGCAGGAACCCCATTCCCTCAAAGCGGTGCAGCGCTTTTTGGGGTTCGTGAATTACTACCGCCAGTTTATACCACACTTTTCCACACTGGTGGCTCCTTTGGTTGCTCTCACCAAGAAAGGAGCTAACCCCAATGCTTGGTCAGAACATGTCTCCAAGGTCTTCTCGGCTATAAAATCACATTTTGCTGGCGCTCCCATATTACATCGTCCCGATGTGGATAAGCCGTTTATCCTTGAGGTAGACGCTTCTTCCGTCGGTGCAGGAGCAGTCCTTTATCAAAAGGATGCTCAAGGTCGGAAGCATCCCTGCTTCTTCTATTTCAAGACCTTCTCACCGGCCGAGAAAAATTACTCCATCGGCGACAGGGAGCTGCTAGCCATGAAGCTGGCTTTTTCTGAGTGGAGACATCTCCTGGAGGGAGCCCGGTTTCCCTTTCAGGTATATACGGACCATAAAAACCTGGTCTATCTACAGACGGCCCAACGCCTGAATTCCCGTCAGGCCAGGTGGTCGCTCTTCTTTTCCCAATTCCGCTTCACCCTCCACTACCTCTCTGGAGAGAAGAACGTCCGTGCGGATGCTCTCTCATGTTCAGTGGTCTCAGCGGAAGAAGGAGAAGATGAGCCTCGGTTAATTCTCCCGCCGGAGAGTTTTACGACTGTGGCCCCAGTTACTCTCGAGTCGGTACCACCAGGCAAGACCTTGGTGCCTCCTCAGCTACGGCCGGAGGTCCTCGCCTGGGCACATGCCTCCAGGGTGGGTGGCCATTTTGGTAATAAAAGGACCGCCGAACTCCTGGCAAGGTCATATTGGTGGCCACATATGGCTCGAGATGTCAAGGAATACGTGCAAGCATGTGTTTCGTGTGCTCGGAACAGACCCTCTAGACAGAGGCCGGCGGGGCTGTTGTTTCCCCTGCCAGTGGCGGATAGACCTTGGGAGATGGTTGGCATGGATTTCATAGTTGGCCTGCCCAAGTCTGGTGGCAGTACGGTCATCTGGGTGGTCACCGACCATTTTTCTAAAATGGTGCATCTGGTGCCACTCGCACGCCTGCCTTCCGCTCGAGGTCTGGCCACCTGGTTCATTAAGCACGTATTCCGTTTACATGGCATACCGGACAAAATTGTGAGTGACCGCGGTCCCCAGTTTGCGTCTCGGTTTTGGAGGGAGCTCTGCAGTTTACTCAGCATCATGCTAAATCTATCCTCCGCTTACCATCCCGAGACGAATGGCTTGGTCGAGAGAGCCAATCAGACCTTGGTCACCTATTTACGGCATTTTGTCTCTGCCAGGCAGGATGACTGGGCATCCTTGCTACCTTGGGCTGAATTTGCCCTAAACAATGCGGTGGCTGATTCCACTGGTCAGACGCCTTTTCTCCTAAACTATGGTCAACATCCACGCGTCCCTGTTCCGATGCCAGTGTCCTCCACCGACTCCAGGGTGGCAGACTGGGCAGTGGAGGCCCGGGACATTTGGGATCGCACTCAGGATGCTATCCGGGCATCTAAAGAAAGGATGAGGGCGTCCGCCGACACGCATCGGCGGCCCGCGCCAAGCTTCTCCCCTGGCGACATGGTATGGCTCTCCACCCGAAACATTAAACTGCTGGTCGAGTCTCCCAAGTTCGCACCGCAATACATTGGACCATTCAAGGTCCTCGAGCGACTTAGCTCGGTGGTCTACCGCCTGGCTCTTCCTCCACATTTGGCCATTTCGGACGTGTTCCATGTGTCCCTCCTCAAACCAGTTCACATGGTCCGGTTTTCTGAGTCATCTGCCGGGTCATCAGACTTATCGTCTGATGAGTTTGAGGTTAACGCCATCGTGGGGCGCAGGTTTGTCCGTGGCAAAAAATTTTATTTGGTGGACTGGAAGGGTCATGGTCCTGAGGCTCGGACCTGGGAGCCGGTGGAAAACATTCATGCACCGCTCCTGATCGCGGCCTTTGAGCGCAGTGAGGCTATGTTAGGCGTCGGATTCCTGGCACTGCACAGCGGGAATCCAGAGCCAGACATCCTGCGGTCTCTCATTCTCCTCCAACCACTCAGACTCCTGCTCAGCAATCACAGCGAGCCAGGCATTTCCCTCAGACTCGTTCTGTGAGCCTGGATGTTGCTGCCACCTCTGGTGCAGCAATGGTAGCGCAACCTGCTTTGCAGGGAACTGCTCCAGAGGCTAAGTCCTCGTGCCGTGCTACTGGGCATGCCCGCAACTTGTCCTCTCAGTGGAGAGCAGGGGTCACATGTGCAGGTCCTATGGTCCTTTGGTCCTTCCCAAAGTACTGGAAGGTCCCGGAAGCGCATGGCTATAAAAAGCCCGCATGGCGGCTCGGCCATGCGCTAGTGTAGCATATTATTCTGTGTGTGTATGGTGATGGATGTATGGACTGGTGTCTGACTCATTATGAAACCCCTACCCTCTGACATTACGAGTGGTGACTGAGTGTGAATAGTCAGCTCCAGGGTTGTGGCAAGCTACACGCCACTTGCTCCACACCTACACTAGCATCCGTCGGTGCCCGTTCCTCGGCGCCGACGCTTGCGGCTTTTCTCTGCCGCTGCGCTGTAGTAACAGCAACTATTGGTGTCCGCGGCTGCGACGCCCCACACAGGCCTCTGTGACGCTAACAGGGCCTGTGCCTTTGCCTTAGCGTTCGGGTGATGTTAACCCGAGCGCAGTCCCACACCTACTAGGTGAATCTGCCATTGTTCAGCAGCGGTCTTGTCACCTACCGCACAGTGGACCCCGGGCGGCGAACGCACCTACTATTATTTATATTTGGTGCGTTCCGCCGACCTTAACATTTCCAAGAGCGATCAGCGATACCGGCAGGGGGACCGGTCGCTGATCGCTGTCACACACAGCGATCTCGCTGGTGAGATCGCTGTTGCATCACAAAACTTGTGACTCAGCAGCGATCTCGCTAGCGAGATCGCTATGTGTGACGGGGCCCTAAGACTTTGAAGTTACCTAGTTAAAGTCCTGACCTTAATCCAATTGAGATGCTTAAAAAGGCTTAAGCCATGCTCTATGTATGTTGCACAAGCGATCGGATGATCATAGCTTCTAGTCTACCTTAGGGTGGTTTCACATTAGCGCTTTTTAAGCGCACGCACGGCCGGGGGTAGCTCCGCCCCCGAGCCGGCTCTCTGCCCGGCGTGTCCGCCCCTTGCTTGTAGCGCCGCCTCCTAGCGCACAGCGGCGCCTGCGATCGGCGCATCCTATCTTTAGCATAGGGTGCGCAGATCGTGCGCAGGCCGTGCGCTAGTTGCGCTTTGACCTGCGCTGCGCACTTTTGACGGTGCGCCGTGCGCGCCAAAATCAAACTTTTCGGATTTTGGCGCGCACGGCGCACCGTCAAAAGTGCGCAGCGCAGGTCAAAGCGCAACTAGCGCACGGCCTGCGCACGATCTGCGCACCCTATGCTAAAGATAGGGTGCGCCGATCGCAGGCGCCGCTGTGCGCTAGGAGGCGGCGCTACAAGCAAGGGGTGGGCACGCCGGGCAGAGAGCCGGCTCGGGGGCGGAGCTACCCCCGGCCGTGCGTGCGCTTAAAAAGCGCTAATGTGAAACCACCCATAGAGACTATTAAAGCAAGTGTAAGGTAAAAAAAAATGTTTTTAAAAATATTAAATAAAATACAAAAAATATAAAAGTTCTAATCACTCTCCATTCTCCCAATTCAAAAGAAAAAATCAAGAAAAAAATACCCATATTTGGTATCGCCGCATTCAGAATCTCCTGATCTTTCAATATATAAAAAGAATTAATCCAATCGGTAAGCGGCGTAGCAAGAAAAAAAAATAAAAACGCCAGAATTACGTTTGTATGGTCACAGCAACAATGCATTAAAATGTAATAACGGGCGATCTAAAGTTCGCATCTACACCAAAATGGTATCAATAAAAACATCAGCTTGGCGTGCACAAAATAAGCCCTCACCCAGCCCCAGATCACAAAAAATTGAGACGCTACGGGTCTCGGAAAATGGCGACTTTTTTTTCTTTTAGAAACTTTGGATTTTTTTTTTCACCACTTAAATAAAAAAGAACTTATACATGTTTGCTATCTACGAACTCATAATGACCCAGAGAATCATAACGGCAGGTCAGTTTTAGCCTTTAGTGAACATGGTAAAATAGCAAAACAAAAAAATAATTGTGGAATTGCACTTTTTTTTTGCAATTTCACCGCACTTTGAATTTTTTTACCATTTTCCAGTACACTATATGGCAATACCAATGGTGTTGCTCAAAAGTATAAAAAACAAGCCTTCATATGGCCATATTGACAGAAAACTAAAAAAGTTATGGCTCTGGGAAGAAGTGTAGCAAATAATGGAAACTCAAAAAAGGAAAAACCCAAGGTGGTGAAGGGATTAAAAAGAGGCAGCATTTTAAAATGCATTTTTCAGGATTGCCTAGAGAGAAAAAATACACACAGTTCAACAGCATCTTTAAATACTTTAAATACCCATTGGGTACGAGTTTACATGAAATCATGTTCGTTTTGCTTGAACTGTTAAATAGATTTTCTGCAAAAAACAAACCGTATTTAGGCAATAAGGGAAAATTGCCTCAATCAGTGGTGATCAGATGTGTGTGAAAGCATAACCATTGGCTATCAATGAAAATTTCAAATTAATAAGCAATAAGTATTGAGAAATTTATGGTGCAAAAGTCGCCATAAGTGGCCATAAAAGGGGAATGTTTTGACCTCAGAAAATGCCTCTGATAGCTCAAATGAAAAATAGTATTAATATAAAGAAAAAGTAATTCACTTGCCATCATAGAAAATGATATTCTAAAGCGACCCTCAAATCAAAGGCAAAAACATCACCACGCAGTCAAAAGAGGGATGATAGCAGCAGCTTTCAAAGGTAAAGCATCGGGTATGTCTGCCATATTTGGCCATGTGTAGCCACATTTTCATCGTGGATTGGTGGGTCTCTATTCCACAGAGTAAAATCCACGGAAAATCCATAGTTACAAAGTTTCAATAAATGGTGTCATTATTGCTACAGAGATGCAGATTTCATTGGCCATATGGATGATGACAATAATGGGTGACTGACTGTGAAAGATCTCATAAGAGGTCAAAGAGGCACATCGCTTCCCTTTGTCACAGTGATTGCTACAGGTTCTCACCTGGTGGGCGCCACAGATTGAACGTTCACAGTATAATCTAGGGGCATGCCATATTCCATATAAATGTATCAGATTTCTGAATTTTGGTCCTTATTAGTCTTTTAGCCATTTACCTATAACATGGACTCCATATGGAAATGTACAAAACCTAAAAAAATGCACTTTATAGTGTTCATTGACCGTGGCTGAAGGATAATCGTCCCCATCAATGTAAGTAGGCAAAGTGGTCACCTTTTTGGTCACCTTTAAAAACCCTTTGAAAAGAATACCAGTGCTTTTTCTTTTACAGCTGGGCAAGAGTGGCCTTAAAACAAATATTGGACATAACATAAGGACACTTATCTGTAGGACAATTAGACACATTCCTTGCAGTTGGAAGTTTAGTGTTTCAGCTTGACATTCCCAGTGTAAAAGTTGTGTGTGGTCATATAAAGGATTAGGCTCTTGGTATTGGGATGTGTTGGGATTTATACCTGACATGGTTTAGATGCTGATAAGGGACTATTTGAGTAAGTAATGGAGGAAGTGTGTGCCTAATGGTCCTACAGATTACTCTATAGTCTCTCCAGTGCACCTGGGCAATGTCAACTGTTTATTTCCAGACAAGAAGTACGTGCCCCACTGCAAAGGGAAACAATCCACCCGGGAACTCTGTAAGGGCAGGAAGACTTAGCAGATAGTTTAGAGGTGGATCTGTAATTTCCCACAAAAATAACCTTAACCAAAGTCAACAGATAAGGTGGGGCTTTAAGCATCGCTTTATACACAAGACGTTAAGGCTTCTGAAATCGTAGAATAGAAACCTATTACCAAGACAAACTCTACAGGAAAGTAACACAGAGCTGTTTACATAAATGTAGGGTCATCTTTTCATGGAAAGAATTTTCTCACTATGCGCTTTTGTTACTAGAATGTCTTTACATGAAGCAGACGGAAGCAGTCACGCTTGGCCGCATCCATACAAGACCAACCATCACACCTTCATTTACAAACTCACCAGCAAAAAGAAACACATTTGTCAGCGCTCACATCTCCCACCGGTTCGAATGTTTCTCTGGGAAATCAGAAATATAATGCCAGATCCGTAGGCACAATATGAAATATTGGGTAAAAAGGTAAAAATAAATAAATCTTAAACATTGAACAACATGAAGACCACAAGCTAAACAATCCATGCATAGAAAGCCTAGGAGGTTATACAGCAAAATATTTCCTGTTGAAAACTGTGAATAAAATAAACCAGATCGAGCATTCAGCCAAACACCTAGTCCATAAACTATAATAGAGCTGTCACTTTAATTTCCTAAAGGTTTGTACACATTTTGATAATATACGTTGTCAAGCATGACCCTGGATTTCACGTGTCAGTGTTGTGCCATGTACCCGGAAAGTTCCAAGTTGTAACATTTTAAAATATTTTTACATTGATTTTTTAATTTCTTTGAAATGGCTTAATATGAAGCTGCAAGTTCTGACCTCAGTGGGTGTTCCCCATGAAGTCTGCACAATCCTGCTTTCTCACAATGTCTTAGCCTTGTTGCATGTGTCTTTTCTGCCTCCCTGTCTTAAAGGGAAGGTGACATCCCAAAAATTTTTTTTCAGCAATTGAAAAAATGTAAAGTATTAATGTTTACATTTTCTTAAAAAATATTATCATTTGTTTTTAAGTTTGTAAAATATGAAAAATAATTTTAAAAAGTTTGGCATTTCCACTTGTTAACACTAGGGGGAGCAGCTACTGAAGTTTGGCACAAAAACCTAATGCAACTAGCTCACATTACTGCCCTGCAGTAATTATGGGCGGAATCTGCTAACATGGGTGTGGTGTCACTCCTCTCCTCCCCTTCTGGGTGTTTGCTAAGGGAAAAGAGAGGATGACATTTAGGTACATAGTGAGCAGCCATTTTGATGGGGCCTGCAAAGTTACTGACTGTCTTTGCATGCAAAGTCTGGATCAGAACAGGCCATCAATCAGCAGACATGTTTCCTGGATTTCTGTGGAGCAGACAAGCAGACGGTCCATCCATGTGTTAAAACACAGCACTCTATGTACAATCCCTGGCACCGAACAGGGTGCCCCCCATAGACCAGCACACTGCTCTCCTGAAATACTCTGTGCTGCTGTCATCCTGCTCCTTCCACCATATATCAGGCCCCTGTCGCCTAGCTTTCACACATCGCCAGGACAGGATCTGAGGAGAGGAATGGGGTCTTCGGTCACCGAGGATGGCAGGCAGCAATGATTCTGGGAGCAGGGTGACAGCAGCACAGAGTATTTCAGGAGAGCAGTGTGCTGGTCTATGGGGGGGCACAGAGGGAGGTATATGGGGGAGGAGCAGGGTGACAGCACCACAGAGTATTTCAGGAGAGCAGTGTGCTGGTCTATGGGGGGCACAGAGGGAGATATATGGGGGAGGAGCAGGGTGAGAGCAGCACAGAGTATTTCAGGAGAGCAGTGTGCTCGTCTATGGGGGGCACAGAGGGAGATATATGGTGGAGGAGCAGGGTGACAGCAGCACAGAGTATTTCAGGAGAGCAGTATCACACGGGATAGGATTAGATACACGGCTCAGCAGTCAGTATCACACAGGATAGGATGAGATACACGGCTCAGCAGTCAGTATCACACAGGATAGGATTAGATACACGGCTCAGCAGACAGTATCACACAGGAGAGGATTAGATACACGGCTGAGCAGACAGTATCACACAGGAGAGGATTAGATACACAGCTCAGCAGACAGTATCACACAGGATAGGATTAGATACACGGCTCAGCAGTCAGTATCACACAGGAGAGGATTAGATACACGGCTCAGCACCTTCCCTTTAAATTAACATAGCTTGGAAAGCTTTAATTTAAGTTGTCTGTGAATAACGGTGTCCTTGAAGCAATGAGGGAATGATAGTTCTAATTGGACTTCAATATAGGAAGGGCCGGGGCAAGCCGCCCCCCCCCGGCAGCGTAAGATGGAGGCCCACATGACAGTGAGTTGGAGGGAAGGGGCTAACTGTCCCTAGGGGAGGGATATGAAAATAAGTGGTATTTCGAGGGCTGTTGTGGGGCGGTTACCTCAGTTCCCGCTATGGAGCCAGAGTTTACAGTTCCCCTGCCACCGGTGTTCAGTCATGGGGTCCGTTGCGGAGATTCTGGACAGGCTCCGCGCTGCAGCTGAGTCCCAGCCTGCTGGCTGGCTTAAAGAACGGGTTGCAGGGATTCTTTGTGGTGGCGGTGGGATGGGCTCTGAGGACTCTCCCTGTGTGAGCTCCGCGCGACGGGTGAGGCCCCTGGAGTGATTGTCCCCCGATGCGGCTCCCAGGACCCAGCGCCGGCGTAGGAGCCCCTCCAGGGACCCTCCAGGCCGGGTGCCTGCCGGTAAGCATGCGGACAGGCCCCAATCTGGGAGGAATACGCGAGCCGGGCTGGGTCCAGCGGCGGTTCGCAGGCCTGCGCTTCAGGTAGTGCAGGGGGCAGGGCCTGCACACGCCAGTACGTCCATGAGCGATGATGTCATGGAAGGCCGTCATGGAGTCGAGCGGCCTGCCTCATCTTCTGAGGCCAGCGGTGGATGTGTCCTGGATGTGGTGCCGTCGGGTGGCACCCCCTGGCGGCCGGGGGTGCCAGCTACGCCCAGCACCTCGGGCCTTGCAACGGGAGCAGCAGAGGAGGAGCACCAGAGTGGCCATGGGGTTATGGCGGGACGAGCGGGCGGCCGGTTGGTGCAGGTGGCATCACCATGGGTAGTTCAGCCCGCTGGCCCCGGTGAGGGCATGAGAACGGCGGAGTTTGGAATGGAACGGCCCAGGAGGGCCACAGCTTCTATGGAGTCCCAATCCGAGGTTGTCGGACCTCTGGGGTCAGAGGGTCCAGGAGGCAGAAGCGGTTCAGATGGTCAGCTGGATATGGGATCTGCGGCTGGAGGAATCACAGCTTCCTCGCAGCCCGGTGAGTATGGGTCCATGTTATGTTTGATGTTTGTCTTCATCCCTTTTTAGGTCCCCTGGATTCGGGAATGGGCAAGGGGGCCAGACGGTGGTGTCGGGTCAGGGTGTGGGGCTGGAGGGACTGGGTAAAGATTTTGGGTTCGGTACAGGATTTGCTGTCGCGGTTGGAAGGAAGTAGAGCAGCCCCCGGGCATTTAGCTGCTTGGGTGGGGTCACAGGATCTGGGGTCTAGATTTTTTGGGGTGGCTACTGGGGCTTCCAGTCGACAAACTGACCCTGTGTCCGTTTCGGTGCAGACAGAAATGGATTGTGAGTGTCAGATTCATTTGGATGACAGGGCGCATGGGGAGGTGTATGTTTGCTTTGAGGGTTCGCTGGTGGCTCATCTTAAGAATGAGGTGCGTGCAAAAATCTGGAAGGACGAATATGTCAAGATTTTTTCATTGCTCCCTTTGAAAAAGTTTAACTTGGAAAAAGGACGATAGCAAAAAAGGAGGAGGAGAAGCGGAGGTGGCGATTGATTCCACAAACGTTTGCTAATTGGCTTCAGGCGTTCGCCATTTTGGCTAGTGTGATAGGGGAGAAGGCGCCTGAGAATTGCTCTCGTCTCTTTTGCTATATGGATTCGATTGGGGAGGCTTATAGGGTTTATGGGGGTCAAGCTTGGTTCCGCTACGACTAACAGTTTCGGCCGAGGAAGGCCGTTCGTCCGGCGATATGATGGGATCAGAAGGACATCAGTCTGTGGTTGAAGGTTATGACGCCGACCAGGTTCAGGTATTCCTTTCCTTGGGGGGCCAGAGAGCTGGCCTTTCCACCACTCCAGGTAGTGCGCAAGGGGCTGGCGGTCAGTCAGGGCAGGCGGGAAGCCAAAAGCAAGGACTTGCTGGCAATTTAATGATGGGCAGTGCAAACTTGGGGCTAACTGCAAATTCAAGCACCTTTGCTCCCACTGCAGTGGTACCTCGCATGGAGCTGCCAGGTGCTTTAGAAAGCAGAAAGGGAAATCGGAGAATAATAATTCAAAAGCGGGAGATGCCAGTGAAACTAGCCGCAATGGTCCCTTATCTAAGTAGGTATCCGGATGGGGTTATGTCGGAGCTGTTGTTTTCTGGATTTAGGGATGGTTTTAAAATTCCTGCCCCCCATTTTGAGATACCCCATGTTCTTAAGAACCATAGGTTGGCTGACCAATTTGCTGAGGTGGTATCAGAAAAATTGAATAAGGAGGTTCAGTTGGGCCGTATGGCTGGCCCTTTTCGCGTTCCTCCGTTTGAGGACTTAGTCGTTTCGCCACTGGGCGTAGTTCCTAAGAAAGAGCCGAACAAATTTAGACTCATTCATCATTTGTCTTTCCCTTGTGGAAGGTCTGTGAATGACGGGATTGACCCGGAGCTTTGTTCCGTGGTTTATACGTCATTTGATGAGGAGGCGCGTCTGGTACGAAAATGCGTTAAAGGGGCACTTTTGGCTAAAACGGATATCGAATCGGCATTTCGATTGCTCCTGGTTCATCCTGACAGCGTCAAGTTGTTGGGGTGTTATTGGGGCGGTGAGTTTTTTGTTGATAGATGTTTGCCAATGGGTTGCTCGGTATCTTGTGCATTTTTTTAGGCTTTCAGCTCTTTTCTCGAATGGGTCGTCCGGGAAGTATCGGGTTTTGATTCTTTGATACATTACCTGGATGATTTTTTGTGTATTGGCCCAGGTTATTCGGGTTGTTGTGAGAGAATTTTGAGGGCAGTGCAATTGGTGGCAGAGCGTTTCTGTGTCCCGCTTGCTCCTGGGAAATCGGAGGAGCCTTGCACGTGCCTGTCATTTTTGGGGATTGTGATTGATTCGGTGAAATGGGAGTTCCGTTTGCCTTAGGATAAAGTGACGGTATTGCGGGAGGAGTTGGCTCGGGCCAGGCAGCTTAAGAAGTTGTCATTGAGAGAAGTTCAGTCGCTGCTTGGGAAGTTGAATTTCGCTTGTCGCATCATCCCGATGGGTAGTCTTTTCTCGGCGGTGGGAGAGCGCTACTGCTGGAGTGCGGGCTCCACATCATTTTGTTCGGCTTTGTAGTGAACATAAGGCTGATTTGGAGGTGTGGGACAAGTTTTTGGAGCGTTACAACGGGCGTCCTTTGCGGTTGTAAATAGTGAGTTGGATTTGTTTACAGATGCGTCTGGGGGGCGTCGGTTTCGGGCCTATTTCAAAGGGCAGTGGTATGCGGATAAGAGGCTTGACGAGTGGGTTCAGTCAGGTCTTGTCAGTAATGTCACTTTGTTGGAGATCTTTCCTATCCTGGTGGCGGTGAATCTATGGAAGAAGGAATTTCAGGACAGGAAGGTTTGTTTTAATTGTGACAACATGGGAGTGGTGTGTGCTAGTTACAGTCTGACGGCGTCCTCTCCTCCGGTGATGCATGTCTTGCAACAGTTAGTCTTGACCTGTTTGTCTTTGAATGCGCATGTGACGGCTTCTCACGTGCCTGGTATTAAGAATTCCATTGCTGATTCTTTATCTCGATCACAGTGGGAGCGTTTTCGGTCTTTGGAAGGGTAGGAACATAGTACCAACAGGACAGGGTCTGTGTACAATATCACAAATTATGTTTTTTCTTTTCTTTTTTTTTTCACTTTTGTGAACTAGTAAGGCCACGTTCATCCTTGTGTTGGGGCTTTAAATTTTTGCCAACTGAACAGCATGTAGCATTGTTCTTCCCATCAAAATGTCGGAATTCTCCATACAACCGTGATGGACTGCACGCCATCTAAATCCATTGTAGCACAGCACAGCATCATGGCTTCCCTAATAAATACAAGCCATGAAACCAGTGTAAATGGTGCCAAAAGTATTTCAATGGGTTTATGTTTTACTTCTCAATTAATGTCTTAAATCTGTAAAATCTGTATTGTGTAAAGACATATTTTTACATTACTCAGATGACAGTTGGTGCTTTTAAAATTCTGTGGAGGGGATAGAAAAATATTCAGAATTAAGAGTCCTCAGTGGTTGATACCTTTTAATGGCTAACTGAAAAGATGGTAACACATTGCAAGCTTTCGAGACTACTCAGGTCTCTTCATCAGGCATAGACTAATACAAATAAATAAGTACACCACATTAGATGTAATGGAGCTGAAAGTACCTTTCAGCTCCATTACATCTAATGTGGTGTACTTAATTATTTGTACTAAATGTCCAACTGGGGGTCTGTATGTGGGGGAGACAGGGCAAAAGTTTAGAACAAGGATGAATGCTCATCGTCACACAATAAGAGAAAAAAGAATGGATCTACCTGTGGCAAAACATTTTTGTATGATGGACCACAACACCAGGGATATGAAATTAATGGTATTGAAAGGTAACTTCACATCTCAGAGAGAGAGAAGAGTCTGTGAGTATAAATTTATGACGACCTTTGACACTCTCGATGCTGGAATGAATGTGTCGTATGGATTTACGTCTTTTTACATCAATTAAGGAATTTGCTCCTAAGACCTTGTGGGGGCATCACAACACATTAGGAGACCCCAATCAGAGGACAATAAAATATCCGGACTCCTTATCGATGAACTGGTCCAATATTTATGTTTCTCCCTCTCCCATAATCATAATTCTGCTTCACGTCACTTGTCTCATCTCTTGCATTTCTTCTGTGCTGTATTGTGCATAAATATGTGACTCTTCAGATTTTGTATTAGTCTATGCCTGATGAAGAGACCTGAGTAGTCTCGAAAGCTTGCAATGTGTTGCCATCTTTTCAATTAGCCATTAAAAGGTATCAACCACTGAGGACTCTTAATTCTGAATATTTTTCTATCTACTGGCTAACACGGTATAAAGATATATAGATCTTTCCTGTGTGGAGGGGATAGGAAGAGGAGCTAGAGGTACACAAACATTCTGCTGTAAGTTCTCCTAAACATCAGTTACAGTTCTCCATAGAACTTTATGAGCACCAATTGTCATCTCCTATCTCACTGAAGCCAGATTTTACCAGTGAATTGAAAATTTTGAAAATAAATGATCAGCCAAGGAGGAAGAAGAAGCAGATTTAACTAATGCGATATATTACAATGTTTTTCTTATTTTCATGTATGCTATTAATTTATGGGGAAAAAAAAGAATAAATATAAGATTGCTGTTCTTTAAGCATTTGCCACAGTCAAGTTGCATGTAAAATGGACAGGGTCAAAAAACTTCCATGTGCAGGGGGAGAGTGTGAGCAAAATTGGAACTACATATATAGAGCAGCTGTGTAACTGTAGAGTATGCGCTATAAAAGCAGAAGTCAAAACAATAGTGTAAGCATTTGTTTAAAAAAAATATTAAGTTTTTATGGAGCCTGTTTGTGCTGTAACTATTCCGGAAAATATCACACACCACTCCAGCGGAGTGCTTTAAATGTAATTCCCGTCTCATCTTCACCTAGTCCCGTGGCACGATTGCCGAAAAATGCTGAAGACGCTGAAGGGTGAGAATATGACCGGGACTTAGTGCCCCGTCACACACAGCGAGATTGCTAGCGAGATCGCTGATTTTGTGATGCATCAGCGATCTCTCCAGCGATCTCGCTGTGTGTGACATCCATCAGCGACCGGTCTCTCCGCCGGGTATCACTGATCGTGCAGGATCGTCCTGGGCCATTTTTTGATCGTTGGTCTCCCGCTGGTCAGCACGCATCGCTGCATGTGGCAGCGAGAGACCAACAATCAGTGACGCTGCACGCTGGTATCTAGGGTAAACAGCGGGTGACTAAGAGCCGCACGGCTCTTGGATACCCACTGTTTACCCTAGATACCAGCGGGCTTGCTGGTCCAGATCGCTGGGGGGTCTGTCTATGTGACAGGTCACCAGCCATCAGCCTAATATGTCCTAGTGATCCCATCCATGTCGGATCGTTGGTGAGATCGCTGGGACATCGTTGTGTGTAACGGGGCCTTTACATTTAAAGCACCACTCCAGCATTGAAAAAAATCTTCTGGAGTGGTGCTTTAATCAGTGATACTAAATGCATCTAATAGAATTGAAAGATTCTATCTATTGTATTCACACTAGTCAGTGCAGAATGTGCTCTATGGGCTGAAATACAAACTCTAACCTAGATCTCAAGGAAAATGGCAATGGAGGAAAAAATTGATTATTTCCGCACTTAAGGCCACAAAGATCTGGATGTGGATGTTGTGCATGCTGACAGATCAGGACTATACAGCGTGTCCATGTACATACTTAAAAAATCAGCAACACAAACTGTACGTTATAAATTCTCAGTTATTTAACAGGAATCAATCCCTTTTACAAAATCAAAGGGTTGTTCGCTACTTGGGCAACCTATTCTGTTCCCCATTTAAAATAAAAAGAAATCCATAGACTCACCTCTCGAAGTGGCGCTGTTCCAGCGATGTCGGTGCTGTGTCTGCCGGTGTCGGTGTGACATTGATATGTCATGTGAGAGCTGTAGCCTATCAGTGGCCGCTGATAGGCTGCAGCATTCACAGTTCTGTTAAGCCCCCATACACATTAGACTAATGTTGACTGACATTGCTGATATTGAAAGGCTTGTCCGACACGCTGGAAGTCCCAGACAATTGATTGTCGGGGAAGTTAAGGATTCACCATATTCGATTTCAGACTGATGATCCTTTTGGAGATAAATTGCCGCCAGACATGTCTGATGGTATCAATCTCATAGAGAACACGGGATGGGAGAGATAAGAGAGAGAGCTGCCTCCTGAACGATCTGCTGAGGTATTGTTCGTCTGACATCCATCTCATGTACCGTATATGGTGGGCTTTCGATAGAACTCTGTCTGATGGAACGCTGCAGTCTACCATGGGTTGATGATAAGGTTGCATTGCTTACATCAGGGGTGGGGAATCTTTTTTCTGCCAAGGGCCATTTGCATATTTATACCATGCTTCGGGGGCCGTACAAACTCCGCCCACAAAGTAGATCCCGACTCTGGCACTGGTTTCAGGACGTAATCTTTCATTGCATGCCCTTCAATGTTCAGTAGTGAACACTGCATGTGTTTGCTCACAGAGCAAGAAGAAATTAATGAGCTGGTGGCAATCAAAGTATAACTCCCTGCCAAAGCACTGTGGTCCCCGAGAATCTGCCCGGGGGCCGTTTAAAAGGTCATCGAGGGCCGTAAATGGCCCTGGGGCCTGAGGTTCCCCACCCCTGGCTTACATGATATAACAATGCTGCATGCATTCGGCATATATGGTGCCGACATCAGTGGAACGAGTACGTTTTACATTTACACGTGGGACCATAGCAGGGGACTAGTCTGGTGGTGCCCCTGGCCGGCTGTTCCCAGCACTGCCATAGGCGTTGACAGGTGTCTCTCTTATTTATACATAGGGAGAGACCTGTCAATCAGTTCTAACAGCGCTGTGAAGATCAGGTCGGGGGAAATGCAGGACTAGTCTCGGGATGTGGTGCTCTGCCAGATCTTCAAAGTACACTTCATCTCAAACATTGGAGCGTTTAGAAAATAATATACCTGGCTACAAATGTACTGCCGGGCTGTGATTCATGCTGCCAGTGGTTTGAGCAACAGGAATCGCCTGACAGGTTTCCTTTAAAAATTGGTTGTCCATGTACAACTCCTTTAAAAACCCATGATGATAAGTGTAATGAAACCAATAGAAATCCTGATATTGGGAATTTAGATTCCTGAACATCTAGCCACGGCCAGTTTGGCTCTGTTTCATACAAATAGTTGACCTTTTGATAATCTATTTATAAAAATATAAATACTAATTTAATTCCTTACTCAAAAAGCCCTTCTGACCTCAGACACATGATTAAAATGAAGTTCCTCCAGCTAAAAAAAGACTCAGGAGTTCTGCAACAGATGGTATGATCTGCACATCATCAAGAAATTCTGGGGTCTTCAGAAAAAGACAAAAGAGCATAAAAGAGACAAATTCTATAGAACTATTACACATTTATATAATAAAAAATTGATTTTCTTGTAAACATACACAACAATGACCCTCAAAGAACCGCTTTAGAATTAAACGTAAAGGGCGATCACCTCAAATACTGACTTGTGTTATAGTAACCAAAGTGAAAAAGAAATCAAGACTTTCTTCCACAATCTAAGGCCTCGTTCACACATCCATGTTAAAACACGTACGTTCAAAAAATCGTAACTGTGTCATCTGACTAAGCAGTTTTACCATCAGTGTTTTGGATCAGTGTGTCTTGTTTTACCATCAGTATTTTTCACGGATGGATAAATAAATTACAAAGCTTCTCCTATACTTATCAATGTTATACGGCCAGCACAAGGATGGTGCACAGATGCCGTCCGTATGCTGTACCTGTTTTTCATGGACCATTGGCCCTTTTTATTTGTACTGCTGGAAAAATCGAACATGTCTCCGTGAGTTTTGCATGGACACACGATGCATGAAGAAATATGGACAGGAGAACAGCCCCATAGATTATAATGGGTACATGCTGTATCCATGAAAAAAACATATATAACACGTATGTACAACATGGACATGTAAATAAGGCCTAACATCATTAAGAATGGATCAGTAGAGAATTTATAAAGTTGAGTATATGCATGTATATTATTATATACCATAAGAACATCTGCAAGGAGTTTGTATGTTCTCCCTGTGTTTGTGTGGGTTTCCTCTGGGTTCTCCGGTTTCCTCCCACTCTCCAAAGACATACTGATAGGGAACTTAGATTGTGAGCCCCATCGGGGACAGTGCCAATAATGTCTGTAAAGCGCTGTGGAACTAATGGCGCTATATAAAAGAGTAAAATAAATAAATAATAGTAAAAAATATTTTAAAGATGGATGACATTTTAAATTTAAAAAGGACAAGTTGCTGTCCCCATAAATTAAATGCAGTGGGGTTTTGTTTTTACAGAGCCCCTGATTTTCCATTTGTTAATCACAGATTGAACGCTGGTGACTGGCATTAGCAATTCCTTGGATATCTTTTTGTATCCGTTTCCTGTTTTATACAGTTCAACTACCTTTTGTTAGGAACAGCGGAACGCACTAAATAAAAATGAATAATAGAGTGCGTTCGCCACTCGGGGTCCACCGTGCAGTAGATGTTACACCGCTGCTAGGTAATGACAGACGAGCAATATGGCGGTATAATGCGCACGTGTTAGACTTCACCCGAAGTGCGCAAAGCGGGCTCTGTTCACACACAGAGGCGCCGCAACATAAAATATACAATATACACTCCTGTTAGTGTCACAGACCACAGGGAAATGCACACACGGTATCTGGTCACAGGAGCACAGTGGCCTAAGGCTTGCCACTGACTGGCGCTGACTGCTGCACTAATTCCCTATCCACATGCGTAATATCAGAGGGAAGGGGTTTCAAATGAGTCAGTCACCAGAGTCATACATCCGTCACCATTCACACATTTAGCTTGAAAAGTCTATACAAGCGCATGGCCGAACGGTCATGCGCACTTTTTATAGCCTGCGGGACCTTCCAGATCTCTGAGATGGATCAATGAGATCTGGAGCAGGACCTGGGCACATGACTCCCGATCTCCAATGGGAGATCGCCTCGTGAGCATGCCCAGTAGGAGCACAGAGGAACTTAGTCTCTGGAGCGGTCTGCTGCAACGTAATCTTCTCTGCAGTAGATAGACAGCAGGAGACCGCAGAATGTGAGGCTCTGGATTCCTGCAGAGCAGACGCAGAAACCTGACGCCCAACACCTTTTCCTGTTGATACGTTGACAATTCTTTTGCTTTCTCCGTGACTCACAATCCAGAAATGTCAGTGGCTGGATGAAAGATGCAAGAGTCTGTCTGGATCCCAGAAACTCACTCAGCTTTTATGCACACACATTGATTACAAGCAAACACAGGTCAAAAGTGAGGATGTTACCTTTAGTAGCCAGTCAAACCCATTTGTGTCAACTTCTCTGCATGCTATCAGGCCAAAATCACAAGGGTATGTGAACGTTTGATCAGGATATTTGGATGTTTTGGGTTGTCATTATGATTTAAAAAGAGAAAACACAGTAGTGTGACAATAAATGGTTTCACCCAACCACTAACCATGAGTGGAGAAAATGTTGGTGTTATCATTCATATTCTCTGAAAAAAAAAGGCCAAGAAAGCAAAAATTCTGTCGGGGTATGTAAACTTTTGAGCACAACTGTAGCTGGTCCAGGTATAGGCAAAAATCTGGATATTAATGACCTATCTTATGAATAGGTCACTCGTATATTTATTTTAGACAACCCATTTAGTCCAATGTTTCAAAAGATTACCATATTATAGTGGTTGTCTTACTAAATACATGTATTGGTAATTCACAAGATATGCATCAATTGTATGATTAATGCGAGTCATCTTCTAGAAACCAACATTAATCCGGAGAACAGGGGTGAATTGTGTGAATGGAGTAGAAATTGCAAACTTGGCCCCTTCTATTGGAATGGCAGAGATAATTAACTACTCCATGAGATTCATAGGAGCAAATAGAGTGATGGCCACATACAGTCATGACTAGTGTTGAGCATTCCGATACCGCAAGTATTGGCCGATATTAGCTGTATCGGAATTCCGATACTTAGTTCCGATACTTTTTTCATATCGAATACCGGAATCGGAAGTTCCCATAATGCTAGGAGCCCGCTCGATTTGATTCAGCCAATGGGGATCCTCAGAAGTGTGGGCACATCCTGTTAGGCATGTAGGCATGTTAACTACTGGCATGGCTGTGATTGGCTGCTGAAATGATGTCATGATGCACTATAAAAAGCGCTGCAGCCACCATTTCTGGTCACTCTGCTGTGAATTCAGTTAGGGACAGGCTGCTGTTGAAGACTGTGAGGGACAGTTAGAAATAGCGATTCCACAAAACATATAGTGCTTAACCCAGGCTACATAAACCACCACTGTAGCTTGCTTTTCCCTAGCAGCGCTGTTTTCACAGCTGTCTGCAAGGGCTGTGTGAGTGCAGACCCACGCTGTGTAGTGTGTCCTGCAGGCACGTCTACTTGTAGGCCACCCAGCGTGTGTCTCTGCCTCATACACATTTTTCTTTTATTGCTGCTTTTTTTTTCTCCTGTATAGTGTGCTTCCATACATATCCATATACGTTGGTTGCAAACACTAAAGGAGTGGACAGCGGAGCCTTTCAGCAGCCTTTCAGTGCTATAGCCCATTTCTCTGCACTGTTTTTGGCTGTCTGATAGGTCTCTCTGTGTGTGAGTGCAGCTCACGTTGCAGTGTGTTCTACAGCCACCGCTAGCTGTAGTCCGCTCAGCGTGCGTCACTGCCTCATACATAGTCCTTTTTTTGCAGCTAATTTAGCCAGATTTTTGCTCCTATATTAGTGTGCTTCCAACCGCATCCATTGTCATTGGTTGGTTGCAAACACTATATAGGATTAGATAGAGGAGCCTTTTTGCTGGCTTGTGTCCTTCAGGGCCAGCCAGGCTAGTATCACCCTATTTTTTGGAGCCTCATCAATTGCATTGTAGGTTAGCTTCCTGCATTGTAATCGCTCCAAAAAGTTTGTGATACTATAGCTTTCAAACTTTGGTCACATCCTTTCCTTTCCCCCCCCCAAAAAAAAAAGAAATAAAGTTCACCAAACACTCCACTTTACAGTTGTCTAGGCCACATTAGATCATATTAAAGTGTAGTACACACACTCTTAGCCAAATTAGTGTTTCTTATACTGGTTAGCAGGTGTTCAGGAATAAGAACACTAAGCCACCCCTTTTTTACTCTTCTGCTTATCTTTATCAGTCTACCAAGATGAAGAAGGCAGGGAGTAAGGCACGTGGTCGTGGCCATGGAGTTTCAGCAGGGAGAGGACGGGGGGATTCAGCAGGGAGAGGACGTGGGGATTCGGTGTCTGCTGTGGCCACCAGTGACCCGGCATCCCCCACTTTTACCAGGCAACAGTCCTTCATGCGCAGCTTTGTAGGACCTCGCCGTACCCCACTGCTGCGTGACGAACAAATTGAAGCCGTTGTCGGATGGATGGCAGCTAACGCATCCACTTCAATGACTTCCGCATCTTCCCAAGGCCAGAGCACTGAAGAGCAACCATCTGTCTCTTCACCACCTGCCAAATTGCCCAGGCAGTCTGAGAGCCCTGGACAGGAGCCATCTCAATCTTTACTTCTGTTCTCAGAATCTGTTGGCTTGGAGAGAGGTGGCCAGCCAAGCAGCATTCTAGAGCGTGAAGAAGAGGGAGTATGCAGTGATGCGCAACTGCTTTGTTGTCCCTCTGAATCTGAAGAGGCGGGTGGGCCAGTGCCTATTGTCAGCACACCTCAGTGCTCATCTGATGATGATGAGACTCAGTTGCCAATTTCTGGTGCGTACGGTGCTGGCGAGACAACCCAGGACCAGCCGGTGCTTGAAGAGGGGAGTGGAGATGATGAGGTCCTTGACCCATCATGGCGTCAGCCACAGGAAGGTGGTGGGAGCAGCTCTGAGGAAGAGATTCCCCGAACGGCCAAAAGAGGAGGGAGAGGGCAGGGGCAGACTTGGTTGCCTGTAGCCTCCACTTTGGCACCCGTGAGGAGCAATCCTCTTCCAAAACACAAAATGGGCGCTCCCAGGACTTGCAGTGCGTGGTCTTTTTTTGACACAGTTGCAGATGACATTTGCTTTGTCAAATGCAAGCTGTGTCATCAGAAAGTGAAACGAGGGAAAAATGTGACCAACCTCAATACCACAAATATGTGGAAACATGTGCGTACCAAGCACGAGGTGGAGTTACACAGACACACTGAAGATGTAGGCCAACCTTCAGCAGCACCTACCACCTCTTCAGCTCATGTTGGGGCCTCTTCCTCCAGCTCACACACAGCTGGTTCGGCTTCCTCACTGGAACGCCATGGAAGAACCACTGCCACTGTTGTCCAGAGACCCAGTGAAATTCCACCCACTGAACCACGTTCGCAGTCATCAGCACACTCCCAGGCCACTCACCAGCAATCGGTAGCACAGGCATGGGAGAAAAAGCGGCCATACTCGGCAAACCATCCCCGAGCACTGGCTCTGAATGCCGGCATTGCCAAACTACTGGCCCTTGAGATGCTGTCATTCAGGCTGGTGGAGACTGACACCTTCCGGAACTTTATGTCATTGGCAGTTCCACAATACGATGTGCCCAGCCGCTTTTATTTCAGCAGGCAAGCTGTCCCTGCCCTGCAAAAGCATGTGGAGGGAAAAATTAAAAATGCGCTACTAAATGCCGTCAGTAGCAAGGTCCACCTGACCACCGATGCGTGGACCAGTAGCCATGGACAGGGACGATACCTTTCCCTCACTGCCCATTGGGTCAATGTTGTGGAGCCGGGTACAGATCTGGAGAGTGGCTCTGTACGTATTCTGCCAACTCCAAGGATTGCAGGAATGCAGTCTGTACATATTGAGTCCTCCTCCTACTCTAGTTCCTCGGAATCAGCACTGCGTGAGCCTGTTAGGCCAGATATGAGCACAGGTGTGGTCAAACGTCAACAGGCCATCCTTAAATTAATTTCTTTGGGGAATCGGAGCCACACAGCACAGGAGCTCTGGAATGCCATCAAGCAGGAGAGCGATGTGTGGTTTGTGCCAGCGAATCTCCAGCCAGGTTTGGTAGTGAGTGACAATGGCCGAAATCTAGTGGGAGCTCTGGGCCTAGGCAACCTCACTCACATACCATGTCTGGCACACGTGCTCAATTTGGTCGTGCAGAGCTTTCTGAGGGACTATCCGGATCTTGATGCACTGCTGCACAAGGTTCGCCTAGAGTGTGCTCACTTGCGGCGTTCCAGCATGGCAAGATCGCGCATTGCATCTCTGCAACGCCGATTCCGCCTGCCAGAACATCGCATCATATGTGACCTCCCCACCAGGTGGAATTCAACGTTACATATGTTGGAGCGGTTGTGTGAGCAGCAGGCAGCAGTAATGGAGTACCAGCTGCATCAGGCGCAAACAAGTCGCACTGTGCGCCGGACACACTTCACCACCACTGAGTGGGCCACTATGAGGGACATCTGCCAAGTTTTGCGTGCCTTCGATGACTCCACGCGGATGGCCAGTGCAGATGATGCACTAATCAGCATGACTGTCCCCCTCATCTGTCTGCTTCAAAAAACCTTACAAGCACTAAGTGAGGAGGTTTTTGAAGAGGTCGAGGATGAGCAGTCAGAAATGCCATCTGCTTCTGGCAAGTCTGCGCAACATGTTTCCACACAAAGGCCCAGGCAGGGGACACTTAGTGAGGAGGATGACGAGGAGTCAATGGAGGAGGAGGAACACATCTCTCCAGAGGAGGGAGGTACACAAGGCTCTAGTAGTGTGTACAGCGAGGGTGGGGTGATGCTGAGCAGGCAGAGATGCTGCCTCAAGCTGGGGACAGCGTTTCCGGTCCAGTTGGCAGTCTGCAGCACATGGTTGATTTCATGCTGCAGTGCTTGTTAAATGACCGCCGCATCGCCAACATTCTAAACACGGCTGATTATTGGGTGTACACCCTCCTAGATCCTCGCTACCGGGACAACTTACAAAGCCTCATACCACAGTTGAACTGGGAGCGAAAAATGCGGGAGTACCAAGAAACACTTGTGCAGGCCATCATGTTCTCCATTCCCCCCACAAGTGTTGCTGGTAGTGCTTTTCAAAGCAGCCATGTGGGTAGAGGCAGTGGAGGAAGCTCTGCACAAAGAGGTAGCAGAGGCAGTGCCGCAGGACAAGGCAAGGCCAGTATGGCCCAAATGTGGAAATGTTTTGTGGGACCGCCACAAACGGCTACACCATCACAGACGGCTCCAGTCAGCAGGAGGCAACGTTTCCGTCAGATGGTGACAGACTACTTGTCGTGCCCTGTTAGTGTTCTCCCAGACGGCTCTTCCCCATTCAAGTATTGGGTCTCTAAGCTGGATACATGGCCAGAGCTTAGCCAGTATGCATTGGAGGTGCTGGCTTGCCCTGCTGCCAGTGTATTATCGGAACGTGTCTTTAGTGCTGCAGGTGGTGTGGTAACAGACCGTTGCACGCGACTATCCGCCGATAATGTTGACCGGCTTACTTTTGTGAAAATGAACAAGGCCTGAATCTCACCTGAATTTGCCAGTCCTCTTCCAGAATAAATAATTGGCTGGCAACAGGATCCAGGTCTCCTGTTGTGTTCATGTTTCTATGACCTGAACTTTATTTCCTGGGCTACAGCAACGCCCGTTGTTGCTCAGAAGTGCTGTCCACACAGACAAAACACTCGCTCATGTGTAAGTGGGGTTCGGTAACGTCAGCTGATCCCCTGCTGTGTGTATGGCAAAGTGTCCTGCTCCCTCCACAGTCAAACAACCTCAGATTTACACCTGGCTCCAAGTAGGCCTCGGCCTACTACCTGATTTTCCCTGGGCTCCGACACCGCCAGTTGGTGCTCAGAAGTGCTGTCCGCACAGACAAAACACTCGCTCATGTGTAAGTGGGGTTCGGTAACGTCAGCTGATCCCCTGCTGTGTGTACGGCAAACTCTCCTACTGCCTACAACTTCTGACTACCTCTGATTTAATATGTTCTCTGATTTGCCCTCTGTCTCCACTCTGTTTTGAGTATTTCCTCCGGCCTACAACACCGCCTGTTTCTGCTCTCAAGTGCCGTCTGCACAATCCACACTTGTTCCTGTGGTACCTGGGTCCTGTAACATCTGCTCATCTCCAGAGTTGAGCACGGCAATGTCTCCTGCTTTGTCTACATTCCCACTACTTGTAGTGGAAATGTGGACAGAGCAGGAGACATTGCCTGACTCACCTCTAGGGAGAAGCTGCTGTTACAGAACCCCAGTAACACAGGAACAAGTGTGGGTTGTGCAGACGGCATTTCAGAGCAGCAACTGGCGTGGTTGGAAGCCAGAGGAAATACTCGAAACAGAGTGAAGACAGAGGCCTAATTGGAGTACGTTGACAGTTAGTAGTAGTCTAGAAACAATCGCAAACTGCCACCAAGTAGGCCTCGGCCTACTACCTGATTTTCCCTGGGCTACAGCAACGCCCGTTGTTGCTCAGAAGTGCTGTCTGCACAGACAAAACACTCGCTCATGTGTAAGTGGGGTTCGGTAACGTCAGCTGATCCCCTGCTGTGTGTATGGCAAAGTGTCCTGCTCCCTCCACAGTCAAACAACCTCAGATTTACACCTGGCTCCTAGTAGGCCTCGGCCTGCACCCTGATTGTCCCTGGGCTCCAACAACGCCAGTTGGTGCTCGGAAGTGCTGTCCACACAGAAAAACACACTCGTTCATGTGAAAGTGGGGTTTGGTAACGTCAGCTGATCCCCTGCTGTGTGGAGGGCAAACTGCTGCTGCCTCCAAATTGTAACTACTTCAGATTTAAACATTCTCTGATTTGGCCTCTGTCTCCACTCTGTCTCTAGTATTTCCCCTGACCTCCAACACCGCCAGTTCCTGCTCACAGTTGCCGTCCACGCATTCCACACGTGTTCCTGTGTTACTGGGGTTCTGTAACGTCAGCAGATCCCCCAATATGTGTCCGCCACTGTCTCCTGCGCTGTCCACCTTCCCACTGCAAGCGGTGGGAATGTGGACAGAGCAGGAGACAGTGGCAGACACACATCAGGGGATCTGCTGACATTACAGAACCCCAGTAACCCAGGAACACGTGTGGATTGGGCAGACGGCTGCTGTACGCATAAACTGGCGGTGTTGGTGGTCACGTGAAATCCTGGAAACAGAGTGGAGACAGATGCCTAATTGGAGCATGTTGACAGTCTGTTGTAGCCTACAAACAATCAAAAACTGCCACCAAGTAGGCCTCGGCCTGCACCCTGGTTCTCCCTGGGCTCCAACAACGCTAGTTGGTGCTCGGAAGTGCTGTCCACACAGAAAAAAACACTTGTTCATGTGAAAGTGGGGGTCGGTAACGTCGGCTGATCCCCTGCTGTGTGGAGGGCAAAGTGTCCTGCTCCCTCCAAAGTCAAAATACCTCAGCTTTACACCTGGCTCCTAGTAGGCTTCGGCCTGCACCATGATTGTCCCTGGGTTCCAACAACGCTAGTTGGTGCTCGGAAGTGCTGTCCACACAGAAAAACACACTCGTTCATGTGAAAGTGGGGGTCAGTAACGTCAGCTGATCCCCTGCTGCGTGGAGGGCAAAGTTTCCTGCTCCCTCCAAAGTCAAACAACGTCTTATTTTAAACTGCCTCCAAGTAGGCCTCAGCCTACAAAATGACTATCCCTGGGCTCCAACATCGTCAGTTGTTGCTCGGAAGTGCTGTCCACACAGAAAAACACACTCGTTCATGTGAAAGTGGGGTTCGGTAACGTCAGCTGATCCCCTGCTGTGTGGAGGGCAAACTGCTGCTGCCTCCAAATTGTAACTACTTCAGATTTAAACATTCTCTGATTTGGCCTCTGTCTCCACTCTGTCTCTAGTATTTCCCCTGACCTCCAACACCGCCAGTTCCTGCTCACAGTTGCCGTCCACGCATTCCACACGTGTTCCTGTGTTACTGGGGTTCTGTAACGTCAGCAGATCCCCCAATATGTGTCCGCCACTGTCTCCTGCGCTGTCCACCTTCCCACTGCAAGCGGTGGGAATGTGGACAGAGCAGGAGACAGTGGCAGACACACATCAGGGGATCTGCTGACATTACAGAACCCCAGTAACCCAGGAACACGTGTGGATTGGGCAGACGGCTGCTGTACGCATAAACTGGCGGTGTTGGTGGTCACGTGAAATCCTGGAAACAGAGTGGAGACAGATGCCTAATTGGAGCACGTTGACAGTCTGTTGTAGCCTACAAACAATCAAAAACTGCCACCAAGTAGGCCTCGGCCTGCACCCTGGTTCTCCCTGGGCTCCAACAACGCTAGTTGGTGCTCGGAAGTGCTGTCCACACAGAAAAAACTTGTTCATGTGAAAGTGGGGGTCAGTAACGTCAGCTGATCCCCTGCTGTGTGGAGGGCAAACTGCTGCTGCCTCCAAATTCAAACAACGTCTGATCTTAAACTGCCTCCAAGTAGGCCTCAGCCTACAAAATGACTATCCCTGGGCTCCAACATCGTCAGTTGTTGCTCGGAAGTGCTGTCCACACAGAAAAAAACACTTGTTCATGTGAAAGTGGGGTTCGGTAACGTCAGCTGATCCCCTGCTGTGTGGAGGGCAAACTGCTGCTGCCTCCAAATTCAAAATACCACAGCTTTACACCTGGCTCCTAGTAGGCCTCGGCCTGCACCCTGATTGTCCCTGGGCTCCAACAACGCTAGTTGGTGCTCGGAAGTTCTGTCCACACAGAAAAACACACGTTCATGTGAAAGTGGGGTTCGGTAACGTCAGCTGATCCCCTGCTGTGTGGAGGGCAAACTGCTGCTGCCTCCAAATTCAAAATACCACAGCTTTACACCTGGCTCCTAGTAGGCCTCGGCCTGCACCCTGATTGTCCCTGGGCTCCAACAACGCTAGTTGGTGCTCGGAAGTGCTGTCCACACAGAAAAACACACTCGTTCATGTGAAAGTGGGGTTCGCTAACGTCAGCTGATCCCCTGCTGTGTGGAGGGCAAACTGCTGCTGCCTCCAAATTCAAAATACCACAGCTTTACACCTGGCTCCTAGTAGGCCTCGGCCTGCACCCTGATTGTCCCTGGGCTCCAACAACGCTAGTTGGTGCTCGGAAGTGCTGTCCACACAGAAAAACACACTCGTTCATGTGAAAGTGGGGTTCGCTAACGTCAGCTGATCCCCTGCTGTGTGGAGGGCAAACTGCTGCTGCCTCCAAATTCAAAATACCACAGCTTTACACCTGGCTCCTAGTAGGCCTCGGCCTGCACCCTGATTGTCCCTGGTCTCCAACAACGCTAGTTGGTGCTCGGAAGTGCTGTCCACACAGAAAAACACACTCGTTCATGTGAAAGTGGGGTTCGGTAACGTCAGCTGATCCCCTGCTGTGTGGAGGGCAAACTGCTGCTGCCTCCAAATTGTTTAAATCTGAAGTAGTTACATTCTCTGATTTGGCCTCTGTCTCCACTCTGTCTCTAGTATTTCCCCTGACCTCCAACACCGCCAGTTCCTGCTCACAGTTGCCGTCCACGCATTCCACACTTGTTCCTGTGTTCCTGGTGTTCTGTAACGTGAGCTGATCCCCAAATGTGTGTCCGGCACTGTCTCCTGCGCTGTCCACCTTCCCACTGCAAGTGGTGGGAATGTGGACAGAGCAGGAGACATTGGCAGACAAACATCAGGGGATCTGCTGACATTACAGAACACCAGTAACACTGGAACACGTGTGGATTGGGCAGACGGCTACTGTACGCATAAACTGGCGGTGTTGGTGGTCACGTGAAATCCTGGAAACAGAGTGGAGACAGATGCCTAATTGGAGCACGTTGACAGTCTGTTGTAGCCTACAAACAATCTAAAACTACCACCAAGTAGGCCTCGGCCTACACCATGATTGTCCCTGGGCTCCAACAACGCCAGTTTGTGCTCGGCAGTGTCTTTGGCACGGGTACTCCCTGTTGCCCAGCCTGTTTTCAGCACGCCTGCTGTTTCCGGGTAGTGTCAAGGTCACTATGCCACCAATCCGTTGTCCTGTCGTCTTGCGGCCGGGTTAGCCGACTCTACGGTGCCTGCAGTTTAGGTGACTCCTATGTGGGCTGCGGGAACTGGTACTGAAGGCTGGATCCGTAGTGCCAATGGGACATGGACCCCCTGTAGGACTGTGGGTTTCGGTAACTGCGGCCGGCTTGCGGCCTGGCTACTTTGCTTTGAATGGGTACCTTCTGCTACCCACCCGGGTTCCAGCACTGTCTGCTGGTTCTCGCCAGAGCCTTTGGCCTAGGTGCCTCCATCTCGGTATCCGAAGTCCAGCACCGTCAGCTGGTCCTTGGTAGTGCTTTTTAGCACAGGTGCCTTCTGCCTAGTAACAGTGGTCCAGCACCGTCAGCTGTTCCTCGGTAGTGCCATTGGCTCTTGTAGCTTTTGCTACCCATCTGGGTTCCAGCACCGTCAGCTGGTTCTCGGCAGTGTCTTTGGCACGGGTACTCCCTGTTGCCCAGCCTGTTTTCAGCATGCCTGCTGTTTCCGGGTAGTGTCAAGGTCACTATGCCACCCATCCGTTGTCCTGTCGTCTTGCGGCCGGGTTAGCCGACTCTACGGTGCCTGCAGTTTAGGTGACTCCTATGTGGGCTGCGGGAACTGGCACTGAAGGCTGGATCCGTAGTGCCAATGGGACATGGACCCCCTGTAGGACTGTGGGTTTCGGTAACTGCGGCCGGCTTGCGGCCTGGCTACTTTGCTTTGAATGGGTACCTTCTGCTACCCACCCGGGTTCCAGCACTGTCTGCTGGTTCTCGCCAGAGCCTTTGGCCTAGGTGCCTCCATCTCGGTATCCGAAGTCCAGCACCGTCAGCTGGTCCTTGGTAGTGCTTTTTAGCACAGGTACCTTCTGCCTAGTAACCGTGGTCCAGCACCGTCAGTTGGTCCTCGGTAGTGCCATTGGCTCTTGTTCCTTCTGCTACCCATCCGGGTGCCAGCACTGTCTGCTGGTTCTCGCCACAGCCTTTGGCCTAGGTGCCTCCATCTCGGTATCCGAGGTCCAGAACCGTCAGCTGGTCCTTGGTAGTGCTTTTTAGCACAGGTACCTTCTGCTTAGTAACCATGGTCCAGCACCGTCAGTTGGTCCTCGGTAGTGCCATTGGCTCTTGTTCCTTCTGCTACCCATCCAGGTGCCAGCACTGTCTGCTGGTTCTCGCCACAGCCTTTGGCCTAGGTGCCTCCATCTCGGTATCCAAGGTCCAGCACCGTCAGCTGGTCCTTGGTAGTGCTTTTTAGCACAGGTACCTTCTGCTTAGTAACCGTGGTCCAGCACCGTCAGTTGGTCCTCGGTAGTGCCATTGGCTCTTGTTCCTTCTGCTACCCATCCGGGTGCCAGCACTGTCTGCTGGTTCTCGCCACAGCCTTTGGCCTAGGTGCCTCCATCTCGGTATCCGAGGTCCAGCACCGTCAGCTGGTCCTTGGTAGTGCTTTTTAGCACAGGTACCTTCTACTTAGTAACCGTGGTCCAGCACCGTCAGTTGGTCCTCGGTAGTGCCATTGGCTCTTGTTCCTTCTGCTACCCATCCGGGTGCCAGCACTGTCTGCTGGTTCTCGCCAGTTTCTCAGCCTTCTTGTACCTTCTGCTACATTTCCAAGATCAAGCTTTTTGAAATTGTCTTTGGTAATCCTTATTGATCTCCATGACGACGACCCTGATGACGACGACCCTGAAGACCACACCAAAGAAGACCAGAAATATGACCCTAAATAATAAGACCAAGAGGACAAAGAACATAAAGACAACCACCAAGATACAGAACAAAAGACAGAAGAACAAGAAGCAGAAGAAGCAAAAGCAGAAGAACAGAAAGCAGAAGAACATTAAGCATAAGACTAAAAATCAGCATAGAAGAAATCAAAATTATAAGCAGAAGAAGACTAAGCAGTAAATGGGGGTGAGTCCGTTCCTCCTCGTGGTGCCCCTGGAAAATGCCTGCTGCTGCAGGCCAAACTGAACGTGGACAAATCCTGCTGTAAATCTTTAGTGACAGGCAGAACGTAAGGTGTAATCTTATAACTTTTATAGATAAGTACTACAGGAATGCCTGTCACCATAAGAAAATGAAGACAAAGAAGAATAGGAAGAAGATGAAGAAATAGCATATTAAAATTGATAATAGCTGAATAAGAAGAATATGAAGAATGGAAAGAAAAAATAATGGGAAGAAGATGAAGAAGAAGAAGATGAATAAGGTGAAGAAAAAGTTGATGAAAAAAATGCTACTGCTGCGGATCATGAAGGAGAAAGTGTGGGAGAAGTACAAAAGAACGTGAAGAGCATGGAAGTTGTGAAACATACTTATCTGACAAAATATAAAAAAGGTTAACATAGTCAATATCTTTTTAACTCCGAACGTACTGAAAAAAAAAATTGGAATTAATGCTATGCCATGTGATTTGAATAAACCACTATGCTTTTAATGTCTCCTCCACCTCCCACAATACATTCTACATGATTCTTATTTGTTTTCAATTATGTAGAATTAGCCAACAAGGAAATAAAGGGCTTTTTTTTAATTCCGATACCGGAAGTCCCATTGACTTGAATGGGACTTCCGGTATCGGAATCGGCGATACCCGATATTTTTTTCGTATCGGGCGATACCATCCGATACGATATTTTTGGGTATCGAACGGTATCGCTCAACAATAGTCATGACTGAAAGTGTTGACACCATTGAAATTGTTCTGGAAAATGAAGTATATCTCCCAGAAAATTATTGCAATTACACATGGTTTGTTATACAGATGTTTATTTCCTTTGTGTATATTGGAACAACACATAAAGCAGAGAAAACAGGCAAATTGGAAATAATTTCACACAAAACTCCAAAAATGGGCTGAACAAAATTGCTGAAAAAACTTAATATTTGGTTGCACACCTTTTTCAACAATTTTGGTGCTCAAGTCCTCAGACAGTTTTCTCAATTTCTTTATGTTCTCCATGCTTATTGTGGCACACACAGACACACAATGCAAATATTGAGTCAACTTCTCCCCTTTATATCCAGTTTCAGGTGTGATTTTCATATTGCCCACACCTGGTTCTTGCCACAGGTGAGTTTGAATGAGCATCACATGCTTGAAACAAAGTTGTTTACCCACAATTTTGGAAAGGTGCCAACAATTTCGTCTGGCCAAATTTTTGGTGTTTTGTGTGGAATTTGGCCAATCTGCCTTTTTTTCTTTTTTTTGTGTTGTTCCAATACATACAAAGGAAATAAACATGCGTATAACAAACCATGTGTGATTGCAATAATTTTCTGGTAGAAATACATTTTCTGGAACAATTTCAAGGGTGCCAACACTTTCGGCCATGACTGTATGTGTGTTACCGCCCCAAGGAAACATGCTACTTTGGGGCTCCTATTCTTTGGATTGATGGGGGGGCCCAGGGGCTGGACCCCAAGTGATTACATATTTATCACCTATCCAGTCAACAGGAGTTAAAAGTTTTTAATGAAACAATCTAATTAAAAGGGGCTGTCCCACAAAGTTCATTTTGATCAATAGATCATGGAATAATAACAAAGTCCACAATTATATAACAATCTTATAAATCTTCCCCTGCTGTGTAACTGTGTAATGGCTGTGTCTGACCATGCATGAACATGGTCTGATCCATGGGTGGACATACTGCCGGTTCAACTGGTGTGGCTGCATCGGGGCCCAGAGGCTCCAGGGGGCCCCTGCAGGGTGGCTATTGCATACCTCCCAACCGTTGTGGGCGGGAGCTTATTTTTCCCGCATTGCACTGAGCCGCCACACCCCCCCATGCACCGACCCCATCCTCGCCCTCCTAGAGAGACCCACCGGCCACCGCAGCCCCTCACTGATAAATCCCAGCAATGACGTCGCTGGGTTGTTCTGTGCGCACAGGACCTGTGATGAGGTCACAGGAGGGGTGGAGTCAGGGGTCACATGATCAGGGGCCTCAGTGTATGCAGAACTCTGCTGTGCTGGTTGTCATTGTGCTGGATGAGGCGAAGTTTATGTGTGGGGTCGGGGGGGTTACAGGGTGGATGTAGCAGAGCCGTGTGTGTACAAGGTGGATGGAGCAGAGCCGTGTGTGTACAAGGTGTACGGAGTGGAGCCGCGGGTGTACGAGGTGAATGGAGCAGAGCCGTGTATGTACAAGGTGTACGGAGCGGAGCCGTGGGTGTACGGAGTGGAGCCGCGCGTGTACGAGGAGTAGGGAGTGGAGCCGCATGTGCACAAAGTGTATGGAGCGGAGCCGCACGTGTACGAGGTGTACGGAGCGAAGCCACGCGTATACAAGGTGTACGGAGCGGATCCACGTGTACAAGGTGTACTGAGCGGAGCCGCGTGTGTACGAGGTGTACGGAGTGGAACCACATGTGTATAAGGTGTACGGAGCGTAGTCGCATGTGTATGAGGTGTACGGAGCGGAGCCGCGTGTGTTCGAGGTGGATGGAGTGGAGCTGCGTGTGTACAAGGTGTATGGAGCGGAGCCACATGTGTATGATGTGTACGGAGCAGAGCCGTGTGTACAGGGTGTGCGTAGCGGAGCCGCGTGTGTACGAGATGTACGGAACAGAGCCGTGTGTGTATGAGGTGTACGGTGTGGAGCCGCGTGTGTACGAGGTGTACGGAGCGGAGCTGCGTGTGTATGAGGTGTGCGAAGTGGAGCCGTGTGTGTACAGAGCACAGAGGCGTACGGAGCAGAGCCGCATGTGTACGTGGTGTATGTAGTGGAGCCATGTGTGTACTGAGTGGAGCAGTGTGTGTGCGAGGTGTACGGAGCAGAGCCGTGTGTGTACGAGGCATACAAAGCAGAACCGTGTGTGTATGAGGTGTGCGGAGTCATGTGTGTACAAGGTGTATGGTGGGGAGCATTCATACCTCCCAACCGTCCCGGATCTTGTGGGACAGTCCTGAATTTAAGAGAGAGTCTGCCCCACTGCCCCAGCCGGGAGCTTACTTTTCCCGTGGACACAGGAGTACACGGCGGAACCCCGAGGAGCACTTTAAAAGGTGTACGGTGTGGAGCCGCGTGTGTACGAGGTGTACGGGGCGGAGCTGCGTGTGTATGAGGTGTGCGAAGTGGAGCCATGTGTACAGAGCACAGAGGCGTATGGAGCAGAGCCGCGTGTGTACGTGGTGTATGTAGTGGAGCCATGTGTGTACTGAGTGGAGCAGTGTGTGTGCGAGGTGTACGGAGCAGAGCCGTGTGTGTACGAGGCATACAAAGCAGAACCGTGTGTGTATGAGGTGTGCGGAGTCATGTGTGTACAAGGTGTATGGTGGGGAGCATTCATACCTCCCAACCGTCCCGGATCTTGTGGGACAGTCCTGAATTTAAGAGAGAGTCTGCCCCACTGCCCCAGCCGGGAGCTTACTTTTCCCGTGGACACAGGAGTACACGGCGGAACCCCGAGGAGCACTTTAAAATTCGCAAGTGACGTTTCACCGGAAGTGAAATGCTAGAAGCTGACCTGAAATGAGGTCATTTCGGGAGGAGATTGTGATGGAACCATGGAATGCTTTCAGATCCATCACCGTGTCCTCTTCCGACAGTGGGATTGCCTTGGACTCGGGGATGTCGGCCATGTGAGCGGATCGTGATATGTCATGCACCGGGAGGCTCAGGTGGGCACTATGATGGGAGCCAGGCTGATATAGTATCTTTATAGAATCTTTCTTTCTCTGTTTCTTTCTCTCTATTCTTTCTTTTTCTCTCTAATCTTTCTTTTATTCTCTTCTTTCTTTCTTCTCTTTCTCTCTCCTCTTTCTTTTTTTCTCTCTGTTCTTTCCCCTCTTCCTTTCTCTCTCTGTTCTTTCTTTCACTCTGTTCTTTCTGTTTCTTTCCCTTCTCTCTCTCTCCCTCTCTGTTCTTTCTTTCCCTTCTTTCTTTTTTTCTCTCTCTCTGTTCTTTTTTTCGACCCTACTTTCTTTCTCTCTCTGTTCTCTTTCTCTCTGTTTCTTTCTCTCCCTCTTCTTTCCCCTTTCTTTCTTTCTCTTTTCGCTATATTTTCGCTTTAATTATTTCGCTTTAATTATTGTATTGTTAACGTTGTTACTTATGACTGTTGTGTTTGAAACTGTTCAACTGTAAAGCGCTGCGGAATATGTTGGCGCTATATAAATAAAGATTATTATTATTATTATTTCTCTGTTTCTTTCTTTCCTCTCTTTCTTTCTTTCTCTCTCTCTCTGTTTCATTCTCTCTGTTCTTTCTTTCCACTCTTTCCCCTCTTTCTTTTCTCTCTCTCTGTTCTTTTTTTCTGTCCCCTCTTTCTTTCTCTCTCTGTTCTTTCTTTCTCTCTATATATCTGTTGTTTCTTTCTTTCTTTCATTTCCCTTTCTTTCTGTTCTTTCTTTATCTGTTCTTTCCCCTCTTTATTTCTTTCCTTTCTTTCTCTCTGTTCTTTCTTTCCCCTCTTTCTCTCCCCTCTTTCTTTCTTTTTCTGTTCTTTATTTCCCCTCTTTTTTCTTTCTCCCTCTCTGTTTGTAAGCATCGTTCCTATTCTGCTGTGTTCCGGACTTTGCCCTTACTGTTGCCCTTAAGCCTGGCTTCATTCGGCCATACTGGTTCCTGTGACATCACCGCCTGTTGGTCCCGCCCGCCGGGTTTAAATAGCTTTCCTGGACGTGACTACCTTGCTTGTATATCTCGTCCTGTACCTGATCTGCTAGCTGGGAGTTGCACGCTGTGCTACCTCCTTCCTTCCTTCTGAATCCACCTGGATTACCTGCTGCCTAACCGCCGCCGCCTGGACCTTCTGACGGTGTCTGCCTGAAGGCTCCTTCCAGCCCTGCCTCCACTGCTCACCGCTCCTACAGCACTCACGGTATGCGCTGAAGATCTTGACTGCTGTGTGCGTTTCACCTGAGAGACTTATCCCTGCTACCTTTACACATTCAGTATCAATTACCTAGTGACTTTCTCTGCCACTGCACTGTGCTCGAAGATTCCCCTCCCGCAAGGGAGAGGGCTAAGTGACTGTCCTTGCCTGCATTCTTAAGACTGTGTCTGCTTGCATCTACATAGTGCTGGTGTGCAACTTGCTATCTACTGGACTGAGTTCTGCTGCTGTTACCACTGCTGTCATTGTCTGGCTCCGCCAGCACCTGTGCTGTTCTGTGCTGCTTGTTTAATACAAACTACTTTCACGTATACCTGTGTCTGTGACTCTATCATCTAGCCACTGTCTTCATAGAAACCTACTATACATCATTACAGGATATACAAGCCACCAATATGGAGACCGCAGGTGTAGAGTCCCTGGAGAAACGTGTAAGCAAGCAGCTTGCTTTGATACGGCAGGATGTGGCAGGCATTAGGACCCAGCTGGACACGCTGGAGCAACGTATCGAACACAACGCCGGGGCAGCAGAGGCACAGTTGCAACGACTGGCAAATCGGATTACGGCGCTGGAACAAGCAGCTCCTCTTCAGGGTGATCGTGTTCTGGCGTTGGAGCAAGCGATTCCTATGCAGCTCGATCGGATTGCTGCTCTGGAACAGGCCCCAGCCGCGCAGGTAGCAGGTGCTGCCCGGGATACTACACCGACCTTCCCAAAGCTTCCACCCTTCCGGTTCGCTGGTGAGAGGGATAAATTCCGAGGATTTTTGAACCAGTGCCGGATCTTCTTTGCTGCTCATGCCCCACAGTTCACTACTGAACGCTCCAAAGTTCTGACTATAGTCATGCTGCTGTCTGGTAAGGCGCTCGCATGGGCCAACCCTTTGATTGAGACCGACGACCCCCTGCTTAACTCTATGGACAATTTCATTGCCGCAATGACGCAGATGTTTGATGACCCGAACCGAGCTAATACTGCTGAGACGACGCTGCTGACCCTTCGGCAGGGGAAGCGTTCAGTGCTGGAGTATGCATTGGACTTCCGTAGATGGGCTTTAGACACCACCTGGAACGGGGCAGCCAAGCAGGCCATCTTCCGCAGGGTATTGTCTACGGCAGTTAAGGATGAACTGGCACGCGGGGACTCGCCCGTGCTTCTTGGGGACTTCATCAATCACTGCATCCGCATTGACAATCGACTCTCCGAGCGCAGACAGGAGCGCTGGTCTGATCTACGGTTTAATAACACTGTTCCGTTCTCTTCTCCCTCCAGAGATGTCACCAGCAGGAGGAATCCCGAGCCCGAACCGATGCAGGTGGATGCCGTACGTAGAAATCCTCCTGATGCCCGCAAGGAGCATCGCTTTAAGGAAAACCTGTGCTTCTACTGCGGGGGGACCGGTCACTTCATCTCCGAGTGTCCAGTCAGGAGACGTAAGACGGCTGCAGCTATCATTGATTGTAACTCCGAGGCGGGGGAGTCCTGCGTCCTAGATCTGAACAATTCGGGGGGCAGAGACAATCAGAGAGACCTGGACTTTGCCGATATGAATTCGCTGGCATCTCTTCCATTGAACGCAGTGGTGATCTCGATGACATCCGTCGTTTCCTCCTACTCCGCTACTAAGAAGAATTCCCACTATTACCTATCCTTGAGGGTCTGCTTCCAGGGTCGGTGTGTCGAGAGCGCCGCCATGTTGGACTCCGGGGCCAGTGGGAACTTCATGGATATCGCGTTTGCAAGGAAGCATGGAATCAGGGCAGTGAAGAGGGAGTCGTCAGTCTTGATGGAGACAGTAGACGGGTCGCCACTTACATCTGGACCGGTAACCATGGAGACTGAGTCGGTGAAGGTATGCATTGGAGAGGAACATGTGGAACATTTGTCCTTTTTACTAATATCTTCTCCTCACTTCCCTATTATCCTGGGGTTACCTTGGCTCCAGGTTCAGAATCCTCGCATCAACTGGGAGACCAGGGAAGTGCAGTTCCCTCCAAGTTCTAACAGCAACCCCGCTATTCCTAAGGTCGCTGCTATCCCCAAGGTAGTAGCTACGACTGAGGGACAATTACCACCGGAGTATCAGGATCTGGCAGAGGTATGTGACAAGAAGAGGGCAGATATGTTACCTCCCCACCGGCCTTATGATTGCCCGATAGAACTGGTATCTGGGGCGGAGATCCCATTCGGGCGTATTTACCCTTTGTCTGGTCCTGAATTAAAGGCCTTGAAGGACTTCATCGACGAGAATCTCGCCAAGGGCTTCATCCGACCGTCTACTTCTCCTGCAGGTGCACCAATCTTCTTCGTGAAGAAAAAGGACGGGGGTCTGCGTCCTTGCATGGACTACCGTGATTTAAACAAGGTAACGGTCATGAATCGGCACCCGCTACCCTTAATCTCTGAACTACTGGAGAGGGTGAAGCAGGCTAAGATATTCACCAAACTGGATCTTCGGGGAGCCTACAATCTCGTGAGAATTCGGTCTGGAGATGAGTGGAAGATGGCCTTCCGCTGTCGTTATGGACACTTCGAGTCACGGGTCATGCCGTTCGGACTACGAAATGCTCCTGCAACCTTTCAGCATTTTGTTAATGACATTTTCCGAGATGTGCTTGATGTATTTATGGTTGTGTATCTCGATGACATTTTAATCTTTTCCAGTGATCTCGAGGAACATCGGCTCCACGTGAGGACAGTGCTGCAACGCCTGCTGCATAACCATCTTTACATCAAATTGGAGAAATGCGAGTTCCACAGGGCAACAGTGCAGTTCCTCGGTTATGTCATCTCTCCACAGGGTCTCCAGATGGACGATCAAAAGACCAGAGCGATCCAGGAGTGGCCAGCGCCAGGATCGGTGAAAGAAGTTCAGAGGTTTGTGGGATTCGCCAACTTCTATAGGCGCTTCATCCGTAACTTCTCTGAGATTGTGGCACCCATCACCCAACTGACTAAGAAGGGGGTACCGTTCCGGTGGACTCCGCAAGCCCAGGAGGCGTTCACACGGCTGAAGGGCAAATTTGTGTCGGCTCCCATCTTAAGACATCCAGACCCAGACCTGAGCTTTACTCTTGAGGTGGACGCATCGGATGTCGCCATCGGCGCAGTGTTGTCACAGAGAGGAGGTGAGAAGGCAGTTCTTCATCCTTGTGCCTTTCTTTCTCAGAAGCTTTCCCCGGCGCAGAAGAACTATGACGTAGGGAACAAGGAGTTACTGGCGATTGTGACGGCATTCAAGGAGTGGAGACACTTGCTGCTGGGGTCCTCAACTCCAATTACAGTTCTTACCGACCACCGAAACTTGGAATTCATGCAGTCCGTAAGATGTTTGAACCCACGTCAGGCACGTTGGAGCTTGTTTCTAAACCAATTCAACTTCATCATCTCCTACAGGTCGGGGGCACGGAATGGTAAGGCAGATGCGCTATCTAGGATTGCTGCTCCTGAGGAAGTGATTGAGTCGTCTCCTAGTACTGTTGTGTCTCCCGCTCATTTCATCTCTGCAATCCATCATCAGGATCTTCTGTCTGAGATCAAAGCAGCATACGCAGCAGATCCGTTGCTAAGGCAACCTACCCCCGAAGTAAGCCTAAATTTCAGTGGAGGAGTGTGGTTACAGGAGAATCGGCTGTATGTACCAGAAGTGACAAGACTTGAAGTCCTCCGACTGATCCATGATTCTAAGATTGGGGGACATCGTGGAATAACGAAGACCCAAGAGTTCCTGGCTCGGTACTTCTGGTGGCCTTCGTACCGGAAGGACGTGGAGGGATACGTGTCATCCTGCGAGGTATGTGCTCGGTTCAAGACGCCTCGTGCGTCACCTTCCGGGTTGTTACAACCCTTGCCTATACCATCTCGTCCCTGGAGATCCATCTCAATGGACTTTATTGTTGAACTACCGGTCTCCAAGGGTAAGAACACCATTCTAGTGGTCGTGGACCGCCTCACTAAGGCAGCACACTTTATCCCTTGCGCTGGATTACCCACAGCAAAACAGACTGCAGACTTGTTGATTCAAGAGGTGGTCCGTCTGCACGGGGTCCCGGATGAGGTGATCTCGGATCGTGGGGTGCAGTTCACGTCTAGGTTCTGGAGGTGTTTCTGCGCGGCTCTGGATATTAGAGTAAGTCTGTCTTCGGCTTACCATCCACAGACCAATGGACAGACGGAACGTACGAATCAGACCCTGGAGCAGTACCTCCGTTGCTACTTAAGTCATCTGCAGGACGATTGGGTAGATCTGCTTCCCCTGGCAGAGTTCACATATAACAACTCGCAGCACTCCTCGACTAAGCAGTCACCGTTCTTTGCTAATCAGGGTTACCACCCAAGCATCTTGCCGCAGTTCCCCAAGGAGGCTGCAGTGCCTGCTGTGTCTGACCATCTTTCCTTCTTACAGCAGAATTTGGAAGCTCTAAAGACCACCTTGACGACAGCGCAGGAGAGGTATAAGAGAGCAGCAGATCGTACCAGGAGACCGGCTCCGGTGTATAAGGTGGGAGATACGGTCTGGTTGTCTACCAAGAATCTGAGGGTGAGGGCACCGACTGTCAAGCTTGGACAGAAGTTTGTAGGGCCATACAAGATCGTGGCTCTAGTGAATTCGGTAGCGGTGCATCTGAAATTGCCCCCTGCCTGGAAGGTTCACCCGGTGTTCCATGTTTCCCTACTAAAGCCAGTTGTACCAAATTCCTTCCCAGGGCGTACTTCCTCTCCTCCAGCTCCAGTACTCGTTGATGGACATGAACAATATGTCGTGGAGAAGATTCTGGATTCACGGATCTTCAGAAGGAAGCTGCAATACCTGGTCAAGTGGCAAGGATACTCTGTCGAGGAGAATTCCTGGGAACCGGTGGAGAATATCTGTGCTCCGTGGCTGCTGGAGCAGTTTCATCTAAGGTACCCGGACAAGCCTGGTCGAAGATTGTCCGGAGGACATTCTTTAAGGGGGGAATAATGTAAGCATCGTTCCTATTCTGCTGTGTTCCGGACTTTGCCCTTACTGTTGCCCTTAAGCCTGGCTTCATTCGGCCATACTGGTTCCTGTGACATCACCGCCTGTTGGTCCCGCCCGCCGGGTTTAAATAGCTTTCCTGGACGTGACTACCTTGCTTGTATATCTCGTCCTGTACCTGATCTGCTAGCTGGGAGTTGCACGCTGTGCTACCTCCTTCCTTCCTTCTGAATCCACCTGGATTACCTGCTGCCTAACCGCTGCCGCCTGGACCTTCTGACGGTGTCTGCCTGAAGGCTCCTTCCAGCCCTGCCTCCACCGCTCACCGCTCCTACAGCACTCACGGTATGCGCTGAAGATCTTGACTGCTGTGTGCGTTTCACCTGAGAGACTTATCCCTGCTACCTTTACACATTCAGTATCAATTACCTAGTGACTTTCTCTGCCACTGCACTGTGCTCGAAGATTCCCCTCCCGCAAGGGAGAGGACTAAGTGACTGTCCTTGCCTGCATTCTTAAGACTGTGTCTGCTTACATCTACATAGTGCTGGTGTGCAACTTGCTATCTACTGGACTGAGTTCTGCTGCTGTTACCACTGCTGTCATTGTCTGGCTCCGCCAGCACCTGTGCTGTTCTGTGCTGCTTGTTTAATACAAACTACTTTCACGTATACCTGTGTCTGTGACTCTATCATCTAGCCACTGTCTTCATAGAAACCTACTATACATCATTACACTGTTCTTTCTTTCCCCTCTTTATTTTTTTTCTCTCACTCTCTGTGTTCTTTTTTTCTGGGCCCTCTTTCTTTCTTTCTTTCTTTCTTTCTCTCTCTCTGTTCTTTCTTTCCCCTCTTTCTTTATCTCTCTTTCTCTCTATGTTCTTTCTTTATTTCTCTCTCTCTCCTTTCTCTCTGTTTTCTTTTTTCTCTCTCTGTTCTTTCTTTTCCTCAGTACCAGTCAGTGTGCCCACAGTACCAACCACTGTGCCCATAATGCCAGCCACTGTGCCCTCAGTATCAGTCAGTGTGATCAGCAGTGCTAAATGGGTGTGGTTGGGGCATGGCATGGGTGTGACTAGTTGTGAAATGGGTGTGGTCAGGGCATGGCGGCGCCAGTGCTTCCTGTCTCTGACACAGAGAGCAACGCCACTGGATGAAGTCATCATTCAGCGGCCAGCTAGCCGCTGTGCCAGAGTGAGAAAGCGCGTGTGCCGGTAATACTCGCGGACAGGTGAGGGGTGCTGTGTGTGTACATATGTATGTATGTGTGTGTGTGTGTGTATGTGTAGGTGGGGGAGAAGGCCATGATGGGATGATGGGGAGAAGGCCATGATGGAGGGATGGGGAGAAGGCCATGATGGGGGTGATAGGGGAGAAGGCCATGATGAGGTGGTAGGGGAAAAGGCAATGATGGAGGTGGTGGAAAGGGCAATGATGGGGTGGTGGAGGAGGAGGAAATGATGGAGGTGGTGGAATGGGCAATGATGAGAGTTGTGGGGGAGAAAGCAAAGATAGTGGTGGGGAGAAGAAAATGATGGAGGTGGTGAAGAGGGCAATGATGGAGTGGGGAGAGGACAATAATGAAATGCAGGGGTAGGAGGACAATGAGGGGTGTGGGGGATTGGGATGGGAGGAAGGGGGACTTATAATGGACTTAGGAACAGGGGGAGGGGAGGAATACATTATCATTTATTATGTTTAACACAGTCCCTTAGTATATAGTGTACTCGCTTATTATATCTAACACAGTCCCTTAGTATATAGTGTACTCACTTATTATGTCTAACACAGTCCCTTAGCATATAGTGTACATACTTATTATGTATAACACAGTCCCTTAGCATATAGTATACGTACTTATTATGTATAACACAGTCCCTTATCATATAGTGTACTCACTAATTCTGTATAACACCATCCTTAGTTACATAGTTTCCTCTTTTATTATGTATAACACCGTCTCTTATTACGTACCATCCTCTCTAGTTATATATGGTGCCGTCCCTGTACGGTGAGACACAGCCATTACACAGTACACAGCAGGGGCACATTTATAAGATTATCTCAGCACAGGAACATTTTTTTAAAACACATCCAACTGTGGAAGTTATTATTATTCCAAGATCTTTTGATTAAAACCAAGTTTAAAATTAACTATGTGGGAAAACCCCTCTAAGGATTTTGTGGCCCAAGGTAAAGCTCTTGCATGGTATAATTGGCACCGCAGTAGTATTTTGTGAAATTCAATAGATCTATCAAAATTGTAGAATCCAAAGAAGAATGATATACTGGATACCAACACAAATATTACACCAAAATCAGAGGATGGGAATTTATATAGAACAAAACCAGACAAGCGTCAATGCAGAGTTCTGTATAATTCTCAGATAATAACTCGGGAGCAAAATTTGCAGGACCCTAAATAAAAAGCATCAATAATCGACTGAATGTGCTTGTGTTTTATGTCATTAGTCAAGGCTGTAGGCATGATTTATTCTTCTGGTGGCAATGGATGACCTGCATTTGGACAAACCTACTAATTACAGCAGGTTACCACATACTTTTGGCCATTAGATACACATATGGGAAATTAAGTAATTTTACAAACATAAAATGCATTGCTTAGTTGCCCTGTAATGTAATGTGAGGTCACTGCGAAGGAAAATACATTAATATATATTTTCTCATGATACTTTTCTACAGCTATTTCATATCAAGGGTGAAAGTTTATTAAAAGAAAATTTTACAAACGTCAAAAGTGTAATATACAAAACAGAGCCAATGCATTTCCCTTCATAAATAAATCCTCAAAAAAGCCGCACAAAAACAGGAAAAATAGAATTTCATATTATTATACATAAGAAAGCAATCCATTGTGCAATATGACTATAAACGGAATTAGCTTAATTCTATTGGAATGGCTGTCCCTGTTGACAAGGTTGTAGACCAAAGAGAGCATAGTAAACATAGCCAAATGCATCGGTGATGGGTATACATTGGTGCCACCCTACAAGAAATTCTAGGCCTTGGTGGAAACAGTGTATAAATATTGTACTAGTGTAAGAGACATTCCCCAATAATCAGACATGGAATGAAAAGCCATTTATCTAATCTGCTATTTAAAAAAAATAAATATATTTCATGTGGAAACATCAATGTGAATAAATAAGATTCCAAGGCAACAATGTAATAAGTCATACATTAAATAATCACACATTCCGAGACAGTCAATCATTTTCGAGTACCTTCCCCCACAGTCTTCGTACAGGACCTGGTGTGGTGCTGCAGTGTTAGGTTGCTAAAGAGTAATGTCAAATCAGTCTCTGTTCCTCTTGGTTAGTTCCTCATACTGGTGCTAGGATATGAAGCACGGCGGTAGTGGAAGGCTTATTAGTGTGACAGTTCCTAATGCAGCCAAGTACTAATCTCTGCGTCACTATATATAAGACAGTACTTCCCTTTCGGTAACTTTGTGCAAACAATAAGTGGTGGACTCATCTCTGAGTCAGACCTGGCGTGTGCCACCCGTCACACTACAGCAGTACCCCACTATTTATATATCCACAATTTGTATCTCAATCTGGTTTTTCACCTCCAGATTGGGTGAGTATCCATGTAAGTATTCGTTGTACCCCGTGTAAGGGTTGAGTTGACCTCACAGTGTTTAATGACGTGAATAGCTACACGAGCCATAGAATTAGATTTCTTAGATGAAAGTTGGGAAGTCCAAGCCTCACCCTTGAGTGTAGTGGGAACATAATGTTTAGAAGTTATAGAGGGGCTTCCATTGCCCTCAGATTTAGCAAAGTCACTATTATTTGCATGTGAACTTTCCTTCTCCTTGAAGGGGCCAATATTTTTGCCTGGGATTGATTTACTTACTCCAGCAGTAGAGAGACTTATTTTTTGTGGCATTTTGTTATCTTTGCTCTCTTTTTGCACATGTCTAGGTTGCTTGAAGACAGATGGACTCACTGATGCCATGGCTGGGTCTTTGGTTAAAGGGACTCTTCTAATCCCCAAATCATTAGTTTTTGCTTTCTTTGGGATGCTCCTTCCATTTCGCCCTGCAGTGTTTTTGACGGCATCTCCGCTCTTGTGCTCCAGATTGTTTCTGTTAGTCCCGAAATTGTTCTCTAATGTTGGTTCTACACTAACATTGTTGGCTTTTTCTGAGGTATTTTTTAATTCCCTTTTCCATTTCGAGCAAGGATTATGAGTTTCTTTCTGTACCACTGTATGAACATCCCTAATGCACTTTGAACTATATTCTATGTACTGGAGGCCTCTGGAGGCTTCATTTGATGGGTCTGCATTCTTCTCCTTTGACATTACAATGTGATCAATTGTCTCTTTCACTGTGATAGCCTGTTTAGCTGATAATGGCTCCACAAACTTTATCTTTGACACAAAACATCCAGGCTGGGATCTCCGAAGTTTCTGAGTCTCAGATTTATTAACAATTTGATTATGACTGGATGCATCAAATCTTGGTGGAATTGATGATGGACTGGATACCTGGGAGGCAGGGAGAGGCACCGAGTGCCTCATGTTCCGCACTGCGGATTTCACTAATGTGTGTTTAATTGCTTTAGCAGTAACATGGGTTGATGGTTTTGGACTCTTAGGAATAATTGATTCTGACACAATATTAAGTCCATTTCCCTGTTCGGAAGATGTAAGGTCAAATGTTTGGTCAGGGTTCTCTGATTCATTATGGCACGATATCTGGAAGGAATTATCATTTTTTAGTTTATTTTCTGAAACATTTTTGACGTCACTTACTGTCTGTGATTTCCCTTCAGCTACTGTCTGCAAAGAGGAATTGTATGTACAAGGCATGACTGATTTAGTATTGCTTTCATGCACTTGAAGGTCAGGTCCAACAAGACCTTCAGAAAATGTAAAAGTCTTGGGTGCAGAATGGTAGTGTATTTTTCTGGACAGATCTGGTGTTTGAGGAGCACTGTCACTTGTGTCCTTTTCTATTAATTTATTGGCAACTTGAGCTTTCAAATTGTCTGGTAGAGCTCCTGGTGTAAGATGCGTATGATTACAATGAGTTTGTGACTTGCTGAGACTGTCACCATCTAAAAGTACAGGTATTGCCTTTAGTAATATTTGGCTGGCACATTTTTGTGTTGGATGGGATGGTGATTCCTGGAGAAATGCACTTGTGATACAATGATCTGATGATATTTGGATTTCCTGTCCATGTAATGCTTTTGATTGTTTTGATGCCTCAAATATTAAATGACCCACTGGATGATCACCAAGTAATTGTACTGAACTCTTTTCTAGACAATCTAATGATTTACTCAACACATGAGAGTCTTTCGACGGAGGATAAAATGTATCTACGAGGCATTTTATCTCAGATTGTTGTAATGAATTATCAGGTAACTCTGCTATATTTTCCAGCTGATTCCTACTATATAGTATGTGCTGCTCGGTTTCTGAACATCTAGACCTATGAGGTGGTTGATGATCAGAAGCGTGATATCCATGTGTCTCAGGGAACACCTGGAAAATCTCTGTTTGCTCTTTTGATAATAACAAACTGACTTTCTGAAAGTCAATTTTGGCTTCCGACTGGTAGGAAGTACTATTTTTTGTAACAGGTAATTGATAAAGTCTGTTCCTGCTTTCAGTATTGACGTTCTTTTGACTTTTATACTTCATCTGTTGCTTTAGAACACGCTCAGACACCTTCCTCATCTGCTCCGCACTCTTCTGGTCACAACGTTCCTCACCTTCATCACCACAAGATATAAAGGGCTTTGTGTTGTTCCATCCTAAAGAACGCATCCTGCACACTCGTCTTCCTACAGGCCGACTTGTGTTACATAGGTTCCTCTCCAGTGTAAGCTCAAGTTCATCTTTTGACTGGCTGGCTTCTAGTGCACCACAAGTAGCCATTGAATGTCTTTTCTGTAAACGCTTTTTTTCCCACTCTTTCCGTCTCTGTTCTTCCTGATCCCGGTGTTTATTTTCCTATGTGAAAATTATTTATATCATGAGATTTCACAATTATGCATGACATGATTGTATAGATATTAGCTTACAAAAAACTTTCAGTGTTTCCGATACTACTCTAAACTACTCACTATGCTTGTTACAAGACATCACACGCTGTCGACCATATGCCCATTTGCCTCTGATACCACCAGTGTTCATGTATTTTACACTAAGAGAATGCTGGTCGCACACACCACCAGAAAGCTACAGCCATTACAATGGTTTTCTGTTTATGGACTTTGCTAGACTTATGTTTTATCCATACAACATTTGATAAAGAACTGCTAAATATTAAGAATTGTTGTTAATGATGGCAAAAATTATCATTGATCAGGAACAACCATTTTAGTGCTAACAGCATGAGGATATGTAACAACTTTCTATTACTATTATTATTCCATTATTATTCACAAAGCACATTATTTGCTGAGAATGTGTAGGGATGTGAGATATCAATAAAGGTCTACGTGGTAATGTCTCCTTCTGGAAAGAGACATGCCTGAAAAGCCAGTATGAGGAGACTTATACGACATTAAATGTTCTGTTGGGAAATTATGCAAAATTGCCTCTTCAAAGAAAAAGACTACAACTATAGCACCACCAAAAGGAAGTAGTAATCCTAAAAGTCACTATTGACCCTTTAAGGATCGTTGCCGTGTGACTAAGAACAAAAGGCAAACCAAATACTGTACATGCTCTGTATTTGCAAACATGTGTTTTGGGTAGCTTGCTCCTCTTCAGTGCAAAGAATGTGAACTGATATGTCTGGGTGAGAGGCCTCTGACTTGGGTCTAAGGGGCAATGTCTCTCTTTGTAAAGAGTGACATGCCTAACATGCCAGTATAATGAGACTTAGGCTATGTGCACATGTAGTTGGAAGTGCTGCGGATTTTTCAGCGCGGATTTTGAAAAATCCGCAGGTAAATCCACAGGTCAAAATACCTGTGGTTTACTTGTGGATTAGCCTGCGGTTTAGCCCTTCGGTTTCACACATCACAATGGTGAAGGTGTGAAACCGCAGCGGTATCCGCACAAAGAATTGACATGCTGCGGATTGTAACCTGCAGCAAATCCGCGCAGAAAAATCTGCTGCATGTGCACAGCGTTTTTGGTTTTACTATTGGAAAGAATGGTACTGTACAACGCAGCAGAAACTGCTGCGGACCCGCAGGGCCAGAAACGCTGCGGATCCGCAGCAGAATCCGCAACGTGTGCACATAGCCTTATTAGCCATGTAATGCTCCGCTGGGGCTTAAATATGCAAACTGTATATTCAGAATAAGGGAAATGTCAATTTGCTCATAAATTTGCATGAGTAATAACAGAGGAATGGCATAATGTAGATGATAAAATATGCTATATAACTGATGGGAAATACAACTACTAAGGAAGATGCTTCAGGAAAGCTGCCTGTAAGCAGGTAATGAGTGCAGAGGAGCGAATATAGATGTGGCAGCTGCATGTGGGCTCTGGATCCTGAGGGAATATGAAATGTCCCACTGACTGATAAAGACACCAGGACTTTAAGTGATGTCTGATAGTTGGGGAGTAGCTTGATATAGATTTCAGCGCACATCGTTTGGGCTGCTATCCCATTCTCCTTGCACTATATCACTTAGGTCTTTCCCTTCAGCAATCCGAAACATTAAGGCTCATCCCACACCATCTTTTCCATGGACGGTTCTGATGAAGGCCAAATGAACGTCTGAAACGCCATAAAGTGGATTGCTGGTATGAACAACAATAAATCAACCATTTTGTTGCATCAACTTCGGAGCGCCAAGTTTTATAAATGTTATTAGAATTGGAGAGGAATCCTACTTGAGCACCCCCTGGTTTAGGAGTGCTGACAGTCTTCTATAGACTTCAGCCCAGACACTTCCGGCTAAGCATCTGAATGAAGGCATCATATTAACAAAAATAGCGATTTAACATTCTGGAGCTACATCCTTGTTCAATAACCTCCCAGATGACATGCTATCATTGCATGACTAAAATTAATCTCATGTTTCCTGTAACAATGAGAATGAGAAAATCTTTTTCACATGCGTGTTAAATGGGAGCATGAGTGTTACTGTTGGAAAAGATTATGGTGAAGCAATGAACTATGTCTGCATACTCCGTTCTGTGAGGGGAAGTGAGAGCCCGGTGGTTACTCTGCAGTCAACCCTTGTACCTGCCCTGAAAGTATTCATATGAAGATCTGCGGTGATGTGCAGTCAGTGCTCAGCTTCCTCATTGAATTCTGTTACCATTGCAGAAGTATCAATTTATTATTATCATCAACAAAAATGGTATGTTTCGGGGAATCCATAAAATAATTGTGGCTTGTTCAAATGCTTGCTGTGTTAAAGGGGTTGTCCGGGCCTTAGGGTATAAGTCTGCAGACACTCTATGTGACTGGAGACTCGCGAATCCACACTACATACCAGTGCTGGGCGACTAGCTTACTCCTGGCCACATTCCAAGTAGACGTGTCACACGTCTAGTCGGCAAGCGACCGCATGTATGCAAATCGCCTAGTTTTTGATCACATGTCCACTGCTCCTGACGCTGGCACTGGAGAATGCTCACAGCGCTCAGGGCACAAAGAGTGTCGGCAGACTTGTACCCTAAGACCAGACAACCCCTTTAAAAAAAAAAAAGACATCTTCTGCATACACCCTGTGCATTGTTCTCAATTAACTTCATGTAGTAGGGAATAATAGTCTGCAGATGTGGGGATTCTGGTAAGCAGAGGGAGCATAAGCTATGTTCACACTGCGTGTTTTTGTCACATTTTTTGCCACTTGTTTTTGCCTTGAAAACACTGCATTTGCTGTCCCAGCAAAGTGAATGAGATTCCTTGAATTTCATGCACATTACTTTTTTTTTCCTTGCAGACCTGAAACAGTTTCATATCTATAGCATGTCAATTATTTCAGCGTTTTTGCATGGTTTTTCACCCATTCTAAAAAATGGGAAAAAAATGCATAAAAAACACACATGTATTTTTCCTGGTAACACATCAGGATTTGCAGCAGATTACAGGTACAAGTTGGAGGTGCGCACTAGGTGTGGAGGTGCAGTTTTGGGACCACTGATGTGAAGGTGGGCTGTAGTTACTAGTTGGAGAAGGGACAATGTAGTGAATTATGAGGATAGAAGTGAAGACTATGGAGGTATTGAGACCCTGCTGTGACTATAGGGTAGGAGGCAGTGCTAGGACTACAGTGGCAGTAAAAAACTAGGAGGAAAAAGACAATAGGGTGTTATCCAAGGGAGATAGGGGTATTAACTAGGTTTTACTAACCTGATTTAGCTTAGTATACACAACATTTCTATCACTTGGTAAGTGTCACGTCCGCCATGTCTGTTTGTCTCAAGAACTCCTGGAGCGATGTGCATGCGCATGTTTTGTCTGCTGTCCTGCATGTTCGCTAGAGCTGTGTGCAGACTCACCTCATGTCTGAGCTGCAGGATCCCTGCGTTTCTGCTCTGCCTTCTGTGATCTTCTCGTCATGTCTGGAGTCCTTGATCATGTGATGTTTCTTAAGATCCTGCACTGTCTGGTTCTGCAATCATCTCGTCTTGTCTAGAATCCCGGATCATGTGTTCTTCCTAGGATCCTGCACTGGTTGGTTCGGTGATCATCTCGTCATGTCTGAAACCCTGATCATGTGACGTTTCCTAAGATCCTGCACTGTCTGGTTCTGCTATCATCTCGTCATGTCTAGAATCCCGGAAGTTCTCCCCTGGTCCTGACCTGGAGGAGGAGGTGCTATGCCCTATATCAGGCCGCCTCTTCCTATGCTCAGGGCCTGATTATTGTGTTGCTTCCCTGCAAGGCTCTGGGTCTGTGGGGTTGCTCCCTCTATTCTGTGCCCTTGCACTTTGCTCTGTAGTGCGTCTCTGCACACGCTCCGTGCTCGTATTCCGCCTCTTGTCTTGTGTTGTCTCTCGTGCCATGTTTGTCTTTGCCTTGCTTTGCCTTGTAGTCCTTCTGCTGTTCTTTGTCTTAGTCTGTTTTGCTATGTCTCGCCTTAGCTATGCTTTGACTTGTAGTCCTTCCTTTGTTCTCTGCCTCGCCTGTTTTGCCATGTCTTGCTTTTGCTATGCTTTGACTTGTAGTCCTCCCTGTGTTCTCTGCCTTGCTATTCCTTGCTTTGTGTTCCTCCCTATGGTCTCAGTCTTTGCTTGCTCTGCCTCGCTCTCTCCTATGGTGCTCTGTAGTGCTCCCTGGCACACGCACCATTTCTCCTCTCCTTAGTGCTCGTTTCTTTGTCTAGTCCCAAGGTCTTCCCTTGGCCCGGCTCTGGGCTTCTGCCTACGCTCCGCTGCTAGACTCTGTCCTCTCTCTGACCTGGCTCTGTTTCTGCTTGTGTTCCTTGCCTTGTTCCCTGCCTTGTCCTTGCATTGAACCCCGGCGTGGGTTCCCCTTGGCCGTCTCCTGTGCCGTGGTAAGTGCCACGTGTTTGTGTACAGCCGTGTGTACTGGCCAGTGTGGCGTGCCCCCTGCGTGGCTCCTAGCACGCACCCTGCCTTGAACCCTGGCGTGGCTCCTAGCACGCACCCTGCCTTGAACCCTGGCGTGGCTCCTAGCACGCACCCTGCCCTGAACCTGGCGTGGCTCCTAGCACGAAGGTTCCTTTGCCCCCTCCTGTGCCTTAGTCGTGCCTCGTGCTGGCGTTACAGCCGTGTGCATTGGCCAGTGAGGTGTGCGTCCCTGCGTAGCTCCTAGCACGCAGCCCTGCTCTGAACCCTGGCGTGTCTCTACACGCACCCTGTCTTGTGCCTTGGCGTGTCTCTACACGCACTCTGTCTTGTGCCTTGGCGTGTCTCTACACGCACTCTGTCTTGTGCCTTGGCGTGTCTCTACACGCACTCTGTCTTGTGCCTTGGCGTGTCTCTACACGCACTCTGTCTTGTGCCTTGGCGTGTCTCTACACGCACTCTGTCTTGTGCCTTGGCGTGTCTCTACACGCACTCTGTCTTGTGCCTTGGCGTGTCTCTACACGCACTCTGTCTTGTGCCTTGGCGTGTCTCTACACGCACTCTGTCTTGTGCCTTGGCGTGTCTCTACACGCACTCTGTCTTATTCTATGCTTTGGCGTGGCTACACACGCACTCTGTCTTATTCTATGCTTTGGCGTGGCTACACACGCACCCTGTCTCGTTTGCGAACCTTGGCGTGTCCCCTACACACGCACCTCGCTTTGAACCCTGGCGTGTCCCCTACACACGCACCTTGCCTTGCACCTAGTCTTGAACCCTGGCGTGTCCCCTACACACGCACCTAGCCTTGGACCCTGGCGTGTCCCCTACACACGCACCTAGCCTTGGACCTTGGCGTGTTCCCTAAACACGCACCCTGCTTGGATATCTGTCGTGCCTCCTTGCCTGAACCCTGGTTTGCCTGCCGGATGCCCGGAACCTGCCGACCGTTGCCAGAGGTCCGGAACCAGATGACTACGGCCTGATGTCCGGAGCTGACGTCCGCAGCCTGATCCCTGGACCCTGTCGGTTTGCCAGCAGTCCGGAGTCCGATGCCATTATGCCATTACCTGTGCCTAGGCGTGCCATCTGGCACGTACCATGTTATGGACCTTGGCGTGCCCACGCGCGCACCTTGCACGTTTTGCTTGTTTTCTCTGTATGTGATCTTGTGTTATTCTAATGAAGATACCTTGCACCTACGTCTAGTCTCGTCTTGCTTCCTGCTCGTCCTTGTCGTCAGACACTCGTCTAGTGTCCCCTGAGCCGGCCGTCTGGTCCCAGCAGTCGTGGTGGCTCACCCCCTTGGTCTTGCCCCTGACACTCCCTGTATAGGGGGTGGATTCTCACAAGGTCAGCTCGCCCTCGGTGGGTGGGTGCCACGACCCAGAGGGTCCACTCAAAAAATGGGCTCAGCAGGAGCTGAGTCCGTCACAGTTAATCAGGCCATGGACTCCGCTGGTACCTCGGCTACCCGTCTGATGACCCGTCTGTTATAGAATCTGATCTGCTCTGTCTCCTGGACTCTCCTGAATATGGCGGTACCCCGGCCACTCTTCTGATGTAAATCAGACCTGGCCCTTGACCTCTGGACTCATTTGGAAATGATGGCAGCCAGAGTAAGAAGACTTGCTTGTCTAACCGCAGTCCTCCCCACTGGATCTTCATGTCTCGTTAGCGGCTCCTGTGTCTTGACCGGTGCAGGTGTCCGTTTCAGATGTCGGATCAACATTGTTGGAGTGGTTTGTACTAAACTCTGGTTTCTGCCGAAGAAAATTTTTTTTTTTTTTCTTCTTTCCAGCCCCGGTGAGAGGGGGCTTAAAGAGGGGGGTACTGTCACGTCCGCCATGTCTGTTTGTCTCAAGAACTCCTGGAGCGATGTGCATGCGCATGTTTTGTCTGCTGTCCTGCATGTTCGCTAGAGCTGTGTGCAGACTCACCTCATGTCTGAGCTGCAGGATCCCTGCGTTTCTGCTCTGCCTTCTGTGATCTTCTCGTCATGTCTGGAGTCCTTGATCATGTGATGTTTCTTAAGATCCTGCACTGTCTGGTTCTGCAATCATCTCGTCTTGTCTAGAATCCCGGATCATGTGTTCTTCCTAGGATCCTGCACTGGTTGGTTCGGTGATCATCTCGTCATGTCTGAAACCCTGATCATGTGACGTTTCCTAAGATCCTGCACTGTCTGGTTCTGCTATCATCTCGTCATGTCTAGAATCCCGGAAGTTCTCCCCTGGTCCTGACCTGGAGGAGGAGGTGCTATGCCCTATATCAGGCCGCCTCTTCCTATGCTCAGGGCCTGATTATTGTGTTGCTTCCCTGCAAGGCTCTGGGTCTGTGGGGTTGCTCCCTCTATTCTGTGCCCTTGCACTTTGCTCTGTAGTGCGTCTCTGCACACGCTCCGTGCTCGTATTCCGCCTCTTGTCTTGTGTTGTCTCTCGTGCCATGTTTGTCTTTGCCTTGCTTTGCCTTGTAGTCCTTCTGCTGTTCTTTGTCTTAGTCTGTTTTGCTATGTCTCGCCTTAGCTATGCTTTGACTTGTAGTCCTTCCTTTGTTCTCTGCCTCGCCTGTTTTGCCATGTCTTGCTTTTGCTATGCTTTGACTTGTAGTCCTCCCTGTGTTCTCTGCCTTGCTATTCCTTGCTTTGTGTTCCTCCCTATGGTCTCAGTCTTTGCTTGCTCTGCCTCGCTCTCTCCTATGGTGCTCTGTAGTGCTCCCTGGCACACGCACCATTTCTCCTCTCCTTAGTGCTCGTTTCTTTGTCTAGTCCCAAGGTCTTCCCTTGGCCCGGCTCTGGGCTTCTGCCTACGCTCCGCTGCTAGACTCTGTCCTCTCTCTGACCTGGCTCTGTTTCTGCTTGTGTTCCTTGCCTTGTTCCCTGCCTTGTCCTTGCATTGAACCCCGGCGTGGGTTCCCCTTGGCCGTCTCCTGTGCCGTGGTAAGTGCCACGTGTTTGTGTACAGCCGTGTGTACTGGCCAGTGTGGCGTGCCCCCTGCGTGGCTCCTAGCACGCACCCTGCCTTGAACCCTGGCGTGGCTCCTAGCACGCACCCTGCCTTGAACCCTGGCGTGGCTCCTAGCACGCACCCTGCCCTGAACCTGGCGTGGCTCCTAGCACGAAGGTTCCTTTGCCCCCTCCTGTGCCTTAGTCGTGCCTCGTGCTGGCGTTACAGCCGTGTGCATTGGCCAGTGAGGTGTGCGTCCCTGCGTAGCTCCTAGCACTACGGCCTGATGTCCGGAGCTGACGTCCGCAGCCTGATCCCTGGACCCTGTCGGTTTGCCAGCAGTCCGGAGTCCGATGCCATTATGCCATTACCTGTGCCTAGGCGTGCCATCTGGCACGTACCATGTTATGGACCTTGGCGTGCCCACGCGCGCACCTTGCACGTTTTGCTTGTTTTCTCTGTATGTGATCTTGTGTTATTCTAATGAAGATACCTTGCACCTACGTCTAGTCTCGTCTTGCTTCCTGCTCGTCCTTGTCGTCAGACACTCGTCTAGTGTCCCCTGAGCCGGCCGTCTGGTCCCAGCAGTCGTGGTGGCTCACCCCCTTGGTCTTGCCCCTGACACTCCCTGTATAGGGGGTGGATTCTCACAAGGTCAGCTCGCCCTCGGTGGGTGGGTGCCACGACCCAGAGGGTCCACTCAAAAAATGGGCTCAGCAGGAGCTGAGTCCGTCACAGTAAGGAGGATTTGCGGATAATCTGCACTGCTACTATCTCGTATAATAAGTCCAAGTCCAGACACAAAGTACATGAGTTTTTTCTTTATTAAGTCAACGCATTTCAAAGTATTACAGACTTCTTCATCAGGACAATGACGCTTTTCTTGTCCAGATGAAGAAGTCTGTAGTGCTTCAAAACACGTTGACTAAATAAACAAGAACCGCATGTACTTTGTGTCTGGATACACTGGTTATTATCCAGGATGACGGTATTATAGAAACTGATCTGTACGTCAAATCCACCGATAAAAACAGTCTCCTGTTGTATACCAGTAGTCATCCACTACACATCGAAAAAGCATTAACTACATCTCAACACAACAGGATCAATAGAATCGTTTCTAATGAGTCAACCCATCGCCTTAAACACATTGAAATGGATACAAAATTTCCAACCAGGGCTATCCAGATAAAATTCTGGAAAAAGCAGTGCCAACATCATCTTCCCGTAATGTTTCAAAAATTGCGTTTGCCAGTGTGTTTCACCCCTTTAAACAACATATTCATCAATGTATACTAAAACATTGGAACATTTTACAGAATGCTTACCCAAACATTCCAGAATTTAGCTCAAGATCTATCATTTGTAATAAAAAATCTTACAGTATAAGAAATTATCTAGTTAGAGGGGCCCATGTCGGCTCTAATACAGGATGCAAACAAAGTATTCAGTTAACCACGTAATAGAAACTTCCCGTGTCTTGGATGTCTACAATGCTCTAACATTTCTAAAGGTGATTCCTTTACACATCCATGTTCTGGGCATAGATTTTCAATTAAGGGGCATTTCACCTGTGATTCCTCATACGTTGTATACCTTATAAAGTGTCCTTGCGGTCTCGGTTATGTTGGTGAAACCACCCAGATTATCAGAGACCGCATCTCTCAACATAAATCAACCATTAGATGTAGACGTACAGTTGTGGCCAAAAGTATTGACACCCCTGCAATTCTGTCAGATAATACTCAGTTTCTTCCTGAAAATGATTGCAAACACAAATTCTTTGGTATTATTATCTTCATTTAATTTGTCTTAAATGAAAAAAACACAAAAAGAATAGTCCTAAAGCCAAATTGGATATAATTCCACACCAAACATAAAAAAGAGGGTGGACAAAAGTATTGGCACTGTTCGAAAAATCATGTGATGCTTCTCTAATTTGCGTAATTAACAGGACCTGTAACTTACCTGTGGCACCTAACAGGTGTTGGCAATAACTAAATCACACTTGCAGCCAGTTGACATGGATTAAAGTTGACTCAACCTCTGTCCTGTGTCCTTGTGTGTACCACATTGAGCATGGAGAAAAGGAAGAAGACCAAAGAACTGTCTGAGGACTTGAGAAACCACATTGTGAGGAAGCATGAGCAATCTCAAGGCTACAAGTCCATCTCCAAAGACCTGAATGTTCCTGTGTCTACCGTGCGGTGTCATCAAGAAGTTTAAAGCCCATGGCACTGTGGCTAAAACACACTTCAAAAAGCACTTGAAAATGGTTTGAGAGAAAGCACTGGAGACTTCTAAGGTGGCCAGCAATGAGTCCAGACCTGAATCCCATAGAACACCTGTGGAGAGATCTAAAAATGGCAGTTTGGAGAAGGCACCCTTCTAATATCAGGGACCTGGAGCAGTTTGCCAAAGAAGAATGGTCTAAAATTCCAGCAGAGCATTGTAAGAAACTTATTGATGGTTACCGGAAGCGGTTGGTTGCAGTTATTTTGGCTAAAGGTTGTGCAACCAAGTATTAGGCTGAGGGTGCCAATACTTTTGTCTGGCCCATTTTTGGAGTTTTGTGTTAAATGATCAATGTTTTGCTTTTGCTTCATTCTCTTTTGTGTTTTTTCATTTAAGACAAATTAAATGAAGATAATAATACCAAAGAATTTGTGATTGCAATCATTTTCAGGAAGAAACTGAGTATTATCTGACAGAATTGCAGGGGTGTCAATACTTTTGGCCACAACTGTACTCTTTTACCAATTCCAGCCCACTTCTCTCAACATAATCACACTATCACTCAACTTAAATATCAAATCATAGATCATGTTCCTAGAGCCAGAAGAGGAGGTGACAGGGTTAAAAAACTCAAGAAGCGCGAGTCATACTGGATACATACATTACAGACGCGCTCTCCATTAGGTTTAAATAGAGAGTTTGAGGGTCACATTAATTCATCTTTGGATTCTTATAATTATGTTTATTCCAATGGACTCCTGACTGTGGATTTTACTCATTGCTTTACTCATTGTTTTACTTTTATGGTAAGTATAAAATATGAGCTATCTTGTGTTTCATTAGCCATTAATAATATGTATAACTGCATATCTCTTTTTATACATATTTTTTTTTATATATATTACTTGTCTTATACCCTCAATATTACTATTGGGCTATATTATCTTCAAGTATTTCATATTATGCTCAATATTTCCTATATTTGCACGTATGTTCCTTTTACATTTTCCTTGCGCCACTTGTCATTATACTATAACCTTTATTTTTCTCTCTTTGGCAGCATGCAAGCACACAGCTTAATATATGAGCCATTAGATTTCTTACGCACGCGCAGTATTCACCTCGTCACTCGGCTCTTTTCAAAACACATTCGGCCTCTTTCGGCCTTTCACACATGCACATTGTATCGCACGACCTGCTGCGGAGAACCCAGAAGTCTTCCTTCCATGGTGGTTGCCTCACATATAAATATGGACACGCATACATCGGTGATGTAGCATCTCACCGCTTCACTCCCTCTAGGACTCGGTCACCCGGAGAACCATGTTACATAAGGTATGCGTTCCCCCCATTTGGCATCTTCAGACACCTATCAGTTATTTTAGGGATACTTTTACCGTGGTATTCCATTTTGCAACTGGCATACTTCTGTGTATATAAAAGTGTTTTTCCACGCAGACAGCACTTATATACCTCTTTCTAACATGGCTATCTTGTAATCATACCCAAATTGTAATCATGACACCATAGTCTCATGGCATTTCTTTGTATATTCCCTGTTTTGACATTTATAGTTCAGTCAAACCAATATATTTTTTTGCAATGGATGTTATTCCTATCCTTCCTCTTCGGCTGCGATAACTCGCTTCTGTGTTTTTCAGATTTTGGTAATTGTCTTTGATATTTTCTTACATACGGACTCAGTATATGATATGTATGGTTCCCACTCAATTTGGGATTTTTTTATTTTTGGATATATGAGGATTATCATATTTAAATTATTATTACCGTACTTTGTTTTTTCTTTGCAGAAACAGGTGTTTCTTGATAAAGGCTGGATTATGCCGAAACATTGATTTATGTACCTGTACTACCTGTATTTTTTGTGGCTACCGAGTAAAGCATTTTTTCAATAAATTGGATCCTTTTTAGGTATTATGAAGTCCAATGCACAAAGTTGCAAAACTGTCTGCAATTAGCGCGTGTGGCAAATTTTGTGACTTTTTGACAAAAGTGTTCTGGCGTACAGGGGACGATAAATTTCTCATGTAGCTTTCTAAAATCTAGAGAAGCTGATGTATAAATGGCCTGGCTCTCCTACAGCTCTCACGACAATGTCATACATGATCCTCACCATCACTACCTATCACACAATGGAGGAGAAGCAGCTGTTTTCCATTTGCTCACCTTAATGGCTAGCTGAAATTTTTGACAAAAGCAGCTGAACACTTTGCAGCATTCCTCCATGCGAAATGTGTCTTCATCCTCACAAAGAAATTCTCGTAGGTTCTGTCTGCAGGCCTGCAAAGCATCCAGTTCCTTCTGAACCTCTTGTATCCGGTGATCGGCATACTGGGAAACAAATTCCTTGTGGTCACAACTTCATACAATCATAAACATTCTTTATACGGAGGTTAGTATAGGCTTTATTATTTTATCGGGGCCAAAGATTTTGATCAAGAAGGGGTTGTCCTAGTAGTGAACAACCCCTTTAAGAGATGGATGCGGCTTATATCACCAAGAAACAAGCTCATATACTGTTAATGTGTGGAGGCCTGTGTCGTTGGTGTCTGCTCCTGTGTACATATATATTGACATACATTGACATTTACTCTTGTAACTTTTACTCTCGTAACTTCATAGATTACTAGGTTTGAATACATTATGACAAACATCAACACTGAATATGTTTTCTTTTTACCAAAAACGTAAATTTCATCTTCAATTTGCCCCATATAAGCCTGTTGTATGGTACGCTGCTATGATAGTAAGCATGCTCAACACTGCCACTTTAAGGAAAATTTATAAGGAATAACTTTTTCTACCAATTGCAAACTGATAAACTTAATACAAGCTAATAAGTGATTTTCATTTCACTGCACTTCTTTATTGTCTTCTATCACATCAAGTTTAAAACATTGGTTCCCAGGTAGCACTGATGTCATCATAAAACTCTCATTTAAAAGGGGTTATCCACTACTTTCTAAAATTGACCTAAGGGAAAGGATCCTTGAATAAAGTGAGAAAGAACTAATTTGTTCCTCTTCTCCAATCCAACTATTCTGACAGTCAATGCTGGAAGCGATGATGTTCGTTCTTCCAGTCACCTGAACCTACAGCCAATCTGTGGCATTAGCAGACTACTCAGAAGTGGTGAGGATGATTCATCACTTCTCATCATTCCATCGGCAGTACTAGAAGAAGGGAGAGGGGATTCCAGTAGTACGTACTGCTTATTTTATTCTTTTGTAAGGATCCTTATCCTCTGATACTAATAATAAAAAGTATTGGACTACCCTTTAGGTCATTAATGCAATGAGGTCAAGCATACCCAGTGTACATCAACTCCTACGTGAACCAACTCACTCTCATTTCAGATTTCTATGTAAATGCTGTCATCATGGGGTTTATTATTTTACCTCTAGAAACTCCTCCATCTGTATTTTGAGCTCTTGTAGCTCTGGAGCAGCCAACGTCTGATGGATTGAAGCAATCCGAGACCGCAGCCGGTAGAACTCCTCCAACAAGCTATCTTCAGACAACCTAGGAGCAAAACCAGATCTTGTCAGACACATAAATAAACCAATGTGTCTGTATAATTACAGCTGAAAAATAACTTTCAAGCTCTTTTAACCTCCAATAGAACAGAAAAGAATCAAAAAAAAAAACCAGAATAATAAGGAATGTAACAACTCTGCTCTTTGCCACTTATCAAACATAAAATATAGAAATGTTAGTATTCGTCATACATTGTTAAGTGAATGATGGGGGAGTCTGCCGCACCCCGATTTATTACTAGGAAAAAATACAAGAAGCAGAACTAGCATTCTTGAAAAAGGATTCAATAGCTGAAACCTCACAGAGTCACATGGGTTATTAAAGAAGGTTCCATATATATTATCTGGATTATCTCCTGGATTAGGTCTGTTGGAATGTGCACTGCTGATAAAAGTCCAGTGCTGCCTCCTTACTGCAGTTTACATGATTCCTTACTAGTTATAAAGCCTTAGAGAAACTGTAGAACACATCAATATGATCCTAGGGGACATACCATCCTTGGTGCCTGTTGTGATTGGTGTAGATGAAGCCCCCTGAAATCCATTCATCAACTAAAGTCAGGGAGGATCAGGCTCCCTTTGATGACAGGTTCCCTTTAAAACGTAATAGCCCCTCTACATATAAAAATTGAGGTTTAGATTAGTTGAACACAATCTCCCAAAGACATACACAAGAGGTTTCCTCAAGAGCTTTCATACTCATTCTCAAAACCTTTATGGAATGTAGACTTCAATGTCACGCTTCGAGGTTTGCCATTGTTTGTGGACACAAATTTTTTTTTTTTTTTTTTTTAAGTTTAGCTGCTAGAAAAAAATCTTTTCCACTGATGTGTCCACCTTTACTTTTCCATATTTTTTTTACAAAAAAATTACAAAATTTAGATTCATTCCCAAGCAGACAGATATAGCTTAAAAAATACCCAACAGAGCAATGCAAAGTTTTCAAAGTTGGAAGATAAGAGCAAAGTTAAGAATGGACACATTTATTTCCTGGAAATATGGGTAACAACTAGCATCAATCTACATAGAGAAACAAAAAAGTGCTGGCACTGCCATATACACTTTCTTCTGTGGTCAAGTATCTACCGAAATGATAGTTTGAAGCTCAGCACATGGTGGTTTAAAATCCAACAGATAATAGGAAGTGAAGTCTGGCACACTGGGATAAGATGACTTTTTAACTTTATTCTTCATAATAAAAAGGTAAAATCAAGGACAATAAAAACTTAGAATTCTGCTGTATTGTAAATCCATTAAAACATAAAATGTACAGAAGAGTTTTTCTGATGCTTTTCTAGTTGACCTAAATCTTAATCAATTTACTCGAAACGCGTCAGAAAACGTGCCTGTATATTCTATATTTTAATGGATTTACAATAAAGATCATTTAATGTTAAGCCACCGTGTGCTGGGCTTCAAACTATCATTGGAATTTATAATTCTGGAGCCTCACCAGCTTAGTCCGTGCACTTATCACCTGAAGGTTGGCCCAACATATGCACATCCAGCATGGGTGAGCTGTATCTAGCAATACTATTCATCTACACATCCTCAGATGCCCTCGTCATTCCAATAGGAAAAAGGAAGTGAAGTCAGGCACACTTTGCGTGGATAAACCTTTGCCTTTTAAACTTTATTCTCCATAATTAACAAGGTAAAATCCAGGACAAACAAGAACAAGGAATTCTGCTGTTTCTAGTTCGTATCGTTTAAAACCAATAATCCTTATTGTAAATCCATTAAAATGTAGAATATATAGAAGAGTTTTTCTGATGCTTTTCAAGTCGATCTGGCTCTTAATCGATTAAGAATCAGATTGGCTTGAAACGCATCAGAAATCTCTCCTGTATCTTCAATATTTTAAGGAATTTACAATAAAGATGGAATTTTAAAGCACCTTGTGCTGGATTTCAAGCTACCATTGAATATTATCAGTCTGGAGCCTCAACAGCTTAGTCCGTGCATTTGTCACCTACAGGTTGGATCAACATTTGCACATCAAACAGGGGTGAGCAGTATATAATAATACTATTCATCTACATGTCCACTCAGATGCCCTTGTTATAACCAGTGGTGCTCAGTAACACCACAAGCAGTGTGCAAATTTCAGTCATGTAGATAAAGATAAGGCGGCACTCACCCACGATAGATGGACTTACTGCATATTCATAGTTGGAAAATGCAAAATAGAGACATCAAAAGATAGAAAATAGAGACAAGCTGCATGTTCTATTTTGCATCTTGTGTCAATGAATGAGCAATAAAAGGTGTGAAAACATCAGTGGTGAGTGCCACATTATCTTGATATGCTGGAGTAAAGAATCTCCTGATGTGGCCGCCACAATCCCTAGCAGAGAAAATTTGCTGATTTTTAACAATCTGAGAGCAGACAACGACTCAAGAACAAATATTTTCTGGTTATTTTTTTTTTTATTCCTCTTTGCAGATGTGTATTGCTTTGTGTTTCATGTAAAGTATAATTCTGAGCAACATGTTTTCAGCTGATGTGGTGAGGGGAGTGTAAGTTCAAAAGTGAAAACCCAATTGCTTATGCTCAGTTCCATATATATATATATATATATATATATACTGCTCAAAAAAATAAAGGGAACACTTAAACAACACAATGTAACTCCAAGTCAATCACACTTCATGGGATATTAATTTTGATTTATAATAATCATTTTTACGTTTTATTGCTCTCAATGCATTACATGTGTCATGAATAAAAATTAGGATGTGTTCCCTTTATTTTTTTGAGCAATATATATATATATATATATATATATATACACATACAGTATATATACAGGGTGGTCCAAAAGTAGGTGGACAGTATGTGTAATGTGTATGTGGGATAGGGTTATGAAAGGGGAGATTTATCAAACATGGTGTAAAGTGAATCAGATTCCACTTTTCATTCTTCACGGGCTCTTTGGAAAATGAAAGGTGGAATCTGATTGGTTGCTAAGGGCAACTGAGTCAGTTTCACAGATTCAGTTTTCACAGATAAATCTCCCCCAAATCTGTTTTCTTTTCAGATAATTCAGATAACCCATAATGGCAAATAAGTTCAATACAGATCAAAGTAAATGGATTTTAAAGAGTATTGGAAATCTCAAAATGCTGAAACAGTTAGAGCAAATTGGGTTGAAACATTTGGTACTCAAGTCCCAAAGAGACAAACCATTTACCGTATTCGTGACAAATTCGATGCCACTGGCTCAATCCTTAATGCTCCAAAAACTGGTCGACCCAAAACAGCCTGTACAGAAAATAATAAACAATATGTTGCTGAAACATTTGTTCAGAGTCCAAAAAAGTCCACCAGAAGAGTCTATTTAGAACTGAGAATTTCACGAGCTTCCATCATGCGAATCCTGGAATCTATTGGGTGGAAAGCGTATCGTCCACGTCTAATTCATGGTTTATTGGAGGATGATCCAGACAGGCGGCTGCAATTTAGTGAGATTATGCTTGACGAAATTGTAGAAAATCCAGTAATTTTAGATAACATTATGTGGAGTGATGAAGCTACTTTCAAATTATCTGGCCATATTAACAGACAGAATTGTATTTACTGGTATAATGAGAACATGCATTTAACATTAGAGCAACAACTAAATGAGCCTGGTGCCAACGTTTGGGGTGGTATTTCACGTTTTGGTGGTTTTGGACCTTTTTTTTGATGGAACAGTCACAGGAGAGAAGTATCTCGAAATTCTAATGAATCAAGTTGTTCCCCAGTTACAGGAGCAGCCTAATTCAAATGACCTTTATTTCCAACAAGATGGCGCCCCTCCACATTATTCAAGAGTAGTCCGCGAGTATCTTGATGAAACATTTCCTAATAAATGGATTGGCCGAAAAGGCCCACTTGATTGGCCAGAACGTTCACCATACTTGACCCCAATGGATTTATTCTTTTGGGGAGCACTCAAGGACAAAGTTTATAGTCGAAAACCAAAAAGTGTCAGTGATTTGAAAAATTACATAAGAGAAGCATTTCAAGAAATTAATACCCAAAGAGACTTGTGCAAAAATGTTTGTCGAAGCGTGAGAGGCAGACTTCAAAGCTGTGCAAATTGTGATGGAAAACAGTTTGAGCATCTGCGTTGATAAAATTTAAGGGCTTTTGTATTATTGTTCAGAATAAAATTTAAATATAAATCAAAATAAATGTTATTATTTTCTGTCCACCTACTTTTGGACCACCCTGTGTATATATATATATATATATATATATATATATATATATATATATATATATATATATATATATATATATATATGTCATTATGGGTGACTTCAAACAGCGGTCAGTGATCGCATCCTATGCATTACAATAAAGAGATTGGCTCGGGCTCACAGATAAATGATTCCATGATTTCTGAAAACCTCTCAAATACATCTGTTACATGTGAAAGCGATACAGAATGTGAACCGTGGAAATATGGTAACATATGTAGAAAGAAAGCATGGCTGAAATCAGTAAGGGTATCAGAGTGAGGATGAATGCTTCCAGATCTGAAGCAGATAAAGTTTATACAGGGGTGAACTATATGATATATGAGCATTTTCTTAAATGGATATACAAAGAAATGAAGAAAATTCGGTGTTCATGTGGAACAAGATCAGTCTCCTATCTAAAAAATATGCACCAAGAAGCTTATTGATTGTATATTTCTGTATAGATTATGTTTGTGTAATACTAGCTACAGTGGATATAAAAAAATCTACATGCCTGCTCAAATGCCAGGTTTTTGTCGAGTAAAAAAAAAATATACAGAGAAAAATAAATTCAGAAATTTTTCCACCTTTAATCTCCCCATAATGTGTAGAAATCTATTGAGAAACAAACAAATCATTTTGAGGGGATAATTAAAATAAAATTAAAATAATGTGGTTGCATAAATGTGAACACCCTGTTATAATTGGGGATAGGGTTGTGTTCAGAATTATCCAGTCACATTTAAACTCATGTTAAATAGTAGTTAGTACACTGCTGCCGTCATTTACAGTGATTCTGATTAACCCCATAAAAAGTTTCTGTTCTTGTAGGATTTTCCTGAGATTTCCAAAGCTATATTTTACAGTAATCCCCAAAGTCTGTAAAGAGCTTACAACAAAGCCAAGGGATCTCATTTATGAAAGTTTGATCAGGAGAAGGGTATAATAAATTTTCAAGACATTAGATCTAACATAGACACTGTTAAGACAGTCATCAAGAAGTAGCTTACGGTAAATTTGGCACAAAATTAATGTTTCCTAGAAAAAGACAAGAAGAAAATTGGTTCGGGAGGAGTGTATAGAAACACTGAAGAAGCTAAAGAAATTTCTTGTGAGTACTGGTTGTGTACTGCATGTGACAGCAATCTCCCATATTTTTTATATATCTGACCTGGAGGTAGTGTGGCAGTACAGAACAATTTTCTTACAAACAAAAACATCCAAGCAAGAGGGAAAATGTGTTATGGTCTAATGAAACCAAGGTTAAAACATTTTGGCCATAACACCAAAAATGTATGTTTGGCACAAAGCTAACTCTAAGGTTGGGTTCACACGTAGCGGAACTCTTGCGGAAATTACCACGAGAATTCCGGAATTCCATTCTGCAGGAAAATCGCATTTTAAATTCCCGCGATTTTCCCGCGGAAAAACTAGCATTTTGCAAGCGTAATTAGCTTGCAGATTTGCTAGCGTTTTCCAAGCGATCTGTAGCATCGCTTGGAGAACTGATTGACAGGTTGGTCACACTCGTCAAACATAGTGTGAGTGTAGTAGAATGTAAATAATAGAAAAAAAATATTGTTATTCTCACCTTCCGACGTCCCGCGCAGCCTTCCCGCCTCTCTCCACGCTCCCGATCCCAGTAATCCTTTGTGACAATTACCGCGATGACGTCCGTTCTCGCGGGATCGCGACGTCTCGCGGTCATTCGCAATGACATCGCGCGAATGACCGAGAGACTTCGCGATCCCGCGAGAACGGACGTCATCGCTCGCAAAGGCTTACTGGGACCGGGAGCGTGGAGAGAGGCGGGAAGGCTGCGCGGGACGTCAGAAGGTGAGAATAATAATATTTTTTATTTTAAATTCTATTTTTTACAGGGATATGGTACCCAAAGCCCGGAGAGGACAGTCTCCTCTCCTCCGGACCATGGGTACCATCCGCAAATGTTCTGCTTACTTTTCGCATGGTGTGCACAGCCACATGCGGAAAGTAAGCAGAACAATGTATTCCTATGGGTGCAGGATCGCCACGATTCCACGAAATTAATGAGCATGCTGCGTATTTTACCACGAAGCAATTCCGCCGTGATAAAAACCGCAGCATTAGCACAGCATTGCGGAATCACATAGGAATGCATGGGATGCTTATTTTTTGCGTTTTCGCTGCAAAATCGTGCCATTAAAACCGCCGCGGAAACGCGAAAAAAATGCCACGTGTGAACTCAGCCTAAGTATCACCAAAAGAACGTCATACCCACAGTGAAGCATGGAAGAGGCAGCATTGCGCTTTGGGCCTGCTTTTTGGAGCTGGGACTGGGGCTTTAGTTAAGGTGGTGATAATCATGAACAGTTCCAAACATCAGTCAATTTTGCATAAAAACGTTTAGGTCTCTGCTAAAGTGAAGATGAATTTCAACTTTTAGCACGACAACGACCCTAAGCTTACCTCTAAATCAACATAAGAATGTCTTCACCAGAAGAAGACCAAAGTTTTGGAATGGCCCAGCCAGAGCCCAGATCTGAGTTTAATGTAAAATTTGTGGGTGCCCTGAACATGTGACTCCTGTACACAGGAGATGCCCTTACAAACTGACCGATTTGGAGCGCTACTGTAAGAAAAAGTGTTCAAAGATTTCCAATTCTAGATATGCCATGCGTGTAGAGTTCTACCCAAAAAGACTGAATGCTGTCATAAATTCAAAGGGTACGTCAACAAAGTATTTATGCAACAATATTATTTTAGTTCTTTAATTTTTCTTTTTCCATTTTAAAAGATTTCAGTTTGTTTTTCAATAGAATTGCACAGATTATGAATGGCATTAAAGTGACAAAAATCTGGCATTTTAACTGGGGTGTGTAGACTTTTATTTGCACTCTATATTTCAAGTACATGACTTCCTTTCTTTGCAAGGCGAGGCAATATGGGTAACAGAACAGGCGTGCAGGAACAGTAAATGTAGATATTCTAGGAAAATAAATGCTGTCAGCAGAATGTCCTAGCAAGTGAGCTGGGCATCTATGGACATGGGCGCTGCACCGAAATACAATGAAGCCATAATTATCTATAAAACACCTAAGTATACAGGGCCACATAGTGTCCAGGCAAATAGTATTACATAACACTAATCCACTTAAGGGGTCTTTACTGCCAGTGTCGTCCCTGGTGGTCTATGGCAGTACATAATAATAAATCTTTATTTATATATCAACAGTTCATATACAAGTCATAAGTAACAATGTTAAAGATAATACAATAATTAAAGCAAAACTAATGACAACCCTGCGCGTAAGAACTTACAATCTACAATAGTATCAGCATCCCTGGTAATAAGGGGCTGTGAGAGGGCTAATATCAGTATGTCTGTTCATCTAGGGAAGTGGCTGTGCCACACAGGGATAGATTAGGTTAATGTGTTGAGGCGATAGGCCAGTCTGAATAAATGCGTTTTCAGGGCACGCTTAAAATTGTGGGGATTGGGGACTAATCGTATTGACCTGGGAAGTGCATTCCAAAGAATTGGCGCGGCACGTGTAAAGTCTTGGAGACGGGAGTGGGAGGTTCTGACTATTGAGGATACTAACCTCAGGTCATCAGCAGAACGGAGGGCGCGGGTAGGGTGGTATACTGAAACAAGGGAGGAGATGTAGGGTGGTGCTGAGCTATGGAGGGCTTTGTGGGTGAGGGTAATAAGTTTATACTGAATTCTGGAGTGGATGGGTAGCCAGTGTAATGACTGGCACAAGGTAGAGGCATCGGTGTAACGATTGGTGAGGAATATGATCCTGGCTGCAGCATTCAAGACAGATTGGAGAGGGGAGAGTTTGGTAAGAGGGAGACCGATTAGAAGAGAGTTACAATAGTCGAGACGAGAATGAATAAGAGAAACAGTAAGAGTTTTTGCAGAGTCCAAAGTAAGAAAAGGTAGAATTCTAGAAATGTTTTTGAGGTGCAGATGACAAGAGCGAGCCAGTGATCGAATGTGGGGGGCAAAGGAAAGCTCGGAATCAAGTATGACCCCAAGACAGCGGGCCTGTTGCTGGGGAGTAATAGTGGAACCACCCACAGAAATAGCAATGTCGGGTATAGGTACATTAGTAGAGGGAGGAAACACCAGGAGTTCAGTTTTTGACAGGTTCAGTTTCAGATATAGTGAGGACATGATGTTAGACACAGCGTTTAGACAATCGCCGGTATTTTCTAGAAAGGCTGGCGTGATGTCAGGAGAAGAAGCGTATAATTGGGTGTCATCAGCATAGAGATGGTACTGGAAACCAAATCTACTGATTGTTTGACCAATAGGGGCAGTGTACAAGGAGAAGAGGAGGGGGCCTAGAACCGATCCTTGGGGGACCCCAACAGTAAGGGGAAGGTGAGAGGAGGAGGAACCGGCAAAAGATACAGTAAAGGAGCGGTCAGAGAGATAGGAGGAGAACCAGGAGAGAACGGTGTCCTTGAGGCCAATGGAACGGAGCATAGTGAGGAGGAGCTAATGATCCACAGTGTCGAATGCTGCAGAGAGATCCAAGAGAATTAGCATGGAGTAATGACCATTTGATTTAGCTGTTAGCAGATCATTAGAGACTTTAGTGAGGGCAGTTTCAGTGGAGTGTAAAGAGCGGAAACCGGATTGGAGAGGGTCGAGAACAGAGTTTTCTGAGAGATAGCGGATAAGACGGGAGTGGACCAGGCGTTCCAGGAGTTTAGAGATGAAGGGAAGATTAGAGACAGGTCTATAGTTAGCGGCACAGTTTTGGTCGAGGGATGGTTTTTTAAGTAGTGGATGTATGATGGCATGCTTAAATGAGGAGGGAAAAATACCAGAAGAGAGAGAGAGGTTAAATATTTTAGTTAGGTGAGGGGTGACAGCAGGGGAAAGGGACTGGAGGAGATGTGACGGAAATGGGTCACTGGTGCAAGTAGTTGGGCGAGAAGATGCAAGGAGCCTGCTTACTTCTTCTTCTGTGACTGGTTCAAAATCAGAGAGTGAGCTAGATGCAGTGGGGGAGGGAGGACAGTGCATGGTATGAGGTGATTGGGAGATAATTTCCTGTCGAATCTGGTCAATTTTTTCTTTGAAGTAATTGGCCAGATCGTCAGCTCTGAGCTCTGTGGTTGGGGCCTGTACTCTTGGATTGAGTAGAGAATGAAAAGTGTCAAAGAGACGTTTTGGGTTATTTGACAGTGAGGTGATGAGGGTGTTGAAATAGGTTTGTTTGGAGAGGTGAAGGGCAGTGTTGTATGTTCTAAGCATAAACTTAAAATGTATGAAATCTTCGTGTAGATTGGATTTTCTCCACAGACGTTCGGCGCTCCTGGAGCACCGCTGCAGGAAACGTGTTTGCACCGTGTGCCAGGGTTGTCGCCGTCTGCGTTGTGGTGTTCTATTTATAGGGGGTGCAAATTTATCCAGGGCACTTTGAAGTGTTTCATTGTAATGCTTCAATGCAGAATCAGGACATGAGAGGGAGGAGATAGGGGCTAATGAAGACTGCAAGTTCTTCATAAGTTTCTGGGTGTTAATGGCCTGTATGTTTCTATAAGGCTTCTATAAGGTATAAGGCAGTGGAGGGGTAAATGTCAGACTCTCAGGTGGTCTAAGGCAGCGAAAATGTGTTAATGTTAAGATACCTGGTGGTCTAGAGGAGAAAGAGGTAAATTCCAGCTTCCCCTGGTAGTCTACGGAAGTGTAGGGCTCCATGTAATAAATCCCTAATTGTCTAAAATCAATCATAATGTTAGGCGTCTGGTTTCTGTGTCTGCTCTGCAGGAATCCAGAGCCTCACATTCTGCGGTCTCCTGCTGTCTATCTACTGCAGAGAAGATTACTTTGCAGCAGACCGCTCCAGAGACTAAGTTGCTCTGTGCTCCTACTGGGCATGCTCACGAGACGATCTCCCATTGGAGATCGGGAGTCATTTGCCCAGGACCTGCTCCAGATCTCATTGGTCCATCTCGGAGATCTGGAAGGTCCCCACGGCTATAAAAAGCGCGTGTGACCGCTCGGCCATGCGCTATTATAGACTTTTCAAGCCAATGTGTGAATGGTGACGGATGTATGACTCTGGTGACTGACTCATTTGAAACCCCTTCCCTCTGATATTACGCATGTGGTTAGGGAATTAGTGCAGCAGTCAGTGCCAGTCAGTGGCAAGCCATAGGTCTCTGTGCATACCGCACCTCTACACTAGCGTCCGATTGTGTCACGTCTCACGGCACCATCGTATAGCAGCTGTGGTTACCGCTGCGCTGCAGTCAGCAGCACTTACCGGCGTCCGCGGTAGCAACGCCGCACGCACCGTAGGTCTAGACTGACACCGACCTCTGCCTTGGGTCCATGTCCTGTGACCGTATATCGCGCGTGCAATTTAGCTGAGACCTGTGAGGCTAACAGGCTTGGCGTTTATGTTTATGTTACAGCGCCTCTGTGAGCTAACAGAGTCCGCTCAGTGCACATCGGGTGGCGTTTAACCCGTGCGGGTTATACCGCCCTATAGAGCGTCTGCCATTACTCAGCAGCAGTGATATCACCTTCTGCACGGTGGACCCCGAGCGGCGAACGCACTTTATTATTTATTTATTTTGTGCGTTCCGCCGTTCCTAACACATAAACATGGCACTCATCTTTTTCCCTTTACAAAGCTTCTTTATAGATGCAAATTTGGATGTTGAATGCGGCATTTGTAAAGTGCACAAAATACGTAATTGGAAAAGTCCTCAACTGTTCTCATCAAGCCCCTATATTAGTTCACATGCATCCAGAAGAAGCGACTAGGCAGACAGTCCAACATGATCATATAACATGTTTAGGGACGCTTATTCTTTGTAAAGTCCCTATCATTTTTGAGGGGTCAAAACCAGAGTGGACTCCTATTAAAGCAATATCATGGTCGTACAGAAGGACATGACAGATAACAATGCTGGGTGTGAATCCCTTTCTTCCTCATAGATTGTAAGCTTGCGAGTAGGGCCCTCACTCATCTTGGTATCTGTTTTGTTACCACCCACCTTTCGTGTCTCCCTTTTGTCCTTATAGATTGTAAGCTTGTGAGCAGCACCCTCATTCCTCTTGGTATCTGTTTTGTTACCACCCACCTTTCATGTCTCCCCTTTTTCCCTTATAGATTGTAAGCTTGCGAGCAGCGCCCTCATTCCTCTTGGTATCTGTTTTGTTACCATCCACCTTTCATGTCTCCACTTTTTCCCTTATAGATTGTAAGCTTGCGAGCAGCGCCCTCATTCCTCTTGGTATCTGTTTTGTTACCATCCACCTTTCATGTCTCCCCTTTTTCCCTTATAGATTGTAAGCTTGCGAGCAGGGCCCTCACTCATCTTGGTATCTGTTTTGTTACCACCCACCTTTCATGTCTCCCCTTTTTCCCTTATAGATTGTAAGCTTGCGAGCAGGGCCCTCATTCCTCTTGGTATCTGTTTTGTTACCATCCACCTTTCATGTCTCCCCTTTTTCCCTTATAGATTGTAAGCTTGTGAGCAGCGCCCTCATTCCTCTTGGTATCTGTTTTGTTACCACCCACCTTTCGTGTCTCCCCTTTTTCCCTTATAGATTGTAAGCTTGCGAGCAGGGCCCTCATTCCTCTTGGTATCTGTTTTGCTACCATCCACCTTTCATGTCTCCCCTTTTTCCCTTATAGATTGTAAGCTTGTGAGCAGGGCCCTCACTCCTATTGGTATCTGTTTTGTTACCATCCACCTTTCGTGTCTCCCCTTTTTCCCTTATAGATTGTAAGCTTGTGAGCAGCGCCCTCATTCCTCTTGGTATCTGTTTTGTTACCATCCACCTTTCGTGTCTCCCCTTTTTCCCTTATAGATTGTAAGCTTGTGAGCAGCGCCCTCATTCCTCTTGGTATCTGTTTTGTTACCATCCATCTTTCGTGTCTCCCTTTTTCCCTTTTAGATTGTAAGCTTGTGAGCAGCGCCCTCATTCCTCTTGGTCTCTGTTTTGTTACCATCCATCTTTCGTGTCTCCCTTTTTCCCTTTTAGATTGTAAGCTTGTGAGCAGCGCCCTCATTCCTCTTGGTATCTGTTTTGTTACCACCCACCTTTCGTGTCTCCCTTTTCTCCTTATAGATTTTAAGCTTGCGAGCAGGGCCCTCACTCCTATTGGTATCTGTTTTGTTACCATCCACCTTTCGTGTCTCCCCTTTTTCCCTTATAGATTGTAAGCTTGTGAGCAGCGCCCTCATTCCTCTTGGTATCTGTTTTGTTACCATCCACCTTTCGTGTCTCCCTTTTCTCCTTATAGATTGTAAGCTTGTGAGCAGCGCCCTCATTCCTCTTGGTATCTGTTTTGTTACCACCCACCTTTCGTGTCTCCCCTTTTTCCCTTATAGATTGTAAGCTTGTGAGCAGCGCCCTCATTCCTCTTGGTATCTGTTTTGTTACCATCCATCTTTCGTGTCTCCCCTTTTTCCCTTATAGATTGTAAGCTTGCGAGCAGGGCCCTCATTCCTCTTGGTATCTGTTTTGTTACCATCCATCTTTCGTGTCTCCCCTTTTTCCCTTATAGATTGTAAGCTTGCGAGCAGGGCCCTCATTCCTCTTGGTATCTGTTTTGTTACCACCCACCTTTCGTGTCTCCCTTTTCTCCTTATAGATTGTAAGCTTGTGAGCAGCGCCCTCATTCCTCTTGGTATCTGTTTTGTTACCACCCACCTTTCGTGTCTCCCTTTTCTCCTTATAGATTGTAAGCTTGCGAGCAGGGCCCTCATTCCTCTTGGTATCTGTTTTGTTACCACCCACCTTTCGTGTCTCCCCTTTTTCCCTTATAGATTGTAAGCTTGTGAGCAGCGCCCTCATTCCTCTTGGTATCTGTTTTGTTACCATCCACCTTTCGTGTCTCCCTTTTCTCCTTATAGATTGTAAGCTTGTGAGCAGCGCCCTCATTCCTCTTGGTATCTGTTTTGTTACCATCCATCTTTCGTGTCTCCCCTTTTTCCCTTATAGATTGTAAACTTGCGAGCAGGGCCCTCATTCCTCTTGGTATCTGTTTTGTTACCACCCACCTTTCGTGTCTCCCCTTTTTCCCTTATAGATTGTAAGCTTGTGAGCAGCGCCCTCATTCCTCTTGGTATCTGTTTTGTTACCATCCACCTTTCGTGTCTCCCCTTTTTCCCTTATAGATTGTAAGCTTGCGAGCAGGGTCCTCATTCCTCTTGGTATCTGTTATAATCTATGTGATTATTGTTATGCTGTAATGTCTATCGTCTGTACAAGTCCCCTCTAAAATGTAAAGTGCTGCGGAATATGTCGGCGCTATAGAAATAAAATTATCATTATTAATCCAACCTATATCAGATAGATAAATCCAGCAAAAGACATTGTAAAGGTCTGTCTATAAATTGTGCACATGATTAGACAGAATCCCTTGGAAAAAACCCACAACTCATATTGAAAAATAATTGTGAGCCCAAGTGCAGGGATAAGCACAGAGACATACAGACTTATTTCACTTACTTGCTGGCGCTGTGAACGTGTTGCAGTGTGTCTGCAAATGAAAGGAATCTTGGATCTTTTTTTTGGACTTCCTTTAAAAACAAAGAAAAGTTAGGAAGAAAACATAACCTAAAGTAAAACCGCAGGACAAACAATGCAAGCGGCCCGTAATGCCAAATCATTAGTTTATGACGTCCGCAGTCAGTTCCTGTTTCTTTCTAATTAGTACGGAGCTGACAAAAAATTAGTAACAGAACATTTGATTGTAAAATGATGGCGGTAATATAATGAGTGATGATAAATATGGCTTCCATTACACCAGCGCAGCCTTTCCTGGCTCCTAAAGCAACGCTTCACTCGTCAAAATGACTATACCACTAGTGAGAATAAAGCTGTGGATTCCAGGGAGATTGGCGGATGGTAGGTATAGGTGACGCACATACAAAACAAAGGGGGTTTATCATCCCTATATGGGAGTTTCCTGTTGTCAAAAAGTCTGTGTAAAATATTGCGACTTTTTGCACTTTTGTGACGACCTAGTCAGGTTTCTAAAAAGTGGGCAGAGTTCAAAAAAGGGGGAGAGGAATAACGCCACACAACAAATTTACTATAATACACTACCATCTACACCAACTGGTGGCCGGCGTAGATTACTCTTTCTGGCACATGGACAGCCCAAAAGATGCGACAATTTTTCCTAAGAGACATGGGTCTCTAAATACGTAGTTTGGGTGTACCTTACTACGCTTAATAAATCCCCTCCTGTCCTGTGCTTCCCCTTCCTTGCTCAAAACCACAGCATTTAGGGTATGTGCACACGACGCCAGCGGACCCAATGAAGTTTTCCTAGGCAAAGCTGTTTTTTTTCCTGAAGCAGCTTTAATGGCGGTTTTGCTGTCGTTTTTGCGATGGCTCTACTGCCTGCATCTTTTTCTAGAATTTAAGCTATAAACTAGAGAGCGGCTTCCTAGCAAAAGCCGACCAAAGGATGAACATGTCACTTCTTTTAACTGTTTCACAGGTTCCGAACCCTAAAGTGGTTAAAAGAAGTAAAAAAAAAAAAAGAACATGTGCACAGCAAAATGTTTTTACATTTCTGTGCAATGTGTTTATTTTTTAGGTGTTTCGCAGCTCTTTTTCAGGTGGATTCCATGTGTAATCTAATTTAAAAAGACATTGTGTGTGCAAATACTAGTTGGCAAAAGGTTATAGTGGCTTTGTAGCCAAAAATATTCCCTTATGTCTTGTAAAATGGTAATAAAATAGGCATCAAAATGGGGTATCCTAACATTATTATGTAGTAGAAACAGCACAACCATATAGCAGCAGACTGCTGAAAAATGGATTTCTTGACTGCAACACTCACTGGTGAGGTATGAGCCCTAATGGAGGTGATCTTGGCACACAACTGTTCATTGACATGGATTTCTAGGTCGGAGATCACCATCTGCAATACTAAGCTCTACCTTCAGATTCTGCAGCAATAGAAACACGCTGCTATCACTATTTACCACCTGGCAATAACACTTTCCTGCCCAATTTCCTATAACGCTCTCTAGGGTACTAAAGGCCTGGCGCTGGTCTCACTCTTTGAGGCTATGTCCTCTAATTCAGCCATAGTTGAGGTAAACTACAGTAGCTGTTGCACATAATGAAGTCTGACTGACTCCTGTATACAGAGCAGGACCTTGCTGTGTATCTAATCATCAGGACCCTTATTGCAGACGCTTCCAAACTGAATATAGTCATGTACTAAAACTGTATTTCAATACTGCGCAAAGTGAGGACCTAATTAGTGATCATGGCTAACATACACTTCATTCAAGGCATGAAACCCCTCTATTGTGCTCACCCTCACTGATGCTCTGCAGTCGGAATGGGTGACCGCTGTGCTGCCACGTCTTATATACATACACAAAACATATCCAAAAGAATAGACAAAGATATGGCAGTAACGGGAATTGGATCCATATGTAATGGCTTAGGTTGTCTATCCATGTGAAAACAAAGCAAAGTGTTACTGCCGAGGATGTTGTGCAGTAACTCATAGAAATGTGACTGTAGAGTGTGCAAATCCTCTTACCTGCCGGCATTTGCAGCACTTCTTTTGATTAGTCGGCCTGGAGTGAGATCATCGTTGTAGCGTGACATACATGTGACATCATTCCAGGCTGGCTAATCAAAAGAAGAGCAGCGGACATCGACAGGTAAGAGGTGGTCTTCCTGCTCCCATGCAGCAGTCATAGACCACAATGTGAAATGTGAGTAGTTTCACACCAGTTCTACATCTGCGCAACAGACAATCCTATATGATGTTCATGTGTCATAATAAGTCTTGTAGGGCTGTTCATATTGATAAATATATATATGCTAGCTGAAGAGCCCAGCGTTGCCCGGGCATAGTAACTAACTGTGGTTAGTTATAACAAATTATAATGATTATCCTCCATTCCATAGTCCAGTGCCCATATACCCATCATACATATCCTCCATCCCATAGTCCCATGCCCATATACCCATCATACACATCTTCCAAACCATAGTCCTGTGCCCATATACCCATCATACATATCCTCCATCCCATAGTCCTGTGCCCATATACCCATCATACATATCCTCCAAACCATAGTCCTGTGCCCATATAGCCATTATACATATTCTCCATCCCATAGTCCCATGCCCATATACCCATCATACATATCCTCCATCCCGTAGCCCAGTGCCCATATACCCATCACACATCTTCCATCTCATAGTCCCATGCCCATATACCCATCATACATATCCTCCATCCCATAGTCCCATGCCATGGTGACTATAATGTCATAATAGGTTGCAACCATTCTGACATCATCGTCACCATGGCAACCTATTATGACATCATCACCATGGCAACCATTATAACATCATCGTTGCCATGACAACCTTTATGACATCATCATCGCTATGGCAACCTATTATGACATCATAGTCAACACCGACACCATGGCAACCTATCATGACATCATCGTTTCCATGGCAACCATTATGACATCATCGTTGATACACACATACACTCAGCTTTATATATATATATATACCTCGGAGTAACCCTTGATTTGGCCTTGTCCTTCAAACTGCACATCCATGCTCTTTCCACCTCCTGTCGCCTCCAGCTCAAAAATATTTCCAGAATCCGTCCTATTCTCAACCCTGAATCTACTAAAATGCTTGTGCATGCCCTCATCATCTCCTGCCTCGACTACCATAACATCCTTTTCTGTGGCCTCCCTGCTAACACCCTCGCACCTCTCCAGTCCATTCTTTACTCGAGATGCCCAACTAATTCATCTCTCTCCTCTCTACTCCCCCACTTTTCCCTTCTGCAAATCTCTTCACTGGCTCCCACTCCCTCAGCGTATCCAATTCAAATTACTAACACTGACCTACAAGGCCATCTACAACCTGTCTCCTCCATACATCTCTGAACTAATCGCCCGATTTCTCCCCTCACGTAATCTCTGATCCTCCCAAGACCTCCTTCTCTCCTCCACCCTTATTCGCTCCTCACCTGACCGCCTCCAAGACTTCTCCCGAATAGCCCCCATCCTCTGGAATTCTTTCCCCAACACGTCCGACTATCAACCGCATTCGAATCCTTAATACAGAACCTGAAAACCTACCTCATCAGGAAAGCTTACAGCCTGCAATTCCCCCCCATGTCTCTTGAGCCCCTTTGCAGCTGCACACATTGCCCCGATGATATGTCTGCCCCTGTATATATGTGGTTGCGATGTTTGGGTGTCCATATATTACTTGTCTTGTAGCGATACTGAGGTCTCCTCATAAGATGTTATATTGCTATACAGGCGTCTACATGATGGCAGATTATATACCAGTCGTTCCTGTAAACTATTGTAAGTTTCATTGATTTTCCTTTGTAACCTGCTATAATTCATGATTACTTTGTCTTACAATCTAGAAAGATTCTTGTCAGCTTGTTTTATCTATAAGTAATGGCACACTCATTGATTTGCTACTGGGTTTTATTCCATTTCTCAGATTTTAAATCTTTGCGGGGAAAAAATGGTTGGCAAGATTTAACGAATGAGACGGCCACCTTACATACCGCTGAAAGCACCCATCACGGGGACTTAAATCTCTATTCTAATGGATTACTGTATATTAGGGTATTTACAACTTGGCATAAATGATAGGTCCCTGCAGACTGATAAGTCATATAACATGAGTCACAGGGCGTCTCTTCTTAATGGTTATGCAATGCGTATCCAGCACGATTCAATGGACATTGTTATATCTCACATTTTATTGTGATTCATTTTATTGCTACTATTAATTATTCTGGCCTAACATACAAATAACAAAATCCTGAATACAGAGAGGTTCCAAAAAGATACTAAAAGGAACTTTTGTTCTCTCCTTCCTTACAAATCGTATGAGATGGTGACCTCCACAATATGTATGTACAGCGTATTGGTCAGAGTAGGGATTCAATCTCGTTTTTGTGCCGAGATACGTTTCCATTTAGCCTTTCTTTGTTCTTTTCAGTACAATTCATCCACATACCATCACTACGAAATGCAAGAGATTCATCCCGGGTTTGTTGGCTTTTGTGTCGGCAAGTTTGAGCAGAGATGACACACGAAAACCAGCTGCATTCCCAGCATAGCCGCCCTGCAAAGACACAATGTGTCACAAGGAAGAAAAGTAACACAAGGTGCAGTGGACTGTGAGAAGACACCTTACATCTGAGGAGACCTAATCCGTCATCTCCCCTCACCTTTCTGCCACAGGACATGACAATCTAATTGTCCCACTAGAACCATAAAGACCGGTGAAGTGAAAGGCGCTAAAGTTGCAATACCAGACACAGCCCAAGGACAAAAAAGACGTTTCATTAAAAAAAAATAAATATATAGATGTTTTTTTCTAGTGTCATACAACCCCTGTAATCCATGGATTTTCACATGTCATGCTCACTTATCAATCCAAGAAACATGATATTTCTTTTATGATGTGTTAAAGCTAATTATAGATGAAAAGCATTGTGGTAACCTGATATTTTTTATGATAATGCAGGTCGCTAAAGTGGAAAATGTGCTTGTGACACAATCGACAGACTGGTGTGATTAAAGAGGAGACTATTCATAAATATGTAATTCTTTACCTGGTGTTCTCTTGAATCTGGCATTGTAGTTCTCTTATTGTCATGCTGGGGCCGAGAGGACGCCCAGTGTGCGGAGCAACACCAGGGAAGATGTACAAGGAATACCCTGGCGATAGGGAACAGGGAGAGGGGTCACCTCCTAACATAAACCTGTGTCTGATCCCTGTATTCCCTATAGACCCTAGATGGGTTCTTCCTCCCATGCGCACTCAGGAGACACAGGGCAGGCACGGCTGAGACACAGGGCAGGCAGGCAAGGCTGAGACACAAGGGCAGGGACCAATTGGAAAGGCACAAGGACACGGGCAGGAAGGAGTGGTGTGTGGAATAGGTAGGGTCCTGTTCACACAGCGGATGCAGGTACTGGTACAGACAGGAAGGAATGGTGTATGGAGGAACAGGTAGAGACCTGTTCACACAGGAGGAGAACGGCAAGGCTGCGGAGGGGAGCTGTAGAGAGCAAGAGGTTCTGCAGCAGCAGAACCAGGACAAAGCAGAACCGCAAGAGTATGGAGCACAAGCAGACAGAGAGAGCACAAGGAAAGACACAGCAGGGAAAGAAGTCAGAGACAAGGAGGCTGACAGACAGAGGTAGGACAGAGTTCAGAAAAGGTAACGGTGCAAGACAAAGGTACAGGAGCAAGGGCACAGGGACCAGAGTATACACAGGTACAATCCAAGACTAGGAGCACTAACACAGAGACCAGGATATTCTGCCTCCTGGAGGGCGGCAAGACAGGTACAAGACAAGGCTAGAACAAAGAAACAGAGACCAGGATATTCTGCCTCCTCGAGGGCAGACAGACAAAGCAAAGCTAGGAACAGAGCCTCCAGAGTAGGCGAAACAAGAACAGGACCTGGCTTACTCAGCAGCAAGAAACTAACTGAGTTAACACATTGCACAGGCAAGACCCACTGGGTGGAGCTGCCCTAAATACTAGAGGGCTCTTGGTAATTGGTCAGGGACACATTACACAGGTGCACCTTGACTCCACAAGAAACAAGAGAGTTATGGCGCTGCTCCCCTGTGCACACAGCCAGGAAACATGCACAGAGCAGACAGGAGACAAGAGGCAGAGAGCATGGAGCTGGCAGCAGACAGAAGTCACAGCAAGGCCTGGAGCAGTAAGTTGGTGTGTGGGGGATGGGAGGCCATGCAGTGATGTCAGCAGGGTTGTTACAAACACCCTTAGCTTTTCCAACAGGAATCTTCACTGCCGCAACAGAAAAAAACATCACACTTATTTCTACACCTCTCCACTCCTGGATAAGACCTAATCTTCCCTGTATGTAAATATAATCTTGTTATCCAAGTGGGCGTGGTCCTCAACTTGTCTTGCGGATCATGCCCAGTTGACAAAAAGAATTAGATTTATATACAGGGGAGTGGGAGCCATAACTCAGGAATGGAGAGGAGCAGAAAAAAGAGAAAAACAATGACAGATTCAGGAGAACAGCGGCATTTCCACAAGGTTAAAAACAAATCACATTTATTGTACGTGAAAAGTTGTAGGAGATTAGAAAAAAATGTTACTTTCTTCTTGAAACAAAGCCTCTCTTGTGTATTGTCTGAGTTTGGTACTGCAGTTTAGTCCTGTGATTACTGACTGCTGTTCACACATGCACTTGTCATTTCTGTTTTTATTGCTCTCTGAGGCAGAATACAGAAAGTGATGGATGGATACTAAGGCTGTGTGCACACGCTGCGGATTCTGCTGTGGATTTTCCACGCGGATTTGGGTAAATCCGCAGGTCAAAAGACCTACGTTTTATCTGCAGATTTGCCTGCGGTTTTCCCCTGCGGTTTGACACCTGTACAATGGAGCAGGTGTGAAACCACTGCAGATTCCGCACAAAGACGTGACATGCTGCAGCAAATCCGCGCGGAAAAATCCACAGCATGTGCACTGCGGTTTTCATTTTCCATAGAAAATAAAAGTACTGTACAAACGCAACAGAAACTGCTGCAGATCCGCAGGGCCAAAAACGCTGCGGATCCGCAGCAGAATCCGCAATGTGTGCACACACCCTTATAGTGGTCAAAAGACCCCACTGACTTATAATGGGTCAGTTGGGTTTACATCACTGAGTCTGTTATTTTACCGTAGGCTGCTCTATTTTTATGATAATTATGATGAAATGCAAACAGATATGAACACTTATTGTTACTAATGGGTTTATATTCTGTACACAGCTTATATTTTGTTTGCACTTTACTGGAGAGTGAATCTAGCAAATAATGTGGCAGGATCATGATAAGGCCAGGTGCAGATGACAGTAGTTTCTTTCATCCGAGAGAATCAGGCCGATTATTCCAATCACATTCTGATCAGAGTGTCAGCACAGTGTGATCTCCATTCTGTCAGTCCGTGGAAATCAGACTGCACTTAGATGCCATCTGAGTGCAGTTTCATGGTTTCCACGGACTCACTGACTTGCAGGGCTGAGTGTCATCCAAATATTTGATCAAACTTAGACATACAGCAATTTTTTTCCTTGGACATGTGCGTTGCCCCATAGAATAACACTGGTCCGAGTGTGATCCTATGTTTTCTCAGATCACACTAGGACCGATAATATGGTCGTTTGCTCAAGCCCTACGAAAGTAAGTGAAATTTAAAAAAAAATGAACACAGCCTAAACGGAATACAGGTGCTTCTCACAAAATTAGAATATCATCAAAAATTTATTTCAGTTCTTCAATACAAAAAGTGAAACTCCTATATTATATAGAGTCAATAAAAGCAGAGTGATCTATTTCACGTGTTTATTTCTGGTAATGTTGGTGATTATGGCTTACAGCCAATGAAACCCCAAAAGTCATTATCTCAGTAAATTAGAATACTTTATATCACCAGTGTGAAAAATGATTTTAAAATCCAAAATGTTGGCCTACTGAAATGTGTGTTCAGTAAATGCACTCAATACTTGGTCGGGGCTCTTTTTGCATCAACTACTGCATCAATGCGGCGTGGCATGGAGGCGATCAGCCTGTGGCACTGCTGAGGTGTTATGGAAGCCCAGGTTGCTTTGATAGCAGCCTTCAGCTCGTCTGCATTGTTGGGTCTGGTGTCTCTCATCTTCCTCTTGACAGTATCCCATAGATCAGGTGAGGTCAGGTGAGTTTGCTGGCCAATCAAGCACAGTGATACTGTTGTTTGTAAACCAGGTATTGGTACTTTTGGAAGTGAGGACAGGTACCAAGTCCTGCTGGAGAATGAAATTTCCCTCTCCAAAAAGCTTGTCGGCAGAGGGAAGCATGAAGTGCTCTCAAATTTCCTGGTAGACGGCTGAGCTGACTTTGGTCTTGATAAAACACAGTCAGGGCCGGCCCGAGAGATTACGGCGCCCTAGGCGAAACTATTTTGTTGCGCCCCTACTATTCTTGGCAGTAGATGAAAACTTCGGATATAAATTTAGGAGCAAAATAAACCACAACAACAATGATTAATTAACTCTCTCCTAACTCTTTAATCTTCTGAGAAGTTGTATAGGACAAATATATACAAAGTAATCAATAACACAAAACAAAAACGACCATAGGTAATTAAAATTTTTGTTTCCTTGCCTTTTTTTTTTTAAAAGGATGACACTAAGTCACCGAGATTAATTTGTTTAGCAACTTCAGATTCTATCGAAATTGTTGCCAACCCAACCAAGCTCTCTTGCGTCATATTTGCCCTTAAATATGTACACTTTTCTTTCCATCCCTAAAACTTTTTGGCTTTTGAAAAGATTTTTTATAATTTTTTCTATTTTTTCTCTGGCGCCCCCTTTGGGTCGGCGCCCTAGGCGGCCACCTAGTTCTCCTATACGTTCGGGCCGGCCCTGAACACAGTGGACCTACACCAGCAGATAACATGGCTCCCCAAACCATCACTGATTGTGGAAACTTCACACTAGACCTCAAGCAGCTTGGATAGTGTGCCTCTCCACTCTTCCTCCAGATTCTGTGACCTTGATTTCCAAATGAAATGCAAAATTTACTTCCATCTGAAAACTACACCTTGGACCATCGAGCAACAGCCCAGTTCTTTTTCTCCTTGGCCCAGGTAAGACTCTTCTGGTGTTGTCTATTGGTCCTGAGTGGCTTGACACAAGGAATGCGACACTTGTAGCCCATGTCCTGGATACGTCTGTGTGTGGTAGCTCTTGAAGCAATGACTCCAGCAGCAGTCCACTCCTTGTGAGTCTCTCCCAAATTTTTGAATGGCCTTTTCTTACCAATCCTTTCAACGCTGCGGTTATCCCGGTTGCTTGTGTACCTTTTTCCACCACACTTTTTCCTTCCACTCAACCTTCCATTAATATGCTTGGATTCAGCACTCTGTGAACAGCCAGCTTCTTTAGCAATGACCTTTTGTGACTTACCCTCCTAGTGGAGTGTGTCAATGACTGCCTTCTGGACATCTGTGAAGTCAGCAGTCTTCCCCATGATTGTGAAGCCTACTGAAACAGACTAAGGGACCTTTATAAACACTTAGGAAGCCATTGCAGGTGTTTTTTGTTAATTATTCTAATTTACTGAGATAATGACTTTTGGGTTTTCATTGGCTGTAAGCCATAATCATCAACATTAACAGAAATAAACCAATCTGTTTGTAATGACTATATATAAGTTTCACTTTTTGTATTGAAAAACTGAAATAAATTAACTTTTTGAAGATATTCTAATTTTGTGAGAAGTACCTGTATGTCAGCATGCTGGAAAATAGTGATGATTGCTTGCAGTGAAGAACTGGATGATCCTCATATACTCAGGGTTACAATATGTACGGAGCATATGACTTACAGCGTTCATAAAGTTGCCCGCCTCCAGGACCAGCTTCAGGATAAAATGAAGTTCTGTGCATTGCAGCAACTCTAAAAGAAATACAAATCAGAAACATGAGAACACCTTATATCTGAAAGCATCAGGTCACTCTTTATTGCTGTAGATAAACTAAATTCCAATTACAGTAAGTTAGAAATGATTTGGTAATTGTTTATCATATTATGTTTTCAGTAAATGTAGCAAGATCTTGGCAGGTAAAGGTGAATGACTAAATATTTCAAAGAGTTTCTGCGGCAGAAGTATTCAGCCATTAAACAATTTAATCCCCTTTTGTAGGTGCAGATCTCAGGTCACCATGGAATACTAAGGCTGGGTGCAGACGACTGGGTATTCTCTCATCTTAGAGAATCGGGTCGATTATGCAAATCACACTCTGGTCACAGTTTAATCAGAGTGTGATCTGATTCTCTCGGATGAGAAGAAGATGGAGAAAAACATTTCTCCATCTTTTCCATTGTGCCAGTCAGTGGAAACCGGACTGCACTGACATGTCATCCCAGTGCAGTCTGATGGTTTCAACTTGCATGGCCAAGTGCGATCTGAATATCGGATCAAACTCAGGGATGCAGTGATTACCTAGGACCAGCTCAGTCTGAAGACAAAATCTGACGTATGCATGGCCCCATAGCATAACACTGGTCAGAGCGCACACCCAAGTTTTATCGGCTTGCACTCGGACTGAAAATACAAGCAACCACATGAGCCCAGATGTCTACACTCATATAAATTTGCAATGAACTATCCTGTATGTCTTAGGCTGTGTGCACACGCTGCGGATTTTGCTGCAGTTCCGCAGCGGTTTTGGCCGCTGTGGACCCGCAGCAGTTTTTGCTGCGGTGTACAGTACCATGATTCCCTATGGGAATCAAAAACCGCAGTGCAGACGGTGCGGAATTTTCCGTGCGGATTATCTGCAGTTTTTAATCCGCAGAAAGAATTGACATGTCAATTCTTTCTGCGGATTCTGCTGCGGTTTGCCATCTCCTCCATTGAGGAGATGAAAAACCGCAGGGCAAAACCGCAGAGCAATCCGCAGGTAAAACCGCAGGTATTTTGACCTGCGGTTTCACCTGCGGATTTTACAAAATCCGCGCGGATGAATCCGCACCTAATCCGCAGCATGTGCACACTGCCTTAGGCCGGGGTCACACTAACCAACGCAAAATACGGTCAGTATTTTACATGCGTAATACGGATGAATGTCCCCTAAATAGTGCTCCGTATGTCATCCGTAAGCAAGGTGTGGTCGCGTATTTTGCGCATGTCAGCATCCGTATGTAATCCGTATGGCATCTGTATGGTGAGATTTTCTCGCAGGCTTGCAAAATGGACATATAATGGAGCCCTATGACAGGGTTTCTAACAGAAACCAAAAAATAGATATAGACACACAGAATGCATATATATATATGTATATATTCTATGTGTATATATCTATTCTTTCGTTTCTTTATTAAATCTGTCAGTGTGAGTTTACTGTATAGCGCACTGAATTGCCGGCTTTGGTAAAAGACACCTGGTGCGTATTTCTCGCAGGTCACACGTGTGGTCCGTGTGTAATCTGTATTTTTTGCGCACCCATAGACTTGCATTGGCGTATTACGGGCGTAGTATGCTGACAATCGCAGCATGCTGCGAGTGGCACGGAGCGTAGGATACTGAGGAGAAATATACGGCTGGTGCGAGTGACCCCATAGAGAATCATTGGTCCGTGTGTAATGCGTGCTTTTAGCGCCTCTCACCTCGTCCGTATTCCTCGACAGTGTGACCCTGGCCTTAGACTCCAAATGTCGCTGGTAAGCCGTCCTCACAGAAAAGCAGGTAAGCCCCTAACTGACGGGATACAATGCCATATACCATCCAATGCCAGCGCTACAGGACAGCACAAGCATGAGAAATGTTACAAGGATGATGGGAGCCGCCTAAGGGCATGTGGTCGATGTGATGTTACTTTGTTGGGGGTGGCAGTGTAGACTGGGAGAATAAAGACCCTTTGTAACCACTGAATATCAATAATTAAGGAAAAGAAAAGCGCAAAATATTTAATAAACAACTAGGAGCTAAGGAATTTATTGGCAGTGAAATACACTGTGAAAGTAATGAAAAGTGTAAATGGGATTCTCCGCAGTTTACTTCTCAAAAAGGGACACAACAGGGATAGAACACTGTGCACCAGACATGACCAACTGCTGGCATCCCAGAAAAGCTCTAGAGCGGTGTGATCAGCTGGAGAGAACAGATTTCCATGACAGATCCGATTCATTTCATAGATCTATTAGAGGTTGCTTAGTGCGGGCAATGGCCCTCGAAGTGTTACGTGAGGTTACGCTGCAGATGCTGAGGAGCACACGTGGCGGCTTATCACTGCACTGGCTTATCCATCGTGCTGCCACAGATTACATGAACCAGCGGTGTGGACTTTCCTGCAGCTGCTGGATTACAGCTCTTTCCAAGCTACACGTTGTACAGAACCGATATATGTCAATTACAGAAGTCTATCAGGCCACAAGGTCTCTCCGGATGTTACTTTGTAAAGAGGCGTTAACCCATTGTCTCAGCAGTAGGGACTCTTGTGTTGCCATACTGCTTCATGCAGGAGGCGCTGACTTTATTCCTGGCTGTATATGTCTAAGAACAGAATACGGCAGCCATGAAGCCTCGTATCCATATATGTCTGCTGATCCATGGCCCGGCGCTGCTCCTTGGATTACTTTACTTGGTATTGTTTATCTTGTCAACACTAAATATTTTACTGGGCTCCATGGGAGAAATGTCTCCTGGACAAGAGGAAGGATTCAGCAGCGGTTCTTCTCCAGCACATTAATGTCGGTAACGACTCAGCAGAGGATCAATAAAGAATATGGACAATCTCCATGGCAATTTTATGTCTTTTTGATTAATAATCCTTTTTGCAATTTGGTTGCATTAAAAATATTGCACAGTTTGTCTTCTCTGGCCTATGCATTGCGCTGTCTATTGCCGGCTGCAGAATGAGGTACCTGGGAATCTTTCAGTGAGCTTTATCATTTTTGATCTTCTGAGCTGTTTTTAGATACAAGCTATAAAATCTCCCTGCAGAATGACCTCACTGACAGCTTCTTAGTTAGCTCATTCTGCAGCCAGACTGTAAAAGCAGAGACTATAGAAGGTTAAAGGAGCAAAAGTTTTAAATGCAAAAATAATTTTTAGCCAAAAAAAAGCAAACTGCATTTATGTAACCCAATGGTGTCTATATCTTTTAAGCCTCACAAGATGTATTTTCAGGAGACACATAAAGGGCATGACTTTGATACACACATTGGTCCCAACCTGGAAGTACAAGGCTATGCCCAGCAGGATGAACAGCAGATGTTGGACCTGCGCTGATCAGACTTTGATGGCATGTGTAGTTGGTATTCAAGTAAACCATATCATGGAAATGCCGCTTTAGGATATATTCCCACAAGCCACAAGAATACACAGAATATTTTCCACTGCGGATTTGCATTCAGAAAATCTGTTGCTTATTACAAAGGCAATGTTGCAAATTAGATTTCATTGAATTTCATTTGAATTTTGGGATGTATGACCATCCCAGAGCCCTGAATGGCAGATGTACCTAGTTATGCCAAATAGATTGACCAAATTTAAAAGGGTGGTCTGAAAATAACACTGATTTAATCCTAAATCTCTATCTATATAAAGCACCAGTCCAGCATTTTTTTTATTTTTATTTCAGTGATGGAGTGGTGCCACAAATCTAAGGTTACTGACCGTAGTTTTATACTTACCAGCCGCCGTCTTCTGCTCTTCCTGGCGACCTCTGATCCTGATCTGCCATCTTGTGACCGCAACTTCAGACTGACCGGAAATTAGAGATAACGGTCACAAGCTCTCAGTGTAAGGCCGGTTTCACACGTCAGTGTCTCCGGTACATGTGGTGACAGTTTTCTCACGTACCGGAGACACTGACACACGTAGACCCATTCAAATGAATGGGTCTATGTACATGTCAGCGTGTGTGTCCGTGTGCAAAACACGCTGACATGTCCGCTTTAACCCAGAGACACGTGCTGCAAAATGTGCCGCACACGTGCACACGGAGAACAGTGCACACTGTCCTCTGTGTACCCGGACGGCCGCCGGGGAAGTAGCACTACTGTAAGCCGCTGTTCCCCGGTGGCAGGTGCTGAACGCAGCTGTCATCCATTCTCCCCTGCTCTGTCAGTGAGCAGGGGAGAATGAATGAATGAATGAATGAATGAATGAATGAAAAACTGACCTGCTGTGACCTCAGGACCGTCGGAGAATGCAAGTGATGAGGTCATGGCAATTCAAGCTCTGACACAGTGACCTCATCACTTGCATTCTCCCATGGTCCTGAGGTCACAGCAGGTCAGGTTTCTCATTCATTCATTCTCCTCTGCTTGCGCTGATCGCAGCAGAGCAGAGGAGAATGACAGCCGGCTTCAGCACCAGCCGCCAGGGGACAGCGGCTTACAGTAGCGCTTCTTCCCCGGCAGCTGTCCATGGGGTCCTGATGCGCCACACGGGTGGCTCACGGTTGCCACACATGTGCCGCACGTAGTACACACACGGACACTGATATCTCCGCTACTGTTTTTTTCTGGTACCGGAAATATCAGGACGTGTAAAGCCGGCCTAAGTCTATGAGAGCCGCGTTGTGGCCCCATTCTGGTTCTCGAAGAACATGGAGTTGTGACCGCCCAGCAAATACTGGAGCAATCCAGCTGGTCACAAACTGCAGAAGACGACTGAAGCAGCACAGTTAAAAGATGAAGACGGCGGCTGAGAAGTATAAGAGTAAGGCTATGTGCCCACGTTAGCGTTTTTAAATGCTAAGGAAACTGATCCCCTTCCCTGAAAACGCACGTTTTATTTCCACACGTTTCTTGCACAAAAGACGCACGTTTTTGACGCGTTTTTTTCCACACGTTATCTGGGAACATTGGAAAAGGCTCAAAACGCTCAGCAATGCGGAAATTAATGAGCATGCTGCGTTTTTAGCCGCTAAGCGATTCCTGAGCGTTTAAAAACGAATGCATTGGCACAAAAAGCCAAAAACGCATGCAATTTAATGTGAAGCTTCTATTAAGCATTTCTGCAGCGTCTGAGCCGGCACAAACGCTGCATAAACGCTTAAAAAAACACAACGTGGGCACACAGCCTAAGGGTAGGGGACTTAGATTAGTAACATTCCAGCGGTAAAATAAAAAAACGCTGGAGTGATGCTTCAATGTCATAATCTAATCGCTTTTCTAATATACTTTAATTAAAAGTTCCATACCATTCCCTCACTACGCCTTATTTTTTTTTACCAGCTTCCTGTTTGATGATGCCTGGTTTGAGAACACATAGTGCATGCTGGGATACTCAAACAAGGCGTCCTCAGGGGGCAGTGGCTGTAGTCACTGCCACAGGCTCTGTTCCCACCCTGAAACAAAGCGCCATCAGTGACCTCCGTTTCAGGGGCTGAGCTAATCCCGGCTCAACTGAGCATGTGCTGGTTGTCACTTCCTACACATGCTCAGTAGGATCTTTTCCCTGTACAATATTCTTTTTCATGCACAGTGACATTAGAGAGCAGGAACAGCAGAGTCCAGCCCCGTCCCTGAAACCCATGTCACAATCGGGGACGCGGCTGGTCTCTGCATTTCCTGCTTGTCAGATTCTCTCCTGACAGTGCGCTCTCTTGCCGACTCATCACTTCTCATCAAAGCCAGAGAGGGAGCGCACTGTCACTGTGCATTAAAAAAAGAGTATTGATGATGCGTCGTTTCAGGGAGGGAACAGAAGCTGCAGCAGTGACTGCTGGCTTCGCGTCCTGGTGATGTCTTTTCTGGGTATCCCAGCATGCACAGTTAGATAGAAAGGTTAGCTAATGTTTAATGAAAGTAAAATAGAAAAACAATTAGATTTAGGATTAAATCATTGTTAGTTTCAGACTAACCCTTATAACAAGTTATCACTTCTTCACTGGATAGGACTGCTGTACAGAAATATTATGAAACTAGAAGATGGGGCCAGCGCAGAAGAAATATCAACTCCTGATTATAACAGGAGGCACAAGACAGGAAGAGCTTCAAGAATAAGACAACATGTCACCTTGTGCAGCTGTTGTCAGGTCTCTTGCTGCAGACAACTGAGATATGACAGCCGGGTATAAATCCTTCTTGAGAATAAGTGCTTCCAGCCGCAGGCGGTAGCTGCAAGGGGAAGATAGTAACAATATGGCAATTCTTATTCTTCAAGTAATAACATCCATTATATATCATATACAATATTCCCTCATGTTACTATTAAATAACCCCCCAGATATTATATACAGATGTTATATGATGGTGCTCTGCACTGTGCCTATAACACTGCGGTGTGCGTTATAATGTACATTGTATCTAGAAACGGACAAATCAGGATTTAAAAGATTTTTGGAACATCAGCGGTGTTATGGCATACTTTTCTGACAAACATGCAGTGGTTCTTGAAAATTTGTGAAACCTTCAGAATTTTCCATATTTCTACAGGAATTTGACCTAAAACGACATCCGTTCTAAAAGTAGATATAGAGCCAAATCAAATAGATGAATCAAAAATGTAAAACTGTTCAATTCCTGAAATGATGAAAAAGATCCAATATCATGTCTGTGAGTGGAAAAAGTAATGAACCTTTAGAATTAGGAGATAATTTGAAGGTGAATTTAGAGTCACTTGTTTTCAATGAATGGGATGACAATCAGGTGTGAGCGGGCGGACTGTTTTATAATATGCAAGATCATAAAGGAACCCAAGGTAACCTTTAAGCAACTAAAGTCCTCGCTCATATTATCTAATGTTAATATGAAGGAGTGCACCATCAGGAGTACACTGAACAACAACTGTGTGCCTGATATGATTTCATGGAGAAAGCCACTGCAGTCCAAAAGGAAAATTGCTGCCTGTCTGCAATTTATTAAAGATCACCTACCCAAGCCCGAAGGTTACTGGAACATTTTTTTGTGTGGATGGATGAGACCAAAACTGGTCTTTTTTGTTTAAATGAAAAGTGTTATTTTGGAGACTGAAAAACATCACATTACAGAATGAAAATCTCATAACATCTATGAAACACAATGATGGAGTATCAAGGTTTGGGCCTGTTTTGCTGTATCTGGGCCAGGACCGATTGCCATCATAAATGGAATAATGAATTCTGCCATTTATCAGCAGATTCTAAAGGAAAATGTCAGGACATCTGCCCATGAGCTGCCCATCTGCCCATTAACTGAATCCCAAGAGAATGTTGGACATGCAGCAAGATAACCGCCCGAAGTACACAAGTCGTTCTATGACAGAAAGAAGAATACATTTACAGTTTTGGAATGGCCAAGTCACATCCTGACCTTAACCCTGTAGAAATCTTGTGCAAGAACCTGAAATGAGCAGTTCATAAGAAGAAACCAACAACATAACGGAGGTGAGCCTGATCTCTAGGCCTAATATTGAGTTCTTACCAAACACAACATCTGCAACGAGTTTGTATGTTCTCCCCGTGCTTACATGGGTTTCCCCCGAATTCTCCGGTTTCCTCCCAATCTCCCAAGACATACAGATAGGGAATATAGCTTGTGAGCCCCATGGAGACAGTGAAGGTGATGCCTGTACAGCGCTATGGACTATGATGGACTATATAAGTAAAATAAATACTTCCTGTTTATTACAACAGCCACAACATGGCCATAAGCAGCAATAGATTGGATCTGAATCATTTACTTGTATAGAAGAGTTCTTTGGTCATTTCTCTTTTTACTGTGATCGCTGGTATACCGATGCAGAATCATCTTAAACCATGCTCTGAGCATTGCTTAAGGGGCATGCCATAGCTTTGTGACACTGGGGTCATCATGATGACCTTGGGTTGCCATGGCAACGATCAAGCCCTTGCGATGATGTCACGGGGGCGTCGATCTGAAGGAAGAGGGAGCCCCCTTCCTCTCCCTGCCTCCTAAATATTGCCATGGTTCTTGATCGTGGCATTTAGGAGGTTAAACAGTCAGGGGCAGTGCTGGCACCATCCATGCTGTTACTGCTGAAGCTAGGCCACTAACAGTGCCAAACTCCTGCTGTGATCGGGTGAGAGGTGCTGATATTTCAGCACCTCATGAGTGGTCATGCTGTGATCAGTCAGATTCACTGATCGATCACAGCACTCTGAGTGCGGGGACAGACGGCATGGGTCCCCGCACCTCTTCCCGTGCCGCTCAGCTGTCAGTGACAGCTGTCTGAACTGTTACTGCGTGTTTACACGCAGTGACAGTTTAAAGTCATGACGGATATAGCACGTCATGATGTGGGAACTGACACTTGCCCATGATGGACTATGTCCGTCATTGGTCGTAAACTTGTTTAAAGAGTAACATAAGTCAATAGTACACATGAAAATAATAATATATTTTTATCAGAGAAATCTGCTTCTTCCTCCTCCTGGATTGATTGTCAGTCTCAATCTATTGTTAAAATCTGTAATCTGTAACATATGTCTTCTGTGAATACAGACTTTCACATTGCTGAGATAGGTGACATTTGGTGCTCATAGTACTCTAAGGAGAAGAGGGAGGAGGAGGAAGACGGAGCTAGAGGCAGACACAGACATTCTGCTGCACATTCTCCTGAACCAGCAGTTACACTTTGACCACTTCATAAACTGAATCTTTAAAGGAACTCTCCTGCAAAAAGTAATGCACTGAGTTATACTAAGTACAGGACCTGAGGGGGCGCTGTGATTCTGTTGAAATCATGGGAGATTTCAACTATCCAGACATTTGTTGGGAATCTCTCTCAGGCAAAACTAACAGGTCAAGGAAATTCTTATCCTCTCTTGCTGACAACTTTATCTTCCAAAAGGTAGGGGAGAAAACAAGGGGAACTGCTACCTTGGATTTAATCCTTATAAACAGGGAGGAAATGGTTGAGGAGATAAAAGTGGCTGGGACCCTAGGAGGTAGCGACCATGCTATTTTAGAATTTTGGATAACTAGAGGAGGAAGACCTGTGAAGACTCAGACGTCAAGGTTAGATTTCAGAAAGGCAGATTTTAAGGAATTCAGAAACAGAATTGGAGGGATCCAATGTCTGGATATCCTTAAGGACAAAAATGTCCAGGAAGGATGGGAAATCTTGAAAAATGAAATTCTCAAAGCACAATCGTTAACAATTCCGAAAAGAGGGAAGAATAGGAAGCATTTAAGGAAACTAGGATGGATGAACACAGAACTTAAGCACATGCTAAAAAGGAAGAAAGAAATGTTTATAAAATGGAAAGAGGGAGGCATAGGCATATCTAAAGAAGAATATAATGCTGTCTGCAGAAATTGCAGGGCACAAATCTGATTATCTAAAGCTGACAATGAATTGAGGCTTGCAAGAGACGTCAAAAGCAATAAAGAGTTCTGGAGATATGTCAAAAGTAAAGGAAAAGTCAAAGATGCTATAGGATTTCTACAGGATGAAAATGATGAAATGGTAAGACAGGATGTTGAGAAGGCCGAACTTTTAAATTCCTATTTTGCATCTGTTTTCTCTCAGAAAGGAAATGTAACATCAACTGATCTTCACTGTCCTATTAAGGGAATAGAAGAATCCAGGATATTTATAAACAGAAATAGAGTGAGGAAACACTTAGCTAACCTAAATGAATTCAAGTCTCCAGGTCCAGATGAATTACATCCCAGAGTACTGAAGGAGATAGCAGAATACATTTTTGAACCCCTCTCCATAATCTTTGAAAATTCTTGGAGAACAGGAGAAGTCCCAGAAGACTGGAGAAGAGCAAATGTTGTTCTTATCTTCAAAAAGGGGAAGAAGGTGGACCCAGGCAACTATAGGCTAGTGAGTCTGACTTCTATACCAGGAACGATCTTTGAACAAATTATTAAACAACATGTATGTCAGTACCTGGATAAGAATGAAGTGATTAAACAGAGTCAGCATGGGTTTGTAACTAATAAGTCATGCCAGACTAACTTAATTTCCTTCTATGACAGAATCACTGATTGGGTGGATCAGGGAAATGCTGTAGATATATCTTGAGTTCAGCAAAGCATTTGACAGAGTATCTCACACAATCCTTATTGAAAAAGTGACTAAGTATGGAATGGACAAGGCAACTGTTAGGTGGATTCATAACTGGCTTAGTGATCGGACCCAAAGAGTGGTCGTAAATGGCTGCACATCCAGTTGGAAGAATGTCTCAAGTGGGGTACCACAGGGCTCTGTCCTGGGCCCTGTATTGTTCAACATCTTTATTCACGATTTAGATGAAGGAATTGAGGGTAAACTGATTAAATTTGCTGATGACACAAAGCTAGGAGGGAGATTTAACTATGAGCAACTCTGTACACCTTGCATGACGAAATCAGTGTCTGTACAGCCTTGGAGACCGGGCTCCAGATCATGCACTAAAGCTGGGAATGAGCCTGAACTCTCTGCTCAATCTCCCAGTTCTTCTCCTCACGTCCACACACATTGCCCTCCTCACACGAACTCTCCAATCTTCCTTCCTGGCCCCCAGAGAGTAGCTCCTCCCCCAGTTTTGGTTCAGAGCTCCCTCTGCTGACCTGGAATGGAAACTGTGTTGTGTGTTGTGGTTGACTGCTAGAGAGATCCTTTACTGCTTCCAAGCATGACATCACACTCCCTAGGAGGAAGGCAATGCCACTGTGGTGACCATACTCCTGGGGGCGCCACACATGCACTAAGCCTTATCAGCATGCGCAAGAGACAGACGTACCCTGACGAAAACGCAGTAAAATAAAACGCTCCACAAACTAAGCAAAAAGAAACACATAAAAAATAAGCAAAAGCTGCTTTTTGGAAGCAGCTTAAACGCAGCTTAAAATTGGCATAAAAAAGCGCAGCAAAAACACAACATGTGAACATAGCCTTATAGCTCACTTAACTGCCCCAATGTCTGGAAGAAAGCGGCTGCAGGGAGAATAGAACTTCTTTTTCTCCCAGTAGCCACTGTTCCTGTAAACCAGCCTAACATGATTAAAACTATATTTACTTGCAGATTACAATTATGTTAGGTGACAGGTTCCTTTTAAATACCAGATGCCCCATAAAAAAAAAGAATAAGTGAAGATACAAGTTTTTTCTATGGTTCTGCATTTCACCTTACGATCTGGGCAGGAAGGGCGAGTGATGTGTCCCTATGTACATTTGTTGGAACTGGAAGGAAAGGTCTTCGCAACTTGGAAGATGTCAGTATCAGCTAGAAATAATCTCTTATAAGGAAAGTCATTTCCAAATACTCATCTAAGGGCGTGAAATAAATTCAACAACTGCCTTTTTCCAGCCCGTCTCACAACCTCCCGTGACCTTCCCCACCTATTCCCCTTCCTTCCTACAATTATGTTCAAGGGATGTCTGAGCAGCTACGAGGGAGAGTGGATTTTGATTGACGGTTCTCCCTCTGTTTATTTTCACTGCTTTTGGCAGTCTATGTTTTCCAAATATCTGCCTACAGATATGTCAGCCGCTGGGCAGTACGATCAGCACAGAGCTAAGCTAGCCGTTCATATACAGTTTTGGTTTCCTCGGCTGTAATGCGATTGTTTATTACAATTATACAATATTATACAGTGATAATGAAGGCGAGGAAGATAAAAAAACATGGCTTCTGCACCCAGGCTGAGATGTACAGAGGCACGATACTGCAATTATAGAAAGCTATTGCTCACACAAGTTCTCTATCTGCCTTACAGGACAGAAATATGTGGCTGCTCCACCGGACGACTTATTCTATAACTTTCTCTAAAATACAACATTGCAGAAGCATTATGAAGCGGCACCAGGATCGCTTATGGCTTCAGAAAGCATGCTAACCATGGTATAATGGCTCAACAGTCTTTTAACCCCTTCACGACCGGAGGTACTTTCGTTTTTGCATTTTCGTTTTTCGCTCTCCTTCTTCCCAGAGCCATAACTTTTTTATTTTTCGGTCAATACGGCCATGTAAGGGCTTGTTTTTTTGTGGGACAAGTTGTACTTTTGAACGAAACCATTTGTTTAACATATCGTGTACTGGAAAAAAAAATTCCAAGTACAGTGAAATTGCAAAAAAGTGCAATCCCACACTTGTTTTTTGTTTGGCTTTTTTGCTAGGTTCACTAAATGGTAAAATTGACCTGCCATTATGATTCTCCAGGCCATTACAAGTTCATAGACATCAAACATGTCTAGGGTTCTTTTTTATTTTAAGTGGTGAAAAAAAGATCCAAAATTTTAGTAAAAAAAAAAAATGGCGCCATTTCTGTGATCTAGGAATGGGTGAGGGCTTATTTTTTTTGCACATCGAGCTGCCGTTTTTATTGACCATTTTCCGCTTTGGTGCAGATACGATCTTTAGATCGCCCATTATTGTATTTTTTTGCAATGTCGCGGCAACCAAAAAAAAAATGTAATTCTGGCGTTTTGAATTTTTTTGTCGTTACACCATTTAGTGATCAAGTTAATCTTTTTTTATATTGATAGATCAGGCGATTCTGAATGCAGTGATACCAAATATGTGTAGATTTGATTTTTTTTATTGTTTTATTTTGACCACGGGGCGGCGCCCATAGCAGTCTGGCAATGACAACCAAAGAGGTCTGCTGGGAAACCTCTGGTTGTCATGCCGACCCATCGGTCATGTGACTGTGTCACGATGAGCGGGATTTACAACGCACTTCTGGTAAGCGCGAGTTAAATGCCGTTGTCACAAATTGACACCTGCATTTAACTATTTAACAGCTGCAGGTGGATCACGATTCCCCCCGCAGCTGTTGCGGGCACATGTTGGGTGCTCCGGAGCCCGCACCAAACAGCGGGAGTCTAACATCGGCGTACTATTACGCCCAACGTCGGAAAGGGGTTAAGGCCATGTTCTCGCAATGAGGTTTTTTTATGCTGCATATTTTTTACTGCATAAAAAGCGTCTTACACTTCCAGCAGCATGGCTGGGATTTACAGAAATCTCCTGCCCACTGGGCTTCTTTTTTACTCAGTGTAAACTGACCTGCGGTGCGTGTTTCAGATCTGTAACATATAAATTTCACTTGTGGATTTGCTGAGTTTTCTGTGCAGATTGTCCCCATATACTTACATTAGATGCGGAAAATCTGCAGGTAAAAATGCACATGTGCTTTTAGTGCATTTCTGTGGTGGAAACACATCAAAAATGTATTTAATCCGCAGCTAAGTACATCAATAAAGTTTTATTGAACCCAAATACCAGTATCAAAAACAAAGCAACTTTATTTAAAGCATGACATATCAACAAGAGACAAAAACCTAAGCGTCAAAAAAATGTATGTTAAAAAAACACACACACAAAAAAACAAATTTATACAATAGGTGTAGGAATCCTGCAGTTTTCAGAAACTTACCTAAAGCTCATTGTGGGAATGTAGCCTAAGGTGTAGGTTTTTTCTGCACATCTTCAGTAATCTAATATTTAGAAGCATCTGTGGACTTGTCCTCACTTTCAAGCTGAACCTCCCAATGTTCTCAAGGCTCGGTGCCAAGGTTGGGTTACTGCTGTCCATCAATGTGTAGATCACCAACTCATTGTCTCGCCTGACGTCTCCTCCCTACATATCAACTTTAATTTCCCGTTTCTGCTCCTTTCCTGTGTTTACGGATTAGGAGCACACTTTTCACCCCATGCTCTGCTTCGCTATTTTATCATAGTCATTGTTCTCACATTCATGGTTTGATGAGACTTAAGGAATCTGTCAGTAGGATCACCCCTCCTAAGCCGTCTATATGGGCATGCAGGTCATAGGAAGCTGAATACAATGATACTTTTATATCTGTGATGCGATATCTTATTCCATAGAAATCCATGGTTTTCTTAATACATAAATGATCTGTTAGGCTCTCTGGGCCGGACATAGATCTCCATGAGACGCCGCCTCCAGAGCTTATTATAAATGAAAGGGAGAGTTTTCAGTGTGAGTCATGTAGATCAAGAGAGCAGATTGTCAGTCATTGCATGTCTCACACTGGTGACACCACATTTCATTTAATCTAAGCTCTGGAGGCAGATTCTCAGGGAGATCTTTGTCCCACCCATAGATCTTAACAGCTCATTTACATATTAACAAAAACATGGATTTCTCTGGAATAAGATATCGGATCACAGATATCAAGGGATCATTTTATTCAGCCTCATATTACCTACATTTCATATAGATGGCTTAGAAGGGGTGATCCTACCCACAGATTCCCTTTAAAATAGAGATAACAATGAATTGAAGGTAAAAATAGAAGTATTTGTTTTTTAAAATGTCCATTCATCTAATAATCAGTTCCATAAGGCTAGGTTCACATTGCGTTTAACCAGCCCATTCAACGCATAGCATTGACGGGCTGCGTTAACGGTATAGCATAACGCAATCGTGTTATGCCATCCCCGCTAGCGTAGATAATTCATCTGCTGTAGGCCGCGTCCGAGGCTCCGTCACTGAATGATGGCACATCGCGAACGCATGCCGCTTTATGGGGTCAATGGCAGCGTTAACGGACTGCGTTACACCGCGTTATGACGCGGTGTAACGCAGTCCGTCTAACGGACTGCCTAACGTAATGTGACCCTGGCCTAAAGGCCCTTTTACATTTAGCGATGCACCAGTGATCCGACCAGCGATCCGACCCGGTAAGGATCGCTGGTGCATCGCTAAATGATCGCTAGTGAGCTGTCACACAGGCAGACCTCACAGCGATGCAGCAGCGACGCAGCGCACGATACTCAACTTTCACACACAGCGATTCTGGCGTCCTCCCGCCCGCCTCCACTCGTCGTCACAACAGGAAGCCCCAGCAGGAAGCTGACGACGAGAAATGGAGCCGGACATTCTCGCGCGATCAGCGATGGACAGCGGGGGAGCCGGTCGCAGGTAAGTATCACACATAGCGATATCGCTAGCGCTATCACTATAACGTCACAAAATCGGTGACGTTATAGCGATATCGCTATGTGTAAAACCCCCTTAAGTGTTGCACTGACACGTGTATCAGATAAGATACCGTAACTGACCCTTTTAGGGTGCAGCCTATTTTGGCTTTTCAGGATTCCTGCAGAGATTTAATTTTGTTTTATTTGCCTGTATTCAGAGAACTATTACTTTTTGTTTTAATTTATTTCTATCAATGTAGTTCTATAAAGAGATGTATTTTGCAGGATGAGTTATATCTTTCCAGTGGTACCATTTTTTGGGTACCTGTAACTTATTAACTTACATTCACCAATTCTACCACTGTGCCCCTACCATTCATCGCATACATTACCATTTTACCGTTACTCTTCTCATTACATAGTGAGACGCTGCTTTATCACTTCCCATCAAATGAAACCATATTAGGATACATATCACTCATCCCATGGTCACATGAGTGAGTGGGAGGATGGGGGTTGGGATGAACATATGTATCCAAAAATGGTTTAATTTTATAAAAAGATGATAGAGCTATGGATTTATCAATTGTAACCCTTTTCAATTCCTTTTTTCTTTTTCAAAACACGTTTCTATTCGAGAAACAGAACGAGTACGACCTGTGCTATATGCTGGCTAAAGACAGTGCTAATCCAAACAAACACAACAAAAAACGTTGTTGGACGTATTTCATCATAGGCGAGGAACAGGAGAATCATAAAGTCAGACATGGTCAGACATTGGATCAGAAAGGGTTAAGCTATGTGTTGAAAGTGAATTTATTAGGAAAGGAGAAGCAACTCAGAATGGTCAGTGGTAAAACACGGGGTAGAAAAATGGTCTGTTATCCTGACACCTTCAAGAATGACATCGGAAAGGATCAAGCAATTTAAAGGGACTTGTGAGTACAGAATGACTGTTCAAACCAAGAACAGGCGCTCAGTGCACACGGCGTGGCCGACCATTTATATACACCTTCCAACCTGTTTGTTTTCCTGCCATCTCCGCCTTTCTGTGGCTCTATGTAGCCAGAGCTGTTAATAAAAGCGGGGGATGGAGATACAGGGAAAACAAGCAGGTGGGAAGGTGTATATAAATGATTGGCACTGCCATGAAGCACCGAGTGTCAGGATTTAGTTTGAACAGTCATTCTGTGCTGACAGAGTCCCTTTAAAGAAGCCGTTGGAAATGTAAGCATGGCGAGAACTGGTCTACAGAGTAACCAATGGTTGGACAAATAAATAGATTAAGATTAATTAATTCATTAACTATTTATTTAACCCCTTTCTGACATGTGTCATAATAGTATGTACATGTCGGATTCCCCATGTTTGGTGCGAGCTTCAGCGCTGAGCTCGCACCTTTCTGGGCACATGACAGCTGATCTATACAGGTGGAATTGCGATCCACCCGCAAATGTTGGCTAGTTAAATGCCGCTGTCAATCTCTGACAGCAGCATTTAACTTGCGCTTACAGGAAGCGTGTCGCTAATCCCGCCCATCGGTATCCCCGTCACATGATCATGGGTCACCGATGGGTCGGCATGACAGCAGACCTCTATGGTTGTCATTGCCAGATTGCTATGAGCACTGCCCTGTGGGTGGCGCTCATGGCAAGTGAGCATTTCTGCTACACACAGGCGATCTGATCATCGCCTGTGTGCAGCAGAGGCGATAGAAGTAGTGGAGCTTCCAGTCTACCATGGAGACTATTGAAGCATGCCAATCGCCCCATTCAAAATAAAACAATAAAAAAATCAAATATATACATAGAATCGCCCGATATATCAATATAAAAAAAGAAATAACCCGATCGCTAAACGGAGAAAAAAATTAAAAGTGCCAGAATTACGTTTTTTTTGGTTGCAGCAACATTGCAATAAAATGCAATAATGGGCGATCAAAACATTGTATCTACACCAAAAGTGTATCAATAAAAACATCACCTTGGCGTGCAAAAAATAAGCCCTCACCCAACCTGAGATCACGAAAAATGGAGAGCCTATGGGTCTCTAAAAATGGTGCAATTTTTTTTTTTTTTACAAATTTAGGATTTTTTTTTCATCACTTAAATAAAATGGGAACCCAGACATGTTTGGTGTCTGTGAACTCATAATGACCTGGAGACTCATAATGTCAGGATAGTTTTAGCATTTAGTGAATATGGTAAAAAAAAACAGCCAAAAAACTGTGGAATTGCACTTTTTTTGCAATTTCACAGCACTTTTTCCTGCTTTCCAGTGCACGATATGTTAAAACCAATGGTGTCGTTCAAAAGTACAACTTGTCCTGCAAAAAACAAGCCTTCACATGGCCATATTAACTGAATGGATAAAAAAGTTATGGCTCTGGGAAGAAGGGGAGCGAAAAACGAAAATGAAAAATGGCCCAGGGGCTAAGGGGGTAAATTGATTAATGCTTTTCTAGTTTTTTTTTTATGATTTATTTGAATAAATGTCTGTAAAGTGCTGTGGCATTAATGGTGCTATAGAAGTGAGTAAAATAAATAAATAAACTCTAATTACTTTCCCTGATCACTAATAATAGACAGCAATATTTCTGTATGGTAGTTATTTTTTTACTCTCGGTCTTTCACAGACAGGGAAACAGGCCAATACACATAGTAAACACATTGGCCCTTTGCTATGTCCTTGGGTCCATAATGCTTTTGATGTAGTGGGCACTATTGACCTGGGGTATGAGTTATCGCTGATCCTGGTCATCTCTGCAGGATGTCGTCTACTAGTTACAGATAGCAACCACTGGTGAGATACATACAAGTTATATCCATGTCATCTATATAGTCCTAGTGCTGTGGATGGACATCCGGGATGTAACAGCAGACTAACATTTTGTCAGTGATGACCGTGGCTGTGTCTTCAGTCAGAAGTGTTATTTGGCCAGAAAGGAACCCGGTCTGACTTTTCAAGGGAGATGTTTGATGCCAAAAGCTTCTTAGCAGGAAAGGGTTTGGTTGGCCAACTGACAGGACCGCTGCGCCTTCCGGACACATTTCCCACCATTCCTTTAGAACAAGCTCATCTCATTTTATCGTCAAGGTCTCATTCATGACACTGAGAATATTCTGTCATCTCCATTGCAAATATCACACACTCCAACAATAAGCACAGTAATGTTTAGGAAAATCTAGCATGAGGGTGACAAAACCTACCATGGAAGATCCAAGAGCAGCAACATGAACAGGTCTGCTTCACTCAAATGTCCTCTGTCCCCCTGGAAGGATTTCAGACGTTGTATCTTATGCAAAGACAAAAATCAATAAAAATATGGGAGCAGAATCTGCCACCTACTGGAGACCACAGTACGGACAGAAGCCTTCCTTACCTCTTCCCTGTCTGGCAGCTGCTTCAGAAGCTCATTCAATTTTTCTGAGCTGTATATGTCTCCTCTCCCCAGCTTTATATCTTCTACTATCTCTGCCGCTGATCTACATGGGAAATATGTGTAATTATAACCAGCATTGCATTTTACAGTTATGTTCACATGGCTCTGATATGGATTTCTCATCTGCAGTATATGAAATTATGGAGCAAAATATGAAAAATCCTCAGCAGAAATGTTCTATGTGACAGGTTGAACTTGATGGACCTAGGCCTTGATGGACTTAGGCTTTGATGGACTTAAACCTTCATGGACCTAGGCCTTGATGGACCTAAACCTTGATGGACCTAGGACTTGATGGACTTATGCCTTGATGGACCTAGGCTATGATGGACTTACGCCTTGATGGACCTAGGCCTTGATTGACCTAAGCCTTGATGAACCTAGGTCTTTTTTCAATGTAACTATGAGGTGCCCGACTGGTGGAGCAAAATTTGGAACCTAAAGTGATTCTCCACCCAGAGTCTGAAAATTGACCATATATTTTTCATGTATCATATATTTCTCTTTAGATTTATCACGGTTATTGTAGCTGTCATCTTGAAATAAAGAGGAAAGGAACATTGATTTGAGCAGATGAGGCAGCCAAATGGGCACCAGGTCGGATGATTATTCATGTTAAACATTTTTAACAATTTTTTGTGAGTTTTGTTGTTTATATTCTGCCTCTCCACCGAAGTGGGCTGACCTGGGGAGGAGCTGAGGCGGGACAGGGCGAGAACACACACTCATCAAATTCATTAAATGTGCCAGCATTTTCTTTGAAAGCAATGCTACTCCACTCACTGACTGGAGTAGCATTTCTGACACAATGCACTGAGGCCTACACCACAAAGAAGAGGAGCCGAATTCATTGCGTAACACGCACCTCTTAATTAATGCGGTGCCATGTATTCTGTCAAGATCAGTGTAGCTAGAGCTAGCTGTACGCCAGTCTTGATGAATCGGCACCTATGGCTCATGCTATGCCAGTTTTGACAGAGTACACAGCGCTGAAAATATTAAGAGGCGCACGCTACTTTCTAAATTCAGTGCCTCTTCTAAGTGCTGTACCAAAAATGCTTCTCCAATCAGGGACTGGAGTAACATTTGTGGAGTGGAAAACAACAGCAGATTTCATGAATATCCTGGGGGGCAAAACCATGCCCCAACCCACCCTAGCTCCTCCCAATTTCTCATTACACAAACATTTTACAACTTTTCAAAGCCTTATGTGGAATAAAAGATTTGATGAATCAACCCAATAGTTACTTTTTAGTCCCAGGGTAGAGGGTCTTGATAATATCTATGGAATCCATGGCTGCTTTTTAACTTTTATAGCTCAAGGTTAGTGGCAACAGGGAGCTCTCACACACTTGGCAGAAGATCCCCGGCCATCATTCGGCCATTTTCAGATGGTATTTTCGTAATGCATTTCATATACCGATGCGTGCCGGAGGTGGTATCCATAAATACCGTAAGTATATACAGATGGTGTTGTCAGTGTGGAACTAATACACAGTGCAATGATTTCTTCATTCTACTGCTGAGGTCAGTGTCTGCTCCACTGTCACTGTAAGTTGAAAAACTCTTGGTTGACTTTTCAGAAGAGTATTTGAAGGTTTAGACACAAACATGAAAAAAATTACAGTTACTCTATATAAAAACTCCTGTAAAAATATATTTACACCCAAAATTAATTTATCATAAAAACTTACTGCAAAACTTAGAGGGGATAGCCAGTTTTAAAACATAAATAATACGTAATCCAAAATTCTGATATAATCAATTTTTCAACAATTTTTTGTGTCTATAATACTTATATTAAAATGAGCATCAGAGCACGCTAGGGTTGTAAATCCAAAAGTTAGGAAAGAAAAATTAAAAGAGGTAGGAAGTAACCGACTTTAACGACCTTCTGACAAAAGATGAAGAACAAAAGCAATATGTCCTGCAAGTTGTAAGCAAATGCCGAGCATTATATTCTGACGTTTCAAAAACTACTTTAACAAAAGCTCTAGAATAGATTAGATAACTATGTAAAATTATCAACTCATGTAGGTTAGCGTGCTCTGATGGTTCATCTGTGCTACTGAGCAATTTATTAGCCATTAACAACTTTTCATTGTCTGTAATGGTGGGATCAAAAAACGATAATCCCACCAACTCTGCATTCAAATACCACAAATGGTTCGAAAATTTGGTCAGGGCTATTTCTGCAATGTTGTTGTCACATTCTTTATAGTCTAACAGACTATGCAAAATACCTAAATCTTAAAATACCTCAATTTGGATTTTTTCAAACTTTGAGCGAGGAGCAGCACGGGTTAACGTCGTTTGATCGAGCTCAAATTTTGGCTATCTCAATATCTGGAAAGGGGAATCGTTTTGTGGGGTCCAGACGGACAAAATTCCGACATCGATTTTTTGCGGTCACCCTACTGCACACAATACACAAAGTGATATACATCGCTGGAATCAGGGGCTCTGTCCCTACCTCATGCTACTATCAGATTACATAGCAAAAACCTGGTGACAGATTCCTTTCAAGCAGCTCATTTTAAAATAGTGCAAAACAGACATAAAAGTAGATTGCAAAGATATTTGTTTTACAGTACATCCTGTGTCACTTTAGCACGTTTCACTTAATAGAGAAACCCTTTTAATTTCACTTTTAGATTAAGAGTTTATGTCCTAACCAAGTGGCGATCGAGTTGATCCATACGATTATGGTATAACTATCAAAGCTCTGTCTTACAATGACACATAAATCTTTCTGATCAACATATGGCCAGGTAAAGTTTCATCCTTTGTAAAAAAGCAATATTGGTTCCTATTAAATGACAGCAAGCAGAGATCTTGAAAGCCATGAAGATTTGATGCATAAAGCGTTAGAAACAAAGTAACATTTATTTATACTGTAATTTTCAGGGTTTTTTGTGCTTAAAATAGAATGCCCCTGTAAATATATACATGTTTCAGGGGTCTCATAAAGAGAGATATGTAATAAAATAATGATATTTGCTTAAAATAACTATTAAGAATGTTCCTAGCCATGTGGGAAAGCGGTGTACCAGTGCCAACATTGCTGCTGCATGACATCACCGAAGAGGCATCAGACAGCGAACCCTGCATTAGGGTGTGTGCACACGTTGCGGATTCTGCTGAGGATTTTTCCGTGCAGATTTGTCTAAATCCGCAGGTCAACGTGTGCAGAATCCGCAGCAGAATCCGCAACGTGTGCACACACCCTTACTGCTCATCCTTATTGACCTGGGCCAGAACACCAGAGATTACTTGGTTGTAATTTTCAAATATTTTTACTGTACAGTGTCAGCAAGAATGCAGAACTCTGTGGTCTGACAATGAACCTGATACATTTGAATTCGCACATCTTCTTTACCCCGATTACATGTCTGATGTTGAGTTGCGCCCAAAAAGTAGCAGAAAGTTAAAGGGAATCTGTCACCAAGTTATTGTGGCGCCCCTGAGGGCCTAGTCGTCACAGAGGTATTGCACCTCATCCAGAGGTGTGGTATCCCACCCTCAGGTAAGGAGGGAGCACCACCCAGGTCTCCTAACACTCGCACCCGACACATACTAGTTTAGTCAGGGCATCTGGGTGTACCCTTCGGGAGGATGGCCTCATCCCAGGCTGGCTAGGAAAGGGTGTTGGGGCGTTAGTGGGAAAGATAGGTAGAAGGGGAAGAGCTTAGGAAGTGGAGTGATTGAGGACATCCAATCAGTGACAGTGAGGTGACAGTTAGTGGGAGGAGTTAGTGTGAGGTAAACGGAAGATTGTTCTGGAAAGATCCAGTTAGTCGGTGGCAGGACAGCGGAAGAGCAGGACTGACGTGAGAGGAGTGAGGGTCAGAGAAGCGAGAAACATCTATAAGAAGCTCCTAAGAGAATAGAAGGGGTCCTAGGGGCACGGGTAGTGCGATAAGCCACCCGTGGGGCCCGTATCCTGGAAAGGAAGGATCAGGTTGCAGTAAGGAAGCCAGCCCCTAAGTCTAGTGGAGAATACCAACAAGGCTCAATTAGTAAGCTGGAGGCTGTAGTGACTGTAGTGCGACAGCCAAATCCACAAGCATTCTTCAAAAAGGCAGACGTAGAGATAAAGGACCCCGGGGCCTGACCTACGTCGCTCGGCAAGGTCCGAGGATGCTGGCTTGGGGGGTACTGCTTATGAAGGCGTAGGGCAGGAAAGAAGGGAGAGATCAGCACAGAGACACGGCCTAGAGAGGAGACATAAAGAGAAGTCCTGAAACGGTGTCACCAATTTAACTGAGAGTTGGCTGGACCCCTCCCCTGGAGGACACAGTGCCAAGCGGGTCACCGTGTGCACAGGAATTGTGAGTAAAAAGCCAAAAACTGCACCCAACTGTGTCCTTCGTGTTATTAACATCTCGCTTGCTTTACACCACATTCACCATCACCGTCACCGGGTCAACTGCCCTGGGACACAGCTACAGTATGCCTGTGGAAAGCTTCACCATCTCTGCTACACTAACACCGTCCCAGTGGATCTATATTCCAGCATCGGCTACCGTTGGTGTCACGATTCCCCTTTTCCTATAATTATCCTTTCATCTTCCTCCTCATTGAACATCCATCTTTACTGAACGCCCAGGGCCACGGACCGGGTCGCTGCCACCGTGACACATCCCCCTCTAAAGAACCTGACCGGCCCAGTACCGAGTAACCCCCGGCCCTGCGGGGCGCTCCAACAATACTAGCCAATCTGAGAGAAGCATGTTGTAGAGACAGAGACCCTGATTCCAGTGATGTATCACTTACTGGGCTGCTTGCTGTAGTTTTGATATAATCACAGTTATATCTGCTGCTGATATAGCAGTTCTCTGAATGTTGAGCTGTGTATAACCCCGCCCACATCACTAATTGGCAGAAAGCTGCCAATCAGTGGTGTGGGTGGGGTTATACAGAGCTCATGAATATGGAGGACTACATGGCAGCAGGTTAACTAGTCCTGTAGTGATAATCTCCTGCTGATAATATAGGGATTTTATCAAAACTACACTTAGCAACACAGTAAGTGACACATTGTTGGAATCAGTGTCTATGTCTCTACATTATGCTGCTCTCAGATTAGGTGACAAAAACTTGGTGTAAGATTCCCTTTCAAGGAGTGTAGCAGTTTAATGATTTGTGATATTGTGAATGAATGGAGATACTTTTCTTCTTTGATCACAGACTGAAATTCAGTCTTCTGAGCTGTTGCTCTGAGGCGATGATTTGCTGCAATGTATTGTCCTGACTCTAATTTGCAAAAATGCAGGAAATCAACCACCCTGGTACAAATGAACTACTACTATATAACATAATGACGTGATTTATGCCGTTTGGAACTCCTCACTGTTACCTTTTGAACTGCTTCAGGAAGATGCCAATATTCATGCTTCTCCTGGAATCAAGCAAAAAGACCTGCAAAGCAAATGATCAAACATGAAAGAGATCTCCCATAGAAAGATGTCACACCTGCACAACCTGTCTTCCCGTCATCCCCACATGTCATGTACCAGCCTGCCTGCAGCATCTTCATGTACCAGCCTGTTCTCTAAGAACTCCCATTTCATAACAGCTTTCATGCCAAGAACAACACTTTGCCGCGCAGTACCGTAAACCCCGGCTCCCTATAGCAGCATCAAAACGTTTCTTATCAAAAGAGAAGTCAGAGCGCTGTCCTGAACAATGGGCAGAATAGGGCCCTCATTCCATCTCTACCTGATATAACACACCACCCGCACATTTCACACGGGATCCCTAGCACAGTCATGTTTGGTCACGTGCCAAGATAACTGGCAGCTAGACATTTACATTAAACAAATGCAAAACATTTCCCTTCCCCTAAAATAAATCAGGAGTTGTATGAAGTTAGGAAAATTTGGTGGATTTCTTAAAGAGACAGTGCTATGGTGATTGGGCTGAGCTACAATACCATACACAGTCTATGGCAGGGATCACACATGCAAGAAACTCGGACGAGTCTCGCATCTTAATATCCGGCACTGCCGTCGGCACTTGGGAGCGGAGCGTGTGGCTGTATGTATTGCTATGCAGCCACACGCTCCGCTCCCGTGTGCCGAAGGCAGTGCCGGATATTAAGATGCGAGACTCATCCGAGTTTCTTGCATGTGTGATCCCATCCTATGGACAAGCATGACACTAATTTTGGAATAAAACAATCATGTTTTTCTTTTTTTGCTTTAGCAATTTAAGTCATCTCTTTTTGGGGAAATCTTAGTAACAACTGCTAAGACTGCATCATCGCTCCCACGGGCCATCTTCCCCAAAGGCCTCATGCACATGGCAGTGCCAATTGAACAAGAAGGTGGTTGTACCAAAACTGGGATTATTTAAGTCAGAAACACAAATTTGTGCTTGAACTGCCAAACAGCCTACTACAGGCATTATGCGTGCCATGTGCATGACTCCTAAATCAAAGACAAACATAAAGAAAATGTAAGACAGAAGGGAGCTGGAAAAAGGAATTTCAATTTTAAGGATAAGTCTGTTAATTATTTTTGCATTTATTGGCTTAAAGAGGACCTTTCACCAAATTTTTCATGTTGAACTGGACAAACCATGTACCGTAATAATGGCTGCAAAGCAGAATAAAACATATATTTTTTTTATTTTATTCTCTATTTGGTATCTAATGGGTTAATTTTATTTAAGTCCAAGTGAGTTTTATCAGATATCAGATGAGCAATCATAAGCAGGCAGCAACACGCTGGAGAAAGAGCATGCCCTCGTGCATGAGAAGTAAAGATACAGCCCTGATCTCCTGCATGATTGGAAAGCACTGGTGACTAACACCTTTCAGATGAGGTCCATGTGACGAAGGGGCAGTGCAGCAGAGTTTAGCTGTGTCACATTACAAACCTTTCTATCAGCTTTCCTCCTCTAATAGCACTGTCACCTTTATTCTACTGGCCCTCCCCCGACACTGCCTGTCCATGTCAATAATAACACTTATGTCTCACAGCAACTTGTAATCTCTCAGCAATGAGATTAGAACAGGGTCTCATCACATTTCACACAGGAGTAGTCCAAGATAGGCACATAACTCCTGTGTGAGATGTAATGACAGCCCTGATGTCACTGTAGAGTGGTTGCCTGAGCACAGCAGACATAAGTGTGATTACATCTCACAAACATGAAAACCTGTGTTAAGCTATGATGAAGGCGTCTTGCTGCCTATTTATGATTGGGTGACTCATACAGGGGGCAGAAGTATATATTCCCAATGAAAACTATCTGATAACACCAACTTGGACTTAAAGGGAACCTGTGAGTTGGATCAACCCTCCTAAGCCGTCTATATGAGCATGTAGGTCACAGGTAGCTGGATAAAAGGATACCCTGATATCTGTGATCCTATGTCTTATTCCAGAGAAATTCATGTTTTTCTTATACAGTCATAGCAGAAAGTGTTCCCACCCTTGAAATTGTTTTAGAAAATGAAGTATTTCTCCCAAACAATTCTTGCAATTACACATGTTTTATTATACATGTGTTTATTTCCTTTGTGTGTATTGGAACAACACAAAGAAACAGAGAAAAAAAGCAAATTTACATAATTTCCCACAAAACCACCATAATGGACCAAACAATATTGTTGGCACCTTTCAAAAATCTAAGGTAAACAACTTTTGTTTCAAGCAAGTGATGCTCATTCAAACACACCATGGAAAACAGAAAGACGAGAAGAGAACTGTCTGAGGACTTGAGAACCAAAATAGTTGAACAATATCAACAATATCAAGATTACAAGTCCATCTCCAGAGATCTTGCTGTTTCTTTGGCCATGGTGCGCAACATAATCATGAAGTTTATAACCCATGGCACTGTAGTTAATCTCCCTGGGTGTGGATGGAAGAAAAAACTGAGGTAATGTTGCAAAGCAGGATAGTCCAGATGGTGGATAAGCAGCCCCAATCAAATTCCAACGAAATTCAAGCAGTTCTGCAGGCTCAGGGTGCATCAGTGTCAGCTCAAACTATCCGTTGACATTTGAATGAAATGAAACGCGATGGCTGGAGATCCAGAACTCCACTGCTGACAAAGACATAAAAAGCTAGACTGCAGTTTGCAAACTATGTACATAAGTAAGCCAAAATCCTTCTGGGAAAGCGTCTTATGGAGAGATGAGACCAAGACAGAACTTTTTGGTAAAGCACATTATTCTACTGTTTTCCTAAAATGGAATGAGGCCTATAAAGAAAAGAAAACAGTACCTACAGTCAAATAGGGTGGAGGTTAAAGATATTTTTAGTTGTTTTCTGCCTCTGGCACTGGGTGCCTTGACTGTGTGCAACTCATCATGAAATCTGAAGATTACCAAAGGATTTTGTGTTGCAGTGTTGTGCCCAGTGTCAGTAAACTGGGTTTGGGTACTAGGTCATGGGTCTTCCAGTAGGTCAATGATCCCAAACATCTTTCAAGAAGCACCCAGAAATGGATGTAAACAAAGTCCTGGAGAGTTCTGAAGTGGCAGCAATGAGTCTGGATCTAAATCCCATTGAACACCTGAGGAGAGATCTTAACCCCTTTACTCCCAAGGGTGGTTTGCATGTTAATGCCTTGGCCAATTTTTACAATTCTGACCACTGTCCCTTTATGAGGTAATAACTCTGGAGTGCTTCCATGCATCCTGGTGATTCTGACATTGTTTTCTCGTGACATATTGTAATTCATGTTAGTGGTAAAATTTCATTCATATAACTTGCGTTTATTTGTGAAAAAAAATGGAAATTTGGTGAACATTTTGAAAATGTTGCAATTTTCCAACTTTGAATTTTTATGCTCTTAAATCACAGAGATATGGCACTCAAAAAACTTAATAAGTAACATTTCCCACATGCTTACTTTACATCAGCACAATTTGGGAACCAACATTTTTTTTTGTTAGGAAGTTATAAGGGTTAAAATTTGACCAGCAATTTCTCATTTTTACAACACCATTTTATTTTTAGGGACCACATCACATTTGAAGTCACTTTGAGGGGTCTATATGATAGAAAATACACAAAAGTGACACCATTATAAAAACTGCACCCCTCAAGGTGCTCAAAACCAGATTCAAGAAGTTTATTAACCCTTCAGGTGCTTCACAGGAATTTTTTGAATGTTTAAAAAAAATGAACATTTAACTTTTTTCACAAAAAAAATTACTTCAGGTTCAATTTTTTTATTTTACCAAGGGTAACAGGAGAAATTAGACTGGAAAAGTTATTGTGCAATTTGTCCTGAGTACGCTGATACCTGATATGTGGGGGGGAATCACTGTTTCAGCGCATGGCAGAGCTCGGAAGGGAAGGAGCACCGTTTGACTTTTTCACTGCAAAATTGGCTGGAATTCAGATCGGATACCATGTCAAGTTTGGAGAGCTCCTGATGGGCCTAAACAGTGGAAACCCTCCACAAGTGACCCCATTTTGGAAACTAGACCCCCCAAGGAACTTATCTAGATATGTGGTGAGCACTTTGAACCCCCAAGGGCTTCATAGAAGTATATAGCGTACAGCCGTACAATTAAAAAATCATATTTTTTCCACAAAAATGATCTTTTCACCCCCAATTTTTATTTTCACAAGGGTAACAGGACCCCAAACGTTATTGTGCAATTTGTCCTGAGTATGCTGATACCCCATATGTGGGGGTAAACCACTATTTGGGCGCATGGCAGAGCTCGGAAGGGAAGCAGCGCCATTTGACTTTTTTGGCTGGAATTGAGATCGGACGCCATGTCGCATTTGGAAAGCCCCTGATGTGCCAAAACAGTAGAAATCCCCCAATTCTAACTCCAACCCTAACCCCAACACACCCCTAACCCTAACGCTGATCGACACGATCAGACAAAACTTTGGCCCACAGCCCCCAATGCCCCTCTTAGCCGCTCAGCCCTGTTCTGCAAAAGCCAGCTTCTCCACCGTGACAGAAGATCAGCTCTCCACCCTTCTGTCAAGATCACACCTCACCACTTGTGCCCTCGACCCACTCCCGTCTCACCTCATCCCTAACTTGGCCAGTTTTCATCCCATCCCATCTCTAACACACCTCTTCAACCTTTCACTTACAAATGGTGTCTTTCCCTCATCCTTCAAACATGCCTCAATCACACCCATCCTCAAAAAGCCTTCCCTTGACCCATCCTCTGTGTCTAACTATCGCCCGATATCTCTTCTCCCTTATGCCTCAAAACTACTGGAACAGCATGTATATCTTGAACTGTCCTCCCACCTCTCCTCCTGTTCCCTCTTTGACCGGTTACAATCTGGCTTCCGACCGCATCACTCAACTGAAACTGCCCTAACTAAGGTCATTAACGACTTACTAACCGCCAAGAGCAAGCGACACTACTCTGTCCTCCTTCTCCTGGACCTATCCTCTGCCTTCGACACCATAGACCAGTCCCTCCTGTTACAGACTCTCTCATCTCTTGGCATCACAGACTTAGCCCTATCCTGGATCTCATCATAGCTAACAGACCGAACATTTAGTGTCTCCCTCTCACACACCACCCCCTCACCTCGCCCCCTGTCTGTCGGTGTTCCTCAAGGCTCTGTCCTAGAACCCCTACTATTCTCCATCTACACCTTCGGCTTGGGACAGCTCATAGAATCCCACGGTTTGCAGTATCACCTCTACGCTGATGACACGCAGATCTACCTATCTGGACCCAACCTCGCCTCCTTACTGCCTGAAATCCCACAATGTCTGTTTGCTATCTCAGCCTTCTTATCTGCTCGTTTTCTCAAACTGAACATGGACAAAACAGAATTCATCATCTTTCCCCCATCTCACTCCACCCCTCCACCAGACCTATCCATCAATGTCAATGGCTGCTCTCTATCCCCAGTCCCACACGCTCGGTGCCTCGGGGTGATCCTCGACTCTGCGCTCTCTTTCAAACAACATATCCAAGCCCTCACTTCCTCCTGCCGCCTCAAACTCAAAAATATTTCCCGGATCCGCTCATTCCTCAACCACGAAACCACAAAAACACTAGTGCATGCTCTTATCTCCCGCCTCGACTACTGCAACCTCCTACTCTCTGGCCTCCCTTCTAGCACTCTGGTACCACTCCAGTCCATCCTACACTCGGCTGCCCAACTAATCCACCTGTCTCCCCGCTATTCCCCAGCTTCCCCCCTATGCCAGGCCCTTCAATGGCTTCCTATTGCCCAGAGGCTCCAATTCAAAACCCTAACCATGACATACAAAGCCATCCACAACCTGTCTCCTCCATACATCTGTGACATAGTCTCCAGGTACCTACCCGCACGCAACCTTCGATCATCTCAAGATCTCCTTCTCTACTCTCCCCTTATCTCTTCCTCCCACAACCCCATACAAGACTTCTCCCGTGCTTCCCCCATACTCTGGAACTCTCTGCCGCAACACATCAGACTCTCACCATCAATGGAAACCTTCAAGAAGAACCTGAAGACCCACCTGTTCCGACAAGCCTACAGCCTGCAATCATCCTCGGTCTAATGAACCAACGCACGACCTGCTCTACCCTCTCCTACTGTATCCTCACCCATCCCTGTAGAGCCCTGAGCCCTCGCGGGCAGAGTCCCCTCTCCTTATGTACTTGCCTATCCCTTGTCTTACACATGTTTATTATACTTGTCTATATTTCCCCTTTTCACATGTAAAGCGCCATGGAATAAATGGCGCTATATAAATGCATAATAATAATAATAATAATAATAATAATAATAATAATAATAACCCTAGTCCTAATGGGAAAATGGAAATAAATACATTTTATTTTATTTTATTATTTTTCCCTAACTATGGGGGTGATAACGAGGGGGGTTTGATTTACTATTTATAGTGGGTTTTTATATTTGGCAGCTGTCACATGCTAAAAGACGCTTTTTATTGTAAAAATAGTTTATGCATCACCACATTTTGAGAGCTATAATTTTTCCATATTTTGACCCACCGAGTCATGTGAGGTCTTATTTTTTGCGGGACGAGTTGATGTTTTTATTGGTACTATTTTCGGGCATGTGACATTTTTTGATCGCTTTTTATTCTGATTTTTGGGACGCAGAATGAACAAAAACCAGCGTTTCGTGAATTTCTGTTGGGGGGTGCGTTTACACCGTTCCGAGTGTAGTAAAATTGATAAAGCGGTTTTATTCTTCGGGTCAGTACGATGACAGCGATACCTCATTTATGTCTTTTTTTATGTTTTGGCGCTTTTCTGCAATGAAAACAATTTTATATAAAAAATAAATTATTTTTGCATCGCTTGATTCTGCGAGCTATAACTTTTTTATTTTTTCACTGATGACGCTGTATGGCAGCTCGTTTTTTGCAGGACAAGATAACATTTTCAGCGGTTCCATGGTTATTTATATCCGTCTTTTTGATCGCGCGTTATTGCACTTTTTGTTTGGCTATATGATGATAAAGCATTATTTTTTGCTTCGTTTATTTTTATTTTTTAAGGGGTTCAATAAAGGGGTTAACTAGTGTGACAGTTTTATAGGGCAGGTAGTTTCAGACGCAGCGATACCAAATATGTGTACTTTTATTTTTTTGTTTTTTATTTTCAAAAAATGAATTTATTAGGGAATATTTTTTTAAAAAATTTATTTATCGATTTTTTTATAAATTATTTTTACACTTTTTTTTAAACTTTATTACATTGTCCCAGGGGGGACATCACTGTCATGCGACAGGCAGTGCAGAAGGCTTCCTCATGCCTGCGCTCTGCAGGCAGTGAGGAAGCCGGCTCCCTGCAGGCCCCCGAAGGTCCCCACCGCCATATTGGATCCGGGGACCTGCAGGGAATGAGGCCCCCAGAGCAGCGCAGCACATCGCGCTGCTCTGGGGGTCTCAGGGAGCACCCTCCCTGCACGCTTCTCTCCTATGCCGTTGGTACACTGCGATCATGTTTGATCGCAGTGTGCCGGGGGTTAATGTGTAGGAGGCGAGTGTCAGCTGTGATAATCAGCTGACACCCGGCTGCGATCAGAGGCGTTCCCCCCGAGAGCGCCACTGATCGCGCAAGACGTACTATTCCGTCCTTGGGACTTGGGTCCCAGGTCACATGGACGGAATAGTACGTCTAATGTAGGAAAGGGGTTAACACTGCTATTGGGAGAAGGCGATATTCAAATATGTGAGACCTGGAGCAGTCTGCAAAAGAAGAGTGGTCTAAAATTCCAGTTGAGAGGTGTAAGAAGCATGTTGATGGTAATAGGAAGCGAGTGATTGCAGTTATTTATTCCAAAGGGTATGCAACCAAATATTAAGTTGAGGGTGCCAACAATTTAGTTCAGCCCATTTTTGGGGTTTTGTGTGAAATTATGTCAGATTTGCCCTCCCTTTTTTCCTCCCAATAAAAATATTCCCTTATGTACTTACTTTTCCTTTCTCCTTATTTTCCCTCCCCGTTCTTTTATCCTTTCCCTAATTCCTTCCGACATTCCTCCCTTTGTGTTGTTTCCCGATGGAAACTACCCTTACTACTACTATCCTTTGTTAACCACACTTTCCCTAACTTCCACTTCACTACCCAGTATGTGTGTTAAAATTTGAAAAATGTTAATAAAGTTTGTTTGAAAAAGGAGGGTGAATCCTACTGTCAGATTCCCTTTAACAAAAGTGAACTCGTTAGTTACCAAATACTTTGATTACTAATATCTCTGAAATGGAAAAGCAAAATAAAAAATATATATACTCCACTCTGCACCCATTATTACATTGTGTGCCCAAGGCTTATTATGGCCAAAATACCACTTTTTTCCTACATGGTGGTTTTGATAATACAATAAATATTGTGAACAACTCTGGTGTCCGGTATTTTCTTTGCTGTGGATTTATATAGTGTATGGTGTGGAGAGTCCTCCCAAAGAGAGTATCGAGATTTCTGAGTGGTGCAGAAGAAACCTTTACGTGGGACTGCAAGGATCATTTTAGTTATATGAACAGTTTGATACTTTTTTAAATTGGATTTAACAGATTTCATAAATTATAACCGTTATTTGAACAACTTACTATCTGGATGTATCTACATTGGGCACCTGATACTAGAAACATAATGACCATTATATATAATGCAAATAACATGGGATCAAAACGTAATTTATGAATTGGGAAATTGATCATGCGTTCATCAAAATGGGACAAATAATCAGCCACTGTTGTCTATATAGCGCTCATTATAATGCGTGTGATGTCTGACAATTGCTGATGTCAGGTGTAAACTCCATGGGGCATTGCTGCATTCCGTATTTGTCTGCCCCACACCATACTGACTCTTCCTGACTGCTTAAATAATACGCGGCTTCTTAATGCATTTATATAAAGCTCGAAACAATAGCAAGATTGTTTATAGACAGGTCATGACTGGGCGCCTTTAAATAATATTGTGGTTAAAAGCGACAATGATCTTACATCAGCACATAAATATGCTCCAAAACTGGGCCACGGATGCGCCACGTGGGCCACAATGAAGGCTGTCATGAAATGTATCATTTAGTGTGCAGCCAAATTCATTTATAGGATTACGGTGGTTTATTTACTAAGACCTCTTGCAACATAATATAATTATCATATATCTGAAGACCCCTAAAAAAAGTACTGCAGTTCTTATAGTCTCGGTAATCCGGGAGAAGAAGGCTTAAGCAACTGGTGATTTGCGGCTGCTGAGTAATGTGTGTACGGGCAGGCATGCAGACTGCAGAGGGTTATACTTTCTATATATGTACTATATACATATACTTTCTATAATAGATACATTATGAATGGAACATACTTGTAATTCAGATGTCGACATTAAATATCAAATGATATCATCAAGGAGCAACATCTACATACTTGTAGGTTCCCCTGTAGTTAGTCATATTTTCCACCGTAACCAATGTCCCAGTTTATATAATGCTGCTACATTACATGTTGTTCTGGCCGCCATAAAAGAATTTCCCAACAAAGACATCAATTGGACATATCCAAACTTTTCTAAAACACTAGAGTGGATCATTTCCTTTTCCCGGTGGATTTACGATTAGTAGATATTGAGTACGGTCTTATTCAACCCTCAGTTTTTTGTGTATGATTTCTAGTCATGTTTTTCATAGATGGAACTTGTACCTATTATAGTCTATGGGGCTGTTCACTTGTCCATATACTTTTATGGAGAAAGTGACAGTCATGACTCTGTTGTCAGGTGTCCAGCAAACAGGAACTTCTTCCCTGTCCCTAACGTTAGGGGCGCCATAGCTTTCCCTGTTCCCCAGATTCCTTCTGATGGTGAAGACGTCGGCGCCACGTACCTTGCCTTCGCTCCTGAATCCCCCTCAGTCTGTACCCTTCCCCCACCCAGGGACGAGGGGAGTAGTAGTGTACCGTAATACACCAACCAGACTAACAAGGTAATACGAATAGGGATAAAGGAAAATACCAATCATACAAATATACACACATAAACAACAGAGGAATGCACTGGGGAGTGGAGGATGGAGTTAAACCAAAGTAGGAAACAAAAAGTAATTATCACACACTCAAAATCTAGCAACAGTCACAGATAAATCCACCAAACGCTTTCTCAAATAACAACCACCGTCTATTAGCCATGCAGCATAATCTATCTCTGACAACGAGTGCTAGTCCGGACCCAGTGTATATAGGAGATGGTAGTGGCTAACAGTGCACAGCTGAGCCTTAACACAGGAAAGCTTCCAGGAGCTCTCATCTGAGCAGATTTACCCCTGAACTGCTATATGAAACCTGCACCATTTATTATGAAGGTGAAGTGCTTCTAATCAGTGCAAGAGTATGAGAAATTAGATACTGCGGTCTTCTGGCTCCTCTTTGTCCCGGTAAACCCATGACAGTGGCCAATGCCAAAACACCATTAGCCATGTTGGATTTTGAACCAAGTCACAGATCAAATTCATCAATGCAAGCCTATGGGCCCATGAAAAAATCAGAAAGAACAAGGATGTGTAGTCAGTTTTTCACTGACTTTTTGATATGAAAAGCTGGAGAAACCTTCATGATTGCAGCACAACATTCCCAAGAGCCAGACATCTGTCATGCCAGGAGCGGTTACTGTGGGTCTTGATTGGTCATAAAAAGAAAGTGACCGTCTGTCAGCTGCTATTAAAAAAATCTTAAAATGTAGGAATCTTCATGAGAAAGACAAATGAAGCTATTAGTGATACAGGAAGGAGCTAACGGCTGCAGAAGGAGGGCGGTAATGTGATCACAAGATACCGCAGAGTGGACACGATCTATCTGGAAGTTTATCAGTGCATGGACACATCCCAGTGGGTCAATTGGAAATTCCTGTTCATAAAGTCACAACCTTGGATGTATTATTGTGTGTGTGTGTACGTATGTGTGTATGTCTGCATGTGTGTGTATGTGTGTGTGTGTGTGTGTGTGTGTGTGAAAGTTATGTAAGGCAACTAATACTTCAGGTTTCTAGGTTTTTTACTTCTTGGTTCAGAAAAAGTAGGGGCAGGTGGGGATAAGTAAATTGTGACAGCTGTCAAAGTTCACATCCTTAGGTCTAAAAAAGTCAGATGACCTAACAGAACGAGGTTTACAAACCAAATAATATAGAGAGAAAGAAGGAAGAAAGGAAGGAAAGAAGGAAGGAAGGAAGGACGGAAAGAAAGAAAGATGTAGGAGGTATGAGATGACTTACAAGGATATATTCATAATAAATAAATATGAGTGTTGACAGACAGATATATTAGACAATATATAAATGATAGATAGATAAAAATATAAATACATTAGATAGATGATACATATAGATATGTGATTAGATACAGTAGATAGATAATAGATAGATAGATAATAGATAGATAGATAGATTAGGTTTCTGTTACCTTGTTCAAGCAAGCATCTCCGATTGAAATGGATCTTCGTCGATTACAAGGTTTTGGTAGGGCTACTTCTTCCTGCTTTCCAAATAATTCTTCCATTTTCCCTGTGTCAATCTGAAGATCTCCCTGGAATGTTTCCGAGCTCCACAAACTAGTCCGACCCTTTACTTTCTCCAGGGGAATAGCCTCCCAGTTAAAATTCCTCAATCGTGATCGCTGCTTTGGGTCACATTTTTGAAAAGTACTTCTTGAAGAATCGTTAATGACTGGAGGAGGTGGTGGCGGGGGTGCTGGGATATCAGGAGCCATGTGTTTGTCCAAGTCACCATACAGGACAGTAGCCTTGTCTTTCTCGATGTCTTTGTCCATGGATCCCATATTCATGGTGACAATCATGGCATGGAAGTTCCTGGCACTGCTCTTGTGCCCTGAAGGCCTGGATCGGGGCTGGAACCTGCAGAATGGGAAGAATAAGCAGCAGATTCTCAGTGGAGGCTTTCCATGGCTCATTGAGCATAGGCACGCGTGGGATCCCTGTGAACAGCTGTCAGAACAAGAGATAAACCACAGGAATTCCAGCATTGACAATGGAATATGCACTTACTTCAGAAATAAATGATTTACTAAATGTCTACACCTGAAAGGTGAACAGGGTGTTGAATAGTGTAGTAAGTGCGGTACCAGCAGCCAGCACTCCGCATGTCAGTGCTGCCAGCCTCCCTGTCTGTCTGCACCAGATATCTGCTCTCCGCACTGACAACAGCTGCACAGGCTTCACGTGCCAGGGGGTAGAACAGGTCAGTCACGGTTATCTTTGATTTGATCAGGTTTCCTGCCCTTAGGCTATTTTTTTTCAATTGCCAGACAACCTCATTAATATATGTTAGCAAAAGGAAGGGAATAGAAAGGAGCATGCCTGAAGTGATGATGAACATGGGGTTCGTGACCATTCCAATGATCATCGGGCCATCAGCAATTTACTTATTTATTTTAGAAAAATATTCAGGATTGAGAGTCCTCAATAGTTGATACCTTTTAATGGCTAACTGAAAAGATGGTAATACATTGCAAGCTTTCGAGACTACTCAGGTTTCTTCATCAGGCTAGACTAATACAAAATCTGAAGTCACATATTTATGCACAATACAGCCTAGAAAAAATGCAATAGATAAGACAAGTGACGTGAAGCAGAACTATCAATATGGGAGAGGGAGAAACATAAATATAAACATTGGACCAGTTCATAGATAAGGAGTCCGGATGTTTTATGGTCCTCTGATTGGGGTCTAGTTCTGTGTTGTGATGCCCCCACAAGGTTTTAAAAGGAAATTCCTTAATTGATGTAAAAAGACATAAATCCATGCGACACATTCATTCCAGCACTGAGAGTGTCAAAGGTCGTCATAAATTTGTACTCCCAAACTCGTCTCTTATTTATTTTACTCATTTATATAGCACCACCATATACCACAGCGCTGCACAGACAACATCATCACTCCCCCCATTGGAGCACATAATCTAAATATCAGACATTTATTTCCTTACTTATGAATGGGTGATAGATATCCATTGGGGGGACAACTCTTTTTTAATTAAAAAAAATGTGTAAAAAGAAAATGTCCTGTGGTTTAAATCAGATCTTTTATACTACCTGTTTTTTTTTTTCATTTTATTTTATTTTATTTATTGAATTGTTTATATCACTATATTAAAAAGGCAAACAAACCGAAATCTTGCAACATTCGCACTGGACACTAGGTCTATTATTAGGGTTGCACTTCTTAGCAGTCTCGTTATCATCACAGACAGGATTATAATTAATTAGATTCACCAAGCACAATAGGTGATATCATAGCTCCCTCTCATTTTACAAGTTAAAGTTAATAGGGTCAGAGCCAATCTATTATTGCTTATGTCTCTTATAGGGATGAGCGGACCCATGGAAGATCAGGTTGTAGTACCCAACCCGAAGTTGGTTTAGGTACGAGAACTTTACCCAAACTTGAACCAGATCCTGAACCCCATTGAAAACAATGTGGACCCAAACTTTGCAGTAGGAAAATTCTTTCTATCTCTCTCTCTGTAACGGGCTTCCCCCAGAATTCCAAACATTGCAACGGAGTTCCGGGAGAATTCCATATTCGGCATTCTAACAAGAAGAATGAATTGAATATTCGGCCTAGTGGCCAGTGAAAAACATGCAGAATTTCTGTTTGTTTGTTTTTGACTATAGATTGTGGCATAAAAAATATAGATGAATAAAAAAATAACATTTAACATAAAAATGGTCTAATGACATCCCCTGTAACATCATATCATTTTCTCTTCTACTCTTATTATGACAATATTTTGCTATATAATTTATCTCTACATTATTATAAATGTGATGATAAAAGGAGACAAAAGTAAAACTTCCAAAAGACTCTGACCATGGATATACCTTATTTTTCAGATGATAAGATGCACCTCCCTATAAGACGCCCCCCCCCCAGAATTAGACAACAGATAATAGGAGAAACATATTTCCTACTTATAACTTCCTTGGTGGTGTAGAGAAGTGTGTGTGTGGGGGTCTATATCACAAATTTTAATGCATTGGGATAAAATAGGGATGTAACAGATCTGTTGTCAGTATTTCTCTGCAGCATGTATATTATACATACATATAGAGCTTTACAACATGCACAAATACACAACAATGCAGCATGCACAGTAAATACTCACAACTCTGCTACATAGGCCGGGGTCACACTTGCGCCGCCGGCACTCGGGACCGGAGTGTGTGGCTGCATAGAAATAGATGCAGCTGCACACTCCGGTCCCAAGTGCCGGCGACAGTGCTGGGTATTGATGTGAGAGATTCGTGCTAGTTTCTCGCATCACACTCGCTAGTGTGACCCCGGCCATACATAGAGAGTTGTTACATACACACACAGCTCTGTTACGAACACACTGATCTCCAACATATACAGTCCTCCTACACGAACAGCTCTGCTGCACACACACAAACCTCTGCTACATAGACACACTGCTGTGCTACACATGCACAACTCTACTGCATACACACATAGTTCTTGCTATCTGTGCTTACACACAACTTTGCTACATCAACACACAACTCAGCTACATCAACATACACTGCTCGGCCTACAATACCTTCTTGCAAAAAAATGTGCCTCTTATTGTCCAAAAAATACAGTAAGAGATTTCAGCACTCATCTTCTTCACAGCAGTAAATATTAATTTGCTTACAGTAGATTCCCATTAGAAGGAATCCATGTTTTGGACAGTTAATCCATTGCTCTGCTACACACTGGTGGCAGTGGCTTACTGTACTGTATTTTCCATGGCATATTGCTTCTTCGACTATAGACTACCTTATACCCACTTTTTCTGCAGAGATGAATATACCTGTGTCATCTGGTTCTGTTTTCTTGTGCCTCAACTGATATTAAAACAGTATCAGTAGTCATCATTCGTTTTCATCAGTTTCTACTATAAAACTGGTAAGCCGAATAAAAAACAGAACATATAGCGTATTCTGTTCCGGTGATGTGCGGGATCAATGTGCACAATCCCAAAGGGAACTATAAGATCAGTTCTTGCATCAGTTTCCCACAAGTGTTTTATTGTGACGACAGATGGAAAAAGGGCTGGATCTATGCATAGGTGCAAACGAGACCTTAGTTGCCTCATGGGGGGGGGGAGAAATGAGGAGCTGGACCAACCTCATGACCTGGGGAGGCGAGGTTGCATAAAAAGAAAAGCATGTGCAGCAGCAGGCAGTTTGGCGCCAACCCATAGCAGCGCGCAGTCAGGTGAGTAGCGTGTTTCGTATCCCGAGTACCAGCGCCACGACAGACCGCATTGTTTTGGCCCCGCTGCCTGCAGAGGACTGCTGCGCTGAGAGGTGTCGGGCGCTCAGTGACTGCCGGAGATAGAGGTGCCATGCGCTCCGTGATTGTGAGTACTGCGAGGGAAAGCCGAGTACCGGATGGACTCCTACGGCCTTCCCTGCCACTTGCTCCACAACCGTTCCTGTTGGACACCAAAGGTGCTGTGGCCCTGTCTGCTCCGGCTGCACGTGTTTATGGACTAGGGGCTCAGCAAAAGGTATCAGAGACCGACCGCTGCTTCCGGAAGATGGACCACCGTGTAAAGGACCCCATCTGAGGACATCACCCCCCGGACTCTGCCAGACCTATAACCTTTGCGGGATCATCTCCTACAGGGAATCCTACAGGACACAATAAGTTTTTTCTTTGGACTACCCTTGTTTTACAGTTATTATTCTTACCATTCATCCTTTAACCATTTACCTCCCTGCGAGGAGTGAAAACCCTGTTTTATTAAATTGTTATCTTTTGTTAACACTTGCTCTGCCACTTTCCTGTTACTGCATCCCGCAACCTGCTTACATTCAGATTTTTTTGAAGCGTTCAAAACCCACAAATTTTTCTAATGGTAGCTGCTTCAGGAAATGCTTCTTTTTATGGGAAATTTTGAAGTACTTCTAATCATGAAACAATTCCCTAAGAGGTATTAAATATTTTTTTTTAATTCTGAAGTTTTATTTGTAGCCTTTTGATTAAATAGTGGCAAGCTCCCTAAAAAACATAGCCTTTGGGTATGTGCACATGGCGTCACTTAGAAGCTGGCGCAGCCGCCAAGTTTTCCCAGGCGAAGCAACTTCAGGAAAACAGCAGCGGTGGTCTTCCTGAGGTGGCTTCACCAACGGTCTTGCTAAGTATCAAGAGTGGGCAATTTCCCAGTGGAAAGAAGAATGAGCATGTCACACCATTAGTTCTGAATCCCGCAGGGGTAAAAGAAGTGACATAAGATGAAACGTGCACAGCAATGTCGTTTAGACATTGCTGTGCACTATGTTCAGTTTATGGGGCACTCTTACTGTGCTGTTCCAAGCAGTTTCCCAGTGGAATCCACCTGAAAAATGCACCATGTGCACACACCCCTAGGGTACATGCACCTGGAAAAGTGCTAAAAAATGGTAGAAGAATGAATGTCAAAACGGCTTGCTATGCATGTGCCATCATCTTTGACTTATTTAACTGCTTTAGGCCCACGATAGCCATGAAGTGGCTAAAAGAAGTGACCAAATACATTCTTCTGGTGACTTATGCATGGAAGCTGCAACTATGTTATATATGGATTTTTAAAAAAATGCTGGCGAAAAGACGTTTGCTACGTTGCTTCAAGGAAAACACATGGGGCTTAAATCATGTGGGTACACCGTTAAAAGGTATCAACTACTGAGGACTCTCAATCCTGAATATTTTTTTGTGGGTACACCGGTGTCTCAATCTTCATGTGCACATAACCTTAGACCGGCAAGAAAGCTGCTGCAGCAGGAAATGTTACTGCCAAAGGCTAAGTTCACACTGGGTGTTTTTGCTGCTTTTTTATGCTAATTTTCAGCTGCATTTTACAGTACCAGCAAAGCCTATGAGATTTCAGAAATCTCATTCACACATTTTTTTTTTTTGTAATCATTATTGTATGCTCTGCATGTTTTTTTTTGCACAATGGAGCATGTCATTTCTTTCAGCGTTGACTTGAATGCATGCTGTTAAAAACGCTGAAAAAATGCACCAAAAATGGAGGTATCATGTTTTCCTGTGTTTTTTGTGCCAAAACCTGATTCTATGGAATAGGATTTTTTTCCAACACTAAACTTTATCAGCATGCACAAGAGACAAATCTACCGTTCCAAAACCGCCACAAAAAACGCAGGAAAAAACAAAGAAACATGCTTGTTTTCCTGCAGCTTCTTTCCTGCCAAGAGATCAGGTTTTGCTCCAGAAAAAAAACGCCTAGTGTGAACTTACCCCTAAGACTCACAACCCCTTATGCAACAAGGCACTGCTCAGAAGAAATCTACAGATACTATTCATAGGAACATTGTACATTCACTTTGCAAGATGACAAGAAAACATTAGAAAAATGTCACTTATAATATCCGCTGAACTAAAAAAGACTCAGAAACAATGGCTAAATAGTAGGAAGATTGTGGCCGTAGCGCCTTCCTAATAATTATGTCCTGACGTGTGATATTATGCCATACGATGTCACAGCCACCAAGGTATTCACTGCTTATGGCAGTCCTAGGCAAATCCCAGTAGCCCGGTAGACAATGATCCCATGTGCCTATAAAACTGCTACTGGAATTCAGGGAGTTTATTTCTACTGATAACTATAAAATTCTATTGGCCACAAAGTCTTGCAGGAAAATCACCTGTTAACCTGCAAGACTAATCTCTTAGTCTTGTTAACCTGCAAGACTAAGAGATTATGCAGGGAAATGGTGGAAAGCCCACAGCGGCATGGGACTGCAGCTTTCTAATATAGTTGGTTAATGAAATCCTCACTGTTCCAAGATTTCTACCAGCTGACAGTGAATTACAACAATTTTCATGACATCCAAACCCTGAAAACCCTTTAGGACACATTCATACATCGCAGATTATTTAACATGTTTTTTTACAAGGAATATGCAGCCGAAATGTGAGTGTCGCTCATGTGCTGCGGCTTCACACATTCATTTTATGAGGATGAATGCTGATTTTTCACTTGCACTGGATTTCATGATGATTTATGCCTGCAATCAGCAGCTAAATCCTCCTCAAATCCTGAACGTGTGAATGGGGCTTGTAGAATACACCTCATGGCTGCATGTTTCCAGCAGTTCTGGGCGCTTGTGCGGGAGTAATGCAGCAAGGCATCCGGACAGGGCAGAGACCCGGGCTCGGAATATGCAGGATTTCGCTCACACATCACTTTCATAGGTTGGGAACATGTATGGGAAGATAAAGCCTCAGTTAGGAGAACCTTGGTTTCTGTTCAGGTTTTCAGCCTCACCTACACAGACAGCAATCAGAGCTCTTGTATATGGGGCAGAATTGCATATTATCTGGACATAGAAAGCTGCACAGTCTGAATAGGGAGCAAATGTCTGCAGCGCTAGGAAATGTGTGATCATGATGCTAGATCATTAACCCTGCAATCGCTGCCAGTTTTTCGGAAATTCAGATTGGACGTAAAGAAATTGAAAGTTGTTAGTTTTTTTCGATAAGTTATTAGGTCTAAAGGAAGTTTACAAAGTGAGGACAGAAACTTCAGAAGTAACAACTGTGCTGGAACTACAACTCCCATCATTTCTTCCCTTCCTTCTCTCTATACTCATCTGTTCTGATCTATATCATGACTGGGCATGATTTTACGATTAATAACTGTTACCCCCTGCAGGATTGCTGAAGAGAAGACATGCTGAGCCCTTTAGTTCCCCCATAGATGCTGACTGCATACATTGATGGCCCCTGTACCAGTACCTGTCATGAGTCCTCCTGTGATGTGTGGCCCCTGGATGTCCTGTGTCTTGTGTGTTCTGCACAGATCACATCTCTGGAGCTGGCTCCCAATCTCTGCCTTATAAGTCTATGTTGCAGTGGCCGCTGCGCACTCTCCTGCTGTCATCACCCCCAGGGTCGCATCTCTCTGCTCTTCTTCCCCCAAGGTTTCCGCGTCCCAGCAGATCTTCTCAATGAGCGATCACCACTCCGTCCTCTCTGCCTGGTGCCCGCAGCCCGATGTCAGCCCAATCTCGCCTCTGCACCTTGCCAAGTTACCCGCGCATGCGCACATCGCGGAAGCATTCTTCACCTTCTAGTTCTCTGCAGAAGATAACTTCTCTTCACTGTGTATCCCCCACTGCTGTGATCTCAATGGTGACATAACACAGAAATGGGCATTGCCAAGAATACATATAGACAGCATCCCCTCAAAATAAAAGGTACATCCCTCTACAGTTGCATTCTTCTCTTCTCTATTCTTGTCTCCACTCTTCTCCTTTTCTCTTCTCTCTTCTCCTCTCCTCTCTTCTTCTCGTTTCTCTTCTACTCTTCTCCTCTCCTCTCTTCTCTCTTCTTTTCTCCTCTCCTCTCTTATTCTCTTCTCTCCTCTATTCTCCTCTCTTCTCCTCCCTCTAATCTCATCTCTTTTTGTCTTCTCATTTCTTCTCCTTTCTTCTGTTCTCCTCTCTTCTCTTCTTCTCTGCTCTTCTCCTGTCTCTTCTTCTCTTCTATTCTCTCTTCTCTGCTCTTCTCGCTCTTCTTCTCTTCGCCTCTCTTCAGTTTTCTCTTCTCTGTTCTTCTCTTCTCTTCTATTTTCTATTCTCTGTTCTTCTCCTCTCCCTTCTTCTCTTCTCTTCTATTTCCTCTTCTCTGTTCTTCTCTTCTCTTCTATTTTCTCTTCTCTGTTCTACTCCTCTCCCTTCTTCTTTTCTCTTCTATTTCCTCTTCTCTGTTCTTCTCCTCTCCTTTCTTCTCTTCTCTTCTATTTCCTCTTCTCTGTACTTCTCTCCCTTCTTCTCTTCTCTTCTATTTCCTCTTCTCTGTACTTCTCTCCCTTCTTCTCTTCTATTTCCTCTTCTCTGTTCTTCTCTTCTCTTCTATTTCCTCTTCTCTGTTCTTCTCCTCTCCCTTCTTCTTTTCTCTTCTATTTCCTCTTCTCTGTACTTCTCCTCTCCCTTCTTCTCTTCTCTTCTATTTTCTCTTCTCTGTTCTTCTCCTCTCCCTTCTTCTCTTCTATTTCCTCTTCTCTGTTCTTCTCTTCTCTTCTATTTTCTCTTCTCTGTTCTTCTCCTCTCCCTTCTTCTTTTCTCTTCTATTTCCTCTTCTCTGTTCTTCTCCTCTCCTTTCTTCTTTTCTCTTCTATTTCCTCTTCTCTGTTCTTCTCCTCTCCCTTCTTCTCTTCTCTTCTATTTCCTCTTCTCTGTTCTTCTCTTCTCTTCTATTTTCTCATCTCTGTTCTTCTCTCCCTTCTTCTTTTCTCTTCTATTTCCTCTTCTCTGTTCTTCTCCTCTCCTTTCTTCTTTTCTCTTCTATTTCCTCTTCTCTGTTCTTCTCCTCTCCCTTCTTCTTTTCTCTTCTATTTCCTCTTCTCTGTTCTTCTCCTCTCCTTTCTTCTCTTCTCTTCTATTTCCTCTTCTCTGTACTTCTCTCCCTTCTTCTCTTCTCTTCTATTTCCTCTTCTCTGTACTTCTCTCCCTTCTTCTCTTCTATTTCCTCTTCTCTGTTCTTCTCTTCTATTTCCTCTTCTCTGTTCTTCTCCTCTCCCTTCTCTTCTATTTCCTCTTCTCTGTACTTCTCCTCTCCCTTCTTCTCTTCTCTTCTATTTTCTCTTCTCTGTTCTTCTCCTCTCCCTTCTTCTCTTCTATTTCCTCTTCTCTGTTCTTCTCTTCTCTTCTATTTTCTCTTCTCTGTTCTTCTCCTCTCCCTTCTTCTTTTCTCTTCTATTTCCTCTTCTCTGTTCTTCTCCTCTCCTTTCTTCTTTTCTCTTCTATTTCCTCTTCTCTGTTCTTCTCCTCTCCCTTCTTCTCTTCTCTTCTATTTCCTCTTCTCTGTTCTTCTCTTCTCTTCTATTTTCTCTTCTCTGTTCTTCTCCTCTCCCTTCTTCTTTTCTCTTCTATTTCCTCTTCTCTGTTCTTCTCCTCTCCTTTCTTCTTTTCTCTTCTATTTCCTCTTCTCTGTTCTTCTCCTCTCCCTTCTTCTTTTCTCTTCTATTTCCTCTTCTCTGTTCTTCTCCTCTCCTTTCTTCTCTTCTCTTCTATTTCCTCTTCTCTGTACTTCTCTCCCTTCTTCTCTTCTCTTCTATTTCCTCTTCTCTGTACTTCTCTCCCTTCTTCTCTTCTATTTCCTCTTCTCTGTTCTTCTCTTCTCTTCTATTTCCTCTTCTCTGTTCTTCTCCTCTCCCTTCTCTTCTATTTCCTCTTCTCTGTTCTTCTCTTCTCTTCTATTTCCTCTTCTCTGTTCTTCTCCTCTCCCTTCTCTTCTATTTCCTCTTCTCTGTACTTCTCCTCTCCCTTCTTCTCTTCTCTTCTATTTTCTCTTCTCTGTTCTTCTCCTCTCCCTTCTTCTCTTCTATTTCCTCTTCTCTGTTCTTCTCTTCTCTTCTATTTTCTCTTCTCTGTTCTTCTCCTCTCCCTTCTTCTTTTCTCTTCTATTTCCTCTTCTCTGTTCTTCTCCTCTCCCTTCTTCTTTTCTCTTCTATTTCCTCTTCTCTGTTCTTCTCCTCTCCCTTCTTCTCTTCTATTTCCTCATCTCTGTTCTTCTCTTCTCTTCTATTTCCTCTTCTCTGTTCTTCTCCTCTCCCTTCTCTTCTCTTCTATTTCCTCTTCTCTGTTCTTCTCTTCTCTTCTATTTTCTCTCTGTTCTTCTCCTCTCCATTCTTCTTTTCTCTTCTATTTCCTCTTCTCTGTTCTTCTCCTCTCCCTTCTTCTTTTCTCTTCTATTTCCTCTTCTCTGTTCTTCTCCTCTCCCTTCTTCTCTTCTATTTCCTCTTCTCTGTTCTTCTCTTCTCTTCTATTTCCTCTTCTCTGTTCTTCTCCTCTCCCTTCTCTTCTCTTCTATTTCCTCTTCTCTGTACTTCTCCTCTCCCTTCTTCTCTTCTCTTCTATTTCCTCTTCTCTGTTCTTCTCCTCTCCCTTCTTCTCTTCTATTTCCTCTTCTCTGTTCTTCTCTTCTCTTCTATTTCCTCTTCTCTGTTCTTCTCCTCTCCCTTCTCTTCTCTTCTATTTCCTCTTCTCTGTACTTCTCCTCTCCCTTCTTCTCTTCTCTTCTATTTCCTCTTCTCTGTTCTTCTCTTCTATTTCCTCTTCTCTGTTCTTCTCCTCTCCCTTCTCTTCTCTTCTATTTCCTCTTCTCTGTACTTCTCCTCTCCCTTCTTCTCTTCTCTTCTATTTCCTCTTCTCTGTTCTTCTCTTCTATTTCCTCTTCTCTGTTCTTCTCCTCTCCCTTCTCTTCTCTTCTATTTCCTCTTCTCTGTACTTCTCCTCTCCCTTCTTCTCTTCTCTTCTATTTCCTCTTCTCTGTACTTCTCCTCTCCCTTCTTCTCTTCTCTTCTATTTCCTCTTCTCTGTTCTTCTCCTCTCCCTTCTTCTCTTCTATTTCCTCTTCTCTGTACTTCTCCTCTCCCTTCTTCTCTTCTCTTCTATTTCCTCTTCTCTGTTCTTCTCCTCTCCCTTCTTCTCTTCTATTTCCTCTTCTCTGATAGCTAATACTAGAGAAGAGAGAGAGAGGATTCAAAAAGATTTAAATAAACTGGAGAAGTGGGCAGCAACTAACAGAATGGTTTTTAACAGGGAGAAATGCAAAGTACTACATCTGGGCAATAAAAATGAAAAAAGCATATATAGAATGGGAGGAATAGGGCTAAGTGACAGCACATGTGAAAAAGACTTGGGTATACTAATAGATCACAGACTGAATATGAGTCAACAGTGTGATGCAGCAGCAAAAAAGGCAAATGCAATTCTAGGATGTATTAACAGAAGCATACAGTCTAGATCACGTGAAGTCATTATTTCCCTCTACTCCTCTTTGGTCAGACCTCATCTGGAATATTGTGTCCAGTTTTGGGCACCACATTTTAAAAAAGACATCAACAAACTGGAGCAAGTTCAGAAAAGAGCGACCAGAATGGTGACCGGTCTGCAAACCCTGTCTTATGAGGAAAGGTTGCAGGATTTGGGAATGTTTAGTTTGCAAAAGAGAAGACTGAGAGGAGACTTAATAGCTGTCTACAAATATCTAAAGGGCTGTCACATTGTAGAAGGATCAACTTTATTCTCATTTGCACAAGGAAAGACTAGAAGCAATGGGATGAAACTGAATGGGAAGAGACACAGATTAGATATTAGAAAAAACTTTTTGACAGTTAGAGTGATCAATGAGTGGAACAGGCTGCCATGAGAAGTGGTGAGTTCTCCTTCAATGGAAGTCTTCAAACAGAGGCTGGACAGACATCTGACTGGGATGATTTAGCGAATCCTGCTTTGAGCAGGGGGTTGGACCAGATGGCCCAGGAGGTCCCTTCCAACTCTACGATTCTATGATTCTATGATTCTATGATTCTCATCTCTTCCCTTCGCCTTGCTTCTTCGCTCTGCTCTTTTCCTCTCCTCTGTTCTCCTGTCTTCTTCTCTCCTCTCCTCTCTTCGCCTGTCTTCTACTCTCCTCTCCTCTCTTCTCCACTCTTCTCTTGTTCACACGTAGCATAAATACAGTGTTTTTCTTTTACTGCTGCATTTTATAGCAGAAAATTTGCTATGTTTAACAATCCAAGCCATATAGATGTGATTTCATCTGAACTCCTGATCACTGCGCTTTTAAAGACGCTTCTGAACTGATGGCTTTTGCTACGTTTTTTCTCTATAAGCTTCTATGGGGAGCCAAAAAAATATGTAAAAAAAAGGGCAGTTGTGTTTTAAGTGCAGAATCAAAACTTTTCTGCCCTAAAAAATGCATTAAAACGCTGCTTCAAAACTGCATCATAGAAAGGGGAAAATCCAGCAAAATACATAGGAAAATGACAATAACCAGAGAATTGTGTAGTGTGGTGTGGACCCCTGCAGAAAACACACGGATAAAGAGCAGCAGAAAAAAACAAACGCAGTCCTTACATTAAGTGTGAACACAGACTTATATTATCAAGAGATCATCTGCTATTAGAAGAGTTTTCCAAGATTTCATCTTAAAATAATATACAATAAAAAATTAATCAAAATAATACTAATTCCCAGGTTAGTGTTGTTTACTTCATTACTGGAGAGGCAGCAATGAGGAAAGGTGGGATGGAACAGGTGAGAATTGGGGTGTTGTTTGTTTTTTAACCTTTATATGGAACAATGACAACTGTGGACGATTGATGTATGGATCCTAACATATGAGTCCAGTAGCTTTTTATTTTTATTTTTTTTCCAGCAGGAATAACATTGTAGACTGTATCATGTATATGGTTAGTTCCATGCACACTTCATCTCCTGTCTCCCAGGCCCATAATAACTTAAACTTCTTGTGTAAGGTAAGTGGCCAGGGCCGTCATCAGGGCAGAAATGCCCTTACTGGGTTATAGGGCCTGGTAAGCAGAAGCAAAGTGTGTGTGTTTGTTGGGGGGGGTGCGGACCCAGTCCTCTTTTGCTTCGGCTCACCGGGCCCCAGTGTATAATAATGTATTGTGTTGTGAACACCTTTGACCTGGCTTCTGAGTGTGGGCTCCTTCTGGTGGTTGCTGCTGGTAATGGAGCTGGTCTGGCTGACAGAAGTCAATCACCTGAGGATAATGATTGGAGGTCAGGTGTTACAGACTGGAGAGATTTAAGTGAGCAACCTTCACTCAGTTGTTGCCAGTGATTTGGTTTGCTTCCTGAACATTTTGGAAGTCTGCTTGCCTCCTGCTTCGTCCTGCATCTTTCAGATAAGTTATTTGTCTGCTTGAATCTTTTTTGCATTTTGATTCATTTTTGCTGTTCTCTGATTTTTGCTCTGCTGGTGTGAGTTCAGCCGGGTTCCCTGTTGGGACCTGTGCTGGACTCTGTTTCTTATGTCATAGCTTGTGTCAGTCTTTTCTGTATCTCTAATCCCCTGTTATATCAGTATCTTTGTTTTGAGTCCAGTTCACACCAGAGTTCTGATTTAGTGGGGGAGAGGTTGTATGGCCTCAGTATTTTTGCATATCAGACGTGTTGGATTTTTATTAGAGTTTTTTGCGTGATTGCAGACAGTATCCTTTTCTCTCCTGCTCTATCTAGACAGTTTGGGCCCCATCATTTGCTTACTCTATTTTCAGCCTGTGTTTTGTGCTTCATCTTGTCTCACAGGCAATATATGTTCGGGGGCTATCTATTCCTTTGGGGTTCTACTCCGGGGCAGTTTAGCTTTTTCCATTTCTCTCTTTAGGCTTAGTTAATTCTTTGGCTGTGCCGAGGCATCTAGGGCATCGTAGGTACATTCCACGGCTAATTCTAGTTGTGTCGTCGACTTTAGGGGTCTGCAATCCGCTAAGCTACCAACCTCTCTGGTTATCTGGTTACCTAGCCTATTCACCCACTATCCTCCTCGGTTACCTAATCATAACAGAATCACCGGCCCGACTGTAGATTCTAGGGTGCTCTAAAGAAGGGAAGAATAGTAAAAAAAAAAAAAAAAAAGTGTGTTAGAATTTTTTTAAATATATTTTTTCCTCTTTTTCTCTGGGAGCCGTAGGAGGATTTCTTCTTTACTGGATGCTAAGCAATTGTCTGATCGTTTTGAGCAGTTCGCTGCTGAAGTTCAGAGAATTTCTGCCTATCTCTCTCAGTTGTCTGCTGTAGAACCTAAAGTCCCTATTCCTGATTTATTTTCTGGGGATCGGTCTAAATTTTTGAACTTTAAGAATAATTGTAAACTGTTTTTTCCTTGAAACCTAATTCCTCGGGGAACTCGGTGCAGCAGGTTAAAATTGTCATCTCCCTGTTGTGCAGCGACCCTCAGGACTGGGCTTTTTCCCTGACACCTGGGGATCCTATTCTGGCTAATGTGGATGTGTTTTTTCAGGCTCTGGGGTTGTTGTATGATGAACCTAATGTTATTGATCAAGCTGAGAAAACCTTATTGGCATTGAACCAGGGTCAGGAATCAGCAGAGTTGTATTGTCAGAAATTCCGAAAGTGGGCAGTCCTTACTAAATGGAACGATGATGCCCTAGAGGCTCTTTTTTGGAAGGGTCTGGCAGAGACCGTAAAAGATGTTATGGTGGAATTTCCTGTCCCCTCTGGACTCAATGACTCTATGTCATTAGCAATTCAAATTGACAGACGTTTACCTGAACATAAGATTATGCGAGAGGCGGTGTTGCCTTTCGAACAAACTTCTGAGCCTATGCAGTGTGATAGGGTTATTTCTAGAGCTCAACGACAAGAATTTAGAAGGCATAATAAGTTGTGCTTCTTTTGTGGGGACGCCTCTCATACTATTTCTGTCTGCCCTAATCGAGAGAAACGTTTTGCTCACTCATTTGTTTTGGGCAATATACAGCCTAAATTCCTTTTGTCGGTTTCCTTGATCTGCTCCTTATCTTCATTTTCTGCTAAGGCTTTTGTTGATTCAGGAGCAGCCCTGAACCTGATGGATTTTGATTTTGCCAAACGTTGTGGTTTTTCCATGGTACCCCTGTGGACTCCTATTCCTTTGAGGGGTATTGATGCTAACCCCTTTGGCTGAGAATAAACCCCAGTTTTGAACCCAGGTGATAATGCGGGTAGCCCCGGACCACAAATAGAATTGTAAATTTTTGGTGTTGCATAATTTACATGACATTATTGTACTGGGTTTTCCTTGGTTGCAAACCCATAATCCTGTTCTGGATTGGAATTCTTTGTCTGTGGTTAGTTGAAGTTGGGGTGTTCTTAGTGACACCCCTGTTTTCTCTACCTCTCCCCAGACTCATGATGTCCCTGACTATTTGGCTGAATTCTCTGATGTGTTTAGTGAGAGTAAATCTGCCTCCTTGCCTCCTCATAGGAGTTATGATTGCGCTATCGAGTTAGTGCCCAGTTGTAAATTTCCCAAGGGTTGGCTCTTCAATTTATCTGTGCCTGAACATGATGCTATGCGATCTTATTTTAAAGAGTCTTTGGTGAAAGGTCATATCAGACCGTCCTCTTCACCTTTAGGTGCCGGCTTTTTCTTTGTGGCCAAGAAAGATGGCTCATTGAGGCCATGTATTGACTATCGTCGCCTCAATAAAATCACTGTTAAATATCAGTATCCATTACCCCTGATTTCCGATTTATTCTCCAGAGTGAAAGGTGCTAGTTGATTTACCAAGCTTGACCTTAGGGAGGCGTATAATCTTATTCGCATCAAGCAGGGTGATGAATGGAAGACGGTGTTTAATACTCCTGAGGGGCATTTTGAGTACCTAGTGATGCCTTTTGGGCTCACTAATGCCCCCTTCCATCTTCCAATCTTTCATGAACGACATTTTCCGGGAATTTGTGGACAAGTTTTTGATTGTTTATTTGGAGGATATTTTGATTTTTTTTCCAATGATTGGGATTCTCATGTGGAACATGTCCGGACTGTATTCCGGATTTTGAGAGAAAATGCTCTGTATGTTAAGGGATTGAAATGTCTCTTTGGCGTACAAAAAAATTAGTTTTTGGGATTCATTTTGTCCCTGTCTGCTATTAAAATGGACCCGGTGAAGGTCCAGGCCATTTATGATTGGGTTCAGCCCACTTCCTTGAAGGCTCTCCAGAAATTTTTGGGTTTTGCTAATTTCTACCATAAATTCATAAGTAATTTTTCTGGTATTGTTAAAACACTGACGGATTTGACCAAAAAAGGCGCTGACGTGGTGAATTGGTCTCAGCGTTTGAGGAGCTTAAACGGAGATTCACTTCTGCTCCTGTTCTACGGCAACCTGATGTCTCTTTCCCATTTCAAGTGGAGATAGATGCTTCTGAGATTGGTGCAGGAGCCGTTTTGTCTCAGAGAGATCCGGTAACCTCTAAGATAAATCCTTGTGCCTTCTTTTCTCGAAAATTTTCCCCATCTGAGCGTAATTATGATGTGGGGAATCGAGAATTGTTGTCTATGAAGTGGGCATTTGAAGAGTGGAGACATTGGTTGGAGGGGGCCAGACATCAAGTTGTGGTCCTTACCGACCACAAGAACTTGATCTATCTCGAATCAGCCAAGCGACTGAATCCTAGACAGCCTAGGTGGGTCTTGTTTTTCACGCGTTTTAATTTTGTGGTCTCCTTTCTTCCTGGCACTAAGAATATTAAGGCGGATGCCCTCTCTAGGAGTTTCTTTGCGGATTCTCTTGATGTGACTGAGCCTACTACCATTCTAAATGAGGGGGTGGTTCTTTCCGCTATTTCACCCGATTTGAGACTTGCCCTGGAGGAATTTCAGGAAGACAAACCTGAACGATGCCCTATGGGGAAATTGTATGTCCCCGGCCAGTGGAGGAGAAGAGTAATGTTTGAAATTTATTGCTCCGCGTTAGCTGGGCATCCTGGTACTTTTGGTACCAGTGATTTGGTGAGTCGATCTTTTTGGTGGCCTGTTTTATCTCGGGATGTCAGGAATTTTGTGCAGTCCTGTGGGACTTGTTCTCGGTCCAAGCCCTGTTCTCGTTCTAGTGGATTGTTAGTGCCAATGCTGGTGCCCAGGAGGCCATGGACACATATTTCAATGGATTTTATTTCCGACCTCCCTGTCTCTCAGAGAATGACTGTTATTTGGGTGATCTGTGATAGATTTTCCAAGATGGTCCATCTTGTACCACTGCCGAAGTTGCCATCCTCTTCTGAGTTGGTGCCCTTGTTTTTACAGCAGGTGGTTCATTTACACAGTATTCCAGAGAACATTGTGTCTGACAGAGGAGTCCAGTTTGTTTCCAGATTTTGGAGAGCTTTTTGTTCTAAACTGGGAATTCAGTTGTCCTTCTCCTCTGCGTTTCACCCTCAGACCAATAGGCAGACTGAGAGAGCAAACCAGACTTTGGAAACCTATTTGAGATGTTTTGTGTCTACTGATCAAGATGACTGGGTCTCTTTTCTGCTCTTGGCTGAATTTGCTCTTAATAATAGGGCTACTTCTACAACTTTGATCTCTCCTTTTTTCTGCAACTTCGGGTTTCATCCTCAGTTTTCTTCAGGGCAGGTGGAGGCTTCGGCCTGTCCAGGTGTTGATTCTGTGGTAGAAAGAATGCAGCAGATTTTGGATGAAGTAGTGGATAAGTTGTCTCACTCTCAGGAGAAGGCCCAACGGTTTGCCAACCGGCATAGGACCATTGGTCCCCGGTTTAAAGTGGGGGACATGGTTTGGTTGTCCTCAAAAAATATTCCTATGAAAGTTGCTTCTCCAAAATTTAAGCCAAGGTTCATTGGACCTTATAAGATTTTGGAAATCCTTAATCCCGTTTCTTTCCATTTGGTTCTTCCAGGAACGTTCAAGATTCACAATGTCTTTCATAAATCTTTGTTGAAAAGGTTTGTGGAGCCAGTAGTTCCCATGGCTGCGCCTCCTGATCCTGTATTAGTTAAGGGTAATCTGGAGTAGGAAGTAGAGAAGGTATTCGATTCTCGTCTGGCTAGACGGAGACTCCAATACTTGGTCAAGTGGAAAGGTTATGGTCAGGAGGAAAATTCTTGGGTGTTTGCTTCTGACATCCATGCCGAGAGATTGGTTTGCGCCTTTCACCAGGCCCATCCTGATCGGCCTGGTGGCTTGGGTGAGGGTTCGGTGACCCCTCGTCAAGGGGGGATACTGTTGTGAACACCTTTGACCTGGCCTCTGAGTGTGGGCTCCCTCTGGTGGTTGCTGCTGGTAATGGAGCTGGTGTGGCTGACAGAAGTCAATCACCTGAGGATGATGATTGGAGGTCAGGTGTTACAGACTGGAGAGATTTAAGTGAGCAACCTTCACTCAGTTGTTGCCGGTGATTTGGTTTGCTTCCTAAGCATTTTGGAAGTCTGCTTGCCTCCTGCTCCGTCCTGCATCTTTCAGATAAGTTATTTGCTTGAATCTTTTTTGCGTTTTGATTCATTTTTGCTGCTCTCTGATTTTTGTTCTGCTGGTGTGAGTTCAGCCGGGTTCCCTGTTGGGACCAGTGCTGGACTCTATTTCATATGCCACAGCTTGTGTCAGTCTTTTCTGTATCTCTAATCCCGTTATAGCAATATCTTTGTTTTGCGTCCAGTTCACACCAGAGTTCTGATTTAGTGGGGGAGAGGTCGTGTGGCCTCAGTATTTTTGCATATCAGACGTGCTGGATTTTTCTTAGGGTTTTTTGATTGCAGACAGTATCCTTTTCTGTCCTGTTTTATCTAGACAGTTTGGGCCCCATCATTTGCTTACTCTATTTTCGGCCTGTGTTTTGTGCTTCATCTTGTCTCACCGGCAATATATGTTCGGGGGCTATCTATTTCTTTGGGGTTCTACTTCGGGGCAGTTTAGCTTTCCCACTTCTCTCTTTAGGCTTAGTTAATTCTTTTGCTGTGCCGAGGCGTCTAGGGCATCGTAGGTGCGCTAATTCTAGTTGTGTCATCAGTTTAGGGGTCTGCAATTCGCTAAGCTACCAACCTCTCTGGTTATCTGGTTACCTAGCCTATTCACCTGCTATCCTTCTCAGTTACCTAATCATAACAGTATTGTGTGTCAGCTCGCCGCGTTTAGGGGTGCGCATCTCAGAGCAGAAAGCTTTCCTGGAGTTCCACGGCTCCTTCTGTGTTTTCTGTGACGTGCTAGTGACGTCACCTACATGATGACTTCATCGCGTAGGCGCCGGCATGTACTCGTGTCAGGATACCAGAAGTGGATCTGCAGGGGATCATATGAGAGGTCTGTATGAAAAGCTTATTTTTTTTATAATAAAATTAATTAAATGAGCTTGGGGAAAGCAAGTGATGACAAGTTAAGGGTGTGGGACAACAAATAATAAAATTAAGGTTGGGGTGGGGAGAGTAAATGATGAATTGAGGGTAGGGAACAACAAATGATAATAAATTGAGGGTGGGGGACAGAAAATAATACACTGAGGGTGGGGGGAGTAAATTATATTGTATTGAGAATGGGGGATGGGGACAGTAAATGATGATGAATTGAGGGTTGGGGAGAGTAAAGGATTATGTATTGAAGATGGGGAGAGCAAATGATGATGACTCGGGGTGGGGGGCAGCAAATAATGATAAATTGAGGGTGGGGAAGAGTAAATAATGTTTTGAGTGCGGGGAAGAACAAATGATGTTGTACTGCTTGTGTGAGAGACCGAATGATGAAGGGTGGGGAAGAGCCATGGGTGGATATACCGCCCGTTCAACCGGTGCACTGCACCGGGGCCCAGAGCCTCCAGGGAGCCCTTCAAGGTGGCTAATGTTGAGGGCAATCTGGCCATTTTCTCCAGGCCCGTGGCTCCGGGGGGCCCATGGCCAGATTGCCCTCATGTGTAGAGGCGGGCAGGGAGCGATCCAAGCAGCTCCGCTGCCTGCAAGAGGGAACAGCAGGAGCCGAGCTGCAAGGACCGGTCCTGCTTCTTGCCCACCGCCCGCGCTTCCTGTCTGACAGAGAGGAGCGCCGCTGAATGACGTCATCATTCAGCGGCCACTGCTGTGTGAGCGAGGAAGCATGGGCGATGCTACAGACAGGTGAGAGGAGAGAGGTGGTGTCTGTGTGTGTGTGTATATGTATGTGTGTATGTCTGTGTGTGTGTGTGTATGTAAGTGTGTATGTCTGTGTCTGTGTGTATGTATGTCTGTGTGTGTATGTATGTCTGTGTGTGTGTATGTAGGTGTGTATGTCTGTGCGTGTGTGTACATATGTGTGTGTGTGTATGTATGTCTGTGTGTGTGTGTGTGTATGTATGTCTGTGTGTGTGCGTGTATGTATGTCTGTGTGTGTCTGTGTGTGTGTGTGTAGATATATGTGTGTATGTCTGTGTGTGTGTATGTATGTATGTGTGTATGTCTGTGTGTGGGGGCCATGAGGGGGTAATGGGAGAAGGCCATGATGGGGGTGCTGGAGAGAAGGCATTGATGGGATCACGAGAGTGATGGGGAGAAGGCAATGATGGGAGTGATGGAGAGAAGGCAGTGATGGGGTGATGGAGAAGGCAATGATGGGAATGATGGGGAGAAGAGAGTGATGGGGAGAAGGCAATGATGGGAGTGATGGGGTGATGGAGCAGGCAATGATGGGAGTGAAGGGGAGAAGGCAATGATGGGGTGATGGAGCAGGCAATGATGGGAGTGATGGGGTGATGGAGCAGGCAATGATGGGAGTGATGGAACAGACAATGATGGGAGTAGGCAATGATGGGAGTGATGGGGAGAAGGCAATGATGGGGTGATGGAGAAGGCAATGATGGGAGTGATGGGGAGAAGACAATGATGGGAGTGATGGGGTGATGGAGCAGGCAATGATGGGAGTGATGGGGAGAAGGCAATGATGGGGTGATGGAGCAGGCAATGATGGGAATGATGGGTTGATGGAGCAGGCAATGATGGGAGTGATGGGGTGATGGAGCAGGCAATGATAGGAGTGATGGAGCAGGCAATGATGGGAGTAGGCAATGATGGGAGTGATGGGGAGAAGGCAGTGATGGGGTGATGGAGAAGGCAATGATGGGAGTGATGGGGAGAAGACAATGATGGGAGTGATGGGGTGATGGAACAGGCAATGATGGGAGTGATGGGGAGAAGGCAATGATGGGGTGATGGAGCAGGCAAGGATGGGAGTGATGGGGTGATGGAGCAGGCAACGATGGGAGTGATGGGGTGATGGAGCAGGCAGTGATGGGGGTGATGGAGCAGGCAATGATGGGAGTGATGGGGAAAAGGCAATGATGGGAGAGATGGGGTGATGGAGCAGGCAATGATGGGAGTGATGGGGAGAAGGCAGTGATGGGGTGATGGAGAAGGCAATGATGGGAGTGATGGGGTGATGGAGCAGGCAATGATGGGAGTGATGGGGAGAAGGCAGTGATGGGGTGAAGGAGAAGGCAGTGATGGGGTGAAGGAGAAGGCAATGATGGGAGTGATGGGGAGAAGGCAATGATGGGAGTGATTGAGGGTAGGGAACAACAAATGATAATAAATTGAGGGTGGGGGACAGAAAATAATACACTGAGGGTGGGGGGAGTAAATTATATTGTATTGAGAATGGGGGATGGGGACAGTAAATGATGATGAATTGAGGGTTGGGGAGAGTAAAGGATTATGTATTGAAGATGGGGAGAGCAAATGATGATGACTCGGGGTGGGGCAGCAAATAATGATAAATTGAGGGTGGGGAAGAGTAAATAATGTTTTGAGTGCGGGGAAGAACAAATGATGTTGTACTGCTTGTGTGAGAGACCGAATGATGAAGGGTGGGGAAGAGCCATGGGTGGATATACCGCCCGTTCAACCGGTGCACTGCACCGGGGCCCAGAGCCTCCAGGGGGCCCTTCAAGGTGGCTAATGTTGAGGGCAATCTGGCCATTTTCTCCAGGCCCGTGGCTCCGGGGGGCCCATGGCCAGATTGCCCTCATGTGTAGAGGCGGGCAGGGAGCGATCCAAGCAGCTCCGCTGCCTGCAAGAGGGAACAGCAGGAGCCGAGCTGCAAGGACCGGTCCTGCTTCTTGCCCACCGCCCGCGCTTCCTGTCTGACAGAGAGGAGCGCCGCTGAATGACGTCATCATTCAGCGGCCACTGCTGTGTGAGCGAGGAAGCATGGGCGATGCTACAGACAGGTGAGAGGAGAGAGGTGGTGTCTGTGTGTGTGTGTATATGTATGTGTGTATGTCTGTGTGTGTGTGTGTATGTAAGTGTGTATGTCTGTGTCTGTGTGTATGTATGTCTGTGTGTGTATGTATGTCTGTGTGTGTGTATGTAGGTGTGTATGTCTGTGCGTGTGTGTACATATGTGTGTGTGTGTATGTATGTCTGTGTGTGTGTGTGTGTGTATGTATGTCTGTGTGTGTGCGTGTATGTATGTCTGTGTGTGTCTGTGTGTGTGTGTGTAGATATATGTGTGTATGTCTGTGTGTGTGTGTATGTATGTATGTGTGTATGTCTGTGTGTGTCTGTGTGTGTAGGTTAGCCTGGCCCTGGAGGAGATGGGGACATGAGGAGAAGACCGTGATGGGGAGAGAAGGCCATGATGCCTGGGGTGATGGGAGAAGGCCATGAGGGGGTAATGGGAGAAGGCCATGATGGGGGTGCTGGAGAGAAGGCATTGATGGGATCACGGGAGTGATGGGGAGAAGGCAATGATGGGAGTGATGGAGAGAAGGCAGTGATGGGGTGATGGAGAAGGCAATGATGGGAATGATGGGGAGAAGAGAGTGATGGGGAGAAGGCAATGATGGGAGTGATGGGGTGATGGAGCAGGCAATGATGGGAGTGATGGGGAGAAGGCAATGATGGGGTGATGGAGCAGGCAATGATGGGAGTGATGGGGTGATGGAGCAGGCAATGATGGGAGTGATGGAACAGACAATGATGGGAGTAGGCAATGATGGGAGTGATGGGGAGAAGGCAATGATGGGGTGATGGAGAAGGCAATGATGGGAGTGATGGGGAGAAGACAATGATGGGAGTGATGGGGTGATGGAGCAGGCAATGATGGGAGTGATGGGGAGAAGGCAATGATGGGGTGATGGAGCAGGCAATGATGGGAATGATGGGTTGATGGAGCAGGCAATGATGGGAGTGATGGGGTGATGGAGCAGGCAATGATAGGAGTGATGGAGCAGGCAATGATGGGAGTAGGCAATGATGGGAGTGATGGGGAGAAGGCAGTGATGGGGTGATGGAGAAGGCAATGATGGGAGTGATGGGGAGAAGACAATGATGGGAGTGATGGGGTGATGGAACAGGCAATGATGGGAGTGATGGGGAGAAGGCAATGATGGGGTGATGGAGCAGGCAAGGATGGGAGTGATGGGGTGATGGAGCAGGCAACGATGGGAGTGATGGGGTGATGGAGCAGGCAGTGATGGGGGTGATGGAGCAGGCAATGATGGGAGTGATGGGGAAAAGGCAATGATGGGAGAGATGGGGTGATGGAGCAGGCAATGATGGGAGTGATGGGGAGAAGGCAGTGATGGGGTGATGGAGAAGGCAATGATGGGAGTGATGGGGTGATGGAGCAGGCAATGATTGGAGTGATGGGGAGAAGGCAGTGATGGGGTGAAGGAGAAGGCAGTGATGGGGTGAAGGAGAAGGCAATGATGGGAGTGATGGGGAGAAGGCAATGATGGGAGTGATGGGGAGAAGGCAATGATGGGGGTGATGGAGATAAGGCAATGATGGGGGTGATGGAGAGGGCAATGGTGGGGTGGTGGGGGAAAAAGAAATGATGATGGGGTGGTGGGGGAGAATGCAATGATGGTGGTGGTGGTGGAAAGGGCAATAAATGGGGGTGGTGGAGGAGGAGGAAATGATGGAGGTGGTGGAATGGGCAATGATGGGAGTGGTGGGGGAGAAAGCAAAGATAGTGGTGGGGGAGAAGAAAATGATGGAGGTGGGGAAGAGGGCAATGATGGGGTGGGGGAGAGGACAATAATGGGATGCGAGGGGAGGAGGACAATGAGGGGTGTGGGGGATTGGGATGGGAGGAAGGGGGACTTATAATGGCCTTAGGAACAGGGGGAGGTGGAGGAAGACATTATTATCGCTTATTATGTCTAACACAGTCCCTTAGTATATAGTGTACTCACTATGTCTAACACAGTCCCTTAGTATATAGTGTAATCACTAATTCTGTATAACACCATGCTTAGCTACATAGTTTCCTCTTTTATTATGTATAACACCATCCCTTATTACGTACCATCCTCTCTAGTTATATATGGTGCTGCCCCTTATTATATAGCTTCCTCTGCTGTTATGTATAGTGCTGTCTCTTACATAGTGTATTCTTTTTAATTTTGTTATTTACAGTGCCCTCTTTTATTACATAGTCACCTCTCTTTTTAGATATAAAATGACCGCTGATGGAGGAGCTGGTGACCAAACTTCCAGTCCATCAGCTCCTCCATTAGAAAGGAAGCTTTCCCATGCTCCATCAGCCATCATTGCATTAAAAAACAGGGCTCTATATAATTTAATATGTAAGGAACGGTACTGTACATAACAAGAGAGGGCACTCTGTAAGGGACAGCAATATACATAATAAAGGAGACTATGTAATATATACACTCACTGGCCACTTTATTAGGTACACCTGTCCAACTGTGTGTTAAGACTTAATTTCTAATCAGCCAATCACATGGCGGCAACTCAGTGCATTTAGGCATGTAGACATGGTCAAGACAATCTCCTGCAGTTCAAACCGAGCATCAGTATGGGGAAGAAAGGTGATTTGAGTGCCTTTGAACGTGGCATGATTGTTGGTGCCAGAAGGGCTGGTCTGAGAATTTCAGAAACTGCTGATCTACTGGGATTTTCACGCACAACCATCTCTAGGGTTTACAGAGAATGGTCCGAAAAAGAAAAAAAATCCAGTGAGCGGCAGTTCTGTGGCCGGAAATGCCATGTTGATGCCAGAGGTCAGAGGAGAATGGGCAGACTGGTTCGAGCTGATAGAAAGGCAACAGTGACTCAAATTGCCACCCGTTACAACCAAGGTAGGCAGAAGAGCATCTCTGAACGCACAGTGCGTCGAACTTTGAGGCAGATGGGCTACAGCAGCAGAAGACCACACTGGGTACCACTCCTCTCAGCTAAGAACAGGAAACTGAGGCTACAATTTGCACAAGCTCATCGAAATTGGACAGTAGAAGATTGGAAAAACGTTGCCTGGTCTGATGAGTCTCGATTTCTGCTGCGACATTCGGATGGTAGGGTCAGAATTTGGCGTAAACAACATGAAAGCATGGATCCATCCTGCCTTGTATCAACGGTTCAGGCTGGTGGTGGTGGTGTCATGGTGTGGGGAATTTTTTCTGGGCACTCTTTGGGCCCCTTGGTACCAATTGAGCATCGTTGCAACGCCACAGCCTACCTGAGTATTGTTGCTGACCATGTCCATCCCTTTATGACCACAATGTACCCAACATCTGATGGCTACTTTCAGCAGGATAATGCGCCATGTCATAAAGCTCGAATCATCTCAGATTGGTTTCTTGAACATGACAATGAGTTTACTGTACTCAAATGGCCTCCTCAGTCACCAGATCTCAATCCAATAGAGCATCTTTGGGATGTGGTGGAACGGGAGATTCGCATCAGGGATGTGCAGCCGACAAATCTGCGCCAACTGTGTGATGCCATCATGTCAATATGGTCCAAAATCTCTGAGGAATGCTTCCAGCACCTTGTTGAATCTCTGCCACGAAGAATTGAGGCAGTTCTGAAGGCAAAAGGGGGTCCAACCCCTTACTAGCATGGTGTACCTAATAAAGTGGCCAGTGAGTGTATATGTATGTGTGTGTGTGGCTATATAATATCTATGTATGTATATATATATATATATATATATACACACACACATATGTAGCTTTGACGCCAGAAAAGGAGGGGGGCCCAGACACATTTCTTGCACAGGGGCCCCAAGCTGTCAGTGTCCGCCACTGGGAAGAGCAGTTGATAACGAGTAGAGAGTGGGAGTTGGAGAGAGAGAGAGGAGATGACATATTGAATTGGGGTGGAGGGGGTCATGTAAATATAGTGAATCGGGGAAGCAGGAGGTACAGAGTGGGGGGTGTTGAGGATGATGGAGTGTGACTGGTATTGAATTGGGGGAAGGAGTACAAGTTCCAGTGGCGTAGCAACTGTTTGTGGCGCCCGGGGCGGTCGAAAAATTTGCCGCCCCTTTTGTCGTTGATAATCCGGAAGCAACCAAAGAGCCCACACTACACTCAAAGATCTAATTTTTAGTCTGGACGTATAATACCTTACATACTGTACACACTCCTACATTGCACCCCTCATTATATACAGCACTGTATTAAGGATGTATAATACCGTATATACTGTACACTCCTACATTGCAGCCCTCATTATATACAGTCATGTATTATGGACGTATAATACCGTATATACTGTACACACTCCTACATTGCAGCCCTCATTATATACAGTCATGTATTATGGACGTATAATACCGTATATGTACACACTCCTACATTGCAGCCCTCATTATATACAGTCATGTATTATGGACGTATAATACCGTATATTTTTTTTGTCATCTCGGGTTGGGTGATGGCTTATTTTTTGCGTGCCGAGCTAACATTTTTAATGATCCCATTTTGGTGCAGTTATGTTCTTTTGATCACCCGTTATTGCATTTTAATGTAATGTCACAGCGACCAAAAAAACATAATTCTGGCGTTTTGATTTTATTTCTCGCTACGCCGTTTAGCGATCAGGTTAATCCTTTTTTTTTTTATAGATTCTGCGATTCTGAATATGTGTATGTTTGATTTTTTTTTATTGAGCACCAACCACAATAATTTTTCTTGAGTGCCATGCTATCTATATCTAGTGATTTTTTTAATTGTTTTATTTTGAATGGGGTGAAAGGGGGGTGAGTTGAACTTTTATTTATTTTTTTATATTTTTAATACTATTTTTCTTTAACTTTTGGCATGCTTCAATAGCCTCCATAGGAGGCTAGAAGCTGCCATAGCTCGATTGCCTCTGCTACATAGAGGTGATGCTCAGATCACCTCTATGTAGCAGAAATACAGAATTGGTATGAGTGCCGACCACAGGGTGGCGCTCATAGCAATCCTGGCATCAACAACCATAGAGATCTCCTTGAGACCTCTGGTTGTCATGCCGATGAACCGATGAACCCCAATCACGTGACAGAGGACACCGTTGTGCTTATTTCCGGCATGATTGCCGGAAGCGTGCGTTAAATGCTGCTGTCAGGCAGCATTTAACTAGTTAATAGCGGCGGGCGGATGCGATTTCACCCGTCGCTATTGCGGGCACATGTCAGCTGTACAAAACAGCTGACATGTCCCGGCTTTGATGTGGGCTCAGTACTGGAGCCCACATCAAAGGGTGAGACACGACATGCGCAGTATTAGTTCGGCACATGTCGTTAAGGGGTTAATGGTGGGTGTACATCTGTATTCACCTGCGTAGTGTAAAAATTGGGGGAAAAGTGGAGAATGTGGTCTGGAAGTGGTGCTCTAGATAACTGTGTGTTATTTTCTGCAGAGACGAGTCCTGGTTGTAAGAAGTGATGGCGGTCCGCATTGAATGAAGAAGAAAAGTGAAGATGAAAAACTTCAACTACAGATGTCACCGGTGAGTCAATGTGTTACCTGTACACTGACACAATACACTGTATACTATGTACAGAACTCCTGTGTGTAATGTCACTGGTTATCACTGTATTAGCTGTACACATTATATACAGAGCTCCTGTGTACAATGTCACTGGTGATCCCTGTAATATCTGTACGCTCTACACTATATACAGAGCTCCTGTGTATAATGTCACTAGTGATCTCTGTACTACCTGTACACTGATGCTATATACAGAGCTTCTGTGTATAATGTCACTGATGATCCTTGTATTACCTGTACAATGACACTATAAACTATATGCTGTATACAAAGCTACTGTGTATAATATTACTGGTGATTACTGTATTATCTGTACACTATACACTATATACAGAGCTCCTGTGTATAATGTCACTGGTGATCACTGTATTGTCTGTACACTATTCAATATATACAGAGCTGCTGTGTATAATGTTACTTGTGATCGTTGTATTACCTGTACACTGACACAATATACAGAGCTTCTATGTATAATGTCACTGGTGATTCCTGTATTATCTGTACACTATACACTATATACAGAGCTCCTGTGTATAATGTCACTGGTGAGCCACTGTATTACATGTACACTGACTGTTATGAACGGGTCACCGAGGAGGGAAAAAAAAACAACAAGCTAAGTCTCAGAAAACCAGAGAGGTTGGTAACTATGCAGATTGCAGATCCCTGATCTTAACCACACAACTAGCAGCAGTCGTGGAGCGTTCCTACGATGGTCCTAGACGCCTCGTCACAACTGGAGAGCTACATAAGCCTAAAGCAGGACAAGAGGAAAACTAACTGCCCCAGAGCAGACCCCAAAGGAAAGACAGCCCTCCACATGTATTGACGATGAAGCAAGATGAAAACACAAACAAAGGCAGGAAAATAGACTAAGCAAACGATGGGGCCCGACTAACTAGAAAGGACAGGAAAGGAAAGCCACTGTCTGCAATCTGCCAAAAAACCCTACCAAAATAATGTCCAACACGTCTGATAGCAAAATTAACCCTGAAGTCACCAGACTTCTCCCACTCTATCAGCACTCTGAAATATTCTGAAACAGAGCAAAAAGAGGCCAATCTAATAAGGGACAAAAAGGCAAATTGGCAAATACATATAAATAGGAGTGGAAGTTCAGCATAGCCCCAGCAGGGGCAAGCTGACCACACAAGAAACTGAATTGACCAACAAGCGCAAGTGTGAACATTAGCAAAAAACAAACTTAAATTGAGAAGACTGGAAGAGAGCTGAAGTCCAAGACCTGAGAAGCAGACTGAATCACCAGCACCAGGATAAGGCGTCGGCTGTCTTATATCCAGTCTGATACTCCAGAGATCCAATCGTTTTCCTCCTCATCTGGTGGCAGATCACTACCACTTAAACCAACCTCACTACCTCCTGTCACCACCAGAGGGAGAACGGAAGGAGAACTCTCAACTGGTGGAGCAGAAAATGAGCTCATAACAACTGACACTATAGATTGCATACCATGTACAGAGCTCCTGTGTATAACGGCACTTACGGCAATATAGTATTGTGTTTTTTTCTTAATGATCAGTATTGTAGTATTGGCATTATTCAGTCACTATGTGGTGGTAATATGTTGTCTAATCATGGTGTAGCGGTATTCGTTGTATGTGGTATTATTCGGTCACTATGTAGTGGTAATATGTTGTCTTGTCATGGTGTGACAGTGTTTGTGCCTTGTATGTGGTATTATTTGGCCACTATGTGGTGGTAATATGTGGTCTGGTCATGGTGTGACAATATTTGTCCCTTGTTTGTGATATTATTTGATCATTATGTTGTGGTAATATGTGATCTGGCCATGGTGTGATAGTATTTGTCCCGTGTGTGGTATTATTAGCCATTTTAAAAAATGTATGAGACACATTCCCTTAAAGAAGACTAAATCCCAATATACCTAAAAAGAGTTTAGGATATTTTAAGACCTTTTTAAAAGGTTAAATTACAGTAGGGTCCTGCCAAAAGAGACTACCTTGTCATGGTGACAGGCTTGAAAAAATATTTTGGCCACAACAAAAACTGATCTCTATGCGTGTGATATGGATGGTGTTCGACGGGAACTGTTAATGTATGATTGATGAGGACGTGGTGAAGAAGTGGAATTTTGTCAAGAGTGGCCGGTGAGACTGTGGAAGGTTCGACGGGTGGAGGCGGAGCTAGGGTCGAGCCTGGGTGGAGTTTCAAGATGGCCCAAAAAGGTTGCCCTGAAATTCCTGGTGGCATCCCTATGTGTGGTGTCTGCTGCTGACACATTGGAAAGCTGCTTTAGGGAATATTCCTTCATGTCAGATTTGTCATAGATTTTAGTGCAGATTCTGTGGCGAAATCCAAATCGTATCTAACAAACTGCACGTCCCATCACATGCATGTGGATAGGGTTTTTGCAACTATATGGACATGCAGTGGAAAGTTTCTGCACTTATTTTTAGCTGCTGAAAAAGGTCACCTTTTTCCAAGTATTTAGCATAAAAAAAAATCAGGATTAGTCCCTTTAAATGACAATTTGGCTAATTTTTCTGCAGAGCTGAAGCCCTGCATGCTGAAAATCTGTCCTACACTTACAGAAAAAAATCAAAGCTTCGGCCTTGGAATTCTGTAGTGAAAATGTGTTGGATTCTAATCTGATAAGTCAACATACTCTTAAGTATCCCAATATTATATGATTCTCATGTCTGTCCAAAACTAGCAAAACACAATCAATAACTTGTCAGATAGTTCAGCTCACAACTATGATGCCTGATTTCCCAGTAAACCAACACACTTGAAATGGCTAAACATGGGTGTAAATGTTAGTGGGGGAGAGGAAAACAGCTGCTGGTCACATCTGCATGTTTTACTGTAACAAAGGATGAAATGAGTTAGGAGCCAATGCATTTCTGGCATGTAATGAAACATCGACAGACATGACCAACAGACCTAGCATTGCTCATACACACTAGAATTTTAGCCGGTGATTTGTTTAATATTGAGGAATCTTTATAGGAAATTTAACACACACACACATATACAAGTGCTTCTTACTAAATTAGAATATCATCAAAAAGTTAATTTATATCAGTCCTTCAATAAAAAAAGTGAAACTCATATATTATATAGTGTTATTACAAACAGAGTGATCTATTTCAAGTGTTCATTTCTGTTAATGTTGATAATTATGGCTTACAGCCAATGAAAACCCAAAAGTCATTATCTCAGTAAATCTCATTAATTAAAGGGAATCTGTCACCTCGATTTTACATTCTGAGCTGCGGTCACCTCCTTTCGGGGCTTATCTACAGCATTACTGTAGATAAGCCCCCGATCTAACCTGAAAGAGAAGAAAAACAGTTTTTATTATACTCACCCGGTGGGTGGTCTGGTCCAATGGGTGCCACAGGTCTGGGTCCGGCGCCTCCCATCTTTATGCGACGCCCTCCTCCTGCTTCTTCATCGCTCCGGTTCCATAGCACATCTGTGCAGGCGTACTTCTCTGCCCTGTTGCGCAGGGCCTCTCTGACCTTTCCTGGTACCTGCGCACTGCAGTACTTTGCTCTGCCCTCAGCAGGGCAGAGAAGTACGCCTGCGCAGAAGTGCTATGGAACTGGAGAGATGAAGAAGCAGGAGGACGGCGTCGCATGAAGATGGGAGGCGCCGGACCCAGACCTGCGGCACCCATCGGACTGGATAGCCCCCCTGGGTGAGTATAATAAAACCTGGTTTTCTTCTCTTTCAGGTTAGATCAGGGGCTTATCTACAGCATTCTGTAATGCTGTAGATAAGCCCCGAAAGGAGGTGGCCGCAGCTCAGAACGTAAAATCGAGGTGACAGATTCCGTTTAACCCCTTTCTGACATATGACGTACTATCCCATCCATGTGCCCTGGGACTTAATTCCCAAGGACGGGATAGTACGTCATAGCGATCAGCGGCGCTCACGGGGGGAGTGCCGCTGATCGCGGCCGGGTGTCAGCTGATTATCACAGCTGACACCCGACACTATGTGTCAGGGGCGGTCACGGACTGCCCCCGGCACGTCAACCCCTGGCACACTGCGATCAAACACGATCACAGTGTACAGGGGGTTTAGGGAAGCATCGGCAGGGAGGGGGCTCCCTCTGTGCTTCACTGAAACCCCCACAACAGAGCGATATGCAGCGCTACTGCGGGGGGGCCTCCTTCCCTGCAGGTCCCCGGATCCAATATGGCGGTGGGGACCTTCGGGGCCTGCAGGGAGCCGGATTCCTCAGTGCCTGCAAAGCGCAGGCATGAGGAAGCCTTCTGCAGTGCCTGTGTCAGATCGCTGATCTGTCACAGTGATCTGTGATGTGTCACATCAGCCATCTCACACATGACAGTGATGTCCCCCCTGAAACAGTGTAATAAAGTTAAAAAAAGTGTAAAAATAATTTATAAAAAAATCGCTAAATAAATTAAAAAAAATATATTCCTTAAATTTATTTTTTGGAAATAATAAAAAAAACAATAAAAGTGCGCATATTTAGTATCACCGCGTCCGTAACAACCCGCCCTATAAAACTGTCCCATTAGTTAACCCCTTTAGAGAACCCCTTAAAAAATAAAAATAAAAAACAAAAGCAAAAAATAATGCTTTATTATCATACCGCCAAACAAAAAGTGCAATAACGCGCGATCAAAAAGACGGATATAAATAACCATGGTACCGCTGAAAACGTCATCTTGTCCCGCAAAAAATGAGCTGCCACACAGCATCATCATCAAAAAATAAAAAAGCTCGCAGAATAAAGCGATGCAAAAATAATAATTTTTTTTATAAAATTGTTTTCATTGCATAAAAGCGCCAAAACATAAAAAAAGACATAAATGAGGTATCGCTGTAATTGTACTGACCCAAAGAATAAAACTGCCTTATCAATTTTACTGCACGTGGAACAGTGTAAACACACTCCCAAAAGAAATTCTTGAAATCTGGTTTTTGTTCATTCTGCGTCCCAAAAATCGGAATAAAAAGCAAAAAAAAAGTCACGTGCCCGAAAATGGTACCAATAAAAACTTCAACTCGTCCCACAAAAAATAAGACCTCACATGACTTGGTGGGTCAAAATATGGAAAAATTATAGCTCTCAAAATGTGGTGATGCAAAAACTATTTTTACAATAAAAAGCATCTTTTAGCGTGTGACAGCTGCCAAAAATAAAAACCCACTATAAATAGTAAATCAAACCCCCCTTTATCACCCCCTTAGTTAGGGAAAAGTAATAAAATTAAAAAACTTTATTTATATCCATTTTCCCATTAGGGTTAGGGTTAGGGCTTGAGTGAGGGCTAGGGTTAGGGCTAGGGTTAGGGTTAGGGCTGAGATTAGGGTTAGGGGTGTGTTGGGGTTAGGGTTGGAGTTAGAATTGGGGGTTTCCACTGTTTGGGCACATCAGGTGCTCTCCAAACACAACATGGCGTCTGATCTCAATTCCAGCCAATTCTGCGTTGAAAAAGTCAAATGGTGCTCCTTCCCTTCCAAGCTCTGCCATGCACCCAAACAGTGTTTTACCCCCACATATGGGGTATCATCCTACTCAGGACAAATTGAAAAACAACTTTTGGGGTCCAATTTCTCCTGTTACCCTTAGGAAAATAAAAAATTGGGGGCAAAAATATCATTTTTGTGGAAAAAAAATATGATTTTTTTTATTTTCATGCCCGGGCGTTATAAACTTCTGTGAAGCACTGGGGGGTTCAAAGTGCTCAGCACACATCTAGATAAGTTCCTTAGGGGGTCTAGTTTCCAAAATGGGGTCACTTGTGGGGGGTTTCCACTGTTTAGGTACATCAGGGGCTCTCCAAAGGCAACATGACACCCGCAGACCATTCCATCAAAGTCTGCATTCCAAAATGTCACTACTTCCCTTCCGAGCCCCGACGTGTGCCCATACAGTAGTTTTCTCCCACATATGGGGTATCAGCGTACTCAGGACAAATTGGACAACAACTTTTGGGGTCCAATTTCTCCTGTTACCCTTGGGAAAATAAAAAAATTGGGGACTAAAAGATCATGTTTGTGGAAAAAATATGATTTTTTTATTTTCATGCCCGGGCGTTATAAACTTCTGTGAAGCCCTTGGGGGTTCAAAGTGCTCACCACACATCTAGATAAGTTCCTTGGGGGGTCTAGTTTCCAAAATGGTGTCATTTGTGGGGGGTTTCCACTGTTTAGGCACATCAGGGGCTTTCCAAACGCGACATGGCGTCCGATCTCAATTCCAGCCATAAAAGTCAAATGGCGCTGCTTCCCTTCCGAGCTCTGCCATGCGCCCAAATAGTGGTTTACCCCCACATGTGGGGTATCAGCGTACTCAAGACAAATTGCACAATAACTTTTAGGGTCCTGTTACCCTTGGGAAAATAGAAATTGGGGGTGAAAAGATCATTTTTGTGGAAAAAATGTGATTTTTTTAATTTTACGACTGTACGTTATAAACTTCTGTGAAGCCCAGGGAGGTTCAAAGTTCTCACCACACATCTAGATAAGTTCCTTGGGGGGTCTAGTTTCCAAATTGGTGTCATTTGTTGGCGGTTTCCACTGTTTTGGCGCATCAGGGGCTTTCCAAACGCGACATGGCGCACAATCTCAATTCCAGCCATAAAAGTCAAATGGCGCTGCTTCCCTTCTAAGCTCTGCCATGCTCCCAAATAGTGGTTTACCCCCACATATGGGGTATCAGCCTACTCAGGAAAAATTGCAAAACAACTTTTGGGGTCCAATTTCTCAGGACAAATTGCAAATTTTCAAAATTTTTGCCAAATTCCGTTTTTTTCACAAATAAACGCAAGTTATTTGAATGACATTTTACCACTAACACGAAGTACAATATGTCACAAGAAAACAGTGTCAGAATCAGTGGGATCCATGGAAGCATTTCAGCGTTATTACCTCATAAAGGGACAGTGGTCAGAATTGTAAAAATTGGCCCGGTCATGAACGTGCAAACCACCCTTGGGGGTAAAGAGGTTAACAAAAATACCTGAAAAGGCTTTCTAAGCATTTAAAAAGGTCCCTTAGTCTGTTTCAGTAGGCTCCGCAATCATGGGATTGTCCAGATGTTCAGAAGGCAGTCATTGACACACTCCACAAGGAGGGTAAGCCACAAAAATTCATTGCTTAGGAAGCTGGCTGTTCACAGAGTACTATATCCACATGACATAATGTTGCATGACATTATACTTAAGAAAGGCTCTAAGAAATTGAAACCAGTTGTGTTCTAGTTTGAAATAAAAATCATCCTTGAATCAGAATATCTAGTTCCATCATCATCCTCAGGAGCGCATATTGCTGGGAAAAATATTTACAAAGTGTTATCGCCTATGAAAGCACTGTTTAGTGCTCTCATTAGTTCCCAGATCTCTGCAGCAAACTGAATGGAAAGAGGAATGGAGTGATCCATAGATTGGATCTATATGCAGTATCTCAAGACACCAAAAAGGTGAGTGGATTCACACTGAGTATATACCTTTGGAAACTACTACAATCAGAAGCTTGTGCTTCCCATTTCTCTCCCTATAATCCCCTCTTGTTTTATATATATCAAAGCAAGGGTTTCTATAACACCTCAGCAGTGCCACAGGCTGATCGCCTCCATGCCACTCCACATTGATGCAGTAACTGATGCAAAAGGAGCCCTGACCAAGTATTGAGTACATTTACATTTCAATAGGCCAACATTTCGGATTTTAAAATCATTTTTCAAGCTGGTGTTATAAAGTATTCTAATTTACTGAGATAATGACTTTTGGGTTTTCATTGGCTGTAAGCCATAATCACCAACATTAACAGAAATAAACACTTGAAATAGATCACTCTGTAATGACTCTATATAATATATGAGTTTCACTTTTTGTATTGAAGAACTGAAATAAATTAACTTTTTGATGATATTCTAATTTTATGAGAAGCACCTGTGCATACATTATACACAGTACACTCTTCAACATTGAAATTACACCACCAATGTTCTGTCAAGCTAAATGCACTTGGACAAATCAAGATCCACTGCTAGCATCTCCCTTTGTAATTGCATGGCGTCCCAGATGTGCTCAATGGGAGTCAAGTCCATAGACATTGCAGAACATAGTAGCACATTTAGGTCACTGAAGTTGCTCAAAGCCGGTGTTGTTGTGGTAAAGTATTGCTCTCGGGACACTTTCACTTTTCCTAGTGAAGGCCCCATTATGCTGTTGCCCACATGATGCCTGGACCAATCTCTGGCTAGCATTGCAACCAAGACAAAAGCGGAACTCATCACCTAAGAGGACAGACTTTCATTCTAGTCTCTTGCCATCTTGTTCTACACCATGATAGCCTTTGAGAGCGGTGATGTGAGGTCAGAACACTTATAGCTGGACATCTAACTCGTAGCTCGATGTCATGCAGTCACCTTCTCATGGTTTCTATAGACACTATTTGATGCTTTAGGCTTGGTTTATGAAGTGTAATTTCGCATGCAGTGCAGAATAAACCACTATTATTTGAATCTGACAATACCATTTGGGCAACACCATGAAGAGGTCTTACCAAGAGAATCTGATAAAAGTCCAATACGATAAGCCTCTGCAGACTCCATTGTGCTGCTAGATAGGGCATGCCAGGACCAGAAGTTAGGGAATGAATTGTAGAAAAGCAATGTACAACATTAAACTGATTTTTACTGAACATAAACTTGATAATAGCTGTGTACATCAGATAATAGGCATGTTTCTTTACTAAAGTTTCTTTGGCTTTAAGCAGCAGTTACATTTAAAAACACTTTGTTTCTCTTGCACTTCACACTTTTGCATCTCATGACAATCTAGTAAACGGTTATAGAAGACTTTGTCTTCCCCTGAGAGGGCCATACGGGTGGAGGTATAATGCTACAGACACTTCCAGCTACTCTTGGTTCTCAAATGACTATTGAGGACCTCTTTGCTTGAGGTGAGTTGGTATAACTCCTAACTAGAATCTTGAAAGTCCACGGTTCTCCGTAGGAGAGTTTAAGTCCCAATATGGTGACCATTGCTTCCGTTCAATATATACTATTTAGTTCCCTTTCACTGTAGATAACTGTTCACTAAATTCCTGCTGATGCAATCTCTTCTCATTCAGTCCCCTTTAAGTGGGCATTCTACTTAACCTGTGTTAAATTTTGTACCGTTTAGGTGGCCGTGGTACACAGTGACTATGTTACACTGGAGGGCTAATGTAACACCAGTGGATGTGGACCCACTGCGCAACAGGCAGGGCCTATCCTGAAAGGGGCATAACTAGGTGTCTTCACTAGAGCCTCTGGTGGTGAGTATAGGCTGGGCTGCCAGTAGACACCAGGTATCATTCCAGAGCAGTCCCTTGGACTGCAGGAGCTGACCGGGGGTTCAAGAGCACAAGTGTGAGGTACAAGAGAGGGAAGACAGAAATGAGGTCAGATGATCTGAGTTTAGGACAGGCAGCAGTAAACATAGCTGAGGACTGGAGCGGAGACACCAGACAGGACGAGTATACAAGTTGGGTCTACAACAAGAGAAACAAACACATGAGCACAAACTTGGTACTAGCTGAACAAACAGGCTAGGAAACAACGTTAGGGCAGAGAGGGGTGGATAGAGCTGCATAATATAGGACCTGATGGCAAGTGATATACCAGGGAACCTAATCTCTGCAGAACACAGCAGTTTTAAATTCCTACAAAGACTGGCCCCACCTCCAAAGGCCAAATGGAAGCAACATGCTGAGAATCTTCATGTTTCCTTAGTTCTTAGGTCTTCCTGATGTCCTGTGGTCTTACTCTTGACACACAACACACTAACAGGAAGCCCTCTTCTGTCTTTCCACATAGCACCTCTTATTCTGGGATAGTCCCAACTATTAACGCTATCTATTCTCCAGCTAACTGCATGCAAATTACATTATATCACAAGACATATCCTCAAGGTGGGGTGTGGGCAGAAACCCCCACTTCCTTACATCGGAGAATTTGAATTTTCACATTTAGACGTTTAATGAGTAATAATGTCTATGGAAGTAATCCACATCAATTCTGAGAACTAGGGTGGTCGATTCCCATTTCCAGTACAGAAGTCGTCACACGTGATGATGACTACACAAGTATCCTCTTCACCAGAAACAGGGTCAAGACTCCAATGTTCAGATTAGTTGGGGTTCAAATGGTTGAATCATCAGAGCTTAAACACATACAGAATATTCAATCCTATACATTCATAATATAGACTCAATTTAGGGTCCTAAACATAAATGTAATTTTGACTCTGGTATTGTTAAGTGGAGTATTAGTAAAAGACTTCGGATCCTTATCCTTACGATAGGTAATCAATGTCTGATCGTGAAGGTGTAACACCGGGCAACCCCGCCGATCAGCTGTTTCTGGTGTTGGCAGTGGCCGAAACTGCTCAGCTGTGGAGCTGCACAGCACTGGTCCTACCCATTCAAATCAATAGAGGATGGGTGTACAGTACTTGGCCGCGGCCACTATTTTGTTGACAGAGCTGTGCAACTCCGTAACTGAGCAGTTCTGGCCGCCATCGACACCGGGAACAGCTGATCGATGGCACTTCACTAATCAGAGTCATGACCAATCCTAAGTCCTGGAAACAATCCCTTTAAATGAGTTGAAAATCCATCCTGCTTGTTCACCTTCTGCCATCAGGCTGGCTCAGTGATTGTCAGATGGTCATGCTGAAATGAACAGAGTTCAACAATTAAATCTAATATCTACAGTCAAATTTGCAACACTATTTTCAGCTCAGAAACATCTTAAATCTGCTGAAAATCATAGTGCATAAGGCCATCTTTACAGTTTTTTGAATAGTGCAAGAGACAGAGAGGCTCATAAACTCTAGCTTCTTCTCTAGTGCCCTCCAGGTACAGACAGGTGGTAGATAATGCAGATAGCGGAAATGTCATGTGTAACTGGCAATCTTTAGGGAGGTCTGAAGGGTTGCTGGTCAGGTTTCTTGTGTATGTAAAACAGAATTTTCCATGTAAAAATAGCAATAATTACATGTTATAGTAACTTTAAAAACTACACAGTATTTTCCATAATATAATATGTGCAAAGGAACAGAAAAGTGACAGGTTCTCTTTAAGAAATTCTTTAAAATGAGCTGAAATGTTGTCAGGCATGAGAGTCTGTGTGATAAACTGATTAGTACTGTGTGCTAACTGGATTGCCTTATATTTGTTTTATAAAATCCCAGACAGGTCAGGACTCTTTCTCTTTATGTTTTTGTTTCTTTTTGGTTTAGTATCTGTAAAAAATCAGTATGAGCGCTACTGTATAGCTTAAATAAACTGAAGATTTGTATGCAGTGAGTGCTTGACGCCTCCTTATTTTGTATCACCACCCATTGCTGCTGCTCACAATAGACATAACAAAACTAGGCTAAAGAAACACATGGACAGATTATGCTACAGAATGTAATCAGATTGTGGGGGGTCTACTGGAGCTATTACCAGCCTCCTCCAGTGCTCCCCTGCTGCTGTGCCATGATGTACACATCTTCTATCATCTTCAAACAAAGAGTTACATTTCAAACACAAATAAAACAAAATCAAATTTCTGTAAAGTGAGACATATATAACTATATATACACAGTATATATTGTGAGGCAGTGACTGGTGTCGCATGTAGGGGTCGCTGTGTGTTCCCCCCAGGATGCGCACGGAGGCGTATTGAGGCCATTAGAGTGCATTGCAATCACAGGTGTAGCTGTGATTGAAATGCAAAATAAGGCTGGGGTCAGACTTGCGAGAAACTCAGACGAGTCTCCATCGACAATACCCGGCACTACCACCGGCACTCGGATCGGAGCGTTCAGCTGCATAGAAATACATGCAGCTGAACGCTCCAATTCGAGTGCCAGCGGCAGTGCCATGTATTGACGTGCAAGACTCATCCGAGTTTGTCGCAAGTCTGACGCCGGCCTAAAAGTAAGTATATAGGTCTTAGACATGCTGGTTATCCAAGGAGGATTTAAGGAAAACCTGCTTTGGGCTTTTGTGTTTTGAAACAGACTGCAGATGGTAGTGCTGCAGTCTGTATCATTCCTGGACAGGGTTTTCCATGTGGCCTAACTAGATTCTAGTTAAAAGCCCTGCAGTAAAAGGTTTGGGAGTGTCCGGGTCAGTGTCAGATTGGTGTTTATAAGTGTGCAGAGCAGAAGGGACTGCAGACCTCCACCAGTGTGAGGCAACACAGGCAAGCGGAGCCAAACAGCCAAGGTAGCTGAAAGGCCAGGCACCCTCAGCGTACACAGCGGTGCAGTCACCCACGGCAAACGGTCTCAGAGGTGGACTGGCATGTTTATTGGCTGCAATCTGACTGACTGTCTTGTTTCCCGGCTGCGATCTGGAGGATATTATGTGCTGTGTTTTGTGAGTATTAAAGAGCCATTTTGTTTTGAACTTTGCTGGGTCCCTGCCTCATCACTGCACAGTGTGCTACCGCTGCACTACATATGGTTGGAGAATACGGACAGTGTGAACTGAGGCCTACCCCAATTGTGCTGCATGTCAGTGATTAAGCCTGCAACGCTACAGCTCAAGCCGGCTGACAAACTGGAGGAGCTTTTGAAGCAGTTGGTCCTCACTCAGCAACAGCAGCAGCGAGAGGCGCTGCTGTTGCAGTGGCAGCAGCAAGAGGCACTGCTGTTGCAGTGGCAGCAGCAAGAGGCGCTACAGTTACAGCGGCAGGAGCAGGAGCATCAGCAAGAGGCGCTGCAGTGGCAGTAGCAACTGCAGTTACAGTGGCAGCAGCTGGAGCAGCAGCAATGGCAGCAAGAGCAGTACAATCATCATCAGCAGCTGGTGTATCATCAGCAGCAAAAGACTAATGAGCTGATTCTGCAGCAGGTTGCGACTATGCAAGAGGCACCCTCCACAGTGACCCTGATCCGTTCTGAGGACCAGTACAAAGTCCGGACAGCCCTGTGAAAGATGAGTCCTGAGGACGACATGAAGGCCTTCCTCACCGTCTTTGAATGCACTGCAGAGCAGGAGAGCTTACCGATGTCACAGTGGGCTGAAGTGGTGGCCACCTTCTTGACGGGAGATGCCCTGGACCTCAGTCAAGAGGATGCCCTGGACTATGAGAATCTGAGAGGTGAGATCCTTGCCTGACTGGGGGTTAATACATATGTGTGGGCTTAGCGGGTGTACCAGTGGTCCTTTGTGGAGTCTCATCTCCCCAGGTCTCAGACATATGACTTGTTGCAGCTGGTAAAAAAAATGGCTCCAGCCTGAGCCCTTAACCCTGTTCCAGTTGGTAGATAGGGTGGTGGTGAACCGGCTGGTGAGGGCTCTGCCAGTGGCCATACAGCGTTCGGTGGGACAAGGTGGTTGGACTGGTAGAGCAGTATACAGCCGCTCAGGACATTATACAGGACACTACTCCACTTTGGCTGTCACATAAGGCCCTACCAGCCCATGAGACAGGGAAAAGTTCACAAACCTTTGTTGGGGCTAACCAGGACTGAGCCCGGGATGAGGGGGTAAACCCGAAGTCAAGGTGTCAGGACTCTGAATATTTTTGGTTACCTTTTGGGCATGCCTGCCCTTTTTCAAATTGGCGTCTTTTGTTTCATGTGCCCCTTGTCTTCCTGCCTTATAACTCCACCCCATACTCTAGTCTGTGCTAGAGTATTCTGCCTGTGTCCTGCTCCTGGTGGTTTCCTGGCTTTCTAGCTGCTCCTGCAAAACCTGTGTGAATATCGTGCTCCTCGCTCTCTGAGTTCTGCTCTATTCATCTGTGCCAGTGTTCCTCCTGCTCGTGACTACTCGTGCTGCTTTCTCGGTGCCGCTGACCTTCACCTGCAACACGTAAGCTGGCTGCTGCTCTGGTTCTGCCTTCGTTTAATTAGCTGCAAAGCTCAGGACTGCTCTGCTTAATCTGAGACTTCCTACCCAGGCCTTCCTGGATAATCTAACACCTTGATTGGACTTGCTTATCCGTGCATGGACTAGACACAGACATACTTGTTTCCAGCATTCTCAAGTGCAAACTGCGCTTCACAGACTGTTTTGCTGATTGCATTTCTCTCTGAGGTTTCCCACAGGCTTGTTAAGTTGTTATTCTAAGTGTTATAGACATGAGTTTTCTCTGCACTTGTTTGAAGCACCATGTGTTTATAATAACTTTTTCACCTAGAAACTGGGTTCTGTAGTGTCAAAAAGACTCCCGAGTCCTTCAGTATAATTATTACAGGATACTCTAGCCATAAAAGGAGTCTGCTGGAACAATAACTGCAGAAAACAAACTAGAGCAGGTGTTCCCCGTAATTAGATCTCTGCAGAAATATGTAAAAGGTCTGCAAAAGAAACTGAGAGGCATTGAACGCAATGAACAAGTGTTTGGACAGTCTTTACAGGACTTAAGTACCCGAATTGCGGCCCATGAAAACAAACATGCTGGCATGGAGTCCCAGTGCGCAGAGGCTTTCCAGGACATAAGTACGCAAATAGCGGCACAAGTTACTTTACCCTCTGGGCAACGCCACCAGCTAGCCCACCTAAGTTCCCTCCATTCAGATATAATGGTGATCACAATAAATTCCACGGATTTGTGAATCAGTGTATGCTATATTTTGATGTGCATGCTGACCGCTTCCTTACCGATAGATCTAAAGTATTGTGTGTAATTCTGCTGTTGACCTCACGAGCGCTCGCCTGGCGAATCCAATGATCGAGTCTCGTGACCCACGGTTAAATAATTTGGATGATTTCTTGGCCGCTATGGCAATAATGTTTGATGATCCTAATCGCTGCGCAACCACCAACTCTCCTTTCCTATCTTTACACCAGGGTAAATGTTCTGTTATTGAATATGCCACTGAATTCAGGAGATTAGCGGTAGATACTAACTGGGACAGTTATGCACAATTGCCTATTTTTAAGAGGGGTCTGTTTAGTTTTGTAAAGGATGAATTAGCCCGCTCTGAGTCACCACAAGAGCTAGAAACGTTTATACAGCATTGTGTGCGCATAGATATTTGCCTTACTGAGCGTAGGCAGGAGAAATTGGCTGTATTTAACCGTATGTCTAACTTTTCCCTTCCGCCCAAAGAGCCTGCAGGTAAAACATCTCGGGAGGTAGAGGAGGTGCCCATGCAGATTGATTCTGTGCAGAGGCGTGAGGGTAATGAACGCCGGGTACACCGCATTCGGGAAACTTTATGCTTCTACTGCGGCCAATCTGACCATTTCCTGATCAACTGTCCTCAGTGTCCAAGACGGCCTAACAAGGTGCTAGCAGTAGTAGGGAAGTACGACAACTGTGATGATGCATCTGACATCTCTGAATATAGCCTGCCACTAAATGCTGTATTCCATTCTCTATCTATGACAGCACCTCTTAGGGAGTTGAAGGAGAACTCTCACTGTTCACTTCCTATTAAGATCTTGTGTTCAGGATAGTGGATTACTAGTGCAGCTATGATTGACTCTGTTGCAGGGGGCTATTTTATGGACATTACCTTTGCTAAAGAACATGGTATTGAGATTCAGCGAAGAGCTTCTCCAATTACCATGGAAACAGTGAATGGGTCGCCTTTAGTCTCCTGCCCTGTGGATCAGGAGACTGTACTACCCCTTGAGATTTTGTTAGAGCCTAATCATCAGGAGCAAGTTTCTTTCTTTTTAATTTCTTCTCCTTTTCCTGTGATTCTAGGCATCCCTTGGTTGCGTTCTCAAAACCCGACTATCAACTGGGAGACCAAAGAGATTACCTTTCCAACAAGGAGCAACTCAGTGATACCTGAAGCTGTCCCTGAATCCACGGCTACAGAATCACCTGTACAGGCATTTACTTTACCTTCAGCGTGTAAAGAATTCTCTGATATCTGTGACAAGAAGAATGCAGATCAGCTTCCTCCACATAGGCATTATGACTGTCCCATTGAGCTGCTTCTTGAGGCAGCTATTCCATTCGGTACCGTATAGCCTTTGGCAGCGCCTGAGCTTCAAGCCTTAAAGGAGTACATTGATGAAAATCTGGCCAAAGGCTTCAGACGTCCTTCTTCTTCACCAGCAGGGGCATCTATATTTTTTGTAAAAAAGACGGATGGGACCCTGAGACCCTATGTTGACTATCGGAAACTCAATAAGGTAACCATACGGAATTGTTATCCTTTGCATTTGATTCCCAAATTATTAGAATGAGTCCGCCATGCTAAGGTTTTCTCTAAACTGGATCTTCTTGGGGCTTATAATTTGGTGCGCATTCGTTTTGGTGGTGAGTGGAAGACAGCATTCAGATGCCGGTATGGACACTTTGAATATCTCATGATGCCCTTCGGGCTTTGTAACGCCCCTGCGACTTTTCATCATCTTGTTAATGACATTTTCAGAGATTTGTTGGATCAGTTTTTGGTGATCTATCTGGACGATATTCTAATTTTCTCTGACTCTCTACCAGAACATGAAGAACAAATCTGTTTTAAAACATCTGAAAGAGAACCATCTGTATATCAAACTGGAGAAGTGCGAGGTCCATTGTTCTGAGATACAGTTCTTAGATTATGCCATCTCTCCCCAGGGGTTGAACATGGAATCTGGTAAGATTCAGGCTATCCTTCACTGGCTGGTATCCAAGAACGTTAAGGAGGTCCAGCGTTTTATCGGTTTTGAAAATTTCTACAGATGTTTTCATTAGAAATTTTTCTGATATTGTCTGTCCCATTACTTCTTTGGCAAAGAAGGAAAATCTCTTTAAGTGGTCATCACAGGCCCAGGAAGCTTTTGATCGGCTTAAAGCCCCCGTTACACACTGCGATATCGCTAGCAATATCTCTGTAAAGTCACCGATTTTGTGACGTTGCAGCAATATTGCTAGCGATATCGCTGCATGTGATACTTACCTCCGACCGGCTCCCCCGCTGGTTATCGCTGATCGCGCGAGAAGGTCCTGGATCATTCCTCGTCGGTCACTTCCTGCTGGGCTTCCTGTGGCGCCGACGAGCGAGGCGTGGAGCCGGACGGGAGGACGCAGAATCGCCGCGTCTGACAGGTAAGTAGCGATCCCCGTCCACAGCGATGTCGCTGGTGAGATCTGCCAGTGTGGCAGCTCACTAGCGACCACCTAGCGATGCACCAGCGATCCTGACCGCGTCATATCGCTGGTCGGGATCGCTGGTGCATCGCTAGGTGTAACGGTACCTTAAGACCTGTTTCAACTCAGCACTGCTGTTGATCCACCCAGACTCAGTACAGCCTTTCATTGTAGAGACCAGATAAGATAATCCTTTAATCGTCCCACCATGGAGAAATTCAGAGCATTAAAGGGCATGTCACACTAAGAGATATCGCTAGCAATATCGCTATAACTAGTGACGTTATAGCGATATTGCTAGTGATATCTCTGTGTCTGATACTTACCTACGACCGGCTCCCCCGCTGGTTATCGCTGATCGCGCGAGAACGTTCAGGACTGTTTCTCGTCGTCAGCTTCCTGTGGCGCTTCCTGCTGTGAGGACGAGCGACGCGTGGAGCCGGGCGGGAGGACGCAGGATCGCCTGGTGTGACAGGTAAGTAGCGATCCCCGTCCCCAGCGATGTCGCTAGTGAGATCTGCCTGTGTGGCAGCTCACTAGTGACCACTTAGCGATGTACCAGCGATCCTGACCGCGTCATATCGCTGGTCGGGATCACTGGTACATCGCTAAGTGTGACAGTACCTTAAGCCCCCATTACACACTGCGATATCGCTAACAATATCGCTGTAAAGTCACCGATTTTGTGACGTTGCAGCGATATTGCTAGCGATATCGCTGCATGTGATACTTACCTCCGACCGGCTCCCCCGCTGGTTATCGCTGATCGCGCGAGAATCTCCTGGACCATTCCTCGTCGTCCACTTCCTGCGGCGCTTCCTGCTGTGACGACGAGCGACGCGTGGAGCCGGGCGGGAGGACGCAGGATCGCCGCGTCTGACAGGTAAGTAGCGACCCCCGTCCCCAGCGATGTCGCTGGTGAGATCTGCCTGTGTGGCAGCTCACTAGCGACCACCTAGCGATGCACCAGCGATCCTGACCGCATCATATCGCTGATCGGGATTGCTGGTGAGTCGCTAGGTGTAACGGTACCCTTACAGTAGCAAGGCAGGAACAAGTACAGATACAGATGCATAAAGGCATTACATTGACAGTAGGTAGGTACATATACGAAAAAAAAAAAAAAAAAAAAAAGAGGTGGACACTTCTGATAATGCTTTAGGGGCTATTCTCTCCCAAAGAACTGGAGAGAAGATTCTGCTACATCCTTGTGCTTTCTTTTCCCGTAGACTAACTTCAGCAGAGAAGAACTACAACATGGGAGACAAGGAACTGCTGGCTATTATTGCGGCTTTCAAGGAATCGAGGCATCATCTGCAAGGAGCCGCACAACAGATCGTAGTGCTGACTGACCATCGCAATTTAGAGTTCCTTAGATTCGCTAGATGCCTTTCTCCTCGTCATGGTAGTTGGAATTTATTTTTAAATCAATTTAATTTTGTTATCTCGTACCATCCAGGTTCTCGTAATGGGAAGGCTGATGCTTTATCTCGAATCCATACTGTAGATTCCGTACCTGGAGCCCCATCCAAGACCATTCTATCTGATGCCAACTTCATCGGAGTTATCCACGATCAGGACTTGTGTAAGGAGTGCAGAGAGGCTTATGACGGTGATGTATTTCTGGCCAAATCACCTGTTGATATCAATCTTGTCTTTAAGGGTGTCATGTGGTTCAGAGATTGACGTATCTACGTCCCTTGGGCCGTCTGTCTGCAGATCCTTAAGTTGGTCCATGACTCCAAGTTGGCTAGTCACAGGGGTGTACAGAAGACTCAAGAGTTCCTAAGCCGATTTTTTCTGGTGGCCAACTTGCCTGAAGGATACTAAGGACTATGTTCTCTCTTGCGAGGTATGTGCTCATTACAAGACTCCTTGTGTGGCACCTGCGGGTCTTCTGCAACCATTGCCTGTTCCATCACGCCCATGGGGGTCTATCTCGATTGACTTCATTGTGGATCTGCCTACATCGGGTGGCATGAATACGATCCTGATGGTGGTTGATCGCCTGACTAAAGCCGCTCATTTTGCTCCCTGCATCGGCCTCCCAGCAGCTAAGGATACAGTTGGTTATACAGAATGTTTTTCGGTTGCATGGGGTACTGGATGAGATGATCTCTGACCGTGGGGTGCAGTTCATCTTAAGATTCTGGAAAGGGTTTTGCTCTGCACTCAATATTAATATCTGTCTCTCTTCCGCTTACCAACCCCAGACGAATGGTCAGACCGAGCATACCAACCAGACTTTGGAACAATATCTACGATGCTACGTCAGCCATCTCCAGGATGATTGGTTGGAGTTACTGCCATTAGCCGAATTCTCATATAACAATTCTCAGAGCTCCTCTACTAAGTTCACACCTTTCTTTGCCAATCTGGGTTATCATCCGTGTATCTTACCTAAGTCGCCAATTAATTCTCCGGTTCCAGCAGTTGAGGAAAGGCTGGCTGCGATAAGGCAAAATCTGGAGGTTCTGAAGGAATCTCTGATCACAGCTCAAGAACGTTACAAAAGATCGGCTGTAGTCGGCGCTCAAAGCAAGGGAGGTATTCTGCTACATACAGGTGATCTGATCAATCGCCTGTATATAGCAGAGCTGATCGGGTTATGGCAGCTTCTAGTCTCCCATGGAGACTATTGAAACATGCCAAAAGTTTTTAAAAATATAAAAAAGAATAAAAAAATATAAAAGTTCAATCACCCCCTTTCATCCCATTCCAAATAAAACAATAAAAAAAGTCAAACATGCACTTATTTGGTATCAGAAAATAGAAAATTAGCCAGCTCACCAGTATTAGCCACAGGTGCTCGGAACAGCCGTGTAGACACAACGTGGAAAATCAAATGCCTCAGCAAATGTCCATATGAGAGCATGCCATTTCACATGAATTTTATGAAGTAGGAATAAAGAAATTGTTTTTAAGGAGCTGGAACCATTTCGCTTTCTCCATACTTATTTGGTATCACCGCATTCAGAATCACCCGAACAAAAAAGATTAACCTGACCGCTAAACGGCGTAACGAGAAAAAAAGACAAAATGCCAGAATTACTTTTTTTGATTGCCGCGACATTGCATTAAAATGCAATAACGGTTGATCAAAAGATCGTATCTGCACGAAAATAGTATCATTAAAAATGTCAGCTCAGCACGCAAAAAATAAACCCTCACCCAACCCGAGATCACGAAAAATAGGGTCACTACTGGTATCTGAAAATGGCGCAATTTTTTTAAAAATAAAGTTTGGAATTTTTTTTCACCACTTAGATAAAAAAGGACTTAGACATGTTTGGTGTCTATGAACTCGTAATGACCTGGAGAATCAAAATGACAGGTCAGTTTTAGCATTTAGTGAATGTAGTAAAAAAAGCAAATCAAAAATCAAGTGTGCGATTGCACTTTTTTTTGCAATTTCAACGCACTTGGAAATTTTTTTCCCTTTTTCGAGCACACGACATGGTAAAACCAAAGGTGTAGTTCAAAGGTACAGCTCGTCCCACAAAAAGCAAGTCCTCACATAGCCATTTTGACAAAAAATAAAAAAGATATGGCTCTGGGAAGAAGGGGAGCAAAAAATGAAAATGCAAAACCAAAAATACATATAGTGGTTAAGGTGTTAAATTTCTGGGATCAATTAACTAAAAATTGGCATGTGCATATGTAGTCACCCTTTTTGCTATGAAGCCCCTAAAAATTTAAGGTGCAATCAATTACCTTCACATGCTTAGTGAAAGGAAGTCCACCTATGTGCCATCTAAGTGTCACATGTCTGTCAGTATATACACAGGGCGTGAGAGTGTTAGAGGGGAGGCCACAGAGCAGGAGGTTGCAGTAGTCAAGGCGGGAGATGATGAGGGCATCCACAAGAGTTTTTGCAGATTCTAGGTTGAGGAATGTACGGATCTGGGAAATATTTTTGAGTTGAAGTCTGCAGTTAGTGGAAAGGGCTTGGATATGTGGTTTGAAAGAGAGATCTGTGAAGAGACATATGTTTGAAGGAGACATATGTGATTTACTATATACAGTGGGGAAAAAAACTATTTAGTCAGCCACCAATTGTGCAAGTTCTCCCACTTAAAAAGATGAGAGAGACCTGTAATTGACATCATAGGTAGACCACAACTATGAGAGTCAACATGAGAAAACAAATCCAGAAAATCACCTTGTCTGATTTGGCAACATTTATTTTGCAAATTATGGTTGAAAATAAGTATTTGGTCACCTAAAAACATGCAAGATTTCTGGCTCTCAGAGACCTGTAACTTCTTCTTTAAGAAGCTCCTCTGTCCTCCATTCATTACTTGTAGTAATGGCACCTGTTTGAACTTGTTATCAGTATAAAAGACACCTGTCCACAACTTCAAACAGTAACACTCCAAACTCCACTATGGTGAACACGAAAGAGCTGTCGAAGGATACAGGAAACAAAATTGTAGCCCTGCACCAGGCTGGGAAGACTGAATCTGCAGTAGACAAGCAGCTTGATGTGATGAAATCAACTGTGGGAGCAATAATAAGAAAATGGAAGACATACAAGACTACTGATAATCTATATGTGTGTTTTTAAGAATATTTCCTGTGAAAACGATGTGTAAATGACTTAGAGAATTTCTCTATGCAAAAGCTCATGTTAAAATCACATTGCAATCAGATGTAAATCAGATGCTAGATGTGAAATATCGGATTGTGCTCGCATGAAATTTGCATGACTCGTCCTTTTTTGGTCCTGATATCGGAACGTTTTTGTGACACATACGGGTATGAGCCCTAACAGATACCTCCTATGTTTCTCCATCAATATCTTTTGCAATATCTTTTGTTCCTAATTATTTTCTTATCAGAGAAATGCCTCTCAGTTATTGGAGGAGGGGGCTTCTTTTTCAGAATGTTGAACCTCCAATTAAACAGTGTGTCACGTTCTTGTTACTTATGTGCTAAACAAGCTGTAAAAATCGTGTTTTATGTTGGGGAGGAGGGCTGGGAGAATACGTGACACACATCATTGTGCCTTGCACGTGCACAGCAGTGAGAGCTGTTCATACACATCAATAAGATCCTGACTCAGTGAAATGTCTGGGCAGTAAATAGAACTACTAAATTCCAGCCACCTCCCTTCTACTCTGTATACAAGCATTAATCTATAGCCATAGAAAGTAGGACAACGGTGACTTGTGGAAAGCACTTATCTTACTTAGTGCCTTCTAGTACTCTGTCTGTGGTGACATGCAGACAAAAATTATGTAGGATGACATACATGATTATTGAAGGAGAGCAAGGGTAACAGTCAGTGGAGTAACTTGAAGTTTGTGGTCCCCAATGCAAATTCAACAACAGGGATCCTAAATATCAAGGATCTGTACTAGAATTGGTGTTCTAAGATGGGCCAAAGGAACTGTTTTGACCCCTTAGACTCCAGGTCCCCGATGCAACTGCTACCTTTGCACCTACTGTAGTATCGTTATGCCTCTGATAACAGTACACCAGTATTTTGGACCTACAGAAAGGTCCCTCTAAAATAAAAATTACCAAGAATAATAGGGCCATATTCAAGAAGGTATTTTTGCCTGTTTTCTGATCTAAAATGCCTGTTGAAAAAATGTTGCAACTTTTGGAATTTTTTAAAACCAATCCCAACCAGCTAAAGGACATGGGTCGGGATTGAGTATGGTAAAGCATGCCCCTCTAATTCACCGATATTGACACCACAATTGTAGAAACACTATAGATTGAGGGGGCACAACAGAGCAATCTAAAGGGGATCCTGCCACAGCCTATAGTAACAATAGTATACAAACAACCAAAAGAGAACTATAGGCTATTGAAGGGGTCACCACAAGGCATGAAAGTCACATATAAATTTTATTAAACATATATGAACACACAAAAAACATTAAAAACATTAAAACGGTCACATATGTGACTCATCTAGACAATACATAGGCCCATAATAAAGCCTTTACCCATGAGACTCAAATGTGTATAATCTGTGTAGTACCCATATAAACAGCATACCATCAAAGAAATTTTGATTAAACCACTGCTATAAATCTGTCTGAGCAAACGCCACAAACCTATCCTTGCTGAATAAAGAAAAAATGCCTTATTGAAACTGAAAGCATACAGGTAACTTGCACACAGATCCAATTCATCTCAGTGTGAATGATGAAAACCTGTATAGGAGCTCAGCTTCCCCAAGTTGTGGATCACATGCTCAGTGTGAATGAACACTAATTACACAAAGAACAGAGAAGGTGCCATGCCCCCAGATTTACCCATTGCAATAAACAAAGGGTTAAGATGAAAAGTCAAGTATGAACGCAGCAGGTGTCACAGCAAATGCTGTGTAAATTACCCAAAAATGGAATCAAGGTGCCTCTATGATGGTAGCGGATAAAGCCCACATGGAGTCTGGTAGGGTAAAAAAAGAGAAGACCCGACGCGTGTCGCCACTCTAGGTGGCTTCGTCAGCTCCTATACAGGTTTTCATCATTCACACTGAGATGAATTGGATCTGTGTGCAAGTTACCTGAATGCTTTCAGTTTCAATACGGCATTTTTTCTTTATTCAGCAAGGATAGGTTTGTGGCGTTTGCTCAGACAGATTTATAACAGTGTTTTAATCAAAATTTCTTTGATGGTATGCTGTTTATATGGGTACTACACAGATTATACATATTTGAGTCTCATGGGTAAAGGCTTTATTATGGGCCTATGCATTGTCAAGATGAGTCACATGTGTGACCGTTTTAATGTTTTTAATGTTTTTGTGTGCTCATATATGTTTAATAAAATTTATATGTGACTTTCATGCCTTGTGGTTGGGTCGCCCTCCCAGGGCTGCGGGGTTACTCGGTACCGGGCCAGTGTCAGCGGGTGGTGTGTCACAGCAGCGGTGACCGGGTCCGTGGCCCTGGGCACCCAAGTAATAGCGGGCAATGCTTATTGTGGAATGTAGTTAATGGAATAGTTCGTGACGCCACCTGTGGTGTTCGGGAAGTGAGATGTTAGGCCGACGCTGCAGAGAGATTCTCTGGGACAGATGGTGTGGTGCAGCAGTGATGTTATAGCCCTCCACAGGCAGGGCTGTCGTTCCAGGGCAGAATAGGTGAAGTGACACTTAGATGGTGTAGTGTCCGGCGCAGGGGATGCAGCAGTGCCAAGCAGACGGACGCAGGAAGGAATGGAAGACACCAGGACATGTAGTTCCAAAGCTTTACTCACAGTCTGTAGTGCCCGCTTCCGTGCCATGTCCTCCGGGTCAGGGACTCAGTCAAACTCCAGGCAAGATGGAATGCTCCATTCCAACACTCCGCCAACTTATGTACCTTTTCTGAACGTCTCCTCTATAGCGCCTTTAAGTGTGAAGATCTCCTAGTAATGAGTTACACTAGAGTTACTCCTATTAGATGTTCCCAAGAACGCTACTTGTACGGCAGACAGCTGTAGCCTGCTTCGGGGACTCCTTACTCCTGAGTCCCGGCTCTCTATCCGTGTCGCTGTTGTGCCCCCAAGTCTTAGATGGGAGTAGTGCATTTACAGCCCACTACTCCACCAGTGTCTGCTGCAGAACCATTAGTGTCCATACAACCTCAGGGACCGGGCCCCGGCCTTGCGCTTAGAACTTCTAGGCAGGGTTCTTTCCTAACCCACGTCCTCTGTGTTCCCTTTACTCCTACGTTCCGTACTTGTCTTTCTTTCCTATGGAAGCTCAGGCTTCAGTTCAATGTCTTTCTCCTTCTTACCTTTCCCGTGCCAGCAGACCCGGGTCACTCAGGCCTGCTGCAGCACTCCTTCCTCCATCCCTCTTCCAGGGATCTCCTTCCCTCACTCCTCTCCGAGTGACTTCCTCTCACTGACTCTTCTTCAGACTGACCTCTAATCCTAAACCTTCCCACTCTTTTATGTATTCTTAACTCCACCCACCTCCCAGCACGTTTAGTGTTCCGAGCAGGGAACCACCAAAAGTGCTCTGCTTCTCTCTAAGCAAGGAGCTGCAATGTGGTTTTGCTGAACTACTCTATTGTGTGGGGTGCGAGTGTTGGAGTGTGGTTAGGAGTTCCCACCTTACCTGTATGGTGGGGCACCACACCTTAGGAGAAGGTGCAGTACCTCTGAGGCGACTGAGCCCCAGGGGCGCCATATACCGCCCCATTAAACACAGCACGTCCGCAGGCTGCAAGGCAAACAAAGTTGACAATACAGGAACATACAAAATTTTTGCAAAGCTGAATAAACATTTCTTATACTAAACTTCCCAATGTGAGAGGCACTCATTCTTGAACGTTGCAAACAATTCTTAATTAACTATCTAAAATTCTAAGTCAAAAGTGCAATTTTCCATACAATACTCAATTCAAAGTGCTATTGTCTGTTACTCACTATCACTTCAGTATTCTTCATCAACACATTTCTTTTCATCTTTAGTGCACATTTTCTACTCTCACTTAACTCTGAGTGACAACCGTAGTGCCATTTTCAATTCTTTATTAGTCTCTATCCAAATCTCTCATCTCTTTATTAAAACATTCTATATAAAAGCCATTTACTCTCATAAGACACATCATTGTCAAATACTTCACATTAAAATGTTCAATAATTCTTGTAAGTGTTGGACACTGCTCCCAGCCGGGATCTCTTGCAGTGTCCTTTGATGAGGTAGACCTTATCTTCGCAAAGTGTCCTTTGTAAAACCAAGAGAGGGCACCTAAAGAGGTGTAATGATTTACAATTACAGTTCTGGACCATTCAGCGTTCATGATCTCTGCAGTTCAATGGAAAGGCTGCCAACAAAACAGGGCAACACTGGAAAAACATGATGCATAAACAAAAATAACTTTAAAGCACAACTGTGCAAATACCCTCCTGGGTAACGAGATTAATGGTTGTTGTTCCCTCCTGGGGTTCTGGAAGCTGCTGATTGGGAACTGCTACCAGAAGAAATACTTTGGGTGTCTTCATCCTGTTGCTGGTTGCTTGACAGTTCTGGTGCTCTGGTGCGTGGCCTAGCACCGAGGGATGCCTCAGCTTGTTGGCGCTGATAGGCGACTACACGGGGACTCGGCAGCCAAGGGATCCCGAGGTCACTATCCCAAAGCGAACAGGATCCCTCCAATCCCCGAAGATGCCAAATCGTGCACGCCTGTTCCAGTCGTACCCTCCTCAGCAGGGACCTCCTCCACCTCCCCATCTCCGACAGGCCAGTGCCCCCAGCTGACTCTTCCAACTGCCCCATTTCGAGTTCCCGCAAGCCAGCCTCTGACAACGTGAATTTGGGGGGTAACCCAGTAGGATGTCCGGGGTATATACCTGGTGCCTCCTGGCGACATGGGTTCTGCTCCGGTGCAGGCATGGTGGCAGAGGGCGCCGCTCGGTGCATCACCGGGGACGGCGGTGGAGCTAATGGCGGTTCCGGATCTGCGGGGGTCTCTGTGGGGACCTGCGCAGCCGCGTCAGGTCCGGACGGGGGCTTCTCCTCCTCCGCTTCAGCTCCCTGTGCTGTGTATAACTCCTCCGGCGATAGCGGCAGCGAGGGAACAAGGTATGCTGCCGGTGGCATGGCAGCAGTTGCAGGATCCACAGGGTCCGCCTGGAAGAGGTTTGGTGCAGCAGCGGCGGTTACCGGTGTTGCGGGTACCGCAGGTGTAGGCCCCTCCTGGGCGCGCTGCCAGTTCAGCCTCCACAAGGCCTCCTGAATCAGTTGCAAACATTGGGTCAGCCGGGCAATTTCGTCCTCCAGCTGCTGACGGTTCATCTCTGATACGGGGTTGGAGCCTTCAGACATGGCGCCGGGGAGATCCGCTTTCCCCACGCTCCGCAGGCCTCCTCCCGTCTGTCTCCAAAATGGCGTTCTGGCGTTCTTCTTCCTGCCTCGGCCCCTTTCCCGCCACTGGCTTCTGCCCCTCCTTCTTGGGGTGGCGTCTTCTTCCAGCGCCTCCATACCAAGCCAGTATACGAACCCCTCGGGGGGTGGGCCATGTCGCTGTCACATAATAATTCAAGCAGGGGAGGCCCAAGACTGTTCGCGGTCTTTTCCTAGGACCTCCCATCTCGTCACGCCCTTCTTCTCCATTTTTAATGTTCATTTTACAGTCTATTAAATTGGGTCTTCTGCACATTCTCAAAAGTTTTAAGTCCAAGGCACACAGAACCCAATGGCATCGGGTCTCGTCATCCTGTTCGTGATGCCAAGTTTGGGTTGCCCTCCCAGGGCTGTGGGGTTACTCGGTACCGGGCCGGTATCAGCGGGTGGTGTGTCACAGCAGCGGTGACCGGGTCCGTGGCCCTGGGCGCCCAAGTAATGGCGGGCAATGCTTATGGTGGAATGTAGTTAATGGAATAGTTCGTGACGCCACCTGTGGTTGTTCGGCGAGATGTTAGGCCAACGCTGCAGACAGATTCTCTGGGACAGATGGTGTGGTGCAGCAGTGATGTTATAGCCCTCCACAGGCAGGGCTGTCGTCCCAGGGCACAATAGGTGAAGTGACACTTAGATGGTGTAGTGTCCGGCGCAGGGGATGCAGCAGTGCCAAGCAGACGGACGCAGGAAGGAATGGAGGACACCAGGACATATAGTTTCAAAGCTTTACTCACAGTCTGTAGTGCCCGCTTCCGTGCCGTGTCCTCCGGGTCAGGGACTCAGTCAACCTCCAGGCAAGATGGAATGCTCCCTTCCAACACTCCACCAACTTATGTACCTTTTCTGAACGTCTCCTCTATAGCGCCTTTAAGTGTGAAGATCTCCTAGTACTGAGTTACACTGGAGTTCCTCCTATCAGATGTTCCCAAGAACTCTACTTGTACGGCAGACAGCTGTAGCTGTTATGAGCTCATTTTCTGCTCCACCAGTTGAGAGTTCTTCTTCCGTTCTCCCTCTGGTGGTGACAGGAGGTAGTGAGGTTGGTTTAATTGGTAGTGATCTGCCACCTGGTGAGGAGGATAACGATTGGATCTCTGGAGTATCAGACTGGATATAAGACAGCCGACGCCCTATCCTGGTGCTGGTGATTCAGTCTCCTCAGGTCTTGGACTCAGCTCTGTTCCAGTCTTCTCAAGTTAAGTTTGTTTTTGCTAATGTTCACACTTGCTCTTGTTGGTCAATTCAGTTTTTTGTGTGGTCAGCCAGCCCGGCTGGGCTGTGCTGAATTTCCACTCTTATTTATCTGTATTTGCCAATTTGCTTTTTTTTGTCCCTTATTAGATTGGCCTCTTTTTGCTCTGTCTCAGAATATTTCAGAGTGCTGATATAGTGGGAGAAGTCTAGTGACTTCAGGGTTAATTTTGCTATCAGATGTGTTGGACATTATTTTTGGAAGGGTTTTTGGCAGATTGCAGACAGTGTCTTTCCTTTCCTGTCCTTTCTAGTTAGTTTGGCCCCATCGTTTGCTCAGCCTATTTTCCTGCCTTTGTATGTGTTTTCATCTTGTTACACCGTCAAAACATGTGGGGTGCTGTCTTTCCTTTGAGGTCTGATCTGGGGCAGTTAGTTTTCCTCTTTTCCTGCTTTAGGCTTATTTAGCTCTCCTGTTGTGATGAGTCGTCTAGGACCAACGTAGGAACGCTCCACGACTGCTGCTAGTTGCGTGGTTAGAATCAGGGATCTGCAGTCTGCATAGTCTCCAACCTCTCAGTTTTTCTGAGACTTAACTTGTGTTGTTTTTTTTTTCCTCGGCGACCCATTCGTAACATGTAGCCTGCTTCGGGGACTCCTTACTCCTGAGTCCCGGCTATCTATCCGTGTCGCTGTTGTGCCCCCAAGTCTTAGATGGGAGTAGTGCATTTACAGCCCAATACTCCACCGGTGTCTGCTGCAGAACCATTAGTGTCCATACAACCTCAGGGACCGGTGTTATGATTGAGTCACCGTAGGAGGCAAAAACAGAAATGCCAGCTAAGTCCAGAAAACCAGAGAAGTTGGCAGCTATCGGATTGCAGACCCCTGAACCTATCAACACAACTAGCAGTAGCCGTGGGGGGTTCCTACGATGCCCTAGACCCCTCGATCACAGCCGGAGAAATAGCTAGGCCTAAAGAAAGAAAGGGGAAAACTAAACTGCCCCAGAGCAGACCCCAAAGCAATAGGCAGCCCCCAACATATAATGACGGTGAAGCAAGATGAAAACACTAACACAGGCAGAAAGATAGACTGAGCAAAGACGGGGCCCAATCTAGCTAGATAGGAAAGGACAGGAAGGCTGCTGTCTGCAATCTGTGAAAAACCCTATGAAAATAAGAGCCAACAGACTGACAGTGAAAAAGGCCCTGAAGACGCTAGGCTTCAAAAAGCTATGTCAGTACTCAGGAATATTCTGAAGACAGAGCTACATGCAAAAGGAGATTCAGCTCACCCCAGCCGGAATGGCAGAATCCAGAAAAGCAGGGAAAACAAAAATAAAACACTAATGCAAACAGGCAAAGCAGAAAAACTTAGCTTAGAGGAGCAGGAATCAGACTGGTGTCCTAGAAGTCCACAGAGAAATCACCCGCAGGGCAGAAGGGCGTCGGCAGCCTTATATCCAGTCCGTGACTCCACTCAGCCAGTCATCCTCATCAGGTTCAGGTTCCTGATAATCAGGCTCATTACCTTCCTTCACCAGAATAGGGAGTTCACCAGACCTCAGTGACGAAGGGGAAAATGAACTCACAACAGTACCTCCCCCTTGAGGAGGGGTCACCGAACCCTCAACCACGCCACCAGGGCGATCAGGGTGAGCCCGATGAAAGGCACGCACCAATCTTTTGGCATGAATATCAGAGGCAGAGACCCAGGAATTATCCTCCTGACCATAACCCTTCCACTTAACCAAATACTGGAGTCTCCGTCTAGCCAGACAGGAATCCAGTATTTTCTCTACCTCATATTCCATGTTACCTTCAACCAATACAGGGTCCGGAGGTGCCACCCCAGGAACAACTGGTTCAACAAACCTCTTCAACAAGGACTTATGGAACACATTATGGATTTTAAATGTGACAGGAAGAGCCAAACGGAAAGAGACCGGATTAATAATCTCCAAAATCTTGTAAGGTCCAATAAATTAGGCTTAAACTTAGGAGAAGCCACCTTCATAGCAATATTTTTTGATGATAACCACACCATATCACCAATCTTAAACTGGAGACCAATGGTCCTATGTCGATTGGAAAACAGCTGGGCCTTTTCCTGGGAGAGAGATAACTTATCCACTACTTGGTCCCAGATCTGGTGCATTCTCTCCACCACAGTGTCAACACCTGGGCAGGCAGAAGGCTCCACCTGCCCTGAAGAAAATCGAGGATGAAACCCAAAGTTACAAAAAAATGGTGACATCAAAGTGGCAGAACTAGCTCTATTATTTAAAGCAAATTCGGCCAAGGGCAAAAATGAAACCCAATCATCCTGATCAGCGGAAATAAAACATATCAAATACGACTCCAAGGTCTGGTTTGTTCTCTCTGTCTGCCCATTGGTCTGAGGGTGAAAAACAGAAGAGAAGGACAACTGAATTCCCAGCTTGGAACAGAAAGTCCTCCAAAATCTAGACACAAACTGAACTCCTCTGTCAGATACAATGTTCTCGGGAATCCCGTGTAAGCGAACCACCTGTTGCAAAAACAGGGGCACCAACTCAGAGGAAGATGGCAACTTAGGGAGTGGTACAAGATGAACCATCTTAGAGAACCTATCACAAATCACCCAAATAAGGCCGGAGTCACACTGGCGAGGAATACGGGTGCGTGAGAGGCGCAAAAAGCACGCATTAGACACGGACCAATGATTCTCTATGGGGGCCCTCGCACCAGCCGTATATTTCTCATCCGTATTCTACGATCCGTGCCACTCGCAGCATGCTGCGATTGTCAGCGTACTACGGCCGTAATACGCCAATGCAAGTCTATGGGTGCGCAAAAAATACGGATTACACACGGACCACACGTGTGACCTGCGAGAAATACGCACCAGGTGTCTTTTAGCAAAGCCGGCAATTCAGTGCACGATACAGTAAACTCACACTGACAGGTTTAATAAAGAAATGAAAGAATAGATATAGACACATAGAATACATATATATATATATATATGCATTCTATGTGTCTATATCTATTCTTTCATTTCTTTATTAAAACTGTCATAGGGCTCCATTATATGTCCATTTTGCAAGCCTGCGAGAAAATCTCACCATAAGGATGCCATACGGATTACATACGGATGCTGACATGCGCAAAATACGCGACCACACCTTGATTACGGATGACATACGGAGCACTGTTTAGGGGTCTGTCATCCGTATTACGCATGTAAAATACTGACCGTATTTTACGCAGGTTAGTGTGACTCCAGCCTGACAGTCATTCTTTGAGAGACCGGCATATCAGAGATGAAATCCATTGAAATATGGGTCCATGGCCTCCTGGGGACAGGCAAAGGCATCAACAACCCACTAGAACGAGAACAAGATTTAGACCGGGAGCAAGTCCCACAGAACTGCACAAAATTCCTGACATCATGAGACAAGGTGGGCCACCAAAAAGAGCGACTCACCAGATCTCTAGTACCAAAAATACCTGGATGACCCGCCAATGCAGAGCAATGAACTTCAGACATCACTCTCTTCTTCCACTGGTCAGGAACATACAACTTTCCACTGGGACAACGCTCAGGTTTATCCTCCTGAAACTCTTGCAGAGCAAGTCTCAAATCGGGCGAGATGGCAGAAAGAACTACCCCTTCGCCTAAGATGGTAGTAGGCTTGGTCACTACAGGAGAATCAGCAAAGAAACTCCTAGAGAGGGCGTCTGCCTTGACATTCTTAGTTCCAGGAAGAAAAGAGACCACAAAATCAAAACGTGTAAAAAACAAGGCCCACCTAGCTTGTCTAGGGTTCAAGCGTTTAGCCGACTCTAGATAAATCAAATTCTTGTGGTCAGTGAGGACCACAACTTGATGTTTAGCTCCCTCCAACCAATGTCTCCACTCCTCAAATGCCCATTTCATGGCCAACAGTTCCCGATTCCCCACATCATAGTTACGTTCAGATGGAGAGAACTTTCGGGAAAAGAAAGCACAGGGATTCATTTTAGCTGTTACAGGATCCTTTTGGGACAAAACAGCTCCTGCACCAATCTCAGAAGCATCCACCTCTACCTGGAACGGAAGTGAGACATCAGGTTGCCGCAAAACCGGGGCGGAGGTAAATCTTCGCTTCAGCTCCTGAAAGGAAGCAACAGCCTCCGGAGACCAATTCAACACATCAGCACCCTTCTTAGTCAGATCAGTCAATGGCTTGGCAATACTAGAAAATTTTGCTATAAATTTCCGATAAAAATTAGCAAAACCCAAAAACTTCTGGAGGGCCTTCAAAGAAGTGGGCTGAACCCAATCATAAATGGCCTGTACCTTGGCCGGGTCCATTTCAATAGTTGACGGAGACAAAATAAATCCCAAAAATGAAATCCTCTGTACTCCAAAAAGGCATTTCGATCCTTTGACATACAGGGAATTCTCCCTCAAGATCCGGAACACAGTCCGAATATGTCCCACATGAGAATCCCAATCCTTGGAGAAGATCAAAATATCATCCAGATAGATAATCAAAAATTTATCGACAAAGTCTCGGAAAATATGGTTCATAAAGCACTTGAAGACATAAGGGGCATTAGTGAGCCCAAAAGGCATCACCAGGTACTCAAAATGTCCCTCCGGAGTATTAAACGCCGTCTTCCATTCATCCCCCTGCTTAATGCGGATAAGATTATACGCCCCCCTGAGGTCAAGCTTGGTAAACCAGCAAGCACCTCTCACTCTAGAGAATACATCCGAAATCAGGGGTAACGGATACTGATATTTAATAGTAATTTTATTGAGGGCACGATAATCAATACAAGGCCTTAAAGAACCATCCTTTTTGGCCACAAAAAAAAACCGGCACCTAAGGGTGAAGAGGATGGTCTAATATGACCTTTCTCCAACGCCTCCTTAATATAGGACCGCATAGCCTCGTGCTCGGGTACAGATAAATTGAAGAGCCGACCCTTGGGAAATTTACACCCCGGGCTTAGTTCAATTGCACAGTCATAACTCCTATGAGGAGGCAAGGACGCAGACTCATTCTCACTAAATACATCATAAAAGTCCGCCAAATAGTCAGGATAGTGTTGAGCTTTCCGATACCGCAAGTATCGGGTATCGGCCGATATTTGCCGTATTGGAATTCCGATACCGAGTACCGATACTTTTTTCGTATCGGATACCGGAATCGGAAGTCCAAAATGCAATGAGCCACTTTTGTGGCTCTGATTGGCTGCCGAAATGACGTCATCATGATGCGCTGTCTGTGCGCATCATGATGCGCCGTCAGTTCGGGCCTTCGGGGGGGCTGTGCCGACTGTCCGGGGGTCTGTGCCGGCCTGCCGGTGGTCTGTGCAGGCTCCGGGGGTCTGTGCCGGAATGCCGGGGGGGCTGTGCCGGCCTGCTGGTGGTCTGTGCAGGCTCCGGGGGGCTGTGCCGGCCTGCCGGTGGTCTGCGCCGGCCTGCCGGGGGGCTGTGCCGGCCTGCCGGAGGTCTGTGCAGGCTCTGGGGGGCTGTGCAGGCATCGTCCGATGGGACTACAAGTCCCATCGGGGGATGCCTGCTACCATGACAGTGATTGACACATTAGCCAATGATGGGACAGTATTATAACAGCAATGATACAGAGCTGCATCCTGAATGTATTATATATCTCTCCATATAGGTGTCGCTCTGAGTGGACAAACTAGGATCAATCGCTGGTATATACAACGAGGATGTGGAAACCACAAAGATGCGACCATAGATCCATATTGATAAGATTGCAAATTCTCTTTATTAAATCATGGACAAGATAAGACAAAAATGGGGAACATATGCGAAGAACAATCACAAAGTGCAATAGTGTAAATGCTGACACAGCAAGAACCTGCCCCAGTCAACCTGAGCTAACAAAAAAACGGGTTAATGTATATATTTGACTACTCCATACAAAGAGCAACATGTATTGGATCTAATTAGATCAAACACCAAATATGTCATATATAAAAAGGGGAAACAATGCCCATTATCTGTCGTAAATAATATATACATATATTGTCCCAAGGAGGTAGAAAAGAGGGTTAACAAAAAATTAATGCTGCTGCCCTCAGGCCATGTAAAACACAGCTTACATGTGTGAAAAAGAAAAGAGGGGGAAGATGGTACAGCAGATAATGTCTATACTGCACCAACGGGCAAGTAACCCGCCCTCAAGAGGTTAAAGAACCCCAGACACATTACCTCAAAGAAGCCTCAGGATGACCAGGCGGTACGCTCGTCTCCCCGACGCGCGTTTCGGAGCGATAAGCTCCTTCCTCAGGGGGCATGTAGTATATATAGTATATATGTAGTATGCATGTAGTATATATGTTGTATGTATGTTGCATGCATGTAGTATATATGTATTATGTATGTAGTATGTAGCATGTATGTAGTATGTAGCATGTATGTAGCATGTAGTATATATGTAGTATGTATGTTACATGTAGTATATATAGTATATATGTAGTATGCATGTTGCATGCATGTAGTATATATGTTGTATGTATGTTGCATGCATGTAGTATATATGTATTATGTATGTAGTATGTATGTAGCATGTATGTAGTATGTAGCATGTATGTAGTATGTAGCATGTATGTAGTATATATGTAGTATGCATGTTGTATGTATGTATGTAGCATGTATGTAGCATGTAAATTTTTTTTTTTTTTTTTTACATTCAACACATTAGTCGGATGATGGGACTACTACTGTCCCATCATTGGTTAATGTGTCAATCACTGTCATGGTAGCACAGACCACCGGCAGGCCGGCACAGCCCCCCCGGCAGGCCGGCACAGCCCCCCGGAGCCTGCACAGACCACCGGCAGGCCGGCACAGCCCCCCGGCAGGCCTGCACAGACCACCAGAGCCTGCACAGACCACCGGCAGGCCTGCACAGACCACCGGAGCCTGCACAGACCCCCCGGCAGGCCGGCACAGCCCCCCGAAAGGCCCGTACAGACCCCAGAGAGGCTGTACAAGGCAAAAGTAGGGTTTTTCTTATTCCGATACCGGAAGTCCCATTGACTTGAATGGGACTTCCGGTATCGGAATCGGCGATACCCGATATTTTTTTTAGATCGGCCGATACCATCCGATACGATACTTTTAAGTATCGGACGGTATCGCTCAACACTAAGTCAGGAACATCATGCGAATGAGGAGAGGTGGAAAAAACCGGAGCCTCACTAAAAGTACACCGACAACCCCAACTCACCACAGACACAGATTTCCAATCCAAAACTGGATTATGAATTTGCAACCAGGGAAACCCCAGAACAACGGCATCATGCAGACCATGCAACACCAAAAATCTGCAATTTTCTTGATGGTCTGGGGCGACCCGCATGACCACCTGGGTCCAAAACTGAGGTTTATTTTTAGCCAAAGGAGTAGCATCAATCCCCCTCAAAGGGATAGGCGTCTGCAGAGGTGTCATCGGAAATCCACAACGTTTAGCAAAATCCAAGTCCATTAAGTTTAGCGCTGCTCCCGAATCCACAAAAGCCTTGGCGGAAAATGTGGACAGGGAGCAGATCAGAGTAATTGCCAGAAGAAACTTAGGTTGAACACCACCAACAGAAAACGTGTGTGCAAAGCGTTTCTCTCGTTTAGGACAAACAGAAATAATATGCGAGGCATCTCCACAGAAAAAACACAGCTTATTACGCCTTCTGAACTCCTGACGTTGCGCCTTAGGCAAAACTCTATCACATTGCATAGGTTCAGACGTCTGTTCAACCGGTGGCAACACCTCTCGTGCAATCCTGCGTTCACATAAACGCCGATCAACCTGAATGGCTAATGACATAGAATCGTCCAGACCAGAGGGAACAGGAAATCCCACCATAGTATCTTTTACGGCTTCTGACAAACCCTTCCGAAAGAGAGCAGCCAAGGCATTATCATTCCAGGTAGTAAGGACCGCCCACTTTCGGAACTTTTGACAGCACAACTCTGCAGAATCTCGACCCTGGTTCAATGCCAACAGGGTCTTTTCAGCCTGATCAATAGCATTAGGTTCGTCATACAACAACCCCAAAGCTTGAAAGAATGCGTTCACATTAGTCAGAATAGGATCATCTGGTTTCAAAGAAAACGCCCAATCCTGGGGATCGCCACGCAGCAAAGAGATGACAATTTTAACCTGCTGCGCGGAGCTCCCTGATGAGTTAGGCTTCAAGGCAAAAAATAATTTACAATTATTTTTGAAACTCAAAAATTTAGATCGATCCCAAAAAATACATCAGGTGTAGGGATCTTTGGTTCAACAGCATGCGAACGAGCAAGGTAGGCGGAAATTCCCCGCACTTCCGCAGCGAGCTGCTCCACACGATCAGACAATTGCTTTATCTCCATTGAGAGAAAAAAAAAATTCCCCCTACGGCCTCAGAGATATAGAGGAAAGAATATACACACACTTTTTTTTTTTTTCAATGTGGTTTTGCTGAACTACTCTATTGTGTGGGGTGCGAGTGTTGAAGTGTGGTTAGGAGTTCCCACCTTACCTGTATGGTGGGGCACCACACCTTAGGAGAAGGTGCAGTACCTCTGTGGCGACTGAGCCTCAGGGGAGCCACATACCCCCCCATTAAACACAGCACATCTGCGGGCTGCAAGGCAAACAAAGTTGACAATACAGGAACATACAAAATTTTTGTAATGCTGAATAAACATTTCTTATACTAAACTTCCCAATGTGAGAGGCACTCATTCTTGAACGTTGCAAACAATTCTTAATTAACTATCTTAAATTATAAGTCAAAAGTGCAATTTTCCATAGAATACTCAATTCAAAGTGCTATTGTCTGTTACTCACTATCACTTCAGTATTTTTCATCAACACATTTCTTTTCATCTTTAGAGCACATTTTCTCCTCTCACTTAACTCTGAGTGACAACCGTAGTGCCATTTTCAATTCTTTATTAGTCTCTATCCAAATCTCTCATCTCTTTATTAAAACATTCTATATAAAAGCCATTTACTCTCATAAGACACATCATTATCAAATACTTCACATTAAAACGTTCAATAATTCTTGTAAGTGTTGGACACCGCTCCCAGCCGGGATCTCTTGCAGTGTCCTTTGATGAGGTAGACCTTATCTTCGCAAAGTGTCCTATGTAAAACCAAGAGAGGGCACCTAAAGAGGTGTGGGTCGCCCCCTCGCTGGCTTCACCCAGGGCTGTGGGATACTCAGCACCGGGCCAGTGTCAGGGGGATGATGTGTGTCACAGCAGCGGTGACCCAGTCCGTGGCCCTGGGCGCCCAATATCAATGGCGGTGATGTTTGTAGTGTAATTCATATGGAAAGTTCGTGACGCCACCCGTGGTGTTTGGCAAGTAAGATGGTAAGCCAATGCTGCTTGCAGATCCACTGGGACTGATGATGTGATGCAGCAAAGGTGGTATAGCTCCCCGTAGGTAGAGCTGTAGTCCCAGGGCAGTGTATAGGTGTGATGGATGAGCAGAGGCACCGAAGGGTGTAGATGTTAATACCCCAATGTGGCGGTGCTGATGCGGGAAGGAATGGAGGACACCAGAGCTTGCAGTTTCAAAGCTTTACTCACAGTTTGTAGTGCACACAGGTGCCTGCTTCGGTATCGTGTCCTCCGGGGCAGAGGCCCAGCCAACCTCCAGGCAAGATAGGACTCTCCCCACCAGCACCCTGCCAACATGTGCCTTCCTGAATGACTCCTCTATTGCGCCTTTTAGTATGAAGAGCTCCAGTACCATGGTTCTCTGAAGTTCCTCCCATCAGATGTTCCTAACAACTCTCACTTGTATGACAGACAGCTGTAGCCTGCTTCGGGGACTCCCTTCTCCTGAATCCCGGCTCTCTATCAGTTTGGTGTTGTGTCCCAAGTCTTTGATGGGAGTAGTGCATTTACAGCCAACTACTCCACCGGTGTTTGCTGCAGAACCATAAGTGTCCGTACAACCTCGGGGACCGGGCCCCGGCCTTGCACTGAGAACCTATAGGCAGGGTTCCTATCCAACCCACACCTCCTCTCTGTTCTCTCTCTCCTTCGTTCCGTACTTGTCTTTCTCTCTCTTATGGAAATGCAGGTTACAGTTCAACGTCTCTCCTTCTCTTTCCTTTCCCGTGCCAGCTCGCTCAGGTCACTGAGGCAGCTGCAGCACTCCTTCCTCCATCCCTTCTTCCAGGGATCCTCACTCAGTGGCTTCCTTCCCGACTGACCTTCTGTCAGACTGTCCCCCTAAAGGACTGACCTGTAATTCTATCATTCCCCTTCTTTTTATACTAACTCCACCCACCTCCTAGCACATCTCGTGTTACGAAGCAGGATCCCACGAAAGGTGCTCTGCTACACCCTGAGCCTAAAGCTACAATGTGGTCCTGCTGATCTATCCTGTGTGTGGGATGCAGGTGTTGGAGTGTGGCAAGGAGTTCCCACCTTACCTGGAAGGTGGGGCACTACACCTTAGGAGAAGGTGCAGTACCTCTGTGGCGACTGAGCCTCAGGGGCACCACATACCCCCCCGTTAAACACAGCACGTCCGCGGGCTGCAAGGAAACAAAGCATACAGCAAAGAAACATACAAAATTTTTATAATGAATAATAAACTTTTCTTATTCTAAACTTCCTAATATAGGAGGTACTCTTCTTGAACGTTACCAACAATCCTATCTAAAATTCTATGTTAAACAGTGCAATTATTTCTCAATTCCAAGTGCAATTCTTACTTTCAAAGTGCAATTCTCTGTAACACATTTCTTTATTACTTTTCTCTTATTCTGTCAGTTTACTCTCATTTTTCTCTCATTCTACTAGACGCAAGACACTGACCTCAAATACCTGGTCTGTCACCTGTCTCTATCAATTCTTTATTCACATTGCTCACTTCTATATCAGACATTCCTAATTCTCACTATATAAAAGCCATTTCTTAATTATCAACATTCTCATAAAACACATTATCAAATACTTTTTTTTTTTCGATAAAACATTGCAAAGATTCTTGTAAGTGCTGGACACTGCTCCCAGCCGGGATCTCTTGCAGTGTCCTTTGAGGTAGACATCATTCTTCGAAAAGTGTCCATGCAAAAAGCATCATCTTCGCAAAGTGTCTCTGTATGTAAAACCAAGAAAGTGCACCTAAAGAGGTGCAAACTATTTACAATAAAGTTTTGGATCAATCAGCGTCTATGATCTCCTCAGTTCCATTTCAAAAATAACGCTGCCAATCAAAACTAGGCAACATAATGAACAAAAAGGCACAACTAGTGCAACAAACCCTCCTGGGTAACGAGCTTGAAAAGGAAAAATCTTTTAATGGTGGTCCCCTCTTGGGGTTCTGGAACTATCTTCTGACGTGGTACTGGAAATGTCCTCATCCTGTTGCTGGCTGGCCAACCGCATGTACTCTGTTTCCCACAGGGAGACATAGGGACTAATTGGGGTAATCGAAAGGGCCATAGAAACATCCACCGCCGGTGGGGATGGCACATCCACTGTGGGCACCACCGCCAGTCCCTCGTCTGATTCCTCAGTGTCCATTGGGGTTTCCATCAGCGGTACCGCAGTCGGGGGTCGTCGTCGGAGGTCAACTGGGCCATTCCTATCCACAGGTGCCACTCCCAAAGCTAAGGTCATCCCCGGGGCAGTAATCATACCTGGCGGTTCCAACCGCGGGTCTAGCTCTGGTTGCGGGTAGTAAATGGCAGCTGCCGCAACCCCCGGAGTGACGGACGGGATGGACCGCAGTTGTACCCGAACCGGGGCCAGACCAGTCTCGGCAGGGATTGTTGGTGGAGTACGGCACAACCACGCCCGGTCCAGGCGGGGACGCGGTCCTGGGCCACCATTCTGCTCCAGCGCCCTCATGTATCTCCTCCGAACGGGACTCACCCAATGGCAGTATCGGGGGTGAGGTGGTAGCGGCCGCCGCTGGGGATGTATCAGCGGTCGCAGCCTCCGTGTGGGTGGCCTAGGGGCGAGTAATTCCTCCTCCCCCTGTTCTTCTGACTTCTCATCTCCTTTCATCATGGCGTTCTGGCGATCTTATTCCTGCCTCGGCCCCTTTCCCGCCACTGGCTTCTTCTGCCCCTCCTTCCGGGGGCGGCATCTTCTTCCAGCGCCTCCATACCAAGCCAGTATACAAACCCCTCGGGGGGTGGGCCATGTATCTGTCACATAGTAATTCAGGCAGGGCAGGCCCAATACTCTTCGCGGTCTTTTCTTAGGACCTCCTATCTCTTCACGCCCTTCTTCTCCACGCCAGCGGCCATTTCTAATGTCCATTTTACAGTCTATCAAATCAGGTCTTCTGCACATCTTCAAAAAGTCAGAGTCCAACAAATTTCAGGCACACAGAACCCGATGGTGTCGGGTCTCGTCATCCTGTTCGTGACGCCAAAATTGGGTTGTCCCCTCGCTGGCTTCACCCAGGGCTGTAGGGTACTCGGCACCGGGCCGGTGTCAGTGGGATGATGTGTGTCACAGCAGCGGTGACCCGGTCCGTGGCCCTGGGCGCCCAATATCAATGGCGGTGATGTTTGTAGTGTAATTTATATGGAAAGTTCGTGACGCCACCCGTGGTGTTTGGCAAGTAAGATGGTAAGCCAACGCTGCTTGCAGATCCACTGGGACTGACGATGTGATGCAGCAAAGGTGGTATAGCTCCCCACAGGTAGAGCTGTAGTCCCAGGGCAGTGTATAGGTGCGATGGATGAGTAGAGGCACCGAAGGGTGTAGATGTTAATACCCCAATGTGGCGGTGCTGATGCGGAAAGGAATGGAGGACACCAGAGCTTGCAGTTTCAAAGCTTTACTCACAGTTCATAGTTTACACAGGTGCCTGCTTCGGTACCGTGTCCTCCGGGGCAGAGGCCCAGCCAACCTCCAGGCAAGATAGGACTCTCCCCGCCAGCACCCCGCCAACATGTGCCTTCCTGAATGACTCCTCTATTGCGCCTTTTAGTATGAAGAGCTCCAGTACCGTGGTTCTCTGAAGTTCCTCCCGTCAGATGTTCCTAACAACTCTCACTTGTATGACAGACAGCTGTAGCCTGCTTCAGGGACTCCCTTCTCCTGAATCCCGGCTCTCTATCAGTTTGCTGTTGTGTCCCAAGTCTTTGATGGGAGTAGTGCATTTACAGCCAACTACTCCACCGGTGTCTGCTGCAGAACCATGTGTCCGTACAACCTCGGGGACCGGGCCCGGCCTTGCGCTGAGAACCTATAGGCAGGGTTCCCATCCAACCCACTCCTCATCTCTGTTCTCTCTCTCCTTCGTTCCGTACTTGTCTTTCTCTCTATTATGGAAATGCAGGTTACAGTTCTATGTCTCTCCTTCTCTTTCCTTTCCCGTGCCAGCTGGCTCAGGTCACTGAGGCAACTGCAGCACTCCTTCCTCCATCCCTTCTTCCAGGGATCCTCACTCAGTGGCTTCCTTCCCGACTGACCTTCTGTCAGACTGTCCCCCTAAGGGACTGACCTCCAGTCAGACTGTCCCCCTAAGGGACTGACCTGTAATTCTATCTTTCCCCTTCTTTTTATACTAACTCCATCCACATCCCAACACATCTCGTGTTACGAAGCAGGATCCCACGAAAGGTGCTCTGCTACACCCTGAGCCTAAAGCTACAATGTGGTCCTGCTGAACTATCCTGTGTGTGGGATGCAGGTGTTGGAGTGTGGCAAGGAGTTCCCACCTTACCTGGATGGTGGGGCACTACACCTTAGGAGAAGGTGCAGTACCTCTGTGGTGACTGAGCCTCAGGGGCACCACAGGTGCAACTATTTACAATTACAGTTCTGGACCAATCAGCGTTCATGATCTCTGCAGTTCAATGGAAAGGCTGCCAACAAAACAGGGCAACACTGGAAAAACATGATGCATAAGCAAAAATAACTTTAAAGCACAACTGTGCAAATACCCTCCTGGGTAACGAGATTAATGGTTGTTGTTCCCTCCTGGTGTTCTGGAAGCTGCTGATTGGGAACTGCTACCAGAAGAAATACTTTGGGTGTCTTCATCCTGTTGCTGGTTGCTTGACAGTTCTGGTGCTCTGGTGCGTGGCCTAGCACCGAGGGATGCCTCAGCTTGTTGGCGCTGATAGGCGACTACACGGGGACTCGGCAGCCAAGGGATCCTGAGGTCACTATCTCAAAGCGACCTGGATCCCTCCAATCCCCGAAGATGCCGAATCGTGCGCGCCTGTTCCAGTCATACCCTCCTCAGCAGGGACCTCCTCCACCTCCGCATCTCCGACAGGCCAGTGCCCCCAGCTGACTCTTGCAACTGCCCCATTTCGAGTTCCCACAAGCCAGCCTCTGACAACGTGAATTCGGGGGGTAACCTGTTATGAATGGGTCGCCGAGGAAAAAAAAACAACACAAGCTAAGTCCCAGAAAACCAGAGAGGTTGGTAACTATGCAAACTGCAAATCCCTGATTCTAACCACGCAATTAGCAGCAGTCGTGGAGCGTTCCTACGTTGGTCCTAGACGCCTCGTCACAACCGGAGAGCTACATAAGCCTAAAGCAGGAAAAAAGGAAAACTAACTGCCCCAGAGCAGACCCCAAAGGAAAGACAGCCCCCCACATGTATTGACGGTGAAACAAGATGAAAACACGCACAAAGGCAGGAAAATAGGCTGAGCAAACGATGGGGCCCGACTAACTAGAAAGGACAGGAAAGGAAAGACACTGTCTGCAATCTGCCAAAAGCCCTACCAAAAATAATGTCCAACACAACTGATAGCAAAATTAACCCTGAAGTCACTAGACTTCTCCCACTATATCAGCACTCTGACATATTTTGAGACAGAGCAAAAAGAGGCCAATCTAATAAGGGACAAAAAAAGGCAAATTGGCAAATACAGATGAATAAGAGTGGAAATTCAGCACAGCCCAGCCGGGCTGGCTGACCATACAAAAATCTGAATTGACCAACAAGAGCAAGTGTGAACATTAGCAAAAACAGACTTAACTTGAGAAGACTGGAACAGAGCTGAGTCCAAGACCTGAGAAGCAGACTAAATCACCAGTATCAGGATAGGGCGTCGGCTGTCTTATATCCAGTCTGACACTCCAGAGATCCAATCGTTATCTTCCTCATCAGGTGGCAGATCACTACCAATTAAACCAACCTCACTACCTCCTGTCACAACCAGAGGGAGAACGGAAGGAGAACTCTCAACTGGTGGAGCAGAAAATGAGCTGATAACAGTAACCCATTAGGAGGGCTGGGGTATATACCTGGTGCCTCCTGGCGACGTGGGTTCTGCTCCGGTGCATGCATGGTGGCAGTGGGCGCCGCTCGGTGCGTCACCGGGGACGGGGGTGGAGCTAATGGCGGTTCCGGATCTGCGGAGGTCTCTGTGGGGACCTGCGCAGCCGTGTTAGGTCCGGACGGGGACTTCTCCTCCTCCGCTTCAGCTCCCTGTGCTGTGTATAACTCCTCCAGCGGTAGCGGCAGTGAGGGAACAAGGTATGCTGCCGGTGGCATGGCAGCAGTTGCAGGCTCCACAGGGTCCACCTGGAAGAGGTCTGGTGCAGCAGCGGCGGATACTGGTGTCGCGGGTACCGCAGGTGTAGGCCCCTCCTGGGCGCGCTGCCAGTTCAGCCTCCACAAGGCCTCCTGCCTCAGTTGCAAACATTGGGTCAGTCGGGCAATTTCGTCCTCCAGCTGCTGACGGTTCATCTCCGATATGGGGTTGGAGCCTTCAGCCATGGCGCCGGGGAGATCCGCTTCCCCATACTCCGCAGGCCTCCTCCCGTTTCTCTCCAAAATGGCGTTCTGGCGTTTTTCTTCCTGCCTCAACCCCTTTCCAACCACTGGCTTCTGCCCCTCCTTCTTGGGGCGGCATCTTCTTCCAGCGCCTCCATACCAAGCCAGTATAAGAACCCCTCTGGGGGTGGGCCATGTCGCTGTCACATAGTAATTCAAGCAGGGGAGGCCCAAGACTTTTCGCGGTCTTTTCCTAGGACCTCCCATCTCGTCAAGCCCTTCTTCTCCACGCCAACGGCCATTTTTAATGTTCATTTTACAGTCTATTAAATTGGGTCGTCTGCACATTTTCAAAAGTTTTAAGTCCAAGGCACACAGAACCCGATGGTATCGGGTCTCGTCATCCTGTTTGTGATGCCAAGTTTGGGTCGCCCTCCCAGGGCTGCGGGGTTACTCGGTACCGGGCCGGTATCAGCGGGTGGTGTGTCACAACACCGGTCACCCGGTCCATGGCCCTGGGGCGCCCAAGTAATGGCGGGCAATGCTTATGGTGGAATGTAGTTAATGGAATAGTTCGTGATGCCACCTGTGGTGTTCGGCAAGTGAGATGTTAGGCCGACGCTGCAGACAGATCCTCTGGGACAGATGGTGTGGTGCAGCAGTGATGTTATAGCCCTCCACAGGCAGGGCTGTTGTCCCAGGGCAGAATAGGTGAAGTGACACTTAGATGGTGTAGTGTCCGGCGCAGGGGATGCAGCAGTGCCAAGCAGACGGACGCAAGAAGGAATGGAGGACACCAGGGCATGTAGTTCCAAAGCTTTACTCACAGTCTTTAGTGCCCACTTCCGTGCCGTGTCCTCCGGGTCTGGGACTCAGTCAACCTCCAGGCAAGATGGAATGCTCCCTTCCAACACTCCGCCAACTTATGTACCTTTTCTGAACATCTCCTCTATAGCGCCTTTAAGTGTGAAGATCTCCTAGTACTGAGTTACACTGGAGTTCCTCCTATCAGATGTTCCCAAGAACTCTACTTGTACGGCAGACAGCTGTAGCCAGCTTCGGGGACTCCTTACTCCTGAGTCCCGGCTCTCTATCCGTGTCGCTGTTGTGCCCCCAAGTCTTAGATGGGAGTAGTGCATTTACAGCCCACTACTCCACCGGTGTCTGCTGCAGAACCATTAATGTCCATACAACCTCCGGGACCGGGCCCCGGCCTTGTGCTTAGAACTACTAGGCAGGGTTCTCTACTAACCCACGTCCTCTGTGTTCCCTTTTCTCCTACGTTCCGTACTTGTCTTTCTTTCCTATGGAAGCTCAGGCTTCAGTTCAAAGTCTTTCTCCTTCTTTCCTTTCCCGTGCCAGCAGACCCGGGTCACTCAGGCCTGCTGCAGCACTCCTTCCTCCATCCTTCTTCCAGGGATCTCCTTCCCTCACTCCTCTCTGAGTGACTTCCTCTCACTGACTCTCCTTCAGACTGACCTCTAATCCTAAACCTTCCCACTCTTTTATGTATTCTCAACTGCACCCACCTCCCAGCACGTTTAGTGTTCCGAGCAGGGAACCACCAAAGGTGCTCTGCTTCTCTCTAAGCAAGGAGCCGCAATGTGGTTTTGCTGAACTACTCTATTGTGTGGGGTGCGAGTGTTGGAGTGTGGTTAGGAGTTCCCACCTTACCTGGATGGTGGGGCACCACACCTTAGAAGAAGGTGCAGTACCTCTGTGGCGACTGAGCCTCAGGGGCGCCACATGGTGATCCCCTTCAATAGCCTATACTTCTCTTTTGATTGTTTGGACACCACAATTGTGTAACATTTCTGGTGCAAGCACATAACGCATGTCTCATTGGTGCATCTTGTGCAGCCGCACAGGGGCCCAAGAGGTAATGGGGGTCATTTCTACCTCTAACATTGGTGCAATTGTGCATTATGATGAGCTATTGGACTGCAAAGGGCCAATAGACTGTTTTTGCACAGCGACCTTTTTCTGTCTCTCTCCATCTGTGGCATGACAGTTATCAGATCTGCCTAATTCATGGTATGTGGCATAGGCTTTTTTACGAATTTTTATGAATTAGGTGCAACCAACTCCAGTGCTCCCTTTTATTAAGATTGGTGTAAAAATTTCTGTTTTAATGAATTGATAAATTGGGTTCATGGTGTCCAAGATGTCCTCTTGTGGCCATTTGTAAGTTGCCTTGTTCTTGTAACTGGCATTTAGTGAAGCACAAGCATAAGTGCTCTTTGAGGTTGCCATTATGCTTTCTACACATTCTTTATTTTTTATTTTATTAAGAAAATCCTTTTTTACCCTTTTCCATAATATATTGGAGTGATATGTGAAGAGAAGACCTTTGTGACTGATACACTATTGCTGCAACAGCCAGGAATGGAGTATCCCATGATCAACTTAATGCAAAAATCAGCTAAGAAAATGAACTTGGCCTTGTGTTTTGGATTATTGTCATGTTGGAATGTCCAGGTATGTCCCATGCGCAGCAGTGCATGCTGATAACGTGCTGCATTCATCTTTCTTTCAACTTTGACCGTTACCTGTGCCTTTGTAGCTCACACATCCCTAAAACATCAGCTATCCACCTCCGTGTTTTACAGTAGGAATGGTGTTCCTTTCATCATAGGCCTTGTTGACCTCTCTGTAAATGTAACGTTCATGGTTGTGGCGAAAAAGTTCAATTTTGGTGTTATCACTCCAAATTACCTTGTTTGAGAAGATTTGAGGCTTGTCAGTGTGCTGGTTTGCGTACTGTAGGTGAGATACTTTGTGGCATTTGCGCAGTAATGGCTTTCTTCTGGTGACTCGACCATGGAGCCCATTTTTCTTCAAGTGCCTCCTTATTGTGCATCTTGAAACAGCCACACCACTAGTTTTCTGTTAATCACAGTTTGAACGCTGCTGACTGGCATTATCAATTCCTTGGATATCTTTTTGTATCGCTTTCCTGTTTTATACAGTTCACCTACCTTTTCCCGTAGATCCATTGACAATTCTTTTGCTTTTCCCATGACTCACAATCCAGAAATATCAGTGGCTGGATGAAAAATGCAAGAGTCTGTCTGGATCCCAGAAACTCACTCAGCTTTTATGCACACACACTGAGTACAAACAGTTATGAGGATGTTATCTTTAGAAGCCAGTCAAACCCATTTGTGTCAACTTCTGTGCATGTTATCAGGCCAAAATCACCAGGGTATGTAAACTTTTGATCAGGGTCATTTGGATGTTTTGGGTTGTCATTATGATTTAAAAAGAGAAAACACAGTAGTTTGACAATAAATGGTTTCACCCAACCACTAACCATGAGTGGAGAAAAAGTTTTGGTGTTATCATTCATATTCTCTGAAAAAAGGCCAAGAAAGCAAAAATTCTGCCGGCGCATGAAAACTTTTGACCACAACTGTAGAAATAACAGGGGCAGACATAGGCCTGAACCATGAGGAACCGTGGTAATAAGAGGATGTGTAACTGGGCCCAAGGCGGTTGTCGTGTGAGTGGGCCGCCTTTTCCACGCTGGGGCCAGTTACTGAAAATTGAGTAGTTTGGGTGTGCATGTGTAACAAGGGCGACGGGGGTGGTAGTCCTGATCAACTTCACCCACAAAACACAGTCCATGAACACCCCGGCCCCTTTTACATGAAACATAGGAAGGACACAGCTTTCCCCATGGGTTACCTTTTCTTCTCAGCCACCGTAGTCCAGGCAAACAAAATTCAGGGCCACAGCTGCGATCCAACAGGGATAACTTTTATTTTAGGTTTTTTATAACATAAACGAAGTAGAAAAGGTAGTAGAAAAGAATATTGTAGAAACTTCCTTCTCTTTCCCTATTCTCATTTTTGGCCGTCTCAGTTTCAGCCACAGCAGCAGCCACAATAGCAGCCACAGTTTACAAGCAGAGGTAATGATGACTCTCTCACTGGAATCTGGATGCTTGTAATCCCTTCGGCGGGGTAAACCTGCACAGTCCTGTGCCCACCTCACTGTCACTGGTTCCCGAAACAGCAGAATTTGTCCCCATCTGGGGTCTGGCAATGTCCCGGTCGTGGTTGCGTGTCTCCCCTGGGCAGACGTGCCAGGGTTCTGCTCTCGCAGCAGCTTCCTGCCGCCCTTTTTCTGTCTGTTAGCTCAGTCCGCAAAATTAACCCTTCACTATCCCTAAGCTAATATACTACACATATAAAAGGCATTACAAACACAGCATATTAATACATATAAGTGGTACACAACATTAACACAGACATTATTAAATGAGTACACCATCTGGGTACCGCAGTAAAGGCACAGGGGAGAGAAGGAGCACAATGGGGTTCTCCGCCACCCCCTTATACATGTACAACATTACTATAGATTATGATACTTCCACCTTCTATTCTGATACACTTAGCGCAGTACCATTCCATTTAATCCTTTCAATCAGGAAGCCAAACCAGCTTTTACAAATAATGTAATTTTTATGCATGGCCAAACTGGTTAATAGGGAGTAACAGGTTATACATCCTCCTTCGCAATGCATACAATACAACGGTTCCTTTTTGCCCCCAGCAACAGGTACAGCAAAGGTATGAAGAGACATTTAGAGTGCCTGCATTTTCATAGTTATAGGCTTATACAAGTCCAGGTGTGAGTGTCGCTATGACCCTTTTCCCTGTTTCTTTGCTTAATCTAGTCCCAGGCGCTGCTTGTAGAGTCGTTGCTCCCCGTATCAGGACCCACAGCAGGGTGCTACGTTTTTCCTTTAAAGGTCCCCTTTTCTGCTATACAGTACAATTCCCGGACTTCTAAGCCTTTCTCTTGCCTGTATGTCCTGCCGCCTCAGTAACTGGTCCCTTTTCATGCTGTGCCTTGTATATTCCACCACTGATCCACCTATGCTCTCCCTTTCACTTCCTCTCCAACACACTAAACACTAACTTACTGTATCCCTAAAAACTCCCCCGTAGGATTCTGCCTTTCTCCAGGGACTGGCCTTACAGTTAACCCTGCGGGATGCTGACACAGACCACAGCCATGGGGATACTTTTTGTAATAATTATCAATATAACACAGCATATTTTCAAAATTAACTTCAATCATGTCTTAAGGACCTAATGGCTAGTCCATCCCCTTACATCTCCCCCTACTTTAAATATCGTTGTCCCTGACCGCACCGGTATCTGAAACACAAAAATCTTTAAAGAACACCAAGCAACATTAAAATTATTTGCTTCTCCAGCAGATTGACATCTTTTTGTCTTTGAATCGTCAATATCCTGGTCCCACTGGGTTGGAACACTGGAACAGAATATTCTAGTCCTTTCAACAGGGGGAACTGGGTCCAACAACAGCAACAGGCTGATTTAACCTTGAAAGAACCATCTCACCGCGAACTCTACTGACACCTAAATTCCTTTGGGTCTGGCATAACAGCTTGTTCACCTCTTTACTAATGATTAGCGGAATAAGAGCCATCAAAAGATACAGTGTAGGAGTTGTCAGTGAAGTAGGAGGAGAATCAAGAGAGAGCAGTTTCTTTGTGGCCTATAGAGTGGAGCATAGTGAAGAGGAGCTGGTGATCCACAGTGTCGAGTGCAGCAGAAAGATCCAGAAAAATCATCAGGAAGTGTTGACCATTAGATTTTGCAGTTAGTAAATTGCTAGACTCTAGTAGGTGTAAAGCGGTGTTAAGCGGTGTCATAATAAGCTTAACCTTGCTTGAGATGTGCAGTGAACGATCAGATTAGTGCACTGGTTGTGGCCAAGAATCACGACCCCACGAGTCTTTTGTACCATTTTGTGCATTGATTTTGGGTTCTTCAGAACATCTTGTAATAAACCTAAAACCAAAAGACGGATTAAGACCAGCAAAAAATAATTATTAAATAGCAAATAAAAATGTAAAAAGGTATATAAAAATTCACCAGACAGGGATTTACGTTTGCTATAAATAATGCCTTTATTGAAAATTTTTGGCAACAAAATGTGCTAAAAAAGGTGCAGCACACAGTAAAATACAAGAAGTAATATATTAAATAATAAAATAAAACATTAAATGCAGGACAATATTAATATTTCATACGGATTACAAATATATATATCCAAAATATCCACATACATATATTATTATTTAACCCTACAATATACAGTCATATGTAAAAGTTTGGGCACCCCTATTAATATTAACCTTTTTTCTTTATAACAATTTTGGTTTTTGCAACAGGTATTTCAGTTTCATATATCTAATAACTGATGGACTCAGTTATATTTCTGGATTCAAATGAGGTTTATTGTACTAACAGAAAATGTGCAATCTGCATTTAAACAAAATTTGACCGGTGCAAAAGTATGGGCACCCTTATCATTTTCTTGATTTGAACACTCCTAACTACTTTTTACTGACTTCCTGAAGCACTAAATTGGTTTTGTAACCTCATTGAGCTTTGAACTTCATAGCCAGGTGTATCAAATCATGAGAAAAGGTATTTAAAGTGGCCACTTGCAAGTAGTTCTCCTATTTGATTCTCCTATGAAGAGTGGCATCATGGGCTCCTCAAAACAACTCTCAAATGATCTGAAAACAAAGATTATTCAACATAGCTTTTCAGGGGAAGGATACAAAAAGTTGTCTCTGAGATTTAACCTGTCAGTTTCCACTGTGAGAAACATAGTAAGGAAATGGAAGAACACAGGTACAGTTCTTGTTAAGCCCAGAAGTGGCAGGCCAAGAAAAATATCAGAAAGGCAGAGAAGAAGAATGGTGAGAACAGTCAAGGACAATCCACAGACCACCTCCAAAGACCTGCAGCATCATCTTGCTGCAGATGGTGTCACTGTGCATCGGTCAACAATACAGCGCACTTTGCACAAGGAGAAGCTGTATGGGAGAGTGATGCGAAAGAAGCCGTTTCTGCAAGCACGCCACAAACAGAGTCGTCTGAGGTATGCAAAAGCACATTTGGACAAGCCAGTTACATTTTGGAAGAAGGTCCTGTGAACTGATGAAACAAAGATTGAGTTGTTTGGTCATACAAAAAGGCGTTATGCATGCACTGTATTGTTGACCGATGCACAGTGACACCATCTGCAGCAAGATGATGCTGCAGGTCTTTGGAGGTGGTCTGTGGATTGTCCTTGACTGTTCTCACCATTCTTCTTCTCTGCCTTTCTGATATTTTTCTTGGCCTGCCACTTCTGGGCTTAACAAGAACTGTACCTGTGTTCTTCCATTTCCTTACTATGTTCCTCACAGTGGAAACTGACTGGTTAAATCTCTGAGACAACTTTTTGTATCCTTCCCCTGAAAAGCTATGTTGAATAATCTTTGTTTTCAGATCATTTGAGAGTTGTTTTGAGGAGCCAATGATGCCACTCTTCATAGGAGAATCAAATAGGAGAACTACTTGCAAGTGGCCACCTTAAATACCTTTTCTCATGATTTGATACACCTGGCTATGAAGTTCAAAGCTCAATGATGTTACAAAACCAATTTAGTGCTTCAGGAAGTCAGTAAAAAGTAGTTAGGAGTGTTCAAATCAAGAAAATGATAAGAGTGCCCATACTTTTGCACCGGTCAAATTTTGTTTAAATGCAGATTGCACATTTTCTGTTAGTACAATAAACCTCATTTGAATCCAGAAATATAACTGAGTCCATCAGTTATTAGATATATGAAACTGAAATACCTGTTGCAAAAACCAAAATTGTTATAAAGAAAAAAGGTTAATATTAATAGGGGTGCCCAAACTTTTACATATGACTGTATAATTGAAAATGCTGATTAAGCTAAAAAATTATTATATAAAAATATCAATAAATATAAGCCATACTATAGCTCCTAGTAGCTAAATCAAATATTATACCTATAAAGTATAAAAATATGGCTAAAATATTAGTGAGTCAAACAATTAATAGCAGCTGTTTAAAATAAGAGCATATGTATCTTAATAATAAATACACCACAATAGATATAAATAAACAGTATTGATCTGTCCCAGCAGCTGAATCTGATCAAAATGCCTACAAGGCATAAGGGTAAGGCTCCAATAACATGGGTATAAACAGCATGTAAAATTACCTAAAGCAGGGTGACGGTCCTGTAAGAGTGTGGCTACACGCCCCGACGCGCGTTTCGGAAGACTCCTTCGTCAGGGGGTGACTTATCTCTAAACCGGAAGGTTTATATATACCGAATGACCAATGAACTCCAATCACGGCATATCTGTGGCGCATGCGCGGTCAAAGGAAACCCGAAGGACCTGTGGTGCATGGCATCATGTGACTGATTACGTCAGGATCAGGTGACCCGACGCTCAGACACATAGAGACTTCAACGGCGAAGGAGCTCAGGCCCTCAGACAATGCATGCGCTCATCCTGAATGGGTACATGAGATACAGGGACACCCCAATAAAAAATGTGAAACAAATATCTCCCACGAACAAGGAATATGTGTATAATTTTGAGAGATGATATACACTTATATAGAAAACCTCCAATAATCGATGCATGTTAAACAAATATATCAAAAATATAACAATATATATATATAAGAGACCCATTCAGCAATATATAATAATATATGGATATATACACACATGCAACATAAAATATTAACACATCGAAATAAACATACAATAAATAAATAATATATACTTATAAGCTATTCTTATAAGCCAAATACATTAATTATATGCCATAATTCTATGGACAAATAAACTGTCAATCTAGCGTAAACACAAAAAATAATAATAATAACATGCATTGCTGCACAATAAACTGTCCATCCAATGTAAGCATAATATACAATATCATGCATTACTGCGCAATACATATTAATAATAATAATAAATGTTACACTAGATTGACAGTTTATTTGATATCAGCCTGATGAAGGGACATAAGCAGTCCTGAAAGCTTGCTTTGTAACAACATTCACTATTATTTGTTAGCCATTAAAAGGTATCATACCCACAAGATTCCTATTTTGTTTCTCTCACTGAGAGCACTTTATATATTTTTTTCTACTGGCTAACACGGTACCAAACCACTTTTTTCGTTTTGACCATAGAATAATACATTTTTACATTTTTATTTGCTATTTAATAATTATTTTTTGCTGCTCTTAATCAGTCTTCTGGTTTTAGGTTTATTAATCAGAGTGGTCTCCATTCTTTCTCTTTTAGGGTGGGCGTATAGAATTAATTTTATATATTTAACCCTATTTGTGTAAATATGTATTTTGTATTGCATTGAATTTTGGGGTAATTTATTATAATGTTTTTAGTACGTTTTTCCTAATATTTGGGTTTCTAGAAGATCTTGTAATGTAGCAGCAGACTCTGAACATCTAGTGGTCATTCGGTGCCGAAGAGAACACTCAAAGCAGGGGTGGACATATAGCCGATGCAGTTGCAGAGGTGGAGGGGAGACCTTGCAGGGCGGTAATACTGAGGGCAATCTGGTCTGTTGATCGGAGCCCCAGGCTCTTCAGGAGCCCATGGCCAGATTGCCCTCATAGTATTTGGCAGGCAGGGAGCGATTCCTTCAGCTCCGCTACATCCTCAGCTTCCTGCTCTGCGCTTTCTCTCTGACACAGGCGCACTCAGCTTGATGATGTCAGCATGCAGCGCATGACTGTGTTAGAGAGAAAATTGCTGGAGCAAAAAAAGAAGCAGCAGTGCCTCAGGGGAATGGACGTAGAGGTGAGTGTGCTTTTGTTTTGTTCAATGCACTGGCGAGAGGACAATGAGGGTGATGGGGTGTGTGGGAGAGGACAATGATAGGATGTGTGGGAGATGGCAATAATGGGATGTGTGGGAGATATCAATGATGGAGTATGAGGGAGAGGGCAATGATGGGATATGAGGGAGAGAACAATGATGTCATGTGGAGGAGAGGACAGTGATGGATGTGAAGGCGAGAACAGTGATACAATGTGTGGGGGAGGACAATGATGGAATGTGTGGGAGGGGACAATGGGATGTGTGGGATAGGGCATTGACAGGATTTGTGGGAGAGGGCAATGATGGGATGTGTGGGAGAGGGCAATGATGGGATGTGAGGGAGAAAACAATGATGGGATGTGAAGAGGACAATTATGGGATGTGTGGGAGAGGACAATGATAGGATTTGTGGGAGAGGGCAATGATGGGATTTGTTGGAGAGGGCAATGATGGGATGTGAGGGAGAAAATGATGGGATGTGGAGGAGAGGACAGTTATGGGATGTGTGGGAGAGGACAATGATGGGATTTGTGGGTGAAGGCAATGGTGGGATGTGTGGGAGATGGCAATGATGGGATGTGTGGGAGAGTGCAATGATGGGATGTGAGGGAGAAGACAATGATGGGATGGGGAGGGGAGGACAATGATGGGATGTGTGGGAGAGGACAATAATGGAATGGGTGGGAGAGGGCAATCATGGGATGTGTGAGAGAGGGCAATCATGGGATGTGAGAGAGAGAATAAAAATGGGATGTGGAGTAGAAGACAATGATAGATGTGGAGGAGAGAACAGTGATATGATGTGTGGGGGAGGACGATGATGGGATGTGTAGGAGAGGACAATGATGTGATGTGTTGGATAGGGCAATGATGGGATGTGTGGGAGAGGACAATGATGGGCTGTGTTTGGGAAGGGCAATAATGGGATGTGTGGTAAAGGGCAATATTAGGATGTGTGGGAGAGGGCAATGATGGGATGTAAGGAAGAGTACAATGATAGGATGTGGAGAAGAGGGATGATGGGATGTGAGAGGTCCCCTGCTCAAGAACGCTCATGTGCAGGTCCGTCTGAAGTTTGCCAATGAACACCTGGATGATTCTGTGAGTGATTGGGAGAAGGTACTGTGGTCAGATGAGTCAAAAATTGAGCTTTTTGGCATTAATTCAACTCGCCGTGTTTGGACGAAGAGAAATGCTGCCTATGACCCAAAGAACACCGTCCCCACTGTCAAGCATGGAGGTGGAAACATTATGTTTTGGGGGTGTTTCCCTGCTAAGGGCACAGCACTACTTGACCGCATCAATGGAAGAATTGATGGAGCCATGTACCATAAAATCCTGAGTGACAACTGTCACGCCGCTGCTGCCGCGGTCCCCGCCAGCTCCCACACCGCTGCTCCAGCCGTCCCGGTCACTCCCGGCTCCCACACCGCTGCCGCGCCCGCCTCGGTCCTCATCACGGTTCTCCGCCCCCCGGCAAACTTACCCAGCACACACTTCCGTTCTGTCTCCTGCGCTCCGACGGGCGCGCGCTCCTGCCTGGCTTCCTGCTCCTCGGGTGAGCGCTCCCACTGTGCTCAGGAGCGCATGCGCTCTCCATTCCCCCTGAAGGCACGCGTTCTCCTCTCTCTGCTCTGGGAGGTGGTCATGACCCGGAAGTTCCAGGCACATTCCCTATATCAGGCCGCCTCTTCCTCCTGGCAGTGCCTGATGATCACTTGTGCCCAGCTAGTGATTCTGGCCTCTCGTCCCACTGTGCGTTCCTCTGCCTGCGACCCCTGCTCTCCTGCCTATACCTTACCCGTGCTCTCCGTTGTTCTCTCTTCTAGGTCCTGATAGCCCGGGGCTCCACTCCATCCTGTTCTGTCTCCCAGCTGTGTCCTCCAGTCAGTGTCCGGTCACTGCCGTTTTGCCGTGACTCGAGTCCTGTCCGCCATCCGTGTTCCTGTCCTGGGGAGATCCCCCGCCAGTCTCTTCGGCCTCCTGTCGTGATTCCTGTGTCCTTCCCTGGGTACCAGCTGTCGTGGTGATAGTTACCCGCGGGTCTGCCCCTAACACTCCCTGTATAGGGGGTGGTCCACCTGGTCAGCTCGCCCGTGGGAGGTTCATTGCCACGGTCCAGCGGGTCCACTCCGGGAGTACCTCCTAAAGTCTCACAACAACCTCCTTTCCTTCGCGAAGACATTAAAAATGGTCCGTGGCTGGGTCTTCCAGCAAGACAATGACCCAAAATTATTTCTTTCACTATATATAAGTAAGTGCCTTACGAAAGTATTTGGCCCCCTGGAACTTTTCAACCTTTTCCCACATCATGCTTCAAGCATAAAGATGCCAAATGTAAATTTTTGGTGAAGAATCAACAACAAGTGGGACACAATTGTGAAGTTGAATGAAATTTATTGGTTATTTTAAATTTTTGTGGAAATTCAAAAACTGAAAAGTGGGGCGTGCAATATTATTCGACCCCTTTACTTTCAGTGCAGAAAACTCACTCCAGAAGTTCATTGTGGATCTCTGAATTCTCCCCAATAAAGAATATTCAATCATCCTATCACAGGAAGTGACACACAGGGAAGTGTTGGCAGGCTTCCATTAAGCTACTGAGAGCCTCCATTAACACATACACGCCTCCACTGAGTTTCATATATTGTTTGAAATATCATGGGCAATTAACATGGAAATGCAGCTGGTGTTGGACCAGGACCGGCCTGAGCTTTGTGACCCCAGGAACACAAGATATCAAAACAAAAATAAGAAGAATGCGGCCTGAACATATACTGTATTTGACACTAATTATATCCCCAATATGAGGATAGTTCAACTGATGTTCCAATGAGGCCCCTTGAAGAAGGAAAACCACACCGAAACGTGCGTTGGGGATCGGGCCTCCTGCTTCCACCTCTTAATCATGACGGGTAACGATTTATTTAGTCATCTTATTCATTTGAAACGTCACTGTATGACTATGTAGCCTCAGTTTTAACTAACTTCCTAGGATAAGGGCTTTTTTTCACGGCTGCTTATGCTCTCTATGGGTCTGACCAACCACTGGTACTGTTTAGGACCAATACAACTTTGTGCACAGGTCTGGGGCATTTTTCAATTCTGGTGGTCAGTACACTGGAGGAGCCTAGGCATCTTACTTTATTTACCCTATCCTTAGGATATATCGGCACTTTTGAATTCTCTTTTTTGCCCTAAAAAAAGACTAACCTAAATCTGTGACTCTTCACTATATGCCCAACATGTCTTAATGTGGAAACAGGGCGCCCATGTTACGATCTAGGGTATTTAGGTCACCTTATGATGCTCATCTACTTCTGATAATTGTTTCTGCTCACACCTACTCTATATATATGTTTTCTTGCATATTTATGAAATTTTTATGTCATTTTTGTAATAAATAAACGTTACTATTTTTCTATACTAGCATAGACTCTGTTCCTCTCCTTTTTTCATTACAATTTGAGTCGCTGCTATAATGCATCTTTTGTTTAAAAAGGGTGATATTTGCACCACTATTGGATAGCCAATTATGATTTGGAGACTTGTATTTATGTTCAAATGAGGTTTAGTAAGTATATTTTTGATTGTTGATTGTACTATTTTAATTTTTGTGTGACATCAAAATGCCACATGCAAAAGCATGTTTCATGTGTGTCTTTAAACTTTTTCCCTTTTTGTGCCCTTCATGAACTTTTCGATTTTAAAACTAGCTGTTAATTCCATTGCAGTGAATGATGTCACAAGAAAATGGAGAAGCTGCCATAACCAGTAGAGGGAAACTGCAGCATCGAAGGAAAAGTGTACTCTATCTGTACATGGATCGGTTAGGGTGTGTGCCCATGCTGCGGATCCGCAGCGGTTTTGGTCCTGCGGATCCGCAGCAGTTTCTGCTGCGTTGTACAGTACCATAATATCCTATGGGAAATGGAAACCGCAGTGCAGACAGTGCGGATTTTTCCGCGCGGATTTGCTGCGGTTTCTAATCCGCAAAAAGAATTGACATGTCAATTGTTTCTGCGGATTCCGCAGCGGTTTACCATCTCCTCCATTGTAGAGGTGATAAACCGCAGGCTAATCCGCAGATAAACCGCAGGTCTTTTGACCTGCGTATTTACCTGCGGATTTTGCTAAATCCGCGCGGATCAATCCGCAGCAGAATCCGCAGCATGTGCACGTACCCTTAAACTTCCTAGCACCAATTATGGATTTAAGACCGTAAGTTCCAAGCTGTGTTTTTTCGGGGGGTTACTTTATAGTTTTCATTTTTTGTATATTAAAGGACTGAAAGCAACTTACGTGATCGTGATTCAGTATCTGAGTCTGAGGTTGTGGCACCACAAAAGGAGACACCTTGACCATCAGGCGAACCGTAGGTAGCCACTGAGCAAGAGGAGCATGGCCGAAGAAGTAGCCCCTCTTTGCCCCTTGATACATCCCCACAAAGAGCACCCATACCCTCACAACTCAGGGAAAGGATGGAGGCCCTTACCAATCCACCGCGGCGCAAGATAAATAGTAGAGTGATCAACTATCTTGCATCGTGAATGATGATGGTGAGGAGATGTTTTGTCAGAGTCTGGCACAACATTTGAGCCAAATTCCTACAGAAATCCATATACAAACCAAAGCAGCAATTCTGCACCTCATTGATGCTGCTTTACCATTCAGTGACCCCTAAGATTTATTTGACTATATCGAAACCAGGCACTAGAGACATGGCCACACAGGAACTGGCCAGGCAGCAACATGTCTGCACACGCCCTACCACCTCCAGCATCAGGACCACCACCAAAATCTTGTGGCCTACATGCTTACCATGCTGCACAATCAGAGCAGCAACCTTTTTCAGGGCCAGGAGAAAGATAATATCATGGTTCCTCCAGACATATTGTCAATCGAAGGCAAAGATGCTCCTTGGTACCACACCAGGATCCTGACTTTGGACCTACTGGTCATTAAACCTATGGCCACCCCCCAAAACACCCATACCACCCTCCTGACAACTCACCGCCAGCCATGTTGCCAAATGTAGTCACCCCTCATCGATTTACCCAACCTAATCCATCTGCCAGTCCTCCCTCCACCTCCCAATTACCTCCATAATTTTATAATTGGTAAACGTATTGTATATATCATTGTTACCTTTTTTTGGTATTTTATTTGATGTGTAAGCAAACATTTTGCCTGAGTTAAGGCTTTAAGTTAATATCTTGTAAATACACTCAGTATACAGGGCAGGAGAAGTGGTACTGTGCAGTATTTATGTACAGGACAGAAGTGATAGTTTTTATACTGTCATGTAAACCAGTGATACTGAATTACACCCAGTTTATAGGACAGAAGTGGTACTGTGCAGTGTGTGTGTATATATATATATATATGCTGAAGAGCCCGGCGTTGCCTGGGCCTAGTAACCAACTGTGGTTAGTTATAACAAATTATAATTATTATATTGCACATACAAACATTTCACATCATATATTCAACACTACAGATTTGCAACACATTAACTAACGATTACCCAAGTATTGATAGTATTTTATTTTCAATTCATTCAAGAGGCTTTTGATAAACAACATGTGTATCTGTGTATCTAACCCTATCCTGTGTGATAATGTCTGCTGAGCTGTGTATCTATTCCTCTCCTGGGTGATACTTTCTGCTGAGCTGTGTATTTAATCCTATCGTGTGTTACTGACTGCTCAGCCGTGTATCTAATCCTATCCTGTGTGATACTGCTGAGCAGTGTATCTAATCCTATCCTGTGTGATACTGACTGCTGAGCAGCGTATCTAATCCTATCCTGTGTGATACCGTCTGCTGAGCCATGTATCTAATCCTATCCTGTGTGATACTGACTGCTGAGCCGTGTACCTAATCCTATTGTGGCGCCCCTGAGGGTACAGTCGCCACAGAGGTACTGCACCTCCTCCTGATGTGTGGTACCTCACCAGGTAAGGTGGAGACTCCTGACCACGCTCCAACACCTGCATCCCACACAACACAGTAGTGTAGCAAAGCACCCTTTGGTCGCTCCCTGCTTGGAACACAAAGCGTGCTGGGAGGCGGGTGGAGTTTAGTTAGCATCAAAAGAGCGGGAAGAGTTTAGGATTTAGTCAGTTAGTGGTCAGTCTGTGAGAGAAGCTCCCCTGAGAGGGATGGATTGAAGGAAGTGCTGCAGCCGATCTGAGTGACCTGGGTCCGCTGGCACAGGAAAGGAACATTGATAGAAAGCCTGACTCTCTCCATAAGAAAGAAGGATTTGTACGGAACGTGAGGAGAGGAGGACTAAGGATTAGGGTTAGAGGAGAACCCTTCCCAAGTTCACAGCGCAAGGCCGGGGTCCGGTCCCCGAGGTTGTATGGATACTAATGGTCCTGCAGCAGACACCGGAGGAATAGAAGTTGTCACCACTTTATTCCCACACAAGACTTGGGGGCACAACAGCAACATGAGTGACCTGGGACTTAGTAGCAAGGAGTCGCCGAAGCAGGCTTCAGCTGTCTGCCGTACAAGTAGAGTTCATAGAAACATCTGACAGGAGGAACTCCAGTGTAACTCAGTACTGTGAGTTCTTCACTATAGGTGCAAAAGGGAGACGTTCAGAAAAGGCACATATGTTGGCAGAGTGTTGGAGGGGAGTACTTCACCTAGCCTGGAAGTTGGCTGAGCCCCTGACCCGGAGGACACGGCACCGAGGCGGGCACCTGTACCTGCAACAGACTGTGAATAAAGCTTTGGAACTACATGCCCTGGTGTCCTCCACTTATTCCTGCGTCAACACACCCAGCACTGCTACATTCTTGTGCCTAGCCCTGCACCATTCACGTCTCTCCCCTATCTCCTCATCTACACTGCCCTGGGACTACAGCCCTGCCTGTGGAGGGCTACACCATCATTGCTGCACCACACCATCTGTCCCAGAGGATCTGTCTGCAGCATCGGCTTAACATCTTCATTGCTGAATACCACAGGTGGCGTCACGAAACATTCATTAATAAACTTTATTCCATCACTCAACATTCCCCCCTTTTACAATGGACGCCCAGGGCCACGGACCGGGTCACTGCCACTGTGACAACCCCCATTGAAATCCACCGGGGCCGGCTCCGAGTACTCCGCTGCCCTGGGTGTGAGGGCGATCCACTATCATGTGTGTTACTGACTGCTCAGCCGTGTATCTAATCCTATCTTGTGTGATACTGCCTGCTGAGCCGTATTTCTAATCCTATCCTGTGTGATACTGACTGCAGAGCCGTGTATCTAATCCTATTCTGTGTAATACTGTCTGCTGAGCCATGTATCTAATACTATTCTGTGTGATACTGTGTGCTGAGCTGTGTATCTAATCCTATCCCATGTGATACTGTCTGCTGAGCTGTGTATCTATTCCTATCCTGTGTGATACTGACTGCTGAGCTGTGTATCTAATCCTATCCTGTGTGATACTGACTGCTGAGCCATGTGTCTAATCCTCTCCTGTGTGATACTGACTGCTGAGCCGTGTATCTAATCCTCTCCTGTGTGATACTGACTGCTGAGCCGTGTATCTAATCCTATCCTGTGTGATACTGGGCTCTCCCTGCAGTCTGTGTCAGAGGGTGGTCTGTGCTGGCATGGTAATAAATTGTGTTATTTCCAGCTTTACAGAAGGACGATAACACCATAGAAATGATAAGAATAATAGGCACAATTGTATGGTGAATTGGAACTCGCGGGGTTAAAATTTCACCTCACAAGATAGCAAAATTTTGTGGCTGTAGCTGCGACAGTGCAGATGCCAATCCCGGACATACACACATACACACATACAGTACATACACTTTTTCCCCATTATGTACATAGGGGCAAAATTGTTTGCTGTAGCTGCGACGGTGCGGATGCCAATCCTGGACATACACACATACATACACACACATTGAGCTTTATATATTAGATATATATACATGACAGAGTTAGTGCTGTGCAGTGTATATATATAGGAGAGAAGAAGTGGTACTGTGCAGCGTATATGTACAGGACAGGAGGAGTGGTGCTGTGCAGTGTATGTGTACAGGACAGGAGAAATGATACTTTTTATATTATATATATATACAGTATATATATATATATACTGTATATATATATATATATATATATATATATATATATAAAACAGAAGATGTGGTGCTGTGCAGTGCAGTGTATATGTACAGGACAAGAGAGGTGATACTTTTTATACTGTCATGTGAACCTACCCTAACAGTGATGCAGAATTATATCCAGTATACAGGGCAAGAGTAATACTGTGCAGTGTATATATATATATATATAGGACAGAAGAAGTTGTACTTTGCAGTGTATATGTATAGGACAGGAGAGGTGATGTGAACTTACCGTAGCAGTGATACTGAATTACACGAAGTATACAGGGCAGAAGTGGTACTTTGCAGTTCATATATACAGATACTTAGATTTACACCCCAAAGGCAATATATAAACAGTCATGGCTGAAATTGGCATGGCACCTTTCACAGGCTTACCATGAGAGAGGAGCCAGAAGACCTTAGAGTCTGATTTCTCCTATTCCTGCACTGATTAGAAGCACTTCACCTTCTTGTGTAAATTTCTTTTAGCAGTGCAGAAGTTGTTCTTTTCAGTTGAGAGCTCCTGGAAGATTTCCTGTGTTAAGACTCAGCTGTTCACTGTTATCAATTCCCATCTCCTATATAATCTGAGCCCTGGCTAGCATTCATTGTCAGAGTAGCATATGCTGCATGGCTAGAGGTTGTTGGTGAATGTTGATGGAGAAGGCATTTTGGTGGATCTATCTGAGACTGTTGCTAGGTTTTGAGTGTGTGATAATTCCCTTTCTTCTCCTACGTTGGTTTAACCCAATCCTCCACTCCCCATTTTCCTCTATCCCTGTTTGTATTACCTTGTTAGTCAGGTTGGTGTATTATGGTAAACTACTGCTCACCTCTTCCCTGGGTGGGGGAAGGATACATACTGAAAGCGGATTCAGGAGGTAAGGCAAGGTGCATGGCCCCAACATCTTCACCATCAGAAGTAATCCATTGAACAGGGTGAGCTAGGGTGCCCCTAGCATTAGGGACAGGGAAGGAGTCCCTGGTCCTGGGACACCCGACAACAGAGACATGACAGCCCCATAAAATTGTTCCAGAAAATGAAGTGGATGTATTTTAATGCACACCTGAAACACACTGTTAGTTTGTGTAGCATCATGGGAAAGTCTAAGGAAATCAGCCTTGATATCAGGAAGAGAATTGTGGACTTGCACAAGTCTGGCTTATCCTTGGGTACAATTTCAAGATACCTGAAGGTGCCTTGTTCATTTGTACAAACAATTGTACGCAAGTGCAAACAAAATGGGAATGTCCAGCCATCATACAGCTCAGGAAGGAGATGGGTTCTGTGTGCTAGAGATGAATGTGCTTTAGTCCAACATGTGCATATCAACCCAAGGACAAAAGCAAAACACCTTGTGAAGATGATGGCGGAAGAAGGTAAGATTGTGTCCATATCCACAGTGAAATAAGTACTGTATCAACATGAGTTGAAAGGCCACTCTGCCAGGAAGAAGCCATTACTCCAAAACAAACATAAAAAGCCATATTAATGTTTACAAATGCACACAGGGACAAAGACCTTAATTTTTGGAGACAAGTTCTGTGGGCTGATGAAACTAATATGGAACTTTTTGGGCATAATGACTATTGCTACGTTTGGAAGAAAAAAGGAGAAGCTTGAAAGCCTAAGGACACCATCCAAACTGTGAAACACGGGGGTGGCAGCATCATGTTGTGGGGTTGTTTAGCTGCAGGAGGGACTGGTGCACTTCATAAAATAGATGGCATCATGAGAAAAGAAGTTTATGTGGCAATACTGAAATAACATCTAAAGACATCAGCCAGGAAGATAAAGCTAGGACGGAATTGGGTCTTCCAAATGGACAATGACCCAAAGCATACTGCCAAAATGGTAACAAAGTGGCTTAAGGATAACAAAGTCAATGTCAACCCTATTGAAAATTTATGGGCAAAGCTGAAAAGGCATGTGCGAGCAAGGCAACCTACAAACCTGGATCAGTTACACCAGTTTTGTCAGGAGGAATGGGTCCAAATTCCAGCCATCTATTGTGAGAAGCTTGAGGAAGGATATCTCAAACGTTTTACCCAAGTCATTCAGTTCAAGGGCAATGGCAGGAAATACTAATGAAATGTATGTAAAAATGACTTAAAACATTCTCTCTCTCTCATTATTCTGGCATTTGGCAAATATTAATAATAATGGTAATTGTAATTGACCTAAAACGGGAAAGGTTTATTCTGATTTCATGTCAGATATTGAGAAAAACATGCATATGTGTTTTTTATATAGTGTATGTAAACTTCTTGTTTCAACTGTACATTATACAGGTGAAACGTCAACCGCTATCTAGACATAAAAAACTTCCAACTTGGGACTCACCCAGATTATAGATGCCTCTTCATTACTAAGCTGTGGGGTTGATGTCATCAGACAATACAAAGGTCTCATCAACCCCACAAATATGAACCCCTCTTGCCACTGCCACAGAGCAAGTGGAAAGAGCCGGGCAAAGCACCAGAATTGGTGCATCTTATTTGGGAAGGCTGCGGGCTGCTATTTTTAGGCTGAGGGAGCCAATATTCATGGCCTCTTATTAGCATGAGAATACCAGTCTCCAGATGTCTGCTTTACATTGGCTGGTTGTAAAAAATGTGTGGGACCCCACAACATTTTGTTTGTTATTTATTTAAATAATTAAAAAATACGGCTTGGGGACCCCTCTATTCTTGATAATCAGCCTTGCTTATGCTGAAAGCTGAGGGTTGTAGCCCACAGATGTCAGTTTTGCCTGGCTGGTTATCAAAAATACAGGTGAACCACATGTCATTTTGTAAAAAATGTATGTATTTATAGCGCAGGCATCAGCTCATGAATACTCCCAACAGCTACTGATATCGCTATTAACAGTTGCATACAACTCTCAACATTGTCATCTGCTAGTGCTGATCATAGCGCGAGCAGGGGAGAGTGATGTGAGCTGTCTTCTTCAGCAAAAGGCACTGGGGAACAGCACGAACAGTACAGCTGATTTACGGTACGTTTGTAAGGAGATAGACCGGGCTGAGCGCACCTGTGTGGAGCCAGGTCCGGAACTGTTGAGGCTGCATCCCTTGTTTCCTTGGGGAAGGCAAAAAGGACCGGATGGGTGCTCTGACCCGGAAGCTGGGGGCGTGTTTACTGAGAGAACCTGGCAGGAAGCTGATGTAGAAAGCGCGCCAGAGACGCCCCTGCCGTCAGCGTGCAAGCAGCAGGGCAGGCAACGCGCTCTGCACCCAACCCGCCGGCGCTATGATGTACTGCAGCAGGCAGACCTGGTGGCCTAGAGAGAGACTTGGTGGGAGCAGACAGCACGCAGCAGGGACCAGTGAGTGCTCCGGCCTCAGGGCATCCGTACAGCGCAGGCCCGCGCCCAAGCATGGTCACTGCCACCGCTGACAGAGACTGTGAGGAGAGATGAGCAGTGTGACAGTTGGTCACCAGGAAGCGAGGTGTTGAACGTTCCTGGCTAGTGAGTACTGCGCGCGTGCTGCCAGAGAGCGATCGGGTGCACAACTGTCATCTACGCCCCGATTCACCAGGGTATATCGGCCGGGCCACATCGGGCTCAGACAGTGCCGTGGCCCCGCTCCTCCGGCCACATCAGTATATGGACTAGGGGCCCAGTGGAAGGTACCGGACAGCAACCACTTCCGCCAGAAGACAGACCACCATTACTAGCAGGACCTTCTTGGACAAGCACCGCGCCAGCTGTTGTCAGCACTACTGACTTTCAAGGCGCATCTACAGTGAGAGAAACTTCTGACACATAAGTGTACAACAGAACTGCTCTGCATATTATTTACACTTGAACTGTTTATTCCCGCGTTTAACCATTTATCTCCCTGCGAGGAGTAAATCCCCTGTTTAATTAAAACTGTTAAAATTGTTATCCCTTGCTCTGCCTCCTGTCTATCACTGCATCCCGCAACCTGCTTACACGTTGCCCACTGATGACGCACTGACATCTGAAAGAGCTCTTAGTGAACTTGGTCATTTAGCAAACTTTGGCCAACTTTTGCCGATTTTTAGGAAAAAAGCTTGGGAATACGAACACGAATCTGAATGTGCAACATTCAAGCCAAATTTGAGATTGGCGAATACTTTCCGAAAAAGTTCACTCAACTCTAGTCACAACAATCTGTGTAAGTTTCTTCAGCTTCTGTGGACAGGGGACAAAAATGTCCTATTTTTATGGACTACCCTGGAATTTCTGGACTGATGGCCTCAGTGGCAGGGATGCCAGTGATTGGTTGCACATCACATGAATGTATGGCAGATCGTCACTGCAGGACAAGCCATCAAGACTGATGAGGATTTAGGATTTACCAGAAGAGTAATGATGTTTTTAATTTAATATAATTTCCTACTATCAGCTAAGATTTTCTAACATATAATAATAATACATGATTAGCACGTTTGGCTGGGGTGAGGGAAAATGTAAGAATCAAGAGAAAACCACAAGAGGTTTTCTCTAAAAGGTTAGGGTATGTGCAGAAGTTCAGTATTAGCAAGCGCTTTAGACGCAGCACATGTCCGCTGCGTCCAAAGCGCTGATGGCTATTGTATGCAGGTGATTCCGCATGTGTTCGTTGAATGGTGCAGAATCACCACGTCCAATACATTGAGCAGGTTGAAATCTATCTTGCAGAGACTCGCATCTCCGCAAGATGAATAGACATGCTGTAGTCTGGAAAGACGCGCCTCATTTTCATCTCCGCAGGTAAGCCGCGAGCGTCGGTGCACGCATATTTCTTGAAATCCCACCCACTATGCTGTAACAACTAGATACTGCGGGTCGAACGTTGTACACAACATCCAACCCACAGCGTTTACTGACCATGGGAACATATCCTTATAGTTTTCACAATCATTGCATAGATCATAGAATTTAATAAAGTAAATTCTGTTAACCCCTTAACGACCAGGGATATTTTTGGTTTTGCATTTTCATTTTTTGCTCCCCTTCTTCCCAGAGCCATAACTTTTTTATTTTTTGGTCAAAATGTCCATGGGAGGGCTTGTTTTTTGTGGAAAGAGTTGTACTTTTGAACAACTCCATTGGTTTTACCATGTTGTGTAACAGAAAATGGGAAAAAAATTCCAAGTGTGGTGAAATTGCAAAAAAAGTGCAATCCCACACATGTTTTTTGTTTGGCTTTTTGCTAGGTTCACTGAATGATAAAACTGACCTGCCATTATGATTCTCCAGGTCATTACGAGTTCATAGACACCAAACATTTCTAGGTTCTTTTTAATCTAAGTGGTGAAAAAAAATTCCAAAGTTTCTAAAAAAAAAGTTGCCATTTTCCAAGAACCATAGCGTCTCCATTTTTCGGGATCTGGGGCCAAATGAGGGCTTAGAGGAGGTAATGGCGCGCCTCCTGTGCGTGCATGTTAAATTTCGCTGTCAAAGTTGGACAGCGGCATTTAAAGGGAATCTGTCACCCTTTTTTTTTCACTATGAGCTGCCGCCACTGACATCAGGGGCTTATCTACAGCATTCTGTAGTGCTGTAGATAAGCCCCCGATGTAACCTGAAAGATAAGAAAAAAGAGTTAGATTGTACTCACTCTGGCATTCGGTCCTGTCCGATGGGTGTCGTCGTCTGGTCCGATGGGTGTCGCTGTCTGGTCCGGCGCCTCCCATCTTCATACGATGCCGTCCTCTTCTTTCCTTCCCATCACGGCTCCTGCGCTGCGTTGAGGGCAGAGCAGAGTCCTGCAGTGCGCAGGCGCCGGGAGACCTAACTGCCTAGTGTGAACACTTACCTCTGGCTAATAACTTGGTAAAGCCTGAATTTAGAGGAAGGTCGGAACCAAATGTGATTGGATGTAATTAACCCCTTTCTGCCATGATGTACTATCCTGTCCATGTGCCCTGGGACTTAATTCCCAGCGACGGGATAGTACGTCATAGCGATCAGCGGCGCCCACGTGGTGAGCGCCGCTGATCGCGGCCTGGTGTCAGCTGATTATCTCTGCTGACACCCGGCACTATGTGTCAGGGGTGGTCACATGACAGTTATGTCCCCCCAGGGACATTGTAATAAAGTTAAAAAAAAAAAAAGTGTAAAAATAATTTATAAAAAAAATCGCTAAATAAATAAAAAAAAAAAATATTCCCTAATAAATTCATTTTTTGGAAATAAAAAAATAAAACAATAAAAGTACACATATTTCGTATCGCCCGTAATGACCCACCCTATTAGTTAACCCCCTTGGCAAACCCCTTAAAAAATAAAAATAAAAAACAAACAAAAAATAAAGCTTTATCATCATCCCGCCGAACAAAAAGTGCAATAACGCGCGATCAAAAAGATGCATATAAATAACCATGGTACCGCTGAAAACGTCATCTTGTCCTGCAAAAAACAAGCCACCATACAGAATCATCAGCGAAAAAAGAAAAAAGTTATAGCTCGCAAAATAAAGCGATGCAAAAAAAATTATTTTTATATAAAATTGTTTTCATTGCATAAAAGTGCCAAAACATAAAAAACGACATAAATGAGGTATCGCTGTAATCATACTGACCTGAAGAATAAAACTGCCTTATCAATTTTACCGCACGCGGAACGGTGTAAACGCACCCCCAAAAGAAATTCTTGAAATTATGGTTTTTGTTCATTCTGCGTCCCAAAAATCGGAATACTAAGCGATCAAAAGATGTCACGTGCCCGAAAATGGTACCAATAAAAACATCAACTCGTCCCGCAAAAAATAAGACCTCACATGACTCGGTGGGTCAAAATATGGAAAAATTATAGCTCTCAAAATGTGGTGATGGCAAAAACTATTTTTACAATAAAAAGCATCTTTTAGCATGCGACAGCTGCCAAACATAAAAACTTGCTATAAATAGTAAATCAAACCCCCCCTTTATCACCCACTTAGTTATGGAAAAATAATAAAATTAAAAATATGTATTTACTTCTATTTTCCCATTAGGGCTAGGGTTAGGGCTAGGGTTAGGGCTGAGATTAGGGTTAGGGGTGTGTTGGGGTTAGGGTTGGAGTTAGAATTGGGGGTTTCCACTGTTTGGGCACATCAGGTGCTCTCCAAATGCAACATGGCGCCTGATCTCAATTCCAGCCAATTCTGCGTTGAAAAAGTCAAATGGTTCTCCTTCCCTTCCAAGCGCTGCCATGTGCCCAAACAGTGTTTTACCCCCACTTATGGGGTATCAGCCTACTCAGGACAAATTGCAAAACAGCTTTTGGGGTCCAATTTCTCCTGTTACCCTTGGGAAAATAAAAAAATTGGGGACTAAAAGATCATGTTTGTGGAAAAAATATGATTTTTTTATTTTCACGCCCGGGCGTTATAAACTTCTGTGAAGCACTGGGGGGTTCAAAGTGCTCACCACACATCTAGATAAGTTCCTTAGGGGGTCTAGTTTCCAAAATAGTGTCATTTGTGGGGGGTTTCCACTGTTTAGGCACATCAGGGGCTCTTCAAACGCGACATAGCGTCTGATCTCAATTCCAGCCAAAAAAGTCAAATGGCGCTGATTCCCTTCCGAGCTCTGCCATGCGCCCAAATAGTGGTTTACCCCCACATATGGGGTATCAGCGTACTCAGGACAAATTGCACAATAACTTTTGGGGTCCTGTTACCCTTGGGAAAATTAAAACGGGGGGTGAAAAGATCATTTTTGTGGACAAAATATGATTTTTTAATTGTACGGCTGTACTGTTATGAGCTCATTTTCTGCTCCACCAGCTGGGAGTTCTCCTTCCGTTCTCCCTCTGGTGGTGACAGGAGGTAGTGAGGTTGGTTTAATTGGTAATGGTCTGCCACCTGACGAGGAGGATAATGATTGGATCTCTGGAGTATCAGACTGGATATAAGACAGCCGACGCCCTATCCTGGTGCTGGTGATTCAGTCTGCTTCTCAGGTCTTGGACTTCAGCTCTGCTCCAGTCTTCTCAAGTTAAGTTTGTTTTTGCTAATGTTCACACTTGCTCTTGTTGGTCAACTCAGTTTTTGTGTGGTCAGCCAGCCCGGCTGTGCTGTGCTGGATTTCCACTCTTATTTATCTGTATTTGCCAATTTGCCTTTTTGTCCTTTATTAGATTGGCCTCTTTTTTGCTCTGTCTCAGAATATTTCAGAGTGCTGATATAGTGGGAGAAGTCTAGTGACTTCAGGGTTAATTTTGTTATCAGAAGTGTTGGACATTATTTTGGGTAGGGTTTTTTGCAGATTGCAGACAGTTTCTTTCCTTTCCTGTCCTTTCAAGTTAGTTTGGCCCCATCGTTTGCTCAGCCTATTTTTCTGCCTTTGTTTGTGTTTTCATCTTGCTTCACCGTCAATACATGTGGGGGGCTGTCTTTTTTTTGGGGTTTGCTCTGGGGGAGTTAGTTTTCCTCTTTTCTTACTTTAGGCTTATTTAGCTCTCCGGTTGTGACGAGGCGTCCAGGATAGGGATGGGCGAATCCTGAAATATTCGGAATCGCTAGGCTGTAACGAGTCCGACTTGGAAACTCGCTATTCGTTGCAAGTCTAGCGAGTCCAATGTTAATGAATGGGGATGCGAGTTTTGCAGCGATTCCTGTGCTTGGGAGGAGGAGAATGGGGATGCAGATTTTTTTTTTTTGCAGAGTTTCTTAGCAATTTTGTGTCAGCAGCTGGACACAAAATCGCTAAGAAACTAGGATTGCTTGTATTAAACTGTTAAAAAACTAGCTAGGCGTTCTCTCTCTCTGTTTTGCAGCGATTCCTGTGCTGGGGAGGAGGAGAAAGGGGATGCGAGGAGAGCGAGAGAGAGAGAGAGAACTCCTAGCTAGTTTTTTCACAGTTTAATACAAGCAATCCTAGTTTCTTAGCGATTTTGTGTCCAGCTAGGACACACAAAACTAGCTAGGAGTTCTCTCTCTCTCTCCCCTCCAGCACAGGAATCGCTGCAAAACTCGCATCCCCATTCTCCTCCTCCCCAGCACAGGAATCACTGCAAAACAGAGAGAGAGAACTCCTAGCTAGTTTTTTCACAGTTTAATACAAGCAATCCTAGTTTCTTAGCGATTTTGTGTCCAGCTGCTGACACAAAATCGCTAAGAAACTCTGCAAAAACTAGGATTGCCATTCATTTGCATTGGACTCGTTACTGTGCGAGTAATCGCTTGGAAACTCGCAGAGTACCGACTCCTGCGAGTCCCCTACTACTCGCAGAGTAACGAGTCCTAACGAGTAGATTCGCCCATCCCTAGTCCAGGACCATCGTAGGCACGCTCCACGACTGCTGCTAGTTGTGTGTTAAGATCAGGGATATGCAATCTGCATAGTTACCAACCTCTCTGGTTTTTCTGAGACTTAGCGTGTGTTGCTTTTTTTCTCCTCGGTGACCCATTCATAACAGAATCACCAGCCATACCGCAGATTCTAGGGTACTCAAAAGCAGGAAAAAATTGCTTAAAGAAAAAAAAAAAAGGAGAAAAAAAAAAAGTGTCAGAATATTTTTATATTTTTTCCTCTTTTTCTCTGGGGCCGTAGGAGGATTTTTTTTTCTTCTCCTAATGGAGATTAAGCAACTGTCTGATCGTGTGGAGCAACTTGCTGCTGAAGTGCAGGGAATTTCTACCTACCTCATTCAGTCACATGTGGCTGAACCCAAGATCCCTACGCCTGATGTGTTTTCTAGGGATCGGTCTAAATTTCTGAATTTTAAGAATAATTGTAAATTATTTCTTGCCTTGAAGCCTAACTCATCGGGGAGCTCTGTGCTGCAGATTAAAATTGTCATCTCCTTGCTTCGCGGCGATCCCCAGCATTGGGCTTTTTCTCTGACACCTGAAAATCCTATTCTGACTAATGTGGATGCATTTTTTCAAGCCTTGGGGTTGTTTTATGATGAACCTAATGCCGTTGATCAAGCTGAGAGAACCCTGTTGGCATTAAACCAGGGTCAGGATCCTGCAGAGTTATACTGTCAAAAATTCCGAAAGTGGGCGGTCCTTACTACATGGAATGATAGTGCACTGGCAGCTCTCTTTCGGAAAGGTTTATCAGAGACCGTAAAAGATGTTATGGTGGGATTTCCTGTTCCCTCTGGTCTGGATAATTCTATGTCATTAGCCATTCAAGTTGATCGGCATTTACATGAATGTAAAACTACACGGGAGGCACTGCCACCTTCTGAACAAATGTCTGAACCTATGCAATGTGATGGGGTGTTGTCTAGGGCGCAACGTCAGGAGTTTAGAAGGCGTAATAAGCTGTGTTTTTTCTGTGGAGACGCCTCTCATATTATTTCTGTCTGCCCTAAACGAGAGAAACGTTTTGCACACACATTTGCTGTGGGCAGTGTACAACCTAAGTTCCTTTTGGCAATTAATTTGATCTGCTCCTTGTCCACGTTTTCCACTAAGGCTTTTGTGGATTCAGGAGCAGCTCTGAATCTGATGGATTTGGACTTTGCTAAATGTTGTGGTTTGTCCATGACACCTCTGCAGACGCCTATTCCTTTGAGGGGTATTGATGCTACTCCTTTGGCAGAGAATAAACCTCAGTTTTGGACCCAGGTGATAATGCGAGTTGCTCCAGACCACCAAGAAAATTGTAAATTTTTGGTGCTGCATAATTTGCATGATACTATTGTTCTGGGTTTCCCCTGGTTGCAAACTCATAACCCAGTTTTGGATTGGAAATCTGTGTCTGTGGCGAGTTGGGGTTGTCAGTGTGTTTTTTAGGGACACTCCTGTTTTCTCCACCTCTCCTCAGTCTCATGATATTCCTGATTATCTGGCTGATTTCTCTGATGTATTTAGTGAGAGTAAGTCTGCATCTTTGCCTCCTCATGGGAGTTATGACTGTGCAATTGAGTTGATGCCTGGGTGTAAATTTCCCAAGGGTCGGCTTTTCAACTTATCTGTACCCGAACATGATGCTATGCGATCCTATATTAAGGAGTCGCTGGAGAAGGGTCATATTAGACCATCCTCGTCACCTTTAGGCGCTGTTTTTTTTGTGGCCAAGAAACATGGTTCATTAAGACCGTGTATTGATTATCGTTCCCTTAACAAGATGACAAAGCTAGGAGGGATAGCTAATACTAGAGAAGAGAGAGAGTGGATTCAAAAAGTTATAAATAAACTGGAGAAGTGGGCAGCAACTAACAATGGTTTTTAACAGGGAAAAATGCAAAGTACTACATCTGGGCAATAAAAATGAAAAAAGCATATACAGAATGGGAGGAATAGGGCTAAGCAACAGCACATGTGAAAAAGACTTGGGTACACTAATAGATCACAGACTGAATATGAGTCAACAGTGTGATGCAGCAGCAAAAAAGGCAAATGCAATTCTAGGATGTATTAACAGAAGCATACAGTCTAAATCAAGTGAAGTCATTATTTCCCTCTACTCCTCTTTGGTCAGACCTCATCTGGAATATTGTGTCCAGTTTTGGGCACCACATTTTAAAAAATACATCAACAAACTGGAGCAAGTTCAGAAAAGAGCGAACAGAATAGTGACCGGTCTGCAAACCCTGTCTTATGAGGAAAGGTTGCAGGATTTGGGAATGTTTAGTTTGCAAAAGAGAAGACTGAGAGGAGACTTAATAGCTGTCTACAAATATCTAAAGGACTGTCACATTGCAGAAGGATCAACTTTATTCTCATTTGCACAAGGAAAGACTAGAAGCAATGGGATGAAACTGAATGGGAGGAGACACAGATTAGATATTAGAAAAAAATTTTGACAGTTAAGGTACTGTCACACTTAGCGATGTACCAGCGATCCCGACCAGCGATATGACGCGGTCAGGATCGCTGGTACATCGCTAAGTGGTCTCGCTAGTGAGCTGCCACACATGCGATCCTGCGTCCGCCCGCCCGGCTCCACGCGTCACTCGTCGTCACAGCAGGAAGCGCCACAGGAAGCTGACGACGAGAAACGGTCCAGGACGTTCTCGCGCGATCAGCGATAACCAGCGGGGGAGCCGGTCGTAGGTAAGTATCAGACACAGCGATATCGCTAGTGATATCGCTATAACGTCACTAGTTATAGCGATATTGCTAGCGATATCTCTTAGTGTGACATGCCCTTTAGAGTGATCAATGAGTGGAACAGGCTGCCACGAGAAGTGGTGAGTTCTCCTTCAATGGAAGTCTTCAAACAGAGGCTGGACAGACATCTGACTGGGATGATTTAGCGAATCCTGCTTTGAGCAGGGGGTTGGACCAGATGGCCCAGGAGGTCCCTTCCAACTCTGCGATTCTATGATTCTATGATTCTACGGTTAAATATCAGTACCCGTTACCTCTGATGTCTGATTTATTCTCCAGAGTTAAGAGTGCCTGCTGATTTACTAAGCTTGACCTCAGGGGGGCGTATAATCTTATTTGCATCAAGCACGGGGATGAATGGAAGACGGTGTTTAATACTCCGGAGGGACATTTTGAGTACCTGGTGATGCCTTTTGGGATCTCTAATGCCCCTTCTGTCTTCCAGTCCTTTATGAATGATATTTTTCGAGACTTTGTAGATAAGATTTTGATCATCTATCTAGATGATATTTTGATCTTTTCTAGTGATTGGGATTCCCATTTAGAACATGTCCGGACTGTGTTCCGGATTTTGAGGGAGAATTCCCTGTTTGTTAAGGGATCGAAATGCCTCTTTGGTGTACAGAGGATTTAATTTTTGGTATTTATCTTGTCTGCATCAACTATTGAAATGGACCTGGCCAAGGTACAGGCCATTTATGATTGGGTTCAGCCTACTTCTTTGAAGGCTCTCCAGAAGTTTTTGGGTTTTGCTAATTTCTATCGTAAATTTATAGGTAATTTTTCTAGTATTGTCAAACCACTGACTGATCTGACCAAGAAGGGAGCTGATGTGCTGAATTGGTCTCCTGAGGCTGTCTCAGCATTTCAGGAGCTTAAGCGGAGATTTACTTCAGCTCCAGTTCTACGGCAACCTGATGTCTCACTTCCATTTCAAGTGGAGGTAGACGCTTCTGAGATAGGTGCAGGAGCTGTTTTGTCCCAAAAAGACCCTGTGACTTCTAAGATGAATCCCTGTGCTTTCTTTTCTCGAAAGTTCTCCCCATCTGAATGCAACTATGACGTGGGGAATCGGGAATTGTTGGCCATGAAATGGGCATTTGAGGAGTGGAGACATTGGTTGGAGGGAGCTAGACATCAATTTGTGGTCCTCACAAGAATTTGATTTATCTAGAGTCGGCTAAACGCTTGAACCCTAGACAAGCTAGGTGGGCCTTGTTTTTCACGCGTTTTAATTTTGTGGTCTCTTTTCTTCCGGGCACTAAGAATGTTAAGGCAGACGCCCTTTCTAGGAGTTTCTTTACTGATTCTCCTGTGGTGACCAAGCCTACTACCATCTTAGGTGAAGGGGTAGTTCTTTCTGCCATTTCGCCCGATTTGAGACGCGCCCTGGAGGAATTTCAGGAGGATAAACCTGAGCGTTGCCCTATGGGAAGATTGTATGTTCCTGACCAGTGGAGAAAGAGAGTGATGTCTGAAGTCCATTGCTCCGCATTGGCTGGTCATCTAGGTATTTTTGGAACCAGAGATTTGGTGAGTTGATTGTTTTGGTGGCCTGCCTTATCTCGTGATGTCAGGAATTTTGTACAGTCCTGCGGGACTTGTTCTCGGTCTAAACCCTGTTCTTGTTCTAGTGTGTTGCTGATGCCCCTCCCGGTGCCCAAGAGGCCATGGACCCATATCTCAATGGATTTTATTTCTGATCTTCCTGTCTCTCAGAGAATGACTGTTATCTGGGTGATTTGTGATAGATTTTCGAAGATGGTCCATCTTCTGCCACTCCCAAAGTTGCCATCTTCCGCTGAGTTGGTACCCTTGTTTTTACAACAGGTGGTTCGGTTACACGGGATTCCTGAGAACATTGTGTCCGATAGAGGGGTCCAGTTTGTTTCCAGATTTTGGAAAGCCTTTTGTTCCAATCTGGGAATTCAGTTATCCTTCTCCTCCGCGTTTCATCCCCAGACCAATGGGCAGACTGAGAGAACAAACCAGACCCTGGAGTCTTATTTAAGATGTTTTATATCTGCTGATCAAGATGATTGGGTCTCATTTTTGCTCTTGGCCGAATTTGCGCTGAACAATAGAGCTAGTTCTGCCACTTTGATGTCATCCTTTTTCTGTAATTTTGGGTTTCATCCTCGATTCTCTTCAGGACAAGTGGAATCTTCGTCCTGTCCAGGTGTGGACATTGTGGTTGTGAGAATGCAGCAGATATGGGACCAAGTGGTGGATAAGTTGTCACTCTCTCAGGAAAAGGCCCAGTGTTTTTCCAACCGACATAGGACCATTGGTCCCCGGTTTAAAGTGGGTGATATGGTTTGGTTGTCGTCTAAGAATATTCCTAGGAAGGTTGCATCTCCAAAATTTAAGCCAAGATTTATTGGACCTTAAAAGATTTTGGAGATTCTTAATCCTGTTTCTTTTCGATTGGCTCTTCCAGTTACGTTCAAAATCCATAACGTATTTCACAAATCACTGTAGAAGAGGTTTGTTGAGCCAGTAGTTCCTGTGGCGGGACCTCCTGACCCTGTTTTGGTTAAAGGCAATGTGGAATATGAGGTAGAGAAAATATTGGATTCTCGTTTGGTCAGACAGAGACTCCAGTATTTGGTCAAATGGAAGGGTTATGGCCAGGAGGATAATTCTTGGGTCTCTGCCTCTGATATTCATGCCAATAAATGGGTTTGTGCTTTTCACCGGGCCCATCCTGATCAGCCTGGTGGCATGGATGAGGGTTCGGTGACCCCTCCTCAAGGAGGGGCACTGTTATGAGATCATTTTCTGCTCCACCAGCTGGGAGTTCTCCTTCCGTTCTCCCTCTAGTGGTGACAGGAGGTAGTGAGGTTGGTTTAATTGGTAATGGTCTGCCACCTGACGAGGAGGATAATGATTGGATCTCTGGAGTATCAGACTGGATATAAGACAGCCGACGCCCCATCCTGGTGCTGGTGATTCAGTCTGCTTCTCAGGTCTTGGACTTCAGCTCTGCTCCAGTCTTCTCAAGTTAAGTTTGTTTTTGCTAATGTTCACACTTGCTCTTGTTGGTCAACTCAGTTTTTGTGTGGTCAGCCAGCCCGGCTTATTTATCTGTATTTGCCAATTTGCCTTTTTGTCCTTTATTAGATTGGCCTCTTTTTTGCTCTGTCTCAGAATATTTCAGAGTGCTGATTGTTATGAATGCACCGTAGGAGGCAAAAACAGAAATGCTAGCTAAGTCCAGAAAATCAGAGAAGTTGGCAGCTATCGGATTGCAGACCCCTGAACCTATCAACACAACTAGCAGTAGCCGTGGGGGGTTCCTACAATGCCCTAGACCCCTCGATCACAGCCGGAGGACTATATAGACTAAAGACAGAAAGGGAAATCTAAACTGCCCCAGAGCAGACCCCAAAGCGAAAGGCAGCCCACAACATATAATGACGGTGAAGCAAGAAGAAAGAACACTAACACAGACAGAAAGATAGACTGAGCAAAGACAGGGCCCAAGCTAACTAGATAGGAAAGGACAGGAAGGCTGCTGTCTGCAATCCGTGAAAAACCCTATGAAAATAAGAGCCAACAGACTGACAGTGAAAAAGGCCCTGAAGATGCTAGGCTTCAAAAAGACTATGTCAGTACTCAGGAATATTCTGAAGACAGAGCAACCGGCAAAAGGAGATTCAGCTCACCCAGCAGGGAATGGCAGAAGCCAGAAAAGCAAGGCAAACAAAAACAAAACACAAATGCAAAAAGGCAAAGCAGAAAACTTAGCTTTAGAGGAGCAGGAATCAGACTGGTGTCCTAGAAGTCCACAGAGAAATCACCCGCAGGGAAGAAGGGCGTCCGCTGCCTTATATCCAGTCCGTGACTCCACTCAGCCAGTCATCATCATTAGGCTCAGGTGCCTGATAATCAGGCTCACTACCTTCCCTCACCAGAATAGGGAGTTCACCAGACCTCAGTGACGAAGGGGAAAATGAACTCACAACAGTACCTCCCCCTTGAGGAGGGGTCACCGAACCCTCAACCACGCCACCAGGGCGATCAGGGTGAGCCCGATGAAAGGCACGCACCAATCTTTTGGCATGAATATCAGAGGCAGAGACCCAGGAATTATCCTCCTGACCATAACCCTTCCACTTAACCAAATACTGGAGTCTCTGTCTAGCCAGACAGGAATCCAGTATTTTCTCTACCTCATATTCCATGTTACCTTCAACCAATACAGGGTCCGGAGGTGCCACCCCAGGAACAACTGGTTCAACAAACCTCTTCAACAAGGACTTATGGAACACATTATGGATTTTAAATGTGACAGGAAGAGCCAAACGAAAAGAGACCGGATTAATAATCTCCAAAATCTTGTAAGGTCCAATAAATCTAGGCTTAAACTTAGGAGAAGCCACCTTCATAGCAATATTTTTTGATGATAATCACACCATATCACCAATCTTAAACTGGGGACCAATGGTCCTATGTCGATTGGAAAACCGCTGGGCCTTTTCCTGGGAGAGAGATAACTTATCCACCACTTGGTCCCAGATCTGGTGCATTCTCTCCACCACAGTGTCAACACCTGGGCAGGCAGAAGGCTCCACCTGCCCTGAAGAAAATCGAGGATGAAACCCAAAGTTACAAAAAAAAGGTGACTTCAAAGTGGCAGAACTAGCTCTATTATTTAAAGCAAATTCGGCCAAGGGCAAAAATGAAACCCAATCATCCTGATCAGCGGAAATAAAACATCTCAAATACGACTCCAAGGTCTGGTTTGTTCTCTCTGTCTGCCCATTGGTCTGAGGGTGAAAAGCAGAGGAGAAGGACAACTGAATTCCCAGCTTGAAACAGAAAGTCCTCCAAAACCTAGACACAAACTGAACTCCTCTGTCAGATACAATGTTCTCAGGAATCCAATGCAAGCGAACCACCTGTTGCAAAAACAGGGGCACCAACTCAGAGGAAGATGGCAACTTAGGGAGTGGTACAAGATGAACCATCTTAGAGAACCTATCACAAATCACCCAAATAACAGTAATTCTTTGAGAGACCGGCATATCAGAGATGAAATCCATTGAAATATGGGTCCATGGCCTCCTGGGGACCGGCAAAGGCATCAACAACCCACTAGAGCGAGAACAAGATTTAGACCGGGAGCAAGTCCCACAGGACTGCACAAAATTCCTGACATCATGAGACAAGGTGGGCCACCAAAAAGAGCGACTCACCAGATCTCTAGTACCAAAAATACCTGGATGACCCGCCAATGCAGAGCAATGAACTTCAGACATCATTCTCTTCTTCCACTGGTCAGGAACATACAACTTTCCACTGGGACAACGCTCAGGTTTGTCCTCCTGGAACTCTTGCAGAGCAAGTCTCAAATCGGGGGAGATGGCAGAAAGAACTACCCCTTCGCCTAAGATGGTAGCAGGCTTGGTCACCACAGGAGAATCAGCAAAGAAGCTCCTAGAGAGGGCGTCTGCCTTGACATTCTTAGTTCCAGGAAGAAAAGAGACCACAAAATCAAAACGTGTAAAAAAACAAGGCCCACCTAGCTTGTCTAGGGTTCAAGCGTTTAGCCGACTCTAGGTAAATCAAATTCTTGTGGTCAGTGAGGACCACAACTTGATGTTTAGCTCCCTCCAACCAATGTCTCCACTCCTCAAATGCCCATTTCATGGCCAACAGTTCCCGATTCCCCACATCATAGTTACGTTCAGATGGAGAGAACTTTCGGGAAAAGAAAGCACAGGGATTCATTTTAGATGTTACAGGATCCTTTTCGGACAAAACAGCTCCTGCACCAATCTCAGAAGCATCCACCTCTACCTGGAACGGGAGTGAGACATCAGGTTGCCGCAAAACCGGGGCGGAGGTAAATCTTCGCTTCAGCTCCTGAAAGGAAGCAACAGCCTCAGGAGACCAATTCAACACATCAGCACCCTTCTTAGTCAGATCAGTGAATGGCTTGGCAACACTAGAAAATTTTGCTATAAATTTCCGATAAAAATTAGCAAAACCCAAAAACTTCTGGAGGGCCTTCAAAGAAGTGGGCTGAACCCAATCATAAATGGCCTGTACCTTGGCCGGGTCCATTTCAATAGTTGACGGAGACAAAATAAATCCCAAAAATGAAATCCTCTGTACTCCAAAAAGGCATTTCGATCCTTTGACATACAGGGAATTCTCCCTCAAGATCCGGAACACAGTCCGAATATGTTCCACATGAGAATCCCAATCCTTGGAGAAGATCAAAATATCATCCAGATAAATAATCAAAAATTTATCGACAAAGTCTCGGAAAATATCGTTCATGAAGCACTGGAAGACAGAAGGGGCATTAGTGAGCCCAAAAGGCATCACCAGGTACTCAAAATGTCCCTCCGGAGTATTAAACGCCGTCTTCCATTCATCCCCCTGCTTAATGCGGATAAGATTATACGCCACCCTGAGGTCAAGCTTGGTAAACCAGCAAGCACCTCTAACTCTAGAGAATAGATCCGAAATCAGGGGTAACGGATACTGATAGTTAATAGTAATTTTGTTGAGGGCACGATAATCAATACAAGGCCTTAAAGAACCATCCTTTTTGGCCACAAAAAAAACCCCGGCACCTAAGGGTGAAGAGGATGGTCTAATATGACCCTTCTCCAACGCCTCCTTAATATAGGATCGCATAGCCTCGTGCTTGGGTACAGATAAATTGAAGAGCCGACCCTTGGGAAATTTACACCCCGGGCTCAGTTCAATTGCACAGTCATAACTCCTATGAGGAGGCAAAGATGCAGACTCATTCTCACTAAATACATCATAAAAGTCCGCCAAATAGTCAGGAACATCATGCGGCTGAGGAGAGGTGGAAAAAACCGGAGCCTCACTAAAGGTACACCGACAACCCCAACTCACCACAGACACAGATTTCCAATCCAAAGCTGGATTATGAATTTGCAACAAGGGAAACCCCAGAACAACGGCATCATGCAGACCATGCAACACCAAAAATCTGCAATTTTCTTGATGGTCTGGGGCGACCCGCATGACCACCTGGGTCCAAAACTGAGGTTTATTTTTCACCAAAGGAGTAGCATCAATCCCCCTCAAAGGGATAGGCGTCTGCAGAGGTGTCATCGGAAATCCACAACGTTTAGCAAAATCGAAGTCCATTAGGTTTAGCGCTGCTCCCGAATCCACAAAAGCCTTGGCGGAAAATGTGGACAGGGAGCAGATCAGAGTAATTGCCAGAAGAAACTTAGGTTGAACACCACCAACAGAAAACGTGTGTGCAAAGCGTTTCTCTCGTTTAGGACAAACAGAAATAATATGCGAGGTATCTCCACAGAAAAAACACAGCTTATTACCTTCTGAACTCCTGACGTTGCGCCCTAGTCAAAACTCTATCACATTGCATAGGTTCAGACGTCTGTTCAAACGGTGGCAACACCTCTCGTGCAATCCTGCGTTCACGTAAACGCCGATCAACCAGAATGGCTAATGACATAGAATCGTCCAGACCAGAGGGAACAGGAAATCCCACCATAGTATCTTTTACAGCTTCTGACAAACCCTTCCGAAAGAGAGCTGCCAAGGCATTATCATTCCAGGTAGTAAGGACCGCCCACTTTCGGAACTTTTGACAGTACAACTCTGCAGAATCTCGACCCTGGTTCAATGCCAACAGGGTCTTTTCAGCCTGATCAATAGCATTAGGTTCGGCATACAACAACCCCAAGGCTTGAAAGAATGCTTTCACATTAGCCAGAATAGGATCATCTGGTTTCAAAGAAAACGCCCAATCCTGGGGATCGCCACGCAGCAAAGAGATGACAATTTTAACCTGCTGCGCGGAGCTCCCTGACGAGTTAGGCTTCAAGGCAAAAAATAATTTACAATTATTTTTGAAACTCAAAAATTTAGATCGATCCCCAAAAAATACATCAGGTGTAGGGATCTTTGGTTCAACAGCATGCGAACGAGCAAGGTAGGCGGAAATTCCCCGCACTTCCGCAGCGAGCTGCTCCACACGATCAGACAATTGCTTTATCTCCATTGAGAGAAAAAAAAATTCCCCCTACGACCTCAGAGATATAGAGGAAAGAATATACACACTCTTTTTTTTTTTTTTAAACACAATTCTTTCCTGCTATTGAGTACCCTAGGATCTGCGGTATGGCGGGTGATTCTTTTATGAATGAGTCACCGTAGGAGGCAAAAACAGAAATGCTAGCTAAGTCCATAAAACCAGAGACGTTGGCAGCTATCGGATTGCAGACCCCTGAACCTATCAACACAACTAGCAGTAGCCGTGGCGGGTTCCTACGATGCCCTAGACCCCTCGATCACAGCCGGAGGACTATATAGACTAAAGACAGAAAGGGAAATCTAAACTGCCCCAGAGCAGACCCCAAAGCAAAAGGCAGCCCCCAACATATAATGACGGTGAAGCAAGAAGAAAGAACACTAACACAGACAGAAAGATAGACTGAGCAAAGATGGGGCCCAAGCTAACTAGATAGGAAAGGACAGGAAGGCTGCTGTCTGCAATCCGTGAAAAACTATGAAAATAAGAGCCAACAGACTGACAGTGAAAAAGGCCCTGAAGATGCTAGGCTTCAAAAAGACTATGTCAATACTCAGGAATATTCTGAAGACAGAGCAACCGGCAAAAGGAGATTCAGCTCACCCAGCAGGGAATGGCAGAAACCAGAAAAGCAAGGCAAACAAAAACAAAACACAAATGCAAAAAGGCAAAGCAGAAAACTTAGCTTTAGAGGAGCAGGAATCAGACTGGTGTCCTAGAAGTCCACAGAGAAATCACCCACAGGGCAGAAGGGCGTCGGCAGCCTTATATCCAGTCTGTGACTCCACTCAGCCAGTCATCATCATTAGGCTCAAGTGCCTGATAATCAGGCTCACTACCTTCCCTCACCAGAATAGGGAGTTCACCAGACCTCAGTGACGAAGGGGAAAATGATCTCACAACAGCTGATATAGTGGGAGAAGTCTAGTGACTTCAGGGTTAATTTTGTGTTGGACATTATTTTGGGTAGGGTTTTTTGGCAGATTGCAGATTCTTTCCTTTCCTGTCCTTTCAAGTTAGTTTGGCCCCATCGTTTGCTCAGCCTATTTTTCTGCCTTTGTTTGTGTTTTCATCTTGCTTCACCGTCAATACATGTGGGGGGCTGTCTTTCCTTTGGGGTCTGCTCTGGGGGAGTTAGTTTTCCTCTTTTCTTACTTAAGGGTTTTTTTAGCTCTCCGGTTGTGACGAGGCATCCAGGACCATCGTAGGCACGCTCCACGACTGCTGCTAGTTGTGTGTTAAGATCAGGGATCTGCAATCTGCATAGTTACCAACCTCTCTGGTTTTTCTGAGACTTAGCGTGTGTTGCTTTTTTTCTCCTCGGTGACCCATTCATAACACTGTATGTTATAAACTTCTGTGAAGCCCTTGTGGGTTCAAAGTTCTCACCACATATCTAGATAAGTTCCTTGGGGGGTCTAGTTTCCAAAATGGGGTTACTTGTAGGGGTTTCCACTGTTTAGGTACATCAGGGGCTCGCCAAACGTGACATGGCGTCCAATCTGAATTCCAGCTAATTTTGCACTGAAAAAGTCAAACGGCGCTCCTTCCATTCTGAGCTCTGCCATGCGCCGAAACAGTGGTCCCCCCATATATCAGGTATCAGCGTACTCAGGACAAATTGCACAATAACTTTTGCAGTCCAATTTCTCCTGTTACCCTTGGCAAAATAAAAAAAATTGGACCTGAAGTAATTTTTTTGTGAAAAAAAGTTAAATGTTCATTTTTTTTAAACATTCAAAAAATTCCTGTGAAGCACCTGAAGGGTTAATAAACTTCTTAAATATGGTTTTGAGCACCTTGAGGGGTGCAGTTTTTATAATGGTGTGACTTTTGGGTATTTTCTATAGACCCCTCAAAGTGACTTCAAATGTGATCCGTAAAAATAAAATGGTGTTGCAAAAATGAGAAATCGCTGGTCAACTTTTAACTCATAACTTCCTAACAAAAAAAATTTTGTTTCCAAAATTGTGCTGATGTAAAGTAAACATAAGGGAAATGTTACTTGTTAAGTTTTTTTTTGTGCCATATCTCTGTGATTTAAGGGCATAAAAATTCAAAGTTGGAAAATTGCGAAATTTTCAAAATTTTTGCCAAATTTCCGTTTTTTTCACAAATAAACGCAAGTTATTTGAATGAAATTTTACCACTAACATGAAGTACAATATGTCTCGAGAAAACATTGTCAGAATCAGTGGGATCCATGGAAGCGTTCCAGAGTTATTACCTCATAAAGGGACAGTGGTCAGAATTGTAAAAATTGGCCCGGTCATGAACGTGCAAACCACCCTTGGGGGTTAAGGGGTTAAAAGACCAAACAGCGAAGACAGCAGCCAAGGCATTTCAACAACACTTTTGTCAACCTTTCAACAACACTTTTGTCAACCGCACGGTTACCCTGAACAAGTGCTCACCAACCAAGGTCCAGCCTTTGAGGCAAAAGTGTTTCAGGAGTTCTGTAACATACACGGTTGTAAGAAAATCAGGACGACGCCGTACCATCCACAGACAAATGGTATGTGTGAGAAGGTGAACCTGTTCCCCACCCAAGATGGTTGCCCCTCCACAGAACAACATTAAACAACATTAACTTGACTCTGAAAAAGGAGGAGGAGAATTGATGGTTCAACCATTTTGAAACTGCAACAAACAGCTCCACCACGCCACCCCCAACACCACTGCAACTGGCCCAGGGGGACCCAACAGACTGTTGCCCATACCAAAAATTTTCAATTTTAAGAACAAACAGCTCCACCATGCCACCTCCAATTGCCAAAAACAAATAATTGCTTTAATTCAGTTCCTGAAATGTATATACAGTAAGTGAGGATGAAACACCATGTATGCACATATAAGTTATAGTTTACAACAAAGGTATACATCAGCTTCATACTGGAAAATCTCCCATCATAAGGTCAGATATAGTCAGTGATGGGCAATGTTATGATATATGCTGCAACAATAAATGAGAAGCCGCCTGCTGCTCTACAATAGTTACTGACAGACATGGCTCTCAAATCACCAGCTGCACATAAATAGCAAGAAATATAATATGTAGGTCTAATATAAGCTGCCTGAAGCCATAGGTGTGTGTGTAGCAGACTGCAAGTTCTGCATCCCAATCAGTCACGCAACATAAAATAGATGAGAGACAGGGCTGAATACTGGGCCCATGATATGTCCTCCAGAGCAAGGTGCAGCATCACACTAGGAGTGCCCACTCAATGCCTCACCATGTGCTGAGTTGTTAGTGCCCACTCACCGCCCCGCCATGTGCTGAGTTTTTAGTGCCCACGCACCACTCCGCCATGTGCTGCGTTATTAGTGCCCCACTCACCATCCTGTCCTGTGCTGAGTTACTCCCCAAATTTTTATTTTATAAATGATGAAACATATATATTAAACTCCAGGTAATCCACTCAGGCATGTGCTATCCACCATCTTAGGTAATATAAAATAAAAACTTGGTGGGTATACATCGATCCTGTAAAATATGAGGGGGACAATATACAGAAACAGGATGGATTGCCATGAAGTGCAGCCACTCCTCGTCAAACACAAACCATCCCCCAACTCTTCTCCTCTCATCCTTATCTCCAGCACGTGTGCCCACAGAACTAATGGCAGACAATGTATGTGTCCATGCTCTGGACTCTCATACATATACCATCCCCCAACTACTCTCCTCTCACCAGTGTCCAGTAAACCCAGCTCCACCATGTTAATGGCATACCCTGTAAACCTGTAGCAGCAACCCGAGTGAACATGGTGGCCACATGAATCTCTGAGGTAATATTAATCCTATATATGATGTAGGAGCTGATACTACACTAATACATTATGCATACCTCCCAACTTTTGAAGAAAGGAAAGAGGGAGAAATGTTGCTTCGCGCGCAGGGTGCCACAACAAATTTTAGGCCATGCCCGGACCACACCCATTTTACAACTAGTCACACCCATGTCCATTCCCCAACCACACCCAGAGAAAGAAAGAGGGGAAAGAAAGAAAGAACAGATAAAAAGAGAGAAAGAAAGAAACAGAGAGAGAAAAAAATGAGGGGAAAGAAAGAACAGAGAGGTAGAGAGAAAGAAAGAGTGGAAAGAAAGAACAGAGAGAGAGAAAGAGAAAGAAAGAGTGGAAAGAAAGAACAGAGAGAGAAAGCAAGAAAGAAAGAGAGAAAGAAAGAGCAGAGTGAGAAAGAAAGAACAGAGAGATAGAGAGAAAGAAAGATCAGAGAGAGAGAAAGAAAGAAATGAAGAACAGAGATAAAGAAAGAAAGAGGGGAAAGAAATAAAGAACAGCGAGAAAGAGAGAAAGAAAGATGGGAAAGAAAGAACAGAGAGTGAGAGAACGAACAGAGAGGGAGAAAGAAAGAGGGGAAAGAAAGAGAACAGAGAGAAAGAAAGAAAGAAAGAAAGAAGGGAAAGAAAGAACAGAGAGAGAAAGAAAGAGAAATAAAGAACAGAGCGAAAGAAAGAACAGAGAGAGAAAGAAAGAGGGGAAAGAAAGATCAGAGAGAAAGAAAGAAGAAAAAAAGAAAGAGGGGAAAGAAAGAACAGAGAAAGAAAGAGTGGGCAGAAAAAAAGAACAGAGAGAGAGAGAAAAAACAAAGGGGAAAGAAAGAACAGAGAGGGAGAGAGAAAGAAAGAGGGGAAAGAAATAAAGAACAGAGCGAGAAAGAAAGAAAGAAAGAAAGAAAGAGAGGAAAGAAAGAACAGACGGAGAAATAAAGATGGGAAAGAAAGAAAGATGGGAAAGAAAGAAGAGAGAGAGAAAGAAAGAACAGAGAGAGAAAGAAAGATTAGAGAGAGAAAGAAAGAGGGGAAGAAAGAAAGAAAGAAGAGAGTGAAAGAAAGAACAGAGAGAGAAAGGAAGAGGGGAAAGAAAGAAAGAAGAGAGAGAGAGAAAGAAAGAGGAAAGAAAGAACAGAGAGAGAGAAAAAAACAAAGATTAGAGAGCGTGAGAAAGAAACAAAGAACAGAGAGAGAGAAAGAAACAAAGCGAGAAAGAAAGAAAGATTCTATAAAGATTGCCCACCTGAGCATCCCGGTGCAGGACATATCATGATCCGCTCACATGGCCGGCATCCCCGATTCCAAGGCAATCCTGCTGTCAGCGCTGTCGGAGGAGGACACGGTGATGGATCTGAAGCATTCCCTGAAGTGCCTCCATGGTTCTGTCACAATCTCCTATCGAAATTACCTCATTCAGGTCAGCTTCTAGCACGTTACTTCCAGTGCAACGTCACGTGTGAATTTTAAAGTGTTTCTCGGGGCTCCGCCGTGTACTCCTGTGTCTGCAGGAAAAGTAAGCTCCTGGCCGGGAAAGACTCTCTCGCAAAATCGGGACTGTCCCGCTGGATCCGGGACGGTTGGGAGGTATGAATGCTCCCCACCATACACTTTGTACACGCATGGCTCCGCACACCTCATACACACGATTCCTCTTTGTACACCTCGCACACACACGGCTCCAATCAGTACACACATGGCTCCACTCTGTAAACCTTGTACACATGCGGCCACGCTCTGTACACCTTATATACACATGGCTCCACTCCGTAAACCTTGTACACATGCGGCTTTGCTCCATACATCACGTACACATGTGGCTCCACTCCGTACACCCAGTACACACATGGCTCTGCTCCATACACTTTGTACACACAGGGCTCCGTTCCATACACCTTGTAGACACACGGCTCCGCTCTGTACACCTCATATACACACATGGCTCCACTCCGTAACCTCGTACACACATGGCTCCACTCCGTACACCTTGTACACACGCGACTCCGCTTCGTACATCTCATACACGTGCAGCTCCGCTCCGTACACCTCGTACACGCACGGCTCCGCTCCGTACACCTCGTACACGTACGGCTCCGCTCCGTACACCTCGTACACGCATGGCTCAGCTCTGTACACCTCGTACACGCACGGCTTAGCTCCATACATCTCGTACATGCACTGCCCAGCTCTGTACACCTCATACACGCACAGGGCTCCGCTCCATACACCTCATACACACGTGGCTCTGCTCCATATACCTCATACACACACATGGCTCCGCTCCATATACCTCGTACACACACATAGCTCCGCTCCATACACACATGGCTCCGCTCCACACACCTCGTACACACACGGCTCCGCTCTATACACCTCGTACACATGCGGCTCCGCTCCATGCACCTCATACACACACACATGGCTCCGCTCCGTACACCTCATACACACGTGGCTCTGCTCCGTATACCTCGTACACACACATGGTTCCACACCGTATACCTCATACACACACATAGCTCCACTCCATACACACATGGCTGCGCTCCGTACACCTCGTACACACACGACTCCGCTCTATACACCTCGTACATACGCGGCTCCACTCCATACACCTCATACACACACATGGCTCCAATCCGTACACCTCATACACACGTGGCTCTGTTCCGTATACCTTGTACACACACATGGTTCCACTCCATACACACGTGGCTCCGCTCTGTATACCTCGTACACACACATGGCTGCGCTCCATACACACGTGGCTCCGCTCTGTACACCACGTACACACGGCTCCACTCTGCATACCCCATACACACACGGCTCCGCTCCATATACCCCATACACACACGGGTCTGCTACATCCACCCTGTAAACTCCTCCTGACCCCACACATAAGCTTCCCCTCATCCAGCATCATGTCAACCAGCACAGCAGAGTCCTGCACACACCGAGCCCCTGGTCATGTGACTCCTGACTCCTCCCCTCCTGTGACATCATCACAGGTCTTGTACACACAGAAGCAACAGCCTAGCAAGTCATCGCAGGCTGTGGGGGGTGCTGCGGGAGGTCTCTGGGAGAGTGAGGATGGGGTCGGTGCATGGTGAGGCATGGCGGCTCTGCGCAGTTCGGGAAAAAAAGGGACTGTCCTGCCTTATCTGGGACGCTTGGGAGCTATGCATGATGTCTGAGATAAAAGTGCTCCTAAAATCATCTGTAATGTGAAGTGATGACCCCAGTATTACTCTCCCAAACACTGCAGACATGAGGAAACATGGCAGATACATGAATTCTGAGGAAATATTGATCCCATACATGATGTAGGAGCTGAAACTACACAATGTCTGAGGTGAATGTGCTCCTATCATCTGTAATATGAAGTGATGACCCCAGTATTACTCTCCCTGACAACTGCAGCCATGAGGGAACATGGTGACTACATGAATTTCTGAGATAATATTAATCCCATGCATGATGTAGGAGCCAGCTATAATGTGAAGTGATAAACCCCCAGTATTATAGTTCCTTGAAACTGCAGTGATGTCTGATATCCTCTCCATTTCATCTGGTGAAAGAAAGAGGTAGAAAGACAAATTTACCTCCTCTATATTAAGCCCACCCTCCTCACAGTGGCACACCAGGCACAAACATTTCCTTCAAATCTTAAAGCAACATCACTCTTGCTTAAAATCTACACCGCTATACACACAAATCTGCAGGAGGTAAAAGATCCACCCATCCCAAAGTCATGCCCTCCTCCACCTACTGCTCCGGTGGTTTCTTTATCTCAGTATATTACAATATTTAAAAAACACCTTCAAAGGCTTTCTAAGCATTTAAAAAGGTTCCTTAGTCTGTTTCAGTCGGCTCCACAATCATGGGGAAGACTGCTAACTTGACAGATGTCCACAAGGCAGTCACTGACACACTCCTCAAGGAGGGTAATGTTATGGGTCACCGAGGAGGAAAATAAGATCAAGCTAAGTTACAGAAAACCAGAGAGGTTGGTAACTACGCGGATTGCAGACCCCTGATCCTAACCATACAACTAACAGCAGCCGTAGAGCGTACCTACGATGATTCTAGATACCTCGTCACAGCCGGAGGACTAAATAAGCCTAAAGCAAGAAAAGGGGAAATCTAAACTGCCCCAGAGCAGACCCCAAAGGAATAGACAGCCCCCACACATGTACTGACGGTGAGACAAGATGAAAGCACAAGCACAGGTAGGAAAATAGGCTGAGCAAACGATGGGGCCCACACTAACTAGAAAGGACAGGAAAGGAAAGATACTGTCTGCAATCATGCCAAAAACCCTGCAAAAAATGTCCAGCACTTCTGATAGCAAAAAATACCCTGAAGTCACTAGACTTCTCCCACTATATCAGCACTCTGGCATATTCTGAGAACAGAGCAAAAAGAGGTCAATCTAATAAGGGACAAAAAGCAAACTAGCACATACAATGACATAGGAGGCCGGAAAGAGAACTCACAACTCCTCTGTCAGCACAACCAGCTCCCTCCCCAGAAACCAGAGGCAGACCAGAAAATGAGTTCACAACAGGGTAAACTAGAAAAGGTCATTGCTAAAGAAGCTGGCTGTTCACAGAGTACTGTATCCAAGCATATTAATGGAAACTTGAGTGGAAGGAAAAAGTGTGGTAGAAAAAGGTACAAAGCAACCGGGGTAACTGCAGCCTTGAAAGCATTGTTAAGAAAAGGCCATTCAAAAATTTTGGGGAGATTCACAATGAGTGGACTGCTGCTGGGGTCATTCTTCAAGAGCCACCACACACAGACTTATACAGAACATGGGACACAAGTGTCACATTTCTTGTGTCAAGCCACTCATGACAAATAGACAATGCTAGAAGCATCTTACCTGGGCCAAGGAGAATGTAACTATTATGTGGGTACTATGGAAACTGATTGCGTGGGATAAAACAAATCTGAGACCAAAGCTGAGGCAAACAAGTGTATTTAACAAAGTACAAAGTGGAAACAAAACTATCAGAGATCTTCCTGCAATTGTAACGAAGTGCACAGCACAATATAGAAATGTTCAACAAACTGAATAGCGGGGTGTGACCGCTAATAAGAACCAGTCCAGCAGTAATATGACGCAGGAGTGCACAAAGCACTTAAACATGGAAGTTCAGCAATAATGAGTGAGAATGTACACTGCGCTTAAACGTGGAAGTCCAGCAATAATGTGAGTGACAATGCACACAGCACTTAAAAGTGGAATTCCAGCAATGCACAGGTGGAGCATTAGCAGGAGAAGGTGTCTAAATGTACCTTTTGGGCTAAAAATTCCCACTCAAGTCCAGCACCGCAGACGAACAGACACAGTCCAGGAAGAAATAACGGTGTCAGGATTTCTTACTGACCACAGCAGTTCCAGAGGTGAGTAGCTACACACCAAAAGATTAGACAATAGGTAATTCCGATCAGGATCAAGGAGCAGCACAGATGACTGAAGGCAGCAGAACGTGGCGAAGTAGAGCACCGAGTAACAAGCAGCAGCAGGAAGGAATCCAGAAGAAACAGGCAGAAGCTCAGGAGCCAACAGCAACAAAATACTCAGGCAAGGAGGATCTCATGACCTGGACTAAAATCTCTGGACAGACAGGAAGTTCAAGGGCAGGATGAAGTACCAGACTCCATCTTGGATAAGGATAAAACAGGCGCCAAGGAACATCCGGAACCCTTACAGAGAAAAAGAACTGGACTGTTGCTTAGTGGTCGAAGGTGTTTTCAGATGAAAGTAAATTTTGCATTTCATTTAGAAATCAAGGTCCCAGATTCTGGAGGAAGAGTGAAGAGGCACACCATCCAAGCTGCTTGAGGTCTAGTGTGAAGTTTCCAAAATCAGTGATGGTTTGGGGAGCCATGGCAGCTGCTGGTGTAGGTCCACTGTGTTTTATCAAGACCATTTCATTCTCCAGCAGGACTTGACACCTGTCCAAACTGCCAAAAGTACCAATAGCTCTTTTAAAAACAACAGTATCACTGTGCTTGATTGGCCAGCAAACTTGCCTGACCTTAACCCCATAGAGAATCTATGGGATACTGTCAAGAGGAAGATAAGAGGCACCAGACCCACAATGCAGACAAGCTGAAGGCTGCTATCAAAGCAACCTGTGCTTCCATAACACCTCAGCAGTGCCACAGGTTAATCGACTCCATGCCATGCCGCATTGATGCCAGTAATTGATGCAAAAGTTGCCCCGACCAAGTATTGAGTGCATTTACTGAACATACATTTCAGTAGGCCAACATTTTGGATTTTAAAATTATTTTTCAAGCTGGTGTTATAAAGTATTATGATTTACTGAGATACTGACTTTTGGGTTTTCATCGACTGTAACCCATAATCATCAACATTAACTGAAATAAACACTTGAAATAGATCACTCTGTTTATAATGACTCTATATATGAGTTTCACTATTTGCATTGAAGTACTGAAATAAATTAAGTTTTCGATGATATTCTAATTTTGTGAGAAGCACCTGTACCTGTGTGACTGGAGTCCTACACAAGCCTCATTTGTGTGCATTTTTTACTAGGCAGCCAACCCCTCCATGAATTGATGGGTTTCTGAGTGGCTGTTTTCATCAGAATTTTGCACCTGTGCTGCTAGCGCCTTCATCATGGGGGTCTGCTGCCAGAGGCATATCTAGGGGGGACAGACGGGGCATGTGCCCTGTGCACAGTTGGCAGGGGGGCGCAGTCGGGCTGCCTAATGCGGCAGTCCACAGTGTCTCCCCTGAGGGTTGCATTCTGCCACCCCCCGGACTGGGAGTCAGCCATTTTCTGTGCCAGCTGTCAAGCTGACAGCCAGCGCAGAGAGACTGCAGCACGCCGGCTCCCAGGGATCTTAAAGATGCGAGTACAATTGAAGCTCTGACCGCTGGGTCAGAGCGACGCCAGCAGCGTGATCAGATCATGTGATCATGCTGCTGATATCGCTCGCCGGCAGAGACGCATGATGGGTGGTAAGTGCTCCAGTGGAGCTGAAGACACCAAAGATTAAGTGCATGGGGTAGGGGGAGATTTAATGTGTGGGGGGAGAATTTGGAGTGAAGATGGGGGGAGATTTAATGTGTGGGGAGAGAATTTGGAGTGAAGATGGGGGAGATTTAATGTGTTGGGGAGAATTTGAGTTGGAATGGGGGGATTTATTATGTGGGGAGATTTGGAGTGGGGATGGGGGATTTTATGTATGGGGGGATTTGAGGACACAAAATGAGGAGCAAAGGTGGAGATAGGGACATGTATAAGGAAATAGTACGGGGAAATGGGGGAATGTACGAGGAAACAATATGGAGGAATGGGGGCATGTATGAGGAAACAGTAAGGGGGAATGGAGGAAATGTACAGGGAAACAGTACGGGGAATGGGGGCATGTATGAGGAAACAGTATGGGGGAATGGGGGGGCATGTACGAAGAAACAGTACGGGGGAATGGGGGGCATGTATGAGGAAACAGTACGGGGGAATGGGGGGCATGTATGAGGAAACAGTATGTGGGAATGGGGGACATGTACAAGGAAACAGTAAGAGGAAATTGGGAGCATGTACGAGGAAACAGTAGTGGGGAATGGGGACATGTACAAGGAAACGGTATAGGGGAATGGGGGGCATGTAGGAGGAAACACTATGGGGGAATGGGGGCATGTACGAGGAAACAGTACAGGGAATGGTGGCATGTACAAGGAAACAGTACGGGGGAATGGGGGCATGTACGAGGAAACAGTACAGGGAATGGGGGCATGTACAAGGAAACAGTACGGGGGAATGGGGGAATGTACAAGGAAACAGTAAGGGGGAATGGGGGCATGTACAAGGAAACAGTATGGGAAAATGTGGGGCATGTATGAGGAAACAGTACGAGGGGATGTGGAGCATGTACAAGGAAACAGTATGGGGGAATGGGGGGCATGTATGAGGAAACAGTACATGGGAATGGGGGTCATGTACGAGGAAACAGTACAGGGAAATGGGGGCATGTTCAAGGAAACAGTACAGAGGAATGGGGGGCATGTATGAGGAAACAGTACTGGGGAATGGGGGGCATGTATGAGGAAACAGTATAGGGGAATGGGGGGCATGTATGAGGAAACAATATTGGGGCATGGGTGCAGAAACAGTATGCTGATTGGGGATGGATGCAGACAATATGGGGAACGAACGGGGAATGTATGCTGACACAGTATGAGTAGCGATGTGAAAAATTTATGTGTACATAGTATGGAGAGTGAGGGTGATGGGATGTGTGCAGATACAGTATGAGGAGTCAATGGTATGTGTGAGCAGGCAGTATAGAAAGTGAGGGGTAAATATATGAGGAGACAGTATGGTGAACAAAGGGATGTGAAAGAAGACAGTATGAGGAGGAAGGGGAATAGTGTGAGGTGATAGTATGGGGGGAGAAAAGTGAGTGGGCACAGAATAGAGACTGAGTAGTGGAGGTGTAGCATGGGGGGTGTAGTAGGGGCCGGGATTGGGGGGTGGACCCCTGCTTACCAGACGAGACAAAGACGAGACGGAGACAGATTCCACTTGCAACAGTTCCGGATCTTTATTCGTCCTCCTCCTGACGACCACAACCACGCACCGCAGCTTCTTTACAGCACTCTATCTCCAGGCCCAGGTACCTGCACCTTTGCTCCAGTCAAAGTAACATCCCTCGCGGATCTTTCGCTGGGGCTGTCCTAGACCAGTCTACCGCCAGCGCTTCACCTGCCCGAGGTCGTCGTCCAATCGGTAACCCTGGGGCCTCACTTGTCCTGTGGTACGTCGTGTCAGAGTCACCACCTCGTCTGTCCTGCGGTACGCCGTGTCAGGGCCACCCCCCTGACTGTCTTCTCCTGTCAGTCCCCCAGTCAAGCTCTTCACCATTCTGTCTTCCGTTCTGAGTCTTCTTCTGTCGAGCTCCTCCCAGGACTGATTCCCTGGAACCCCAGCCACTCCTACTTATCCCCTCTCTCACCGGGAATTCCCCTCCTGGGTTCCTATCTCCCCGCCCCCCATGACTATGCGTTTCTCGAGCCATCAGCCGCTGTTAAGTCCAAAACTACTCTCCCCTGCCATCTTGTGGTCATTTCTCGGTACTGCACTCTCCTATCCCCCTTTCCTAGCTGTCACCCTTCTAGCCTGTCAATCTCCATCTCTAGTGCACAAACCATCCCCGCCTACTACCAGTCAAGTCTGTCCGTCAAGTCACCTTCCCCACAGGGGGGACAGTGTAAGGGCATAGCCAGGAGGGGAGAGTATACTAAGGAGGGGGAGTGTGATGAGAGAGTACAGTATAAATACTGGGCCCTATAGGGGGGATGAGAGGACTGTGTGAAGAGGGGACCATTATGGAAAGGAGAGGTCAGTGTAAAGAGCATGTACCATAAGAGGGATAGTGTGTGGGTCATATTTTGTGCAGACAATATAGTGAGGGGCAATTATTTATTCAGAGGCTCAGCGTACTGCAGATAATTTTATTCAGGAGTATTATAATGACACTGCTATCTTTAAAGGCATCGTGTGGGGATGTGCTGCAGAAGACTGGAGAAGATGGAAGTCTGCAGAGACGAGCTGTGGATCAGAAAACTCATCATGGAGTCTGGACAAGATGAAGAAAAGAAGGAGAATGACTCCAAAGACGATGTCATCTATAAGGTACCTGGATGTAAATGCTATTTGTGATACTGACTAATTCTTATATTTTTATTTATGTTAGGAGCATTTAAGGGGTCCTCCGGGTCAGTGATGAGTCTGCAGTCATTCTTTGTGACTGCAGACTTCTGAATTCTCACAGTGCGCACTGCACACTGTCAGGATTCTGTCATGCTGGCGGTTTACATACATGCGGTCATATGCTGACTAGACGTGTGGCCTCACTCAATGACAATGAACTGAGCGAGGCCAGGCATGTCTAGTCGGAATGTGGCCAGAAGTATACAAATCACATACTTGTGCTGACATGACCGTCCACCAGCAAGGGAGAATCCTAAAAGTGTGCAGTGCATTCGTTGGGAGAATTCAGAAGCCTGCAATGTCAGGATTCAGCTCTGCAGGTTCCAGTAGTCATGACATGGACATTTCACTCATATGCGATTTTCATACCTATGGTCCCGTGACAATGAGCAGCTCTTCCTTCTTCTCTCAGTTTTTCACTGAACATTGAGAGCATTAGGGAGAGCAACTCGTCAGTACATGACTATCTGTTCAAATCGCATATGTCCTTGGAGGGGGGGGGGTGGCACCAAACTGAATTCTTGCCCCGGATGCCAGAAAACCTAGATACAGTTGTGGCCAAAAGTACTGACACCCCTGCAATTTTGTCAGATAATACTCAGTTTCTTCCTGAAAATGTTTGCAAACACAAATTCTTTGGTTCTTTGGTATTATTATCTTCATTTAATTTGTCTTAAATGAAAAAAAAACAAAAGAGAATGAAGCAAAAAGCAAAACATTGATCATTTCACACAAAACTCCAAAAATGGGCCAGACAAAAGTATTGGCACTCTCAGCCTAATACTTGGTTGCACAACCTTTAGTCAAAATAACTGCGACCAATCGCTTCCGGTAACCATCAATGAGTTTCTTACAATGCTCTGCTGGAATTTCAGACCATTCTTCTTTGGCAAACTGCTCCAGGTCATTTATATTAGAAGGCTGCCTTCTCCAAACTGCCATTTTTAGATCTCTCCACAGGTGTTCTATGGGATTCAGGTCTGGACTCATTGCTGGCCACCTTAGAAGTCTCCAGTGCTTTCTCTCAAACCATTTTCTAGTGCTTTTTGAAGTGTGTTTTGGGTCATTGTCCTGCTGGAAGACCCATGACCTCTGAGGGAGACCCAGCTTTCTCACACTGGGCCCTACATTATGCTGCAAAATTTGTTGGTAGTCTTCAGACTTCATAATGCCATGCACACGGTCAAGCAGTCCAGTGTCAGAGGCAGCAAAGCAACCCCAAAACATCAGGGACCTCCACCATGTTTGACTGTAGGGACCGTGTTTTTTTCTTTGAATGCCTCTTTTTTCTCCTGTAAACTCTATGTTGATGCCTTTGCCCAAAAAGCTCTACTTTTGTCTCATCTGACCAGAGAACATTCTTCCAAAATGTTTTAGTCTTTTTTAGGTAAGTTTTGGCAAACTCCAGCCTGGCTTTTTTATGTCTCGGGGTAAGAAGTGGGGTCTTCCTGGGTCTCCTACCATACAGTCCCTTTTCATTCAGACGCCGACGGATAGTACAGGTTGACACTGTTGTACCCTCGGACTGCAGGGCAGCTTGAACTTGTTTGGATCTTAGTCGAGGTTCTTTATCCAACATCCGCACAATCTTGCGTTGAAATCTCTTGTCAATTTTTCTTTTCCGTCCACATCTAGGGAGGTTATCCACAGTGCCATGGGCTTTAAACTTCTTGATGACACTGCGCACGGTAGACACAGGAACATTCAGGTCTTTGGAGATGGACTTGTAGCCTTGAGATTGCTCATGCTTCCTCACAATTTGGTTTCTCAAGTCCTCAGACTGTTCTTTGGTCTTCTTTCTTTTCTCCATGCTCAATGTGGTACACACAAGGACACAGGACAGAGGTTGAGTCAACTTTAATCCATGTCAACTGGCTGCAAGTGTGATTTAGTTATTGCCAACACCTGTTAGGTGCCACAGGTAAGTTACAGGTGCTGTTAATTACACAAATTAGAGAAGCATCACATGATTTTTCGAACAGTGGCAATACTTTTGTCCACCCTCTTTTTTAAGTTTGGTGTGGAATTATATCCAATTTGGCTTTAGGACAATTTTTTTGTGTTTTTTCATTTAAGACAAATTAAATGAAGTTAATAATAAGGTATATACTCGAGTATAAGTCGACCCCCCTAAATTTGCCTCAAAAACCTGGGAAAACTTATTGACTCAAGTATAAGTCTAGGGTGGGAATTGCCGAAGATACTGGTAAATTTAATGCTGCACAACATACAGTATGCCCCCAAAATGCTGCACAGTGAATGCTGGCCCAAATAATGCTGCACAACATACAGTATGCCCCCAAAATGCTGCACAGTGAATGGTGGCCCAAATAACGCTGCACAACATATGCCCCCATAAATGCTGCACAGTGAATGGTGGCCCAAATACCGTAATGCTGCCCCCAAAGTGATAGGATTACTGGTAATCCTATCATGTTGCTGCCGCTGCCCCTGCTGGAATTTAAAAAAAAAAAAACAACACTATATACTCACCTACGTTGATGACAGCTGCTCCTGAGCGTCGCCGGCTCTTCAGTGACTCAGGCAGAGGGCGTGTGCTTTCCATGTCATCGCGCCCCCTGCACGTCACTGCCAGAGGACAGGAGAGAGCGGCGCGCAGAGATTTTGAACGCCGCCGCGGCCCTATCATCACCCGCTGCCGCCGCCAGGACGCTGCAGGGGAACGCAGACGAACACCAGGGACCGCAGAGACGACTGGGACCGCGGAGATGACGGGGACCAGGTAAGTTGGCACCGTGACCCGAATATAAGTCGAGGGGGGTCTTTTTCAGCCTCAAATGGGGGCTGCCAAATTCGACTTATACTCGAGTATATACGGTACCAAAGAATTTGTGTTTGCAATCATTTTCAGGAAGAAACTGAGTATTATCTGACAAAATTGCAGGGGTGTCAATACTTTTGGCCACAACTGTACACCTCTGTCTGCTGCATCTTGCTAGTGCACTTGTAATCTGACTTGGTGTTAGTAAAGCTGTTTCTTTTTTCTGGTACGTCCATGTCCTTTGGTGATCCGTTTTTAAGATTTAAAACTAACAGTCTTCTTTCTCTGAGAAAAAAAGCATCTAACTGGAAAGAAAGCTATCTATAATGCCAGGTTGAATCCTTCTGTTGAGACCAGATTGAAGACCCTTTATTTGCTGGGCAGAGACATCCTCAGATGAATGGATCTATTCTAGAAATCAAAGAGAGTACACTTTATGTAACAGAAGTGGTGGAGCCACTGTGCCGATGTCAAAGGAGAGCCTGGAGGGACGTGACAACGTGAGCATCTGACTTTTCACTAGAGCCTCTAATGGTGGGGTTAGGCTTGAATCTATGGACACCAGGTGCTACTCCAGGACAGACCACGAACGCATGCCACCTCACCCCAAGGGACAGGTAGTTGAAACGACCCCGTAGGTGGATACAGCTGATGCAGGCAGGCACTGGCAGGAAGACAGGACCCACAGATGTGGAAGGGCCCGGCAGTTATACTGATTGGCATGGCGGGCGCAGACAGGACCAGTTGATGCACAGTCTGGCAAAGCAGGTGCAGGCGGGTCCAGCTGATATACATACTGCCACGGCAGTTGCAGACGGCATTGTCCACGGATTGTCCAGGAGTGGGACAGAGATTGTCCCAAAACAAGGCAGGGATTGCCGGAAGGAGAAAGAGACTGCAAGAGAAACAGGAAAAGCTGAGGAACTGCCACTCTGTGTAGATTGTGCTGCATGTGTGATGGATACCCTACTGCTCAGTAAAGTTAAACCGTTGCAAAAAGACATTGATTCTGAAGTGGTTTGTGAAGTTAATGGATGCAGAACCGAAGTGATCGCAGCCGAGAGGACTCTGGCAGTGAATGTGAGTGTTCTGCTATGCAGCGTGAAATACATTATATCTCATCTGTGGGGCGTCAGGGTGTGGGAACAGTACAGCCGCCTGGCCGCCTTACATATAGACTGGCATGGCAAGTGCAGATGGGACCGGCTGATATACTGATTGGCACAACAAGAGTGGATGGGACCCACTGATGTACAGACTGGCACAGCAGGTGCAGATGGGTCAAGCTAAGATACAGACTGACACAGCAGGTACCGCCATGGAAGCTAAGAACGGACAGATACTAGCAGTACTAGCAGGAACAAATGGATGTGAACCTGAGAACTAACAAGCATGTAGGAATTAACAATGCTGCACAGGCACCTCCATGCAGGTGGAGGTGCCTCAAATAATAAGTGTCTCCCAGCCACTGTCCAGGGACACTTTAGGATGGCGAGTGGCCCCTTTAAGATGAAAGGTCCATGCACCCTAAGCACCATGCCTGGGGGTCTGTGCAGCTGCAGGAGAGGAAGAAGGAAGTGTGGTTGGAGGCCACGGCACTGAGGGAGTCATCATCCATGCCGGAGAGGAGAGCAGCATTCAGGGATGCACTTTAAAATTCATAGAGACTTCAAGAAAGGATTTTGAGTTGAAAAAAAAATCTTCAATGACAGAATAACATCTATCAAGGTTTGAGGAGTCTGATGAAACATCAAGTGCATTCAATTCTCACATCTTCCATAAACGAAGTACCATGATGGAAAGCTCACATTGGGACATTACAGACTTGTATTCTATGTCATTGGTACAAAAATCCCAAGTCCCCAAATGGTTCTAATATTCAAATTGGATTTCAAGAGGTGTCTAATATATCACTTTATGCAGGGTCAATAGAATTATTAGTTGGTTTCCTTCATTAGAGCATTGAGAAGTGGAAGTCTAGTTGGCATGTATTGGTAAGTACAGTATACAAATCACACATTGTCACAAGTTGGCAGTATACACTCACATAGTGACTTCTTAAGGCCCCGTTACACGCAACGATATTGTGAACGATATCGTTGCAACGTCACCAGTTTGGTGACGTTGCAGCGATGTCAAAACAACATCGTTGCGTGTGACATGTAGCAACGATCAACGACCATAAAGGGCCATAAATCTATCATTGGTCTCCCACTGGGCAGCACACATGTGTGCGTGTGACAGCGAGAGACCAACGATCAGCGAGCTCCCAGCACCATACAGCAGACTCTGGGAGCTGGTATCCAGGGTAAACAGCGGGTAACTAAGCGCCGCTCGGCGCTTAGTTACCCGCTGTTTACCCTGGATACCAGCGTGCTCGCTGGTCCTGATTGCTGGTGAGTCTGCCTATGTGACAGCACACCAGCGATCAGCTATGTCCCAGCGATCCCATCCACGTCGGATCGTTGGTGGGATCGCTGGGACATTGAAGCGTGTAACAGGGCTTTTAGACTGGACAACCCCTTTAGTCTGAGCATTGCTAATTTTTGTGTCTCTTCTATTTGGCAGTTAATGGACATTAACCCCTTGTGAATGTGGTACCTATGGACTTCAAGATGTGAGTATTCCAAGTAATTCATTTTACATATAATGTAAGAGCAGCTTGCCATGCAGGCCATGGGACTAAAATCTATTTCAATAAAACACATACTTGCTTTATAAATATTGTCGGTGATAAACTCTTCATAAGCAAGCAATTTTGATAGTAGTGAATTTAGTTTGATTTTCGTCAAATAATTCTAGCAATCTCTTTGGCCGGTCACTTCTTTGAGCACAGAGCCAAGATTCACTTGGAAAACAAGACAAAGATAGTAAAAAGAAGAAATCTAGGAACCTGCAAAGGGAATTCAAGAAGTCTAATACAAAACTGCGCCTTTACCAGGTTTCATAGTGAAAGGTCACCTGAAATGATAGCAGTTCAGGATAGAGCCTTCTTTATAAACAAGATTGAACAAAGGTCAAATGCTATTAACTTATTGTAATACAAGTATTCCCAAAAGCTAGAAAAAAAACTTTCAAAATATCTTATCAGACACTGAAACTAGATAACACTGAAATGATCCACCTACTGATAGCATTTCTGACTCTTAAGATCATGGGTGAATTCTTTTGAAATTACCTGCACATAAAGAGAATGTATCATCAGAAAATTACCTAATGATTAAATCAAATTTTTGCATAAAATGTATTTAACATAATTTGGGTAAGTTTTTATTTTATTTTATAATTTGTATTAAAATTAAGGATTAATACTGGCCAATAGGACAAGTTTAGGCTCATTCTTCTGTCCTTTACAGAAGACTTTTCAGAAGTCTTATTTTTATCACAGGAAAAATCCTCTCTGTGAGCAATTCAGAATTTCTCATATTTCTGTACAAATTTGACCTAAAACAATAACAGATTTTCCCACAAGTCAAAAGCATATACCATATTTTCCGGCTTATAAGACGACTTTTTAACCCCTGAAAATCTGCTTAAAAGTCGGAGGTTGTCTTATACTCCGAGTGCATATGGGGGGAGTGGTCCCGATGAACAAGGGAGTGTGTAAGTGGTGTTATCATCCCCCTTTTACCTCATTGGTGGCAGCGGTGCGGCGACTCCTCCTTCAGCAGTGTGGCGGCTCCTCCTTCAGCAGTGTGGTGGCGGCTCCTCTTTGTCCAGCGTGGGGACAAAGCGTCACCGATTTTGTGACGGAGCAGCGACATTGCTGGCGATATCGCTATGTGTGATACTTACCTCCGACCGGCTCCCCCGCTGGTTATTGCTGATCGCGCGAGAACATCCTGGACCATTTCTCGTCAGCCACTTCCTGCTGGGCTTCCTGCTGGCACCGACGAGCGACGCATGGACGCGGGCGGGAGGACGTCTTCATTGCAGCGTCTGACAGGTAAGTAACGACCGCCGACCGCTGCTATATCGCTGGCGAGATCTGCCTGTTTGGCAGCTCACTAGCGACCATTTAGCGATGCACCAGCGATCCTGACCGGGTCGTATCGTGGTCGGAATCGCTGGTGCATCACTAAATGTAACGGTACCCTAATAGTTTTTGCATAGTCGAAAGTAAGAAAGGGTCGAATTCTAGAAATGTTTTTGAAGTGCGGATAACAAGAGCGAGCCAGTGATCGGATGTGGGGGGTAAATTAAAGCTCGGAATCAAGTATGACTCCAAGACAGCGGGCATGTTGCTGGGGAGTAATGGTGGAACCACACACGGAAATGGCAATGTCGGGCATAGGTAGGTTAGTAGAGGGAGGAAACACGAGGAGTTCAGTTTTTGACAGGTTCAGTCTCAGATAGAGGCAGGACATGATGTTAGAGACAGCGGTAAGACAATCACTGGTGTTTTCCAAAAAGGCAGGCGTGATATCAGGAGAAGTGTATAATTGGGTGTCGTCAGCATAGAGATGATACTGGAACCCAAATCTACTGATTGCTTTGACTCGGCCTTTCCAAAATTCTTCATCTATTGTTTTATAGAATGACTTATGTGCTTTGGGTTGTTGACTTGCTGCATAATCCATATTCTGTTGAGATTCATTTCATAGCCAGATGTCCCAACATTTTCTTTTAGAATTTACAGGTATAATTCAGAATTCATTGTTCCATCATTAATGGCAAGTTGTCCTGGCCCAGGTGAAGCAAAATAAACTCAAACTATGATATTACCTACTATAACTGCGTTTCACATATGGTATATCTTTCTCCAACTATAACTCATCATTTAAAACAAAAAGCTCTATTTTGGTCTTATCCGTCCACAAAACATTGTTCCAATAGCCTTATGGCTTATCCAGCAACAGGCAGGATTTCAAGGAAAAATACACTGGCTCTCCAAAAGCTTCAACAAACTCGAGATAGACAGTAAGGTTTGTTTTGGAATGCAGTGGCTTTTTCCTTGAAATCCTGCCATGCAACTATTGTTCTACAGTGTCCTACTGATGGTGGACTCATGAATATTAACATTAGTTAATGTGCAAGGTCTTTAGTTACTTAGAAGCTACCTTCAGTTCCTTTTGTGACCTTGCAGACTATCATACGCCTTGCTTTTGGAGTAATCTTTGTTTTTCCCCCGACTCTTGAGGAGCATAATAATTGTCTAGAACTTTCTCCATTTGTATGCAATCTGCTGATTGTTGAAGTCCAAACTATTTTGAGATGCTTTTGTAGCGTTTAGTGCCTGATGAGCATCAATAATTCTTCTGAAGTCCTTCAAAATCTTCTTTGTTCATGCCATGATACACTTCCACAAACAATGTTGAAAAGATCAGACTTTGATAGATCCCTGATCTTTAAATAAAACAGATTGCCCATTCACACCTGATTGTCATACCATTGTTTGAAAATGCGAAACTCTAATTTCACCTTCAAATTATCTGCTAATCCTAAAGGATCACATACTTTTGACATGTGATATTGGTTCATTTTTCTTTTAAACTCATTGACTCTTTTTTTTTGGATTTGGCACTCTTTATTTGTCGTTATGACTTATAGGCCAGATTTATGCAGAGATATTAAAAATTCTGAAATTCACAATCTTCAAAGCACGACTGTGCACAGCTGATAACACAGGTTCCATCATTTGCAATAGGTGATGGTCACAGTATCTCCTGTCCCCATTTTTCACAATGACCTTTGCACACACTCATTACATGCTTTGATACAAAACATAAAGTCTGGTCTGAGTCAGTCTGGTGCTGCTATTGGTCATGTGGATTTCCTGAAGGAACTGGATATTGGAGTCTAAATTTGTCCCAGTGGCCAGTGTGAAAACTGAAAGATTTCAAATGTTTTACATACTGTATACTGTATATACTTATACAAAAATCAGCTACATTTAAATACTGCTGTGTTGGGAGGAAAAACGCTGCATAAGTATATTAATACCCTCTCACTACACCACACGTACATATTCCCATATTAAGTTAAATAAAACTTTATGGGAGGTCTTCTTTAAAATGGCATTGAAATGTGAATGCAACAGGAACATATTCTAGATTTTCCATAGATGAAAACATTCCTTATCTTGTTATCAATCCCTCATTCTGAGAAGTGGCCAGTTATCACTACTCAAACACATCCCCAAAGAAAATGTGAAAGGCGCGATTTACCTTAATGTCCACAAACCATAAACCTTGCAGCAGTTATTGGTGATGGATTAGTTCTGTCTGAGATCAGAGCAATCACTGGGTGCTGCATTCCAGAGTGACTACTAGGGAAGCAAACAATCTAATTGAAGTAAGCGCCTAAGCCAGTGCTAACATTTTTTTGATCTCTCTCTTTTTTTTCTGTCATATTAAGTAATCTGAGCTATCATGTATAGCGACTTGTGATTGTAAGTACAGATAGAGCCTAAACTCGTCTGAGCTCCCCTATTTATTCCATGTCATACGTTTTCTAAAAAGGGTCTTCTCCATGTTGTGTAGTAAGTGTACATGTCTGACATCCTCATTCTTCAGCTGATGGAAGAATAATTTAGTGATTAAATCTTTTTTTCAACAATTAATTTTTTCCGATTTTTAGTTATTTTAAAAATTGCTTAATCCTAAAGGGGTTGACTGGAAAGTAGACAATTTTGCTAAATGATTAGATTGCTTTAAAAAATATAAAACCATGCACACCCCAACAATCCCCTTCTTGTTCTGACCCTGCACGGTCCTCCGTCGTTCTCTTCATGCTGCTGCAGGGACAAAAAACTATTACAGCCAGTGACTCACTTAAACTGTCATGTCTGATGTCATTGCTAGACATGTACGAACCTGACAAAATTCTAATTCACACTATTAGTTCCTGTAACCAGGCAACACTGAGGGATGCTGATAAAAAGGTTTTTTATTCAAATATTTAAAACAATAATAAAAAGAAAAGATACTGATTTTACAAAAAATCAGGGACATCATGCCATAGAGTACCAGCAGTGCATAAAGGGAGCTGTAAAAAACAGTAATATCACAAGATAATAAAATGGTTGAACCCGCTGTGGAAAAAAGCACAATTCGTATAATATACATTATATATATGGGGTTGTGTAAACATGTACCCCATCCTGACTAAAGTGCAAAGGTGCTCACCTAACAAGTGCATATAGCTATAGCACTTAACATGACAAAAATGTGCCTATGAAAGGGCTAAATAAGCCACTATATAAGGTGCATAGCACCTAACAAGTGCATATAGCTATAGCGCTTATCATGACAAGATATGCCTATGAGGGGGCTACATATAATGCCCGAAGAAGGATATCGAAACGTGCGTCGGGGCAGCAGGGATGCCAGGATTTCCACGTGCATTATACTGGTAATGGCTTTTAGCCTTTTACACATATTATGATTGATTATACCACTATGCACCTTATGTAGTGGCTTATGTAGCCCCCTCATAGGCATATCTTGTCATGTTAAGCGCTATAGCCATATGCACTTGTTAGGTGCTATGCACCTTATATAGTGGCTTATTTAGCCCTTTCATAGGCACATTTTTGCCATGGTAAGTGCTATAGCTACAGTTGTGGCCAAAAGTATTGACACCCCTGCAATTTTGTCAGATAATACTCAGTTTCTTCCTGAAAATGATTGCAATCACAAATTCTTTGGTATTATTATCTTCATTTAATTTGTCTTAAATCAAAAAACACAAAAGAGAATGAAGCAAAAAGCAAAACATTGATCATTTCACACAAAACTCCAAAAATGGGCCAGACAAAAGTATTGGCACCCTCAGCCTAACACTTGGTTGCACAACCTTTAGCCAAAATAACTGCGACCAACTGCTTCCGGTAACCATCAATGAGTTTCTTACAATGCTCTGCTGGAATTTTAGACCATTCTTCTTTGTCAAACTGCTCCAGGTCCCTGATATTTGAAGGGTGCCTTCTCCAAACTGCCATTTTTAGATCTTTCCACAGGTGTTCTATGGGATTCAGGTCTGGACTCATTGCTGGCCACCTTAGAAGTCTCCAGTGCTTTCTCTCAAACCATTTTCTAGTGCTTTTTGAAGTGTGTTTTGGGTCATTGTCCTGCTGGAAGACCCATGACCTCTGAGGGAGACCCAGCTTTCTCACACTGGGCTCTACATTATGCTGCAAAATTTGTTGGTAGTCTTCAGACTTCATAATGCCATGCACACGGTCAAGCAGTCCAGTACCAGAGGCAGCAAAGCAACCCCAAAACATCAGGGACCTCCACCATGTTTGACTGTAGGGACCGTGTTTTTTTCTTTGAATGCCTCTTTTTTTCTCCTGTAAACTCTATGTTGATGCCTTTGCCCAAATAGCTCTACTTTTGTCTCATCTGACCAGAGAACATTCTTCCAAAACATTTTAGGCTTTTTCAGGTAAGTTTTGGCAAACTCCAGCCTGGCTTTTTTATGTCTCGGGGTAAGAAGTGGGGTCTTCCTGAGTCTCCTACTATACAGTTCCTTTTCATTCAGACACCGACGGATAGTACGGGTTGACACTGTTGTACCCTCGGACTGCAGGGCAGCTTGAACTTGTTTGGATGTTAGTCGAGGTTCTTTATCCAACATCCGCACAATCTTGCGTTGAAATCTCTTGTCAATTTTTCTTTTGCGTCCACATCTAGGGAGGTTAGCCACAGTGCCATGGGCTTTAAACTTCTTGATGACACTGCGCATGGTAGACACAGGAACATTCAGGTCTTTGGAGATGGACTTGTAGCCTTGAGATTGCTCATGCTTCCTCACAATTTGGTTTCTCAAGTCCTCAGACAGTTCTTTGGTCTTCTTTCTTTTCTCCATGCTCAATGTGGTACACACAAGGACACAGGACAGAGGTTGAGTCAACTTTAATCCATGTCAACTGGCTGCAATTGTGATTAAGTTATTGCCAACACCTGTTAGGTGCCACAGGTAATTTACAGGTGCTGTTAATTACACAATTTAGAGAAGCATCCCACGATTTTTCGAACAGTGCCAATACTTTTGTCTGCCCTCTTTTTTATGTTTGGTGTGGAATTATATCCAATTTGGCTTTAGGACAATTCTTTTTGTGTTTTTTCATTTAAGACAAATTAAATGAAGATAATAATACCAAAGAATTTGTGTTTGCAAGCATTTTCAGGAAGAAACTGAGTATTATCTGACAGAATTGCAGGGGTGTCAATACTTTTGGCCACAACTGTATATGCACTTGTTAGGTTAGCACCTTTGCACTTTAGTCAGGATGGGGGTACATGTTTACACAACCCCATATATGTAATGTTTGTATATTATATATGAATTGTGCTTTTTTCACAGCGGGTTCAACCATTTTATTATCTTGTGATATTGCTGTTTTTTACAGCTCCCTTTTTGCACTGCTGGTACTCTATGGCATGATGTCCCTGATTTTTTGTAAAATCAGTATCTTTTCTTTTTATTATTGTTTTAAATATTTGAATAAAAAACCTTTTTATCAGCATCCCTCAGTGTTGCCTGGTTACAGGAACTAATTAGTGGAAATTATTGTATTTTGTAGGGGATGTGTCCCATTTAATTAGGGGTTGTAAAATACTCAGGACTTTTTTGTGATAAAATTCTAATTCAGCAGATTCACTTGATTCAGCCATAGATTCACAATGAATTTATTTGATGTGAATCAAACCTGCCTTGTTATGCTCTGAGGTCTTCCGGACCCCAGAACATAATGAACATAGATTAAAAAAATTATATTTGCCTCTCCCAGGACACTCCCCTGTCCCTCAGTGCAGTTGCCTGCCTGTAAGTTGTGTACCGGGGTGTGTCTTTCAGGATAAAGCAAAGTCACCGGCAAGAAAGCCAACTTCTACACAGTTCACTCACCGAAAATATTTTACTTATGTGGGTGACTCAACCAGAAAATAGAAAACATTCAAACCATCATATAGACATTTAACTGGGAAGCTGAGACCCTTGTGCTGTACAGCGTGGCGTCCAAACTATCTGTACCTACTATACTTTCTACAAAGCTATCTACTGGCTAGCCTGTTTAAATTGACCCCCTGTTACCTGTTAACACCCAGAAAACTGATACAATTAAGGTATATGAGTGCAACTTATTGGCTCGCCTGCAGTACAGCACAACAGTTTACAATCTTACAATTACCTCTATCCCCAAACCAAATATCCTCCTTCCTTCCCGATGTGACTTCAGTGAACTCAGAGGAATAGTCCGTCCTCAACTACACCAGGAATACCCTAACAGTTAACCAACTGCAATGGCTATTTAGCCGTAAGCAAAATCTATTGAAGTTGAACAATTATCCCGAACTGCAAAAACCCAAACCTCTCCAAATTATGGACAAGCAAGGAATGTATAGTTCAAAAATCAATAAATTTTATTTATGAAATATAGACAATCTTAAAACACAAATGATGATGCCTCCTCATGTAAGGGGGTGGCATTGCTATGAGCAGAAGAGACAAGCTGCCCCTTTAAGAGACAGCACCCCCTTGGTTATATCAGTGGGACATTCTGCGCTTCCCTGCTGTAAAGGCTGTTTTGGTTTCATCTGCCTGACTACAGAGGGGAGGGGCTGCTTTTCTGTGTGGAGAAGAGGAGATTTCTGCAGGAAGCAGACAGGCCTGCCTGAGCTGTGAGGAAAAAGAAAGTTTAGCCTGAGACTGTGACTTTTATAAACTATTCTGGGGATTAAAAGGTGGCTTTCCTGCCTTGCTTCTAGAAGCCACGAAGAAAAGACAAGAGAGGAACAGGCTTGGAATCTTCACGCAAGGACAAGATCACACTGCACATAGCTTCCAGGGAGGACATCCATCATCTTGCAGAGAACTGCAGGGGGCCCCCAGGAAGGACCTTAGGTACCAACTTTACCATGAGTGTTAACCCCGTGTGCGCACATGTTTAGGGCTTAGTCTAGGCTGCAATAGACAGAGCACGGTAGCCGTGCGGCTGGAGTAGCCAGTCAGGCTAGAGTTAGAGTAGCTGCATACTGTGCTTTATTGTATTGTTTTGCCTTTTGAAAGAATACACTGATCTGTAATAGTTGGTGCTCCGTGCCATTTGTACGGCCCAGCTAGAGAATATCACTTTTGTAAATTGTTTTATGTCATTGCATACCCCGGTTTACACTTTCCTAACACTGCATTCCTTGCCTATAAATAAATTAACCCTTTGTTGCTTGCACCTCATCTTGTGTACTGTAGTCTCCCTGCATTGTGGTGGTCCCCCGGCCATTGCTTCAAGTGGCGCTGTGAGCAGGGTGACTATCACCAAGATGCAGGCAGAAGGCAGCAAAAATGCTAGTGTTAGTGGGGATGCTGTGGACATTGGTGGAACCCCTGCAAGGACACTCCCTATGGGCACCATATTTAGTGTGCTTCCGAAATTTGATGGCAATAATATGACCCTGTCTGATTGGGTGTCCTGGCTGCAAAGCACCTTGAAAATTTATAACATCAGCACAGACCTTGAAGTGGACATTGCGTTGACTACCTTGGAGGGAGAGGCCTGTAAAAGCGTCTGTCTACAGCCAGAACTCACTCGTAGTACCCTGAAGGAGCTAGTGAAATTCCTGGAAGAGATCTACGGCAAGACTGCTAGCACGGGACACCTCCGCGCCAAATTTTTCTCTAGACTGCAGCAGGAAGAAGAAGGGATCTCTCAGTATGCGACAGCACTGCAAGAAGTGTTGGCAGAAGTGCAAAGGAAAGAGACAGATGGGCTTGGTGGCATGGGCTCCACAGACCGGATACTCCAGGAACAATTCATTCTGGGACTGCATAGCACATCCTTGAGGAGAGCACTGTCAGAACGGGTCCGTGTAGATCCGACTCTTTCATTCCGTCAAATCCTGGCAGAAGCAGTGGCCCGAAGCAAGGAAGACAGTTACCTGACTGGTGTGATGCGTGTCCAGGGTGCAAATATCAGAGGAGACCCAAATCATCAGCAGGCGCTGGTCCAGGTAGTGCATGACTTGCAGCGGTCTCTTGTCAGTATGCAAGACAAATTAACCCGGATGGAGCAAAGAATGGGAGAACAACAGTCTGTCTCAACGCACTCATATAACCATCCTTCGGCCCAACCTTTAAGGGGGCAGTGGGTGCAAGCTCCCCCCCGCCAGGCATCAGAGGCATGAAGACAGGCTCGGGGTGCCCCTCGGCAAAGAGGAGGTATCCAATGCTGGGAATGTGGAGGACAAGGGAACCTTGCCAGGGACTGCCGGAATTATGCTCAAAGCCAGGAACAGCCGCCGTTAAACTACCTACCCCCGCAGTAACGCGGCACTCTGTGGGGGAAGCAAGAAGAGAGGCCTCCTCCTTATCGTAATGAACACTTGATAGCTGGGAGTCCCATCCTGTGTGCTGAACTTGAGGGCATTCCAGTGGATTGCTTGATAGATACCGGTTCACAAGTAACAACAATGCCAGAATCATATTTCAAACAGCATTTTCAGGCCCTGGCTAAGCCAGAGAAGGAGACATTGATCCGGTTGTTTGCTGCCAATCAACAGCCGATCCCGGTCACAGGGGTTGTGTGGATGTATAATCGAATCTGTGGGCAAGAAGTAGGAAAGAAAGGGATCCTGCTAGTCCCTGAGCCCATCAAAGAAGATGTGCCTGTAGTACTGGGAATGAATATCCTATGAGAACTCGATCAGATAATGTTCACCAAACAGGGACCCAGTTACTGGAAGAAGGCTGCCACACACAAGCCTACTCAAGAAGCCCTTCAGCAATTGATCTGTGTCTGTGGGTCGCAGAAGAGTGTGCTGTCTTATCAGGCGGTAGGGGTCATCAGGGCCCCTGGGAAGAAGTCTGTAATCCTGCCTCCCGAGCGAGAAAGTGTATTACATCTTCCAGTGGGGACTCATTGCAACCTTGACGGGCTGGAGGTGATAGTTCAGCCTGTGGTAGGTGGAGGAGCGGACCAAGAAGTCATGATAGCTCGTACGATAGCTGTGGTCCAGCGAGGACACGTCCCCATAAGAGCTTTGAATGTGGGCCCCGGGGAAGTCACCTTGCAACGGGGACAGATCTGGCATGGGTGTACCTACACAAGGGCGAAGTGGTGAGTCAGAAAGAGATGTCTTTATTGCCGATCAAAGGTGCGGGGTGGACCCTGGCAGTCGCTGCGGGGCCCGAAGAGAAGCCATCCCCAGAGTGGAATTCGCGAAGGCAAATCATCCTAGACCAAATGGAAGTGAATGTGAAAGCTTTTGGCCCTGAGCGTGTGCAGGCGAAAGAAACTATGCTGTGGGAAAATCAGGCCGCATTCGCCCGTCACGCCGAAGATTTTGGCTGTACCGAAGAGATCACACACGAGATACCGACCGGGGACGCTCATCCAATTCGAGAACGATACCGGCAAAACCCACCCAAGATGTACCAAGAGGTGAAGACATTACTGAGGCAGATGCTCAATTTAGGAGTAGTGCAGAGTAGTCAGAGCCCTTGGGTGGCACCGGTGGTGCTCGTCAAGAAGAAGGATGGGACCATTCGGTTCTGTGTAGATTACAGGAAACTCAATGCCTGCATTGTGCGAGACTCATATCCATTTCCCCACATTGAGGAATCCTTGACAGCGTTAGGGAAAGCCAAGTACTTCTCCACCTTGGACCTAGTGAGCGGATACTGGCAAGTGGCCGAGGCCGAGAAAGACAAGGAAAAACTACCTTCATCCTCCCTATGGGATTGTTTGAGTTTAACCGGATGCCCTTCGGCCTCTCCAATGCTCTAGGCACGTTTCAACAGCTGATGGAAAAGTGTTTGGGAGACTTAAACTTTGAGGCTACCCTGATCTACCAAGAGAGAGATCGAGTACCTGGGCCACATAGTGTCACAAGACAGAGTTCTGCCTTCACCAGAAAAAGTGGCTTCTATCCAGAAGTGGCCAGTCCCTCACACCATGCGGAACTCCAGGCCTTCCTTGGACTCGCCGGTTACTACCGACGGTTTGTCAAAGATTTCGCAAAGGTGGTGGGTCCTCTGAATGAGCTGCTGAGGGGGACCGCCAGAGTGCTGAAGACCCAGTGCATCCCCTGGGACCAGAGGTGAGATGAGGCCTTCCAGGCTATAAAGAATGCTCTTACTTCAGCCCCGATTGTGGCCTACGCAGATTTTGATCAACCGTTCCTGTTGTACACAGACAGTAGCCTTCATGGACTCAGTGCAGTACTTTCCCAAATACAGGATGGACATGAGAGAGTCATCGGGTATGCCAGTAGGTCCCTGCGAGACAGTGAAAGAAACCCCCATAATTACAGCTCTTTCCGGTCAGAGCTCCTGGCCCTCGTGTGGGCCATGACAGAATTTTGCGGGCTTCCTGGCATTGACAAAGATTCAAGTTTGAATGGACAATAATCCCCTGGCCCACCTTGAGAATGCTAACTTGGGGGACCTTAGAACAATGGTGGGTGGCTCGCCTGGCCAAGTTTGACTTTACCATCCATTATCGCTCTGCTACTGAAAATGCAAATGCCGATGGCCTGTCACAAGTGACGGTGGAAACTCCAGTGGGGGATCTCGATAAACAACTTGAAGAGGAAGAAACCCCAGACTTCCGTAAGTTCAAGACCCCAGTGGTTGCAGTCCAGACGAGTAGGGGGGCCTACGCACTACCCCGATCTCTGGGGAGAACCAATGAAGAGTGGGGAAATGTTCAAGATAAAGACGGAGGGCTGAGACAGATGAAATGCTGGGTAGCGCAGAAGCCAGGTAAACAAGAGAGTGATAGTCTGGACGCTGAGATGAAGAGTGTCTTACATCAGCGGGATAGGCTGGAGGTGCGAGAATCGGTGCTATATCGCAAGAGGCAACAGCCGAAAGATACTGAAGTAAGGTGGCAGGTGGTCATCCCAGGAGGAATGGCCCAAGAAGTAGCTAAAGATACCCACGAATTCGGAGCCCACTTCGGGTCCACAAAGTCCTACCAGTGGTTACAGTGGAGTCCGTGGTAGAAGAGGTTTGCCGGCAATGTCGAGTATGCGACCTCATTAAGAGTACTGAACAAAGGGCACCCATCCAGACCATACATACTAAGGAACCGCTAGAAGTCTTGATCATCGACTGTCTCCTCGTGGGACACTCAGCCCGGGGGCCACAGTACTCTTTGTTGATGACCGACCATTTCTCCAAGTTCGCGGTAGTCACCCCGACTAGGGATCAGACTGCCGAGTCAGTGGCATGGGCCATCTGTCAAGGCTTCATCCGAGTGTATGGGTGCCCAAAGTGCATCCACTCTGACCAAGGTGAATGTTTCCAAGGCAAGGTGATGGAAGAACTGTACCATTTGTATAGGGTCCCGGACCACCCCTTACCATCTTCAAGGCAATGGAGCATGTGAACTCTTCAATTGGACCTTACTTCAAATGCTGAGGACGTTGGAAGAGGACACGAAAGCACGCTGGCCAGATTTCCTGACAGAGTTGGTCAGGACCTACAACAATCGGGTCCATTCCACCACTGGTTACACCCCCTATCTGCTGCTGTTTGGAAGAGCTGGACGAGAGATCATTGAATTGAAGTTGGAACATCCAGAGGAGCTGATGGAGCGAAACATCACTTCATGGGTGAAAGAGCATCAGAAACGACTGCAAACAATACGGCGGTTGGTGGGTCAGCAGCTACAGGAGAAAGAACATACGGGCCGTAAACCGATTCAAGAGATACCGCTACGGCCCAGAGACCGAGTATTAGTCAGAGAGAAATGCCCCAAGGGTAAACTAAGTGAGAGATGGGAAGTACAGCCTTACAAAGTCATCGAGCGAATGTATTCTGACGGTCCCATCTACAAGGTGCAGGTTGAGAATGGGGTCTCCGCCCCTAGAGTGTTCCACAGGAATATTCTACGGCCATGCCGGTCCAAGGCCTGTCCTGTACCAGTGCCGCTTGAGGGTGATGCTCCACCTCCTGAATCTGTCTTGCCTGCTGGTGAAATCAATGATGAATGGTGGATCGGCCCTGACACCATGGGGGCCCTCAGCCAGACAGAGATGGTAATCTTCTGGAGGTACCACTGCCGCAACGTGACAATGAGTCCAGACAAGAGCCTACTACAACTCCTGCAGCAAGTATTCCTCTGGAGGATAGTCAAGACATCTGGAGATTCCAGAAGTCTACTGCAGGGGTTCCACCAGCCCGATACATAGAACAGTGTTCTCTGTCTGTTTCTCCACTTGTGTTTTCTCCCCTATAGGTGCTGTTCCACATTGCAAGTGTCTCTACTCTACTGCAACCTTGATGCTGTGATGGTCGAGGATGACCATCTTTAAGTAGGGAGGCATGTAAGGGGGTGGCATTGCTATGGACAGTAGAGACAAGCTGCCCCTTTAAGAGACAGCACCCCCTTGGTTAGATCAGTGGGACGTTCTGCATTTCCCTGCTGTAAAGACTGTTTTGGTTTCATCTGCCTGACTACAGAGGGGAGGGGCTGCTTTTCTGTGTGGAGAAGAGGAGATTTCTGCAGGAAGCAGACAGGCCTGCCTGAGCTGTGAGGAAAAAGAAAGTTTAGCCTGAGACTGTGACTTTTGTAAACTATTCTGGGGATTAAAAGGTGGCTTTCCTGCCTTGCTGCCAGAAGCTACGAAGAAAAGACAAGAGAGGAACAGGCTTGGAATCTTCACGCAAGGACAAGACCACATTGCACAGAGCTTCCAGGGAGGACATCCATCATCTTGCAGAGAACTGCAGGGGGCCCCCAGGAAGGAACTTAGATACCAACTTTACCATGAGTGTTCACCCCGTGTGCGCACATGTTTAGGGCTTAGGATAAGCTGCAATAGCCAGAGCATGGTAACCGTGCGGCTTGAGTAGCCAGTCAGGCTAAAGTTAGAGTAGCTGCATACTGTGCTTTATTGTATTGTTTTGCCTTTTGCAAAATACACTGATCTGTAATAGTTGGTGCTCCGTGCCATTTGTACGGCCCAGCTAGAGAATATCACTTTTGTAAATTGTTTTATGTCATTGCATACCCCTGTTTACACTTTCCTAACACTGCATTCCTTGCCTGTAAATAAATTAACCCTTTGTTGCTTGCACCTCATCTTGTGTACCATAGTCTCCCTGCATTGTGGTGGTCCCCCGGCCATCGCTTCACTGTCAAAAAAACAAATCATCCACTGGTTTACAATATAATACTATAGGTTATAAACATAAATGGCTTGGCCTATGTAATGTCAGTAGAGGTTTATTGAAACTCAAAAGCAGGCTATATTAAAAGTGCCTATCTTATACCCACAGTAAACAAAATGTTACTATGTCATTAGAGTAATGATACCACTAAATTCTACCTATAATCCCCCCAAAAATTTTTTGGATCAATAAAGTGCTTAAGTGCATGTAAACATTACTGAGTTTAAGTGTACCTACTGTATAGAATGATATTCATGATTAATTACCTTAGCTGGATAACCAGGAGAGACTTGCATCCTATCCTAACGCGTGTTTCGATATACTCTTCCAGATGAAGAATATATCGAAACACGCGTTTGGGTAGGAAGCAAGTCTCTCCAGGTTCTCCTACTAAGGTAATTAATCATGAATATCATTCTATAGGTACACTAAGGCTCAGTAATGTTTACATGCACTTAAGCACTTTATTGAAAAAAAAAAAAATTGGGTTATAGATAGAATTTAGTGATATCATTACCTAATGACATAGTAACATTTTGTTTACTGTGGGTGTATAAGATAGGCACTTTTATTATAGCCTGCTTTTGACTTTGAATAAACCACTACTGACATTACTTAGGCCAAGCCATTTATGTTTGTTACCTATAGTATTATATTGTAAACCAGTGGATGATTTGTTTTTAGTCAGGAGGCATCATCATTTGTGTTTTAAGATTGTCTATATTTCATAAATAAAATTTATTGATTTTTGAACTATACATTCCTTGCTTGTCCATAATTTGGAGAGGTTTGGGTTTTTGCATTTTGGTATGGAATGTGTTATTATTATTTAGAAGGACTATAATGTATTATTATTATTTATTATTATAGCGCCATTTATTCCATGGCGCTTTACATGTGAGGAGGGGTATACATAATACATACAAGTACAGTAATCTTAAACAATACAAGTCACGACTGGTACAGGAGGAGAGAGGACCCTGCCCGCGAGGGCTCACAATCTAATGTATTTAAATTATCCCAAACTGTAATGTTCCTCAAACTCTCTCCTGAAACAAAAATAAGTTCAAGTTTATTTTGAAGTCTGTTGATTGCCATGTCGGCACCTAGGCATGGATTAGGATTCTCAATTCGGAACAAACAGGAAACGTAGCAGTAAATCAAACAGGTTTTTTTTTTTTTTTATATTAAACTTAATACAATACAAATTAGGAAAACTAATATCCTTGACATTAAAGATGAGTAAAATACAGATCCAGGAAAGGGCAAGAAAAATATGACCATACTGTAGGCTTTTTAGACTCATATCTTAGGCTGGTTTCACATTAGCGCTTTTTAAGCGCACGGCCGGGGGTAGCTCCGCCCCCGAGCCGACTCTCTGCCTGGCGTGCCCGCCCCTTGCTTGTAGCGCCGCCTCCTAGCGCACAGCGGCGCCTGCGATCGGCGCACCCTATCTTTAGCATAGGGTGCGCAGATCGTGCGCAGGCCGTGCGCTAGTTGCGCTTTGACCTGCGCTGCGCACTTTTGATGGTGCGCTGTGCACGCCAAAATCAAACTTTTCGGATTTTGGCGCGCACGGCGCACCGTCAAAAGTGCGCAGCGCAGGTCAAAGCGCAACTAGCGCACGGCCTGCGCACGATCTGCGCACCCTATGCTAAAGATAGGGTGCGCCGATCGCAGGCGCCGCTGTGCGCTAGGAGGCGGCGCTATAAGCAAGGGGCGGGCACGCCGGGCAGAGAGCCGGCTCGGGGGCGGAGCTACCCCCGGCCGTGCGTGCGCTTAAAAAGCGCTAATGTGAAACCAGCCTTACAAGTTCCTGACGGATTTGCGAGGATAGTAAAGGTATGTGCACGGAGACCACAGCAATAAATGTTTCTCAGTATGCAAGATCTGTGTGTCATGCCAACAAGCGGCAAGCATAAATGATCGTTGGTATGCACTCTGCCAATCTGCAACCCATAACACAGTCCAGGGGTCGATCAGTCCTCCTTTTACTCTTTGTAAACGGCCTATATTTGCGTTTCGAGATACATATAAGGCATATGCATTAACATAACATAACATCAACCTTTTTCCCCTTAGTGGTATAGAATGTGCTAGATCTCAACAACTTCAAAACGAAAGAAAATAACATTTAGTTTTACCCAAATATCCCTACCCCACCCACTTCCTCCCCACCCTTCTCTGCGTGTACCTGTTATATAAATTAAATTATGGAATTGGTGTATGTCCACTAATTCGCTGTAGTAAATACCACTGAGTATTCTCAAATTGAGCACGTAACTTATTTTTGATCCCCAAAGGGAGAGATGGAATGAATAGGGACCAGGTTTTCAAAAATTTCCCCAACATTCTTTCTTTACTGATCAGTGCATCCAGCCAGTCCATTTTGAAAAGGAACATAACCTTAGTGTAAATAAGAGATTGTGGTGGCACAGCTGGACTCAACCAATGGTGCTTTATGCTTTTCCTGGTGGCTGAAGCTCAAATCGTTAGAGTAGCTTTAATATATTTGGGTAATTTACCCTGAGTTTCCTCCAGTATATTAAAGACACCCCTTTGTGGTGGGAGCGGGAATGTGACCCGCACATCTGCAGTTTGTCATGTATTGTACTCCACAGCCCCTGTATTCTTGGACAACTCCACAGATGGTGGTAGATGTCTGTGTTTCGGGCTTTGCATTTAGAGCATTGAGTATAAAATAGAATAGAATAGTATAGAGCATAGTTGAGTAGAGTAGTGAGGGAGACATCTTAGATTGGATATATGGGGTAATGTATGCCCTATGTAGTATCCATAGAGCCATATAAGTATAACTACTGTACGCTAAGATTTTCCTTTGTGCTCTCATGTCCTCCAGGAAGTCACCAGCCTCTAAGCCCGGTATATCTTTTGACCATCTCGTTGGTCCTGCATTTCTCCCCTCCCATGACCGATTTTTGCGCAATAGTGAGTAGATGCTACTCGAGGATGCCCCTTATAATCTCACATTCCTAAGAAACCCGTCCATACTGTTCCCCCATACCCCACCAGAGACACATTTTTGGACCAGACTTCGCGCCAGAAGAAATAGAAAAGGGTTGTTATTAAACAGCGGAAAATGTTGTGATGCTGAATCAAAAGAGAGCGTGGAGAATCTAAGGTCCATTATGTCTATTGCCAGAATGCATCCCTGATTTTTGTTTTGCCCATTCTGCGAATGCAGCGATATGGGTCATCCTCGTTGAGATGCTGCAGCAGATGGATTTTGTAAGGGTGCCATTTGGGAGTAGCTAATATCCGCCAAAGGAATGATCAGCTGCTGCCAGATCGGCGCGCTGAATTTGCAGAATGGGCAAAACAAAAATTGGAACAGGACCCTCAGTTTACACAGAACATTATGTTCAGTGATGAGGCAAACTTTTTTGGGTGGGCCATTTATATGGATACACTTAAATAAAATGGGAATGGTGGCAGTTTTCTTGCGTAGGGTGTCTTGTATTGAAATTTGCTGCAATGACCCGGGTACTGCGTTCACCAGACACCAACACAACTTCTATTCGCTCCTCACGTGTTAATCTCTGCGACATGTCAATGGCTGTAAACAAAGAGAAACTTGTAAATAACTCATGAAAGAATAAAGTTACATTAAAACCAAGCACCCCATTGTTGTTCTTGTGAAATTCTCAATATGTTTGATGTGTCACATGACCCTCTTCCCATTGGAAAAAATAAAGTTGAATCCAAAATAGCCGGCTTCAAAATGGCCGCTATGGTCACCACCCATCTTGAAAAGTTCCCCACTCCCATATACTAATGTGCCACAAATAGGAAGCTGATATCACCAACCATTCCCATTTTATTTAGGTGTATCCATATACATGGCCACCCTGTATTTTTCTAGCAAGGAAATACTTCAGCATCGTTAAAGACTGTTGGAATACAGAGTCGTGCTCTATGTCAAAGGTAGTAAGTAACAGCTCTGCATTCCTAGGTTAACCTATGCAAATAAAGATATGAAGCGAGCAGATCTACTATGTTTTTTACTGTCAAGTGTTGCATTCTCGAGGATCAGAGGAGCCATGAAGAGCGATGTGAAAAGAAAACTAGAACATGTACAGTGCATGCAGCAGTACATCAATCATGGCTGGCACTGCATGGTGGGTCTTCATTTTGTGACCTCTCATCATCTGACACCTCATGTTTCACCACTCAGAGAACACTTGGTGGAATTTGTAAATCTGTAGTTATTACCTGACATGAAACATTTTATCTTTTGAAATAATGGCCCTGATTCATCATTTGCATTTTTTTTTTATTTCTTTTCGTTTTTGGTGCGAAATGAAAATGATCTTTTTTTTCTGGCTTTTGAAATGTTTTGCGACTTTTCTCAAAATTGCACTAATCACTTGTATGATTCTCTTATATTCTCACATATATAAATCCAAGAGAGGAATTGGAGTAGTTTTGTACTAAATTTTGTGGATTGTTTATCATCTGGAAAAGTCCCAACTTGTTTGTTGATTTTGTCACACATCAAAGTCCCTAATTGAGTGTTGTTATTAAAGTCACAAAAATAGTAAAAATATGATGAATCAATGTTTTCCATTTTCTCAGTTTCTGAACCCCCCCATCCTATGAAATGCATGTGAGTATAAGACAGGGGGCAGGGGACTTAGATTTAGGCTATGTATTTGTTCAGTATTTCACATCAGTATCTGTAAGCCAAAACCAGGAGTGGGTGATAAATACAGAAGTGGTGACGTAATACTGATGTAAAATACTGACTGAATACTGAACGTGTGAACGTGGCCTTAACTCCAGTGCTGAAAAACAAACACTGGAGTGATTTTTTAAGCTCATTGAGATTTCTGCACAGCTCTCTGAAGATCACAGCATTTCTGTTGGGTAAGATTTGGACTGTGAAATGGTCTATTGTAACACCTTGTTTCTTTTCTGTTTTAACCATTCTGATATACTGTACATTTACCTATAAATAGCTGTTCCATCAAGACATGTCTTCAGAAATATAACCATTCTGTAAATCTGATCATTATGTCCTTGGGTCTAAGTGTACAGTATATCACAAAACTGAGTACACCCCTCACATTTTTGGAAATATTTTATTTTATCTTTTCATGGGACAACACTGAAGATCTGACACTTTGACACAATGTAAAGTAGTCAATATACAGCTTGTATAACACTGTAAATTGGGTGTGCCCTCTAAATAACTCAACACACAGCCATTAATGCCTAAAGGCCCCGTCACAGATCGCAGATTTCGTGACGCCACAGCGATCTCGCCAGCGAGATCGCTGTGTGTGACGGGGATCAGCGACCGGTCCCCCTGCCGGGTATCGCTGATCGTTCTCGATCGGCCTGGGCAAGTTTTTGATCACTGGTCTCCCGCTGGCCAGCACGCATCGCTGCATGTGGCAGCGAGAGACCAGCGACACTGGACACTGGTTTCCAAGGTAAACATCAGGTATCCAGGAGCCGCGGCTCCTGGATACCCGATGTATACATTAGAAACCAGCTTGCTCGCTGGTCCTGATCGCTGGAGGGGCTGTCTATGTGACAGCTCACCAGCGATCAGCCTAACGATGTCCCAGCGATCCCATCCATGTTGGATCGTTTGTGGGATCACTGGGACATCGTTATGTGTAACGGGGCCTTACATGTGTGGCCACCATTATTTTCAAGCACTTTTTTGCTTTTTGTTCAGCAAGGGAGTCTTGAGTGGTGAGCGTGCATAAAGGACATGGAGGCTGCAATGAATTACTTGTTGTTTTCTTTGAAACAATTGTACCTGCTAATTCCAGGTCTTTGGGCCCCGTCACACATAGCGACTCACCAGCGATCCCGACAACGATATGAACTTGTCAGGATCGCTGGTGTGTCGCTACATGATCGCTGGTGAGCTGCCAAACAGGCAGCTTCACCAGCGATCAGGACAGCGACACACGGGTAACAAATGACGCACGTCACTTAGTTACCCGCAGTGTACGTTAGAGACCAGCGCACTGGTGCAGGGTGCTGGTAACCAAGGTACACATCAGGTTTCTAAGCACTGCGTGGCACTTAGAAACCCGATGTGTACCTTGGTTACCAGCTCCCTGCACCAGCGCGCTGGTAACCAAGCTACACACCGGGTTTCTAAGCGCCGTGCGGCGCTTAGAAACCCGACTTTCCATGGCTTTTTGCACCTCTCTTTCTTCATGTGTCTTTTTTCATTATTATACATAACTTTATTTATGGACATATATGGTTTGATTTCCTTGCCTGTGTGGATTGGATGGGTTGCTATCAACATCTGGTGAGAATTTCATGTCAATTGCACCTATAGAAATATATTTATTTAGAAAAACGATAACGTGTTCAATACTTACTTCACCCGCTGTATATACCTGGAAGGGGCCCATCATGGGGTACATTACTACGCAATGAAGGGGGCGGGGTGAACAGATATGTCTTTATAGGATTTGGAATGCCATAAGGGCCCATACATCCCATACATACATCCCTACTATCATCATGGGCGACTTCAACATCCCCATTGACACTTCCCTCTCAGCTGCCACTAAACTTCTATCTCTCACTTCCTCCTTCGGCCTCACTCAATGGTCTTCTACAGCCACCCACAAAGATGGCCACACACTGGACCTCATCTTCACCCGCCTCTGCTCCCTATCTAACCTCTCTAACTCACCTCTTCCTCTCTCTGACCACAACCTGCTCACATTCTCTTCCCTCTTCACTCCATGTCTACAATCCCCACCCCACAAACTTTCACACCCTCGCAGGAATCTTAAACACCTTGACCTACACTCATTCTCCGAATCCCTCCTCCCTCTTACAGATATAAGTTCCTTACACAATGCGGATGACGCTGCCGCTCTATATAACACCACAATAGCTGTAGCTTTGGAATCCGCTGCCCCACTTACACATACCAAAACCCGCAAAATCAACAGACAGCCCTGGCACACCAGCCTGACCAAAGAGCTGAGGCGAGCTTCCAGGGCTGCTGAGCGCAGATGGAAAAGATCCCACTCCAACGAGCATTTCATCGCATTCAAACAGTCCCTCACTACTTTCAAGACCACACTCGCCACAGCTAAACAAACCTACTTCTCATCTCTCATATCCTCCCTGTCTCACAACCCTAAACAGTTATTCAACACCTTCAATTCTCTCCTCCGCCCCCCGGCACCTCCTCCCTCCCCACTCATCTCAGCTGAAGACTTTGCCTCATTTTTCAAGCAGAAAATTGATAACATCAGGGACAGTTTTGGTCAACAACCCCCAGAGTCCTTCCTCCCGACTTCCCAGCCCTCCACCTTCAAAACCAACTTCTCCACCATTACAGAAGATCGACTCTCCACTCTACTCTCAAGATCACATCTCACCACCTGTGCACTCGACCCGATCCCATCCCACTTCATCCCAAACCTCACCACAGTCTTCATCCCAACCCTAACCCATCTCTTCAACCTATCACTAACAACTGGTGTTTTCCCCTCAAGCTTTAAACATGCCTCCATCACACCTATCCTCAAAAAGCCCTCTCTTGACCCATCCTCTGTATCTAGCTATCGCCCTATATCACTTCTCCCATACGCCTCCAAGCTACTGGAACAACACGTCTACCTTGAACTGTCCTCCCATCTCTCTTCTTGCTCCCTCTTCGACCGCTTACAATCTGGCTTCCGGTCACACCACTCCACTGAAACTGCCCTTACTAAGGTCACCAATGACCTCTTAACTGCCAAGAGCAAGCGACACTACTCTGTCCTCCTCCTCCTGGACCTGTCGGCTGCCTTTGACACAGTGGACCATTCCCTATTATTACAGACCCTCTCATCCCTCGGCATCACAGACTTGGCCCTCTCCTGGATCTCATCATACCTAACAGACCGGACATTCAGCGTCTCCCACTCACACACCACCTCCTCACCTCGCCCCCTATCTGTCGGAGTCCCACAAGGTTCAGTCCTAGGGCCCCTGCTGTTCTCTATTTACACCTTTGGCCTGGGACAGCTCATAGAATCTCATGGCTTTCAGTATCATCTTTATGCTGATGACACACAGATCTACATCTCTGGACCAGATATCACCTCCCTACTAACCAGAATCCCTCAATGTCTGTCCACTATTTCATCCTTCTTCTCCACTAGATATCTGAAACTCAACATGGACAAAACAGAATTCATCATCTTTCCCCCATCTCACGTGACCCCCCCTACGAACCTATCAATTACAGTAAATGACTGCCCACTCTCCCCAGTCCCACAAGCTCGCTGCCTCGGAGTAATCCTTGATGCTGATCTCTCCTTCAAACCACATATCCAAACCCTTTCCACTTCCTGCCGACTTCAACTCAAAAATATTTCACGCATCCGTTCATTCCTCACCCAAGAATCTGCAAAAACCCTAGTCCATGCCCTCATCATCTCTCGCCTTGACTACTGCAACCTCATGCTCTGCGGCCTCCCCTCAAACACTCTCGCACCCCTCCAATCTATTCTAAACTCTGCTGCCCGACTAATCCACCTGTCCCCCCGCTATTCCCCAGCTTCTCCCCTCTGTCAATCCCTTCACTGGCTCCCAATTGCCCAGAGACTCCATTACAAAACCCTAACCATGACATACAAAGCCATCCACAACTTGTCTCCTCCATACATCTGTGACCTCGTCTCCCGGTACTTTCCTGCACGCAACCTCCGATCCTCACAAGATCTCCTTCTCTACTCCCCTCTTATCTCCTCTTCCCACAATCGCATACAAGATTTCTCTCGCGCATCACCCCTACTCTGGAACTCTCTACCACAACATATCAGACTCTCACCTACCATCGAAACCTTCAAAAAGAGCCTGAAGACCCACCTCTTCCGACAAGCCTATAACCTGCAGTAACCACCGATCGACCAAACCGCTGCACGACCAGCTCTACCCTCGCCTACTGTATTATCACCCATCCCTTGAAGATTGTGAGCCCTCGCGGGCAGGGTCCTCTCTCCTCCTGTACCAGTTATGACTTGTATTGTTTAAGATTATTGTACTTGTTTTTATGTATACCCCCCTCACATGTAAAGCGCCATGGAATAAATGGCGCTATAACAATAAATAATAATAATAATACATCTGACCAACATGGGGGGGAAGGGTTCAGGTCTAGTTATGCCACTGCTCAGACCCCAATGGTGTAGTGAAGATGATGGCTGTCGGCAGCAGAATTCTAAATTCAGCTAGCTAACCAAGAAGAAAGAATAATGAAACCTTGAAACAAAACTTGTGAGGGAACCCACTCTGCCATAAAACCCCATACACAGCAAGTAAAAAAAGGGTTTTGATTTTAAAGTGCTTTTCCAGGCATGTGTTAGTGATGAGTCTGATGACCTGTGATTGGGGTAGATCCCTAATATCAGATTGGCAGGAGTCCATTGCCCAGCACACCCATTGATCAGTGGCTGCTACACATTGAAAAGAGGTGTAAAGTGCAGCTTCATTCCATGTTTACATCTGGCCAACAACAGATCTAATATCTGCTGATCGTTGGGTGTGCTAGCGTGCTAAGGGGTGGACTCCCACTAGTCTGATATTAAGGACCTATCATAAAGATACATCACAAGTATTATATACCTGGAGAACCCCTTTAACAAATAATGCGCCTGTTCTGAGTGACACTGTGAAAGTAACCCCCTAACCATACCTCACTTCTGAGTTCACTATAGACATGGTAAAAAAAGTGTCTATGAGCACTGGCAGAAGTAATCAAATCAGGCCTTTCTCCAGGTATCTCTGTGTAGGTCTCCTTCCTACACAGATACACCTTGAGAAAGGCCTGATTTGGCGAAACGTTGGCTTACTCTGCTTGCACATGCGTCGGTTCAGTTGACGAAAACTACTTTCTTCACTAGCAACTATTTGAGTGCCAAAGTTTATTCTACTGTACTCTACTTACTTGAAGACTACATCTTACTTCTGAGCACCTACTTGCCATTGCATAGTAGAGCTGTCAGGATCCTGTCAGCGCCGGCATGCAGCCTCCGCTGAGCAGGGACTCACCCGCACTGTAGGGGGGCCCGGGGTCAGGTTCAGCCGGAAAGTACAGATACACAGGACCTGTGGACGCTGAAGTTTAGCAAGCAGTCACAGGACCTACGGTCATGTGACTGCAAGGGGGCGGGGCTTAGCGTCCTGCTTTCAGAGATGGCAGGACACTATACAGAAATACTCAGAGTCAGGCAAAATGGAGGTCATACACAGAGATATCAGTAAAGTACCAGGGATGAGACAGGACGGATAGTCAGGGCCAAGCAGAAGTCAAAACCAAACAGACATAGAAGGTACCAAGCAGAATCCAAAGCAATATCCAGAGAACAGACCGAGTCATACACAGAGAATCAAGCAACCAGAACACAGCACAAACACACTCAGGGGTCACCACACAATACCAAGGGCGAAAGTATAACTGACGGGGATGGGAGCGTCCTGAGGCTATAAGAAGCCTCTCCCATAACCAGGGAGAGGCCACAATCATAGCCCCAGGTGTGCAGGTAAGCCTGCACTGGGATCACAACCTTTAACCCCAGAAATGCCAGTCATCAGCACTGGTTCCATACATTAACCCCACGTGTGCGAGTCAAACCCGCACTGAGATCATGACAAGAGCGAACCTATTTATCACATATAGAGGTAATCAAAGACATATCCTGTGAAGCAAATAATAATGCTTACTCATCCACCATTATCCCTGTTAGTAAATGTCTGTGCAGAATAAGAGGGCTGCTCACGTGAGGTTTTTGGTCAGTACAGGATACAGTGCAGAATTGTACAGGAGATAAGAATATTGTATCAATGTTTGGTAGTCCCGCAATACATGTCCCTCTCCCTGTCTTTAAAAGTTGGGAGGTATGACCTTCTGTGACTGCACTTACTGTAACCTAATTTATTACACAAAATATTTTTGGGGGGAGGATGAGAAGGGGAACCCAAAGAAGTCTTTTGCTATAAGGCCCTGTGATTTCTTTGATCGCCCCTGGATGGTGGTTCCTAATGGGAGGAGGACTTTCTGTAAAGAAGGAAGAAAGGAGGCCCTGCTACAGACGGCCTACAAGGGACCTATTGTGACCATTGAGGGAAAGAGATGGAGTCTCTGCTCTAATTACTGTGAAGGGGAGATAGAACCTTACTATTGTAGTCATAGCAGGTACACAGGATGCAGTGACGAGACAGGAGACGGGATTTACTTTAAGATGTAACTTTTATATATATATGCCTTAGGCTAGTTTGAGCAACCGACAAACTAACAATGGTTATCCACGCAGGGATCAAACACAGAATACAATGGCAACACAAACACGACTAATCCGGCGATGACCGGTCACTATAGGGCTGCGGAATGGCCGACTACGGGTCCTAAGTATTAACTACAACATGTCACTTATCCTCTCTGATGTTCAGAGGAGCGATGGTCGGTGCTGCTTCGGTGTTTCAGCTGTTGGGCCCAGCTGACGAGGATCTGGCGCAGACTTCGGGCATTCCTACGCCCTGGCGAAATGGGGGCACAGCAGGCCCCTGAAGACTCCCTCTGCATTGCACCTCCGTATGGAGGAGGGTCGGCATAGCCTGGGGACTGGGACGTGCCAGCCGCGGCCATCAGCTGCGGGCGGGCAGCAAAGGCCGCAGGAGGCAGTGTACTGTCCGCAGCCATGGGTCGGAGCCGAGCTGCGGTGGCCGGGGGCGGCAGCGGACAGGCCGCAACTGCAGGCTGGAGAGGAGAGGAGGTGGCCGTGGGCGGTAATGAACAGGCCACAACCACGGGCTGAAGACAGGCGGTAGCGCCCGCGGATGCTGGGAGTGTGGCAGGGCGGTCAGTGTCCTTCTGCTGGGCAGCTCGGTGTCGTCCCTCTCCGGGGGGTGGTGAGCTTCCCTTCAGTCTCTCTCGTCGCTGTGCTCTCCTTCTTGCTCTGGCTCTCTGGCGCCCTCTAGCTTCCTGACTCCTTTCCTGCTTTGGCGTTTGACGTCTCTGGGCTCCCTCCCCCCTTTTAATAGTTGCTCTGCCTCCCAACTGTTCAGGAACTCTCTGTGGTCCGTCCTCTAATTCTGTCCCCCGAAAACAGTCCCCCTATGAAACTTGGTGACAGTCCCCTTGGTTCCGGCCCGGACACATAGAGGAGACCCCTCCTCCTACACTATGACAACTGTTCAAAGGATAAAACTGCTTTTGTGCCTGGTGAAAATGGGAGAGGAAATGTTGTGACCAGAGGGAAAAACTGCTGTCACTGTTCTGAAAATGAGGCTTTTGCTGTGACTACAAAGGGGCACAGTTGTATCTAACAGGGGAAGGGTGGACTCTAATGTACAAAATACAGCAAAAGAGAGGTCCTAACAGTTTGAGGATAGTACACTGGACTGTAGTCATGCATATACAGTGCCTTGCGAAAGTATTCGGCTCTCTGGAACTTTTCAACCTTTTTCCACATATCATGCTTCAAACATAAAGATACCAAATGTAAATTTTTGGTGAAGAATCAAAAAAAGTGGAACACAGTTGTGAAGTTGAACGAAATGTATTGTTTATTTAAAATTTTTGTGGAAATTCAAAAACTGAAAAGTGGGGCGTGCAATATTATTCGGCCCCTTTAACTTAATACTTTGTTGCGCCACCTTTTGCTGTGATTACAGCTGCAAGTCGCTTGGGATATGTCTCTATCAGTTTTGTACATCGAGAGACTGAAATTCTTGCCCATTCTTCCTTGGCAAACAGCTCGAGCTCAGTGAGGTTTGATGGAGATCGTTTGTGAACAACAGTTTTCAGCTCTTTCCGCAGCTTCTCGATTGGATTCAGGTCTGGACTTTGACTTGGCCATTCTAACACCTGGATATATTTATTTGTGAACCATTCCATTGTAGATTTTGCTTTATGTTTGGGATCATTGTCTTGTTGGAAGACAAATCTGTGTCCCAGTCTCAGGTCTTTTGCAGACTCCATCAGGTTTTCTTCAAGAATGGTCCTGTATTTGGCTCCATCCATCTTCCCATCAATTTTAACCATCTTCACTGTCCCTGCTGAAGAAAAGCAGACCCAAACCATGATGCTGCCACCACCATGTTTGATAGTGGGGGTGGTGTGTTCAGGGTGATGAGTTGTGTGGCCTTTACGTCAAACATATCGTTTGGCATTGTTGCCAAAAAGTTCGATTTTGGTTTCATCTGACCAGAGCACCTTCTTCCACGTTTGGTGTGTCTCCCAGGTGGCTTGTGTCTCCCAGGTGGCTTGTTCCCAACTTTAAATGACACTTTTTATGGATATCTTTGAGAAATGACTTTCTTCTTGCCACTCTTCTATAAAGGCCAGATTTGTGCAGTGTACGACTGATTGTTGTCCTATGGACAGACTGTCCCACCTCAGCTGTAGATCTCTGCAGTTCACCCAGAGTGATCATGGGCCTCTTGGCTGCATCTCTGATAAGTCTTCTCCTTGCTTGAGATGAAATTTTAGAGGGACGACCGGGTCTTGGTAGATTTGCAGTGATATGATACTCCTTCCATTTCAATATGATCGTTTGCACAGTGCTCCTTGGGATGTTTAAAGTTTTGGAAATCATTTTATATCCAAATCCGTCTTTAAACTTCTCCACAACAGTATCACGGATCTGCCTGTTGTGTTTCTTGGTCTTCATGATGCTCTCTGTGCTTCAAACAGAACCCTGAGACTATCACAGAGCAGGTGCATTTATACAGAGACTTTATTACACACAGGTGGATTATATTTATCATTATTAGTCATTTAGGACAACATTGGATCATTCAGAGATCCACAATGAATTTCTGGAGTGAGTTTGCTGCACTGAAAGCAAAGATGCCGAAAAATATTGTGCGCCCCACTTTTCAGTTTTTGAACTTCCACAAAAATTTAAAATAACCAATAAATTTCGTTCAACTTCTCAATTGTGTTCCACTTGTTGATTCTTCACCAAAAATTTACATTTGGTATCTTTATGTTTGAAGCATGATATGTGGGAAAAGGTTGAAAAGTTTCGCAAGGCACTGTATTAGCCGACAATTTTACATGAGAAGCAATCACAATGTGGAACCATTACGATATGCAGATAGAGCTTTATCATGACTGATTGTTTAATGCCACCAAGTAGAATTCACTAATCAGTCAATGTTTGGCCTAGATTTTATCAATGTTTAAATCCGAAACTCCTCAGTATAGGATGTACCTTCCGTGGAGCCAGAAATTCTACACACACATTAGGTGGCTATTGGCCAAACCATGGTTCAGCTGATCATTTAGCCATCATCTATCTTAGCTGGCTCTCCCATACACAGGAGTAGCACCTGCTCAGTTTAAAGGGAATCTGTCACCTCTAGAGTTGAGCGACTTTTGGTTTTTTAGGGTCGAGTTTCGTTTCGCGAAACCCGACTTTTCCAAAAGTCGGGTCGAGCAAGATCGTACGATTATAGGTAAAAGTCGGGGTCGTCCCGAAACACGAAACCCAATGTAAGTCAATGGGGAATAAAAGTCGGCAGTGAGAGGAGGACAGGAAACACACCTACAGTGCCCATTTGAATGCCAAAAGCATCAATTCTTCTTACTTAAGCTTGTCAACCTTAATTAACTTCATAATACAAGTTACGCACTGAAAAATGGGGGTTATTTGGCTAAAGTTGTGGGGGGGTAGGGCTGGCTCCAGGTTTTCATGTGCCCTGGGGCGAAAGAGCGCCCCTTTAACACATACCACAACTCATCATGCTCCGATACGGCAGAGAAATAGCGGTATAGTACAATGAAAAATACTTCACTTTTTACATCTCATGACGAGGCCCATCTATTTCTCCATACAGAATCATTGGTCCCATATAATGTGTGAAACAGTATATGATGAGCTCCACATAATGGTACAGTATATGTTGGTCCCCATGGATGAAGCTCCACTGTCTTATGGGCCCAAATAATGCTCCAAACATAATGGGCCCCATTTCCAATGCTCTAGTGTATAATGGGCCCTGTAAATGCTGCTCCAGTGTCTGATGTCCACCTTTGGAATGTTCCAGTGTATGGTGGGCCCCATCTATCATTCTCCAGACTATACTGCTCCCAAAAATTGCTGTCCCAGCATTGAATACAATCAAATAAGTCTCCTCGCTAGGGAATCCCTGTACTAGTCTGGACTCCTCGTCGTCCCCATCTTCCATCTCACTGCACAGTATTTCAACCTTGCAAATGCTGTGATCCTGAGCAAGCAGGGGGGGCCCACTCGCTGGCGACGGCACTGGCACAGGGCCCCTGATAGTACGGTGGTGTGTCTGATGGCGGGTGGGCCGAACCTGCACTTTCATCTGCAGCTTCCTCTTTGTCACCGTGTAAGATGGAACTGTATATGGGAAGGGTAACCTGAGTTTCATCAGGGTCAGATTCAGGCCGTGTAGCGTGCGAGGGGAATGTAGTGGTCTGGGTCAATGTACCAGCAGATTCATCGAGCAGTGGCTGGGCATCAGTGCACTTGTGTCGCCCCCAGGAGTACGGTCGCCACAGTGGCATTACCTTCCTCCTAGGGAGTGTGATGTCATGCTTGGGAGCAACGAAGGATCTCTCTAGCAGGTTAACTGATTGGGCGGCGTTATTCCCACGAGTCATGACCCTCCAAACAGCGTTCATGAAGGCAAAGTGTTTGTTTTACGTGGGCAGTATGGTTGCAAAGCTGAACCTTAAAGGAATGTCCAGAAGGGCACCACCAGGAGTGGAGCCTACTGCGTAATTTGACTCAACACGGGCAACCTCAACCATGCCAGCTACAGAACAGATGCACACATTGCAAGCTTAATTCCGTTAACAAACGAGACTCCGTCATGCCCCGCGGTCCGAGTCCGGCTTACTAGAGGGACACGTGAGGCTCTGGCACATGAGATTGGCCAATAACTGGTGTGTCATGCCCTTACATGTCCGTGGCTGCATGTGCGCTACACTGAAAAGGCCAGCGTTTGTCGCTTACAGGTGCAGATAACCCGCTGAACAACGTTAGTGATGGGGATCTGTGATTACAATTATTACCCGCGAACGATGATTTCCCAGTAAGTGCAGGTCAACCGCAGTTCCGGAATTAGGCCTAACCGTCATTCCTGAAAAAATTAAAAACTTACGTGTGCAAACCACAGGTGCTGTAGCTTGCTTAACAGCTCGCCAGCCGTTCTCACGCCCAGTATGGATTACACGTGATTGCACAAAGGTGAGAAAGGGTACCGTATCCCCAGATAACATGTATAGATAGCGTACACATTCAAAATACATGTCTATACATCAGGAGGCAGGCTCAGACGGTGTTAGGCCCAGTATGGATTGCACGTGATTGCACGAAGGTTAGAAAGGGTACCGTATCCCCAGATAACATGTATGGATAGCGTACACATTCAAAATATATGTCTATACATCAGGAGGCAGGCTCAGAGGGTGTTAGGCCCAGTATGGATTGCACAAAGGTTAGAAAGGGTACCGTATCCCCGGATAACATGTATGGATAGCGTACACATTCAAAATATATGTCTATACATCAGGAGGCAGGCTCAGACGGTGTTAGGCCCAGTATGGATTGCACGTGATTGCACAAAGGTTAGAAAGGGTACCGTATCCCCAGATAACATGTATGGATAGCGTACACATTCAAAATATATGTCTATACATCAGGAGGCAGGCTCAGACGGTGTTAGGCCCAGTATGGATTGCACGTGATTGCACAAAGGTTAGAAAGGGTACCGTATCCCCAGATAACATGTATGGATAGCATAGTGTACACATTCAAAATATATGTCTATACATCAGGAGGCAGGCTCAGACGGTGTTAGGCCCAGTATGGATTGCACGTGATTGCACAAAGGTTAGAAAGGGTACCGTATCCCCGGATAACATGTATGGATAGCGTACACATTCAAAATATATGTCTATACATCAGGAGGCAGGCTCAGACGGTGTCAGGCACAGTATGGATTTGATGGCCCAGATTACACAGCGGAGGAGCAGGGAGAGGTAAAGATTGCAAATGCTGGGGCCCTGCCCAAGCAAGGGGGGCCCACTCGTGGGCGTCGGTACTGGCACTGGGCCCCTCATAGTACAGCGGTGTGTCTGACGGCGGGTGTGCACCACCACCGTCAGAGACACTTGATTGCACTATGAGGGACCCTGTGCCAGTGCCCGCGCCCAAGAGTCGGCCTACCCACCTGTCCAGGGCAACGGCACTCGCACGGTGTCGTGCGCTAGGTGGTGACCCTGGCCATGGGGGGGGAGGCAGCACAGTTAGGGAGTTTTAGAAAGTGGCATATGTTGATGTTGGACATTCAGCTGATGCAAAAGGCGAAATAGGTGAAGTCCCAGGAAGAGGTGGACCAAAGCAAGCCATTTTTCTGTCACCCTATGTGTCATCAGGGGAAGGTGGGACAAAATCCTTGGAAACCCATGCATGGTTCATTTTAATGAAGGTTAGATCATCCACATTTTGGGTTGACAGACGGGTCCTTTTTTCTGTCAGGATTGATCCAGCTGCACTGAAGACTCTTTCCGATAGCACACTTGCAGCTGGGCAAGCGAGCTCCTGTAAGGCATATTGGGCCAATTCAGGCCAGGTGTCCAGTTTAGCGGCCCAATAGTCAAAGGGGAATGACCTGTGTGGGAGAACATCGATATGGGAGGAAAAGTAGTTTGTAACCATAGTTGACAACTGCTGTCTCCTGTCACTTTCCATCGATGCAGTATTACCAGTTGTGTGAGCGGTATTTGAAAAATCAGTCCACAACATTGTCATGAAACCCCTGTCTCCAACGCCACTTCTGCTGTGTGCACCACGAACACCTCTGCCAAGCTGCCCCCGGCCCGTACAGCTCGTGTGAGAACCATCACCGCTGCTGTGTGCTGGGAATGCCTCAAGCAACCGATTTACCAGAGTTGCTTGTTTATTAGCCAATATTAGGTCAAGGTTCTCCTGTGGCATGATGTTTTGTAATTTGCCTTTATAGCGTGGATCCAGGATGCTGGCCAACCAGTAGTCGTCATCGTTCATCATTTTGGCAATGCGGGGGTCCCTTTTTAGGATCTGCAAGGCATAATCTGACATGTGGGCCAATGTTCCCGGTGTCAATGATGCACTGCGAGTGCTGGTTGGAGGAGCACTTTCTGGCAAATCCACATCCCTCCAGTCACGCACAAACCCTGTACCAGACCTTGCCACGCCAACATTTTCACTTGCCCCACGAGATGCATCCTCCTCCCCTAAGTAATCATCCCCATCATCATCCTCCTCCTCCTCTTCTTCCTCCACCTCGTCCAGGAGATGTCCCTGAGCAGACAATGGCTGAATGTCATCAAGGATTCCCTCCTCCTCTTCCTCCTCATCAACATTGGCTGCAGACGCCTGCTCCTTAAGGTGCGTCAAAGTTTGCATGAGCAGACGCATAAGTGGGATGCTCATGCTTAGGATGGCGTCGTCTGCGCTTACCAGCCGTGTGCATTCCTCAAAACACTGAAGGACTTTACAGAGGTCTTTCAGCTTCGACCACTGCACACCTGTCAACTCCATGTCTGCTCTCAAAGTGCCTGGCCGTGTATCCTCCCACAAATGCATTATGGCCTGCCTCTGCTCGCACAGCCGCTCCACCATGTGCAGGGTGGAGTTCCACCTTGTTGCAATGTCGATAATGAGGCGGTGGTTGGGAAGGTGGAGCAATCGCTGCAGCTTCTGCATATGAACGGAGTGTACAGGCGACCGGCGGATGTGCGCGCACAGTCTTCGCACCTTCTGGAGCAGGGCTGTTAACTCCGGATAATTTTTGAGGAAGCACTGCACCACCAGGTTCAAGGTGTGAGCCAAGCAAGGTATGTGGCTGAGTTTTGAAAGGGCTATGGCTGCCACAAAATTACGGCCGTTATCACTAACTACCTTGCCTGCCTCAAGATGTACACTGCCCAGCCATGACTCAGTTTGTCGCTTCAAGTACTCGGCCAGCACCTCGGCGGTGTGTCTGTTGCCCAAACACATCATCTGCAACACAGCCTGCTGACGCTTTCCACTAGCTGCTCGATAGGGGGACACATCGTATGCAACAGTGGCAGCTGCAGATGGAGTGCTCGTACGACTGCGCTCTGTGGACGAGCTTTCGCTTCTGGAGGAGGAGGAGGAGGGTCGAACGCCTACAGCCAACTGTTTCCTATACCGTGGGCTAGGCAGCACTGTCCCACCACCGCTGTCCCCTGTGGACCCTGCATCCACCACATTAACCCAGTGCGCAGTGATGGACACGTAACGGCCCTGGCCATGCCGACTGGACCATGCATCAGTTGTGAGGTGCACCTTTCCGCTCACTGACTGCTTGAGTGCATGGACAATGCGGTCTTTCACATGATGGTGGAGGGCTGGGATGGCTTTGCGAGAGAAGAAGTGGCGACTGGGTAGGTCATAGCGTGGTACTGCATAGGCCATGAGTTCGCGGAAAGCTGTGCTTTCCACCAACCGAAAGGGCATCATCTCAAACGAGATTAGTTTGGCAATGTGGGCGTTCAAACCCAGTGTACGCGGATGAGAGACTGAGTACTTTCTTGACCTACTCATAGTGTCTGGGAGGGTGAGCTGGACTTGAGAGCTGCATATGGTGGAAGTAGCGTTGGACAGGGCGGACTGAGAGAGGGTTGATGATGGTGATGGACTTGTTGTTCTTTCTGATGGCCTTGAATCAGTCTTTCGTTGATATAACAGTGGGATTCCCTGACTGCTGTGGCCTTGCAACGACACCTCAACATTTGCTGCTGTGCTAACCGGTGGGCTTACAGTGGGGGAAACAATGTAGCGTTGCTGACTACTTTCGTTGTGATCAGTTGCACATGTGGCACTTGAGGTTTGGTGTTGTGTCCATGCTTGCAAGTGCATGCTGGTTAAATGTCTAAGCATGCAACTGGTATTCAAATTTTTCAGATTTTTCCCTCGGCTAAAGGTCTTTGCGCACTTCTTACAGATAACCTTGGCCTGATCATGAGGATTTTGTTCAAAAAAGTGCCACACTGCACTTTTCCTACTTTGGCAGACATTTTGCGGCCTAGCACGCTGTGATCTTTTGACCCTCTGGACAAGCTGTCTAGCAACTATTTTGATGTTTGGAACCTGTCTTTGGAGTGCTCCGGGCCTGCCAGATAACAGCTGTTGCGATGTCGATGTCTGCTGTGGATGCTCCTCATCTGAGCTATTGGAAGCAGCACCCTCTTCCCCCAATGGATGCCAATCTGGGTCAACAACTGGGTCATCCATCACCTCCTCTTCTATGTCATGTGCACCTTCCTCTGTGTCACCGTGTATGGTGGTATAGTGTGCGGGAAGGGGCACCTGAGTCTCATCAGGGTCAGAATCTGGCTCTGTACACTGCGAGGACAATGTAGTGCTCTGAGTGAATGTACCAGCAGAATCATCCATCAGCGGCTGTGCATCAGTGAACTCCATGTCAGATTCATCTTGGCCTGGGTAATTCACCATTTCACTTGATAATCCAGGCATGGTATGTGAAAACAGCTCCATGGAGTAATCAGTACTATGGCCTGCGTCATCCTTCAATCTTGGTTGGGGTGAAGGACACAAGGAAAGGTGTGGTTCATGAACATGAGCCTCCAATGACGACTCAGTGCTTTTACTTTTTACAACTGAAGAAGAGGAGGCGATAGAGCTGGAGGCTGAGTCAGCAATGTAAGACAAAACTTTTTCCTGATGCTCTGGCTTTAAAAGCGGTTTGCCAACTCCTAGAAAACTAAGCGTTCGAGGCCTTATGTAGCCAGACGATGACGCAGGCTCAACACCTCCTGCATTTGGTCCTATTTTGCTCTTGCCACTACCATCAGATCCACCACCAACACCATCATTACCAGCTGCCAATCCCCGCCCAATTCCACGGCCTCTTCCACCAGCCTTCCTCATTTTTGGTAGAAATGTAGACAAAATCCAACAAACTATATAGTAATGTAAAACAAGGTACAAGGTGTCAATAGGACAGGGGAGATTTTTAATTTCTGCACACACTTGTGGACATTGGACACTTTTGGATTGTGTGAGGCCCACTGAGTATCTGAGCGCTCTGTCACAGGCTCGATGGCAGAGCTGTGACCAAAGTGACTAGAGGATAAGGGAGATTTTTAATTTCTGCACACACTTGTGGACACTGGACACTTATGGATTGTGTGAGGCCCACTGAGTATCTGAGCGCTATGTCACAGGCAGAAATTGGCTAGTGTATCACAAACTACAAGGTGTATGTAGAATTGGGCAGAATTGGAATCTCCCTAGAGTGCAGGTCTGTAAGAACGGAACATGTCCTCGACTTATTCTCACAGAGTGACTCACTGATAGCTTCACTGTGGCTGTGATAACAGCCGTTACATGGTAGGTACTGTGTGAGGAGCGTACACCGCTGTATGGTGTGAAAAAATGCACGCTCAGTACCTCAGCAGGACAAAAAAAAAAATTGTGATTGCTTTTAAAAAAGCAGTTTGCGGAGCAGTGGGTAAACAGCAATGCAGGAATGTCAGGAAGCCTTAGAAGGCAGCCCAACAACCAACACCACTGATACACCACTATATAGCCTCCCCTTGCACTGCACAGTGACTGGTGTGTTGTACAGGCAAAATCGCTAGCAGCAGAAGCAGTTTTTTTCTCCCTACAAAATCATCAGCAGCAGCAGCTCTCCCTATTCTGAGATCAGCATGAGTAACATGGCGGTCGGCGTGCACGCCCTTTTATACCCCCTGTGACGCCCCCCAAAGCAAGCCAATCACTTGCATGCCCTTCTGAAAGATGGTGGTGACCCGTGCCAATGTCATCACGTTGCCCACAGTGTCCGTGGATCCTGATTGGCTGAAAAAGAGCGCAAAACAAAGTTTTGAAACGCGACTTTGGCACGTAAGTCGCCGACCTCGTGGCCGACCTCATCCTAGGGTCGGGTTTCGTTTCATGAAACCCGACTTTGCCAAAAGTCGGCGACTTTTGAATTTTTTCGACCCGTTTCGCTCAACTCTAGTCACCTCATTTTTGGCCTATAAGATGCGGTCACCGCATTCTGGAATGCTGTAGATAAGCCCCCGATGTAACCTGAAAGATAAGAAAAACGAGTTAAATTATACTCACCCGGGGGTCCAGTCCAGTCCGATGGGTGTCGCAGTCCGGTCCGGTTCTTACTTCTGCCGCGGCTCCTGCGCAGGCGTACTATATCTGTCCTATTGAGTGCAGAGCAGAGTACTGCAGTGCGCAGGCACCGGGAAAGGTCAGAGAGGTCCGGTGCCTGCGCACTGCAGTACTTTACTCTGCCCTCAACAGGGCAGATAAAGTACGCCTGCGCAGTAGCCGCGGCAGAAGTAAGAAGGAGGACATCATCGCTAGAAGATGAGAGGCGCGGGACCAGACCACAACATCCACCGCACCGGAACACACCCCCTGGTGAGTATAATATAACTCATTTTTCTTATCTTTCAGGTTACATCGAGGACTTATCTACAGCATTGCAGAATGCTGTAGACAAGCCCCTGATGGCGGTGGTCACATCTCATAGGCCAAAAATGAGGTGACAGATTCCCTTTAATGCTCCTGTGTTCACTGTGAGATAACTCCGGAAGATATCTCTGGCAGTGGCTTTATCTTAGAAAGTGTAAGGTTTTGTTTGGCCACGTGTGATGTGGAGACCGTAAACACCAGTGACACATGTGATGTTGTGACAATGCATTACCTCATCCTATAGGTACTGCTCCTTTGGCGGCCGGTGGCAGTGGCCTGTCATGTTGTGTAGTGACGGGGATGAGCAAGGAAGTAGGAGAGGCCATTATAGTTAACAACAGAAAGTCTTTTACTGAGGTATTTGAAGTTTGAGAAACATTAAAAATATCCGGCATCAGACTGGATGGTATTCACAGATAACATTGACAGAGTTTTCATGTAGATTGCTATATATGACAGCAGCTTTCTTGTTAATTACGATCTCATAATAATACGAATCCATTTTAGCAAAATGCATCTTACTGTCTACACTTTGACTGTAGCAGCTATCTTACCAGATGCTCCCCTGAGGAAAGACATAGAATTCCTTCTCTAAACTATTCTACACTAGTTTGGTACCTCACAATCCATCACTGTATCAGGGCAACCTTGCCTAACCCACATACAGCTCTGGCAAAAATTACGAGACCACTTTCAAATGTTCAGTTTGTCTGATTTTTCTCTTTATACGTATATTTTTGAGTAAAATGTAAATTGTTCTTTAAGTATACAAATTTCTGACATCATGTCTCTGAATTTCCAAGCAATAAATTTAGGGTTTTTTTTTCTGAAAAGGAGAAATGGTAAAAATAAAAAAAAAACAGTGCTTTCAAATAATGCAAAGAAAACAAGTTAATAATCATTTAGAAACAACAATACTAATGTTTCAACTCAGTAAGATTTCTGAAATCAATATTTTGTGGAATAACCATGATTTTTAAAAACAGATTTTATGCGTCTTGGCATGCTTGCCACCAGTCTTTCACACTGCTTCTGGCGCAAAAATTTAAGCAGTTCTTCTTTATTTGATGGCTTGTGACTATCCATCATCCTCTTGATTACATTCCAGAGGTTTTCAATGGGGTTCAGGTCTGGAGAATGGGCTGCCCATGACAGGGATTTGATGTGGTGGTCTCTTAATTTTTGCCAGAACTGTATGTCTCAGGACTACAAGTAACTCTCCTCAGTCTTTTGATCTCAACTATGCTCCCGTTTGAACCTCTCTCAGCGTCCCACTAAGCTATACTGACTTCCAGGACAATGATTCTGCCACTCTAATCCTTTGGAGATTGACAATGAAACTGGATTACTTTTCTGGTAGAATTTGCTTTCTGTCTGATGATGTTCGCTTTGCTGTAACTACAGGCACTCTGGTGTACTAGGCCTCTACAGCCCCTTGTATAACTGAAGGAGAGAGGACCTTGCCTGCGAGGGCTCACAATGTACAAGGGATGCATGAGGATACAGTAGGCGAGATAACACATTATATTTATTATAACGTCTTCAGGGGGTGCTGATCTTTCTTCTACTCTCTTAGAAGAGAACAAAAGGATTGGTCACCTAAAATCGGACATGCCGGATTCTTAACTCCCCGCACAATTATCTGTCCAAGGCCTCTGTACACATTTGAATGTCGGCTGTACCTGTTCATAGTTGAATGTGTATGGGGGCTTGATCTAAGTCATCTATCAAAAGATCAGAGACATTGTAAGAAGATGAGCCGAAGCAGAGTTAGCAGTTTCCGGTGCCCTTTAAGGCCGGAACTATTGGGACTGTCACCCCTGTTGCCGGGGGAGTTTCTTCTGGGAGGGAAGGACCTGGACAGCAGGGTGCGTGGGGAATATAAGAGGGACTGAGCGCAGGAACGGGTCAGACTTGGCGGGAAAGCGACAGGAGAAAGTTGACTCCCTCTCCGCTGCTCTGAGAGACAACTCCACACCACTCATCTCTCAGCGTGGTGACTATAAGATTGACTTTGACACTATTAAGTTATTGTCTGACCCTGTTCTTTTGGACAGCTCTGTCCTGTCTGTGGTAACAGATAAGTTGCCTAGAGACTACTCCAAAGAACCACTCACTGCCGTGGTCTGTGAGCATTCCCACGGCTCGTGTTTGGCGCCATTTCTGAGGAATCCTCATAGCGGACTGTTTCCACGTTCCAGCGCACTCAAGCCAAGCAAGACCATCAGCACTGTAGGGAGACAGTGCTTCTCGTTCCTCCGTCGCACAGCCAGAGACTTTGTCCATGATTTGCGACAAGAGATTTTCCAGCCTATCCCCTGCAAGAACTGCAAGCGATAAGTTACCTTGCTTTTTTGTATAAATTATTCTCGAGCATTGTGTCTGTGTGCTATTCCCAATGCTGCCATACTAATCTTGTCTCCATGCGTGGAGTATTACTTGTTAATTGCCTCTTCAGAAAATCCTGTTAACCCCTTCTCTGTCTCTGACTCTTCACTGCATCCAACGAACCTTTCTTCCTTACAACGCGTCAGGCGAAGGCTCCTTCTGTACATCTTTTAATTGCCACTTTTCTGATTAGTGATTCCAAAACAGAAATGGCTTGGTTGCAGTTGTATCTTCTTTATACATGACCACAGCCCTTCTCTACTAGACTACAGTCTGTCTGTATTGTGTCAGTGAGTGTGTGACATCCAAACCAACTGATCCTCTAATTACAAAGTGCTGGTAAAATGCAAACTGAAGAATTAACCCATGAAGAGCAAACTTCCCGGAGGACTAACATCAAGATCTACTGGTCCTTGCTTTGAGATCTAACACTAGATCACCGTCTACTTGTTGACCCCCCACTGGTTGACATCATGAATCTGTTGATATACACTTAGACACAACTTTGTGTCACCTAGATGTGATTTTTAAACCTGTAAAAAATGTACTTTTCTGTCTGGTACATGAATGGGGCCTGTAGGAGACTTTAGTAACAATAGCGATTTTAATATTGGCGTGTTCCACCCTTATATTATCTTAGTACAGATCGGGAGAGTCTTTTCTTATACCTCTGCGTAAGACAATCCATTATATACAAAATCTCCATTTCTGTACAATAACAGGGCTGATACATGCTTACACATGACTTGCAAGGCAATAAATGTTTTCTACAGACATTTACACCATTAAGGGATCATACAATTATTATACACTTGCCAACGCTGTATGTCATAGATGGAGATAAACAGGATTTGCAGGATAAGGTGATGTATTATTTCAGTATTAGTAATGGAATCACAAGGTGAAGTAACAAATGGGATGATTTGAAGAGCCCTGAGCAAGAAATCATGGGTGGGAAGCAAAAAATGAGATTCTGGAAATACAGTATAAGCTAATAATGGACCTATTAATTCAGAAACACAATTGTACAGGCTATATTAGGGTACCCTATGGCTGACTGCTCTAATAAACAAATTGCTGCTGCTTGTAAAAAGAATAATTCTTTTAACATACTTATATTAGGTAGTTACGGACAATGTAAGATTTGAAGTACCTATAAGGTGGATTTTTAATCACAAAGGAAATTAAATAATAGAATTCAGTTTATTAATACAGAACTAAAGCCCCTGTGTCCTTTCCAGATATTCCTTTTTCCCATTTTTGAGAAAAAAATATATTTTATATGTAGTATTCTCAGTTGGATCTTACAGATTCCGCCCAAAAAGCAATGTACTCCACCATGCACCAGCCTTTATGTGCATTGTAGTGGAAATGTATTTTGTATGTCAGAGCAACTTTGGCCAACGATCAATGATGATTTAGGATATGCTATAGAAAAGGAACTATCTGCGATCAATGCATTAAAATAAATATGAGTTCCAGTACTTTTCCTGTACTTAATTTTGCCTGACCCTCTCATAATGCTAAAATTCAGTACAATGCATTAAAAAATAAAGAAGGACTGTAATCCAGACAACTTCTTTAAAGGGTTATTCTCAAAATCTCAATGTGGTCTTATAAAAATGTACATATATAATTATTCTTTTGTGCCAATATAACTAATTTTTAAGTCTTTCCCAATTCACACACATAATTCCCCAAAGAAAGCCCCCTATTTACCTTCAAGTTGCCATTGGATCCATCTCTTATGGTTCCAGTGCTCCTGGCCAAGCATGTGCTGAGCAGTCTCTCTGAGCAGACTTCCTTCTAGCAAAGCTCTGTATAACAACCCTGCCGGCATCACTGCATGGCCTCCCATCCCTCACATACCAACTTACTCACTGCTCCAGGCCTTGCAGTGTTTTGTGTGCTGCCTGCTCCATGCTGTGTGCCTCTTGCTTCCTGCCTGCTCTCTGCATGCTTCATGGCTGTGTGCATAGGGGGGCGGCGTCTGAACTCTCTGGTTCTTTTGTGTTATGTGTCCCTGACCAATTACCAAGAGGCCTCTAGTATTTAGGGCAGCTCCACCCAGTGGAACCTGCCTGTGCAATGTCTTAACTCAATTAGTGCTGTGTCTATCCTTGTGTCCTCGCTGTCTGCTTATGCTCCACACTCTTACAGCTCTGCCTGCTCTGTACTCTTGCGACTCTGCCTGTGCTCCGCACTCTTGCGGCTCTGCCTGCTCCGTACTCTTGCGGCTCTGCCTGCTCCGTACTCTTGTGACTCTGCCTGTGCTCCACACACTTGCAGCTCTGCCTGCTCCGTACTCTTGCGGCTCTACTTATGCTCTGCACTCTTGCGGCTCTGCTTGCTCCGTACTCTTGCGGCTCTGCTTATGCGCCGCACTCCTGCGGTTCTGCCTGTGCCCCGCTTCCGCTGCTGCAGAACCTCTTGCTGCAAACTGCAGCACCTCTCCGCAGTCTTGCGGTACACATTCTGTGTGAACAGGTCTCTGCCTGTTCCTTCATACACCATCCCTTTCTGCCAGTACCAGTACCTGCACCTGTTGTGTGAACAGGACCCTACCTATTCCATACACCACTCCTTCCTGCCTGTGTCCCTGTGCCTTTCAAGTTGGTCCCTGCCCCTGTGTCTCAGCCTTGTCCTCCTTCCAGTGTCTCAGCTGTGCCCGCCTGCCCGTGTCTCAGCCATGCCCACCTGCCTGTGTCTCAGCCGGCACCACCTGCCAGTGTCAGTGTCTTTGTATATATATATATATATATATATATATATATATATATATATACATATATATACATATATATACACACACATATACACTGTGTGCAGAATTATTAGGCAAATGAGTATTTTGATCACATCATCCTTTTTATACATGTTGTCCTACTACAAGCTGTATAGGCTTGAAAGCCAACTGCCAATTATGTAAATCAGGTAATTTGCATCTCTGTAATGAGGAGGGGTGTGGTCTAATGACATCAACACTCTATATAAGGTGTGCTTAATTATTGGGCAACTTCCTTTCCTTTGGCAAAATGGGTCAGAAGAAACATTTGACAGACTCTGAAAAGTCAAAAATTGTGAGATGTCTTACAGAGGGATGCAGCAGTGTTGAAATTGCCAAACTTTTGAAGCGTGATCGCTGAACAATCAAGCGTTTCATGGCAAATAGCCAACAGGGTTGCAAGAAGCGTGTTGATAAAAAAAGGCGCAAAATAACTGCCCATGAATTGAGGAAAATCAAGTGTGAAGCTGCCAAGATGCCATTTGCCACCAGTTTTGCCATATTTCAGAGCTAGTAAATATAGATGACAGCACAAAAAGCTGGAAAGCCATAACACCATATTTGAAAAGGTTCAAAGGGTGAACACATCAGCTCATAACAAGGACAGTGCAGGACACACTGCAAATAAGGTACAAACCAAAGAGGACAAGCAATGCAAAAAAGTCCAAATAGTCATATGGTAAAATTACCAAAACTTTATTAATGAACCAAGTAGAAAAAACAATGTGGCTAAAAAGTGACATGTAAACAAACAAACAGCAATGTGATAGTGCTCAATGCCCAAAAATATATTCAAGTGGGTATAATCCAATACCAAAGTATACAAATGGTTAACACTACATGCATAGGGTCATAGTATGGTTAAATGACCAGCATTTATGCAAAGTATGGGTAAAAGTCCTAGGTTGGTCAGTAAAAGATAGAAGTATATATCATATCACAACCTAGTGAACATAGTGAATAAGGTAGAACACATACCAGGTTAGGGGGGCACTGTACACCCACGCCGCTGACCCCGACACGCGTTTCGGATAAAAGTTCCTTCCTCAGGGGGTGTGTCAATGTACTAAAGGGGATTCTATTTATAGCTGCCATAAATGTGTATGGGAAAATGTCATAGGACGGATCAGCCCAGCCCCCCCACCGCCGCCGCGCCGCCACAGTTGCCAGCAGGTCCAGCCCAACCCCCCCGGACCACAACCGCCAGCATGGCAGACGCCGACGAATGCACGGGGCCCTGTGACGTCAGGCGCCAAACCGTGGGCGGAAGCGGCGAGGACGGAGGGTGGGCCACCCAGCGCATGCGCGGTAAAAAACAAACACGCGGCCGCCATCTTTGAAAAGGGCAAGATTGTGGGCACGTTGCTGCAGGCTGTATAAGATGCACTAAGATGTCGTGGTATCTACATTCCAGTAACCTTGAAAAACCTCTGGTTGAGACCATAATTCTTCTTTTGGAGTTCATATTGAAGCACAACTGTTTCACTTTTAATAACCAGGTTTTTCTTCAGCTCCAAGGAACAGCCATGGGGGCATGTTGTGCCCCCTCTTATGCCAACTTGTTCCTTGGGGCTTGGGAACGTGACATATTTCAGAGCAACCCGGTGAGCCAGATGGACAAAATCCATAAATGGATTCGTTATATTGACGACATCTGGTTCATCTGGGAAGGCTCGGTGGAACAGTTGGATGCTTTGATGGTCGAGCTCAATAATAACTGTTTGAATATCAGGTTGACTTATTCTTATGGTCGCAATTTTCTGGATGTGGATATTCAATGTATGGAGGATGGCCATTTGTCCACAGATGGGTACCGTAAACCCACATCCACTAATGCTCTTTTACATGTGGACTCTTCTCATCCGCGTTCAACCATCAGCAGTATCCCAATTGGTCAGCATCTTAGAATTAAAAGAATTTGTTCGATTAAAGAGACATTTGATCATCAGGCAAAAGATTTATATTCCAGGTTCCGCGAACGTGGATATAGCCATAGAGCCATTCGGCAGGGATATCAGAGAGCTTGTGGGGTTACTAGGAATGAATTATTATATAAATCTTCTACTAAGGATAAAAGCATTAATCCACCGGTCAGATTGATTACCCCATTTAATAATCAATGGGAGGCTCTGAAAGGGATCTTTCAGAAGCATTGGGATGTTCTTAAAATGGACCCCATTATTAAAAATATAATTCCATCATCCCCTTTAGTCACTGCTAAAAGATCAAAAAACCTGCGAGATTTATTAGTGAGAAGTCACTATGAGAGCTTTAAAAACAATTCGGCTAGTCAGCCTATTAAGGGCTTCTTTCCTTTTGGGCTCTGTAAAGCCTGCAGAAATTTAGTAAAATGTAAAGAATTTTCTAATTTTGATGGGTCCCGTACTTTTAAAATTTTGCATCGCCTTACCTGTTCATCCACAGGGGTCATTTATCACGCTCAATGTCCTTGTGGATTGATTTATGTAGGAATGACTACTCGAGAATTAAAAATTTGTGTACGAGAACACATACGTGATATTGAAAAGGCAAAGAACTCGGACCCTATGGATACGTTGAAGACTCTTGCGAAGCATTTTAAGGATCATCATAAGTCGGATTCAAGTAAGCTGGTTGTCAGAGCTATTGATCAGGTATCCCTTGACCCTAGGGGGGGTGATTTGTTTAAACGCTTATCCCAGGTAGAAAGTAGGTGGATATACACACTTCATTCTATCACCCCTTTTGGGCTGAATGAGAGTTTCGGGTTTAGTTCATTCTTATAATTATAATCTTTACTGGTTTTTTGAGGGCTGGTTATTTTATTTTACTGTTTTTATAGATTTTAACGTTGATTTTTTTGATTTTTGTTTAGGTTTTAAATTTGATGGACGGATATTGACTGTTTTCTTCACTGGTCATCCTCTGTAGGAACGCGATATATATAGCATGGATCTAATCACAAGGGACTTCATGGAATACACAAGAATCTTGTATATTTATTTGTATGGTTTTTTGTGTAATAATGTATCTCTTTATTATGTATTGAGCTGGATGTTCGTTTTGATATTTTTTCTTGCTCTGGGTGTATATTCTCTTTGGAGCTACATGGTAGGTATTCCTATTTTAGGATATTTTTAGTGTGTCTATTTCTCTAATTTTATATTTAATTTGAATAACACAATTAATGAATATTATTTTCACTAATTTTGTATGTGTACTATGATAATATATCACTTAGCAATTTTTTGCAATTTTCACAAGTAATTGGTCATGTATGTAATATTTTCCGTTACACTGCCTTAAGTGCTGTCTATAACTTTACTATGTATTATGATAACATATCACGTAGCAATTTTTTCACAAGTAATTGGTCATGTATGTAATTTTATTACTCCGTACTAAGTGCTATTTATAATTTTATTTTTATTTTTAGATGCGCATGTAGTCACATTAGTATTATGTAGCTCTACATATAGTTCATTGAGACATGGTCCTTTGGGATATATATTAGAATTAAATGATCCTTCATATGGTTCCTTATATAATATAGTATAATTTGATTTAACCGCTGCTCCTAGTGCGCATATCTAGCTTTGTCAGCTCCGACTTTCTGGCGAGTAGACAGCAGGAGAGGAGTGCGCTTGCGCGGTCGCTATGGCGACGCGTCGCCGCTTCTACTCCAGGTCTGCGAGCCCGTAGTCATTTACTTTGGAGTGTGACGTTAGCGGTACATGCACCATAAAAGCAGGAAACGGCGGCACGTATTTAGGATGCGCCACATGGCAATATAGTGACGTGTGCGGTTTTCTCATTTATGATTGGCCGTCCACTGTATATAATGCTTACGTACCAAGCCCTTAGACACGCCTCCTGATGAAGACGCGAAACGCGCGTTGGGGCGACGGGGGAGCCAGCGCCATATACTTTAATCTTGTAAGTGCCCTCTTGGGGAATGTCTTTTTATTTACACGCCACTTTTTGGGATTATGAGGTATTTACTAATAGTGTAGCAATACAATTTGGGCACTTAGGCTCTATATGGAATAGTAGATAGGCTATGCTTGTTTCCATTATGGAAAGCTCCTATTAGTCCAACATACCAACAACAGTGTGTGGCAACCTTGTGAAGACTTACAGAAAACGTTTGACCTCTGTCATTGCCAACAAAGGATATATCACAAAGTATTGAGATGAAATTTTGTTTCTGACCAAATACTTATTTTCCACCATAATATGCAAATAAATTGAAAAAAAAACAGACAATGTGATTTTCTGGATTTTTTTTTCTCAGTTTGTCTCCCATAGTTGAGGTCTACCTATGATGTAAATTACAGACGCCTCTCATCTTTTTAAGTGGTGGAACTTGCACTATTGCTGACTGACTAAATACTTTTTTGCCCCACTGTATGCGGGGAGCAGCACAAGGGGCCAGTAAAGAGTCCAGGCTCCAGCCATAACCCCGAGTTCTGGGATCCCCAAGTTACCCCCTTTTTGTTTTGGCGGTGAACGTGAAAAATTCAGGGGATTTATTAACCAATGCAATCTGTTTTTCTCTGCACATGCTTCACAATTTCCCACTGAAAGATCAAAAGTGCTTACTATAATCATGCTACTCTCCAACAGGGCTCTGATGTGGGCAAACCCTCTGATTGAGACTGAGGATGAATGTTTAAATCATCTTGATGCTTTCATTTCAGCCATGGGGCAGGTGTTTGATGACCCTAACCGAGGTGCAACAGCTGAAGCAGCCATGTTAACTTTGCGCCAAGGTAAGCGCTCAGTAGCCGAATATGCCTTGGATTTCAGGAGAAGGGCTCTCGATACCACTTGGGACATTTCCGTCAAAAAATCTATTTTTCGGAAAGGGTTGTCTCCTATGATTAAGGATGAACTTGCTCGTGCCGACCCTCCCACGGCATTAGGTGACTTTATTAACTACTGCATCCGTATTGATACTCGTCTTACTGAACGCAGAGAGGAGAGATGGTTTGAAAATAATCGCACTAACCTTTTCCCACCTTCCTTCCCAGCTACAGAACCTTTGAGTAGGATCACACGGGAACCAGAACCTGAACCCATGCAGGTGGACTCTGATGCACGCAAAGAACATCGCCTAAAAGAGAACCTATGTTTCTACTGTGGTAAGTCAGGGCACTTCATTATAAACTGCCCCAGCCGTTCCCGTAAGACTACTGCAGCAGTCATTCACTGTGAGTGTTGAGAGAGGCGATCTGTCATGTCTGAGCCTCAGGCTCCAGAAAGATCTGCAGCCATAGATATTGATTTCTCGGACTTAAATTCCGTTATTTCTGAGGCCGATGACTGTGTAAATGCTGCAATTTTTCAAGTTTCCTCAGCGGTGTCTCAGCTGAGCTGTAAGAAGAACAATTCTCATTGCTTTCTTTCCATTAAGCTCCGGGTTGACTCGGTCTGGGTGTCTAGCTCTGCTATGATCGACTCAGGGGCAAGTGGCAATCTTACAGATATCTCCTTTGCTCAGAAACATGGGATATGTTCAGTGAAGAAGGCTATTCCAGTACAGATGGAGAACGTGGATGGCTCCCTGCTGACCACTGGATCAGGAAACGGAGCCTTTGAAGGTCCTTATGGGTAAAGATCATCAGGAAAAACTATCCTTTATGCTTATCTCTTCTCCCCACTTTCCTATTATTCTAAGGCTACCATGGCTGCAGGCTCAGAACCCTACAATTAACTGGGAGACCAAGGAGCTACACTTTCCGGAGAAACAGATGAGTCCAGAAGTTTCAGCTTGCTCTGTTCCTGAAAGGACCATGTCAGTCCCTGAACTACCAGCTGTATACCAGGAGTATGCGGACGTGTGGGACAAGAAGAACGCTGACCTGCTTCCCCCTCACCATCCATACGATTGTCCAATTGAATTATTTTCTAGAGCAGAGGTACCTTTTGGTAAGATCTACCCCCTGGCAGGGCCCAAGCTAAAAGCTTTGAAGGACTATATAGACGAAAATCTAGCCAAGGGCTTCATACGCCATTCTTCATCTCCAGCAGGTGCACCCATCTTTTTTGTGAAGAAGAAAGATGGATCTCTTAGACCCTGCATAGACTATCGGGAACTCAATACGGTGACAATTAGAAACCGTTATGCGTTGCCATTGATCCCTGAGTTATTGGAGAGAGTGCGGCATGCCAAAATATTCTCTAAGCTGGATCTCCGTGGGGCCTATAACTTAGTTCGTATTAGACCTGGGGATGAATGGAAGACTGCATTCAGGTCACGCTACGGACATTTTGAATATCTAGTCATGCCATTTGGTCTGTGTAACGCCCCAGCCACTTTCCAATACTTAGTGAATGACATTTTCAGGGATCTCTTAGATACTTTCATGGTGATTTATCTGGATGATATTTTAATTTTTTCTAATTCCACAGAGGAACATCATGGACATGTGAGAATGGTCTTAGAACGCCTAAGACAGAACCATCTTTACATCAAAGTTGAAAAGTGTGAAATTCTCAGGACCGAGATTCAATTTCTTGGGTATGTAATGTCTACACAAGGAATTATTTTGGATGGAACCAAGACCCAAGCCATCAAGAATTGGCCAGTTCTTAGGAATCTGAAGGAGGTGCAGCGCTTCATCGGGTTTGCCAATTTCTATAGGCGTTTTATTAGGAATTTCTCTGAGGTAGTGTCACCTATCACACAACTTACCCTGAAGGAGTCTAGCGTCACTTGGACCCCTCAAGCCCAAGAAGCATTTTCCCGTCTAAAGGATAAATTTACCACAGCACCTATCCTAGTGCATCCCAACCCCGACCTTGCCTTCATAATAGAGGTGGATGCTTCAGACTGTGCCATTGGAACTATACTCACTCAGAGAACAGGTGAGAAGAATGTCTTGCATCCCTGTGCTTTTTTTTCCCAGCGGTTGTCTGCGGCTGAGAGGAACTACGATGTGGGCAATAGAGAATTGTTGGCCAATATTGCCGCCTTCAAGTAATAGAGACACCTTCATCAGGGAGCTGCACAGTAAATAGTCGTCCTGACAGACCACCGTAACCTTGAATTTATCAGGTCGGCTAAGTGCCTGACTCCTCGCCAGGCTCGTTGGAATCTTTTTCTAAACCAGTTTAATTTTGTAATCTCTTATAGGCCAGGATCACGGAATGGAAAGGCTGATGCACTTTCTAGGATTCATGCCACAGAGACCCGTCCACTTACTCCTCCTAAGACTATTCTTCCTGACTCTAGATTCCTGGGAGTGATTCATAATCAAGACCTACTTAAGGACATCAAGGAAGCATACCCTTCGGATTCTTTGCTGGCACAACCTCCAAGGGACGTAAGTCTTGTATATAAGAATGGAGTGTGGATTCAGGGGCAACGCCTGTATATTAAGAGTATTGCAACTCATCCACTATTCTAAGATAGCTGGGCATAGAGGAGTTCTAAAGACATAAGAATTTCTTTCTCTTTTCTTTTGGTGGCCCACTTACAGAAAGGACGTTCTAAATTACATCACTTCATGCGAAGTCTGTGCAAGATGCAAAACACCATGCTCCTCGCCAACGGGTCTATTGCAACCCCTTCCCACCCCGTCTCGGCCGTGGGGATCCATTTCTATGGACTTCATTGTGGAGTTACCAACCTCTCAAGGGAAGAACACCATTCTAGTGGTGGTGGATCGGTTAACAAAGGCAGATCATTTTATTCCCTGTGTCGGCTTACCCACTGCAAAACAGACATCAGATTTAATGATTCAGAATGTGTTTCGCTTGCATGGAGTACCGGATGAGGTCATTTTAGATCGAGGGGTGCAATTCACTTCAAGGTTTTGGCAGAATTTCTGTGCCGCATTGGACATTAAAGTAAACCTTTCTTCTTCTTTTCATCCCCAGACTAATGGACAGACAGAACGGACCAATCAGACCCTGGAGCAGTATCTCCGCTGCTTTATCTGCCACCCACAGGATGATTGGGTGGATCTACTTCCACTGGCAGAGTTCTCTTATAACAACTCTCAGAGCGCTTCCACTAAGCAGTCTCCTTTTTACGCCAGTCTAGGTTATCATCCTAACATTCTTCCTCCATTTCCCATAGATACGCCCTTGCCAGCTGTGGCTGAAAGAATCACGTCTTTACAAAAGAATATTGATCTTTTAAAGGAAAATCTAGAATTGGCTCAAGAAAGGTATAAGAAAGCAGCAGATAAATTTCGTAAACCTGCACCAGCTTTCAAGGCAGGAGACTTGGTCTGGCTGTCAACCAGAAATCTTAAGTTAAAGATCCCATCATCCAAATTGGGACATAAGTAATTGGACCAGGAAGGATGGGAAATCTTGAAAAATGAAATTCTCAATGCACAGTTGTTAACAATTCCGAAAAGAGGGAAGAATAGGAAGCATTTAAGGAAACCAGGATGGATGAACACAGAACTTAAGCACATGCTAAAAAGGAAGAAAAAAATGTTTATAAAATGGAAAGAGGGAGGCATATCTAAAGAAGAATATAATGCTGTCTGCAGAACCTGCAGGGCACAAATCAGATTATCTAAAGCTGAAAATGAACTGAGGCTTGCAAGAGATGTCAGAAGCAATAATAAAGGATTTTGGGGATATGTCAAAAGTAAAAGAAAAGTCAAAGATGCTATAGTATTTTTACAGGATGAAAATGATGAAATGGTAAGACAGGATGTTGAGAAGGCTGAACTTTTAAATTCCTATTTTGCATCTGTTTTCTCTCAGAAAGGAAATGCAACATCAACTGTTCTTCACTGTCCTATTAAGGGAATAGAAGAATCCAGGATATCTATAAACAGAAAGATAGTGAGGAAACACTTAGCTAACCTAAATGAATTCAAGTCTCCAGGTCCAGATGAATTACACCCCAGAGTACTGAAGGAGATAGCAGAAGAAATTTTTGAACCCCTCTCCATAATCTTTGAAAATTCTTGGAGAACAGGAGAAGTGCCAGAAGACTGGAGAAGAGCAAATGTTGTTCCTATCTTCAAAAAGGGGAAGAAGGTGGACCCAGGCAACTATAGGCCGGTGAGTCTGACTTCTATACCAGGAAAGATCTTTGAACAAATTATTAAACAACATGTATGTCAATACCTGGATAAGAATGAAGTGATTAAACAGAGTCAGCATGGGTTTGTAACTGATAAGTCATGTCAGACTAACTTAATTTCCTTCTATGACGGTATCACTGATTGGGTGGATCAAGGAAATGCTGTAGATATAGTATATCTTGACTTCAGCAAAGCATTTGACAAAGTCTCTCATACAATCCTTATTGAAAAAATGACTAAGTATGGAATGGACAAGGCAACTGTTAGGTGGATTCATAACTGGCTTAGTGATCGGACCCAAAGAGTGGTCGTAAATGGCTGCACATCCAGTTGGAAGAATGTCTCAAGTGGGGTACCACAGGGCTCTGTCCTGAGCCCTGTATTGTTCAACATCTTTATCAACGATTTAGATGAAGGAATTGAGGGTAAACTGATTAAATTTGCTGATGACACAAAGCTAGGAGGGATAGCTAATACTAGAGAGGAGAGAGAGAGGATTCAAAAAGATTTAAATAAACTGGAGAAGTGGGCAGCAACTAACAGAATGGTTTTTAACAGGGAGAAATGCAAAGTACTACATCTGGGCAATAAAAATGAAAAAAGCATATATAGAATGGGAGGAATAGGGCTAAGTGACAGCACATGTGAAAAAGACTTGGGTATTCTAATAGATCACAGACTGAATATGAGTCAACAGTGTGATGCAGCAGCAAAAAAGGCAAATGCAATTCTAGGATGTATTAACAGAAGCATACAGTCTAGATCACGTGAAGTCATTATTTCCCTCTACTCCTCTTTGGTCAGACCTCATCTGGAATATTGTGTCCAGTTTTGGGCACCACATTTTAAAAAAGACATCAACAAACTGGAGCAAGTTCAGAAAAGAGCGACCAGAATGGTGACCGGTCTGCAAACCCTGTCTTATAAGGAAAGGTTGCAAGATTTGGGAATGTTTAGTTTGCAAAAGAGAAGACTGAGAGGAGACTTAATAGCTGTCTACAAACATCTAAAGGGCTGTCACATTGTAGAAGGATCAACTTTATTCTCATTTGCACAAGGAAAGACTAGAAGCAATGGGATGAAACTGAATGGGAAGAGACACAGATTAGATATTAGAAAAAACTTTTTGACAGTTAGAGTGATCAATGAGTGGAACAGGCTGCCACGAGAAGTGGTGAGTTCTCCTTCAATGGAAGTCTTCAAACAGAGGCTGGACAGACATCTGACTGGGATGATTTAGCGAATCCTGCTTTGAGCAGGGGGTTGGACCAGATGGCCCAGGAGGTCCCTTCCAACTCTACGATTCTATGATTCTATGATTCTATGACCCTATAAAATCAGTAAAATTATAAGTGCCGTTGCTTGTCGTCTTCAACTACCCAGAACTATGAGAATCCACCCTGTCTTTCATGTTTCCCTACTAAAGGCAGCAACACCCAACACGTTTCCTGGACGTTCTTCTCCCCGCCCTGACCCAATGCTGGTCGATGGTCAGGGGGAATTTGTGGTGGAAAGGATTCTGGATTCCAGGTTGTACAGAAATCAGTTACAATACCTGATTAAATGGCAGGGCTACCCAGTTGAAGACAACTCATGGGAACCAGCCAATAACAGTAATGCTCCTCGCTTACTCCGCCAGTTTCATCAGAGGTACCCAGGCAAGCCTGATCTGAGGTCATCCGGAGGCTGTCCCTAAGGGGGGAGTAACGTAAGGTTCTCAGTCTCTTTGGACATGTTTTTGAAACTTAGGTTTTTTCCATCGGCCATTTTGCTTTCTGTCCTGCTGCAGCAATCTTGCCCTCAGTTAGTATGGAGTTTCCAGCTTTTATGTTCCCGCCCTGATTCTCTCCCTCTTGCCTTTTAAGCAGCCTCAGCTGACCAATCTGTGCTTCAGAATCAAGTCTGCTGTTAGCCTGTGACCTGGCTCCTGGAAGCCTTGGACTTGGTACTCCAGCCACCTCTGCTGATGAACTTGGGAACACTTGTGGACACTGGAAACTTGCTGCCTGCTAAATCCACAGTTACAAGGGAAGTGACAGAGAGAGACCCTGAACCTGTTGTGGAACTTCTGCTGTGCTAAAAGTTTACTCTGGCCTGCTGTGTCTCCTGCCTTGTACCTGCAAACTGTGTGAACCCTTTTGCTTACTTGTATAACGTAATACAAGTCCTTCCTAATCACACCTGTGTCTCCTGTGTTTTCCTCGCACCCAAGCACAAGACGCTATATGAACTGTACGCTATACATCACACCTGGGTACGCCCATGAGGAGCACATATGAGAGGGAGGTAGAGGTCTGCAGCACTGTTAAGAAGCCATGTGCTGCTGAAAAATGTAGTTTTAGCAGAGAACAATAGAATTGCCCATTTAGCTATGTGAAGCTGGAAGCACATAGAGGCAGAGATGAAAAAATGATACAAATGCATAAGAAAGAATCTTTATGATGGACTTGGTTCTTATATTAATATTAAGTATCATTTATTATGCTTTGTGAAAAAAATAACGTAATTTTGAGAATAACGCAATGAAGCTAGTTCACATGGCTAATTTTTCATGATGAAGAAAAAGTAGATCAAATAATTTCTTCTATTAATTTGCAGTTTGCTATTGTACCCTAAAGCAGTACAGATAATTAATGTGTAGCTACCCGTAGCAGTTTCTGCAATGAAAAATGTAAATTCTTCTTTTTTGTGTGACGTGTATTTCAGATGTTGCCAGCGAAAAGCCAGTGTCTTTGCATGGCAATATGGTGTCCCAGTGAAAACAATAAAAAGCATGCTAATGAAAAATATGACTTGTGGGTTTAAAATGAAGGATTAATATTTTAATATTTTTTTTAAAACTTAAGGATTTTTACTTTAGAAAATAAGTGCTTTTCACCAGTTGAACAAAATGGGATTGTCTATAAACATAAAAATGTTAACTGGATCTCATTGGCTTTGCTGTTACTTTCAGTTCCTGAGTAAATTGAGCGAGGGGCATGCCAAGTTTTTCCACTTTTTCCCTGTTTGGCCCTTCATCATTACGTGTCGGTGCAACTGTCAGTACAAATTAATATTTTTGAAGGTGCTACTGAAAAAAAAAAAAAAAACATGTTTTTAGCGTTTTGACACTAATGCGAGGAAAAGAAATCGTAGAACTGACATATTGTTGCAGATTATGTACTTACAGTAAATGAGTATTTCCTAAATATAACTGCTTAGAATTGAAGAAGGACACATTTTTGGGATGAGACTCAGCAGATTTGAAAAGACATAAACTGCATTTTTCTGCCAAGGGGCTCATTAACCACAATAAACGCCCGGTACATTTACACAGTGACCTAGTTATCGCAGGGAGAGTGGAGAGGAGAGGAAGCTCCTTTATGTGTGCTTGGCAGGATGTGTGTGTTGTACTCATCTTTGGCAGGTGTCCCTACTGGTTTATCCACATTTGTGGTCTTTGTTTTTTTTGTAGGAGATGACAGGCACCAGATGTCTACTGTGCCTAAGAATCGCTTGACCTTTTATTAGTCCCTTCACACAGTGCCAACTTTTGAGCCCTTAAAATAGACAGCAAATAAATGGCCTCTTTGTGCCAGTTCTGGGTGGGAGGAATGGCTCTTCTCTTTTGCCACAGAAAACCTGCAGATTTCCCAAATTGTGATTTACTTAGTCAATCTGAGCTAAAGACAAGCTGACCTACACCACGGGCAAAGCTGTTCCATTCACTGCTGGGTGACCTCATTCATTGAGGAGCCAATGTGGATTTACCACAAAGCTGCCAAGAAGTGAAGTCATTGTATTTAATTGTACAGGTTGGCACTGGATCAAAAGGGACTTTGTGTCAGGCTGTACTCAGTAAGTATGATGTGATTTACACCTTCATAAAGAGGATCTTGAGGGAGTTAAAAAGAATGAAGATGCAAAGTGGACCACCATTATTTCACCATTTTAAAGTTCATTGTAGGAATAAAGAGAACCTGCACCCCATGATGCTATGTTACCATTATCTATATATATGTTCACGTGAATCGGAATGATCCTACTGCATCTTAGCTAGTCTTCTCATTGTTCTGGTTCAATTGTTGATTAGATGTCTCATTTCTTACCGTTTGGCATTGTCATTCAAATTGCATCTCAAGATATAGATGATGTATCTGTTTATTAAAAAAAAAACAAAAAATTACTTTTATTAAAAAAACACAGATGTGCTATTTCCTTCAGTGGAAAAAGTAGCTACATTCTTGACTCTAATATTAATTATTGACACCCTTGGCCGAAGTAGCCTCCAGAAGATATCTCCAAATAGGTGTTAAAAGAAATATTTTTTCCACTCCTCTATGGAGGATTTTTCAGCTGGGTAATGTTTGAGATTCAATCTTCTGACAAATGTTACCACGCTATCGTCAAGCACTTTCTGAAATGTTATACGATGCTATGCATCAGTAAATAAATGTCTATACCACTGCATCTGTCCACCATTGACTCCTATTAAAAAAAAGTATATAATAAGGCAAAGAAATGCAGCTCCACCACGTGTAGCCCTAATACAGTCTGGAACACGGAAGGTGTCTCTGCTAAGCAGGGTCAGTTTTAGACAAAGTGGGGCCCTCGGCAAAATTTAAAATGGGGCCCCAAATGCTAGCATATAGCACCATCACACAGAAACTTTTTCTTTGTATTTTCATGTGCTGAGTTCAGGCCGTTAAACTAATGTGATCAACGCTTGTTTCCCGGCCTCTTTACAGCGCCTGAGGAGCAATGAAGGGGACAGAACAATCACTAGTAGATCAATCTGTCCACATACAGTATCATGTTATCAGCAGAATATCTACAGCTTACCCTGGGCGATGTGCTGCTGAGAACAATGATTTCTGTACCGGCATAAACAATCAAATCACTTGATGAATTGGCAAATGAATTTTACTTGTTTAGTATAATGCACCTCATAGTCCTCCTTATAATATAATACTCACCCCATAGTGCTCCATACAGTATAATACACACCCCATAGTGTTCCATACAGTATAATACACGCCCAATAGTGCTCCATACAGTATAATATACATCCCATAGTGCTCCATACAGTATAATACACACCCCATAGTGCTCCATACAGTATAATACTCACCCCATAGTGCTCCATACAGTATAATACACATCCCATAGTGCTCCATAGAGTATAAAACACACCCCATAGTGCTCCATACAGGATAATACACTCCCCATAGTGCTCCATACAGTATAATACACATCCCACAGTCCTCCATACTGTATAATACACATCCATAGTGTTCCATACAGTATAATACACACCCCATAGTGCTCCATACAGTATAATACTCACCCCATAGTGCTCCATACAGTATAATACTCACCCCATAGTGCTCCATACAGTATAATACACATCCCATAGTGCTCCATACAGTATAATACACATCCCATAGTGCTCCATACAGTATAATACACACCCCATAGTGCTCCATACAGTATAATACACATCCCATAGTGCTCCATAGAGTATAAAACACACCCTATAGTGCTCCATACAGGATAATACACACCCCATAGTACTCCATACAGTATAATACACATCCCATAGTGCTCCATACAGTATAATACACACTCCATAGTGTTCCATACAGTATAATACACATCCCATAGTGCTACATATAGTATAATACACACCCAATAGTGCTCCATACAGGAAAATGCACACCTCATAGTCCTCCACATAGCATAATGCACCCTAGTGTCCTCTGTATATTATAATGTGCACCACCATCCTCCATATTGTATAATGCACACCCCATAGTCCTCCATATACGGTAGTATAATTTGCCCCATAGTCCTCCATATAGTATGATGTGCCCCATAGTCCTCCATATAGTATAATGCACCTCATAGTCTTCGATGAAGTACAATGCACTCCCTATAGTATAATGCACCCCATAGTTCTTCATATAATATAATGCATTCCCCATAGCCCTCAATATAGTATAATGCAGGCCGCATATAGTAAATATAATATAATGCACTGCCTACAGTCTAATAGAGTAAAATGGAGCCCCCATATACAAAAATGCACCCCATAGTCCTCCATAGAGTATAAAACAGCCCCCCGCAGAGTATAATGCAGCCCCCTCAGAGTATAATGCAGCCACCCCATAGAGTATAATGCAGCCACCCCATAGAATATAATTTGGCCCCCCAAACCATAATGTAGACCCCTATATAATATAATGTAGCCCCCCCATAGAACATAATGCAGCCCGACTGCAGGGGCGGACATACCACATGTCCAGCCGGTGCAGCTGCACTGGGGCCCAGAGGCTCGGGGGGCCCCTGCAGGGCAGCTAATAATGAGGGCAATCTGGCCAGTTTATCAGGATCTAAGGCTCCACGGGGTCTCTGACCAGATTGCCCTCATGTGCAGCAGGCAGGGAGAGATCCTGAGGTGTAGTATCCCACCATCCAGATAAGGTGGAGACTCCTGACCACACTCCAACACCTGCCCCCCACACCACAAAGTAGTGTAGCAAAGCACCTTCGGCGGCTTCCTGCTTGGAGTATAGCAAAGCACCCATTGGTGGCTCCCTGCTTGGAACACGAAACGTGCTGGGAGGTGGGTGGAGTTAGTTTTACATTACAAGGAGCGGGAAGAGTTTAGGGTGAGAGGTCAGTTGGTTAGAGAGTTGGAGAGGAGAAGATCCCCGGAGAGAGGGATGGAAGGATGGAGGTGCTGCAGCGGATCCCAGTGATCTGGGTCTGCTGGCACGGGAGAGGAAGAGAAAGATCAACGTAGACTGAAAGCCTGATTCTCCATAGAAGGAAAGATTAGCACGAAACGTGAGGAGTAAGAGAGAACAGAGGACATGGGTTAGAAGAGAACCCTTCCTAGAAGTTCTAAGCGCAAGGCCGGGGCCCGGTCCCCGAGGTTGTATGGATACTAATGGTCCTGCAGCAGACACCGGAGGAATAGAAGTAGAGACTACTTTATTCCCACACAAGACTTGGGGGCACAACAGCAACTGGATAGTGAGCCGGGACTTAGTAGCAAGGAGTCCCTGAAGCAGGCTACAGCTGTAGAGTTCTTGGGAACATCTGTCAGGAGGAAACATCTGTTAGGAGGAACTCCAGTGTAACTCAGTACTAGGATATCTTCACACTTAAAGGCGCTATAAGAAGAGACGTTCAGCAAGGCACATATTGGCGGAGTGTTGGAAAGGAGTATTCCATCTGGCTGGGAGGCTGACTGAGCCCCTGACCCGGAGGACACGGCACGGAGGCAGGCACCTGTTTATACAACAGACTGTGTGTAAAGCTTTGGAACTACATGCTCTGGTGTCCTCCACTCATTCCTGCGATAACCGGCTCAGCACTGCTGCATCCTTTGCACCTGACACTATGCCATCTGCGTGTCACCTCACCTACACTACCCTGGGACTACAGCCCTGCCTGTGGAGGGCTATAACATCATTGCTGCACCACACCATCTGTCCCAGAGGAACTGTCTGCAGCGTCGGCTTACATTCACATTGCCGAACATGACACGTGGCGTCATGAATCCCTTATAAACTTTCACTACCACAAGCACACTGAAACAACCCCCTTTTACAATGGGCGCTCAGGGCCACAAGCCGGCTCACAGCTGCCGTGACATCTCCCATTGAAGCTCATATGGCCCGGTACCGAGTACCCCACAGCCCTGGGAGGGCGACCCAATAACATCCAAAGAAACCTTAATGTTAGAAACACTGATGCAATTCTGGTGCATAAAGCACTCTTAATTATGATGGTGTTTCTAACATCATGTTTTTGGCTTTGACAAAGGACCATACAGGTCAGTAATGTGTCACCTGAGAGCGCAGTGTGTGTTTTTTTATCAGCCTTCTTTCTTATAATTTTTTGTGTTATTATGTCCACCATTGTTTCTGCTGTTTTTAATTTGGATTTAATAAAGCACTTTTTCATGAAGATGTGAGTGCCAGATGAGGTTTTCTATGGTTGTTATCGTGATTTTATATACTTACCAATAAATGAAAATGTAAAGTCTGTGAAGTTGGATAATCCTTTATTTATTAAAAAGTATACTTATACAGTTGCATTTTTACTTTTAAATGCATCTGAAGCAGCATTATGCTAACCTATACAGGCGAAACCTATGTCAAAAGAACACTCCTTTGGCATATGTTTCGATGAAAAGTCAATGATCTCATTAGATATAATTGTTGTAAGAATTTCCCAGCATATGCAGTAATTGTAAGACATTGTGTGAACCAAACTACAGCCAATATACTTTTGTAATGATTCCTTCTAAGGGGCTGAAGCAGATGTCAGTGAAGAAAGCAGTAGTGTCAAATTTATACATGCAAGAAGAACTCTACACATAACGATCCATAATGAGGATGCATACTTACACTATCCTGTAAATGACCATGGTCACTTTTGTGACCCAAAACATTATAAATTATTTCATATGTGTTGTGAGGATGATGACATTTTATTGCCCATCTGACTAGCTGATTATGCTTATTTTCAAAGGTCATTACAAGGTGACCAAAGCCGAACATGTTTTACACTATAGAGGCTTTGAAGTATGGTATGGGAAAACTCATCCCACAAAATTATAGCCTTATAAATATAGCAAAACAGGTGTACAGACAGCTTGGTCAAAGACAGCCTTTAACAGGGCTCAAAGCAGTTGTGAAAATTACAATCCACTCCCTCCTCCTGCCACCAGGAAGGCTAATTTATGTAAAAAAATATTAAGTGAGAAAACGGAAGTCACACAATAAGGTCACCTCAGTCACACACAACAAGTCTTGCTGGAACATATGTCTCCTAGACAAACAGGAAGTGTCTGAGACAGGTTCGTCACAGCTGGATCCTCAAGTTCTGGAGCTGTTGAGGCTTCAAGTTCAAACTGTTCTGACTATTCTAAATAGTATAGTCTGCTAAAAAGACACATTATAAACTAGCTAATTCCACAGTCTGTTCTGCATATTATCATACGCTCCTTAACAACAGGCTTGTGCCATGGCTCATAGAACAGATTGACCTTAAAGATGGGTTAGTGCCCAAGGAGAATGCTGTATGCTGGCTGCTGACCAGAGATATCACAGAGAGGTTTCCTGCTTCTCTTCCCATTCTATGCCAAGCATCATCTGGCTTTTTTTTCAGGGAGTTTTAGATTTCTTTTCATCTATCTTCACCAATTGTCTAAAAAATCCTGTGCATGAGATTTACCGTTAAGTTTTCTCTCAACCAAAGTGTGTGCCTCAGTATTAAATGTGTTGTCAACAAAATTACATTTTACATTTTTCTGTTAGATCACACAAAACACAGTTTTGAGTTCATGATAAACTTGATGCTAAATAGATATGAATGTGGGGACATGGTGTAGACTGGTTGTTGGGACCAACATATTGGTTCTAGTATCCTTTGCCTATGTACATTGGCCCACCTCAAGATTGACATGAAGTACACTCCTAACATTCCTCAGACAACCACTAAGTGTGGGGATTTCCACATGTGGAGCGCATACTTAATACTGAATAAATTAAAGTGTTTTGGAAATTTTGTTTCAATTTATTCATCATTTGCATATCAGTAGCATGTCTATCCATACTGTGATTTCCAGAATCCCACGACTTTTCCTTCTTGGTGTTGCAGTTTCAATGTTGAGGATTGTAGATGTGACTATGGGAAACGAACTGTATTTTTGAGTGAAATCTTTTCACACTCGCTTATCGTGGACCCACTGCACCATGGGATGGGCTTACTCTGGAGGGGTGCAGCTAAGTGGCCATCTGGTTTTAGCTGGAGCTCCTGATGGTAGAGTTAGGCTTGACCTACAGGTAGCCGCCAGGTACCACTCCAAGGGAAGTCCCCGATACAGCAGCAGCTGACCCCAAGCAATAGATTTTGGTTCAGACAGGTCAGGTTCAGCAATAGGATCTGATTCAGATAGGCCGAGTTCCGCATTAGATTTAGGTTCAGACAGGACGATTAAGGGTACAGAATTAGACAGGGCTGTTCAGAGTTCAGGATCAGACAGGAGAGTTCAAGATTCTGGATCAGGTACAGGCAGGTCGAATGCAGCAACAGGTTCAGGGTCAGACTATGTGGGTTCACGAATCAGGATTAGGTTCAGGCAGAACTGATTCTACAATTGGTTCAGGTTCAGACTGGGACAGATTCATGAATAGGTTCAGGTTCAGAGTAGGACAGGTTCAGGAATAAGTTTAGGAACCTGACCGCAAACTAGCGGGAACCAACTCAAATTAAACACTAAAGACGGAATTGTGCAGGCACCTCCCTACAGGGGAGGATGCCTTAAGTACGGCCTCCCAGCTATTAGCTGGGGGCTAATCCAAAGTGCACGTTACCCCTTTAAGAAGCTTATAGTGTATGCATGCGCGCGGCAATAGCACTACTGGGAGACCTTCACGCCGTGGGCAGACCCTGGGTACAGGCAGGAAAGGGAGATGCCGCCGAGCGGCCATGGCAGTGATTATGTTTCCGCATGCAGCATTCCTACCCGAAGCTCCATTTGCTCGGTAACAAATTGAACAACTTCGGATAGGACTTTTCACTTGACAGAGGACATAATCAAAGGACTCTGGAGGCACTGGATAGGAATCTGACACTGATTCACCACTGCTTACTCCAAGCAATTTATTGCCGAACTGGAGTCAAGGTAGGCCATCTCAATGATACGGATACATTCAGAGTCAAAGGTGGAGAGAAACTACTATCGCTCTGTGTAGCCTCTCGTAGATACCCCAAGCATTGGAATTTTTTCGACTTCAAGGACAAGAAAGGATGAGATGTTCCATGCTACCACAGTAGTAGTGCAATCCATTGGCGCAACGGTGTTCCTGCTGCTGCTCAGGCCAGCTTAACATGGTCAACTTGCATAGGTTCAGAAAAGACAGCTGTCTGAGAAGGCTGGGGAACGAGTGGCCTCCATTCGGGGAACGAGTGGTTTCCTCTCACACATCACCTCTCTGGACCATTCCTGGAACCTGAGGTTGATCCAGAATGCCAGGGAAATCAGATGTCTTGACCAGCCAGTTCATCCTTAATCCTTCTGAACAATCCCTCCCAGAGGGCGGCTACCAGAACCTCATTCCAGCGAAGTTTAGAAGACAGGGTGTGAAACCAGATGGCATACTGGCCTACAGTCAGACCTCCCTGAAGCAGTCTGAGAGCATAAAATGCAGCAGGGGACACTTGACTTGGCTCATCGACTACCCTACGAAATGCCCCCAGAAAGGCCCGCAAATCCGAGATAACAGGATCCCCTTTCTTCTACAGGGAGTTGAGCTACGCTAGGGACTCTACTGCTAGATGGGACATCAGGAATCCCAATTTAGCCCAATCAGAGAGAAACTGATGGGCCAACATTTCATAGTGCAGTGTAAACTGGATAAGATACCTATAGCACTGCTTGGGGTACCCGTCATAATGTGTCGGAGCAAACAGATGAGAGCCAGCTCCAGATGCATAAGTTTCAGGCTGAGTACTGACTGCTGAGGTTGCTGCAACTTGGGTTGGGGCGGATACAGCAGCCAACATCAGGGAATCTAAATGGGTATTCACTGTCCACAGATAGGACAGAATGTTAGCTTGCCAATCTCATTGATGGGTCATCTTTTGGTACGACTCCGAAAGCGAAGGGGTATTGGGATCAGCGGGGTCCATGGCCTGTACAAACTGTCACGCTCGTAGATGATGACCCGCCGCACCATGAACGAGGCTTAGCCTGTAGGGACGTGGCTAAATGGCTTCCTGGTTTTCACTAGAACTCCTAACGGTGAAGTTAGGCTTGAGCTGCAGGTAGCCACCAGGTGGCCAGTCCAAGGGCATTCCCCAGTACTGGGGCAGCTGACCCCAAAGGTCAGGATTGCAGTCATGGACACGAACTCAGAGGCAGTCCTAAACAGTATGGACACTGGTACTGTTTCAGACAGAGTGGATTCTGGAACACAAGACAGGATGGACACTGGTACTGGTTCAGACCGTGCAGATTCTGGAAGACAAGACAGGACAAACACTAGTACTCAGAGTCATTGGCAGGACAGGATTCGGAATCACAGGTATCCTGGATGTTGGAGCCTGTTCAGATGGAACAGTATCAGTCTCGGACAGAGCTGAATGTCCAGATGGGACAGACTCAGGAATAGGTTCTCATTCAGACAGGTCGAGTTCAGCAATAGGTTTTGATTCAGACAAGCCAAATTCAGCATTAGGTTCAGATTCAGACAGGACGAATACAGCTATATGTTTAGGGTCATACTAGGTGCGTTCAGGGTTAGGGTCAGGCAGAAAAGATTCAACAATAGGTTTAGGTTCAGACTGGGAAAGGCTCAGGAACAGATTCAGGTTCAGACTAGGACAGGTTCAGGAACAGTTTCATGGACCTGACAAGAATCCAGGATCATGTTCGTACTAAACGTGCTCCCGGGAGACCTGCATGTTGTGCGTAGGCCCTGGGAACAAGGAACAGTGGCAGAACAGGGAGACACCGCCAAGCAGCCATAGCGGTGGGTATGGGTCCTTTACAGTCCTAAGGCTCATTAAAATGCATAATTCCACATGCTTTGAAGATGGAAGTTGGCCCGTCTATCTTGTTGGGCCCCTGTGCTTCTGCACAGGTTGCACTAATGATATGTCCTCCCTTGAGTGTTATCTTTTCTCAACTCTTGTCCTTGGAGAATGTTTTTATATATTTTTTTGTTTGTTTTACCTAAAAGTTACATTCTAATTAAGGTTTACAGAGAGCAGAATCTATTATGAAGACACAAATACAGCAATGAATTCATAACCTGACATTATTCATGCAGAAAAGAAGCTGAATGTTACTACTCAGACATAACAAAAATGGACAATTCGTAGTCTATTTTTGTCATGCGTGCTATGCCTTTCACTGACAGCACATAAACATATATATTCTATGGGGCTACTCACATCTAAGTAGTGGATGGTATTTTATGTTCTAAGGACCTTTTCCAATTTAAGTTTTGTTTTGCTGGCCAATAATCCACATAAATAAACAGAAATATCCTACTTTTGACTGAATTGAGGAGCAAATTAGCACATTGAAGTAAATGGGTGTGAAAACAAATGGACAGCACATGGATGCCAACCTAGCCGCTATGCCATCTGACGGGTTACTACCAATATCATGGGAATACTCCAGCAGTTTTTTAGGCATACAAGAACACACTAGTATAAATAGACACAAGCTCCAAAATCAGATTAAGCTCTCCCATTGCCCCATTTTTGCATATGAAAAAAATACCTGAAGTGCGAATTCGGCCTTATTTATAGGATAAACAACCTTGGAACAAGCTGTTACCTGCTTACAGTGCCTTCTCTGTGCTCTTTAACCATAGTAATTCATTCCAGATCAGATAAACCAAGGACAAATTAAAGAGAATCATTCACTGACGATTTTTAACATTTCAGGAACAGCCATTAGCCAAAAATGCATTTATGTTTTTTTTTTTGGGCCAAATGAAAAAGATTAAGATTCTATTAAGAATACTCAGAAGAGACGTCCAACAACCACATTCATAGATAGACAGATTAGACTAGGAAACTGCTCTTAAACCGAGCCAGATATAAATAGTATTATCTACTGCAACATAATGGAGACCACCCGTCAATTCTGACATTGTGTTTATAGAAGACATATATCAGATGTATTTTGCTGAGGATCATAGATAGTGGATGTGCTGGGAAATATAAAGACTAAGATATTACTGCTGTTCCGGAGCATTCAGTTCCTGTTAGTATGTAATTGTTTTACAATTGGTTAAAGATGATCACTCCCAATCTGATCATGGATATTAATGCTTCGTTTACTCAAGAAGCAGCACAAGCGCCAATTACTACAGCTCATATACGCTAGATCACTGCATATGTTTATACAATAGTTACTTTAATAATGTCCTTTTTGGTGGAAATTATTGATGAATTATAAGTGGGTCGTCTCAAAAACAAAACCCAAAGATTCAATTTTTCACACCCCATGCAAACGGCTTATTTTGGGGAGGTAATTTGCCATTGGCTATACAACACTGGCAGCAGCTGCAAATGACTGTAATGTATGTATTAAAGAGCTTTACTGGATTCAGAAAAACTCTCTCCCCCCAGCCACAATGTGTTTGAAAAACACAAACTGTGCTCCCCGAATCCAACGCTGAGTCTCGAAAGCTGCTCTCAAGGTCCGTAATTGTTTGCAGCGCTGACGTCACACTGACAGTGCTGCAGCCAATAACTCATTAATCCTTCTGCACATAATACCCTAATAGGACATTTCAAAGAGGAGGTCCTCTTTCAGAGACAACCCATCTACACTAAATATTCATATATGAGCATTATTTAGCAAAATTTTGTGATGATTACAAGGTTTTTCCAATTGGGCAAGTTATCATCTATCCAAGGGGCAGGTGATCTCCTGCTAATCACTGAAGGCTTGACCTCTGGGATCCCTAGTAATCACCACAATGAGGATATAAAGTGCAAAGTTTGTATGAAGCGATGGCTGCACATGCACACCACTGCTCCTTTAATTGTCTATGCGATTGCCTGAGATAGCCAGACATACATATACAACATGCCCATAAACGTCTACGCGATAGACATATGCCAACAGTGGACTTTTGTCATACATTTTGCTGGAATATGCTGATATACCTTTCATTTCACTGCTGGAAAAGCATTATTGTCTTTTTTTTCTTTTAAATCATTATTGTGCCCTTTTAGATGTATGCCTTAGGACACTAGACTCATTTTTTTCAATTCAAATCTTTTTTTTTTTTTAAATACAGAGCACATTTTGCTTTAAAATGCCCTGATAATCCTCTGATTTCATCGTTTCTGTAAAAAGAACAAGGCCTTCACTACCATAGCCAGCAAAGCATCCACACACCATTACGGATTCTCCACCATGTTTCACTGTAGGTAGGGTGTACTGTACTTTGGAAGCTTCATTCCCTCATCTCTAAACATAATACTGGTATGCATTACCAAAGAGTGGTAATTATTTGGTTCTAAGATTGTGGCTTGTCTACATAATTTTTGAAATAGGTCAGTTTTTTTTATAACGTTTATTAACCAGTGGGGTCTTACTTGGCTTTTGCCCATGAAATACTGTTTTGTTCATTGTGCTGTATTTCGTATGGGTTGAAATGATTGCTACAGATGTCTCCAGCTCAGCCTAAAGTTCTTTGGATGTTGCATATGGCTCACCTGCCATATTTTCTATATATAACTTCTGTTGGGTTCTCTCACCAATTTTCCTCTTTCCAACATGTCCTGGAAAGTTCATGACTGTTCTATGAGGAAGTACGGTCTTACTAACATTCAAAACTGTTGTAGTCATGATGTCAAGACCTTTGGAGATAATGTTGAACTCTTTGGAGACTTCTTGTGCTTGGTGATAATAGCATTTCTGGTCTACTTAGACAGTTCTTGTTATTTTTTCCATTGAGAACATTAAATAAGGAATAAAACCAGTAATTTTAAGAATCAAAGCCAACATTCAAAGGTTAATTCAAATCACATGAGCTCTGATAATGTAGGGACTGATTAAACTTGTGTTTCCAAGTGGTTTTACCGTTACTCAAAAATGCCAATGATGTCGATGACCACAACGATACATCTGTAATTTGCCGACACTGTTCAAACCTTCCTGCCAAACTTTGAACCTACATCTAGTATGAATTTAGCCTCATGCAAACCAAAACCTGTATTAACGTGAACCCTCATAATCAGAACACACATCATGTCCCTTAAAAAGGTCATGGTCCTGATTTTAAAGCAGAAATAGTCATTCGAAATAGTTGTACAGTATATATTTTTTTCCAATGAGAGATATTTCACCATAACACAAATTAAAGGTATGAAATTCCTGCTACACATATATTTTACTTACCCTATTACATTATTTAGAACAATGATGTCCATTTGTATCAAAGACCACGTCAGGGATACAGTAAACTCCAAGTTAAAGGATCAGATTCCTCCGCACATAAAACAGATGTCATTCAATACATGCAGTGTATGATGTTAGGAGGGCTGGAACCATAACAGCTCTGCAGGGTTATGCTCAACCAATGGTCCATTGAATGATTCCAGTATAAACATGATGAAGAATACTGTAAAACCAGGGGCACTAACATAAAACAAGCTGACCTCCTTTTTTATGTACACCAGGGATAAAATATACAATATAATAAAGTTGACTTTGTAATGAAAAGTAAAGAACTATAACATCTAATTAAAGTATTTGAAAACAACTTGACGGCTGGATCTAATAAAAGCTTTAAACTTTGAAACCATTTCCCTAAGCAGTGTTGGTAAAGATTCGCTTTCAGGAAATTCTTGTTCTTATAATTTGAGTCAGTCCCACATCAAATTAATTCAAATAAAAGACAGAGACCCTGGAGATATAATCTTGTATAAACAGTTCCCATTGCTAAACTATGATTAAGATATTGAGTCAGAAGTCTACAGTGTTATTCTTTTCATTCACAAGAAGTCATTGTGAGAATCCAGACTTGAAGAAAAGCAATTCAATTGGGATAGTTTGTTCTATTGTTTGACCACGACGTTCAGACATATGCCAACAGGTTTGAGCGTATTAGGGGTGTAAAATCTGAAAATCATGTATATTAGGGCATGTTTAGTATTCGTGTATTGGCTTGTTACCTTGTTCCTTTATTACCTATACTTACATAAAACAAAATGTTTCTCTTAATCAATAAATAAGGCTATAGCTGTAACTTTTGGTAAGATTAGTAGTGCCACCTTTTCCACCAAATACTGTCTGGTGAAAATGGGAGTGTGATCTTGAGAGCATAGTCTCTAGTGAGCTAGTGTAATTAAGGGGTCACTGCCAAAATCTATGATAATCTATAGTATTTAGGAGGTCAAAACCCAAATTCCTGGTGGTGTATGACAACCCCTATTTGGGCATATTGGGAGGTCCCCAGCTCAGAACCTCCCTCTAAGGGTACGCCATCACTTGTGTATAACACGGCCAAGTGTTATCCGATGTTTTAGTACTTGGCCCAATGGTAGATTATGGGGCAGTGCACATCTGCCATTAGTTTCTCATGCAGATTCGGCAGTGGCTCTAATATTCAGATCCGATATTTGGTTCACGAGCACCCATACGAGTTTATGGGTGCATGTGAAACTTCAGACTGCACTCGGATGACTTTCGAGGATAGTCCGATGTACTCACAGAAACAAAGGAGAAGATGTAGAAATAAAGTTCTCCGTCTTCTCCACACCTGTGCTGAAATTCTCTCATGTGAAAGAATAGGATCCTATTAAACTGACACTCAGATCATACTTTGACAGAGTTTAAGTCGAGTGTCAGTAGTGTAATTGGCCCTATTCTCTCACATGAGAGAATATACGCTAGTGTGAGCATACCTTAAGACCCGGAATGAATGGTCAATCATCTGAATGGCTGCCATGCAATGCTAAATTTCCTCATTATCGGTGTGCTCAGTATAAGACAACAGTTTGTCTAGTGAACTGGGCCAAGGAACAGATTCATGCTTAGTGACATACTGCAATGTAAGGGTCAATATCAGCATCCTTGGTTGTCTAACAGCAGTAAGGGGTTTATGTTAGCAATGCATCCCTGGATGTCTACTTCTTAGGGAGTCTATGAAAGAAACCAGTACATTTCAGCTTCCCTGGTGGTCTATGGCTTGTAGGCAACAGCGGGACTCAAGTAACTTTCAGCTTTCTGAAACTCCGAGAGATCAGAGCAAGGAGTGATCAAAGGAGCAGGACTGTGACTGTGGCTGAAGATAAAAAGTATTAACTTTATTTTGGTAGAGCAAAGTGATGTGCACAAACACAGTAATGGGAGAATTTTTGAAGGCGAATATTGCTGGTGACAATTTTACACTAGCACTGTCTCCTGGTATTAATTAGCGGCCCTAAAACAACCCCAAACATATGATAAATAATAAAATTGTCACACAAAAATCATATATGTAGTTGGGGAAATATAATTAATTTGTCAGGAGATATATCACTCCACAGCTTTTGGTTCCACTTTCAGTTCCAGTTAGGAACTTGCACCTCTCTGGCGCCCCCTTTACCCTCAGGTCAGTCAAGGAACTGCACATAGGATAAGTGGTTGCCGGAAAGGCTGCCTTGTTGCGTACTGGCTATTGGGCACTCTGCAGTAAGGGCGGTATGTATATAGTGCCTTGCGAAAGTATTCGGCTCCCTGTAACTTTTCAACCTTTTCTCACATATCATGCTTCAAACATAAAGATACCAAATGTAAATTTTTGGTGAAGAATCAACTACAAGTGGGACACAATTGTGAAGTTGAACGAAATTTATTGGTTATTTTAAATTTTTCTGGAAATTCAAAAACTGAAAAGTGGGACGTGCAATATTATTCGGCCCCTTTACTTTCAGTGCAGCAAACTCACTCCAGAAATTCATTGTGGATCTCTGAATGATCCAATGTTGTCCTAAATGACTAATGATGATAAATATAATCCATCTGTGTGTAATCAAGTCTCTGTATAAATGCACCTGCTCTGTGATAGTCTCAGGGTTCTGCTTGAAGCACATCATGAAGACCAAGGAACACAACAGGCAGGTCCGTGATACTGTTGTGGAGAATCTTAAAGCCAGATTTGGATACAAAATGATTTCCAAAACTTTAAACATCCCAAGGAGCACTGTGCAAGCGATCATATTGAAATGGAAGGAGCATCGTACCACTGCAAACCTACCAAGACCTGGCCATCCCTCTAAACTTTCATCTCAAACAAGGAGAAGACTGATCAGAGATGCAGACTAGAGGCCCTTGATCACTCTGGATGAACTGCAGAGATCTACAGCTGAGGTGGAACAGTCTGTCCATAGGACAACAATCAGTCGTACACTGCACAAATCTGTCCTTTATGGAAGAGTGGCAAGAAGAAAGCCATTTCTCAAAGATATATATAAAAAGTGTTGTTTAAAGTTTGTAAAAAGCCACCTGGGAGACCTGAGACCTTGGACGGAGATTTGTCTTTCAACAAAACAATGATCCCAAACATAAAGCAAAATCTACAATGGAATGGTTCACAAATAAATGTATCCAGGGGTTAGAATGTCCAAGTCAAAGTCCAGACCTGAATACAATCGAGAATCTGTGGAAAGAGCTGAAACAAACGATCTCCATCAAACCTCACTGAGCTCGAGCTGTTTGCCAAGGAAGAATGGGCAAGAATTTCAGTTTCTCCATGTATAAAACTGATAGAGACATACCCCAAGCGACTTGCAGCTGTAATCGCAGCAAAAGGTGGCGCAACAAAGTATTAAGTTAAAGGAGCCAAATAATATTGCACGCAATAGACGTTGCAACAAGGTGGAACTCCACCATGCACATGGTTGAGAGGCTGTGCGAACAGAGGCAGGCTGTAATGCATTTGTGGGAGGATACACGGGCAGGCAGTTTGAGGGCAGACATGGAGTTGTCGGGTGTGCAGTGGTCAAAGCTGAAAGACCTCTGTAAAGTCCTTCAGTGTTTTGAGGAATGCACACGGCTGGTAAGCGCAGGCGATGCCATCATAAGCATGAGCATTCCACTTATGCGTGTGCTCATGCAAACTTTGACGCACATTAAGGATCAGGCATCTGCAGTGGAGGAGGAAGAGGAGGATGAGGGAAGCCTTGATGACAGTCAGGGAACTGTCTGGTCAGGGAACTTGTCTGGTCAGGGAACTGTCCTGGATGAGGTGGAGGAAGATGAGGAAGAGGAGAAGGATGAGGGGGATGATTATTTTGGGGAGGAGGATGCTTCTCGGGGGGCAAGAGAAAATGTTGGCTAGCCCCTTTTGTCCTCCACCTGATCGGATGAGACCAAGGGCTCTGCTGCCTGCAATGAGTTGTTATTAACAGTGAGCAGCTTAGCAACTGTGGCGTACCGAGGTATGGTGGCCTCCTCTTCCCCACAATTCAAAAGGCGTGCAGGTACTCTCCCCTTAAGCACATCAACCACCCCTCTGGCTGTCAGGACAGTGGGCCTGCTATCAGAATATACTGGTTCTACCAATGCCTGGTAATCTCTCCCTCTGAGACCTATAGCTGCCTGACACCATATCAACATTTCACATCTGGGGGGTATTACAATGGGGAAGGCATCACTCACTCTGATGCTGCCAATCTCTCCGCCAGAGAGTTCTACCTGTTGTCTTTGCATCAGGGCTCGGATCTCCTTCTGCAGGACTCTCTGTTCAACGGAACCAGCAGTCTCAGCCACCTGTTGCAACAAGACAATAACCTCAGACAGACAGTTTTCAATTACATTTGTACCAAGAGTCATCATGGGATTACATTCACGTCGATCAATATCAACAATTATCAGTCCTTGTGATTTTAGCTCTACCCGCCCCACTTTAACAGTAATTTCCTTGCATCCAATCTGTGGCAAGGTATGACCATTACTAGCAACTACTGTTAGTTCATCAGTTGGGCCACGGGTGAGTTCAGAATCAGCCCAGTACCTCTTGTACAAAATATATGGCATAGTGGTCACCTGGGAGCCAGTGTCCAGCAAAGCGTTCATGGGGATGCCATCAATCACCACAGGGAGGATCGGCCTCCCTCCCACATACTTGGCTCGCCAGTTCCTTGGGCCTGGGGATCCTACTCCTGGGGGTTGGCCCTCTGCCCCAGGGGTTGCTCATTTAAAGGACAGTACTTTGCAAGATGACCTGCCTTGTAACAGCGACGACAGATGGGACGTCCGTCCGGGTCATACCGATCGCTGTTCCTTCCTCGAAGGGGCGGGGCTTTCCTCCTCCGGAGCCACGGGACATCCTCTGGACTGGAAGCAAGCTGGACCTTTTCTTTGGAGGACACCTTCCGGGACTGCACGGTTTTAGTAAGTGCAGCCATTCCTTTTGTCAACTCCTGGACCTGAAGACGCAACTCCTCAGTAGGGTCTTTATCCAGAGTCTGGGCATCAGCCTCCACAGGGATGGAAGGGAAAGACATTGCTTCCTGATGGTAGGTGATCGCTGGGCGCCTCAGGGGCGCTGGACGGCTGTCGGTAGGTTCCCACAGTACCCGTATAACCCTGTCCTTAAAATCAGCAAAGTCCAGATCAGGGTCTTGCAGGTTTAGGATGCGTAACTGCCCCCTGTGGGTACTGGACAGGAGTCCTTCATTGAACTGCTCCTTTAACAGTTTATCTTCCTCCTTCACACTGTCAGGATCAACTTGCTTAACTGCTCGCAGCGCCTCCTGTAGGTTGAGAGCATAATCTCTGATACTGTCCTGTGCTCTCTGTTTACAGCCAAAGAACCTCATCTTGATTTCAGCTGCTGTGCGGGTATCAAAGGTGCCTCTGAGCTTGGCCAGGATCTTTGCAACAGCCTCTTTATCAGTGTCTGGCCAGGCTTTCACCTCTCTCTGCGCTGCACCCGTTAGCTGTCCAATCAGGATATTTACTTTCTGGCTTTCAGACAGAGGGTAAACTTTAAACAAACTGCACAGTCTCTCTTTAAATTCACTCAGGGTATGCGACTCACCTGAGTACAGCGGTAGCCAGGCCGCTCCCGGTAAGTAGGGCATGGACAGCGGCATTATGGAGACCGCTGTGGCAGGCGCTCCTCCTGACGGTGCGGTGGGGTTGGCGCCGTCGGCCGCCGCTGCATTGCCGCTCGGATCGGACATTCTCTTCCCCCCCAGTTAACGTTAGCCAGGGCCAGGGGTTATGGGAGCTCACCGGCGGCCGCTTCACAGGCCCGACGCTCCGGGCTGTAGGCCTCAGCTCCTCTTCTTCCCGCGCGCTGTCCTCTCTTCCCGCGCGGCACTTCACTGCTTCGTGCTCTGTGGCAGGCTTCGCCCACGAAGGCCCGCCTCTTTCTTCCCGCGCGCGCCAATGGCGGTTTCTGGCGCCAATTTCACACACAGTCTTTAAACACAGTCTATGGCACACAGGACCCGGGGGGGTACAGGGCTCCGTAATCCTGTTCTTGACGCCAAGTTGGGTCGCCCTCCCAGGGCTGTGGGGTACTCGGTACAGGGCCGGTGTCAGCGGGATGTGTCACATCAGCGGTGACCTGGTCCGTGGCCCTGGGTGCCCAAGTAATGGGGGAATGTAATGGTGGAATGTAGTTAGATGGATAGTTCGTGACGCCACCTGTGGTGCTCGGCAAGGGAGGTGTTAAGCCGACGCTGCATGCAGATCCGCTGTGACTGATGGTAGGGCGCAGCAGAGATGTAAAAGCTCCCCACAGGTGAAACTGTAGTCCCAGGGCAGTGTAGATGTGATTGGCACAGGGATGTAGCAGTACCGACAGGGTAGGAAGCAGACAAGACACAGCGGGCTGCAATTTCTGTACCTTTACTTGATAACTGCAGTCCAGGGTCCTGATTACAGATGGTAACGGAGCAGACTAGCCTGGAAGCAACTCAGGAATTCTCTCTCACAGACGGGCTGTGCAGTCTCCTTCCTAGCACCCTATCCTGAACTAAAAAGTAAAAAATGTATACTGCAAATAATGCATAAAGGTAATAATAATAAGGGTATTTAGTAAACATAATTTTGATCAAAATAATGTACAAGCCATCCCGCCACGTCACGGCAACCCTTGTGGGACAGTCCCTACTCTAGTATTTAAAACCTTCTCACTTGCCAAGTGGCATGAATGTGAACAAGGGTCGAGCGGCTGAACCACTAGTAACAGTGTAGGCCAGACTGGATGGCTTTCCCAGCTCAGAAAGAGGGCGGTCACACCCATATATGCACTGAATGCACAATGAAATGAATAAAAAACAAATCTGAACTGAGAATAGTAAGTTAATGTGTATGCACAATGTAAGCGCATATCAACACATGACCATTAACCAGAGAAAACAAAAAGCAAAAACACAAATATCCTGAACTAAAAAGTAAAAAATGTATACTGCAAATAATGCATAAAGGTAATAATAATAAGGGTATTTAGTAAACATAATTTTGATCAAAATAATGTACAAGCCATCCCGCCACGTCACGGCAACCCTTGTGGGACAGTCCCTACTCTAGTATTTAAAACCTTCTCACTTGCCAAGTGGCATGAATGTGAACAAGGGTCGAGCGGCTGAACCACTAGTAACAGTGTAGGCCAGACTGGATGGCTTTCCCAGCTCAGAAAGAGGGCGGTCACACCCATATATGCACTGAATGCACAATGAAATGAATAAAAAACAAATCTGAACTGAGAATAGTAAGTTAATGTGTATGCACAATGTAAGCGCATATCAACACATGACCATTAACCAGAGAAAACAAAAAGCAAAAACACAAATATCCTGAACTAAAAAGTAAAAAATGTATACTGCAAATAATGCATAAAGGTAATAATAATAAGGGTATTTAGTAAACATAATTTTGATCAAAATAATGTACAAGCCATCCCGCCACGTCACGGCAACCCTTGTGGGACAGTCCCTACTCTAGTATTTAAAACCTTCTCACTTGCCAAGTGGCATGAATGTGAACAAGGGTCGAGCGGCTGAACCACTAGTAACAGTGTAGGCCAGACTGGATGGCTTTCCCAGCTCAGAAAGAGGGCGGTCACACCCATATATGCACTGAATGCACAATGAAATGAATAAAAAACAAATCTGAACTGAGAATAGTAAGTTAATGTGTATGCACAATGTAAGCGCATATCAACACATGACCATTAACCAGAGAAAACAAAAAGCAAAAACACAAATATCCTGAACTAAAAAGTAAAAAATGTATACTGCAAATAATGCATAAAGGTAATAATAATAAGGGTATTTAGTAAACATAATTTTGATCAAAATAATGTACAAGCCATCCCGCCACGTCACGGCAACCCTTGTGGGACAGTCCCTACTCTAGTATTTAAAACCTTCTCACTTGCCAAGTGGCATGAATGTGAACAAGGGTCGAGCGGCTGAACCACTAGTAACAGTGTAGGCCAGACTGGATGGCTTTCCCAGCTCAGAAAGAGGGCGGTCACACCCATATATGCACTGAATGCACAATGAAATGAATAAAAAACAAATCTGAACTGAGAATAGTAAGTTAATGTGTATGCACAATGTAAGCGCATATCAACACATGACCATTAACCAGAGAAAACAAAAAGCAAAAACACAAATATCCTGAACTAAAAAGTAAAAAATGTATACTGCAAATAATGCATAAAGGTAATAATAATAAGGGTATTTAGTAAACATAATTTTGATCAAAATAATGTACAAGCCATCCCGCCACGTCACGGCAACCCTTGTGGGACAGTCCCTACTCTAGTATTTAAAACCTTCTCACTTGCCAAGTGGCATGAATGTGAACAAGGGTCGAGCGGCTGAACCACTAGTAACAGTGTAGGCCAGACTGGATGGCTTTCCCAGCTCAGAAAGAGGGCGGTCACACCCATATATGCACTGAATGCACAATGAAATGAATAAAAAACAAATCTGAACTGAGAATAGTAAGTTAATGTGTATGCACAATGTAAGCGCATATCAACACATGACCATTAACCAGAGAAAACAAAAAGCAAAAACACAAATATCCTGAACTAAAAAGTAAAAAATGTATACTGCAAATAATGCATAAAGGTAATAATAATAAGGGTATTTAGTAAACATAATTTTGATCAAAATAATGTACAAGCCATCCCGCCACGTCACGGCAACCCTTGTGGGACAGTCCCTACTCTAGTATTTAAAACCTTCTCACTTGCCAAGTGGCATGAATGTGAACAAGGGTCGAGCGGCTGAACCACTAGTAACAGTGTAGGCCAGACTGGATGGCTTTCCCAGCTCAGAAAGAGGGCGGTCACACCCATATATGCACTGAATGCACAATGAAATGAATAAAAAACAAATCTGAACTGAGAATAGTAAGTTAATGTGTATGCACAATGTAAGCGCATATCAACACATGACCATTAACCAGAGAAAACAAAAAGCAAAAACACAAATATCCTGAACTAAAAAGTAAAAAATGTATACTGCAAATAATGCATAAAGGTAATAATAATAAGGGTATTTAGTAAACATAATTTTGATCAAAATAATGTACAAGCCATCCCGCCACGTCACGGCAACCCTTGTGGGACAGTCCCTACTCTAGTATTTAAAACCTTCTCACTTGCCAAGTGGCATGAATGTGAACAAGGGTCGAGCGGCTGAACCACTAGTAACAGTGTAGGCCAGACTGGATGGCTTTCCCAGCTCAGAAAGAGGGCGGTCACACCCATATATGCACTGAATGCACAATGAAATGAATAAAAAACAAATCTGAACTGAGAATAGTAAGTTAATGTGTATGCACAATGTAAGCGCATATCAACACATGACCATTAACCAGAGAAAACAAAAAGCAAAAACACAAATATCCTGAACTAAAAAGTAAAAAATGTATACTGCAAATAATGCATAAAGGTAATAATAATAAGGGTATTTAGTAAACATAATTTTGATCAAAATAATGTACAAGCCATCCCGCCACGTCACGGCAACCCTTGTGGGACAGTCCCTACTCTAGTATTTAAAACCTTCTCACTTGCCAAGTGGCATGAATGTGAACAAGGGTCGAGCGGCTGAACCACTAGTAACAGTGTAGGCCAGACTGGATGGCTTTCCCAGCTCAGAAAGAGGGCGGTCACACCCATATATGCACTGAATGCACAATGAAATGAATAAAAAACAAATCTGAACTGAGAATAGTAAGTTAATGTGTATGCACAATGTAAGCGCATATCAACACATGACCATTAACCAGAGAAAACAAAAAGCAAAAACACAAATATCCTGAACTAAAAAGTAAAAAATGTATACTGCAAATAATGCATAAAGGTAATAATAATAAGGGTATTTAGTAAACATAATTTTGATCAAAATAATGTACAAGCCATCCCGCCACGTCACGGCAACCCTTGTGGGACAGTCCCTACTCTAGTATTTAAAACCTTAACTTACTATTCTCAGTTCAGATTTGTTTTTTATTCATTTCATTGTGCATTCAGTGCATATATGGGTGTGACCGCCCTCTTTCTGAGCTGGGAAAGCCATCCAGTCTGGCCTACACTGTTACTAGTGGTTCAGCCGCTCGACCCTTGTTCACATTCATGCCACTTGGCAAGTGAGAAGGTTTTAAATACTAGAGTAGGGACTGTCCCACAAGGGTTGCCGTGACGTGGCGGGATGGCTTGTACATTATTTTGATCAAAATTATGTTTACTAAATACCCTTATTATTATTACCTTTATGCATTATTTGCAGTATACATTTTTTACTTTTTAGTTCAGGATATTTGTGTTTTTGCTTTTTGTTTTCTCTGGTTAATGGTCATGTGTTGATATGCGCTTACATTGTGCATACACATTAACTTACTATTCTCAGTTCAGATTTGTTTTTTATTCATTTCATTGTGCATTCAGTGCATATATGGGTGTGACCGCCCTCTTTCTGAGCTGGGAAAGCCATCCAGTCTGGCCTACACTGTTACTAGTGGTTCAGCCGCTCGACCCTTGTTCACATTCATGCCACTTGGCAAGTGAGAAGGTTTTAAATACTAGAGTAGGGACTGTCCCACAAGGGTTGCCGTGACGTGGCGGGATGGCTTGTACATTATTTTGATCAAAATTATGTTTACTAAATACCCTTATTATTATTACCTTTATGCATTATTTGCAGTATACATTTTTTACTTTTTAGTTCAGGATATTTGTGTTTTTGCTTTTTGTTTTCTCTGGTTAATGGTCATGTGTTGATATGCGCTTACATTGTGCATACACATTAACTTACTATTCTCAGTTCAGATTTGTTTTTTATTTTTTTTTTTTTTTTTTTATTCCTAGCACCCTGTAGTGTGAAGCATTCCAGTACTTAGCTACTCTAGAGTTCCTCCTGTCAGATGTTCTCAAGAACCTTACTTGCATGGCAGACAGCTCTAGCCTATCCCGAGGGCTCCTCTCTTCTGAGTCCCGGCTCTCTATCCAAGCTGCTGTTGTGCCTCATGTCTTAGATTGGAGTAGGGCATTTACAGCCTCCTACCCCTCTGGTATCTGTTGCAGGACCTTTAGTATCTGTACAACCATGGAGACCAGGCTCCAGTTCATGCGCTCTCAAGCTGAGGGAGCTCTCCTTCCTAGCTCAACCTCCAGCTTCTCTCTACACGTCTGCACACTTCACCCTCCGCAGATTAACTGACCACTCCTTCCTTTTGGCCCTCAGAGAGCATTCCTCCCCTGGTTCAGAGTTCCCCCTGCTGGCCTGGAGTGGAACTGTGTTGCATGTATGGATTGACTGTGAGAGAGATCCATCCTTGCCTCCAAGCTTGGCATTACCCTCCCCTGGAGGAAGGCAAAGCCACTGTGGCGACCTTACTCCTGGGGGTGCCACATCTGCATTGCAGCCACTGGGCCCAGCCACTGGAGATCTGGCGTAGTCTTCGGGCGTTCCAATGCCTAGGAGGAGCAGGGGCACAACAGGCCCACGGAGAGTTCTTTGGCAGGATGTCCCCCAGCGGAGGCAGCGGGATATCGCCTGGGAGTGGGAGAGTGGATGTCGCAACTCCCTGACAGGGACTGGCAGCGGCGGTGATAAGTGGCGGTTGATAGGCCACAGGCGCAGGCTGAGGCCGCACTGGAGGATTTGCAGCGGGCACAGGCTCAGTCTCTACCGCAGACTGGAGCAGGGCGGTGGCAGCTGCGGGCGGCAAGGGAGGAGTCACCGCCGTGGTCGGGAGTGAAGCGGCAGTGGCTGAGGGCAGCAGCGAGGAGGCTGCAGCCACGAGCTGGAGTGAGGCGGCGTCGGCTGTGGACGGCTGCGAGTAGGCCGCAGCCGAGAGCTGGAGTGAGGCAGCAGTCTTCTTTAGTCAGTAAGCTCGGCACCGTCTCCCTGCGGTCCACCAAGAGTCTCCCTCCTGTTGCTGTCCTCCTCTCTGGTAGCTGCTCGTGGCTCTCCCTCTCTGGCCCTCACCCAGTCTCCACCTCCTTCTCCCTCGTTCTGCTGACTCACACAGTCTGACCCTCTCTGCCCCTCTTCTCTGGACTCCTCCCCCAACTGCCCTGTCAATCTCAGTGATCCATCCCCCAGCTCTGCTCCCTGGAAACAGATACCCAAGGAACCTAGAAGACAGTCCCCTTGGTTCCGGCCCGGGTACTCGGCGGAGGCCTCCCCTCCTACACTCCTCCATGCTGTATGCTCACTAGTCCCCGGGCGAGGGTCTTGTTGGCTCGGGTTGGCCTTTTGAGACAAAAGTTCCTGTTGACATACGAACTGATCCTGATCGTAGCGTTCGGGGGGGTTGCCGGTTGTTGACCACTCGGAGCGTTTTGGTTCGACTGTGGTGGAGCTTTCTGGGGTGGTGGACTGGCCGATTCTGGTGGGCTGGCGTGACTTGCTGAAATATTGTTTCTTGGATGGCCCGCTTGTACTGCTGGGCTATCTTCTTCGTCATCTAGGTCCCAGACCGCGGGCATTGGTTCGGGGGCCTGAGGAGTGGGTTCAGGTCGCACGGGATCGTTGGATGTACAGGGCCACAACATATTACGGTGCACAGTATGAGTGGGAAGTGCCCCATCCCTTTCAGGTCGTATCTCACACACAGGCCCATCGGGGCTTATTCGGCGCAATACTCGGTAAGGACTCTCTTCCCACCGGGGCTCTAGCTTGTTCTGGGGGCTCTGATCTAGTACGAGTACTCGATCCCCAGTCTGAAAGTAGTTGGGTGGAGGTAAAGTCCCCCTGGGTGCTCTAGGTCCTGGAGTTTTGTCTGGACGATGTGGTTAAGGGTCTGTAGCCGGTGTCGGTGGTTTCGGACCCATGATGACACTCCAGACCAGGGTTGGGGTTCCTCCGGGTTTAGTTCTACCTCCATGATCCCTTTGCCTTCTCGCCCGAATAGCAGTGAGTAGGGGGTATAGCCGGTAACTCGGTGCATCCGGTTGTTATAGACCCACACTAGTTCAGGGACATACTCAGGCCAGCGGGCCTTCCGGTCACTCTCCAGAGTACGCAACATTTGAATTAGTGTCCGATTAAAGCGCTCGCAGGCCCCGTTTCCCTGTGGGTGGTATGGTGTGGTCTGAGATTTATTGATACCATAGAGATGATGTAGCTCCTCCATGACCTTCCCCAGGAAGCATGCTCCCTGATCTGAATGTATCCGTTGAGGGCAGCCGTACACTTGGATAAAGTTCTTGCAGATTGCACAGGCAGCTGACTCCTCAGTTTGATCTTAGGTGGGGGTTACCACGGCAAATTTGGTGAAGTGATCCACCATGACGAGACAATCTTCATACCCCTGGTATGCAGGGCCAATGGTCACATAGTCTACCGTCAAGAGCTCGAGGGGTGCTGATGTCATTATCGTTTGCACCAGGGCCTGTTGTGCGGGTGGTTTAGCTAGTTCGCATAGGCGGCAGGCCCGGCATGTTTCTTCCACAGCAGCGTGCAAACGCGGATGGTAAACTATCTGCTGCAACCTTTGCAAGGTTTCCTGGACTCTGAAATGAGCCCCCTTTTTGTGGGCTTCCCGTGCCAGTTCACTGAGTTGGGCTCTGGGCACGACTACTTGCCAAGTTGTTGTAGACGTCGCCCGTGATACTGTCTTACGATACAACAGTCCTTTCGTGATGACTAGTTTCTCCCATTGGTGTAGCATCAGCAACATATCCTGAGATGAAGTCTGTCTCTGAGCATCGATGGGTAGTCTGCCGGTGGTCACCCATCGGCGTAGGAGCCCAATTTCTTCATCTTCTTGCTGCTATTGAATCCATCTGTCATGTGATTGCTCCAGTGTAATGATTCCCAAGGGTGAACCCACTGGACTGCAGCAACGAACCTCCCCTGGGCGAGTGGGCCAGGTGGACCACCGCCTATACAGGGAGCATTAGGGACAGGCCCAGGGCAAACTATTACCACGGCAGCCGGTACCCGAGGAGGATAGAGGAGAAACAGGAGGAGACTAGAGAGGCAGACGGCCGGACGTGCAGGGCAGGAACCACGGCAGATGGAGGCGACGGAGACAGGCTGGCACGGCTGGGACGAGGAGACTCAGGCTGGAGAACACAGGCAGGCAAGGCTGGACGTGGACAGGAGGAGGCGAGCACTGAGAGAGACACAAAGAAGCAGGTTAGACAGGACGGACGAGATAGGCAGCAGGGTAGCGCGGCAGAGGGGACGGAGAAGGCAGGCGAGGCCAAGATCACTTGCAAAACACAAGTGATGATCAGGCAACGCCTTAGGGGAAGAGGCGGCCTGATAAGGACAAGTGCGGGAGTACTTCCGGGTCATAACCTGAAGTGAGCTGGGAGGGCGGCCGGTCTCACCGAGTGCAACGTGCGCGTGCGCAGAAGGACCGGCCGCGCGCACACCTGAGAGAAAGCAGACGCGGCTGCAGGAGGAGGAGAGAGGACGGAGATGCGCCGGAGCTGGTGAGTATGATAGGGTGCGGGCAGCGATGGTGCGCGCAGCAGTGGGGTAGGCAGCGGCGTGACAGTACCCCCCTCCTTACGCGCCCCCCTACACAGACTGGAAAGAAATCGTGCCAGAATCCGAGGAGCCTGGATGTTCTCCCAAGATCTCTCCTCTGGACCAAAACCCTTCCAATCCACCAAGAAATAGGTTCTCCCTCTGAGCCTTTTCGTGGCGAGAATGTCATTAACCTCAAAGACATCATCAGCAGAAATAGGCTGTGGGAAACGAGTAGTAGAGGCATGGAATTGATTGAGAACCACTGGTTTCAGAAGAGAAACATGGAATGAATTGGGAACACGGAGCGAGGCTGGGAGCTTTAACTTGTAAGAGACGTCATTAATGCGAGACAAGACCTCGAAGGGTCTGATGTACCGAGGACCCAATTTGAGCGAAGGAATCTTCAGGTGGATGAATTTGGAAGATAACCACACTTTATCGCCAGGATGATAGGGAGGTTTGTCCAAGCGCCTTTTGTCTGCGTGCATTTTCATCCTTACATGTGCTTGCTCGAGAGCGGTCTTGGTCTCCAGCCAGATCCTGGAGAACTCCCCAGACAGAAGATCGGCCGCCAGCACATCCGAGACAGGAGGAACCGGTAGGGGTATGCCTGGATGTTGTCCGTATACGATAAAGAAGGGAGTCTTGGAAGAAGATTCGCTGGCGTGATTGTTAAACGCGAATTCAGCCCACGGGAGTACGAGTCTGACCAGTCGTTCTGATGAGCGTTGGAGAAGTGACGGAGGTAATTTACCAAAATTTGGTTGGTACGTTCTGCTTGACCGTTGGTCTGTGGGTGATACGCGGAGGAAAAATCCAGCATGACGTTCATGGACCTGCAGAGTGCCCTCCAAAACCGGGACGTGAACTGAACTCCCCTGTCCGAGACGATATGTTGCGGGAGATCATGAAGACGGAAAATATGCTGGATGAAAACCTTCGCCAATTCGGGAGCCGAAGGTAGGCCGGGAAGAGAGATGAAATGGGCCATCTTGGAAAATCTATCCACTACAACGAGGATGACGGTGCAGCTCGAAGAGCGAGGCAGATCCATAATGAAGTCCATAGCAACGTGCTGCCAAGGAGCCGAAGGGACCGGAAGCGGATGCAAGAGACCAGAAGGTAATTGCCTGGGAACTTTGTTCTGGGCACACGAGGGGCAAGAAGCTGAAAAACTTTGCACATCTTGGACAAGAGTGGGCCACCAGTAGTGACGAGACACGAGGAGAGTCTTTTTGAACCCAACATGACCTTCAATTTTGGATGCATGGCCCCAGCGCAAGACTCGCCTCCTGTTGTTCTCAGGGATGAAGGTCTTACCCGGAGGTAGAGTAGACAGACTGAGGGGTGCCACTGTGATGATCTTAGAAGGGTCCATGATGTGCGTGGGCTCTTCTTCTGTATCGCCAACAAGAAAGGATCTGGACAACGCATCAGCCTTGAGGTTCTTATTACCCAGATGGTAGTAAAGTTCAAAATCGAATCGGGCAAAAAATAAGGACCATCTAGCTTGCCAGGGATTCAGCCTCTGTGCCGTTCGAATGTATGCCAAATTTTTATGGTCTGTGTAGATCTTAAATAGATGCACAGCTCCCACCAATAGGTATCGCCACTCCTCCAATGCCAGCTTGATGGCCAACAGCTCACTGTCTCCAATGGCATAATTTCGCTCTGAGATGGAAAACGTCTTTGAGAAAAAGCCGCAGGTGACCAGTCGCCCAGAGGGAGACCTCTGCGAGAGCACGGCTCCGGCCCCGATGGCAGTGGCATCCACCTCCAAAATAAAAGATTTGTTAGTCTCTGGACGATGGAGGACGGGAGCTGAGGCAAAGGCTTGTTTCAGGGTAAGAAAAGCTTTTTCGGCCTCCGAGGACCAGCGGGAGGGTTGGCCCCCTTACGAATCAGAGAGGAGATTGGCGCAGTCAAAGAAGAAAAGTGCGGGATGAATTGCCGGTAATAATTTGCAAAACCGAGAAATCTCTGAATTGCTTTGACTCCATGGCCAGTTAAGCACGGCGGACACCTTCTCAGGGTCCATACTCAAGCCAGAATCAGAAATGATGTAGCCCAGGAACAGAAGAGACGTCTGCTCAAAGGCGCACTTCTCGAGCTTAGCATACAGGCGATTCTCTCGCAAGCGCAACAAAACTTGATGGACGTTCCTTCTGTGGGTAGACAAGTCCAGGGAAAAGACAAGGATATCATCCAGATATACTACCACACAGGAGTACAGAAGGTCTCGGAAAATGTCGTTCATGAATTCCTGGAATACTGCGGGAGCATTGCACAGACCGAATGGCATAACCAGATATTCGTAGTGACCGTCCCTGGTGTTAAAAGCGGTCTTCCACTCATCTCCGGAGCGAATTCGGATGAGGTTGTAAACCCCACGGAGATCCAGTTTGGTAAAGATTTGTGCTCCTCGCAGCCGATCAAACAGCTCCGGAATGAGAGGGAGTGGGTATTTATTCTTGACTGTGATATCATTGAGACCCCTGTAGTCGATGCAGGGACGAAGCGAGCCATCCTTCTTGACGAAGAAGAAGCCCGCACCTGCGGGCGAAGAAGATTTCCGAATAAAACCTCTGGCCAAATTTTCCTGGATGTACTCGGTCATGGCTTGCGATTCGAGCAGATTTAGAGGGTAAATTCGACCCCGGGGTGGAGTAGAGCCGGGAAGGAGGTCGACTGAGCAATTGTAGGGACGATGCGGAGGCAGGCTCTCAGCTTTTTTCTTGCTAAAAACGTCTGCGAAGGACCAGTAGGCCGAAGGCAAGCTAGCGGGCACCGCAGGAGACAGAGATTTGACTGGCTGAACAGGAAGCAGGCAGGTAGAGTGGCAGGATTGGCCCCATCGTAAAATGTCACCAGCTCGCCAATCGAGTACGGGTTCGTGAGTCCTTAACCAAGGAAAACCTAAGAGGAGCATATGGGATAATGACGGCAGCACGAGAAAGGCGATCTTCTCCCGATGCAGAGCTCCGATCTGTAGCTCCACTTCTTCGGTGACCAAAGTAACGGTCTCCTGCAGGGGAGCACCGTCGACCAAAGCTAACTGCTGAGGAGTCTCCAAGGATCTGACAGGTATCCGCAATCTTTTGACTGCATCGAGCTGGATGAAGTTCCCGGCTGCTCCAGAATCAATATAGGCCACCTCAGAGAAGCGGCTGGAACCCAAATTCAGTAAGACGGAGAGGGTCAAGGGTAGAGAGGCATTGCAAACACCTAGGGAGGCCTCTCTTACATGGCCAAGGTGGAGGTGTTTCCCGACCTCACTGGACATGAGCGCAGAAGGTGAGAGGAACTGCCACAGTAGAGACAGAGACCCTGATCAAGCCTCTCTTGACGACGCAGCTCAGCTGGCTTGAGGCGGTCCACCTGCATGGGCTTTGGTGTTGAAGCTGCGGAGGAAAATCGCGAGCGGGGAGGGCTGCGTGTAGCTGGGAATGACCGAGGAGGCCTTCCCTCCCTGGCAACCTCGCGGGAACGCTCCTGGAAGTGTAGATCGATACGCGTAGCCAGGGAAATGAGATCCTCGAGAGACGTTGGCATGTCTCGCCCTGCCAGCTCATCCTTGATTCGAGCGGACAGACCTCGCCAAAAAGGTCCTACCAGTGCCTCATTGTTCCATCCCAGCTCGGAGGACAACGTACGGAACTGGATGGCTTACTGACCTACGGAGAGAGTACCCTGGTGGAGATTAAATAGGGACTCAGTGGCAGAGGCCAGGCGACCAGGCTCGTCGAAGACTTTATGAAAAGTCTCCAGAAAAGTGGCGAGCTGAGAGACCAGAGGATCGTCTCGTTCCCACAGGGGGTTCACCCAGGCTAGCGCTTCACCCTCCAAGTGGGGTACCACAAAGGCCACTTTGGCTCGGTCTGTGGGGTACTGTTGTGGCAATAATTCAAAATGCAACTGGCATTGGTTAAGGAACCCGCGACACAACTTGGGATCCCCGCTATACCGTGGAGGTTTGGCCAAACAGGGTGACGGATGTGGGACTGGAGCCGGAGCTGAGGCAGCGGTTTGGAGTGAGAGTAGCCAGTTATCCACCGAAGCCATATAGTTAAGAATGTGGGCTTGGGTGTCTCGCTGCTGGGCAAGCTCCTGCTGGAGACTGGACAGCTGGGACACGCTCCCCAGATCTGAGGGCAGTAAAGCAGAGAGACGGGACTCCATGGACTTCAAAAAGACCATGATCCGGGACTGGTTTTCCCACAGGAACGCTAGTTCCTTTTGGGCGGCGGCAGAGGTACTGGCGGGGTCCATGGCTTGATCGTGCTGTAATGATTCCCAAGGGTGAACCCACTGGACCATGGCAACGAACCTCCCCTGGGCGAGCGGGCCTGGTGGACCACCCCCTATACAGGGAGCGTTAGGGACAGGCCCAGGGGAAACTATTATGGCAGCAGCCGGTACCTGAGGATAGAGGAGACACAGCAGGAGACTAGAGAAGCAGATGGCCGGACGTGCAGGGCAGGAACCATGGCAGACAGAGGCGACGGAGACACAGGCTGGCACGGCTGGGACGAGGAGACTCAGGCTGGAGAACACAGGCAGGCACGGCTGGACATGGATATGAGGATGCGAGCACTGAAAGAGACATAAAGAAGCAGGTTAGACAGGACGGACGAGATAGACAGCAGGGTAGCGCGGCAGAGGGGACAGAGAAGGCAGGCAGGCGAGGCCAAGATCACTTGCAAAACACAAGTGACGATCAGGCAACGCCTAAGGGGAAGAGGCAGCCTGATAAGGACAAGTCCGGGAGTACTTCCGGGTCATAACCTGTAGTGAACTGGGAGGGCGGCCGGTCTCACCGAGTGCAACTTGCGCTTGCGCAGAAGGACCGACCAAGCGCGCACACCTGAGAGGAAGCAGACGCGACTGCAGGAGGAGGAGAGAGGATGGGGACGCGCCAGAGCCGGTGAGTATGATGGGGCGCGGGCAGCTATGGTGCACGCAGCAGCGGGGTAGGCAGCGGTGTGACATCCAGCACACCCCTTGGGGGTCCTTCTTGCGTGGCAGCCGTGAGCACGGCGGCGGTGAGGGCATACTGTGTCTCTTCTCCTTCCAATTCATCCATCCGACTTTTCCCTGGCGTGTGCCGGATCCTGGAGAGGACATCCGCACGCACATTCTCTGCTCCTCTTGTGTAGATGATCTTGTAGTTGAACTTGGCCACCCATCGCTGCTCCAGAGCCCTCAATTTGGCATTTTCCAAGTGGGCCAGTGGGTTGTTGTCGGTCCGCACCACCACTTCGGAGCCCGCCAGGTACTCTGTGAACCGCTCAGTCATGGCCCACACCACCGCGAGGAGCTCGAGCCTAAAGGAGCTGTAATTGTCAGGGTTTCGCTCGGAGTCATGAAGTGATTGGCTACCATACGCGATCACTCTCTCCCAGCCGTCCTGAACTTGTGACAATACAGCCCCTAGTCCGTGGAGGTTCCCGTCAGTGTGTAGCATGAACGGTTGCGAGAAATCCGCATAAGCTAACACTGGGGCACCCGAGAGCGTAGCCCTAAGGTCTTGGAAGGCCTCTTCTTGCGGTTTTTGCCTCTGGATTTTCCGTCCATGCGCCCCGGCAGGCGCCCCCTTTAGCAGGTCCTGCAGGGCTCGGGCCCGGCATGCAAAATTCTTTACGAAACTACAGTAGTATTGGGTCGCCCTCCCAGGGCCGTGGGGTACTCGGTACCGGGCCGGTGTCAGGGGGAGGTGTCACAGTGGCAGTGACCCGGTCCGTGGCCCTGGGCGCCCAAATCAAGGGTGGTTTGTGGTTAATGTAATAGTTTGTGACGCCACCTGTTGTGTTTGGCAAGTAAGATGTTAAGCCAACGCTGCATGCAGATCCACTGGGACTGATGGGGTGATGCAGCAAAGATGGTGTAGCTCCCCACAGCTGTTCAACCTGGATATGAATAAATCTACATTCTGTGTTGCTGACTCTGGATGTTACGCTGATTAATCCGCTGCTAACAGGTTATGGGCCCAGAGTCCTAGAGTCCCAGATCCCCAGAGCACAGAGAAAAGAAAAGAAAGGAAGACAGCAAAGATGGCCACCAGCAGCAGCAACTCCATGAAGTTTACAGTACCAAGTCTCACTAACCAGAATTATCAATCCTGGAAATTCAAAGTGAAAATGCTGCTGATAAGAAAAGGTACGTGGAAATACACACAGGAGCCTAAACCTGACCCAGTATCACAGGAGTGGATAGAGATGGATCAGAAAGCACAAAGTACCATATCAATCAGTATAGATGATGATCAGATTGTGCATGTGTGTAAAAGTGAAACTGCAAGAGAAATGTGGGAGCAGCTGCAAAAGGTGCATGAGAGGATAAATTTAAGCAATAAACTTAATCTCATGAGAAAATTGTACCAGTCTAAACTACAGAATGGCCAGGATATGCAGGACTACATAACAAGCATTCTAGAGATTGTAGAACGCCTGAGAGGCATTGGGGAAGATTTGATGGACTTTCATGTAGCCGCATTACTGCTTAGTGGTCTTCCAGAAAGCTATGACACGCTTGTAACCGCACTAGATGCACGCCCAGATGATGAGCTTACATTGGAGTATGTCAGAGGGAAGCTCATAGATGAATATAAGCGGAAAGCAGAAGGTGTAAACAGCAGGACATGCGATGCAGAATCTGCTTTACAGACACAAAATCTAAATAATAACAGAAAGCACCTAAAAGAAACACGTGAATGTTTTGTTTGCAAGAAGTCATGACATTTGAAAGCCGACTGCAGAGTCTGGAAAGCTAGAGTGAATCAGCTGAAAAAGCAAAGCAGTATTCAAAGGGTTAAAAGTGCTGTGTCTGCAGAAAAAGATTCTGTGAATACTGAAACTGCATTTACTGTCAGTGTAAATACATCAAAGCATGCATGGTGTATAGACTCTGGAGCAACTAGTCACATGACTAATAACAGGGACTTCTTTTCTAAGCTTAACCAAAGTAAGTCAGAGAAAGTGATTATGGCTAATGGTCAGTACATGACTTCACAAGGTATAGTAGATGGTTATATTGATTGTCAAATCTCACCAACACAAAGCAAGAAGATCCCAGTAAAAGATGTGCTCTATGTGCCTAGTCTTGAGAGTAATTTACTATCTGTGATGAAACTCACAAAACAAGGAAATGAAGTTACATTTAAGCATGATAGCTGCATCATCTCAAAAGAGGGCCACACACTAGCAGAAGGAAAAATCACAAATGAACTTTACCAGCTTAAATGCAAAGAGTGTGTGTACACTGCTCAGGAAGAAAGGCACAATAACTGCATTCATGTATGGCATAGGCACCTAGCACACAGTGACCCAGAAGCAATAAGGAAGTTAGTTCAAGAGCAACTAGCTGAGGACATTACAATTGATCTATATAACCAGATAATGAAATGTACTAGCTGCATCAAAGGGAAAATGTCTAGAAAAGCTTTTCCTAAGAGAAGTACTACAAGAACAGAACAGACACTAGATTTAATACATACAGATGTCTGTGGTCCAATGAGCACTCAGACTCCTAGGAAGAAGAGATATTTTCTCACATTTATTGATGATCATTCAAGATATACAGTTGTCCATCTGCTTCACAGCAAGAAAGAAGTTCCAGAGAAACTTGAAGTATATCTAGCTGAGGTATATAATAAATTTGGGAGAATGCCAAAGATTCTACGTGCAGATAATGGGACTGAATACACAAGTAATGAGACACAGAGCATTTTAAAGAAAAATGGAATCCTATTTCAGACCACTGTACCGTACAATCCTGAGCAAAATGGTGTCGCGGAAAGAAGGAACCGAACACTCTGTGAAAGTGGAAGAAGTATGTTGTTTGATGCAAATCTGCCCACAGCATATTGGGGTGAAGCAATCATGACAGCTTGCTATCTTCAGAACAGACTACCAGGTAAAGCTACAGAGAAAACTCCGTTTGAGCAATGGAACATCAGAAAGCCAAAACTACATCATATAAGAATATTCAGAAGTAAAGCGCTTGTACATGTTCCCAAAGAAAGGCGAACTAAGTGGGAATCTCACGCTAAGGAAGGGATCCTGGTAGGCTACAGTGAAACCCAGAAAGGTTATAGGATTCTGCACCCAGAAACAAACAAGGTCACAATAAGTAGAGTTGTAGTGATTGATGAGAACTTTGTGTCCCCCAAGTTTTGTGACATCACGCCAGTAGTCCAGCTGAAGTCACAATTACAAGACAATAACAAGGAGGATGTAGAGGTCTGGCTGGATTCTTCAACCACTGAAGGAACAACAGAAAAATCAGGTGAATCTGAAATCAGAAGAGCTTCAAGATAAAACAGAGGCGTACCTGCTAAACGTCTATCCTACATAGTCAAGACACTACATGAATCAGAACCGCAGTCATGGGATGAAATGCAAGAACTACCTGTCCATGAAAGAACAAAGAGGATCAATGCTGCTAATGAGGAAATCAAATCGCTTCATCAACTTCAAACTTGGAAACTCACCAAGCTGCCACAGGGCAAAAAGGCAATCAAGTGCAAGTGGGTCTTCAAAACCAAATATGACTCTGAAGGTAAAGTCCACAGATTTAAAGCAAGGTTGGTGGCAAAAGGATATTCTCAAAAGTATGGCGAAGATTACGATGCTACATTTGCTCCAGTCGCTAAACAGACCACGTTCAGAGCTTTGTTAGCTGTAGCTGCTGTACAAAAGATGAATGTCAGATATTTGGATATAAAAACTGCCTTTTTAAATGGTGACATTGAGGAGGACTTATACATGACTCAACCTGAAGATTATGTAAAAGGGGGTGAAGAAAATCTTGTTTGCAAACTACAAAAATCCCTTTATGGTCTTAAGCAATCAGCAAGAGCATGGAATACCAAGATGAATAAGGTCTTGTTGGAAGAAGGTTTTAAAAGAGGTCAAGCGGATCCATGCTTATACACAAAATATACAGATGGAAAGTGGATGTATATTCTCTTATATGTGGACAATGTGATTGTAGTTCATCAGGAAGACGCAGAAATTGGAAAAATGGCTGAAATTCTGAACAAGCATTTTGAAACGAAAGACCTTGGAAATGTGACATATTATCTAGGAATCCAAATCCAGAGAGAGGAAAATGGAAGTTTTCTTCTAAACCAAAGCGCAAAAATTAATTCGATTCTGAATCAGTTTGGATTGTCAGAAGCCAAAGGTATATCAACCCCAATGGAACCATCCTACCTGAAGCTGGAAGGAGAAGATGACCTGTTGCCAAACAATGAGAAATATCGTCAGGCAGTGGGGGCACTTCTATACATATCAACTATGACTCGACCGGATATCACAACAACAGTTGGAATCCTTTGCAGATATGTGGAAAAACCACGCCAAAGAGACTGGAATGCTGTTAAGAGACTTCTCCGATATTTAAAAGAAACGCAAGATGTAAATTTAAAGCTGTCTGCAACGGGAGATCTAGAACTCACCGGCTATGTAGATGCAGATTGGGCTGGTGATTCGCATGATCGTAAATCCACAAGCGGATACTTGTTTAAAGTTGGAGAAAGTTTAATCTCCTGGTCTAGTAGGAAACAAGTGTTTGTTGCCTTGTCATCTACAGAAGCGGAGTATGTGTCCGCAGCCTATGCAAGCCAGGAGGTCATTTGGCTAAGACAATTGATGATCTTGGCGCACCGTCAACTCAGCCGACGGTGATTTATGAGGACAACCAAGGATGCATTAAACTTGCATGCAGTGAAAAGATCAGTGCTAGAACCAAGCACATTGACGTCAGACATCATCATTTACGTGATTTGATAGATCGTGGCATAATTCAGTTCGTCTATTGTGAAACTGATAAGATGGCAGCTGACATTATGACAAAGCCATTGCCACGAGCCAGGTTCCAAGAATTGAGAACCACACTGGGACTAAGAGGATAAGTAGTTGTTGAGTGGGGGTGTTGGAATAGTGCATATTGATCTGTATGTATTGCAACAACTACTACTGTACTGTTTTATATATTGTGCATATTGTGAGATTGTTAACAAAGTTCAGTGACAAAAAAAAAAAAACAGACAGGATGCCCCCTCCTTCTCTTCCCTTCTTGCTGTTGTAATGCTCCCATGCTGCAAGCCACAGCAGATACCAGACTGATCACATTTCATGCTGTAAGCTGTTCAACCTGGATATGAATAAATCTACATTCTGTGTTGCTGACTCTGGATGTAACGCTGATTAATCCGCTGCTAACACCCTGCCCACACTCCGCCAACATGTGTCTTTCTGAATGACTCCGCCAATGCGCCTTTAATGGTGAAGCACTCCAGTAGTTAGTTATCCTGGAATACCTCCTTATAGATGTTCCTAGAACTCTCACTTGTATGACAGACAGCTGTAGCCTGCTCGGGGATGCTCCTGGATCCCGGCTCTCTATCAGTTTGCTGTTGTGTCCCAAGTCTTGGTTGGGAGTAGTGCATTTACAGCCAACTACTCCACCGGTGTCTGCTGCAGAACCATAAGTGTCCATACAACCTCAGGGACCGGGCCCCGGCCTTGCGCTGAGAACCTATAGGCGGGGTTCCTATCCAACCCACTCCTCCTCTCTGTTCTCTCTCTTTCTTCGTTCCGTACTTGTCTTTCTCTCTCTTATGGAAATGCAGGTTACAGTTCTCCATCTCTCTCCTTCCTTTCCCACGCCAGTTGGCTCAGATCACTGAGGCAGCTGCAGCACTCCTTCTTCTATTCCTTTTCTCGGGAGCTCTCCACTAAGACCAGTCCTCAGCCTCTCCTGACTGACTGTCTTTCCTACGCCTGACCTCCCGGCAGGCTGACCTCCTGTCAGCCTGCTCTCTCACTCTCCGGTCAGACTGACTGAACTCAACTGAACTCTAGATCCTATCTTTCCCCTTCTTTTATACTAACTCCACCCACCTCCCAGCACATCTCGTGTTATGAAGCAAGGATCCACGAAAGGTGCTCTGCTACCCACTAAGCATTGAGCTGCAATCTGGTCCTCTGCTGAACTATCCTGTGTGTGGGATGCAGGTGTTGGAGTGTGGCAAGGAGTTCCCACCTTACCTGGATGGTGGGGCACTACACCTTAGGAGAAGGTGCAGTACCTCTGTGGCGACTGAGCCTCAGGGGCACCTCACTATCCAGCCAGCCCCAGGAAGGCTCGCTCGTCTTGTATTGTCTCTTGGCTAGGCCATCCCTGAATGGCAGCAACCTTCTCCAGGGATGGTCTAACACCCTCGGCCGAGATGACATGCCCCAGATATTCAATCTGGGTGTGAAATAGGTGGCATTTCTGGGGCTTCACCTTCAACCCATACTTCTGCAGCCGGCCGAGCACCTGCCCCAATCGCCGCAGGTGGTCCTCAAATGTGGCGGCATAGATGATTATGTCGTCCAGGTATATCAGCGTGGCCTCGAAGTTGAGATCCCCCAGACACCGCTCCATCAGCCGCTGAAAGGTCCCTAGGGCACTGGCCAGCCCGAACGGCATTCGATTGAACTCGAACAGTCAAATAGGAAGAATGAACGCCGTCTTAGCCCTGTCTTCTTCTGACATCGGCACCTGCCAATACCCGCTGGCCAGATCTAATGTTGAAAAGTACTTCTCCTTCCCCAAGGCGGACAGGTATTCTTCTATACGAGGCAACGGATACGAGTCTTTGATGGTACAGGCATTCAGCTTTCTATAGTCCATGCAGAACCACAGGGTGCCATCCTTTTTGCAGACCAACACGATGGGAGCCACCCAGGGGCTCTTGCTCTCTCGTATGACCCCCTTCCGCAGCATTTGGGCCAGTAAAGTTTTTACCTCCTGGTATAGTTGTGGGGGAATTTGTCTGTATCGTTCCCATATGGGGCCCGTTCCTGCCGTGGAAATTCCGTGCGTGATGGCTGTGGTGCATCCAAAATCATCCTCGTGGCTAGCGAATACCCCGGATGAGCAGGGCCACCACTGTCTGCCCGGGGGGCAGTATGAGCGGGGGAGCCGCTGGCGCAATGACTGCCCAGTGCCTCGCCCTCCTGGCAGTCCTGGAGAACTCGCGCCTCCCGCACCAACTGCTGGAAGACCTACCCTTGGGACGTGCGGGAACCCCACTGGTTCAGAGTCTCTTGCGTGGGGTCATTGAGGAGAAAATTGTCAAACTCCCGCAGGATGTTCATGCCCAGGATAACTGGATGTTTGTAATTGGTTTCTTCATGAGTCAGGACCACTCCACGGCGTCCGAGGGATTTGCCACACAGCGCCATCTGCACCCAAACCACCCCGGCGACAGGGACCGGTAATTGATTGGCGGCTACCAGTTTTATCATAGATCCCCACTGGGGTCTCACTGCCTCAGGGAAATGCTGCCGAAAGTAAGTTGCAGGCATGGTCGTTACTTGTGACCCCGTGTCCACTAGGCACCGTACGGCACGGCCCTCGACTTCTGCCCATACCACTGGACACTTTGTGACCAGATCTTCGGGACTTCCACCACCCCATGTCGTGGCTTCTGGCTCCGAGAGGCGTCCCCCCAGCCCAGAGCCCTCTAGTTTAATGGAGGCCGGGATGGGTGCCTCCCACGCCACGGACACTCTTGTGCGAAGTGGCCCAGCTCCCCGCACTCATAGCACTGGGGCTGTGAGGGCCGGACGCTCCGAACATTACGAGGCCCCCAGGGCCCGGTGTTATGATTGGGTCACCGAGGAGGAGAGCAAGCCCAAGTTAGGCCACAGAAAACCAGAGAGGTTGGTAACTAAGCAGGAGCGTGGAGCGTGCCTACGATGATCCTAGATGCCTCGGCACAGCTGGAGAGCTAATTAAGCCTAAAGCAAGAAAGGGGAAATCTAAACTGCCCCAGAGCAGACCCAAAAGGAATAGATAGCCCCCAAACATATATTGTCGGTGAGACAAGATGAAAACACAAACGCAGATAGGAAAATAGACTGAGCAAACGATGGGGCCCACACTGACTAGACAGGACAGGAAAGGAAAGACACTGTCTGCAATCACGCAAAAAACCCTGCAAAAAGGTCCAACACGTCTGATGCAAAAATACTGAAGTCGCACGACTTCGCCCACTATATCAGCACTCTGGTATATTTTGAAAGCAAAGCAAAAAGAGGCCAATCTAATAAGGGACAAAAACAAACTGGCACAAGCAGTAACATATGGATGATGATTCAGCACAGCCCCAGCCAGAGCTGGCTGACCCACACAAAACTGAAATAGACAAAACCAGATCAAATGTGAACAGAATAGCAAAAGAACACTTAGCTGAGCATGCAGTCACTGAGCTGGAAACTAAGACCTCAGGAGGTAGGAAAAAATCACCAGCAGGGATAGAGGGAGTCGGCTGTCTTAAATCCAGTCTGAAACTCCAGATCTCCAATCGTCGTCCTCATTATCAGGTGGCAAGCCTCTGTTAATCAGATCAGCTCCATTACCTCCAGTAACCACCAGAGGGAGCCCAGAAAGAGAACTCGCAACCCCTCCGTCAACCTGACCAGCTCCACCACCTTCAGCAGTAACCACAGGTAGGCCAGAAAGCGAATTCACAACAGCCCAGGATTTAAACTAGGCCGCCCAGACGTGACCTCGGTTCTTCTCTTCACTTAGGCCAACTCGCCCCTGATGTTCTTCAGCTCTAGTTTCATCTCTTCTATCCATTGGGGCTCTCCGACAGCAGTCACAGCGGCCTCCACACTCCGGACCTTCCCCACGGGGACCGTCATTCCCTGCTCCTGCTCTCGTGCACGCGCCTGACTCCCCACCTCAGAGAAAGCTAAATGTGGGTTCACTCGGACCTGCTTCCATAGTGCCTGCTTTATCAACGGGTCTCGGAGTCCAGTCACTAACAAGTCACGTAGGGTAATGTCGATGGGTCCTACCCCTACGCCGTCCTTCCGCTCGATGGCCATGTATAACTCTTGGAGGACATTTATATACTGGGTGATAGTCTCCCCCTCTCCCTGCATTCAACTGAACAACCGGGTCCTCAACTCTCCCACATCTGTCGGATCCCCATGGGTCTCTTCCAGTATCCGCAAGACCCTAGCAAAGGTGTTGCGGTGTCCCGGGGGCCTCAACATTGCTGAATCCCGGGCCTCCCCTTCTAATGCCATGAGAGCTACCTCGGCTTCCAGGTCAGGGGTCATCGGATGCATTCAGAAGAGGCCTCGCATTCGCTCTGCCCAGCTCCACAGCATTGTGTTTGAGCCCGAGAACCTGTGCAGGTTGTTTAGCATAGCCCCCAGAGAAATGCTAGACCGGGGTCCCTGGTTGCTTGCTGTGTCTATGGCCCCGCTCTGGCCTGGGGTGCCACTGTCCACGCTCGGAGACTGCATCCTGCCAACTACGCCAAATGTGGTAATAGCAGGTACGCAGGATGCAGTGACAAGACGCGAGACAGATATGACTTTAAATGTTAACTTTTATATATAAATGCCATTAGGGCTATTGTTACGCAACCAACAGGATAACAGTAGTTGTCCTCGCACGGAGCCAATACACATAAACAAGGATTGGGAGAACACGACTAATCCGGCAAAGACCGGTCACTAAAGGGCCACGGAATGGCCGACTATGGGTCCTTAGTCACTATGTATCACTTATCCGTCCTGACGTCCCACAGCATTCTGTTCCACAGTGTGTCTGCGTCGCAGCCACTGGGCCCAGCCACTGAAGATCTGGCATAGTCTTCGGGCATTCCGACGCCCAAGAGGAGCAGGGGCACAACAGGCCCGCGGAGAGTTCTTTGGCGGGATGTCCCCCAGCGGAGGCCGCGGGATATCGCCTGGGAGTGGGAGAGTGGCCAGGGACTGGCAGCGGTGGTGATATGTGGTGGTTGATAGGCCACAGGCGCAGTCTGAGGCCGTACTGGAGGATCCACAGCGGGCACAGACCCAGTCTCTACCGCAGACTGGAGCAGGGCAGTGGCAGCTGCGGGCGGCAAAGGAGGAGTCACCGCCATGGTCGGGAGTGAAGCGGCGGTGGCTGTGGGCAGCAGCGAGGAGGCCGCAGCTGCGAGCTGGAGTGAGGCGGCGTCGGCTGCAAGTAGGCTGCCGCCGAGAGCTGGAGTGAGGCAGCAGTCTTCTTTTGTCGGTAAGCTCAGCGCCATCTCCCTCCTGTTGCTGTCCTCCTCTCTGGTAGCTGCTCGTGGCTCTCCCTCTCTCTCCACCTCCTTCTCCCTCGTTCTGCTGACTCACACAGTCTGGCCCTCTCCGCCCCTCTTCTCTGGACTCCTCCCCCAACTGCACTATAGTGTGGAATCCACACTATATACACTGGCACATCACTACACTATATACTATATACACAGCTCCACTCTATATTCCTTAACACAGTATATATTTTGGAGCTGTGTATACTTCTATCCTCCGATAAGTTGTGAAAAAAGTGGCGGACTCTTTATTAGCCCATGTGACAACGTTTCAGATCCATAACATAACCTTTCTCTGCTGTGGAACTGAAATGTTGCCACATGGGCTAATAAAGAGTCCACCCCTCCTCCGTTTGCTCGGGGCTCCGGCACTTGCGATACTTACCTCTTCCCGCTCCTCCGCTGCGGCATCTTCTGACGGTGACGTTTCAGGTCAGAGGGTGCAATGACATCACGTCTGTACTCCCTCTGCCTGAACAGTCACAGTGCAGAGAGCTGGAAGATGCTGACGTTTAGGAGTCCAGAGCAGAGCAGCAGCCAGCAAGGAGAGGTGAGGATTTCAGTTTTTTTATGTTTTCAGCAATATATGGGGCCTATCATATACTGTAGCATCATATGGGCCCATCATACACTGGAGCATTATATGGAGCATCATATGGGGCCCATTATATACTGGAGCATCATATGGGGCCCATTATATATGGCGCATCATATGGGACCCATTATATACTAGAGCATCATATGGGGCCCATTATATATGGAGCATCATTTGGGGCCCATTATATATGGAGCATCAAATGGGACCCATTACATATGGAGCATTATATGGGGCCCATTATATACTGGAGCATCATATGGGACCCATTTTTTATGGAGCATCATATGGGGCCCATTATATATGGAGCATCATATGGGGCTCATTATATATGGAGCATTATATGGGGGCCATTATATATGGAGCATCATATGGAGACTCATATCGGGCCCATTCTGTTTGGAGCAATATATAGGGCCCATCATATACTGTATGTAGCATTATATGGGGCTCATTCTGTTTGGAGTTTGGAGCAATATATGGAGCCCATCATATTCTGTATGGAGCATTATATCGGGCCCATTCTGTATGGAGCAAGGTATGGGGCTAATTTTAACTTGTATGGAGTATTATATGGGCACATTATACTGTTTGGAGCATTATATGGGGATCATTATACTGCATGGAGCAATATATGGTGCTCATTATTCTGTATGGAGCATTATATGGTGCTCATTATACTATATGGAGCAAAATATGGGGCTCCTGAAGCAATATATGGGGCTCATTATACTGTATGGAGCACTATATGGTACCCAAAATACTGTGTGGAGCAATATATGGGGCTCATTATACTGTATGGAGCAATATATGGGGCATGTTATTCTGTATGGAGCGCTATGTGGTGCCCACAATACTGTATGGAGGACTATGTGGTGTGTTATGAATGGGTCACCGAGGAGGATAGCAGGACCAGGCTAAGCCACCAGAAAACCAGAGAGGTTGGTAACTAAGCGGATTGCAGACCCTGATCCTATCCACACAACTAGCAGTAGCCGTGGAGCGCACCTACGAAGCCCTAGATGCCTCGGCACAGCCGGAGAACTAACTCAGCCTAAAGCAAGAAAGGTGAAATCTAAACTGCCCCGGAGCAGACCCCAAAGGAATAGACAGCCCCCAAACATATATTGTCAGTGAGACAAGATGAAAGCACAAACGCAGGCAGAAAAATAGACTGAGCAAATGATGGGGCCCAAACTGACTAGACAGGACAGGAAAGGAAAAACACAGTCTGCAATCACGCAAAAACCCTGAAAAATCCAACACGTCTGATGCACAAAAAACACTGAAGCCACACAACTTCGCCCCCACTATATCAGCACTCTGGTATATACTGAAAGCAAAGCAAAAAGAGACCAATATAACAGGGGACAGAAGAAGCTGACAAAAGCAGTAACATATGGCCGGTGATCCAGCACAGCCCCAGCAGGAGCAAGCTGACCCGCACAAAGCAGAGATAGACAAAATCAGATCAAATGCAAAAAGATTAGCAAATGAACCACTTAGCTGAACCATGCAGGAACAGAGCAGGAGACATCAGACCTCAGAAGGCACAGGAAGAAAATCACCAGCAGAGATTGAAGGAAGTCAGCTGTCTTAAAGACACCAGTCAGAAACCCCAGATCTCCAATCGTCATCATCATTATCAGGTGGCAAGCCTCTATCAATCTGACCAGCTCCACTACTTCCAGTAACCACCAGAGGGAGCCCAGAAAGAGAACTCGCAACACCTCTGTCAATCTGACCAGCTCCACTACCTTCATTAACCACCAGAGGGATCCCAGAAAGAGAATTCACAACAGTGGTGCCCATAATACTGTATGGAGCAATATATGGGGCTCATTATACTGTATGGAGTAATACATGGGGCTCATTTTACTGTATGGAGCACTATGTGGTACCCATAATACTGTATGGAGCAAAATATGGGGCTCATTATTCTGTATGGAACAATATATGGGGCTTATTATTCAGTATGAAGCAATATATAGGGCTCATTATTCTGTATAGAGGGCTATATTGTGCCCATAATACTGTATGGAGCAATATAAAGGGTTCATTATACTGTATGGAGGAATATATGGGGCTCATTATTCTGTATGGAGCAATATATAGGGATCATTATTCTGTATGGAGGGCTATGTGTTGTGAATTCACTTTCTGGCCTACCTCTGGTTACTAGTGAAAGTAGTGGAGATGGTTATATTGACAGAGGGGTCGCGAGTTCTCTTTCCGGGCTCCCTCTGGTGGTTACAGGAGGTAATTGAGCTGATCTAATTAACAGAGGCCTGCCATCTGATAATGAGGAGGACGATTGGACTTTGGGAGTTTCTGACTGGATTTAAGACAGCCGACTCCCTCTATCCCTGCTGGTGATTTTTTCCTGCCTCCTGAGGTCTTAGTTTCCAGCTCAGTCCCTGCATGCTCAAGCTAAGTGTTCTTTTGCTATTGTTCACATTTGATTTGGTTTTGTCTATTTCAGTTTTGTGTGGTCAGCCAGCCCCGGCTGGGGCTGTGCTGAATTTCCATCCTTATGTTACTGTTTGTGCCAGTTTGTTTTTGTCCCTTATTAGATAGGCCTCTCTTTTCTCTGCTTTCAGAATAAACCAGAGTGCTGATATAGTGGGTGAAGTCTAGTGACTTCAGTATTTTTTCTATCAGACGTGTTGGGCATTTTTTGGCAGGGTTTTTTGCGTGATTGCAGACAGTGTCTTTCCTTTCCTGTCTAGTTAGTTTGGGCCCCATCGTTTTCTCAGCCTATTTTCCTACCTGCTTTTGTGTTTTCATCTTGTCTCACCGACAGTATATGTTTGGGGGCTGTCTATTCCTTTGGGGTCTGCTCTGGGGCAGTTTAGATTTCCCCTTTCTTGCTTTAGGCTTATTTAGCTCTCCAGCTGTGTCGAAGCATCTAGAATCATTGTAGGTACGCTCCACGGCTACTGCTAGTTGTGTGGATAGCATCAGGGGTCTGCAATCTGCTTAGTTACCAATCTCTCTGGTTTTCTGTGGCTTAGCTTGGTCTTGTTTTCCTCCTCGGTGACCCAATCATAACAGCTATGTGGTTCCCATAATACTGTATGGAGCTCATTATACTGTATGGAGCACATATAGGGCTCATTATACTGTATGGAGCAATATATGGGGCTCATTATTCTGTATGGAGCAATATATAGGGCTCATTATTCTGTATAGAGGGCTATGTTGTGCCCATAATACTGTATGGAGCAATATAAAGGGCTCATTATACTGTATGGAGGAATATATGGGGCTCATTATTGTGTATGGAGCAATATATAGGGATCATTATTTTGAATGGAGGGCTATGTGGTGCCCATAATACTGTAAGGAGCTCATTATACTGTATGGAGCAATATATAGGGCTCGTTATACTGTATGGAGCAATATATAGGGGCTCATTATTCTGTATGGAGCAATATATAGGGATCATTATTTTGAATGGAGGGCTATGTGGTGCCCATAATACTGTAAGGAGCTCATTATACTGTATGGAGCAATATATAGGGCTCGTTATACTGTATGGAGCAATATATAGGGCTCATTTTACTGTTTGGGGCATAACACTGTATGGAGCATTATATGGGGCTCATTATTCTGTATGGAGCAATATATGGGGCTCATTATACTGTATGGAGCAATATATGGGGAATGTTATTCTGCATGGAGCGCTATGTGGTGCCCACAATACTGTATGGAGGACTATGTGGTGCCCATAATACTGTATGGAGCAATATGTGGGGCTTATTATTCTGTATGGAACAATATATGGGGCTCATTATTCTGTATGAAGGGCTATGTGGTGCCCATAATGCTGTATTGAGCAGTATATGGGGATTATTATTCTGAATGGAGCTCATTTACTGTATGGAGCAATATATAGGGGCTCATTATTCTGTATGGAGCAATATATAGGGATCATTATTTTGAATGGAGGGCTATGTGGTGCCCATAATACTGTAAGGAGCTCATTATACTGTATGGAGCAATATATAGGGCTCGTTATACTGTATGGAGCAATATATAGGGCTCATTTTACTGTATGGGGCATAACACTGTATGGAGCAATATATGGGGCTCATTATTCTGTATGGAGCAATATATGGGGCATGTTATTCTGTATGGCGCACTATGTGGTGCCTATAATACTGTATGGAGAAATATATGATGCTTATTATTCAGTAAGGAGCATTATATGGGGCTCATTTTTCTGTATGGAGTAATATATGGGGCTCATTATTCTGTATGGAGCAATATATGGGGCTCATTATTCTGTATGGAGGGCTATATGGTGCCCATAATACTGTATGGAGCAATATATGGGGATTATTATTCTGAATGGAGCAATATATGGGGATCATTATTATGGAGTAATATATGGGGCTCATTATTCTGTATGGATGGCTATGTGGTGCCCATAATACTGTATGGAGCAATATATGGGGCTCATTATACTCTATGGAGCAATATATGGGGCATATAATTCTGTATAGAGCAATATATGGGGCTCATTATACTGTATGGAGCAATATATGGGGCTCATTATACTGTATGGAGCAATATATGGGACTCATTATTCTGTATGGAGCAATATATGGGACTCATTATTCTGTATGGAGGGCTATGTGGTGCCTATAATACTGTATGGAGGACTGTACTGTCTAATTTATGACCTATTGTAGAATGTATAATAGTTAGCACTCATGTAATGTAAGAAGTGAAATCTTTGGCATTGTATACGTATATTTCTCTGCTGTATCTGTGCATTATAAATTGTGGTATGTGTAAAAAAGGGCCAACTGAGACTTTCACCTGGTGTCCACAAAAACCTGGAGCCGGCCCTGTATGCACTGCACAGTACCACTTCTGTCCTGTTGTCGAAGAGGCGACATTGGACTTTTGGAGGGTCAATATTGGTTTAGTATTTTCAATATTACTATGGCCAAATAAAAATAAAATATTGGAAAAGCGGTTTAAATGGATTATCCCAAGTAATCCACTCTCCTCGGATAGGGGATAACTTTCCAATTGCTGGAGATCCGACTGCTAGGACCCCCATGATCCTGAAAATCGGAGCTCTGTAGAGTGCCATGTAAATGCAGCTGTGGTTAATCATACGCACTGGGGCGGCATTGACATGTGTCTCTTCATATATCTCCTTTTAGGAGAGTGAGGGGCATGACAAAGTAAAGTAAAATTCACTGATCGGGTGAGGACTGTTATAGTTTGTGGACTGGTGGGGTTTGTGTGGCAGGGCTGCTTTTTTGTCCCAGTCCGGCCCTACTGATCCACCAATTCAGATAAATGTAGTGTATTAAAATTATAAAAAGCAAAAGCAAAATGATGAAAAAAACAGCTTTCGTAAGTAAATCCTTATGCCTATTATTTTAAGAAGGAAAAATATTGATAAAAATTATTTTTTACAAAAGGTAAATAAATAAAATAATTAATAAATACCTGGTTTGGAATAGTTTAATAATTTCATCTGTGTATAGAACAATCATTGTAGTCTCGAGCATGGGTCACTGTTCAGCTGCTATTATTAGAGGAACCTTCGCCCCCTAGTGGAAGCAGTTACAATAGAGTGTATTCTGTTCAGAACATGCTGCATTTTTATCACTGTGTGTTTAACTTTTTTTGCTTAAGCTTAAAGGGGCGTTCTCGAGTTTGAAAGTCATCTTTTATTGGGAGCACAAAAGATTGCGGACCTTTGGCACTCCTATTAGAATGAATGAAAAGGCAGTCTTCATGCTCCATTCAGCCGAGGCTGATTACTGGTTGCCTCAATGCTCGGACCCCCAGGGATCAGAAAGTTAGCCTCTATCCTTTTTAGGCTATGTGCACACGAGCGGAATTCCTGCGGATTTTATGCGTTTTTTCCTCATTTTTTCGCCGTGAAAACGCATAAAATAAGCAACCCATTGAGTTTAATGGCATTCCACAATGCTGTGCTAATGCTGCGGATTTTCCCGCGGCGAAATCGTATTGCGGAAAAATACGCAGCATGCTCATTCTTTTTGCGGAATCGTGGGAATTCCGCACACTTAGAAATGCATTGTTCTACTTACTTTCCGCATATGGCTATGCCCAAGATGCGCAGAGTAAGCGGAAAATGTTTGGATGGTACCCATGGTCTGGAGGAGAGGAGACTGTCCTCCAGGCCCTGGGTACCATATCCCTGTAAAGAATAGAATTAAAATAAAAAATCGTGATATTCTCACCTTCCGGCGTCCCCTGCAGCGTCCCCAGCCCTCAGCGATGCTCCCGGCAAGTCCCGTTCCCAGTTATGCCTTGCAACAATAATCTGTGATGAAGTAGCGGTCTCGCGTGATGCCACGTCATTGTCGCAAGGCATCGCTGGGAACGGATCTTGCCGGGAGCATCACGAGGCTCGGGAAGGCTGCGGGGGACGCCGGAAGGTGAGAATATCACGATTTTTATTTTTTTAATTATTTTTAACTTTACATCTTTTTACTATTGAGGCTGCATAGGAAGCCTCAATAGTAAAAAGTTGGTCACACTTGTCAAACACTATGTTTGACGAGTGTGACCAACCAGTCAATTAGTTTTCCAAGCGATGCTACAGATCGCTTGGAAAACGCTAGTATTCTGCAAGCTGATTACGCTTGGAAATCGCTAGTTTTTCGCGGGAATTACGCATGCAGATTTCTCACGTATTTCCCGCGGCAGGGAGTTGCGGAATTGCCGTGATTTCCACGGCAATTCCGCATGTGTGCACATAGCCTCAATGTATGATAACTCTCAAACATAAGAACACCCCTTTAATTAGTAAAAGGTAAGAACTGAAAGACAAGACAGCATTGCATTTGGATACATTGTACAGAGCATAAAGGGGTTTTACACAAAATAACTTTTTTTTCCCATAATCTTCCAGAAGTTAAAAATAACAAGCTCAGCTATACTCACCCACTGCTCCTACAGAACTGCCTCTCTGCCTGGCCTTTGGTGACAAGCTGCAGCGGTGACTTAAGACTTCAGTTTGAATATGGCAGAGCTTGTTATTTTTAACCCGTTCAAGTCCAGGCCATTTACCCCCGTTCCTGACCAGGCACATTTTGGGGGGTTTTTGTTCATGTGGTTTAAGACTTGTAAAATGCTTTCTAGTTCAGACATTTAAATGATCTTTTAATAGTTTTTCATGAGGTTAATTTTCATGTTTTTTTTCATGCTCTTGCATACAGTTAGAGTACACTGTTCCAGCAGAAGTTGATCATACAGTTTTATTCAAGCTTCTTTCCATCACACTGAATCACTTTTCTTCATACAATGTTCATACTCAGTGTAGTACTCAATACCTTCTGATGCAGTGATTTGGGTGGGGGAGGAAGGGTGATGAGTCCGGTGCTGTGGCCCACCTTCTTATCTTGAGGAAACAAAGATTGCTCCTGGTTATTCTGACTACTTTTATGATCCCAGCAGTCACTTCTCTGAACAAACTAGTCTTATCTCAGTCCAGTCTGACAGGAAACTTTCCCTGACACAGCTTTTTCTTGGAGGTCCCAGACCCAACAACAACTTTCCCAGAATCCCTTGGGACTGAGCAATCCACTCCCTATTAACTATTTTAATCCCTTTAGTTACTGGATGATTCTCCATCTTCGATGCAGCTTCTACAGCCCCCGTTACACACTGCGATATCGCTAGCAATATCGCTGTAAAGTCACCAATTTTGTGACGTTGCAGCGATATTGCTAGCGATATCGCTACATGTGATACTTACCTCCGACCGCTCCCCCGCTGGTTATCACTGATCGCGTGAGAAGCTCCTGGACCATTCCTCGTCGCCCACTTCCTGCGGCGCTTCCTGTGGCGCCGACGAGCGACGCGTGGAGCCGGGCGGGAGGACACAGGATCGCCTAGTGTGACAGGTAAGTAGCGACCCCTGACCCCTGCGATGTCGCTGGTGAGATCTGCCTGTGTGGCAGCTCACTAGCGACCACTTAGCGATGTACCAGTGATCCTGACCGCGTCATATCGCTTGTCGGGATCGCTGGTGCATCGCTAGGTGTAACGGTACCCTACTTGTCACATTTGTCTAATATTTAAATTTGTTTGGTGATTTGAAACATTTAAGTGTGACAAACAAGGAAAAGAATAGAAAATCAGGAAGGGGCAAACACTTTTTCACACAACTGTGTATTAAAGATAAACTTTAATATGAATTTTGGAGGTGAGAGACTCCAGTTAATTTAAAGTTATACAGGATACTTAGACCCTACAAATATCAAACTAGCATTGTTCTTTTTAGTAGTATAGTGTTTGGGAAAATTACGCTTAATTCAAATGCAAATGAGGAGGCTTTTGGTGCAACCTTATCGCGGTCAAGGACTTGGTGCAACCTTATCGTGGTCAAGGACTTGGTACCCCTTCAATTTGTATCATAGGGACTTTCCTCACTTCTGACTTATAGAATCATAGAATCATAGAATCATAGAATCGTAGAGTTGGAAGGGACCTCCTGGGCCATCTGGTCCAACCCCCTGCTCAAAGCAGGATTCTCTAAATCATCCCAGCCAGATGTCTGTCCAGCCTCTGTTTGAAGACTTCCATTGAAGGCGAACTCACCACTTCTCGTGGCAGCCTGTTCCACTCATTGATCACTCTAACTGTCAAAAAGTTTTTTCTAATATCTAATCTGTGTCTCCTCCCATTCAGTTTCATCCCATTGCTTCTAGTCTTTCCTTGTGCAAATGAGAATAAAGTTGATCCTTCTACAATGTGACAGCCCTTTAGATATTTGTAGACAGCTATTAAGTCTCCTCTCAGTCTTCTCTTTTGCAAACTAAACAATCCCAAATCCTGCAACCTTTCCTCATAAGACAGGGTTTGCAGACCGGTCACCATTGACAGTGTTCGATTGCCCATTGAGTGCACTGTCTGAACTCAGCCCATGTGACTGCTCACTAACACCAGGGGCGTACATAGAAATTACATAGAAATCATGCCCCCCCCCCAAAAAAAAAAAAAGAAAAAACAAAATCAACATGTGCTCTTAACTCCAGGCATGCACGTTATAGGTCAAACAATTAATTTTATATAACACAGACATTTAGCAAGACAGAATAAATCATTGGTGGCTCATTGGTGTGTGTATATATATATATATACACACACACACACCTGCAGTGCATGCAGGGCCCCATCCACCCTCCACCCTCCACCCTCCACAGTGCATGCAGCCGGGCCCCCCTCCCTAAGGTGCAAAGTGCAGGCAGAGCCATTGTAAATGTAAAGTGCCAGGCTGCCAGCACAGTGAGGGGACACATTTAACAAAAAAATCCACCCCCAGCCGGGCTCACCGTCTTGTGTGTGTGTCCCTCTCCCTGAGTGACAGAGGCTCATGAATGTTTTCTGCTTTCTGCTTCCTGCTTCCTGCAATGCATGTGTGCTGCTCTCTGGCTGCCAGGAGGCGTGGCATTCTTATGCAAATCCAGCCAGAGACTTCAGCCAACTGCTGACCAGGAAACAAGGAAAGGGGAGCTTCAAGGGGCCAGGGGGTATACAGCGGCCGGCGCTTACATTTAATTAAGGGAGATAGTACTGTGTCAGCACAGCACAGCTGCCAAACCTCAGCGGCTGTCGCGGGCCCCCTCACCTGTCCGGGCCCCATAGCAGCTGCGTGGTCTGCTACTATTGACGGTACGCCACTGACTAACACTACCCAAACCTGGCTCCATCAGTACAGCTACGTTCTCTTCCCTGGCTACTCTCTGGAGTCGCTTGCTTGCAACAATTCTCGGTGCATCAGTGAGTGACCCCAGAGAGGAGCCACAGAGGACAACACACTTGCCCACCCTGGTTTGCATGGTCAATCTCAAGCAATGTCAGTGTACACATTGGACTAGTGAGTGTTGTCAGTCAAAAGCAAGGGAATTCTCCAAAATGCATAATGGTGCACTCAGCGATAGGTGACACCGATTTTTGCATTTGAATTAACAGTAATTTTTTTACTGATTTTTATTGGGGCTATGTTCCCTTTATCACAGTACAGCTAGGTTACCATGCTTTTTGGGTGTGATAGACTCTCTTTAAATGACAATAAAAAATCCTGTAAGATTATACTGTATGGAGAAACATTTGGCCAAGGATGGGCATCGGCAGGCACTAAAAGGTCGGCATAGAAATGATAAAATACAAATATAACTCGACTCACAAAGGTACTGAATTCACAGGCTCATGTGGAATTCATAGTCTAGCTGCACAATTATTTCTTGAGATTGTGAAGTAAATAAACCCTCCATTTTACACAAATGAAAATTTTCCAATTTACACCTCAACTATTTTATTTGCTTTAACTCATGGGCGGACATACCGCAAGTGCAGCTTGTGCGGCTGCATCGGGCCCCTGAGGTGGAGGGGGGCCCCGGCAGGGCAGCGAATAATGAGGGCAATTTGGCCTGTGTATCTGGGGGGCTCCTGGCCAGATTGCCCTCATGTGCGGTGGGCAGGAAGCGATCCCTGCAGCTCTGCTGCCTACAAGAGAAAATATCAGTGGAGCTGCAGCGATCTGCCCTGCCCAACACCCACGCTTCCTCTCACATAGACAGCAGTGCTGCTGGATGATGTCATTTTCAGCGGCCGGCCGTGGCAGAGAGAGGAAGCGTGGGCACCGGTGATGCTGCGGGAGTGCCTGCGGTGCAGACAGGTGAGAGGTGCTGCTTGTGTGTATGTGTGTGTGTAGAGATGAGTGGTGGTGTGTGGGTGTGCGTGCATGTGTAGCGCTGCGGGGGAATGTGCAGACAGGTGAATGTTGCTGTGTGTGTCTGTGTGTGTGTAGGTGGAGGAGAAGGCCATGGTGGGGGTGATGGGGAGAAGGCAATGTTGGGGGTGATGGAGAGGGCATTGATGGAGGTGATTGGGGAGAAGGCCATGATGGAGGTGATGGAGAGAAGGCAATGATGGGGTTGATGAGGAGAAGGCCATGATGAGGGTGATGAGGAGAAGGCCATGATGAGGGTGATGAGGAGAAGGCGATGATGGGGGTGATGGAGAGGGCAATTATGTGGGTGATGAAGAGGGCAATGATGGGGGTGATGGGGAGAAGGCAATGACGGGGTGATGGGGATAAGGAAATGATGGGGGTTATGGGGAGAAGGCAATGATGGGGTTATGGGGAGAAGGCAATGATGGGGTGATGGAGAGGGCAATGATGGGGATGATGGGGAGGAGGAAATGATGGAAGCGGTGGAAAGGGCAATGATGGGGGTGGGGGAGAAGGCAATGATGGAGATGGGGAGAAGGCAGTGATGGTGGTATTGGAAAAGACAATGATGGGAATCATGGGAAAGGAGGCAATGATGGGGGTGGTGGAGGAGAAGGCAATGATGGGGTGGTGGGGGAAAAAGCAATGATGATGGATGTGGTGGGGGAGAATGCAATGATGTGGTCGTGGAAAGGGCAATAATGGGGGTGGTGGGGGAGGAGGAAATGAAGGAGGTGGTGGAATGGGCAATGATGGGATGGCAGGGGAGAAAGCAATAATAGTGGTGGAGGAGAAGGCAATGATGGAGATGGTGAAGAGGGTAATGATGGGGTGGGGAGAGGACATTAATGGAATGCGGGGTAGGAGGACAATGAAGGGTGTGGGGGATTGGGATGGGAGGAAGGGGGACTTATAATGGCTTAGTAACAGGGGGAGGTGGAGGAAGACATTATTATCGCTTATTATGACTAACACAGTCCCTTAGTATATAGTGTACTCACATATTATGTCTAACACAGTCCCTTAGTATATAGTGTACTCACTTATTATATATAACACAGTCCCTTAGTATATAGTGTACTCACATATTATGTATAACACAGTCCCTTAGTATATAGTGTACTCACTAATTCTGTATAACACCATCCTTAAACACATAGTTTCCTCTTTTATTATGTATAACACCGTCCCTTATTACGTACCATCCTCTCTACTTTAGTTATATATGGTGCCGTCCCTTATTATATAGCTTCCTCTGCTGTTATGTGCAGTTCTGTCTCATACATAGCGTATTCTTGTTAATTTTGTTATTCACAGCCCCCTCTTTTATTATATGTTCCCTTCTCTTTTTAGATATAAAATGACTGGTGATGGAGGAGCTGGTGATCAGCCGACCAGTCCATCAGCTCCTCCAGCAGGTAAGAAGCTTTCCCATGCTCCATCAGCCATCATTGCATTTTACATCTAACAAGACAGGACGGTATGTAATAAAAAACAGGGTTCTATATAATCCAATATGTAAGGGACGGTACTGTACATAACAAGAGAGGGCACTTTATAATAGGGGATGGCAAAATGCATAATAAAGGAGACTATGTTATATATATACATGTATGTGTGTGTGGCTATATATATATATGTAGCTTTGTCACCATAAAAGTAGGGGGCCCAGACACATTTCTTGCACAGGGGCCCAAAGCTGACAGTGTCCTCCCCTGCTTTAACTAACTTTTGAAATTGAGAATTCTTTTATCATTGCGCTGTAGGTACTGAGACCTTCACTAATTGCTGGTTTTCCCATGAGCTCTTTCAACTTCGATCAGCTTGCAGTCTACTATACAGTCCACTTCCGGTGATTATGACCTGCTGGCATACACTAACTATTTGATATTAGGACGGTGCTCAAGGCCTTCAGTGTCAGACTGGGGTGCCAAGAGCCCACCAGTAACCAACTCCAGGGCCCCACTTTTCAGCTACATGCAAACTTGACATTTTCCTCAATCTCAAATTTATATAACAATGAACTGGGTAGATTGATGAATGAATAAGATGCTGCCTCTGTCTATACATAGTGATTCAAGTGTAATGTGCCGATCACTGCTCATATAAAAGGGTGGTGGCCCACTCTTGCACAGCGGCCCATCGGAGGATTCGCCTGCTCTCCTATTGGCCAGTCCACCTATTACTTGCAGGACTCACAGCTTCTTGATCGCTTACAGCGATTAGTGCTCCTCAAATACATTTTAGCTTCCCCAAATCTGATCATGGCTATAATCATTGGTAATGGCCAATAATGATTCCTACAGCAAGGTGATACCTAGAACTACAGGAGCGATATTCTTTGCAACAGAATGTGACTTTATAGTGAATCAATGCAATTCTGAAATGGTAGTTTACATCTGCAAGGATTGTTTTTTTCTGGTATGGCTTTCAGCTGCAGGGTCCACTTCTGCAACAGTGGAGACTCTACCCTTAATCCACCCAGGTAGAAATTATGCAGGCAGTGCATGAAAAAAATATTGCAATATGTTTGTCATCAAATTGTAACAGTGCAAATATGATAAAACCATGGAGTAGAGGCAAAAAGAAAGAGAGCGCAAAACTTCTTCTTTTCTTAAAAAGTTTACTGCTCAGGATACATACAGTTCAGTACAATATATTAAACAAAGTATATAATAGATGTGAATGCCATAAGTGTTTTTTTTATCCATATCAGAGGAAGACATAAAATGCAACAGGTTCAGCTTCACAAAAGCCCCAGTCGGACTGTAGGGTGCTCAAACACTGCAGTGATCATTCCACTTTTTGCTTGTGTAGATTCTCCTTATATTTATTTTACTCACTTATATAGCGCCATTAATTCTGCAACGCTTTACAGACAATATCAGCAGTGTCCCCATTGGGGCTCACAATCTAGATTCCCTTTCAGTATGTCTTTGGGGTCTGGGAGGAAATCGGAGAACCCGGAGGAAACCCACACAAACCCGGGGAGAACACGTAAACTCATTGCAGATATTGTCGTTGGTGGGATTTTAACCCAGGATCCCAGTGTTGCAAGGCTGCAGTGCTAAACACTTATATGACCAAGGAGATTGGGGGAAGGGCTTTCATTTATAGTCAATTAAGTTGTTTTTTAAAAAATGGTATTCTTCTTCACAGGCATTTTGTACTACTTCATAGAGATACAGTGGCTTATCAAAGGATTCACACCCTTGGCTTTTTACATATTTTTTTTACATTACAACCCGTGTTTAAATATTTTTGTAATTCGATTTGTGTGCGATGCAAGTTCGTGAAGTGAAGTGACAAAAATATAGGCATAAAGTTAATTTATGGGATCAAATAGCTAAAAACTGGCATGTGTATATGTATTTACCCCTTTTGCAATGAAGCCCCTGCATTTTTTTGGTGCAAGCAATTCCCTTCAGTTACATGCTTAAGTGACAGAAAGTCCTCTGGGTGCAATCTAAGGGTCACGGTCTGTCTGTATATACATTTTACCTTTTCTGAAAGGCCACAGAGGCTGCAAACCATTAAGCAAGAGGCATCACTAAACAAACACCATGAAGATGAAGGAGATCTCCAAACAAGTCAGGGACAAAGTTGTTGAGAAGAACAAATCAGAGTTGGATTATAAAAAATATCCAAATCTCTGATGATCTCCAGAGCACCATCAAATCCATTATCATCAAATGGAAAGAAAATGGTACCACAACAAACCTGCCAAGAGAGGGCCGCCCACCAAAACCCTTAGCCCGGGCAAGGGGGACATTAATCAGAGAGGTAGCATAGGGACCAAAGGTAACGTTGAAGTAGCTGCATAGCTCCCAAGCCGACACTGGAGTATCTGTCCATACAACCACGATAAACTCTACACTCCATAGAGGTGGCCTTTATGGAAGAGTGGACAGAAAAGAGCCTTTCCTTACACAAAAAATTCTAAGGCTCATTTTGAGTGTGCCAAAAGACATGTGGGAGACTCCCCAAATGTATGTAGGAAGGTGCTGTGGTCACATCAGACCAAAACTGATCTGTTTGTCCATCAAGGTAAATGCTATGTCTGGCGCCAAACCAGCACAGCTCATCACCTGAAGAATACCATCCCCACAGTGAAACAAGGTGGTAGCAGCATCATACTGTGGGTATGTTTTGACAGCAGGGACAGGGAAAATCGTTTGAGTCAAGGGGAGGGTGAATGGTGCAAAATACTGGGATATTCTTGAGCAAAACCTGTTTCAGTCTGTCAGTGATTTGAGACTGGGACGGAGGGTTCACCTACCAATAAGACAATGACCTAACGCATACTGCTAAAGCTACACTCAAGTGGTTTTAGGGGAAACTTGTAAATGTTTTGGAGTGGCCTAGCCAAAGCCCAGACCTTAATCCAATTGAGAATATGTGGTCAGACAAGGAGATTGATGTTCACCAGAGGAAACAATCTAACTTGAAGGAGCTGGAGTTATATTGCTTTGAGGAATGGGCAAACATCCCAGTGGCAAGATGTGGAATGCTCAGAGACTTATTCAAAGTGACTTGAAGCTGTAATTGCTGCAAAAGGAGGCTCTACAAAGTACTGACTTCAGGTAGTGAATTATTATGCACACTGAATTTTTCAGTAATTTTGTCTTATTTGTTGTTTGCTTCACAATAAAAAAAAACAATATTCACAGTCGTAGGCATGTTCCTTACATGAAGTGATGTAAATGAAATGCCCCCCAGGGCCGGGGGTACTCGGTACCGGGCCGGTCAGACTCTTTTACAGGGGAAGTGTGTCACGGTGGTGCTAGTGACCCGGTCCGTGGCCCTGGTAGGATGGTAAGATAGTTGTAGGGGAAAAGGGGATTTGTGACTCCACCTGTGGTATTCGGCAATGCAGGTGTTAAGCCGACGCTGCTCTGCAGATTCTCTGGGACGGTGTTAGGGTAGCTGGGATGGTAAAGCTCTCCACAGGTAGAGCTGTGTCCCAGGGCAGTTGAGCCGGTGACGGGGATGGTGAATGCGGTGTACGGCAGGCAAGATGTAAATGACGCAAAGGACAAAGTTGGGTGCAGTTTCAGGGTCTTTACTCACAATTCCTGCATGCGGTAGCCCACTTAGTACTGTGTCCTCCGGGTGAGGGGTCCAGCCAAACTCCCAGGTAGATCAGGAACACCTGTTCAAGGCTCCTCTTTGTGTTCTCCTCTCTAGGCCATGTCTCTGCGCTGATCTCTCCCTTCCTTTCTGCCCTGCGCATTCACAAGCAGTGAAAGTTACCTCAGCCTCCGGCTTTCTAGCTGAGCCTTGCAGTTCTCCACTAGCTTCAGGGGCTAGCTCCCTCACTCTGGCCTGGTCCTTCCTTTCCAGGATACGGGCCCCACGGTTGGCTTTCGCACTATCCGTGCCCGTAGGACCCCTTCCTTCTACTAGGAGCTTGGTCAAGATGTTTCTCTCTGCTCTGACCCTCAATCCTCTCACGGCAATCCTGCTCTTACACTGTCCTGTCACCGACTCACTAGTTTCTGGAAGGATCTATTTACCTCAGAACTAGCTCCTCCCACTAACTGTCACCTTTCTCTCCCTGATTGGATGTCCTCAATCACTTCACTTCCTAAGCTCCTCCCCCTCTACCTACCTTTCCCACTTGCCTCCCAACACCCTTTCCTAGCCAGCCTGGGATGAGGCCATCCTCCCAAAGGGTACACCCAGATGCCCTGACTAACTAGCATGTGTTGTGTGCGAGTGATAGGAGTCCTGGGTGGTGCTCCCTCCTTACCTGAGGGTGGGGTACCACACCTCTGGATGAGGTGCAGTACCTCTGTGGTGACTGGACCCTCAGGGGCGCCACATAAACCCTAAAAAAACACTTAAATTTCAGAATATGAGGTAGCAAAACATTAAAAATTGAAAGAGGGTGAATACTTTTGCAAGCCACTGTACATCTTTATATACCAGTGCATTTCTATGTATCTGTAGATCAGAGGTAAAATAAGAGTCAAAAGATTTTTCTTGATCCTAAAAAATTTTAAAAACACAATGAAAAACACAGTAATCACACCCTCCATACAGCATGCACATATTTGTCATCTCTGTAATCGTAACAACCCATACAATGCAGTGAATAGATTATTTATGGGGATCTGTTAATCGTATAAAAATGGTAGGATTGTTTTTTTTCCTTTATTTAATCTAAAATGTTAACACAAATGTAACTCTTACGTACATGCATGTTGGTCAAAATGGCATTTAGATATACCAATCGTCTTCCAAAAGAAAAAAGTTCCAACTATGAATGAATGAATGAACAAAGAAAAACATTGTCTAGATGACTGAACACCTGCATCACAAAAATGTCACTGTGCACAGTTACTCAGTGGTTAGCACTGCAGCCTTGCAGCGCTGGAATCCTGGGTTTGAATCCCACCAAGGACAACATCTGCAAGGAGTTTGTATGTTCTCCCCCCATGCTTGCCTGGGTTTCCTCCTACACTCCAATGACATTAGCGATGCTAATGTGTGCAAACTGTAAAGCACTGTGGAATATGTTAGTGCTATATAAAGATTATTATTATGTACATTTTTTATTGATTTGTGTGTATACTATGTATGTATATGTATACATATGCCTTATGTGGAATTTTACATGCTTTATGTATTAATTTGTGTACATAATTCTTTACAGAGGTGGTGCCTGACTGGGGGGAGGCTCAGGCACAAGTGCTGCACAGGGGCCCTTTACTGTCTTTGTCCTCCCCTGATCCATGCCAAGCATTTTTCCATATGTAATTGTTGCACGTTATGAGGCGATACAATGGAAGCATGAGTTTGTTCTGGAATCCTGGGAAAATCTTAAGGGCAACCATTAATTGTAACTCTTCACAGTAGAGGGAGGTAACGGTTTACAGCCACATAGCTATGACACAGTTCTGAGCTGAAGTTGATCACAGGGGTTTTATTCAAGCTTCTTTTCATCATACAGAATCACTTTTGTTCATGCAATGCTTCATCAACATATATGAAAGTCAACTTCTCTTCACACACAGTGTATTAACCAAAGCAAAACAGTACCTTGATCATGCAGTGAGGTAGGGGATGGGGATGAGTCCGGTGCTGTAGCTCTCTCCTATCTATCTTGATGTAATAAAGATGCTCCTGGCTGTCCTGACTGCTTCATTCATTATAGAAATCACTTTCCAGGAAAAACTGGTCTACATAGTACAATATGTCTGATTTCAGTCTTACAAGAGACTCTCTAATACACACCTTCCTCTTGGATATCCCACACAAAAACAACATTCCCAGTATCCAATGGGGCTGAGCTCCCTGTCTGCTATAACCATTTTAACCCATATAGTTGCTGAATGATTCTAAATCCACAGTGCAGCTTCTGTCACATAATGAATAATTTGCCATTTTCTTTAGTTTTCTTGTGATGTGGATCATCATTCCTTGGCAGCTCCTGTCCATGATCAGTGTTTTTTTCCCCTTGAACTGTAGTCACATGAATGCATACAATTTTCTTATACAGTAATTTCACACACATCCACATCCCATAGATGAGCACACAGATATAGTCCCACGATTCATAGACGGCAGCATCGTGAGCAGTCTTTTGTATAATGAAAATTCAGATGAGATGATTTAATAACGTTGGGATCCATTGTTGGTTCACTGTCCTCTTTGTTTGCAATCATTTCTTTAATTAAACATGACATTGCTTGATCGATGTTCACATTGTCCTGCAGGAGGAATATAGACTCATATCAAGAGCTTCAGATTGTGCTGAATTACTGCAAAACTCCTAAAGAGTAAGAGTTATTTTATTTTATTTTTTTCTTAAATCCTTTGTACACATGACAATAAGAAACTCTGTAATATATCTTATCAGAGAAATCTGCTTCTTTCTTCTCCTGGACATTGATCTTACACTTTCAATACATTTGCAAAATCTGTATTCAGTGAAGACCTATTTTCCCATGACTGAGGTAGGAGTTGGCAATTGGTGCTTTTGAAACGTTATGGAGGGAGGAGCTAAAGGGAGACACAGACATTCTGCTGAAGTTACAGATCTCCATAGAACTTTATAAGCACCAACTGTCATCTCCTATCACAGTAATGGGAAAATCAGTGTTCACTGGTCAAACTCATGAATTGAGAATTTTGAGAAAAAAATAATCATTGCTGGAGGAGAAAGAAGCTTATTTATCGTATATTTGACATTACAAAGTTGTGTATTTTCACAAGTACTAATGATTTATGAAAAAAATGTCGATTACTCTTTAAGAGTTGTTACCTCATAAAAAGTTATCACATTGGCCTAGATGAAATACCACCATCAGTAACCAAAATTAGGAATCATGTAAATTGGTTGTTACATACGGAGAAACACGTCTTTTGTAAGAGAGGGAAATTGGCCAAATATGATTACCGGTGGGCTGGCAGCGGATTCTCTCATGAGAGATAGAGTTCTGTGGGGCAGCTGCTATCTGAGCTGCAGTAGGACCTTCACAAATGGCTTTTTGGTAACTGTGGGACTGTCTGCGGGGCCATGCAAGGGAACGTTGATTCTGTATATTTTATGTACTACTGTTGGCATCATTGAAAAATAGTGTTGTATAAATGAAAACACAAATATAAAAATTACTTGATAAAAAAATTAGAACATTACTAGTGTATGAATTACAATTAGTAATGAGCGAATAATGAGCATGCTCGTGTGTTAACTGATTGACTTTGACGTGCTCGAAACATATGTTTGAGTCTGGATACGCTGGGAAATTGGGTGCAATTGAAGGAATTTGCAAAGAGGGGAAGCAGGAGTGTAGCGAGGAGAGAGATTAATTTGTCGGGCAGCAGAGTTAAGGACTGACTGGAGGGGTGCGAGAGTATTAGAAGGTAGGCCACAGAGGAGGATGTTACAGTAGTCGAGACGGGAGATGATTAGGGCATTCACAAGCATTTTGTTAGAGTGAAGGTTGAGGAAAGGACGGATTCTGATAATATTTTTGAGCTGGAGGTGACAGGAGGTGGCGAAAGCTTGGCTATGCGGTGTGTAGGACAGGGCAGAGTCAAGGGTTACTCCGAGGCAACGGATTTCTGGGACAGGGGAAGTGTGATGTCATTTATTGTGATAGATCAGGTAGGGAAGAAAAGTGAGATGGAGGAAAGACAATTAGTTCAGATTTGTCCACATTGAGTTTGAGGAAGCGAGAGGAGAAGATGGAGGGTATGGCTGATAGACACTCTGGGATTCTGGAGAGCAGAGAGGTGACATATGGGCCAGAGAGGTAGATCTGAGTGTCATCAGCATATAGATGGTATTGAAAGCAATAGCACTTTATGAGTTGTCCCAGGCCAAGGGTATAGATTGAGAAGAGAAGGTGTCCTAAGACAGAGCAATGAGGGACACCAACAGAGAGAGGATGAGATGAGGAGGTAGTATGGGAGTAAGAAACGCTAATGTGCGGTTTGTAAGGTATGAGGAGATCCAGGACAGGGCAAGGTCTTTGACACCAATGGAGGAGAGGATCTGTAGTAGGAGGCAGTGGTCAACTGTGTCGAAGGCAGAGGACAGATCTAGACGGAGGAGTATAGAGAATTGTCCATTAGCTTTGGCTGTAAGTAAATCGTAAGTTTGGTCAGTGCAGTCTCAGTGGAATGGTGGGGACGGAAGCCAGACTGTAGGTTGTCGAAGAGGGAGTTAGATGCAAAGTGAGAGGAAAGTTCAGTGTGGACGTGCTGCTCAAGGAGTTTGAAAGCAAATGGGGGCAAAGATATGGGGCGATAGCTGGACATAGTGTTCAGGTAAAGGGATGGCTTTTAGAGGATAGGCGTGATTGTGGCATGTTTGAAAGCAGAAGGAATATGTACCAGAAGTTATTGATAGGTTCAAGAGATGGGTTAGAGATGGGATAAGAGTGGTGGTGAGGTTGGGGAGGAGGTGGGATGGGATGGGGTCAAGGTCACAAATGGTGAGGTGTGATTTGGAGAGATGCGCAAGCTCTCCTTCAGTGATGTTGGAGAGAGAGGTTATATCGTTAGGTCATTGGTCTGGTATACAAAGAGGTTGTGGTGGTCGGACAATAAAGACTTTCCTTATTTAGTGATATTCTTTGTAATAAAAAGGTATGCAATTTCCCAAAACACTTTTTATCAACCCTCACAGTTTTCAAGATCGCCACTTGATGTTATTCAAAAGAATTTTTCTTATTCCCTCCCAGTGGATATAAAGCCTGACCCGGCCATGTCAGAAAAACACAGTTACAAAGCTTCTTACTGCCACAGTGCAGTTTTCTGTTTGCAATTATTATTATTATTATTATTATTTATATAGCACCATTGATTCCATGGTGATGTACATGAGAAGGGGTTACATACAAATTACAGATATCACTTACAGTAAACAAACTAACAATGACAGACTGATACAGAGGGGAGAGAGGACCCTGCCCTTTCGGGCTTACATGCTACAGGATGGTGGGGAAGGAGACAGTAGGTTGGTGGGTTGCAGCAGTTCCGGTGTTGGTTGAGGTGATATCACAGGTAGTGGTGAGAGAGAAGGAGGTAGCGGGGTCATTGCAGGCTGTAGGCTTTCTTTAAGAGGTGGGTTTTCAGGTTCCGTCTGAAGGATCCAAATGTGGTTGATAGTCGGACTTGTTGGGGCAAAGAATTCCAGAGAATAGGGGCTATTCGGGAGAAGTCTTGCAGGTGGTTGGGGGAGGAGCGAATAAGTGTGGAGGAGAGAAGGAGGTCTTGGGAGGACCGGAGATTACGTGAGGGAAGGTATCGGGAGATTAGTTCAGAGACATATGGGGGAGACAGGTTATAGATGGCCTTGTAGGTCAGTATTAGTAATTTGAACTGGATACGCTGAGGGAATGGGAGCCAGTGAAGAGATTGCAGAGGGGAGAAGTGGAGGAGTAGCGAGGAGAGAGATGAATTAGTCGGGCGGTGGAGTTAAGGATGGACTGGAGAGGTGCGAGGGTGTTAGCAGGGAGACCACAGAAAAGGATGTTGCAGTAGTCGAGGCAGGAGATGATGAGGGCATGCACAAGCATTTTAGTAGATTGAGGGTTGAGGAAAGGACGGATTCTGGAAATATTTTTGAGCTGGAGGCGACAGGATGTAGAAAGAGCTTGGATGTGCGGTTTGAAGGACAGGGCAGAGTCAAAGGTTACTCCGAGGCAGTGGACTTCTGGTACTGGAGAAAGTGTGATGTAATTAATTGTTATAGCTAGGTCGGGTAAGGAAGATTTGTGAGATGGAGGAAAGATGATGAGTTCAGATTTGTCTACATTGAGTTTGAGGAAGCGAGAGGAGAAGAAGGAGGATATGGCTGATAGACACTCTGTGATTCTGGACAGCAGAGAGGTGACGTCTGGGCCAGAGAGGTAGATCTGAGTGTCCGTGGGACTTTATGAATTGCCCCAGACCAAGTGAATAGGTTGAGAAGAGTAGGGGTCCTAATACAGAGCCTTGGGGGACTCCAACAGAGAGAGGGTGGGATGAGGAGGTGGTGTGGGAATGGGAGACGCTGAATGTGCTGTTGGAAAGGTATGAGGAGATCCAGAATAGGGCAAGGCCTTTGATGCCGAAGGAGGAGAGGATCTGTAGTAGGAGGCAGTGGTCAACTGTGTCAAATGCAGAGGACAGGTCAAGAAGCAGGAGTATAGAGTATTGTCTATTTGATTTGGCTGTAAGTAGGTCGTTTGTAATTTTGGTCAGGGCTGTCTCAGTGGAGTGATGGAGGCAGAAACCAGATTGTAGATTGTCAAAGAGCAAGTTAGATGAAAGGTGGGAGGAAAGTTCAGTGTGGACGTGCTGTTCCAGGAGTTTGGAAGCGAATGGAAGCAATGATATTGGGCGATAGCTGGACATAGCGGTTGGGTTGAGGGTTGGCTTTTTTAGGATAGGCGTGATTGTGGCATGCTTGAAAGCAGAAGGGAAGGTACCGGACGTTAGTGATAGGTTGAAGAGGTGGGTTAGGGATGGGATAAGTGTGGTGGTGAGGTTGGGGAGGAGGTGGGATGGGATGGGGTCAAGTGCACAGGTTGTGAGGTGCAATTTGGAGAAGAGGCGATTAAGCTCCCCTTCAGTGATGTTGGAGAGTGAGGTCATGGGGATTGGGCATTGGTCTGGTATACAAAGGGGTTGTGGTGGTTGAGTGATGAAGACTTGCCTTGTTTGGTCAATCTTGTTTTTGAAGTGTGGCAAAATCCTCGGCAGAGATTAGGGAGGTTGGAGGAGGCAGTGGTGGGCGGAGGAGGGAGTTAAACGTTTTGAATAACTGTTTTGTGTTGTAAGATAGGGAAGATACGAGGGTTGTGAAGTAGGCCTGTTTAGCAGAGGTGAGGGCAGATTTGAAATCGAGTGTTGCCTGTTTGAATGTGGTGAAGTCATCTTGCGAATTTGTTTTCTTCCAGCGCCGCTCTGCAATCCTGGACACTTGCTGGAGCTTGCCGGAGCCATGCCCCTGTGTGCCCGTTGTGTTCATCCCATGATCAGGGCAGAATTAATCCAGTGAAAGTAAAGGAAGGAAATTGATTCAGAAAGTACATTAGAAAAAGGTAAAACCCTTCATAATACAACGAATAACATTTATTTGTGGAGTCCAGAATATTTATTTAAAATCTCAAATTAAGTAGCACCAATTACTAATTATAATTTTTTTTTCTTATTAAATGGCATGGAAAATAAAAATTAAAACCTAATTTGTCTGGGATGACCCAGGATGATACTACACCCTAAATGAGTTACCTTAGCAGAAGTCATATAACAATCTGTAAACTCCAGCTCTCGGCCCAAGTCCTCTACATTTTGGATTCTTATTCCATGGGGAAGAAGATCACTTTTGTTCCCAATCAGAATCATTGGAATTGGTTTTCCATTTTTTAGCATAATCTTTGAGTCCAGGTCGTCTTTCCAGCGCTGAACGGATTGTAGAGTGACTGCACGGCCCAAGTCACACACTACAAATGCACCAGCAGCTTCACGGTAATATAGACGAGTCATGTGCCCAAACCTCTCCTGGCCTTAATGAAAACATATATTTCATCATCATACTTTTAAATTCCCCTTTCTTCAATTTGACATGTAAACGAATGTATGACTATTGGACATAAAGAAATGGAAATATAGCAAAAATGTACAGCAAATATCACTAAATACCCAAATTTCCCTTTAGAATAAAAAAAATGTAACCAATGGCAATCTATCTTCAGCACAAATAGAAGTAGCTGTGGGGTTTGTACAATGCAGTTCGTCCAATCAAATACTATTACAACATATTTAGGATGGATTTTGTCGTCTTTATTAATCCGACACTTAAAGACATCCAGTTATCAGCATCTTTTACTCCAAATTAATGGCATGTATGTAAAGGTGATTTAATGCTGAGTAAATCCTTCCCTTGATCATAGAATGAATTGCAAGCCCAGTGGGTGGGCTCTGCATTTACAGCTTATTAGTTTGAGGTATATAATAACCCTGTTGACAGGTTTTCTTTAAAGACAAACCCATAGGTAATCTTGACACAATCCAGAGACAGACAATCTAATCCTGGCAAGTAGTCCAAGATAGCTGTCGAAATTACAGAAATTACAAAAGCCTCCCATATATATTAGACTAATGTCGGCCAAACATGCTGATATTGACAGGTTTGGTCAACAGTCTAACATGTATGCGGATCCCTGACAGATGATTGTTGTAGGTGATAAGGATCTGGCGTGTTAAATTTTGGACTGCCAATCCTTCTGTTCTCCTAAGACAAGCCGCTGCCAGAGATGTCTGGCAGCTGCTCTCTCATAGAGAATAGCGATGAGCAAATGTGTTGGGATAAGGTGTTATCTGAGCATGCTCGGGGGGCTAACCAAGTGTCCTCGGTGTGCTCGAAAAATATGTTCCAGTCCCCACAGCTGCATGTCTCACAGCCACAACACATGCAGGGATTGCTTGTTTGGTAGGCAACCTCTGCATGTGTTGAGGTTGTCTAAAAGCCACGAGACATGCAGCCGTGGGACTTGAACACATTTTTCGAGCATTCTGAAGACACTCGGTTAACACACGAGCACACTTGCTCATCACTAACAGAGAACACAAGAGTGCTCAACAGAGTGAGCAAGTGCCCCTGTGTATGGTAGAGACAGCCAATATAGCTGCTGTGGCTTATCAGATTTTTGCTATGTAATATGAGAGCAGCATTGATGCATCACTTACTGAGCTACTTGCTGTAGTATTGATAAAAATCGCAGCTTTTTCTGCTGCAGATCTACCAGATCCCTGAATGCTGAGCTCTGTATAACTCCGCCCACACCACTGATTGTCAGCTTTCTGAGTACACTGTGCATAGGCAGAATGCTGCCAATCAGCGATGGTGGTGGGGTTAAACAGAGCAGGAGGACTGCATGGCGCAAGATATCTGGTCCTCTAATGATAACCCCCGCTGATAATACACTGATTTTATTGAAACTACAGAAAGCGGGCCGATAAGTGACATCATTGGACAGAGGATCTATCTCTGCATTCGCTGCTTTCATACCTGGTGTCAGATTTCCTTTAACAATTTAGAAACTTTTTAACTCTTAATCAAAACAGGAGCACTACAATATGTTTGTATATAACCCTTGCTCTTATTTGGGCAGTATATGGTAGTATTTTGTGGGCATTTAGTGTCACTGTACAATAAATAGCAATATTATGTGGGTAATGGACATCAGTATTATTTAAAAGGGGTCATCCCCTTCAAGTAAATCTTTGTCCTTGTACAAAACTGTGTCAGGGGTTGATGATTTTCTGAAAAGGACCAGCCCCTTTAAGTGCTGTATTTAATAATTAAGTAGTTGTGTTGTTAGCTGATTCTCGGTTAAGGTCAGGATTTTACGATAAAAAAGGCCGAGCTAAAAACAAGGGATTTCTAAAACAGAAAAAAGTCACGGGGGGTTGAAGCCCTACATTGTCAGCTGAACATATTGAGGGTCTGCACACCTAGAGCTAATGGCCATAAACATATATAGGAAACAGTATTAGGAGAAGTCATTTTTGCTTGTAGTACCAGATGAACCACTACAGATGGGCTACTGGTATTGTAGAAATTTAATTCAGCATTTCAGTATCCTTTATGTATTATAATCTCAAGAAACCAGTAGACTCACCAGCAATGTCCCAAAGCTGAAGCCTCACCACAGCATCCTTCTCCCAGTTCAGGATCTTAAGAGCAAAATCCACCCCAATAGTCGCCCTGTAGCAGTGAGAGTAGATGTTGTGGACGTATCTCTGGATGATAGACGTTTTACCAACTCCCAGGTCACCAACTACCAGCACTTTAAAGAGGAACTCTCTCTTAGGGGAGCTCATGGTCTTGGCCAGGAGGACGTCTACACATCAGACCGAGTACTGAACTGCTCCTCTGCATATAAGCCCACCGCTTATGTACTCAGCACCTTGTCTTAGGATTCCACATCCAAGTGACAAAGTGTCTTAACCATTTCATAGAAGACGATGATCGATATACAGTGTAGAAATCCTACTAATTAAACATTCAGGATTGAGAGTCCTCAGTAGTTGATACCTTTTAATGGCTAACTGAAAAGATGGTAACACATTGCAAGCTTTCGAGACTACTCAGGTCTCTTCATCAGGCTAGACTAATACAAAATCTGAAGTCACATATTTATGCACAATACAGCCTAGAAAAAATGCAATAGATAAGACAAGTGACGTGAAGCAGAACTATCAATATGGGAGAGGGAGAAACATAAATATAAACATTGGACCAGTTCATAGATAAGGAGTCCGGATGTTTTATGGTCCTCTGATTGGGGTCTAGTTCTGTGTTGTGATGCCCCCACACGGTTTTAAAAGGAAATTCCTTAATTGATGTAAAAAGACATAAATCCATGCGACACATTCATTCCAGCAGTGAGAGTATCAAAGTTCGTCATAAATTTGTACTCCCAAACTCGTCTCTCTCTCTGAGAATTGAAGTTACCTTTCAATACCAGTAATTTCATATCCACGCTGCTGTGATCAGGGATGCAGAAATGTTTTGCCACAGGTAGATCCATTCTTTTTTCTCTTATTGTGTGACGATGAGCATTCATCCTTGTTCTAAGCTTTTGCCCTGTCTCCCCCACATACAGACCCCCAGTTGGACATTTAGTACAAATAATTAAGTACACCACATTAGATGTAATGCAGCTGAAAGTACCTGCGATCTTGTAGTCCTGATGTGAGTTGGGAATATTTCAATGATACAGAAGATTCAGAAAACACTCAGACCGAAGGAAAAGGGATCCTCACAACTAGGAAAAGGTCAGACTGGACACCTCCACCTGGACGCAACCCTCATTTGGATAAATATATAGACTCCTTCAGACATTTGATAAAATCCATAATCATAGACACTAACAGGAGACAAGCATCCAACATCAGTGCCCAGGAGAGAAAGGCCACACAGTCTTTAAAAACCAACAAAGAAATCATCATTAAACCTGCTGACAAGGGAGGTGCAATAGTCATGATGAATACGTCAGACTACATGAAGGAAGCAAACAGGCAACTTATGGACACACGCTACTATAGAAAATTGGAGTCGGATCCTACACAGGACTATTACAAGGAACTAAACAAGTTGGTTTCTTGTCTGCCTGACCAGTCCATAAGAGCTGGCGATGACCTGATACCAGAGACTCCAAGAATAGGGACATTCTACATGCTTCCCAAAATCCACAAATCTGGAAATCCAGGAAGACCAATTATTTCATGTGTGGGCACCCTCACTGAGCAGGTATCTGGATGGGTAGAGGGTATTCTTAAACCACTGGTGAAGGATACATCCAGCTACATTCAGGACACAACTGACCTATTGAATAAACTAGCAGCAATAGGTCCTCTACCAGAAGGAACCATCCTAGCCACCATGGATGTGGAATCTTTGTACTCTAATATCCCACACCAAGATGGTTTAAATGCCTGCAAATTCTTCATGGAAAACACAGGGACTGATGCCGATGCTGTGGTGAAACTTATAAAATTCATCCTCACCCACAATTACTTTGAATTTGACAACAGGATCTATCTACAGGAGACTGGCACAGCTATGGGAAGTAAAATGGCTCCACAGTATGCAAATCTTTTCATGGCAAAGCTTGAAAGCGACTTTTTGTCCTCATGCCCCATCAGGCCCCTGGCCTACTACCGCTTCATTGATGATATTTTAATCATCTGGACGGAGTCTGAGCAACAGCTAAAGACATTCCACGAACAGTTTAATCAATTTCATCCCACCATCAATTTAACACTCAACTACTCCAGTACCGAGATTAATTTTTTGGACACCATCATTAAGCTAAAAAACAATGAAATAGAGACCTCCCTGTATCAGAAGCCAATCGACCGTCCAACATACCTTAAATGGGACAGTTTCCATCCAAAACACATAAAGAACTCTATTATCTATAGCCAAGCCATCAGATACAATCGTATATGTTCCAACCCCATGGATAGAGACAAACACCTTGGTCGCCTCAAAAAGACCTTTTTGAATCAGGGTTACCATCCAAGAACAATTGAAAACCAAATTACAAGAGCCACCAGATTGTCAAGGAATCACCTGCTACATTACAAAGCTAAAGAAGAAAATAACCGAGTGCCTCTAGTAGTCACCTACAACCCAAATCTGGAGGTGCTAAGGGGAGCTGCACGGAAATTACAACCTTTACTACAAAAGATGCCCGATTGAAATCCATTTTTCCAGACCCCCCACTGCTGTGTTTTAGGCAGCCCCCAAATTTAAGAAGCATCATTGTCAGAAGCTCCCTGTCCTCTCCAACAGCTGCAGGAACCTTTCCTTGCAACCAGAAAAAATGTAAAACCTGTCCATTTATAATGACCACGGACAAGATAAAGATCCCCAACTCACATCAGGACTACAAGATCGCAGGTACTTTCAGCTGCATTACATCTAATATGGTGTACTTAATTATTTGTACTAAATGTCCAACTGGGGGTCTGTATGTGGGGGAGACAGGGCAAAAGCTTAGAACAAGGATGAATGCTCATCGTCACACAATAAGAGAAAAAAGAATGGATCTACCTGTGGCAAAACATTTCTGCATCCCTGATCACAGCAGCGTGGATATGAAATTACTGGTATTGAAAGGTAACTTCAATTCTCAGAGAGAGAGACGAGTTTGGGAGTACAAATTTATGACGAACTTTGATACTCTCACTGCTGGAATGAATGTGTCGCATGGATTTATGTCTTTTTACATCAATTAAGGAATTTCCTTTTAAAACCGTGTGGGGGCATCACAACACAGAACTAGACCCCAATCAGAGGACCATAAAACATCCGGACTCCTTATCTATGAACTGGTCCAATGTTTATATTTATGTTTCTCCCTCTCCCATATTGATAGTTCTGCTTCACGTCACTTGTCTTATCTATTGCATTTTTTCTAGGCTGTATTGTGCATAAATATGTGACTTCAGATTTTGTATTAGTCTAGCCTGATGAAGAGACCTGAGTAGTCTCGAAAGCTTGCAATGTGTTACCATCTTTTCAGTTAGCCATTAAAAGGTATCAACTACTGAGGACTCTCAATCCTGAATATTTTTCTATCTACTGGCTAACACGGTACAAAGATATACATCTTTCCTGTACTAATTAAACATTAATTTTCAAAAAGAATGCTTTTAAAATTAGAAGACCCTTTGCCTGTTTTCTCTGGATGAGTGGCATCTTATACGGGGATAAGATGCTCATGGTTAAGGTTCATTATCATGGAAACTTTTCAGTACTATTAGAAGGAACTTGTCTAACAAATACCTCCACGCTTCAGTTTCTCAATTTCATGTGTCCAACCACTTTACTAAACATTTTCTATATCCTTTTAGGTACATGTACAATGAATGGCTCCACTGACCATAAAGCTAAGCGGAGGGGATCAATTTGGATCCATGTGACCTTTAATAGTACAAGGTCTCCTTCATACTGCCGTAATAGTTGTAATGGACATATTGAGCTTGTGATAACAATGTATTTTTCCTTAATTCCATACAAAGGCACATTATTATTTTTCATTTTCACAGATTCTGTATGAGACCACAAGAAAAATCTTTGCTGGTTTGGTTCATTGCCAGCTGTGTCACCGAGGTTTTATCTCCAAGATGCCATGCTTTAGGGGAGAATTCAGTAGTGACATGACACAGTACATTTGGGCAACACAAATGGTTTTGGACTGTGTGCAGCCTTACAGGGTCCTAGCAGGGGACAACGCTATGTGATTGGCCCAATCTGTGCAAATGGTATAACAGGCTAATTTAAAGGGATTGCCCAGTGAAAACAAGTTATCGCCTATCTGGGGGATGGGTAATAGCTTGCTGATCAGTGAGCATGTGGCCACTGGACCCCTTAGACCTATAGAAAACATTCACTCTCTACGGGGCTGCTGAGCGCTGGACCCGGCGTTTTCCAGCAGCTTCATAGAGAGTGAATGGAGCCTAGGTCAGGCACCCGATCTACCATTCTATTTTGTAACAAGGGAAAGAATACTCTGTCAATGGATACAAATTCCCATCGATGAGCAAGTTACCTATCCCACAGAAAACTGATAACTTGTTTACACTGGACACCCCCTTTATAAGCTTTGATACTACAATACTTCTTAGGATAGGTAATAACTTGCTGATCCATGAATGTCCAACTGCTGGGACCTGAATCGATTGGCTGAGTAGGGTTTGATCAGAGTGTCACCTTGGTGCGATCCGATTCGCTTGCATGAGAATTGTATTACAGGTGTGGAGAAAGCAGAGAACTTAATTTCTCCATTTTTATCATTCTCTTTGTCCGCAGTAATCAGACTGCACTCTCATGACATCCAAGGGCTGTCTGATGTTTCACACTCACCCATAGACTTGTACGGGTGCGTGCGATCCGATTATCGGATGCACTCAAAACATGCTGCGATTTTTTTCTCAGGGCAATTCAGCATGAAAAAATATCAGATCTGCACTGCCCCATAGTATAACATTGGACCAAGTGCTATCCAGTAAAACATCTCATACACAGAATATAATGTAGCCCTCCATAGAATATAGTGCAGCCCCCCTCATATAGTATAATGCAGCCCCCCATAGAATATAATGCAGCCCCTTATATAGTATAATGTAGCCCCTCCATAGAATACAATGTAGCCCTTCTCATATAGTATAATGCAGTCCCAATAGAATATAATGTAGCCCCCTCAAGTATAATAAAGCCTCCATACAATATAATCTAGCCCTCCATAGAATATAATGCAGCCCCCAATAAAATACAATGTAGCCTCCTCATATAGTATAATGTAGCCCCCTCAGAGTATGATGCAATCACCCCCCATAGAACAATCAATATAATACAACCCCCATAGAATATAATATAGCCCCAAGTAGAATATAATACAGCCCACCTCCCCATAGAATATAATGTAGCCCCCCATATTATATAACACAGCCTCCCCCATAGAATATAATGTATAATGTACCCCCCATGGTATATGGCACAGCCACATAGTATATAGCACAGCCACATGGTATATAGCACAGCACCACATGGTATATAGCACAGCACCACATGGTATATAGCACAGCACCACATGGTATATAGCACAGCACCACATGGTATATAGCACAGACACATGGTATACAGCACAGCCCCACATGGTATACACTGCATGCAGAATTATTAGGCAAGTTGTATTTGAGAGGATTATTTTCATTATTGAAAAACTATGTTCTCAATCAACCCAAAAGACTCAAATATCAAAGCTTAATATTTTTGTAAGTTGGACAGGGTTTTTTTTTGATTTGGCTATCTTAGGAGGATATCTGTTTTTTTCAGGTAACTATTACTGTGCAAAATAATTAGGCAACAATAAAAACCAAATATATACCCATCTCACTTATTTATTTTCACCAGGTAAACCAATATAACACAAAATTTAGAAATAAACATTTCTGACATTCAAAAACAAAAAAAAAATCAGTGACCAATATAGCCACCTTTCTTTACGATGACACTCAAAAGCCTTTCATCCATAGATTCTGTCAGTTGCTTGATCTGTTTACGATCAACATTGCGCACAGCAGCCACCACAGCCTCTCAGACAATGTTCCGAGAGGTGTACTGTTTACCCTCCTTGTAGATCGCACATTTTATGAGGGACCACTGGTTCTCCATGGGGTTCAGATCAGATGAACAAGGGGGCCATGTTATTATTTTTTCTTCTTTTAGACCTTTACTGGCCAGCCACGCTGTGGAGTATTTGGATGCATGTGATGGAGCATTGTCCTGCATGAAAATCATGTTTTTCTTGAACGATACCGATTTCTTCCTGTACCACTGCTTGAAGAAGGTGTCTTCCAGAAACTGGCAGTAGGTCTGGGAGTTGAGCTTCACTCCATCCTCAACCCGAAAAGGTCCCACAAGTTCATCTTTGATGATACCAGCCCATACCAGTACCCCACCTCCACCTTGCTGGCGTCTGAGTCGGAGTGGAGCTCTCTGCCCTTTACTGATCCAGCCTCGGGCCCATCCATCTGGCCCATCAAGATTCCCTCTCATTTCATCAGTCCATAAAACCTTACAAAAATCAGTCTTAAGATATTTCTTGGCCCAGTCTTGATGTTTTATCTTATGTTTCTTGTTCAAAGGTGGTCATTTTTCAGCCTTCCTTACCTTGGTCATGTCCCTGAGTATGGCACACCTTGTGCTTTTTGATACTCCAGTAACGTTACAGCTCTTAAATATGGCAAAACTGGTGGCAAATGGCATCTTGGCAGCTTGACGCTTGATTTTCTTCAATTTGTGGGCAGTTATTTTGCGCCTTTTTTTATCAACACACTTCTTGCGACCCTGTTGGCTATTTGCCATGAAACGCAAAAGTTTGGCAATTTCAAGACTGCTGCATCCCTCTGCAAGACATCTCACAAATTTTGACTTTTCAGAGCCTGTCAATTCTTTCTTCAGACCCATTTTGCCAAAGGAAAGGAAGTTGCCTAATAATTAGCACACCTTATATAGGGTGTTGATGTCATTATACCACACCCCTCCTCATTACAGAGATGCAAATCACCTGATTTACATAATTGGCAGTTGGCTTTCAAGCCTATACAGCTTGCAGTAGGACAACATGTATAAAAAGGATGATGTGATCAAAATACTCATTTGCCTAATAATTCTCCACACAGTGTATAGCACAGCCCCACATGGTATACAGCACAGCCCCACATGGTATACAGCACAGCACCACATGGTATACAGCACACCACATGGTATACAGCATATCCCCACATGGTATACAGCATAGCCCCACATGGTATACAGCACAGCCCCACATGGTATACAGCACAGCCCCACATGGTATACAGCACAGCCCCACATGGTATACAGCACAGCCCCACATGGTATACAGCACAGCACCACATGGTATATAGCACAGCCCCACCTGGTATATAGCACAGCACCACATGGTATATAGCACAGCACCACATAGCATATAACACCCCCCCTCGAGAATGGCCCCATATTCCAGTACTCACTGTTACATTAAGAAAAAAAACATAATCCTCACTTTTCCTTGTGCCCGCGATACTCCCGGCTCCTGTCTCAGCGGCTGCACTGCTGACACACAGTGAGTGCGCGATTACGTCATCGCACATCCGCCGTATCAGAGGCTTGATGGGAGAGGGAGCGGCAGCTGACGCTCTGTCCTCCATCATTGCTTTGAACTGTACCAGCGTCTATGATGCCGGTATAGTTCAATGTGGTAGCGGGGGGAGTTGGCGCTGGTGGCAGACGGGCCCCCCTGCCTCACAGGCCCCATAGCGGCTTTGTGATGTGCCACTAGCTGGGGGCCCCTGGGGGAACGGGGCCCCTAGGAAGCTGCCTGGTCTGCCTGCCGCCAACGCTGGCCCTGTAGATAGGTCGTGTAGGAGAGATACGCGAGATGGAGGAAAGATGATGAGTTCGGTTTTGTCTACAGTGATGCTTAGGAAGCGAGAGGTAAAGGAGGATATGGCTGACACTCCGGGATTCTGGACAGCAGAGATGTGACATCTGGGCCCGAGAGGTAGATCTGAGTGTCGTCCGCATACAGGTGGTACTGGAAGCCATGGGACTTTATGAGTTGCCCTAGGCCAAGGGTATAGATGAAAAAAATTAGGGGCCCCAGGACAGAGCCTTGAGGGACTCCAACAGATAGAGGGCGGGATGAGGAGATAGTGTGGGAGTGGGAAACGCTAAATGTGCGGTTGGAAAGGTATGAAGCAATCCAGGACAAGGCAAGGTCTTTGATGCCAAGGGAAGAAAGAATCTGTAGCAGTAGGCAGTGGTTGACTGTGTCGAAGGCAGAGGACAGGTCGAGAAGAAGGAGAACTGTCTGTTAGCTTTGACTGTGAGTCATTAGTAATTTTGGTCAGCGTAGTTTCGGTGGAGTGGTGGGGGAGGAAGCCAGATTGGAGGTTGTCAAGGAGAGAGTTAGATGAGAGGTGGGAGGAAAGTTGAGCATGGACATGCTGCTCAAGGAGTTTGGAAGCAAACGGAAGCAATGATACGGGTCGATAACTGGGCATAACAGTTGGGTCAAAGTTAGTTTTTTTTAGGATGGGTGTGATGGTGGCATGTTTGAAGGCAGAGGGGAAGGTACTAGAAGATAGCGATAGGTTGATGAGATGGGTTAGGGCTGGAATGAGCGTGTTAGTGAGGTAGGGGAGCAGGTGGGGAGGGATGGGGTCAAGTGCACAGGTGGTGAGGTATAATTTGGAAAGGAGGTGAGTAAGTTCTCCTTCAGTGATGTTGGAGAGGGAGGTTATTAGGGTAGGGCAGAGGTCAGGTATATGGAGTGGTTGGGGTGGTGGAACAGTAAAGGTTTGCCTTGTTTGGTCGATCTTATTTTTGAAGTAGGTGGCAAAGTCCTCAGCAGAGATGAGGGGAGTTGGAGGTGGCAGTGGTGGGCAGAGGAGAGAGTTAAATGTGCTGAACAGTTGTTTTGGGTTGTAGGATAATGAAGATACAAGGTTTGTGAAATAGGTCTGTTTAGCAGAGGTGAGGGCTAATTTGAAGGCAAGTGTAGCTTGTTTGAAAGCAGTGACGTCATCTGGCAGGTGTGTTTTCTTCCAACGCCGCTCCACGACCCTGGATGCTTGTCGACATTTTTTTCGTGAGATTGTTGTGCTAGGGATGCCAATTGATTTGTCGCACTTTGCCATGCATGAGAGGGGCGACTGAGTCTATGGCTGATGTGAGGGTGGCGTTATAGAAAGCGATGGTGCTGTCCGTGTCGTGGAGTGAAAATATGGAGGACAGAGGTAGAAGAGAGTCTGAGAATGTCTAGGTGTTCTAGTCTAAATGTCTAAACTGTTCAATTTGTTAACCCTTGCTATGTCTGTCACTGCATTCCTCTACCTGCTTTCAGGTGCTCTGTTGGGGATAACATTTCCCATTCTGCAGATCGGTACAGGTCCCAGCGGTCAGATACTTACCAATCAGCAAGTTATCGCCTATCCACAGGAAAGGCAATAATATATTTTCCCTGGACAGCCCCCTTATAAGCTATAATGTTACTGTGCTTACACATCACTAATAGTCATGTTGCTGCTGGTTTGGAGTACAAATGTCATTGTGCATGAGGGCACCATGATTGCTGATACACTGACAGCACTATTAATGGGCACAAACTGATGGCACTCTTAATAACCATTTGGCAGGACCTTCTGATTGGACTTTTTACAAGCATATTCCAGTACTACAGTATAATAATATAATTTTTTACTGAAGTGGATCTTCTGGATACTGAATGTGAATGCTGTTCTTGGAGGTCAGAATGTCTCCATGGTTGACTACCATAGACCTGCACAGAGATTTTGACATCCATCCAGCCCAAGTCAGGTATACAAAGTAACTACCAATATTCCTAAAATAAAATCAATCAAATCTATAAAAATAGTACAATATTGTAAGAAAACTATTATTAAAGAGAAAATGATTTCTCAGATATGAGCTCACAGTGTCCAAGCCTGACATGTAAAATGTAGCACTGAGAGGGGATATGTGACATGGAAGAGAGGAAAGTGACATGTACATGAGGTAAAAGGCTATTTTTATCTATAAGTATTAAAAAGTAGGGACGTAATAGAGCATTAAACATGATCGTTTTCTTAATCACAAGGCTCCTCATCTTCTGACCAGCTGAGGTCATCATCCGAATCTCTCTCAATATCGACTGGAGGGGCTCCTGCAGGCTCCTGTGAATCTACATCATCTGTGACCTGCGGAGAAGCCACTGTGAGCTCCAGTCGGGCCCATGTCACGGGGTCAGATTTCTGAAGTGTGATCTCCACTTTAGTGGGCAGCATGTTCACAAAGCAATTTTCGGTGTTAATAACCTGGAAGAAATTTGAAAAAGTTTCATGTGCAAAACAGAAGCAGGAATATGTCGGCATGCCAGAAGAATGGAAATTCAATTTAAATAAAGAAGCGACGTGTTTGATTCATTGGTTTCTCTACAAATGTTAACTGTGGTTAGAAAAGTCATACTTACACCCCACAACTCTAACTGTTTATTGAATTCCTTCTTGCCTTCAAAAGTAATCTGAATGTCCAACTGCGAGGAGAGAGAAGGAGGTTTATTAATTTCCACTTTAAAGTGCTTTTAACACGAACATTGTCAATTTAAATCAATAGTTCTTGGACTAATAGTTTCCACAATTGAATATGCGAAAAATGGTTCCTGTGCTGAGATAATCGTATAAATGTTCTTCTACTGTGTAATGGCCGTGTCTGACTGCACAAAAACAAAATACGGTATACAGACAGGACAGCATGGGATCGGAGAGGATTCTTTCTGTGAGGTAAAGCTTTTGCTTTTTGTTTTTAAACATGTTTTATCTCACATAAAGAATCAACTGTGACTCCCGGCTGTCCTGTCTTTATACTCTTTTGCGTCCTCCCCTGGCCAGGAGCTGTGGTATGATCAGACCATGCTCTATATGGTCAGACACGGCCATTACCCAGTACACAGCAGGGGCACAGTTATAAGATTATAACTGGTTATTCAAAGATCTACTGATTAAAATGTTTTTTGTTTGTGAGAGAAGCACTTTAACCCCTTTACCCCAAGGGTGGTTTGCACATTAATGACTGGGCCAATTTTTACAATTCTGACCACTGTCCCTTTATGAGGTAATAACTCTGGAACGCTTCCATGGATCCCAGTGATTCTGTCATTATTTTCTTGTGACATATTGTACTTCAAGACAGTGGTAACATTTCTTTGATATGACTTGTGTTTATTTGTGAAAAAAATGGAAATTTGGTGAAAATTTTGACAATTTTGTAATTTTCCAACTTTGAATTTTCTTGCCCTTAAATAACAAAGATATGTCACGCAAAATACTTAATAGGTAACATTTCCCACATGTCTACTTTTCATCAGCACAATTTTGGAACCAACATTTTTTTGTTAGGAAGTTATAAGGATTAAAAGTTGACCAGCGATTCCTCATTTTTACAACACCATATTTTTTAGGGACCACATCACATTTGAAGTCACTTTGAGGGGTCTATATGATAGAAAATACCCAAAAGTGACACCATTCTAAAAACTGCACCCCTCAAGGTTCTCAAAACCACATTCAAGAAGTTTATTAACCCTTCAGGTGCTTCACAGGAATTTTTTGAATGTTAAAAAAATGAACATTTAATTTTTTTTCACAAAAAATTTACTTCAGATCCAATTTGTTTTATTTTACTAAGGGTAACATGAGAAATTGGAGCCCCAAAAGTTGCTGTACAATTTGTCCTGAGTACACGGATACCCCATATATGCAGATAAACAAAGGAGCGCCGTTTTACTTCTCAACGCTAGAATTGAGATCGGATGCCATGTCGCGTTTGGAGATCCCCTGATGTGCCTAAACAGTGTAAACCCCCGACAAATGACACCATTTTGGAAACTAGACCCCCTAAGGAACTTATCTAGATATGTGGTGAGCACTTTGAACCCCCAAGTGCTTTACAGAAGTTTATAATGTAGAGCCGTAAAAATAAAAAATCATTTTTTTTTTCACAAAAATTATCTTTTCACCCCCAAATTTTTATGTTCATAAGGGTAACAGGAGAAATTGGACCCCAAAACTTGTTGTGCAATTTGTCCTGAGTATGACGATCCCTCATATGTGGGGATAAACCACTGTTTGGGCGCATGGCAGAGCTCGGAAGGGAAGGAGCACCGTTTGAGATTTTCAACGCAGAATTGGCTGGAATTGAGATCTGATGCCATGTCATGTTTGAAGAGCCCCTGATGTGCCTAAACAGTGGAAACCCCCCAATTCTAACTCCAACCCTAACCCCAACACACCCCTAACCATAATCCCAAACCTAACCCTAATCCCAACCGTAATCGTAATCCTATCTTTAGCCCCAACCCTAACCCTAACTTTAGCCCCAACTCTAACCATAACTTTATCCCCAACCCTAACTGTAGCCCCAACCCTAACCCTAACGTTAGCCCCAAACCCAACCCTAACGGGAAAATGGAAATAAATAATTTTTTCTATTTTATTATTTTTCCATAAGTAAGGCTAAGGGGGTGATAAAGGGGGGTTTGATTTACTATTTATAGTGGGTTTTTATGTTTGGAAGCTGTCACACATAGAGATGAGCGACTTTGCCTTTTTTAGGATCGAGTCGGGTTTCATGAAACCCGACTTCCTCAAAAGTCGAGTCGAACGAAATCGGCCGACTATAGGGAAAAGTCGTGAAACAAGAAACCCAATGCAAGTCAATGGGGAGAAAAGTCGGCAGTGAGTAGAGGACTGTAAACACACCTGGCATGAATTTTAACCCTAGATGTGGCAAAATCTCTTTCTCTTCTCTCTCTCTCCCTCTCTCTCTCACTTCCACTCCCGCTACGCTTCTCTCATTGGCTGAAAAAAGTCACGTGCAAGCATTCGGCGAAACCCGACTTTGGCGCTTGGGTCGCCGACCGCATGGTCGACTGCACACTGTGGTCAGGTTTCGTTTCATGAAACCAGACTTTGGCGAAAGTCGGCGACTTTTGAATCTGACCGACCTGTTTTGCTCAACTCTAGTCACACACTAAAAGACGCTTTTTATTGCAAAAAGACCAAGGTTACTTACCGGTAGCCGGTTTTTCCGGAGCCCATGACAGCAAACATGAGAGAGGGGATCCACCCAGCAGGACAGGAACCCTACTAAAGATAAAAGGGCGGTACCTCTCCCTCGCTTCAGTTGGTTTACAGAGCATGAGAGGCCCCCTGGGTTAGTACACATGGTAAAAATATCACCACATTATATCTAACTAAAAAAAAACCACCCAAACTATAGTGCACACCAAAGAAGTGATAAGGGGGGAATATACAGGTGCCGTCATGGGCTCCGGAAAACCGGCTACCGGTAAGTAACCTTGGTGTTTTCCCGCCTCCCATGATGGCACACATGAGAGACTTTTGTAGAATAAGACACCTTAGGGAGGGACCACCGCTTGCAGCACCTTCTACCAAAGGTTAGGTCAGTAGAGGAAGATAGATCAAGTCGGTAGTGCTTATAAAAAGTCGAAGGTGAGGACCAAGTAGTGGCTTTACAAATTTGTTCAATTGATACCTCAGCTTTCTCTGCCCAGGAGGTAGCCACGGCTCTGGTGGAGTGAGCCTTGATGCCTTCTGGAACCGGAGCGCCACTTGCAGAGTAGGATAACATAATGGCCTCCATGATCCATCTGGCAATGGTACTCTTAGCTACCCCATGCCCTTTTCTACTACCCTGAAAGGCTACAAAAAGGGACTGATCTTTCCTCCACTGACTAGTTATTGATATATACTGTAATATGGCCCTCCTTACATCTAATGTATGGAACTTTTGCTCCCCAGGGTTTCTAGGATTATTACAGAAAGATGGCAAGGAGATTTCTTGAGTTCTATGAAACTTCTGGACTACCTTGGGGAGGTAGGCCGGGTCTGGTCTTAGAACCACTCGATCCTCCAAGATCTGCATATATGGAGGGCATATAGATAGAGCTTGCAGGTCACTCACTCTACGGGCCGATGTTAAGGCTACCAGTAACACAGGTTTAAGTGTGAGTAGTTTTGGCGACAGCTCTAATAATGGTTCAAAGGGATCCTTGGTTAAAGCCTCTAAGACTAGGTTGAGGTCCCAGCGTGGTATCTTTGGGATAATGACCGGCCTAGACCTGCCACAAGATTTTATGAACCGGGACACCCACCTATTGGCTGCTAGGTTGCAGTTATATAGGGCCCCCAGAGCTGAGACTTGGACATTGAGGGTGTTAGTGGCTAACCCAAGTTGCAGCCCCGACTGTAGGAATTCTAGAATAGGTCCCACTGGAGCTACATCCCCTAAAGGTTACCCCAGGAAGTCTAGGAACTTTTTCCATGTTCTACTGTAGATTTGGGATGTTATAGGTTTCCTACTTTTCAACAGGGTGGAGATTAACCCTGGAGAGAATCCCTGGCGACTCAGTAGCGCCCTCTCAAATTCCAGGCTGCTAGATGGAAGCCCTTCACCTGAGAGTGGACCGCTGGTCCCTGGGAAAGGAGTTTTGGAACCTCCGGTAGTATCCATGGATCTGTCACTGACATGAGTCTCAGAAGGGAGAACCAAGGCCTCCTCGGCCAAAATGGAGCTATAAGAATTATTCTCGCTCAATCCTCCCTGATTTTCCGGACCACTACCGGTATCATTGTTATCGGGGGAATGCATAGTCCAGGATAAACTTCCAGGGTATTTGTAGGGCATCTACTGCGAAGGGATTTTCTTTTGGATTTAGTGCACAGAACTTCCTGACCTTTCTGTTGCATGAGGTGGCAAACAGGTCTATTTCTGGTTTGCCCCAGGCTTGAACTATTTGTTGGAAGACTTGGGGGTTTAGGGACCATTCCTCCTGTCTTAGGTGCCTGCGACTCAGGAAGTCTGCCTGTGTATTTTCTACCCCCTTTATATGCAGTGCTGTGATGGATAACAGATGTTGTTCTGCTAATTGGACAAGTAGATCTGATATTTCCATGAGGCCCCGAGATCTCGTTCCTCCCTGGTGGTTGATGTAGGCTACCACTGCCTGATTGTCCGTCATGACTCTAGTGTGGCGGCCCTGAAGCAAGGGGAGAAAATGTTTCATGGCTTTCTCTACCGCACATAGTTCTTTTACGTTTGAACCATGATCTTTTTCTAGAGAGGACCAGGTTCCCTGTATTGAGTGGTATCTTAGGTATGCTCCCCATCCCGTGGCACTCGCATCCGTTGTGATGATGTCGTCGACTAGTTTTTGCCACGAAACACCGCCTGTTAGATGCTTTTCTACAGACCACCAGAGCAGGGAATCTCTTACAGCCACTGAGAGACATAGTTCGCCCTCTAAATGCCCTTTCAATTGTTTTTGTGCTAACAGAACCTCCCACTGTAGTTGTCTTAAGTGGTACTGTGCCCACGCTACCGCGGCTATGCATGATGTCAACGAGCATAAAAGGGACATTGCGTTCCTCAGTGTCATAGCTGCCCTTTGTATTGCTATGTGAGCTAGGCCCCTTATCTTGGTTACTTTGTTCTCTGGCAGGAGGCAGCATTGTCGCTCGGAGTACAGTATTAACCCTAGGAAGGATTGCACCTTTACTGGTGTTAATCTTGACTTGGGGATGTTTACTATCCATCCTAGTCCTACTAAGGTTGATATCACTTCCTTCACTTGGTGTGTGCAGTGGGTCTCCGACCTCCCTACGACAAGAAAGTCGTCAAGGTATGGGACGATCACTATGTCCCGGAAACGAAGAAAAGACATTACTTCGGCCATCACTTTGGTGAACACTCTGGGGGCTGTAGACAAGCCGAACGGAAGGGCTGTGTATTGGTAGTGTTTTACCTGACCTTGGACATAGAGCGCTACTCTCAAGTATTTTTTATACTCCCGATGAATTGGGATATGATAGTAGGCATCTTTTAAGTCTATCACTGCCATGAGGCAGTGCTGGAACAGGATATTTGTCGCCGTATTGATTGACTCCATTTTGAAGGAGCAATTGTCTACCCACTGATTGAGTCTCCTCAGGTTGACTATGGTTCTCCAAGAGCCGTCTGGTTTTTGTATTAAAACCCCCTTCCCTCTTCTTGCACTGGGACTTCTTGTAGGACTTGTTTTTGCACTAGTCCCAGGACTTCCGTCTCGAGAGCCAGCTGCTGCTCTTGGGCTCTCCTTCGGGGTGTCATTATAAAGGTATGCCTGGGCGGACGGTTGAATTTTATTTTTAAGCCATCCTTGATTATGTTTAGGACCCATGTACTGGGGGAGATATTTGCCCAGTTGGAAAAGAAGAGAGAAAGCCTTCCCCCTACCTCCAACCTGATGTCATTGGGGAGATTTTTTGGAGGACGTAGAGGGCCCTTTAAACATATAGCCCGATCCTCTCCTTTCTTTAACCCTCCGTCAGGCGCAATAGATCTGACAGGCACACAGTAATTAGTTTCACTTCTCTCTCCTTGCCCACTTATCAGAAAACCCCACCCCTCCTAGTTATCTCCTGACTAGTGTTGAGCATTCCGATACCGCAAGTATCGGGTATCGGCCGATACTTGCTGTATCGGAATTCCGATACCGACTTCCGATATTTTTTCAATATCGGAATTCGGCATCGGAATCGGAAGTTCAGTTGATTGACGGCCTGACGTCATCATGATGCGCGGTGTGTGCGCATCATGATGCGCCGTCATTTCGGGCCTTCCGGGGGTCTCTGCCGGCCTGCCGGGGGGCTGTGCCGGCCTGCCGGGGGGCTGTGTGGACTGCCCAGGGTCTCTGCCGGCCTGCCGGGGGGCTGTGCCGGCCTGCCGGGGGGCTGTGCACCCTGTGGGGGTCTGTACCGGCCTGCCGGGGGGCTGTGCCGGCCTGCCGGGGGGCTGTGCTGATGTCCGGGGGTCTGTGCAAGCATCGTCCGATGGGACTACAAGTCCCATCGGGCGATGCCTGCTACCATGACAGTGATTGACACATTAGCCAATGATGGGACAGTAGTAGTCCCATCATCCGGCTAATGTGTTAAATGTTAAAAAAAAAAAAAAAAAAAAAAAAAAAAAAAAATACTACATACATACTACATGCATGCTACATACATACTACATGCTACATACATACTACATATATACTACATACATACTACATACATGCTACATACATACTACATGCATGCTACATACATACTACATGCATGCTACATACATACTACATACATGCTACATACATACTGCATGCTACATACATACTACATACATACTACATACATACTACATGCATGCTACATGCATACTACATATATACTACATGCATGCTACATACATACTACATGCTACATACATACTACATGCTACATACATACTACATGCTACATACATACTACATATATACTACATACATGCTACATACATACTACATACATACTACATGCATGCTACATGCATGCTACATACATACTACATACATACTACATGCATGCTACATACATACTACATGCTACATACATACCACATACATACTACATACATGCTACATATATACTACATGCATGCTACATACATACTACATATATACTACATGCATGCTACATACATACTACATACATACCACATATATACTACATACATACAATACATACATAGACATACAGTACATATAACATAGAGTAACATACTTACCAATACTTGTCACATTGTTCCCCGAAGCCATTGTCTTTCCGGAATAAATATTAACATAACAAACCACAAAAATACTCACCCACGATCCGAAGCAGTCCACGAGTGTGTCCCACGACGATCTTGGGTAGAGAACGGCAGCATCAGATGATGCTGCCGTTCTCTACGGGCTGCAGGAATCCAATGACGGAAGGTAGGTATCCTTCCGCACTGTATTCCTCCGCCACTTAAAAAAAAAAAAGTCCCTAGTCTCACTTTATGCCATTGCTGCGTGGGAATTTCCCACACAGCAATGGCATAAAGTGAGACTAGGGACTTTTTTTTTTTTAAGTGGCGGAGGAATACAGTGCGGAAGGATACCTACCTTCCGTCATTGGATTCCTGCAGCCCGTAGAGAACGGCAGCATCATCTGATGCTGCCGTTCTCTACCCAAGATCGTCGTGGGACACACTCGTGGACTGCTTCGGATCGTGGGTGAGTATTTTTGTGGTTTGTTATGTTAATATTTATTCCGGAAAGACAATGGCTTCGGGGAACAATGTGACAAGTATTGGTAAGTATGTTACTCTATGTTATATGTACTGTATGTCTATGTATGTATTGTATGAATGTATTGTATGTATGTAGTATATATGTGGTATGTATGTAGCATGTAGTATGTATGTAGTATGCATGTAGCATGCAGTATGTATGTAGTATGTATGTAGTATATATGTAGTATGTATGTAGCATGTAGTATGTATGTAGCATGCATGTAGTATATATGTAGCATGCATGTGGTATGTATGTAGCATGTAGTATATATGTAGTATGTATGTAGCATGTAGTATGTATGTAGCATGCATGTAGTATATATGTGTTATGTATGTGGTATGTATGTAGCATGCATGTAGCATGCATGTAGTATGTATGTAGCATGCATGTAGTATATATGTGTTATGTATGTAGCATGTAGCATGCATGTAGCATGCATGTAGTATGTATGTAGTATATATGTGGTATGTATGTAGCATGCAGTATGTATGTAGCATGCATGTAGTATATATGTAGTATGTATGTTGCATGTAGTATGAATGTAGCATGTATGTAGTATGTAGTATGAATGTAGCATGTATGTAGTATGCATGTTGTATGTATGTAGCATGCATGTAGTATGTATGTAGTATATATGTGGTATGTATGTAGCATGCAGTATGTATGTAGCATGCATGTAGTATATATGTAGTATGTATGTTGCATGTAGTATGAATGTAGCATGTATGTAGTATGTAGTATGAATGTAGCATGTATGTAGCATGCATGTAGTATGTATGTAGCATGCATGTAGTATATATGTGTTATGTATGTAGCATGTAGCATGCATGTAGCATGCATGTAGTATGTATGTAGTATATATGTGGTATGTATGTAGCATGCAGTATGTATGTAGCATGCATGTAGTATATATGTAGTATGTATGTTGCATGTAGTATGAATGTAGCATGTCTGTAGTATGTAGTATGAATGTAGCATGTATGTAGTATGCATGTTGTATGTATGTAGCATGTAATTTTTTTTTTTTTTTTTTTACATTTAACACATTAGCCGGATGATGGGACTACTACTGTCCCATCATTGGCTAGTGTGTCAATCACTGTCATGGTAGCAGGCATCGCCCGATGGGACTTGTAGTCCCATCGGACGATGCTTGCACAGACCCCCGGAGCCTGCACAGACCACCGGCAGGCCGGCACAGCCCCCCGGCAGGCCGGCACAGCCCCCCGGCAGGCCGGCACAGCCCCCCGGAGCCTGCACAGCCCCCCGGCAGGCCGGCACAGCCCCCCGGCAGGCCGGCACAGCCCCCCGGAGCCTGCACAGACCACCGGCAGGCCGGCACAGACCACCGGAGCCTGCACAGACCCCCTGGCAGGCCGGCACAGCCCCCCGAAAGGCCCGTACAGACCCCAGAGAGGCTGTACAAGGGCAGGAAAGGGTTTTTCTTATTCCGATACCGGAAGTCCCATAGACTTGAATGGGACTTCCGGTATCGGAATCGGCGATACCGATACTTTTTTTAAAGATCGGCCGATACCATCCGATACGATACTTTGAAGTATCGGACGGTATCGCTCAACTCTACTCCTGACTCTACAGGCTCTGTGAAACCTGATATCACAGTGACTCAGCAGACCTTCTAGTGAGCAGATATCAACACTTTGGCTTCTCAGGCACATTGCGCCTGATTTCAACACAAATTGAAAGGTTAGTATTTTCTTTTTTTACTCATCACGATTGTGTATTTAGCTTGATTTATGAAGGATTAAAGCTAAGTTAGTGTACATAAGTACTGTTTTCTTAGACAAAAGGAGGGTGGCTTCTAAGGCACATTGCGCCCTAACACATACTCTTTCTCTCTTGCTTCAGATTTTCTGCTGCAATGGCCAGAAAACAGTATGATTCATCTAAACCCCTTCATTTAGAAGAAATGAAGATTTTTTTGTTAGAAGATGATGAGGAAGAACCAGCAGTAACTGAGGATTTAGAGGAATCTAGTGACATTTCATCTGAAGATGAGGTAGCAGAATGTAACACTGATTCTGGAACAGAGCAGGATGGTGATGACACTGATACAGAGGAAACAGACACAGATCTAGCTTATTATTTGGGCAAAGATAAAAATACAAAGGACGTCCCAAGGACGTTCCAGAACAAACACCGACTCTACCACCTTCTAAAAGACGCAGTTGTACTACCTGCTCATTTGTATCTGGTTTCAGAAGGTTTTCTAAATATGACTGCAAAATATGTAAAGAATCAATCTGCCTTTCCCATGCAACTTTCGTCTGCCAGCCTTGCTTTTCTAAGTGTACCTGTGCTGCTTCTGCTGCAATTGAAACCACTGAAGATGAGTAGAAAATAATTAAGTAACATCTAAGTGCAATATCCTTTAAGTTTTTTTCCATAATTTTATATTTAAGCAATAGTTAAGTAAAGATAACTGGAGCCTATTTGGCGGTACTACCGAAAAGTGGTACTTTTAGTTTTAATAAGTTTATGGTTAATAAATGTTTTTTTTTGCATCTGATTTGGTGTAATCTCTTTTAATACATTCCTATGAAGGTCACTGACTACTTCTATAGTCCTGAAATTGAAATATGTAGCTACTATAGGTGGTTTTCTGACCTGTGCTTGTCAGGCACATTGCACATGAACTGAGGAGAATCTATATTGCGCCTGACGGAGGGTTAAAGTCCCAATTTTTCTTATCTTCCATGGGACGCCCCCTGTTAAATCTTCTCCGAAAGGGCTGCTTTTTGGGTTCTCCCGGAAATCGGGGAAAGTCTTTCTTCCTATCCCCCGCATGTTCCAAAATTTCCTCTAGTTTTTTTCCGAAGAGGAATTGGCCATCACACGGAATGGAACATAATCTATGTTTCGATGGCAAATCTCCTGGGCACTCTTTAAGCCACAGGGCTCGTCTCGCCGCATTTGACAGGCTTGCTGTTCTGGCTGTCAATCTTGCGGAATCTGCAGAGGTATCCGCTAAGAAAGCCGCTGCTCCATGTACCAGTGTCAGATTAGACAGTATTTCGTCCCTAGGAACTCTATCCTTGATCTGGTCCTCTATTTGTTGTAGCCAGACCATGAGGGCACGAGCGGTACAAGTACCAGCTATCGCTGGTTTTAATCCACCTGCCGAAGCTTCCCAGATATGCTTCAGGAAACCGTCTGCTTTTTTATCAAGCAGGTCTTTCAGCACGCCAGAGTCCTCTAATGGTAAAGATACCTTTATTGAGAATTTGCCTACGGCACCGTCAATTTTTGGGACTTTATCCCAGGTCTCTAAATCCTTTTGCTCAAAAGGGTACCTCCTTTTTTATGTAGAAGGCAAGCCCCCTGACCTCTCAGGTTTTTCCATTCCCTGTCAATTAAGGCCTTTATCTTATCATTTACAGGGAAGATGCGTTTTTTCTTTTCCTCCAGTCCTCCAAACATCAAATCCTCCAATGATTTAGGAGTCTTTTCCTCCTTAAGGCCCATTGTAGCCCTGATAGCTTTGACTAGCTTTTCCACGTCCTCTGTTGGGAAACACGGACGGCCCCCTATATCGCTGTCCGAGGAGGATTCTGAGGACTGAGAAGAGGAATAGGAGGTTGAGGGAGGACAGGGATCTATCCTGACCTTTCTACACTAGCGAGGCCTCCGAATCAGAATCCCTTCTACGGCTTTTTTATCCTTCTTTTTAACCCCTTACCTACAATTGACGTAATATTCCGTCCATGTGACCATGGACCTAATTACCATGGACGGAATATTACGTCATCGCGATCAGCGGCGCCCACGTGGTGAGCGCCGCTGATCGCGGCCGAGTGTCAGCTAATTATCATAGCTGACACCCGGCACAATGTGTCAGGGGCGGTCACGGACCGCCCCCGACACGTTAACCCCTTGCACACCGCGATCAAACGCGATCGCGGTGTACCGGGGGTTAAAGGGAAGCATCGGCAGGGAGGGGGCTCCCTCCGTGCTTCCCTGAGCCCCCCACGGCAGCGCAATGTGCAGCGCTGCTGCGGGGGACTCCCTTCCTCCAGGCCCCCGAATCCAAGATGGCGACGGGGGCCTTCGGAGGCCTGAGGAAGCTGGCTTCCTCAGTGCCTGCAAAGCGCAGGCATGAGGAAGTCTGCAGCAGTGCCTGTGACAGATCGCTGATCTGTCACAGTGATCTGTGATGTGACAGATCAGCGATCTGTCACAGGACAGTGATGTCCCACCTGGGACAAGGTAATAAAGTAAAAAAAAAAAAAAAAAAGTGTTAAAAATAATTTAAAAAAAATCGCTAAATAAATTAGTTAAAAAAAAAAAAAATATTCCCCAATAAATCCATTTTTTGAAAATAAAAAAAAACAAAACAATAAAAGTACACATATTTGGTATCGCCGCGTCCGTAATGACCTGCCCTATAAAACTGTCCCATTAGTTAACCCCTTTAGCGAACCCCTTAAAAAATAAAAATAAAAAACGAAGCAAAAAATAATGATTTATTATCATACCACCGAACAAAAAGTGCAATAACGCGCGATCAAAAAGACGCATATAAATATCCATGGTACCGCTGAAAACGTCATCTTGTCCCGCAAAAAACGAGCCGCCACACAGCATCATCAGCGAAAAAATAAAAAAGTTATAGCTCACAGAATAAAGCGATACAAAAATAATTATTTTTTATATAAAATTGTTTTCATTGCAAAAAACCGACAAAACATAAAAAAACGACCTAAATGAGGTATCGCTGTAACCGTACTGACCCGAAGAATAAAAACACGTTATCAATTTTACCGCACGCGGAACGGTGTAAACGCACCCCCCAAAAGAAATTCATGAAAAGCTGGTTTTTGTTCATTCTGCATCCCAAAAATCGGAATAAAAAGCGATCAAAAAATGTCACGTGCCCGAAAATGGTACCAATAAAAACGTCAACTCGTCCCGCAAAAAATAAGACCTCACATGACTCGGTGGGTCAAAATATGGAAAAATTATAGCTCACAATATGTGGTGATGCAAAAACTATTTTTACAATAAAAAGCGTCTTTTAGCGTGCGACAGCCGCCAAACATAAAAACCGCCATAAATCGTAAATCAAACCCCCCGTTATCACCCCCTTAGTTAGAGAAAAATAATAAAACTAAAAGAAAATGTATTTATTTCCATTTTCCCGCTAGGGTTAGGGTTAGGGTAGGGTTAGGGCTAGGGTTAGGGTTAGGGCTAGGGTTAGGGCTAGGGTTAGGGCTAGGGTTAGGGTTAGGGCTAGGGTTAGGGGTGTGTTGAGGTTAGGGTTGGAGTTATAATTGGGGGTTTCCACTGTTTGGGCACATCAGGTGCTCTCCAAAGGCAACATGGCGTCTGATCTCAATTCCAGCCAATTCTGCGTTGAAAAAGTCAAATGGTGCTCCTTCCCTTCCAAGCTCTGCCATGTGCCCAAACAGTGTTTTACCCCCACATGTAGGGTATCAGCCTACTCAGGACAAATTACAAAACAACTTTTGGGGTCCAATTTCTCCTGTTACCCTTAGGAAAATAAAAAATTGGGGGCAAAAATATAATTTTGCGGAAAAAAATGTTTTTTTTATTTTCACGCCCAGGCGTTATAAACTTCTGTGAAGCACTTGGGGGTTCAAAGTGCTCTCCACACATCTAGATAAGCTCCGTGGGGGGTCTAGTTTCCAAAATGGGGTCACTTGTGGGGAGTTTCAATAGTTTAGGTACATCAGGGGCTCTCCAAACGCACATGACACCCGCATACCAATCCATCAAAGTCTGCATTCCAAAACGTCACTACTTCCCTTCCGAGCCCCGACGTGTGCCCATACAGTAGTTTTCTCCCACATATGAGATATCAGCGTACTCAGGACAAATTGGACAACAACTTTTGGGGTCCAATTTCTCCTGTTACCCTTGGGAAAATAAAAAAAATGGGGACTAAAAGATGATGTTTGTTGAAAAAATACGATATTTTTATTTTCACGCCCGGTCGTTATAAACTTCTGTGAAGCACTGGGGGGTTCAAAGTGCTCACCACACATCTAGATAAGTTCATTAGGGGGTCTAGTTTCCAAAATGGGGTCACTTGTGGGGGGTTTCCACTGTTTAGGTACATCAGGGGCTCTCCAAACGCAACATGACACCCGCAGACCATTCCATCAAAGTCTGCATTCCAAAACGTCAGTACTTCCCTTCCGAGCCCCGACGTGTGCCCATACAGTAGTTTTCTCCCACATATGAGGTATCAGCGTACTCAGGACAAATTGGACAACAACTTTTGGGGTCCAATTTCTCCTGTTACCCTTGGGAAAATAAAAAAATGGTGACTAAAAGATCATGTTTGTGGAAAAAATACGATTTTTTTATTTTCACGCCCGGTCGTTATAAACTTCTGTGAAGCACTGGGGGGTTCAAAGTGCTCACCACACATCTAGATAAGTTCATTAGGGGGTCTAGTTTCCAAAATGGTGTCATTTGTGGGGGGTTTCTACTGTTTTGGTACATCAGGGGCTTTCCTAATGCGACATGGTGTCCGATCTCAATTCCAGCCAAAAACGTCAAATGGCGCTGCTTCCCTTCCGAGCTCTGCCATACGCCCAAATAGTGGTTTACACCCACATGTGGGGTATCAGCGTACTCAGGATAAATTGCACAATATCTTTTAGGGTCCTGTTACTTTTGGAAAAATAAGAATTGAGGGTGAAAAGATCATTTTTGTGGAAAAAATATGATTTTTTAATTGTACTGCTGTACGTTATAAACTTCTGTGAAGCCCTTGGGGGTTCAAAGTTCTCACCACACATCTAGATAAGTTCCTTGGGGGGTCTAGATTCCAAAATGGTGTCATTTGTGGGGGGTTTCCACTGTTTTGGTACATCAGGGGTTTTCCAATCGCGACATGGTGTCCGATCTCAATTCTAGCCAAAAACGTCAAATGGCGCTGCTTCCCTTCCGAGCTCTGCTATGCGCCCAAATAGTCATTTACACCCACATATGGGGTATCAGCGTACTCAGGACAAATTGCACAATAACTTTTAGGGTCCTGTTACCCTTGGAAAAATAAAAATTGTGGGTGAAAAGATCATTTTTGTGGAAAAAATATGATTTTTTAATTGTACCGCTGTACGTTATAAACTTCTGTGAAGCCCTTGTGGGTTCAAAGTTCTCACCACATATCTAGATAAGTTCCTTGGGGGGTCTAGTTTCCAAAATGGGGTCACTTGGGGGGGTTTCCACTGTTTAGGTACATCAGGGGCTCGCCAAACGTGACATGGCGTCCGATCTGAATTCCAGCCAATTTTGCATTGAAAAAGTCAAACGGCGCTCCTTCCATTCTGAGCTCTGCCATGCGCCGAAACAGTGGTTCCCCCCCACATATCAGGTATCAGCGTAGTCAGGACAAATTGCACAATAACTTTTGCAGTCCAATTTCTCCTGTTACCCTTGGTAAAATAAAGAAAATTGAACCTGAAGTATTTTTTTTGTGAAAAAAAGTTAAATGTTCATTTTTTTTTTAATATTCAAAAAATTCCTGTGACGCACCTAAAGGGTTAATAAACTTCTTGAATGTGGTTTTAAGCACCTTGAGGGGTGCAGTTTTTAGAATGGTGTCACTTTTGGGTATTTTCTATCATATAGACCCCTCAAAGTGGCTTCAAATGTGAAGTGGTCCCTAAAAATAAAATGGTGTTGCAAAAATGAGAAATCGCTGGTCAATTTTTAACCCTTATAACTTCCTAGCAAAAAAAAATTTTGGTTGCAAAATTGTGCTGATGTAAAGTAAACATGTGGGAAATGTTATGTATTAAGTTTTTTGTGTGCCGTATCGCTGTGATTTAAGGGCATAAAAATTCAAAGTTGGAAAATTGCAAAATTTTCAAAATTTTCGCCAAATTTCCGTTTTTTTCACAAATAAACGCAAGTTATTTGAATGCAATTTTACCACTAACATGAAGTACAATATGTCACGAGAAAACAATGTCAGAATCACCAGGATCCATGAAAGCGTTCCAGAGTTATGACCTCATAAAGGTACAGTGGTCAGAATTGTAAAAATTGGCCCGGTAGTTAACGTGCAAACCACCCTTGGTAGTGAAGGGGTTAAGGGCTGCCTTAAGGGAGCCTTTTACCTCCTGTTGTATTAACGCCTTAAGGCTAGTCACCAAATCAGGGGTTTCATCCTGTATGGTTTTGTTTATACAGTCAGCACAGAGGTCTTTCTGCCACTGATCTGCCAGCGGGTGTTTGCATAGGGCGCACTCTCTATTCTTTGTTTGGCCGCTAGACTTCCTCGACCCCTAGTGATCAAACAGAAAAAATGGAACCCTGTTACCATAAGGGTGACATTCACGTAGATCACTCACCACTGCTGTCACTCAGTGGTACTGATCTCGGAGGCTCCTCAGATGCGCTTGTGACGTTTCTTCTGGACATCTCAGGGTCATGATGGTCGCGTTTACGACTGCCGCTCCCACTTGAGCGGCTGCTCTTGGTATGCTGGCGGCTTGGCCTGGCATCTGGCAAGAGCTCTTGCTGCTGACGCAGCTGCTCATCCTGCCCCACTTCCATTGTGAAGCTTTGGGCATGAGTGCGTCTTCTGTGGTAATTCCCCTTATAAGGGGGATCCACTGCACTCTCTGCCTCCTCCGGTTACCCCCACAGCCCCTCCCCCTGCCATTTTCTCCCGGGATCTTCCTTTACCGGCTGGCGTTTTCCTGATGGGTGCCGCCATCTTGGATTTCGGTGCCGCCTCCCGAAGTTACGCGGGCACGCCCCTTCCCAGCATACCCTGCGTGCGACGTCAGAGGGGCGCGACCCGGAAGCGGCCGCCCCTGTATTCATGGCAGAGGGGGGAGGGCGGCGATGCAGCGCCCCAGGACACCGGGCCGTGCTGCTCCTACGCCCGCTCGGACACCGAGTCCCCGGGGGACCTGCGGACGGTGCTTCCCCCTCTCGATGCACAGCGCCCAGGACCCCGCCTGTTCTTCCACGCCGGCACGGGAGAGGGGCAGGTACGTGTTACCGCTGTCTTCAGCACACGGGTCCCTGTCAGGACAGGAAACCCAACTGAAGAGAGGGAGAGGTACTGCCCTTTTATCTTCAGTAGGGTTCCTGTCCTGGCTGGGCAGATCCCCTCTCTCATGTGTGTCGTCATGGGAGACGGGAAAAATAGTTTTTGCATCACCACATTTTGAGAGCTATAATTTTTCCATATTTGGCTCACAGAGTCATGTGAGGTCTTGTTTTTTGCGGGACGAGTTGACGTATTTATTGGTACCATTTTCAGGCACATGACTTTTATCACTCTTTATTCCGATTTTTGTGAGGCAGAATGAACAAAAAACAGCAATTCATGAATTTCTTTTTTTTTTTTTGAAGGGGGGGCAATTTATACAGTTCCTTGTGTGGTAAAATTGATAAAGCCGTTTTATTCTTCGGGTCAGTATGATGACAGCAATACCTCATTTATACCATTTTTTTATGTTTTAGAGGATTTATACAATAAAAACTTTTATATGAAAAATAATTATTTTTGCATCGCTTTATTCTAAGAGCTATAACTTTTTTAGTTTTCCGTTGATGGAGCTATATCGTGGCTTGTTTTAGCAGGACAAGATGACGTTTTCAACGGTACCACGTTAATTTATATCCATCTTTTTGATCGCGTGTTATTTCACTCTTGTTCAGCAGTATGATAAAGCATTTTTATTTGCCTTGTTTTTTTAAAATTTTTAATGGTGTTCACTAAAGGGGTTAACTAGTGGGACAGTTTTATAGGTCGGTCATTACAGACGCGGCAATACCAAATATGTTTACTTTTATTGTTTAGATTTTTTTTAATTCAAATGTTTATTTATTGATGGAATAAAAATTGATTATTTTTTTAAATATTTTTACAATTATTAAAAATTTTTTTTTATTTAATTCTTACTTTTACACTTTGTCCCACTATGGGACACTCATTTTGTATAGGCTGATCGCTTATATAGCATGCACACTGACCTCAGAGACTTCCTGACATGCACTGCGCATGACTGGAAGTCTCTCAGCTCTGGTAAACCAGATGTCATCATGAAGACGTCGGGTTACCATGGAAGGGAATAGGACCCTGCGTCATGCACCGGAGTCTCCAATCCAAAGGCACAGGGGCTGTCAGCCTCTCTGCCGGCTCCGGGACACTGCGATCATGTTTCATCGCAGTGTTCCAGGGGATAAAGTGCCAGGAGCGGTCCGTGACCACTCCTGGCACTTAGTGCCAGATGTCAGCTGTGAGAATCAGCTGACACCCGGCCGCGATCAGCCACACTCCCCCTGAGAGCGCGGCTGATCGCACATGACGTGCTATCCCGTCCATGGGCAGTAAGTCCCAGGGCATATGGAGGGGATAGTACATCTGATGTCAGAAAGGGGTTAACAGCTTCACTACACCCGCCATATACTGTATATACAATGCATGTCTGAAGCTGGTGTATGGCCTGTAGGTGATGGCTGAGTATGAGTCAGAACCTGCCGCTAACAATCGCTCTGCCCGCGATTGTTAATTTGTTAAATGCAGCTGTCAATCTCTGCCAGCAGCATTTAACATGCGCTGACAAGCTCACGCGTCATTACCTCAGGCCATCAGCGCACCCGCATGGGGTGTCCTGACAGCCGGGGGTCAGCTGATGACTGCCTTGTTGGTAATTGTGGCATCGCTGCATAAAGCACAAGCGAGAGAATGATCGCATCTTTAAGTCCTCTAAGGGGCTAACAAGGATAGGAAAAGAACAAAAAAAAAGTTTTACAAAATATGGAAAAAAAATAAAAATTAAAATTATCCCCATTTCATTCCCTTGAAAATATACTGTAGATATTAAAAAGTACACATAGGTAGTATCATCATGTTCAGAAAAGTCTTCTCTCTCCACTCCTTGTCCATAATCTCCACCCCACAAACTTGCACACGCTCGCAGAAATCTTAAACACCTCGATCTACACTCACTGTCTGAATCCCTTCTCCCTCTTACAAACTTAAGTTCCCTACACAATGCGGCTGCCGCTGCCGCTCTAACACCACAATAGCTGTAGCTTTGGAATCAGTTGCCTCTCTCACACATATACTGCCCTGGCACACCAGCCTGACCAAAGAACTGAGGCGAGCTTCCTGGGTTGCTGAGTGGAGATGAAAAAGATCCCACTCCAATGAGGACTTCATCGAATTCCAACAATCCCTCACCACTTTCAAGGCCACACTCACAACAGCTAAACAAACCTACTTCTCATTTCTCATATCCTCCCTGTCTCACAACCCTAAATAGCTATTCAACACCTTCAATTCTCTCCTTCGTCCCCCAGCACCTCCTCCCTCTCCAGTCATCTCAGCTGAAGACTTTGCCTCATTTTTCAAGCAGGTGGTTGATAACATCAGAAACAGTTTTGGTCAACAACCCCCAGAGCCCTTCCCCCTAAGTGCCCAGCCCTCCTCCTCCAAAACCAACTTCTGCACCTTTACAGAAGATCGACTCTCCACTCTACTCTCAAGATCACATCTCACCACCTGTGCACTTGACCCGATCCTATCCCACTTCATCCCAAACCTCACCACAGTCTTCATTGCAACCCTAACCCATCTCTTCAACCTATCACTAACAACTGGTGTTTTCCCCTCAAGCTTTAAACATGCCTTAGTCACACCGATCCTCAGAAAGCCATCTCTTGACCCATCCTCTATATCTAGCTATCACTGGAACAACACATCCATCTTGAACTGTCCTCCCACCTCTCTTCTTGCTCCCTTTTCGACCGCTTACAATCTGGTCACACCATTCCACTGAAACTGCCCTAACTAAGGTCACCCGTCCTCGGCCTTTGACACAGTGGACCACTCCCTATTACTACAGACCATCCCATCTTTTGGAATCACAGACTTGGCCCTATCTTGGATCGTATCATACCTAACAGACCGGACATTCAGCGTCTCCCACTTACACACCACCTCCTCACCGTGCCCCCTATCTGTCGGAGTCCCGCAAGGTTCAGTCCTAGGGCCCCTGCTCTTTTCCATTTACACCTTCGGACTCGGACAGCTCATAGAATCTCATGGCTTTCAGTATCACCTCTATGCTGATGACACACAGATCTACATCTCTGGACCAGATATCAACTCCCTACTAACCAGAATCCCTCAATGTCTGTCTGCTATCTCATCTTCTCCACTAGATTTCTAAAACTTAATATGGAAAAAACAGAATTCATCATCTTTCCCCCATTTCACGTGTCCCCCCCCAACAGACCTATCCATTAACCCCTTAAGCCCCAAGGGTGGTTTGCACATTAATGACCAGGCCATTTTTTACAACTCTGACCACTGTCCCTTTATGAGGTAATAACTCTGAAACGCTTCCATGGATCCTGGTGACTCTGACAGTGTTTTCTCGTGACATATTGTACTTCATGTTAGTGGTAAAATTTCATTCAAATAACTTGTGTTTATTTGTGAAAAAAATGGAAATTTGGCGAAAATTTTGAAAATTTCGCAATTTTCCAACTTTGAATTTTTATGCCCTTAAATTACAGAGGTACAGCACACAAAAAACATGTTTACTTTGCATCAGCACAATTTTGGAACCAAAATTTTTTTTTGTTAGGAAGTTATAAGGGTTAAAAATTGACCAGCGATTTCTCATTTTGGCAACACCATTTTATTTTTACGGACCACATCACATTTGAAGACACTTTGAGGGGTCTATATGATTTTGTTACCCAAAAGTGACACCATTCTAAAAACTGCACCCCTTAAGGTGCTCAAAACCACATTCAAAAAGTTTATTAACCCTTCAGGTGTGTCACAGGAATTTTCTGAATATTTAAAAAAAAAAAATGAACATTTAACTTTTTTTCACAAAAAAAATACTTCAGGTTCAATTTTTTTTATTTTACCAAGGGTAACAGGAGAAATTGGACTGCAAAATTTATTGTGCAATTTGTCCTGAGTACGCTGATACCTGATATGTGGGGGGGAACCACTGTTTCGGCGCATGGCTGAGCTCAGAAGGGAAGGAGCGCCGTTTGACTTCATCAATGCAAAATTGGCTGGAATTCTGATCGGACGCCATGTCACGTTTGGAGAGCCCCTCATGTACCTAAACAGTGGAAACCCCCCACAAGTGACCCCATTTTGGAAACTAGACCCCCCAAGGAACTTATCTAGATATGTGGTGAGAACTTTGAACCCACAAGGGCTTCACAGAAGTTTATAACGTACAGCGGTACAATTAAAAAATCATATTTTTTCCACAAAAATGATCTTTTCACCCCCAATTTTTATTTTCCCAAGGCTATCAGGACCCTAAAAGTTATAGTGCAATTTGTCCTGAGTACGCTGATACCCCACATGTGGGGGTAAACCACTATTTGGGCGCATGGCAGAGCTCGGAAGGGAAGCAGCAGCATTTGACGTTTTTGGCTGGAATTGAGATCGGACACCATGTCGCGATTGGAAAACCCCTGATGTACCAAAACAGTGGAAACCCCCCACAAATGACACCATTTTGTAAACTAGCCCCCCCAAGGAACTTATCTAGATGTGTGGTGAGCACTTTGACCCCTCCAGTGCTTCACAGAAGTTTATAACACCTGGGCGTGAAAATAAAAAAATTGTATTTTTTCCACAAACATGATCTTTTAGTCCCCAATTTTTTTATTTTCCCAAGGGTAACAGGAGAAATTGGACCCCAAAAGTTGTTGTCCAATTTGTCCTGAGTACGCTGATACCCCATATGTGGGAGAAAACTACTGTATGGGCACACGTCGGGTCTCGGAAGGGAAGTAGTGACGTTTTGGAATGCAGACTTTGATGGAATGGTCTGCGGGTGTCATGTGCGTTTGGAGAGCCCCTGATGTACCTAAACTATTGAAACTCCCCACAAGTGACCCCATTTTGGAAACTAGACCCCCCACGGAACTTATCTAGATGTGTGGTGAGCACTTTGAACCCCCAAGTGCTTCATAGAAGTTTATAACACCCGGGCGTGAAAATAAAAAGATCAATTTTTTCCACAAAAATATTTTTGCCCCCAATTTTTTATTTTCCTAAGGGTAACAGGAGAAATTGGACCCCAAAAGTTGTTTTGCAATTTGTCCTGAGTAGGCTGATACCCCATATGTGGGGGTAAAACACTGTTTGGGCGCATGGCAGAGCTTGGAAGGGAAGGACCACCATTTGACTTTTTCAACTCAGAATTGGCTGGAATTGAGATCAGACGCCATGTTGCATTTGGAGAGCACCTGATGTGCCCAAACAGTGGAAACCCCAAATTCTAACTCCAACACACCCCTAACCCTAATCTCAGCCCTATCCCTAGCTGTTATGAGTTCATTTTCCCCTTCACCATTGAGGTCTGATGAACTCCCTCTTCTGGTGAAGGAAGGTAGTGAGGCTGATTACCAAGCACCTGAGCTGGGAGAGGATGACTGGGCGACGGGGATCTCTGACTGGATATAAGGCAGCCGACGCCCTTCTGCCTCGCTGGTGTCTTCTCTGTGGAATTCTAGGAGACCAGTCTGATTCCTGCTCCTCAAAAGCTAAGTTTTCTGCTTTGCCTTTTTCCATTTGTGTTTTGGTTTTAGTTTGCCTTGCTTTTCTGGATTCTGCCATTCCCTGCTGGGGTGAGCTGAATTCCTTTTTTGTCGGTTTGCTCTGTCTTCAGAAAATACCTAAGTACTGACATAGTCTTTTTGAAGCCTAGCGTCTTCAGGGCCTTTTTCCCTGTCAGTCTGTTGGCTCTTATTTTTTATAGGGTTTTTCGCGGATTGCAGACAGCAGCTTTCCTATCCTGTCCTATCTAGTTAGCTTGGGCCCCATCATTTGCTCAGTCTATCTTTCTATCTGTGTTAGTGTTTTTTCTTCTTGCTTCACCGTCATTATATGTTGGGGGCTGCCTATTGCTTTGGGGTCTGCTCTGGGGCAGTTTAGATTTCCCTTTCTGTCTTTAGGCTAGGCAGTTCTCCGGCTGTGATCGAGGGGTCTAGGGCATCGTAGGAACCCCCCACGGCTACTGCTAGTTGTTGTTGATAGGTTCAGGGGTCTGCAATCCGATAGCTGCCAACTTCTCTGGTTTTCTGGACTTAGCTAGCATTTCTGTTTTTGCCTCCTACGGTGACTCATTCATAACACCTAGCCCTAACCCTAGCCCTAGCCCTAGCCCTAACCCTAATGGGAAAATGGAAATAAATACATTTTCTTTTAATTTTATTATTTTTCCCTAACTAAGGGGGTGATAACAGGGGGTTTGATTTACTATTTATGCCGGTTTATATGTTTGGCAGCTGTTGCACGCTAAAAGACGCTTTTTATTGTAAAAATAGTTTTTGCATCACCACATATTGAGAGCTATAATTTTTCTGTATTTTGACGCACCGAGTCATGTGAGGTCTTATTTTTTGCTGGACGAGTTGACGTTTTCATTGGTACCATTTTCGGACACGTGACATTTTTTGATCGCTTTTTATTCCGATTTTTGGGACGCAGAATGAACAAAAACCAGCATTTCATGAATTTCTTTTGGGGGGGTGCGTTTACACCGTTCCGCGTACGTTAACATTGATAAAGCGCTTTTATTCTTCGAGTCAGTACGGTTACAGCGATACCTCATTTAGGTCTTTTTTTATGTTTTGTCGGTTTTATGCAATGAAAACTATTTTATAAAAAAAATAAATATTTTTGCATCGCTTTATTCTGCGAGCTATAACTTTTATTTTTTCGCTGATGATGCTGCATGGCAGCTCGTTTTTTGCGGGACAAGATGACATTTTCAGCGGTACCATGGATATTTATGTGTGTCTTTTTTATCGCGCGTTATTGCACTTTTTGTTCGGCGGTATGATAATAAATCATTTTTTGCTTCGTTTTTTATTTTTATTTTTTAAGGGGTTCGCTAAAGGGGTTAACTAATGGGACAGTTTTATAGGTCAGGTTGTTACGGATGCGGCGATACCAAATATGTGTACTTTTATTGTTTTTTTTTTTCCAAAAAATGAATTTATTGGGGGAATATTTTTTTTTTCTAATTTATTTAGCGATTTTTTTTAATTATATTAACACTTTTTTTTTTTCTTTACTTTATTACATTGTCCCAGGTGGGACATCACTGTTCTGTGACAGATCGCTGATCTGTCACATCACAGATCACTGTGACAGATCAGCGATCTGTCACAGGCAGTGCAGCAGGCTTCCTCGTGCATGCGCTTTGCAGGCACTGAGGAAGCCGGCTCCCTGCAGGCCCCCGTCGCCATCTTGGATTCGGAGGCCTGCAGGGAAGGAGCCCCCCGCAGCAGCGCTGCACATTGCGCTGCCGTGGGGGGCTCAGGGAAGCACGGAGAGAGCCCCCTCCCTGCCGATGCTTCTCTTTAACCCCCGATACACCGCGATCGTGTTTGATCGCGGTGTGCAAGGGGTTAACGTGTCAGGGCGGTCCGTGACCGCCCCTGACACATTGTGCCAGGTGTCAGCTGTGATAATCAGCTGACACCCGGCCGCGATCAGCGACGCTCACCACGTGGGCACCGCTGATCGCTATGATGTACTATTCCGTCCCTGGGAATTAAGTCCCAGGGCACATGGACGGGATAGTACGTCTCATGGCAGAAAGGGGTTAAAGTAAACGGCTGTCCACTCTCCCCAGTCCCACAAGCTCGCTGCCTCGGGGTTATCCTTGACACTGATCTCTCTTTTAAGCCACATATACAAGCCCTTTTCACTTTGTCGACTTCAAATCAAAAATATTTCATGGATCTTTACATTCCTCAACCAAGAATCTGCAAAAACCCTAGTCCATGCCCTCATCATCTCCCGCCTTGACTACTGAAACCTCCTGCTCTGTGGCCTCTCCTTTAACACTCTCGCACCCCTCCAATCTATTCTAAACTCTGCTGCCCAACTAATCCACCTGACCCCCCGCTATTCCCCAGCCTTTCCCCTCTGTCAATCCCTGCACTGGCTCCCCATTACCCAAAGACTCCAGTTCAAAACCATAACCGTGACATACAAAGCCATCCAGAACCTGCGTCCGCCATACATCTATGACCTTGTCTCCTGGTACTTACCTGCACGCAACCTCCGATCCTCACAAGATCTCCTTCTCTACTCCCTTCTTAGCTCCTCTTCCCACAATCGCATACAAGATTTCTCCCGCGCATCCCCCCCACTCTGGAACTTTGTACCACAACATATCAGACTCTCGCCTCCCATGGAAACCTTCAAAAAGAACCTGAAGACCTACCTCTTCCGACAAGCTTACAACCTGCAGTAACCACAGATCCATCAAACCGCTGCACGACCAGCTCTACCCTCACCTTCTGTATCCTCACTCATCCTTTGTAAATTGTGAGCCCTCGCTGGCAGAGTCCTCTCTTCTCCTGTACCAGTCGTGACTTGTATTGTTTAAGATTACTGTTTTTATTATGTATTCCCCTCCTCACATGTAAAGCGCCATGGAATAAATGGCGCTATAATAATAAATAATAATAATAATATATAAAAACAATTAACCCAATCGGTAAACACCGTAAACAGAAAAAAATTTAAGAACGTCAAAATTATGTTTTTTGGTTGCCGCAGTTCTCCAAAAAATGCTGTAACAAGTGATCAAAACTTAACATCTATCCCAAAATAGTACTAGTAAAAACATTGTGATGTCCCACAAAAAATAAGCCACACAAAGCTTCATCGGCCAAAAAATAAAAATGTTACAAGTCTCGGAAAATGGAAAAACAACTTCAAAATTGTTTTTTGCCAACATCTGATTTTTTTCACCACTAAAATAATACAAAAACTGGACATGTTTGATACTGCCGTAATCGTACTGATGAGCACAATCGTATTGCATGGTCATTTTTACCACAGAATGTACACCGTAAAAACAATTCTCAAAAAACAATGTTAGAATTTAGGGGGTTTTGACAATTACAGCGCACTTGGAATTTTTTTTTCCATTTTTGAGTACACTATGTGGTAAAATGAATGATAACATTCAAAACTCATTCCACAAAAAACAAGTGCTCAGACGGTGAAGGAAACAAGTATTTGATCCCTTGCTGAATTTGTAAGTTTGCCCCCTGACAAAGACATGAACAGTCTATAATTTTAAAGGTAGGTTAATTTTAACATTGAGAGATAGAATATCTGATCCGACCTGCAAGATAAGAAAAATAAGTTTTAATATACTCACCCTGGGGGCGGTCCGGTGAGGGGCGGTCCGATGGGTGTTGCAGGTCTGGGTCCGGCGCCTCCCATCTTCTTGCAACGCCGCCCTCCTACTTGATGCACAGGCTACCCGGCATCGCGCTCCTGAGCAGGCGTACTTCTCTGCCCTGTTGAGGGCAGAGCAAAGTACTGCAGTGTGCAAGTGTAGGGAGGTTGAACTGACGGATAGATCTGCCTGTGGGAACAGGCAGAGGGGTAGCGCAGTGTAGGTACAAAAGCGCTGAGATAAAGAGAAAGGGGTGCTGTGTTGTAGTTTGACCATTAGAGGGCAGTGGGGAGTGTAGGAGTTTGACTGTGTAACTGCCATTGGTCAAAGAAACTGTCAGGTGATAGTGGGCGGAGCTACCAGGACTGGGAGTATAAGAGGTTGAGGGAAGGTTCTGGAAAGTCCAGTCAGCCAGGGGAGCTCACTAGTAAGGAGGTTCTGCTGTAGAGAGAGAGACGGTAGAAAGGCTCCACAGAGCAACTGACAGTTGAGACGGTCACGGGGGGGTGGCCCAAAGGACAGTAGCCGCAGACGTAGATGGTCTGAGGGTACTTGGAATGGTGAAGCGCTGTGGTGGATAGGCCTAGGGCAGCCATAGTGAGAAGTAAATAAGAAGTGAAGGTACCCGGGTCTGTGAATAAAAGAAGTGTGAAATTCCTGTGGAGAATTGCGGTGGTCGTCAGTGAAGCGGCCAATAAAGACGGACGTGTTGACTACAACCCTTGTCTCAGTCTTGTGTCTGTCGGCGGCAAGAAGTGGGTCACCCCCCATCCCTGTTGGTTACACGCCCTCACCTATCCTACACAGGTGCCAGGAAAGGTCAGAGAGACCCAGCGCCTGTGCACTGCAGGAATTTGCTCTGCCCTCAACAGGGCAGAGAAGTATCCTTGCGCAGTAGTGCAATGCCGGGGAGGCATGAATCAAGCAGGAGGGCGGCATCGCAAGAAGATGAGAGGCGCCGGACCTGGACCTGCTACACCCATCGATCGGACCACCTTCCCTGGTGAGTATAATAAAACTTATTTTTCTTATCTTGCAGGTTGAATCGCGGGCTTATCTACAGCATTATACAATGCTGTAGATAAGCCCTGAAAGTCAGTGGCTGCATCTTATTGCGGCCAAAACAATGGAAAGGTTCCCTTTAATACTTTGTGGCAAAACCCTTGTTGGCAAGCACAGCAGTCAGACTTTTTTTGTAGTTGATGATGAGGTTTCCGTGCATGATGTAAGATGGTCTATTTTAAGGCTGAGCTCTCACCTTACTCATGATCAAGGATACCACACGAGGTGACATTTTGCATGATTCCCCAGATCGATCTTGAGCGACAGTCATTTTGTATTTCTTCCATTTTCTTACTATTGCACCAACTGTTGTCTCCTTCTCACCCAGCATCTTACTTATGGTTTTGTAGCCCATTCCAGCTTTATGCAGGACTATGATCTTGACCCTGACATCCTTATAAGGCTCTGTGGTCTTGCCCATGTTGTAGAGGTTAAAGTCTGACTGAATAATTAAGTCTGTGGACAGGAATCTTTTATAAAGATGACTATGTAAGACAGATGTCTTCAATGCAGGTAATGTGTTGATTAGGAGCGTATAACTGGTATGTAAGAACCAGAACGCTAAATGGTTGGTAGGGGATCAAATACTTATTTCTCACTGCAAAATGCATATAAATTTATATAATGTGATTTTCTGGATTTTATTTTTGATATTCTATCTCTCAATGGTTAAATTAACCTACCCTTAAAATTATAGTTCATGTCTTTGTCAGTGGGCAAACTTACAAAATCAGCAAGGGGTCAAATAATTACTTCCTTCACTGTATGTCTATGTTTATAGAAAAATAAAAGGAGTTATGGCTCTGGGAAGAAGGGGAGGAAAAAAACGCAAATGCAAAAACAGAAATTGGCTGCGGGATGAAGGGGTAAATAGTTGTCTTTTGCACTATGAAGAAAATGTTTGTTCTTGTCCCCTTGACCTCTTCCATTCCTGCCTCTGAAACTAACTAGTAAATAATAGGAGCCTTCAGATCTTTCCTTTACATTTCTCCCTTTACCAACCCATCTTCGGGTTGTGCCAGTTTTCCCTCCTTACCTGGGTACGGTTGGCCAGAACCCTAGTTACATCTGGCAGAGCCGTTTTGGCATAAACTGTGATGACAACGAGGCTGCTGGTTTGGTGCCAGTCATACCGACATGTCACTTTCTGAAAAGAAACAGAACAGTAAGAAACATCCTATACAGGCCATGTACATTATAGGAATCACTATAAGAAATATCCCCATCTTTAGGCTACAGAGCAGTGGGTCTTCTATGCTGCAAGCCACTTTCCAATCATACAGTAGAAGTGGCAATGAGCCCCACTGAATATTGAATGTGAATAAGACAGTAAATGATATGGCTTTTACCATATGGTAACAAGTGATACTAATACAATGACTCCTAGGGTGTAAAATAATATCTACAGCTGCCAAACGTTGGAGAACAATATATATCTTAATCCAGGACAGGGAGCTTGATATCAGGGATGTGTCATTTGCTAGGCTGTGTGCTGTTGTTTCAATGCAATCAGTGTTTTATCAGCAGGAGATTATTAGAGGACCAAGTGTCTCATGCATGCCACTTCAGCTCATTTGTGTAACCCCGCCCCACCACTGTGATTGGCAGCTAACAGTGTACACAGGAAGCTGCCAGTCAGTGCTGTGGGTGGGGTAATACAGAGCTCAGGATTCCGACAACTGCTACATTTACAGCAGAGAAAACAGGGATTTTATCAAGTCCTATCAAAACTAAACCAAGCAGCCCAGTAAGTGATACACCGCTGGAATCAGGCTCTCTGCCCATTCATCATGCAGTTCTCAGATTACATTGAAAAAAAAACTGCTGACAGATTCCCTTTAAGATGACCAGTTTCTAACTAGTCAAACGTTACAAACTAGGAGACCAGTTACAAATATTTTGTTATGGTAGAACTAATTCTCATTTTCTTCTTCTGTTATCATCATCCCAACTGAAAACGTTACTATTTCCTATAATGTGATTGTCTTTCATCTATCTTTTAGTTGCTGTTTCTGTCTTAAAATCAATGTCATTTGCTAGTAAATTTTTATACCTATCCGCTCTCCTGCAGAGGCAGCGGAGAACATCACTATTTTGCTCTACCTTTGGAGACCTTTTTTTTTTTTTTACGGTAAATGAATGTAATTGAGGTTAAAAATAATTTTAGCAATTGGATTTCATTAAAAATGTTAAAAAAAACAAAATAAATAAAATTACTGTGAGAAATATTCAACCTGGGGAAGGTATAATGAATTATATACAGCATCCAATCTCAAAAGGGGCAGAAGCCTTGTTAGCAATAAAGCCTTCTACTAACAAGCTGATTAAAACTTTTCTGGGATCTACCTGATATTATTGAATCCTAACCAGATAAGAAGTGATTAAAACATGGGCACAGACTAGTAAAGTCCACTGTCCCATTTCCTGATGGCACCGTGGATGTGGCAAAACATATCAGGAATACTTTAGTAGTGTGTGCTCATATTTTAATCAACTCATTTCTGGCTAGCATTCAATAATAGTAGGTAGACATTCCAGAGCGTCTTCCTTATGATACAATACAATTTGCACTTTATTACATATATTATCAATGCACCTAGCAAATATCCTTGATCTAGAATTCATAAAATGTTAAAATATAAATAATAAACGTTACTTTTTATTGGTCTGTTAGTGGAAGGTTTTTTTGGCTAATTGGGCATATGACTCTTTAGTATTACGTATATAATTTATTATACCTTGAATATAGTTCACAGAAATGTATTATTTTTTCTAAATGTTTAATGAAACCCAATTCTAAATTATTTTAAGCCCCAAATACATGTATTTAGAAAAAATATGTCCTCAAAGGTTGACTACCACTTTAATGATCTGCCTATTAGTGTTACGTAATGTAGCAATGCTACTCACTTGAGAGGAATATGAGGTATCACAGGAATAATTTCTGTTTGATGTCCAGCTGGTTTAGTTCAGCCCTCATAAATCACATCACAGAAAACTCAAATACAGTTCTTGTTCGGCAAAAACTAAATCATAAAGAAACAAGTCCATGCTCTAGGTTTATCTCCCATCCACTAAGTGCCCGTCAGCCACCTTACATACCTCCCCACTCTGTCTAAAGCAGTGGGTCTTGGCACCTTCTACCACTTGTCATGGGATTCTCAAGAGGGCTTCGGCATTACCATGTAACCCCCGGCTCTATGTTCCACATAGAAGCGGAAATCCTGCAGGACTAGAAACCAGCAGGTGATACAGGCATTTTCCCCTTTTTCTTTTTCATCCACCTGAGTGGGGCATGGTCTGACACTAATTTAAATTTTCACCCTAAGAGATAGCATCACAATGTGTCACCTGCCCACTTTATGACCAAGTATTCCTTTTCTACGATGGAATACTTTTTCTCACAGCCAACAGTTTCCTACTCAGGTGGAGAACAAGATTCTCCTCTCCGTGTACTTCCTGAGAAAGGACTGCTCCCAGTTCGACTTCTTACACATCCATTTGGAGTACAAATTCCTTTTTAAAGTCGTGGGCAACCTGTACTGACTGCGTACACAGAGCTACTTTCAGTTCTTGAAAGGCCGTCTCTGCCTCTGACTGATTTTGACCCCTTAGGAGGTCAATCAGAGGTGCGGCCACCATGTCTAAGTTTGGAATGAACCTCCTATATCCACCCCTACCCCAGAAGTCCCAAATCAATGCAAGGTTCCAGCCTATGATAATTGAGTGCAATAAATCCTGAATTACTCCGACCACATGGGACTCAGTACCTCGGGCCATCTCAATGACCACTCTGTCCAGTCTTTAGCATCATCTTGAATGTAGAGGATGTTCACCTTCTTCCCAGGGATCAATTAGAGAGGGAATGTGGCCTCTTACTAGGGTCAACAAGCTCCCTGAATCTAGTAGTCCTGTCATTTGGCCTCTATTCACTTTTACAGGTCAAACTTGGGGAACCATTCTGGGTGAACAGTCCACACTGCAGGCCAGATAGGCGCAGAATGAACATTGACGTTCTATTCTACAGTCCATTTGCTAAGTGGCCAGGGGACAATGGGCAACTATATGACCTGGGCCATGACATCTCCAGCAAATTATATCCTCCGATGAGACCCTTGGTATGACATCTGCCGCCCCTTTGGACTTTGAACGCTCCACCACCTTTATACTCTCTGCCCCTTAATGGGACCGCCAGTATGGAGTGGGTGGCCTCCCAAAGGAATTGTCCACCTCCTGATACCTTTAGACCAGTCCAACCAAATCATTGGCGTTCCATGGATCTCCCTGGGTAACCCAAGGCTTTATCAGGTTCGGAAGGGAGAGTATGAATCAGTCTATTACAACTCGCTCTACCATCTGCGCTGGGGTAGAGTACTCCGGCTGCAACAACTTTTGGATGAGGTGCAGCAGATCAAACATTTTGGAGCGAGGGGGTTTGCCATGGTGATCTGCCCAGCGGTGGACCCCTTGTGCCCTGACAAACATTGTCACCCCCAAGCACGCCAAAGTTTCCGTTTTCAATTTTGCATATTGTTTGGTGTCCTGTAAGGCTAAATCATAGTAGGCCTTCTGTGGCACCCCCATTAAGAATGTCGTCAGGACTTCCACCTACTGTTCTGGTGTCAGTTTCTCCCTTTTGGCTACCCTTTCAAACATGGTTAAAAAGGCCTCTCTGTCATCATCTGGGATCATTTCCTGCAAGGCTCTCCTCACCGCCTTCTGGATAGAAAAATAATCAGCTAACTTTGGAGTTGGTGGCACTCGATGATCAGGTAGAAAATTGTTCTTTAATGCAGAAAATTGATGCAGGGGAAGGCTTACAGTGGTGGACCACAGCCATTTTGCCTTGGTCAGACGCTTCAATGGTGTTAGCACCACGTGTCACTTCACTCACCCGCGCTACAGTCGGTTCTTCCCTTCCCCACGCTCTGCATGCTTCCAGCAGAGCTTCCAGCCAGGCCTCCAGCCATGTCCTTACATCACACGCGCTCTCGCCCTTTTAAAGGGAACTTGCCATTTCCTCCCCAGCCAATGGCTGTGGGGCATTATGTATATATTGCTTCCTCCTCACTGGCGTGGTGCATGAGCAACCTTCCTGTTCTAAAGTCTAAGTTGTAAAAGGTTGCGTACCAGTCCCTGCTGCACTCTGATACAGATCCTGCCTGCTGCACTCTGGTGCAGATCCTGATACGAACTCTGCCTGCTGCACTCTGATACAAACACTTCCTGCTGCACCATCCAATCTGTCCTACTGGATCCAGCTGCTGCGCGTCTGTTGGTCTGTCCTGGAGTGGCACCTGGCGTACATCGGAAGCCAAGTCTAACCTCACCATCACAGGCTCTAGTGAACAGTCTGGTCGTTGTTTAGTCACACCCCTCCAGGCTCTCCGCGGTCCATGGCACAGCGGTTCCACAAACCACGTCTGTGACAAACGGGTCTAAGGATTCTTGCAACATCTTGTTTCGTGCTGGTTCCCTAACATTTCATCAATCTATTCACTTTGGAGTCAGAGCTGCCGCTGTGCCGTGAACCGCCTCTGTGAGTAAATCTGTTGCTGGTGTGGTCTGTGCTGTTGCTGAAGCTGTTGCATAAACAGCTTATTCATCTACTGTTGTACCAGCTGTTGTTGTTGGTCCTGCTGCAGGAACTGTTTCAACTTCAAGTCCAACTGGTTTATTTCAGTCCTCATAAACCACATTATACAAAACTCAAATACAGCCCTTGCCCAGCACAAAGTAAATCATAAAGCAACAAGTCCATACAATAGTGCTGGTTAACCCACCTGGCTTAGAGTCCAGATTCTTAGTTCTTTGGAAAAGGCACTCAATCCAGGAGATCTGCACACCTCCAGACATACAGATTGTCACGGCACCGCCAGACTCAGGGCCTGCTGTCCCGGCCTCGGCCAGTAGGAGGCGCCGGACTATCACATCACCATCAGACTCAGGGCCTGCTGTCCCAGCCTCGGCCAGTAGGAGGCGCCGGACTATCACATCACCGTCAGACTCAGGGCCTGCTGTCCCAGCCTCGACCACTAGGAGGCCCCGGACTGTCCTATCACCGGCTGACCCGTGGCCTGCAGTCTCGGCCTTGGTCTCTGGGAGGCGTTGTGCTTCAACCCCGAGTGATGGCGGCGATAGTCATGAGGCTCCTGCGCAGGCGTCCGCTGGACGCAGGCTTCGCTCCTCGATCAGTCATGAAGGGGCTGGTGCATTACCATCCAGCCTGGTCCTGGGGGCGGTCCGGATGACATCATCAGGCCACGGGCCTGTAAGGGATGACCTGATCCCTCAAATACCTTGGGACTGCTCTTGCAGGCCGCCGGATATATTCTTGGTTCCCCTGCGTGTTACTGTTTTACTGACTCTGACTTTTGCCTGGACCTCTGACTCTGCTTCTGCCTAACGATTCTGTACCTCTGCTGCTCTCCTGGTTTATGACTCTTACTTTGGCCTGGATTCTGACTCTGCTTCTGCCTAACGACTTTGTACCTCTGCTGCCCTCCTGGTTTATGACTCTTACTTTGGCCTGGATTCTGACTCTGCTTTTGCCTAACGATTCTGTACCTCTGCTGCCCTCCTGGTTTATGACTCTGGCTTCGGCCTGGAATCTGACTCTGCTACTGTCTACTGTTTTTATACCATTTCTGCCTGACTGGTTTAGTCTCGGATATCATTGCCTCTGTGTCCTGTATTGGAACACCTTTCTGGCGACCGTCCTGCTCTGGTCATTGCTCCTATTCAGACAGCGCCTCCTGGGCTCTGCTATAAATCCAGATCCCTGTATAGGGGTAAAGGGTCTCAGTGTTTCTCGGGGTGCTGTCTGGCTGCAGTCCAGACCGCAGGCAGACGTCACATTATATCCGGCCACAAAAATAAAACGGCTTTTTGTGTATATACTTAACACATATAAAAGCAGTTTTTCCTCACTTTTTTTTTCCTTCCTCCTGACTGAGCTGATTCTTGGCCCAAACACCTGTTACATTGCACAGCCTGGAAGGTCGCTCTCAGGCTCAAGCATGCTGCAGCTTGGAAGCTTCAAGGAAAATGCTGGCTGTTGGAAATCCACATCCCTGGATCATCGCCCCCTGGACAGCTCTGGGGGTCAGGTATTGCCCGCAAATGCGGCCAAACTGTTGTTACCAGTTTCCCTTTCTTTTGCTAAGAAACGTCTGTGTGTGAAGGCTTATGTGGATTGTGGTGCTGCTGGCAACCTTATGGATTTTTCATTTGCTAAGAGCCTTGGTGTACCTCTGTCAAGGCTTAAAGCGCCTATTCAGACTACTGCGATTAATGGTACATTTATATTCCAAGGAGGCGTGGAATTCGTTACTGCCGAAATTTCTATGTCAGTGGGGACATTACATAACGAGCAAATGTCATTTTTTGTTATATACAATTTATCCGATCCAGTTGTGTTAGGCATGCCATGGTTGCACCAACATAATCCGGTTATTGACTGGCGCATAGGTGACGTTGTGCGCTGGAGTCCACGGTGTCAGAGTAACTGTATGTCTTTTTCAGTAAACCAGATTAAAATTAAAACACCTTCTATTCCATATGCGTTTAGGGATTATGAAGATGTTTTCTCTATAGTGGAGTCGGAGAAACTACCTCCTCACAGAGAATACGATTGTCCTATTGAATTGGTCCCTGGTGCCCGTCTCCCTAAGGGGAGAATATTCAACCTCTCTGGTCCTGAGCGTGTAGCCATGAAGGAATACGTAGCAGATAGCCTTCGAAAAGGCTTCATTAGACCTTCCACCTCACCTGTAGGAGCTGGGTTTTTCTTTGTAGAGAAAAAAGATGGTGGACTTAGACCATGCATTGACTACCGTGAGCTGAACGCCATAACCGTAAAAAATCAATACCCGCTGCCGCTCATTCTTGATCTGTTTAATCAGTTACTGGGAGCTCGCTGGTTTACTAAGCTTGACCTCCGGGGGGCATATAACCTGGTCCGCATAAGAGATGGGGACGAATGGAAAACGGCCTTTAATACACCCCTTGGCCATTTTGAGTACCTGGTAATGCCCTTCGGACTCAGTAACGCTCCTGCAGTATTTCAGCACTTTGTCAATGATATTTTCAGAGATATTTGTGGGGTGTATGTCGTCGTATATCTGGACGACATTTTGATTTATTCTGCTGACCCTGTGATGCATGCTCAACACGTCCGTTCAGTACTGCAGAGACTGCGCGAAAACTCTTTGTTCGCGAAATTTGAGAAATGTGTTTTTTTTGCCGAAGAGGTGCAGTTCTTAGGATACATGGTCTCAGGCAAGGGGTTCTGCATGGATCCCGCCAAGATTCAACCCATTAAGGATTGGGTACAACCCAAATCGCTGAAAGCACTACAGCGATTTTTGGGATTTGCGAATTATTATCGCAAGTTCATCCGGGGATTCTCAGAGATTGCCAAGCCACTCACGGACCTTACCCGGAAAGGGGCGGACGTGACTAATTGGAATCCTGAGGCAACCAGGGCTTTTTCTACACTAAAAGAGTGCTTCGTGGCCAACCCGGTGTTGATTCAACCAAACTTGGACCACCCGTTTATTGTGGAAGTAGATGCCTCCGAAGTCGGAGTGGGAGCAGTGCTCTCACAAGGCACTGCAGCCCTCACTCAGCTTCGCCCATGTGCCTTTTTCTCCCGCAAATTCTCTGCCACGGAGAGAAACTATGACATTGGCAACCGAGAATTATTGGCCATCAAGTGGGCCTTCGAGGAATGGCGCCACTTCCTCGAAGGCGCCAAACACAAAGTTACTGTTATTACCGATCACAAGAACCTAACCTACCTAGAGTCGGCTAAAAGACTAAACCCTAGGCAGGCCAGGTGGGCCTTGTTTTTCTCCAGGTTCGATTTTTTTTAATCACCTTTCGCCCCGGAACCAAAAATGTGAGGGCAGATGCCCTCTCCCGCAGCTTTTGTCACACACACACCGAGGACTATGAACCAGCCCCCATATTGGCTAATGGCATTGTCGTGTCGGCAGTATCTCTGGACCTTCTGGAGGAGATCCGTAGGTCATCAGAACAAGCTCCTGACACTACGCCCCCAAAAAAATTATTCGTTCCAGCTACCTTTCGCTTACGAGTGTTAAAAGAATCTCACGACTCCATCCTGGCAGGCCACCCTGGTCTCAATAATACCACTAGGCTGGTAACCAGGAACTTTTGGTGGCCAACGGTGGCCAAGGACTGTAAGGAGTACGTCTCAGCGTGTGAAGTCTGTGCCCGCGCCAAGTCCCCCCATAACCGTCCTGCCGGCTGGCTTCAGCCCTTGCCCACCCCTGAAAGTCCATGGACCCACATCTCCATGGACTTCATTACAGACCTGCCACCCTCCGAGGGGAAAACTTGTATTTGGGTGGTGGTGGACAGGTTCAGTAAACAGTCTCACTTTGTTCCCCTGTCCGGCTTACCCAACTCTGAAACCTTAAGTAAGTTGTTTGTTCTTCACGTTGTACGTTTGCACGGCGTTCCGGCAAATATCGTATCCGACAGGGGTACCCAGTTCGTCTCGAAGTTCTGGAGGGCGTTCTGTAGACGTATTGGTGTTGAGTTGTCCTTTTCCTCGGCATACCATCCCGAGACGAATGGTCAAACTGAGCGTGCCAACCAAACGCTGGAGCAATATCTCCGCTGCTATGTCTCAGCACATCAGTCAGATTGGGTGGAACATTTGCCATTGGCAGAGTTCGCTCTCAATAATAGATACCAAGACTCCATCAAAACCACCCCCTTCTTCTGTAACCTTGGACTACATCCGCGCTTTGGATCATTTTCGGCCAAGATGTCGGAAATCCCAGGGGTTGAGCAAAATATACATCGTCTAAAGACTATTTGGTCCGAAGTAAACTCTAATTTAAAAGGGGCTCAAATTAGACAGACTTCGGCAGCTAATAGACGACGATCCCAGGGGCCGCACCTGGGAGTTGGTGACAAGGTTTGGCTCTCTACAAGAAACATCAAACTTAAGGTACCGTCGGCCAAACTGGGTCCCAGGTTCATCGGCCCATATGAAATATTAGAGGTAATTAACCCGGTAGCGTTTCGGTTAAAGCTCCCGCAGTCTTTTAAAATTCCTAACGTTTTTCATAAGTCCCTCCTCAAGGTATACCACTCCCCAATTCGTCCCGTCCGGTCCCCTCCTCCTCCAGTTTTGGTCAAGGGCGCCTTGGAGTACGAGGTCCAGGGCATATTTGATTCCCGTCTAGTGAGAAACTCGGTACAATATTTGGTGCATTGGAAGGGCTACGGCCCAGAGGAGAGGTCCTGGGTCCCCGCTAGTGACATTCGTGCAAAGCGGTTGATTAGGAGGTTTCACCTCCTCCACCCTGACAAACCGGGTTTTGAGGGTCCGGAGGCCCCTCTTAGAGGGGGGGGTACTGTCACGGCACCGCCAGACTCAGGGCCTGCTGTCCCGGCCTCGGCCAGTAGGAGGCGCCGGACTATCACATCACCATCAGACTCAGGGCCTGCTGTCCCAGCCTCGGCCAGTAGGAGGCGCCGGACTATCACATCACCGTCAGACTCAGGGCCTGCTGTCCCAGCCTCGACCACTAGGAGGCCCCGGACTGTCCTATCACCGGCTGACCCGTGGCCTGCAGTCTCGGCCTTGGTCTCTGGGAGGCGTTGTGCTTCAACCCCGAGTGATGGCGGCGATAGTCATGAGGCTCCTGCGCAGGCGTCCGCTGGACGCAGGCTTCGCTCCTCGATCAGTCATGAAGGGGCTGGTGCATTACCATCCAGCCTGGTCCTGGGGCGGTCCGGATGACATCATCAGGCCACGGGCCTGTAAGGGATGACCTGATCCCTCAAATACCTTGGGACTGCTCTTGCAGGCCGCCGGATATATTCTTGGTTCCCCTGCGTGTTACTGTGTGAATTGCTGTTTTACTGACTCTGACTTTTGCCTGGACCTCTGACTCTGCTTCTGCCTAACGATTCTGTACCTCTGCTGCTCTCCTGGTTTATGACTCTTACTTTGGCCTGGATTCTGACTCTGCTTCTGCCTAACGACTTTGTACCTCTGCTGCCCTCCTGGTTTATGACTCTTACTTTGGCCTGGATTCTGACTCTGCTTTTGCCTAACGATTCCGTACCTCTGCTGCCCTCCTGGTTTATGACTCTGGCTTCGGCCTGGAATCTGACTCTGCTACTGTCTACTGTTTTTATACCATTTCTGCCTGACTGGTTTAGTCTCGGATATCATTGCCTCTGTGTCCTGTATTGGAACACCTTTCTGGCGACCGTCCTGCTCTGGTCATTGCTCCTATTCAGACAGCGCCTCCTGGGCTCTGCTATAAATCCAGATCCCTGTATAGGGGTAAAGGGTCTCAGTGTTTCTCGGGGTGCTGTCTGGCTGCAGTCCAGACCGCAGGCAGATGTCACACAGAGATGTTCGACACAAATAGGTCTCAATTTACAAAGTGAACCACACTCAGGGGTGGAGATTTGGTGAGATATACTGTATATGACTGACTGAAATCCCACAATGTTTGTCTGCTATCTCAGCCTTCTTCTCTGCTCGCTTTCTCAAACTGAACATGGACAAAACAGAATTCGTCATCTTTCCCATAACGCACTGTACCCCTCCACCAGACTTATCCATCAATGTCAATGGCTGCTCTCTTTCCCCAGTACCGCATGCTCGGTGTCTTGGGGTGATCCTCGACTCTGCGCTCTCTTTCAAACCACATATCCAAGCCCTCGCCTCCTCCTGCCGCCTCAAACTCAAAAATATTTCCCGGATCCGCTCATTCCTCAACCACGAGCTAACAAAAACACTAGTGCATGCTCTTATCATCTCACGCCTTGACTACTGCAACCTCCTACTCTCTGGCCTCCCCTCTAGCACCACTCCAGTCCATCCTACACTCTGCTGCCCGACTAATCCACCTGTCTCCCCGCTATTCCCCAGCTTCCCCCTATGCCAGGCCCCTTCACTGGCTTCCTATTGCCCAGAGGCTCCAATTAAATACCCTAACCATGACATACAAAGCCATCCACAACCTGTCTCCTCCATACATCTGTGATATGGTCTCTAGGTACCTACCCGCACGCAACCTGCGATCATCTCAAGACCTCCTTCTCTACTCCCCCCTATCTCTTCTTCCCACAACCGCATACAAGACTTCTCCCGTGCTTCCCCCATACTCTGGAACTCTCTGCCGCAACACATCAGACTCTTACCATCAACGGAAATCTTTAAGAAGAACCTGAAGACCCACCTGTTCCGACAAGCCTACAGCCTGCAATGATCCTCGGTCTACTTAACCACCGCACGACCTGCTCTACCCTCTCCTACTGTAGCCTCACCCATCCCTGTAGACTGTGAGCCCTCGCGGGCAGGGTCCCCTCTCCTTATGTACTTGTGTGTCCCTTGTCTTACACATGTTTATTGTACCTGTCTATATTTCCCCTTTTCACATGTAAAGCGCCATGGAATAAATGGCGCTATATAAATGCATAATAATAATAATAATAATATTATATGGTCCTATATATACTAAAGTATTATTACAGGCTTATCTCACATCCACTAGGTGTCAGGCAGCCACATCTCTATATATAAAACTGAATGTATGTATATATGTGTGTGTATCACCAACCAATCACAAAGCATCTTTCATTTCAAAAGAGCTGTTCAAAAGAAGCTGAGCTGTGATTGGTTGCTATGAGCAACAGTTTTCCATGCAACCAATCACTAAGCATCTCTCATTTCACCAGAGCTAGTTAAAAGTAGCTGAGCTATGATTGGTTGCTATGAGCAAGTTTTCCCACTTGACAACACCTCAGCAGACACTGACATGGTGGGAGAAATCTAGCATCCCCAGGAACATAAGCTCCCAGCCATTGTCTGCCCCCCCCCCAGAAAGGAGCACAGAGCACATGACAGAAATGAATTGTGGTGCCCCCAGGCGTATGGTCGCCACAGTGACTTTGCCTTCCTCCAGGGGAGGGTAATGCCAGGCTTGGAAGCAGTGATGGGTCTCTCCAGCAGTTAACCTAATGCATGCAACACAGTTCCACTCCGGGCCACCAGGGGGAACTCTGAACCAGGATTGAGGAGCAGAGTACTCTCTGAGGGTCAGGAGAAAGGAGTAGGCAGATAGTGCGGGAAGGTCCACGTGAGCAGACGTATGGAGCGGGGTGGAGGTTGAGCTCCGGGAGGAGAGCTCCCTCACCGCTAGAGCGCAAAGACTGGAGCCTGGTCTCCATGGTGGTACGGATACTAACGGTCCTGCCACAGATACCAGAGGAGTAGGAGGCTGTAAATGCCCTGCTCTCACCAAAGACTTGGGACACAACAGCAATTGGATAGAGAGCCAGGACTCAGGAGAGGAGTCCCCGAGAGAGCCTACAGCTGTCTGTCATACAAGTATAGTTCTAGGAAGATCTGAAGAGAGGCATTTCAGAGTAACTAAGTACTGGAGTGCTTCAAACTACAAAGCGCTAGGAAGGAGACTGCACAGCCCTTCTGCTGAGAGAGAATCCTGATCTGCTTCCAGGCTAACCTGCTCCAATACCATCTGTAATCAGGACTCTGGACTGCATATACTCAGTAAAGGTACAGAAACTACAACCACTGTGTCTAGTCTGTTCCCTACGCTTTCGGCACTGCTACATCCCCATGCCAGCTACATCTACACTGCCCTGGGACTACAGCTCCACCTGTGGGGAGCTTTACCATCTAAGCTGCACTTACCATCAGTCCCAGCGGATCTGTATGCAGCGTTGGCCTAACACCATATTTGCCAAACACCACGGGTGGCGTCACAAACTATTCTACCATTAACTACATCTCCCCATTGCTTAGGCGCCCAGGGCCACGGACCGGGTCACCTCTGCTGTGACACATCCCCCTGACACCGGCCCGGTACCGAGTACCCCACAGCCCTGGGAGGGTGACCCAATTTGGCGTCACGAGCAGGATTACGGAGCCCGGTATCCCCGGGTCCTGTGTGCCATAGACTGTGATTGTGAACTGTGTGAATTTGGTGCCAGAAACCGCCATTGCCGCGCTGCTTGGCGTGCGTGGGAAGAAAGAGGGGTGGCCTTCGTGGGCGGAGCTTGCCGCAGAGCGCGAAGAAGAGAAGTGCCGCGCGGGAAGAGAGGACAGTGCGCGAGAGGGGGAGGAGCTGAGGCCTACAGTCCGGAGCGTCGGGCCTGCGAAGCGGCCGCCGGTGAGCTCACATAACCCCCGGCCCTGGCTAACGTTAACTAGGGGGGGAGAAGATGTCCGCGCCAAACGACGATGCAGCGGCAGGTGCCGCCAGCCCAACGGTACCGCCAGGAGGAGCGCCCGCCGCAGCGGTCCCCATAATGCCGCTATCCATGCCCTACATACCGGGAGCGGCCTGGCTACCGCAGTACTCGGGTGAGTCCCACACCCTGAGTGAATTTAAAGAAAGACTGTGCAGCTTACTTAAAGTTTACCCTCTGTCTGAAGACCAGAAAGTGAATATCCTGATTGGACAGCTAACGGGTGCAGGGCAGAGAAAAGGGAAAGCCTGGCAGGACACTGATAAAGACACTGTTGCAAAGATCCTGGCCAAGCTGAGAAGCACTTTTGACACCCGCACTGCAGCTGAAATTAAGATGCGGTTCTTTGGCTGTAAGCAGAGGGCGCAAGACAGTATCAAGGACTATGCCCTCAACCTGCAGGAGGCGCTGCGAGCAGTTAAGCAAGTTGACTCTGATAGTGTGAAAGAAGAAGACAAATTGTTAAAGGAGCAGTTCATCAAAGGACTCCTGTCCAGTACCCACAGAGGACAGTTACGCATCATTACCCTGCAAAACCCTGATTTGAACTTTGCTGAGTTTAAGGACAGGGCTATCCGTGTACTGCAGGAATCCTCTGACAGCCATCCAGCGCCCCCTAGGCGCCCAGCGATCACCTACCATCAGGAAGCTACATCCTTTCCTTCCATCCCTGTGGAGGCTGATGCCCAGACCGTGGATAAAGATCCAGAGGAGCTGCGTCTTCAGGTCCAGGAGCTGACCAAAGGAATGGCTGCACTCACTAGGACCGTGCAGTCCCTGCAGGATTCCTCCAAAGAAAAGGTTCAGCTTGCTTCCAGTCCACAGGATGTCCCGTGGCTCTGGAGGAGGAGGACCCCGCCACTTCGAGGAAGGAACAACGATCGCTATGACCAGAACGGGCGTCCCATCTGTCGCCGCTGTTACAAAGCAGGTCATCTTGCAAGGTACTGTCCTTTAAACGAGCAACCCCTGGGGCATAGGGCCAACCCCCAGGAGTAGGATCACCAGGCCCAAGGAACTGGAGAGCCAAGTATGTGGGAGGGAGACCGATCCTCCCTGTGGTGATTGACGGCATCCCCATGAACGCTTTGCTGGACACTGGCTCCCAGGTGACCACTATGCTGTATATTTTGTACAAGAGGTACTGGGCTGATTCTGAACTCACCCGTGGCCCAACTGATGAACTAACAGTAGTTGCTAGTAATGGTCATACCTTGCCACAGATTGGATGCAAGGAAATTACTGTTAAAGTGGGGCGGGTAGAGCTAAAATCACAAGGACTGATAATTGTTGATATTGATCGACGTGAATGTAATCCCATGATGACTCTTGGTACAAATGTAATTGAAAACTGTCTGTCCGAGGTTATTGTCTTGTTGCAACAGGTGGCTGAGACTGCTAGTTCCAGTGAACAGAGAGTCCTGCAGAAGGAGATCCGAGCCCTGATGACAACAGGTAGAACTCTCTGGCGGACAGATTGGCAGCGTCAGAGTGATGCCTTCCCCATTGTAATACCCCCCAGGAGTGAAATGTTGATATGGTGTCGGGCAGCCATAGGTCTCAGAGGGCAGGATTACCAGGCATTGGTAGAGCCAGTATATTCGGATAGCAGGCCCACTGTCCTGACAGCCAGAGGGGTGGTTGATGTACGAAAGGGGAGAGTACCTGTACGCCTTTTGAATTGTGGGGAGGAGGAAGCCACAATACCTTGGTACGCCACAGTTGCTAAGCTGCTCACTGTTAATAACAACTCATTGCAGGCAGCAGAGCTTTGGTCTCATCCGATCCGGTGGAGGACAATGGCCCTGTGAAGCAGCTAGAAGAGTGGTGCCAGCAACTGCAAGTGGGAACTGACTCTACACCTTCATACCAGAGAAATGGGGTTTACAGAGTGACACAAGAGTATGAGCGGGTATTCAGCAAACACCCACTAGATTTTGGGCAGGCAAAAGGGGTGCAACATCATATCCCCACTGGAGACCATCCACCCATAAAGGACAGGTACAGACCTATACCCCCAACACAGTACCATGTGCTAAGAGTATGTTGAAAGAGATGAAGGAAGCAGGGGTCATTAGGGACAGTTGTAGCCCATGGGCAGCCCCAATAGTGTTTGTAAAGAGAAAGGATGGTATTATGAGAATGTGTGTTGATTACAGGAAAATTAACAGTATCACACATAAAGATGCCTACCCATTACCTAGAATTGAAAAGTCATTAGCTGCACTTAAAACTGCTAACTACTTTTCCACCTTGGATCTCACCAGTGGGTATTGGCAGGTTCCCGTGGCAGAGGCAGACAAGGAGAAAACCGCATTTACCACTCCAATGGGTCTCTGTGAGTTCAATTATATGCCATTTGGACTCTGCACTGCTCCAGGAACGTTTCAACGGCTGATGGAGTGCTGCCTGGGACACATGAACTTTGAAACAGTCCTGTTGTAACTGGATGATGTCATCGTTTTCTCCAAAACCTATGAAGAGCATCTGTAACACCTGGCTGAAGTGTTTGAAGCTTTGTCCAATTTTGGCCTAAAAGTGAAGCCTTCAAAATGCCATCTCCTGAAGCCTAAGGTACAGTACCTCGGTCATGTGGTCAGTGCAGATGATGTGGCACCAGATCCTGACAAGGTCACAGTCATCCGGGACTGGACGAAGTCCAACAACCTCCATGAAGTACGCCAATTCCTGGGACTGGTAGGTTATTACCGGAGATTCATCAAAGGCTTTACTGAAATAGCCACCCCGATGTAAAACCTTCTGGTGGGGCAGTCCAAGAAAGGCACGCAGAAGAATTCCACATTTGAATGGACTGAAGAGTTGGAGAGGTCTTTCACCAGATTGAAGATGGCTCTCACAGGTTACGAAGTTCTGGCCTACCCAGATTATGACAGACCCTTTGTGCTGTACACAGATGCCAGCAACGTGGGATTATGAGCAGTACTGTCGCAGGTACAGAATGGAAAAGAGAGAGTGATCTCCTACGCCAGCAGGAAGCTGCGTCCCACTGAGAGGAACCCTGATAATTACAGTTCTTTCAAGCTGGAGTTCCTTGCCATAGTCTGGGCTGTCACCAAAAGGTTCAAGCATTACCTAGCTTCGGCCAAATTTACAATCTTTACGGACAACAATCCGTTGACCCATTTGGACACTGCCAAGCTAGGAGCACTGGAGCAGCAATGGATGGCACGGTTATCCAATTATGAGTTTACCATCAAGTACCGGGCAGGGCACAATAATGCCAATGCTGATGCGCTATCCCGGATGCCTAATCTGCCAGATGCAGGAGAAGACCCTGAGGCTCTGGAAGAGGTAGAATTGCCTCCCTTCCACCGGCCACTGGCGGCCCAACGTGCTCAAGGAGTGAGAAACAAGCGGTCTGGCTTGAAGGAAGTCACTCTGAACCCATTGCCCCATCCTGACTGGGCAGAAGCGCAAGATAATGACCCTGCAGTCCACCTGGTGAAAGAGCTACTGCTACAAGCTGACTCACGCCCAGATTCGAATGCTCCGGAAGAAACCCAGCAGTTGTGGAAAGAGAAAGGCCGGCTGTTCATATATGAGGGGAAGCTGTGTCGGAGGAGTATCAATGCCCGCACACATGAACTGGTCTGGCAGGTGGTGGTCCCGAAGAGAGATGCATCAATGGTCCTGGAAGCCTACCACAATGGAGCTGGACACTTTGGATGGAAGAAGTTGGAAACATTGCTCCGAGAGAGGTTCTACTGGACTGGCATGAGAAGAGCCATTGAGAGGTGGTGCTGGGAGTGTGGACAGTGTAACCTGTGCAGAAAGGATCGAGACAGCCAGAGAGCTCCCTTACAGCCAATCATCACCAAACAGCCCCTGGAGTTGGTAGCCCTGGACCATGTGAAGCTGGTTCCAAGCCGGTCAGGCTACCTCTATGCCCTTACCATTGTGGACCACTATTCAAGATTCCTGGTGGTTGTGCCCGTCAAAGATCTAACAGCCAGGACAGCGGCCAGAGCATTCCAACATCACTTCTGTAGACCACATGGTTATCCTGAGAGGGTGCTGACAGACCAAGGTCCAGCTTTCGAGGCAGAAGTGTTCCATGAATTTTGCAACTTACATGGGTGTAAGAAGATCCGGACAACACCTTATCACCCACAGACCAACGGCATGTGCGAGAAGATGAACCAGGTAGTGATTGATTTACTGAAGACATTGCCCTTGGAGGAGAGAAATCTATGGCCAGAAAAGTTGCCCGATCTGGTGGACCTCTACAACCATATCCCAGTGAACTCTACCAACTGTACTCCAGCGTACCTGATGAGAGCAAGGCCTGGTAAGCTGCCTATTGACTTGGACATGGGAGTCCTGACGCCTGAAGTAACGTCACCAGATGCTGACTGGGACAAGGAGAGGCAGCAGCAGTACAGAAGGGTACAGGAGTGTGTGGAAAAGAGTCTGGCTCAGGCAAGGTAGAAGCAGGAGAGACTTTATAACCAAAATGCACCTGCTGTTCCTTTTTGGCCGGGAGAACAAGTTCTCAAGAGAAAAAGAAGACTGCATAAGCTGGATAATCAATGGGAAGAGGAGCCCTATACAATTCTGCCCTCGAACTTTGATAATGCCAAAGTATGCCTTGTTAGCAAAGATGGAGGAGAGACCTCAGCAGCGGTATCCAGGGATCACTTGAAGTTATGCCCTGACCAGTTGAAAGTAAAAGCGGGAGGATCAGATAACATCCCAGCTACAGAGGAATAAAAGACAGTCAGTACCGTGCTGGGAGAGTTCCCTGCGAATTGGACTAGAGTTAATGATGCAATCGTGGTGCCGGTGTTATTTCCCCAAGTAGAAGCACAGGAGGATAGGACTCAAGAAAACCCTGAAGACCGAGAAAATCAGGTAGCAGAGGCCACACCAGCAGTGGAATCAGAGAACCCTCGCCCTGCCAGTGGTGAACCTGTCGTGCCCGTGGTGAGTCCAAGAGTTCACAGACCAGTTAGTGTCCCTGTGCCAGGTAGAATTACCAGGAGCATATCTAGAGCGTTACTACACCGGTAGTTAGAACCACTACAACACCAGTGTTACGCTACTCTTACCACACAGGGTGTACTACCAGTTAGGTTCCGCATATAAAGTAAAATGTGAATATTGAAATTGAATGTATATATGTAACTGTTTTGTTTTTCTAAGTTTTGTACCTACAGGTAACCTGTAAGAGTTTCCTTTGGAAGTTACCAGTTTTGTCTTATGGACACTGAACCATAGGACTTGTGTGTGGTCAAAAACTTTCTTTGTAAATAGTTTACCATTTGCCAGGAATGGACCATGGACATTGATGCTGGACTTATCATCATCATAGGACCATTTTTGAGCTCTTGGTTTTTGTACATTTTTCCTTTTTCAAATCTTGTACAAATATTATTGTTCAAATGTTTATATGTTATTTATGTTTCTTTTTGTTTAGCCCAGGAGTGCTGACTTGCACTAGGGGGGAATGTGGCGCCCCCAGGAGTATGGTCGCCACAGTGGCTTTGCCTTCCTCCAGGGGAGGGTAATGCCAAGCTTGGAAGCAGTGATGGGTCTCTCCAGCAGTTAACCTAATGCATGCAACACAGTTCCACTCCGGGCCACCAGGTGGAACTCTGAACCAGGATTGAGGAGCAGAGTACTCTCTGAGGGTCAGGAGAAATGAGTAGGCAGATAGTGCGAGGAGGTCCACATGTGCAGACGTGTGGAGCGGGGTGGAGGTTGAGCTCCGGGAGGAGAGCTCCCTCACTGCTAGAGCGCAAAGACTGGAGCCTGGTCTCCACGGTGGTATGGATACTAACAGTCCTGCCACAGATACCAGAGGAGTAGGAGGCTGTAAATGCCCTGCTCTCACCAAAGACTTGGGACACAACAGCAATTGGATAGAGAGCCAGGACTCAGGAGAGGAGTCCCCGAGAAAGGCTACAGCTGTCTGTCACACAAGTATAGTTCTAGGAACATCTGAAGAGAGGCATTTCAGAGTACCTAAGTACTGAAGTGCTTCACACTACAAAGCGCTAGGAAGGAGACTGCACAGCCCTTCTGCTGAGAGAGAATCCTGATCTGCTTCCAGGCTAACCTGCTCCAATACCATCTGTAATCAGGACTCTGGACTGCATATACTCAGTAAAGGTACAGAAACTACAACCACTGTGTCTTGTCTGTTCCCTATGCTTTCGGCACTGCTACATCCCCGTGCCAGCTACATCTACACTGCCCTGGGACTACAGCTCCACCTGTGGGGAGCTTTACCATCTAAGCTGCACTTACCATCAGTCCCAGCGGATCTGTATGCAGCGTTGGCCTAACACCATATTTGCCAAACACCACGGGTGGCGTCACGAACTATTCTACCATTAACTACATCTCCCCATTGCTTGGGCGTCCAGGGCCACGGACTGGGTCACCGCTGCTGTGACACATCCCCCTGACACCGGCCCGGTACCGAGTACCCCACAGAATTCCCCCCCCCCCTCCCGTGGATCATTGGTATGCAAGTTAGGGCAAATCCACTCAGCATTTTGGTACTGACCCCAGGTCTTTATTAAAGGGATCTCCAGTATGGAAGGCAGGGCAAATCCATCCAGTGCTTTGGTTTTGACCCCATGCCTCTCTTAAAGAGATCCCCGGTATGGAAGTCAAGGCAGTTGCCTTCAAATGCTCTGGTACTGACCCCAGGCTCTCTTAAAGGGATCTCCTGTACGGAAGTTAGGACAAATCCCTCAGTGCTTTGATTCTGATCCCAGGGTTCTATTAAAGAGATCATTGGTATGCAAGTCAGGGCAAATCCATCCAGCGCTCTGTTTCTGATCCCAGGCTTTCTTAAAGGGATCCCTGGTATGGAAGTTAGGGCAAATCCACTCAGCGCTCTGGTTCTGACCCAAGGCCCCTCTTAAAGGGATCCACTGTATGGAAGTGAGGGCAAATCCAATCTGCACTTTGTTACTGACCCCAGTCCTCTCTTAAAGGGATCCCCGGTATGGAAGTCAGGGCAATTGCCTTCAAATGCTCTGGTACTGACCCCAGGCTCTCTTAAAGGGATCTCCGGTATGGAACATAAGACCGTTCCACTCATCGCTGTGGTTCTGACCCCAGGGTTCTATTAAAGGGTTCATTGTTATGCAAGTCAGGGCAAATCCACTCAGTGCTCTGGTTCTGATCCCAGGCTCTCTTAAAGGGATCTCTGTTATGGAAGTTAGGGTAAATCCCTCAGCGCTCTGATTCTCACCCCAGGGTTCTATTAAAGGGATCATTGGTATGGAAGTCAGGGCAAATCCACTCAGCGCTCTGGTTCTGACGACAGGCCTCTCTTAAAGGGATCACCGGTATGGAAGTTAGGACCGTTCCACTCAGCGCTCTGGTTCTGACCCCAGGCTGACGGGATGATGTGGGATATTAGGGGTTGTAGTCCGGTGGCTCTGGCTAATGGGATGATGTGCGATATTAGGGGTAGTAGTCCGGTGGCTCTGGCTGACGGGATGATGTGGGATATTAGGAGTAGTAGTCTGGCGGCTGTGACTGGATGATGTGCGATATTAGGGGTAGTTGTCCGGTGGCTATGGCTGACGGGATGATGTGGGATATTAGGGGTAGTTGTCCGGTGGCTATGGCTGACGGGATGATGTGGGATATTAGTGGTAGTTGTCCGGTGGCTCTGGCTGACGGGATGATGTGGGATATTAAGGGTAGTAGTCCGGTGGCTTTAACGGGATGATGTGGGATATTATTAGTCTGGTGGCCCTGGCTGATGGGACAATGTGGGATATTAGGGGTAGTAGTCCGGTAGCTCTGGCTGACGGGATGATGTGGGATATTATAGTGCATGTGGCTATGCGTAGTGGGCGGGGCTATACACTCAGCTTTATATATATATATATATATATATATATATATATATATATATATATATATATATATATATATATATATAATCATTATAAGTTGTTATAACTAACGCAGTTAGTTACTATGCCGGGACAGCGCCGTGCTCTTCAGGTAGTTACAATATATTTATCACATCACTGTAATAATACAGATATCAAGCAGAGGTTTCAGGATTTTGGATGACAAGAATATCACTGCTCACTCTTCTATTCTTGCAATCTAAAGTACCTGAAAAGGCAGTGGAAACCTGAAGTGGCACTAAACATAAGAGCAAACAGAGAATTAGAACTTCAAACGCAGCCTATATGCATAATTGTACATTCATCTCTTACTTGCTTCTCGGGTGGCTGCACCCACAGATGTGTCCCAGTGCTGCATCCTTTCTGCTCTAGAAACTCATTGAAGTCACTTGTTTTAATGGTACAGCATGACCAGTACTTCATCCTGTAGAGAAAACATCAGAAATAGGAGCATTATGCATCTATATAAAATAATATGCAGCCTTTTACTGTAATGTACAATACCTACAGAAGGAGGCACAAATTTCGTGAAAACAAACTATTACAAGAAAAGTTTCAGTACTTCTGCAGAAATATTCAGGGAAAATAGGATTCCCAGGACAGAGAACCACAGAATAAACAATGGTTTTGACCTCAAGGGTAAAAGGATGAGGTCTCTGAAAGTGGATTTTATACATGGAAAATAAAAAATCTGCGGATATCTCACTAAACAAAAGTAAATGAAAGATTGAAAAAATGATAGTTTTAAAATAAAACCTATATATAGATAGTTTCTGAATTTTACATAATGTTGCTGTGAAAATGTATTTCATGGCTAGAACAAGTATCCATTATAATCAGTGGAGCCGTTTACATATCTGCAAACAAACAAAAAAAAATACTGGAACATGTCCATTTTTCTTACCTATCTGGATCAAAATTACTCTTACAAGTCTATAGAGCAATGAAAAATCTCTGACAACACACAGTGCTGCTAATGTGCAAACCATTTTAACATTGTATTGGGTGGAAGAAATTTGCAGTTTCTGTTTTTTTTGCGTTTAGAAAACCAGTGATAAAATACTGAAGGTAAAAACTAACACACAGACCAAACACTGATGAAAATCTGATCAAAGTCACGTCAGTAGCGTAGCTACTGGGAGGGCAGAGGGGGCCGTTGCCCCGGGCCCAGTCACATGCAGGGGCCCACTGGGAGACATGGCCAGTATCTTAGGTGTCAGGGAGAGAGCAGCACAATGCCGGCTCCCCTGTCTGACAGACTGCACAGTGGCAGGTTGCAGAGCCTGTCTGTGCAGTGTAAGGTGCTGCTGTCTCACCGGAGGAGCTGTTTCCTGGCCGGCAGCAGCTGCAGTTTCTGCCATGCAGGCTCTGGTTGTCTCAGGCACAATGGGTCCTAGTGCCCTCTGTGTGCATATACTGGACACTTCCTGGTCCTGCCTCAGTCACTGCCTGCAAACTTCATCGGTAAGTAGGGATAATAATAATTTTATTTCTATAGCGCCAACATATTCTGCAGCACTTTACATTATAGAGGGGACTTCTACAGACAATAGACACTACAGCATAGCATAGCAATAAACACATAGATCAAAACAGATACCAATAGGAATGAGGGGAGACATGAAAGGTGGATGGTAACAATTGCTTTTATTGTTTTTATTGTTTGGACCATCCCTAGTGTAAGAATCGGGTGTTCCTGTTGCTGCATGAACCAGTTAACAGTCTAAATATGTAACAGTACAGACACAGAGGGCTATTAAATGCAAGAAGCATGTGAGAACATGATGCTAGGATCCTGGATATGGTAAAAAATTTTGAAATGAGCCACACAGGAATATTTAGGTTAGTGCATTGAGGCGATAGGCCAGTCTGAACAATTGCGTTTTTAAGGCACGCTTAAAACTGTGGGGATTGGGGATTAATCGTATTAGCCTGGGTAGTGCATTCCAAAGAATCGGCGCGGAACATGAAAAGTCTTGAGACGAGAGTGGGAGGTTCTCATTAATGAGGATGTTAACCTCAGGTCATTAGCAGAATGGAGGGCACGGGTAGGGTGGTAGGCTGAGACTAGGGAGGAGATGTAGGGTGGTGCTGAGCCATGGAGTGCTTTGTGGGTGAGGGTAATAAGTTTATACTGAATTCTGGAGTGGATGGGTAGCCGGTGTAAGGACTGGCACAAGGTAGAGGCATCGGTATAGAGATTGGTGAGGAATATGAGCCTGGCCGCAGCATTCAGGACGGATTGGAAAGGGGAGAGTTTGGTAACAGGGAGACCGATTAGTAGAGAGTTACAATAGTCCAGACGAGAATGAATAAGAGAAACAGTAAGAGTTTTTGCAGAGTCGAAAGTAAGAAAGGGTCGAATTCTAGAAATGTTTTTGAGTTGAAGATAACAAGAGCGAGCCAGTGATCGGATGTGGGGGGTGAATGAAAGCTCGGAATCAAGTATGACCCCAAGACAGCGGGCATGTTGCTGAGGAGTAATGGTGGAACCACACACGGAAATGGCAATGTCGGGCATAGGTAGGTTAGTAGAGGGAGGACATGATGTTAGAGACAGCGGTAAGACAATCAGTGGTGTTTTCCAAGAAGGCAGGCGTGATATCAGGAGAAATGTATAATTGTGTGTCATCAGCATAGAGATTGTGCTGGAAGCCAAATCTACTGATTGCTTGACCAATAGGGGCAGTATACAAAGAGAAGAGGAGGGGGCCTAGAATCGATCCTTGAGGAACCCCAACAGTAAGGGGAAGATAGGAGGAGGAGGAGGAGCAAGCAAAAGATACAGTAACGGAGCGGTCAGAGAGATAGGAGAACTAAGAGAGAACGGTGTCCTTGAGGCCAATAAAACAGCATAGTGAGGAGGAGCTGATGATCCACAGTGTTGAATGCTTCGTAGAGATCCAAGAGAATTAGCAGGGAGTAGTGACCATTAGATTTAGCTGTTAGAAGATCAATAGAGACTTTAGTGAGGGCAGTTTCAGTAGAGTGTAGAGAGTAGAAAACGGATTGTAGAGGGTCGAGGAGAGAGTTATTTGAGAGATAGCGATAAGACGGGTGCGGACCAGGAGTTCCAGGAGTTTAGAGATGAAGGGAAGATTAGAGACAGATCTATAGTTAGCGGCACAGTTTTGGTCGAGGGATGGTTTTTTAAGTAATGGCTGTATGATGGCATGCTTAAATGAGGAAGGAAAGATACCAGAAGAGAGCGAGAGGTTAAATATTTTAGTTAGCTGAGTGGTGACAGTAGGGAAAAGGGACTGGAGGAGATGTGATGGAATGGGGTCACTGGTGCAATTGGTAGGGAGAGAAAATGCAAGGAGCCTGATTACGTCTTCTTCTGTGACTGGTTCAAATGGGGATGAAATGTATTAAATTCATTCAGCATAGGCATATCATGGTCACTGTGGGGTGAATGTGAGAGGATGGGGGTATTGTGGGGGAGGGGGACAGAGCACTGGGGGTGAATGTGAGAGGTGGGGTTATTGTGGGGTGAGGGGGACAGGGTACTGGGCGGTGGCTGTGAGAGAATGGGCTTTTTTTTTAACTTGTGAGCTCGTTAATACTTTAATAATAGATTAATATTTCAGTATTAGTATAACAAGGTATAACCAGGGCACAGACAGATGGGCGCTTAACTCATGCGAGGATCGCACCGCAATCTTCGGACTGGCCAGTACCGCTCCTGACATGAGCGCGATGAATTACTATGCAGCTGTCACACTCAGGTGTAGAGCGCTGACGGTCAGTCTGAGGATTGTGATATGATCCTCGCACAAAAAATATGTCAGCCTGTCTGCCCCCTAACAAGTATAACCATACAGTAACCACGAGCTGCATTCTATTTAATAATGTAATAATAAGCAATTTATTATTATAAAGTTATTAGAGGGTTGGGATAATTGTTTGCAGTCACTCTGAGGCTACAGACCACAAAATCATGATGGGGTGCGCCTGCCATCATGACACCCCAAGACCACTGGTGTGATCAGGCGGTCATGCAACCACGTTTGCTATTTGCACATGTCGACTAGGTTAGTTTGACTTGACTCAATAGAAGATAATTGGGAGAAGTCGAAAGAGTCATCACACGACCCCCTGCTCACATCAGCAATGCTGGGGCCATTACTACTGTACATAGCAGGACTCAGTTAAATATTAAGTGGGCATTTAAGAAGCATTATTATTTATAGGGGCACCAGTAGGTAACTACCGGGTGGCAGACGGTGCTGAGGCGGCTTTCAGTCAGTGCCGAGGTGAGGTTACAGCCGCCACTTTCTATACACAGAGCAGTGACTGAAACCATGCCAGTGCCACCCCTATGACTGGAAGAGCAAGGCTGCCGGGAAGAATAAAGTTACTTTCCTACCTGCAGAGCGGCTTTCAGTGCAGCGTCACAAGGTGTCAGAACGCTATTAACTATTATACTGTGTATTGGAGGAGCAGTGGGGACATCATTATATGTATAGGGGAACTCTGGGGGACATCATACTGTATATAAGGGAGCTGTAGGCCTATCATACTGTGTATAGGGGAGCTGTGGGATCATATGGTGGTATAGGGGAGCTGTGGGATCATCATACTGTGTATAGGGGAGCTGTGGGATTATCATACTGTGTATAGGGGAGCTGTGGGATCATCATACTGTATATAGGAGAGCTGTGGGCCCATCATACTGTGTATAGAAGAGCTGTGGGATCATCATACTGTGGATAGGTGAGCTGTGGGATCATCATACTGTGTATAGGGGAGCTGTGGGATCATCATACTGTGTATAGAAGAGCTATGGGATCATCATACTGTGTATAGGGGAGCTGTGGGATCATCATACTGTGTATAGGGGAGCTGTGGGATCATCATACTGTGTATAGGGGAGCTGTGGGATCATCATACTGTGTATAGGGGAGCTGTTGGATCATCATACTGTATATAGGAGAGCTGTGGGATCATCATACTGTGTATAGAAGAGCTGTGGGATCATCATACTGTGGATAGGTGAGCTGTGGGATCATCATACTGTGTATAGGGGAGCTGTGGGATCATCATACTGTGTATAGGGGAGCTGTGGGATCATCATACTGTGTATAGGGGAGCTGTTGGATCATCATACTGTATATAGGGGAGCTGTGGGATCAGCATACTGTGTATAGAAGAGCTGTGGGATCATCATACTGTGGATAGGTGAGCTGTGGGATCATCATACTGTGTATAGGGGAGCTGTGGGATCATCATACTGTGTATAGGGGAGCTGTGGGATCATCATACTATGTATAGGGGAGCTGTGGGCCCAGCATACTACATATAGAGGAATTATACATGGGGAACTCAGAGAACATTATTAAATGTTAAGTTGGCACTTAAACATTATTGTTATAGGGGGATCTCAGTATTGTGACCATCAAAGTTGCACATGGAGTATTACTATCCAAGGACAAAATTTGGAGGGCACGTGCACAGGAAATTACGGTAATAAACATGGTTGTCATTTATCAGCAGACATGTTTACAAGGCCAGTGGTCAGATATTAACATTTATTGTCCCACCCGTATCATTGGCTGTGTAAAAGGACATTAATGAGAATAAGTCACCAGGTTTTTGCCACATAATCTGAGAGTGGCATGATGTCAAGACAGAGGTCCTGATTCCAGCAATTTGTCAATTACTGGGATGCTTGCTGTAGTTTTGATAAACCACTGTTTTATTATCATGAGATAATCAGTATTGGCACCTGCTGTCATGTAGTCTTCCATATTCATTAGCTCTGTATAACCTTGCCTCCACCACTGATTGGCAGCTTTCTGCCTATGCACAGTGTACACAGAAAGCTGCCAATCAGAGGTGTGGGCGGAGTTATACAGAGCTCATCATTTAGAGAACTGCTAGATCTGCAGCAACCCAGAAAGTGACACATCTCTGGAATCAGTGTGTCTGCCACTACATCATGATACTCTCATATGGGCAGCAAAAAACTGGTAACAAATTCCATTTCAAGGGCATATTATGGCTCCATACATCTCAGAAGTTGAACAAAACAAGTCATAAAGCATGAAATTCAGAAAAAGAAGATGCTAGAGGGCAGTAGCAATAAAAACAAAAACATCAAGATACTTTATAAATATATATATATACATATACCTACACATACGTATGCACACTGAATGTGTTGCATGAATTATGTATATGCAAAAATGATCATTTGGATGTAAGATAAAAAGAAGCCTTCAACATTGCATTAATAAGAATCCTGTATGCCTTACCCTTCATGGAACACCGGCACCCCAGGGTGATACACACAGCTTGCTACGTCACTCTCTGGCCCTTGGTAGACCTGTATAAGAAGACCAGACTATGTCCTTTGCTCATCGTCCACATCACTGTACAGTACTAGAGGATTAGGACTGCTTACCACCTTACATCCTGAGTGCTTGCATCTTGTCCCCAATAATGTTACTGAAGTGTCAACTGAAACCAGAAAAGCATTTCAATGATTGTGCAGTCAGATACAAAGTACTGATATAACCCATATCACGTGTTATCACAGACCTTTGTTTTCTGATTCTTTATTTGACTGTAATGTGAGCTTCTCCAATTCTTGTTCAAGTGATCGAGACACTTTGAGCACAAGAGGATTCATCTGTTCCTGTGTCCTAAAAGTAACCAAAACTGGGCAATGAGCTTGTGTTTGTACTGCAGAATAGAGCTCAAGAATTACATTCCGTTCCCAGTTCAGCCTACGTTAATGTGTATCAGTTGATGAGATCACAGATATACAGGCTACCCATTCACTTTCAATAACTGTTAGCCAAAAGCTATTCCTCATGATTTTTCGTACTTCAACTTGCTGCTAATTGGTCTTCCTCTTTCTGTCCTACGCTGATGCCAGTCAGTGCACTGTTTATTAGAGAGCAGTGAATACATTTGAGTGAAATTGAATTCTACTCGAATTTTACAAAAATCCATATTCACCAAAATGCGGATTTTTTGGGGAATTCAGCCCAATAGCGTCCGCTGACCATCAATTTTTTATTTAACCATAATTCGCCATCCAAAAGTTTAAAAGCTAGACAATTCATTATACTCCCCTCACCACTGACTTCGCCGACCCCCCCATAATTCGCCGCATCTCCGGAATCCCCACCGGTCATGATGGAAACTTCATACCTCATCCACTGTGCCAGGTATTCTGAGTGTCATGGCACCCAGGAGGCTTTGATGCCCAGGAAGTCACAGCATACATCACGACACTGATGGATCTCCCATGCGCTTGCGCAGAATCCTCCCAGACATAATGACATACAGAGAACCTAGCACAATGCGCGAGATACAAAGATTCCATCATGATCTACTCCCACACCTTCTATGCACTGAGTAGCCTTTTGTACTTGTACTTATACAGATACTGGTCGATGGTCAGTTTATGCAACACTACTGGAATACCTTATTTATTATTATGATGGCTGGACCATACACGGCGAGGAGTTCTAACAATTGGTCCTTGCCAAAAGTGTCCAGTTTGGACATCCTTCATCAGAACTACATAGCCGCCTAAAGACTAGTGGGATAAAGTCTACCATACACTTATGATGGCTGATGCTCGATCAGCTAACAGCAATTCCCCTCATTACCTCGGTCTCTCCTTTTGCATTTTTTCTGCCGATTTGGGACCTTGTACAATGATTTCTGTACATGATTTGGATCCTGGGCTGTCAGATGCGTTATTACTTCTAGAAATGTCGGGCTTCAAGTGTTCAGCTGGTTTCTCATTGCTGTGAAAACCCTTGGTGCAGCCCTGGAATAAACGGGAAAGCAGCATTGTGTATCATATAGTAAAAAGGTGCAGAACTGAAAACTCAGTAATCAAAGGAAGGACACTAACCTAAAACATATGCAAGGGCACTCACTTGCCCGAGGATCCTATGTTTTCTATGAGAGAGCTGCCACCAAACACCTCTTCATGCGGCTTATCTCAAGGAGAGCAAAAGGATCAATAGCCTGACATTGGACATGCCGGATCATTATCTCCTAATAATCATCTGTCAGGTACACCCTATGCAGGGTGAATCCGTCACTATCAGCACGTTAAGCTGGCGTTATGTTAATATGTATTTGGGGGCTTAAGAGCTCAATGTGTTTTCACTTACCTGAATGTATAGGTTACAGACCTTTCCCAGCATATATTTTTATACTCCTACAGACCAGTGTTTCCCAAGCTCCAAGTCCTTCACGGCTCCCAATATGTCATGTTTTTAGGATTTCCTTAGTATTGCACAGGTGATGGAATTATTATTAAAGGGAATCTGTCGCCTCATTTTTCCAATATGAGATGCGGCCACCGCCATCAGGGGGAGTATAATCTAACTCGCTTTTCTTATCTTTCAGGTTACATCGGGGGCTTATCTACAGCATTACAGAATGCTGTAGATAAGCCCCTGTTGGCGGTGGCCGCATCTCATAGGGCAAAAAATAGCTATTATAGAGGAAGAGGACAGGAGCTCTAGTAAGGAGGCAGCAATCCTAAAAATCTATATCAGCCGTCTAAGGGAGACAAACCAATCGCTCCATTTGCAAAAGAAGAAAAGATAACCAGCTCACCCAAATCAGAGGGGTCCTGAAGTGCGGAACTCAAGGGATCACTTATTGTGAAATGCGAAAAGGAAAAGGGATTCCAAAATTAATCCCAGTTAGAAGGATTCCATGGTTAAAAAATTGACATAACAACGCGTTTCGAACGCACAATCTGTATTCTTCATCAGAGCTCTAATAAAGAACAAAGTTTGTGACTTTGAAATGCGTTATGTCTATTTTTTAACCATGGAATCCTTCTATTTGGAATAAATTTTGCAATTGAAGCTGGAATCCCATTTTGCTCCATTTGCGGATGCATATTTCAAGGGTTTTGCCTCAAAGTCATGTGGCAAGACCCCGTGAGAGGTTGACTTTTACAATTTCGACCTCCAATAGGTGGCACTAGCTTTCCTGTCCTCTTTCTCTCTGAAGCAGCTATTTAAATGCCCAGAGGAGCATTGCATGTCCTATAAGTCTCCCCATTTTGTATTCCTTTAGATAAGTTAATATTATAAACTCTTCAAATCTCAACTAAAAGTACAAAAGAAAACAGCTGATAGCATACCATTATAGCTAGAAATTCAGAAAAGTCTGTTGTGCGTTTCCTACAGCAAGACCAGCCCTGAAAGGAGAGATGCATAATGAAAGGAGTTAAAAGAAGCAATCTGAGCAAGCACAAGTATTGTTTAATGGGTGGAAAAGACTTGAGAGTTGAGACTGACCTTTAAAGCATCATGAAAAATGGGGTATCCCGGATGAAAGAGACAAGAGTCTGGAGACAAGAGATACACTAAGTGATTCCTACATAGATACCTCACCATTGATACCCACCTGTGTATGACATACCCATATTCTACAAAGTGCACATACATTGGACATACTGTAAAAGACACTAACCTGCAGCGTTGCTGTTGGGAAGGAATCGCTGTCCGCATCCCTTGTTATAACATAGCAAATAATGATCCAGGTTATCCTGTGTATCATTCAGACTAATCCCCGGACTGCTCATCATGTCAGGAATGGGTATAGAATACCAAAGTGAGATAAGGAAAGTAGGCTGTCAAGTAGACGGTACAGAAGTGAAGAGAAAAATCCAATATCGGCTGAAAAATGAAACATTAGAATTATAAAGACTGAAGGGTACAGATAATTGATTGATTAGTATAAAATCAAATAAGTATTTGCATGAAACTGAGAAGATGTCAGAATGTTGAGATCTATAAGTACTAATAGTAATGATACAAGAAGTTTCACCAAGCAGAATTAGGGCTCGTGCAGGCAAACATAAAAATTAGACGAGATCTATCCAACGTTTTGAAAAATAGCATTCATCCCCCATGTTATTCCATGAGTCCATGCACTTGTCTGATTTTTTCCTTGGACCAAAAATTGCAACATGCAAAATTTGCCTCCGATAATTGGAACACACTTAGCCATTCAAGGGAATAGGTGTGTTGAAAAAATTGGACCTCACTTGGATGTCCAATTTTCACATGCTGACTGAATGGTGATAAAAAGAGAAAAATGTTTTTTTGTTTTTCACATCCGAGAACATCGGATTACCCTCTGATCAAAGTGTGAGAAGCATAATCGGACAGATTGCCTTGCATGACCATAGCCTAATAAGAAGAAATATACAGATCAGTTAAAAGAAAGACGCATAACAGAAGGAAGTTAGACAATGAGAACCAAGTACCTGTAGATGTGCAATAGTATAGTCGCAGAGTGACCGGACAGCGCACCACACTGTGCAGGCCGGACACATGGTGCTATCTTTAGACTCCGTGGGTGCCAGCCCAGCACCAAAGATGGAAATAAGAATGTCAATAGCTGTGACAGGTGACGAGACAGAACACTCCGGCTAAGCTGCAGAAACTACAGGAAAGATCTAGAGGAGAGAGAAACATCCAGATTCACAGAAAATAAGAGGTACAAGAGAAAAAACTAAAAAGCTGTAGTATAAGGCGCCATGCACCTGACCACAAGTATTTAACTCATAAGACGGTAAATAAAATAAAACCATTTATTATGCTCACTTATATAGCTCCAACATTCTGTAGCACTTTACATGCATTGCCATCACTCACTATCCCCATTGGGGCTCACGGTCTTCTTTCTTTATCAGAATGTCTTTGAAGTGTGAGAGGAAAGTATAGAAAGCCAACGCAAATATCAGGAGAACATACAAACTATGTCCAGTAGATGAGGTCCTTGGTCAGACTCTAGCCCTTCAAGGCAGCAGAGGTAACCACTGAGCCACCTTGTATTGTATGCCAGATATAATCACACTGGCACGTTCTCAAGTACCACCAGATCCCCTCCCCCCCCAAAAAAAAACAATGAAAACAAAATCACACACTGTTGGAATGATGCTTATTATTGTATATATTGCAACAACTATTTACTGCTGGTTAATAGTGCATGAGTTTCTGTCTCCATAAAGATCCTAAGCTATAAGAAATACCAGTTGTGAGCTGTGTTATCTTTGTTCCTGAATAAATATATTCAGTATATTCACTTTGAACTGCTGGACAATACAGAGAATAATCTGCTGCCAACAGGTTATGGGCCCAGAGACCCATAAACCAAAACACCAAGAGAACAGCCCAGAGGAGAGAGAACAACAGTCTACTAAGAAGCAAAGATAGCCACTAGAAGCAACTCTGTGAAGTTCACTGTTGCAAATCTGACTAACCAGAGCTACTAATCCTGGAAATTCACTGTAAGGATGCTGCTGATAAGAGAAGGTACTTGGAAATAGTACAGACAGGAGTCTAGACCTGACCCACCACCAGAAGATTGGGTAGAGAAGGATCAAAAAGCACAAAGCACTATCTCGCACAGTAAAGATGACGATTAGATGCACATGTATGTAAATCTGAAACTGCAAAAGAATGTGGGAACAGCTGCAGAAAATACATGAAAGGATAAATCTCAGTAATAAGCTTGATTAAAAGAGAAAACTTTATCAGTTTAAGCTAAATAAGGGCCAACATATGCAGGATAACATAACAAATACTTTAGAAATTGTTAGGTGCCTGTGGGTCATTGGGGAAAATCTAAACAATTTCCATATTGCTGCACGTAGTAGTGCAGCGGTCTACCAGAAAGCTGTGATATGGTAATGAATAGACATTGTTGCAGTATTGGACTCTGGCCACAAGAGTTCACTGTTGCCTCTTGAATAGACTATTGCAGGCCTCATGGTGTTTTCCAGTTCGAACAGAGAGCTGACTGGAGTAGGATGCTCGACTGCCGTCCTGGGAGTTCAGTGTGCTCCAAAAGCCGGGCCCTGAGTGTCCGGAGGCCACTAGTAGAAAGGTGGGTACTGTCAAAGGTGTGTCAGGTGTGACAATCAAACAAATAAAGCAGCACTCTGTAGCGCTATAGCATGCAAACATGAAATATGAAAATTGAATTGCATTACTGCACTAGAAATATGAAAAGTTGAGAAAGCTTAGCTCTTAAATTGGCCAATTCATGAGTACCTGGCAGCCACGATAAGACAATTCTCGTTGCCAGGACCTAATGCCAATCCTTTCTTAGACAGTCTACTTCTCTCTGGGAACCTAATGAGAATTTTCTCTTAGCTTAAAGTCTATATCCCTATGGAGGAGTAGGATCCTGCTTAAATTAAAAATGCCTGAGGCTAAGGGGCAGAGTGCTCAGTCAGAAGGCTAATACAATATCAAATGAAAATGTAGACTGTCTAAGAGAGGATTGGCAAATGGTCCTGAGCACTCCGCCTCTTAGCCCCTTAAGGTTTTTATTAAAGGAATTGTTAGGCGATCTTGCTAAGCCATCAACTTAACCAACGGTGATTTATGAAGACAACCAAGGATGCATTAAACTTGCATGTAGTGAGAAGATCAATGCGAGAATCAAAAACACATCGACATTAAACATCATCACTTGCATGATTTGATAGAACGTGGCATAATTGAGTATGTTTATTGCAAGACTGACCAGATGATAGCTAATGTTATGACAAAGCCACTTCCAAGAGCCAAATTTGAAGAATTCAGAACCACTATGGGACAAACAAGATAAGTAGTTGTTGAGTGGGTGTGTTGGAATAAGGCCTATTATTGTATGTATTGCAACAACTACTATTTAATAGTGTATGAGTTTTTATCTCCAGCAAGAGTGTTATATTGCCAATAATGTATCTGGTTCACGCATGTTTTTTTTCACTTTGACAGCTGACAGACAAGACGCTAAGATCCTAAGCTATACGAAATACCAGTTCTAAGCAGTGTTATCTTTGTTCCTGAATAAATACACTGCTCAAAAAATAAAGGGAACACTTACAGCAGAATATAACTCCAAGTAAATCAAACTTCTGTGACATCAAACTGTCCACTTAGGAAGCAACACTGATTGACAATCAATTTCACATGCTGTTGTGCAAATGGAAAAGACAACAGATGGAAATTATTGGCAATTATCAAGACACTCTCAATAAAGGAGTGGTTCTGCAGGTGGGGACCACAGACTACATCTGTTAGGAGTCGGATTTCTGCTTTTAGTCAGCAGGGATCCAGATCCTCACATTCTGCACTCTCCTCCTATTTTTCCACTGCAGAGGAGATTGCAGAGGAGATTGCCTTGCAACAAATCTCTCCTGAGGCTAAGTACTTCTGTGCTCTAACTGGGCATGCTCTTGGGACGATCTCCCATTGGAGATCGGGAGTCATGTGCTCAGATCCCGCTCCAGTTCTCATTGGTCCATCTTAGAGATCTGGAAGCGTGCAGAAGGTGCCGGCTGTTATAAAATGCGAGCATGGCTGTTCCGCCATGCACTAGTATAGACTTACTTGCTGCTGTGTGTAGGAGGACGGATGCATGATTCTGGTGACTGACTCATTTGAAACCCCTTCCCTCTAATATTACACATGTGGATAGGGACTGAGTTAGAATCAGCGCCAGCGCTCCTCTGCTGCAACATCCACAGCTGCTAGCGTCCGACACTGCGCTTGCGCCTTGCCTTTGTCGTTTAGCGGCAGTGTCCACGCCGCGCTGCAGTAGCAGCCTCCTTTGCGTTCGCAGTTGCAATGCCGCGCACATGGTAGGTCTAGACGGACGTAGTGCCGCCGTCTTAGGCTACTCCTGTGACCGTATACCATGTATGCGTTTTTTTATTGAGTACTGTGACTACAACAGGCTCAGTCATTTGTGTTTGTACTTTTTGGCATCTCTGTGAGTTAACTGAGATTGCTCTGCGCACCTGGGTGAAGTTTAACCCTGTGTGCATTTCCGCCATATTGCTCCTGTCACCACTTAGCAGCGGTTATATCACCTACGTTCCGCCGTTCCTAACATTATACTAGCGCCAGGGTCTGGCTACTGATGGCAGAACAGCAGCAACTCTTACAGTGTATTCGGCAGCTTGAGGGCCGGCTGGCCACGACACCTCTCTTCAGCTTCTTGTTTTGACTCAGGGTGCGCTCTCGGTTAGTCAGTATGCCGTCCGTTTTCGGACACTGGCTTCGGAGTTGGAGTGGTCCAATAAAGCCCTCATCCCTGTGTTTTGGAGAGGTTTGGCGGAGCACGTTAAAGATGCTCTCTCCACTAGAGAGGTTCCTGCCAGTTTGGAAGAGCTGATTGCCATTTCCACCCGCATTGACCTCCGTTTTTCGGAGCGCGGTATGGAGCGTGCTCAATCCAAACGGAAGGTTACTCCGGCTCCCAATTTTTTTTGAGCCTCTGGAACTACCCGAGCCAGAGGTTCCACCCCCAGAGCCCATGGAGGTGTCTCTCGCTGTTCCCCAGGCGTGTCCGGCACAAGACTCCAGTCGCGGTCATATTTGTTAACACGCGGTGTCTCAGAACAACAGTGCCCCGCAACCGCCAAATACTGTACCGCCGGGTAAGACCCTTGTTCCTCCCCACCTTCGGCCGAAGGTTCTTGCCTGGGCACACACGTCCAGGAGGGGTGGTCACTGTGGCTATATGCAGACCACAAAACTCCTGGCAGTGTCTTACTGGTGGCCGCGCAGGGCTCGGGATGTTAAAAAATATATTCGGGCCTGCGTCTTTTGTGCTCGGAATAACCTCCTTAAGCGAAGAGCGGAGATGCCTGCCGACACACGGTGGCGTTCCACTTTAACTTCCACTCCCGTTGTCTCCCAGGGGTGGCGATCTTGCCACCCCTGAGGCCTTCCACGTGTCCCGGGTCTCTCTGTTATCTACCGGGACATCAGACTTGCCTGCGGACGAGTCTGAGGCCTAAACCTCTTACGGGAACAAGTTGGTGGATCGTAAGGCTCAGGGAGGGGGGGCCCTAGGAGGGGGGGTAATGTTAGGAGTCGGATTTCTGCGTTTACTCAGCAGGGATCCAGATCCTCACATTCTGCACTCTCCTCCTATTTTTCCACTGCAGATGAGATTGCAGAGGAGATTGCCTTGCAGCAAATCTCTCCTGAGGCTAAGTCCTTCTGTCCTCTTACAGGGCATGCTCTTGGGACGATCTCCCATTGGAGATCGGGAGTCATGTGCTCAGATCCCGCTCCAGTTCTCATTGGTCCATCTTAGAGATCTGGAAGCGTGCAGAAGGTGCCGGCTGTTATAAAAGGCGAGCATGGCTGTTCCGCCATGCACTAGTATAGACTTACTTGCTGCTGTGTGTAGGAGGACGGATGCATGATTCTGGTGACTGACTCATTTGAAACCCCTTCCCTCTAATATTACGCATGTGGATAGGGACTGAGTTAGAATCAGCGCCAGCGCTCCTCTGCTGCAACATCCACAGCTGCTAGCGTCCGACACTGCGCTTGCGCCTTGCCTTTGTCGTTTAGCGGCAGTTTCCACGCCGCGCTGCAGTAGCAGCCTCCTTTGCGTTCGCAGTTGCAATGCCGCGCACATGGTAGGTCTAGACGGACGTAGTGCCGCCGTCTTGAGCTACTCCTGTGACCGTATACCATGTATGCGTTTTTTTACTGAGTACTGTGACTACAACAGGCTCAGTCATTTGTGTTTGTACTTTTTGGCATCTCTGTGAGTTAACTGAGATTGCTCTGCGCACCTGGGTGAAGTTTAACCCTGTGTGCATTTCCGCCATATTGCTCCTGTCACCACTTAGCAGCGGTTATATCACCTACGTTCCGCCGTTCCTAACATCAATCAATCAATCAATCAATCAAATTTATTATCGCCAAGTACATATTACATATATACAAGGAATTCTTTGTGGCAAAGAGGCAACATAATATATAACAACAGATACAACAAGTAACATCTAACAAGACAGATACAGTATATAGTCTACACATGACGATTTAATTGTTGAACAGAGAGTGGATAGAAGCTGTTCATATGGCGGTTGGTACTGCATTTGGGGACTCTGAAGCGACGTCCTGAAGGGAGTAGTTGGAATGAGGAGTGTCCCGGGTGAGAGGGATCGGATGAAATTTTCAATGCGTGGGATCGAATACTCTTATCATAAAGATCCTGGATTTTAGGCAGGGGGGAGCCTATAATTCTCTCTGCTGTTCTGAAAGTCCTTTGTAAGCGGAGTTTGTCATGCGCAGTGGCTCCCCCATACCAGACTATCAGAGAGGAACAAATCACAGATCTGATGACAGCATTAAAGAATAAGATCAGCAGATTCTTAGACAAACCATATCTTTTCAGCTGACGCAGGAAGAACATCCTCTGTTGTGCTTTTCTTATAACAGCATCCACATTTTTCCCCCATTTAAGATCATGAGAGATGATAACACCAAGGAATTTGGTCTCTGTGACCCTAAGAACCACTTCGTCATGGATGTAGATTGGAAGTATCTCATGTTGATCTTTCCTAAAATCCACAACCATCTCAGCAGTTTTTTTAGTGTTGAGTACAAGATTATTGGCTTTACACCAGTCACATATTCTTTCCACCTCACTCTGATACAAGTCTTCAGCATTTCCCCTGATGAGACCAATCAGTGTCATATCATCGGCAAATTTCAAGATTTTTACTGAGTCTGCTGAAGAGATGCAATCATTCGTATAGATAGAAAACAGTAACGGGGACAAAACACACCCCTGAGGTGCCCCGATGTTTGTGACCAAGGTGTCCGAAGTGAATGGTCCAACTTTTACACTCTGTATCCTGGCTGTCAGGAAGTTATAAATCCACAAGCATAAGTTGAGAGGGACTCCAAGAGCTACCATTTTCTTATGAAGTAAATTCGGATCAATGGTATTGAACGCTGAGCTAAAGTCCATGAAAAGAATCCGGACATATGAGTGCCGTTCATCTGTATGATCCAAAATGTACTTCAGTGCCAGATTGACAGTGTCGTTTGCCGAACGATTCTCCTTATAGGCAAACTGAAGCGGGTCCCATAGCTTCTGCGTGAATTTTATCAGGTGGGACATCATAATTCTTTCGAAGACTTTCATAGCTACAGATGTGAGTGCTACTGGTCTATAGTCGTTCAACTCAGAGGATCCCACTTTCTTGGGGACAGGGATAATTGTGGAATTTTTCCAACACTGAGGTACAATGCACTCTTTCAGTGACACATTGTATATATTTGTCAGTATAGGGGCAAGCTGGGTAGCACATACTTTCAGATACATTGGAGATACACCATCAGGACCAGGTGCCTTTTTGACCTTAAGTCCCTTCAGGATGCGTATCACCTCTGCCTCGGAGATCACTACTTGGGTGTTGCACAATGAATGATCTTTATATGAACAGACTGAGGAGCTTAGAGATGAATAGCCACTGTGTGTAGAGCTTGCCTCAAATCTGCAGTAGAATTCATTTAACTCTGCTGCCAGACTTCTGCTGGGGTTCACTATAGTGGGGTGGCTTTTATAAATTGGTGACCTCTCTTAATCCTCTCCATGCAGATCTAGTATCTTTTGATGAGAACCTTTCCTCCAGAATCTTTGCATACTCGTGTTTGGCTAACTTGATCTCTTTAGATAGCGAGTTCCTAAGTTTCTTGAATTCAGTAATATCGCCTGCTTTATAAGCCTCCTCTTTTCTCTTACGGATCAACCTGACTTTATTTGTAAACCACGGCTTGTTGTTTCCCCGAAAGTGGACAGATTTGGATGGAATAAACGTGTCTTCACAAAAACGGATATATGAGGACACTGCATCAACCCATTCATCCAGACCCGAGCATGTTTCCTGGAATACCTCCCAGTCCGTGCATTCAAAGCATGCTTGCAGTTGCAATTTTGCCTCCTCAGACCATGTCTTCTTTGTATAAACTGTAGGTTTGGATGTTTTCAACCTTTGCCTGTAGGCTGGAATTAAATGAATTAGACAATGATCTGAAAAGCCCACTGCTGCTCTCCTCACTGCCCTGTAGGCCCCTTTTAAGACAGTATAGCAGTGATCAAGCGTATTGTTCTCTCTCGTGAAGCAGTTTATATGTTGAGTAACTTTGAGGAGATCCAGGTTGAGTTTTCCTTTGTTAAAGTCCCCCATTACGATCACAAATGCTTCAGGAGATCCTTTCTCCCATTCTGATATTTTGCAAGCTAATTCACCAATAGCAGCTTTAACAGATGCTTGAGGGGGAATATATACTGCAACCAGAACCATAGATGAAAACTCTCTTGGAGCGTAAAATGGTCTACAATTGAGTGCAAGGTACACTAGATCTGGAGAGCAACCTTTTCCCAGTATGTTAACATCACAGCACCAGCTAGTGTTGATGTAGAGACATACCCCACCCCCCCTTTGTTTACCTGAAGCTACACAATCACGGTCAGCTCTGTAGATAACAAAACCAGGTAGATCCAGACTACAATCAGGGATGGTGTCATTCAACCAGGTCTCAGTAAAACAAAGAGCAGCTGAATTGGCCATATCAGATCTCATGTTACAAAGTAAGTTCAGTTCCTCCATTTTGTTAGATAAGGAACGGACATTATACTAACATTAACATTAACACTAACATTGACATTAACATTATACTAGCGCCAGGGTCTGGCTACTGATGGCAGAACAGCAGCAACTCTTACAGTGTATTCGGCAGCTTGAGGGCCGGCTGGCCACGACACCTCTCTTCAGCTTCTTGTTTTGACTCAGGGTGCGCTCTCGGTTAGTCAGTATGCCGTCCGTTTTCGGACACTGGCTTCGGAGTTGGAGTGGTCCAATAAAGCCCTCATCCCTGTGTTTTGGAGAGGTTTGGCGGAGCACGTTAAAGATGCTCTCTCCACTAGAGAGGTTCCTGCCAGTTTGGAAGAGCTGATTGCCATTTCCACCCGCATTGACCTCCGTTTTTCGGAGCGCGGTATGGAGCGTGCTCAATCCAAACGGAAGGTTACTCCGGCTCCCAATTTTTTTTGAGCCTCTGGAACTACCCGAGCCAGAGGTTCCACCCCCAGAGCCCATGGAGGTGTCTCTCGCTGTTCTCCAGGCGTGTCCGGCACAAGACTCCAGTCGCGGTCATATTTGTTAACACGCGGTGTCTCAGAACAACAGTGCCCCGCAACCGCCAAATTCTGTACCACCGGGTAAGACCCTTGTTCCTCCCCACCTTCGGCCGAAGGTTCTTGCCTGGGCACACACATCCAGGAGGGGTGGTCACTGTGGCTATATGCAGACCACAAAACTCCTGGCAGTGTCTTACTGGTGGCCGCGCAGGGCTCGGGATGTTAAAAAATATATTCGGGCCTGCGTCTTTTGTGCTCGGAATAACCTCCTTAAGCGAAGAGCGGAGATGCCTGCCGACACACGGTGGCGTTCCACTTTAACTTCCACTCCCGTTGTCTCCCAGGGGTGGCGATCTTGCCACCCCTGAGGCCTTCCACGTGTCCCGGGTCTCTCTGTTATCTACCGGGACATCAGACTTGCCTGCGGACGAGTCTGAGGCCTAAACCTCTTACGGGAACAAGTTGGTGGATCGTAAGGCTCAGGGAGGGGGGGCCCTAGGAGGGGGGGTAATGTTAGGAGTCGGATTTCTGCGTTTACTCAGCAGGGATCCAGATCCTCACATTCTGCACTCTTCTCCTATTTTTCCACTGCAGATGAGATTGCAGAGGAGATTGCCTTGCAGCAAATCTCTCCTGAGGCTAAGTCCTTCTGTCCTCTTACAGGGCATGCTCTTGGGACGATCTCCCATTGGAGATCGGGAATCATGTGCTCAGGTCCCGCTCCAGTTCTCATTGGTCCATCTCAGAGATCTGGAAGCGTGCAGAAGGTCCCATGTTGTGAGTTCATTTTCCCCTTCACTACTGAGGCCCGAGGAACTCCCTCTTCTGGTGAAGAAAGGTAGTGAGCCTGATTATCAAACACCTGAGTCTGATTATGATGACTGGCTGAGTGGAGTTGCTGACTGGATATAAGGCTGCCGACGCCCTTCTGCCCTGCGGGTGATTTCTCTGTGGGATCCTTGGAGACCAGTCTGAATTCCTGCTCCTCTAAAGCTAAGTTTTCTGCTCGGCTTTTTGCATTTGTGCTTAGACTTTGTTTTGCTTTGTTTTTCTGGATTTCTGCCATTCCCTGCTGGGGTGTGCTGAATTCCTTTAGCTCTGTCTTCTGAAAATACCTGAGTGCTGATTTAGTTTTTGAAGCCTAGCTGCTTCAGGGTCTTTTTCATATCAGCTTGTTGGCTTATGTCTTTGATAGGGTTTTGGCAGATTGCAGACAGCAACCTTCCTTTCCTGTTCTGTTTAGCTAGCTTGGGCCCCATCGTTTGTTCAGCCTATCTTTCTATCTGTGTGAGTGTTTTTTCATCTTGCTTCACCGTCATTATATGTTGGGGGCTGCCTTTTACTTTGGGGTCTGCTCTGGGGCAGTTTAGATTTCCTTTTCTGTCTTTAGGCTATTTAGCGCTCCGGCTGTGATCGAGGGGTCTAGGGCATCGTAGGAACCCCCCACGGCTACTGCTAGTTGTGTTGATAGGTTCAGGGGTCTGCAATCTGATAGTTGCCAACTTCTCTGGTTTTCTGGACGTAGCTTCTATTTTTGTGTCTGCCTCCTACGGTGACTCAATCATAACATAATCACCCGCCATACCGCAGATCCTGGGGTACTCAATAGCAGGAAAGAATTGTGTAAAAAAAAAAAAAAGTGTGTATATTTTTTCCTTTATATCTCTGAGGCCGTAGGGGGAATTTTTTTTTCTCTCAATGGAGATAAAGCAATTGTCTGATCGTGTGGAGCAGCTCGCTGCGGAAGTGCGGGGAATTTCCGACTACCTTGCTCATTCACATGCTGCTGAACCAAAGATTCCTACACCTGATGTATTTTTTGGGGATCGGTCTAAATTTTTGAATTTCAAAAATAATTGTAAATTATTTTTTGCCTTGAAGCCTAACTCGTCAGGGAGCTCCACGCAGCAGGTTAAAATTGTCATCTCTTTGCTGCGTGGCGATCCCCAGGATTGGGCGTTTTCTTTGAAACCAGATGATCCTATTCTGACTAATGTGAACGCATTTTTTCAGGCCTTGGGGTTGTTGTATGACGAACCTAATGCCATTGATCAGGCTGAAAAGACCCTGCTGGCATTGAACCAGGGTCGTGATTCTGCAGAATTGTACTGTCAAAAATTCCGAAAGTGGGCAGTACTTACTACCTGGAATGATAATGCCTTGGCTGCTCTCTTTCGGAAGGGGTTGTCAGAAGCCGTAAAAGATACTATGGTGGGATTTCCTGTTCCCTCTGGTCTTGACGATTCTATGTCATTAGCCATTCAGGTTGATCGGCGTTTGCGCGAACGCAAAGCTGCACGAGAGGTGTTGCCACCTGTTGAACAAATGTCTGAACCTATGCAATGTGATAGAGTTTTTTCCAGAGAGCAGCGTCAGGAGTTCAGAAGGCGTAATAAGTTGTGTTTTTTCTGTGGAGATGCCTCGCATATTATTTCTGTCTGTCCTAAACGAGAGAAACGCTTTGCACACACGTTTTCTGTTGGTGGTGTTCAACCTAAGTTTCTTCTGGCTATTACTCTGATCTGCTCCCTGTCCACATTTTCCGCCAAGGCTTTTGTGGATTCGGGAGCAGCCCTAAACCTAATGGATTTGGATTTTGCTAAACGTTGTGGATTTCCGATGACACCTCTGCAGACGCCTATCCCTTTGAGGGGGATTGATGCTACTCCTTTGGCTAAAAATAAACCTCAGTTTTGGACCCAGGTGGTAATGCGGGTCGCCCCAGACCATCAAGAAAATTGCAGATTTTTGGTGTTGCATAATCTGCATGATACTATTGTTCTGGGGTTTCCCTGGTTACAAATTCATAATCCAGTTTTGGATTGGAAATCTGTGTCTGTGGTGAGTTGGGGTTGTCGGTGTGCCTTTAGTGAGGCTCCGGTGTTTTCCACCTCTCCTCAGTCGCATGATGTTCCTGATTATTGGGCGGACTTTTATGATGTATTTAGTGAGAATGAGTCTGCGTCTCTGCCTCCTCATAGGAGTTATGACTGAGCAATTGAACTGAGCCCGGGGTGTAAATTTCCCAAGGGTCGGCTCTTCAATTTATCTGTACCCGAGCACGAGGCTATGCGATCCTATATTAAGGAGGCATTGGAGAAGGGTCATATTAGACCATCGTCACCCTTAGGTGCCGTTTTTTTTTTTGTAGCCAAAAAGGATGGATCATTAAGACCTTGTATTGATTATCGTGCCCTCAACAAAATTACTGTTAAATATCAGTATCCGTTACCCCTGATTTCTGATCTATTCTCCAGAGTTAAAGGTGCTTGCTGGTTTACCAAGCTTGACCTCAGGGGGGCGTATAATCTTATTCGCATTAAGCATGGGGATGAATGGAAGACGGCGTTTAATACTCCGGAGGGACATTTTGAGTACCTGGTGATGCCTTTTGGGCTCACTAATGCCCCTTCTGTCTTCCAGGGCTTCATGAACGATATTTTCCGAGATTTTGTCGATAAATTTTTGATTATCTATCTGGATGATATTTTGATCTTCTCCAAGGATTGGGATTCTCATGTGGAACATATTCGGACTGTGTTCCGGATCTTGAGGGAGAATTCCCTGTATGTCAAAGAATCTAAATGCCTTTTTGGAGTACAGAGGATTTCTTTTTTGGGATTTATTTTGTCCCCGTCAACTATTGAAATGGACCCGGCCAAGGTACAGGCCATTTACGATTGGGTTCAGCCCACTTCTTTGAAGGCCCTCCAGAAGTTTTTGGGTTTTGCTAATTTTTATCGGAAATTTATAGCAAAATTTTCTAGTATTGCCAAGCCATTGACTGATTTGACTAAGAAGGGTGCTGATGTGTTAAATTGGTCTCCGGAGGCTGTTTCTTCCTTTCAGGAGCTGAAGCGAAGATTCACCTCCGCCCCGGTTTTGCGGCAACCTGATGTCTCACTTCCGTTCCAGGTAGAGGTGGATGCTTCTGAGATTGGTGCAGGAGCTGTTTTGTCCCAAAAGGATCCTGTAACATCTAAAATGAATCCCTGTGCTTTCTTTTCCCGAAAGTTCTCTCCATCTGAACGTAACTATGATGTGGGGAATCGGGAACTGTTGGCCATGAAATGGGCATTTGAGGAGTGGAGACATTGGTTGGAGGGAGCTAAGCATCAAGTCGTGGCCTCACTGACCACAAGAATTTGATTTACCTAGAGTCGGCTAAGCGCTTGAACCCTAGACAGGCTAGGTGGGCCTTGTTTTTTACACGTTTTGATTTTGTGGTTTCTTTTCTTCCTGGAACTAAGAATGTCAAGGCAGACGCCCTCTCTAGGAGCTTCTTTGCTGATTCTCCTGTGGTGACCAAGCCTGCTACCATCTTAGGCGAAGGGATAGTTCTTTCTGCCATCTCGCCCGATTTGAGACGTGCTCTGGAAGAGTTCCAGGAGGACAAACCTGAGTGTTGTCCCAGTGGAAAGTTGTATGTTCCTGACCAGTGGAAGAAGAAAGTGATGTCTGAAGTTCATTGCTCTGCTTTGGCTGGTCATCCAGGTATTTTTGGTACTAGAGATCTGGTGAGTCGATCTTTTTGGTGGCCCTCCTTGTCTCGTGATGTCAGGAATTTTGTGCAGTCCTGTGGGACGTGCTCCCGGTCTAAATCGTGTTCTCGCTCTAGTGGGTTGTTGATGCCTTTGCCTGTCCCAAAGAGGCCATGGACCCATATTTCAATGGATTTCATCTCTGATATGCCTGTCTCTCAAAGGATGACTGTTATTTGGGTGATTTGTGATAGGTTCTCTAAGATGGTTCATCTTGTACCACTCCCTAAGTTGCCGTCTTCCTCTGAGTTGGTGCCCCTGTTTTTACAACAGGTGGTTCGCTTGCACGGGAGTCCTGAGAACATTGAATCTGACAGAGGAGTCCAGTTTGTGTCTACATTTTGGAGAATTTTCAGTTCCAAGCTGGGAATTCAGTTGTCCTTCTCCTCTGCTTTTCACCCTCAGACCAATGGGCCGACAGAGAGAACAAACCAGACCTTGGAGTCATATTTGAGATGTTTTATTTCTGCTGATCAGGATGATTGGGTTTCATTTTTGCCCTTGGCCGAATTTGCTTTAAATAATAGAGCTAGTTCTGCCACTTTGATGTCACCTTTTTTTTGTAACTTTGGGTTTCATCCTCGATTTTCTTCAGGGCAGGTGGAGCCCTCTGCCTGCCCAGGTGTTGACACTGTGGTGGAGAGAATGCACCAGATCTGGGACCAAGTGGTGGATAAGTTATCTCTTTCCCAGGAAAAGGCCCAGCAGTTTTCCAACCAACATAGGACCATTGGTCCCCAGTTTAAGGTTGGTGATATGGTGTGGTTATCATCAAAAAATATTGCTATGAAGGTGGCTTCTCCTAAGTTTAAGCCTAGATTTATTGGACCTTACAAGATTTTGGAGATTATTAATCCGGTCTCTTTTCGTTTGGCTCTTCCTGTCACATTTAAAATCCATAATGTGTTCCATAAATCTTTGTTGAAGAGGTTTGTTGAACCTGTTGTTCCGGGGGTGGCACCTCCAGACCCTGTATTGGTTGAAGGTAACATGGAATATGAGGTAGAGAAAGTACTGGATTCCCGTCTGGCTAGACGGAGACTCCAGTATTTGGTTAAGTGGAAGGGTTATGGTCAGGAGGATAATTCCTGGGTCTCTGCCTCTGATATTCATGCCAAAAGATTGGTGCGTGCCTTTCATCGGGCTCACCCTGATCGCCCTGGTGGCGTGGTTGAGGGTTCGGTGACCCCTCCTCAAGGGGGAGGTACTGTGAGTTCATTTTCCCCTTCACTACTGAGGCCCGAGGAACTCCCTCTTCTGGTGAAGAAAAGTAGTGAGCCTGATTATCAAACACCTGAGTCTGATTATGATGACTGGCTGAGTGGAGTTGCTGACTGGATATAAGGCTGCCGACGCCCTTCTACCCTGCGGGTGATTTCTCTGTGGGATCCTTGGAGACCAGTCTGAATTCCTGCTCCTCTAAAGCTAAGTTTTCTGCTCGGCTTTTTGCATTTGTGCTTAGACTTTGTTTTGCTTTGTTTTTCTGGATTTCTGCCATTCCCTGCTGGGGTGTGCTGAATTCCTTTAGCTCTGTCTTCTGAAAATACCTGAGTGCTGATTTAGTTTTTGAAGCCTAGCTGCTTCAGGATCTTTTTCATATCAGCTTGTTGGCTTATGTCTTTGATAGGGTTTTGGCAGATTGCAGACAGCAACCTTCCTTTCCTGTTCTGTTTAGCTAGCTTGGGCCCCATCGTTTGCTCAGCCTATCTTTCTATCTGTGTGAGTGTTTTTTCATCTTGCTTCACCGTCATTATATGTTGGGGGCTGCCTTTTACTTTGGGGTCTGCTATGGGGCAGTTTAGATTTCCTTTTCTGTCTTTAGGCTATTTAGCGCTGTGATCGAGGGGTCTAGGGCATCGTAGGAACCCCCCACGGCTACTGCTAGTTGTGTTGATAGGTTCAGGGGTCTGCAATCTGATAGTTGCCAACTTCTCTGGTTTTCTGGACGTAGCTTCTATTTTTGTGTCTGCCTCCTACGGTGACTCAATCGTAACAGTCCCGGCTGCTATAAAAGGCGCGCATGGCGGTTCCGCCATGCACTAGTATAGACTTACTCGCTGCTGTGTATATGAGGACGGATGCATGATTCTGGTGACTGACTCATTTGAAACCCCTTCCCTCTGATATTATGCATGTGGATAGGGACTGAGTTAGAATCAGCGCCAGCGCTCCTCTGCTGCAACATCCACAGCTGCTAGCATCCGACATTGCGCTTGTGCTTTGCCTTTGTCGTTTAGCGGCAGTGTCCACACCGCACAGCAGTAGCAGCCTCTTTTGCGTTTGCAGTTGCAACGCCATGGACACGGTAGGTCTAGACGGACGTAGTGTCGCCATCTTGGGCTACTCCTGTGACCGTATACCGTGTGTGCATTTTTTACTGACTACTGTGACTACAACAGGCTCAGTCATTTGTGTTTGCACTTTTTGGCATCTCTGTGAGTTAATTGAGATTGCTCTGCGCACCTGGGTGAAGTTTAACCCTGTGTGCATTTCCGCCATATTGCTCCTGCCACCACTTAGCAGCGGTTATATCACCTATTGCACGGTGGACTCCGAGCGGCGAACGCACTTTATTATTATTTTTATTTAGTGCGTTCCGCCGTTCCTAACACATCTCAGTACCAATGCTTTCTGGTTGATGTTTTGGTCACTTTGGAATGTTGGTTGTGCTTTCACACTCATGGTAGTATGAGACGGACTCTACAACCCACACAAGTGGCTCAGGTAGTACAGCTCATCCAGGATGGCACATCAATGCGAGCTGTGGCATGAAGGTTTGCTGTGTCTGTCAGTCTAGTGTTCAGAGGCTGGAGGTGCTACCAGGAGACAGGCCAGTACACCAGGAGACATGAAGGGGGTCGTAAGAGGGCAACAACCCAGTAGCAGGACTGCTACAATAGCCTATGTGCAAGGAGGAACAGGAGGAGCACTGCCCAAGCCCTGCAAAATTGCCTTCAGCAGGCCACAAACGTGCATGTGTCTGCAAAAACGGTTAGAAACTGACTCCATGAGGATGATCTGAGTGCCCGACGTCCACAAATGGGGGTTGTGCTCACAGCCCAACACCATGCGGCTCTCCAAAGAAATGCCACTCCACACAATTACTGACCCACTGCCAAACTGGTCATGCTGAAAGATGTTGCAGGCAGCAGATCGCTCTCCACGGTGTCTCCAGACTCTGTCACATGTGCTCAGTGTGAACCTGCCTTCATCTGTGAAGAGCACGGCGCCAGTGGCGAATTTGCCAAACCTGGTGTTCTGTGGCAAATGCCAAGCGTCCTGCATGGTGTTATAGTCCCTGTGTCTGCATGTCTCGTGGCTGTTCGCCAGCCGCAAAATATAAGGAGGTCGATGAGAGTGTGGGTACCTGCATGCGGAGTTCGGAACCAAAAAGGCAGCATCCTCTGTTACCATGGAGAAGCAAGCCACTCATTCATCAATAGAAAACAAAGACGGCGCAGGACCTTCCGGTCTGAGGACTTCATATCCGTCCTCCGGCGTTACCATGGAAAACATAAAGCTGCTTACAGGACCCAAACTGCTCTAATTATAGAGCAATATACAGGGACCTTTCTGAAAAATGACCTCACCTCAAAACAAGACATAGGCTGATAAATTTAACCCACTGTCTCCCTTAGTAGTCATGTATAATAAGAAAAAGAAAAAAGATTTCTTGTATTTCCATAATATATGAATAATATTAATCAAAGTTTTCCAATTTTAGAGGCCAGCGCATATTGGAGACAGAAACAATTCTTATAAAATATATATATATATATATATATATATATACACATACATATATACACACACACATACAGTCATATGTTAAAGTTTGGGCACCCCTACCTTACATAAATTTGATTGATGGGGGTTTTTATCTCTATGGCATATTGGATTATGCTTGTAAGGCATTGTATAGTAATATCTATGCATCATATGACTAATTCTATCATACAGTCATATGTTAAAGTTTGGGCACCCCTATTAATGTTAACCTTTTTTCTTTATAACAATTTTGGTTTTTGCAACAGCTATTTCAGTTTCATATATCTAATAACTGATGGACTCAGTTATATTTCTGGATTCAAATGAGGTTTATTGTACAAACAGAAAATGTGCAATCTGCATTTTAACAAAATTTGACCGGTGAAAAAGTATGGGCACCTCAACATAAAAGTGACATTAATATTTCGTAGATCCTCCTTTTGCAAAAATAACAGCCTCTAGTCGCTTCCTGTAGCTATTAATGAGTTCCTGGATGAAGGTATTTGTGACCATTCCTGTTTACAAAACAATTCCAGTTCAGTTAAGTTTGATGGTCGCCGAGCATGGACAGCCCGCTTCAAATCATCCCACAGATGTTCAATGATATTCAGGTCTGGGGACTGGGATGGCCATTCCAGAACATTGTAATTGTTCCTCTGCATGAATGCCTGAGTAGATTTGGAGCCGTGTTTTGGATCATTGTCTTGCTGAAATATCCATCCCCTGCGTAACTTCAACTTCGTCACTGATTCTTGCACATTATTGTCAAGAATCTGCTGATACTGAGTTGAATCCATGCGACCCTCAACTTTGCAGCGCTGGGGTCCTGGGTTCGAATCCCACCAAGGACAACATCTGCAAGGAGTTTGTATGTTCTCCCCGTGTTTGTGTGGGTTTCCTCCGGGTACTCCGGTTTCCTCCCACATTCCAAAGACATACTGAAAGGGAATTTAGATTGTGAGCCCCATCGGGGACAGTGATGATGTGTGCAAACTGTAAAGCGCTGCGGAATATGTTAGCGCTATATAAAAATAAAGATTTATTTATTTATTTATTTTAAACAAGATTCCCGGTGCCGGCATTGGCCACACAGCCCCAAAGCATGATGGAACCTCCACCAAATTTTACTGTGGGTAGCAAGTGTTTTTCTTGGAATGCTGTGTTTTTTAGCCTCCATGCATAACGCCTTTTTGTAATGCCAAACAACTCAATCTTTGTTTCTCTGTTTGTGGCGTGCTTGCAGAAACGGCTTCTTTCGCATCACTCTCCCATACAGCTTCTCCTTGTGCAAAGTGCGCTGTATTGTTGACCGATGCACAGTGACACCATCTGCAGCAAGATGATGCTGCAGGTCTTTGGAGGTGGTCTGTGGACTGTCCTTACCATTCTTCTTCTCTGCCTTTCTGATATTTTTCTTGGCCTGCCACTTCTGGGCTTAACAAGAACTGTACCTGTGTTCTTCCATTTCCTTACTATGTTCCTCACAGTGGAAACGGATAGGATAAATCTCTGAGACAACTTTTTGTATCCTTCCCCTGAAAAGTTATGTTGAATAATCTTTGTTTTCAGATCATTTGAGAGTTGTTTTGAGGCGCCCATGATGCCACTCTTCATAGGAGAATCAAATAGGAGAACTACTTGCAAGTGGCCACCTTAAATACCGTTTCTCATGATTTGATACACCTGGCTATGAAGTTCAAAGCTCAATGAGGTTACAAAACCAATTTAGTGCTTCAGGAAGTCAGTAAAAAGTAGTTAGGAGTGTTCAAATCAAGAAAATGATAAGGGTGCCCATACTTTTGCACCGGTCAAATTTTGTTAAAATGCAGATTGCACATTTTCTGTTAGTACAATAAACCTCATTTGAATCCAGAAATATAACTGAGTCCATCAGTTATTAGATATATGAAACTGAAATAGCTGTTGCAAAAACCAAAATTGTTATAAAGAAAAAAGGTTAACATTAATAGGGGTGCCCAAACTTTAACATATGACTGTATGATAGAATTAGTCATATGATGCATAGATATTACTATACAATGCCTTACAAGCATAATCCAATATGCCATAGAGATAAAAAACCACATCAATCAAATTTATGTAAGGTACATTAACCAATCCAGAACAGTTTTTTCATATAAAACAGGCATATGACATGCATTCATTCATACCACCAGGGGAGAGGGACTGCAGCCTAAAAATCCACTCACACTCCTGTCTCAAAATAATATTGTCCAAATGTCCTCCCCTCGTTCTTGGTTTGATTAATTCAATCATAGTGAAGGTGATGTCGCTCGTGCGGCCCTGATACACCGCATTCATATGTCTGGCAACCGGGGTATCTCGCTTATTTTTGATATCCCCCAGGTGCTCCCCCACTCTCACCATCAATTCTCTTGTGGTCTTACCCACATAATACAAGAGACAAGTGCATGTAGCTTTATAAACCAAGCCTGTTGATCTACAATTTCCAAAGTCCCTAATGCAGAAGGATTTCCCACTATACGAACTTGTGAAGATTTTGCAGTGCAACATATTTTTACATCTGGAACAATTTCTGCATTTAAAAAAGCCCAGGGGCTTCCTATCCAACCAAGTACCCGCCCCACCTTGGCCTTTGATAAAGGCTGTGAACAAGCCTGTCTCCTACAGACCTTCCCTTTCTATAGGCGATACTCGGTTTTGGTGCAACAAGACCCCTCAGGTTAAGATCGGTCAATAGAATGCCCCAATGTTTTTTGAGAAAATGATAGACCCTATCTGCTTGACCATCATAGGTCCCAAAGAGTCTAACTATCTTGTCATTAGCTGGATTCGAAGCCCTTTCTTCTGAAGCAGGGAGGGTCTATCCGCTATAAATGCTTCATGCTGTGGCCCAGTCAACATCCGAGGGGGGTATCCTCTCATCCTAACCCCGTTATATAAATCCTTTGCCTGCCTCCTATAGGTGCTTAACTCAGAACAGTTCTTCCGAATCCTAAGGAACTGTCCCTTAGGTATTCCCTTTTTCAATGGCTCTGGATGATGGCTTGTCCATCTCAATAGGTTGTTTGTTGCAGTTGGCTTTCTGCATGTACATGTGCTGATACCCCCCCCCCAATCAGCCTTCTTGGAAATAGTCAAGTCAAGAAAATTAATGCTGGTAGTATGGCACTCAGATGTAAGCCTTAGTCCCACCCTATTGACATTGATGCATTCAATGAAGCGGAAAAACTTATAAGAACTGTTTCTGTCTCCAATATGCACTGGACTCCTCAGGATTCCATCGGTGGCACCAACAACAGCGGCACGTGACGTCTCAGTAAGGTCTGTAACAGGCAGGGATCCAACGGTGGCACCGACAACAGGGCCACAGGACATCTCAAAGTTTCTGGGAGGCAGGAAGACTTCCCGTGCTCAAAGTATATAGCATGGTACTGAGTCTAGTGTGGGGGAACTGCCTGAACAGGACTTCGCTCCGCGGTGTACACAAGTCCTTGATAGCAAGGCTCTATCCTAGTCGTCTGTATCCCTCTCTGTGCGTCGCACTCACAGTGCAGTCTCTGCCTTCACTAGGGTCACCTCCTAGCATGGAGGGTAGCAGGGAGCTGACAGTCGGTCATCCAAACGGTGGACCTGTATGCAGGGGTCTGTCAAGTATGAGGTCACTCATGGGCAGAGCGTGTGCAGTACTCACCATCACGCCTGGTACGGCACTCAGCTTAGCTCTGCTGGCACATGTCCTCTCTGCAGGTAATGGGAGCTCTTTCTATACAGCCCGTTGCCAAACCGGCACTTTCTGGTGGGGGAAGCAGAGCGCGCTGTTCTCCGCACTGCTCTGCGCTGGCGCCAGACTGACCTTTTTGGGGCGATTCTCCCCTTTATCCCCCTTCTGCTGCGCACGCGCTTTCCCAGCTCTCCTCTGTGAGCAGGAAGCTCCGTCTCTCTCCTCCTTCCCTCCTGCAGCAGGGGAAGGTCAACCTCTCTCAGGCTTCCCCTGGGAACAAAGGATGCAGCCTCTCTAGTTCCGGACCCGGCACGCAGGTACCTGCGGTCCGGTCTATCTCCTTACAGGTGCACACAGAGAACTCTCAAACCCCCCTTACCCACCTGTTAGAGGGGCTGCTCCTGCACAGCTTTCTGTGCCTCTGGAATCCTAACTACAGTGAAAGTGGAGGCTGTGCAGGCGCCTACACTTCTCGTACAGTGTCTGTTATTGCTCTCCACTACTCAAAGTTGATAGATCTATACCCAAGATATGATGTACTGCTCTAAGCAGCTGTCTCAGCAAAGATCAGCATACATTTTCTGCAGGAGAACAGCAAAATAGGGTTAATTAACCTATCACAATATTTTTTACCAAATTACATAATCATGAAAATGAAGAGGGAAAAAAGAAAATAAAGTGCTCTAACATTCGTGTATAATGAAGAGAGAACAGTCCAGATTTTACCAAGACCTGTGATTTTTCATTCATCACCAAGTTTGCATCAGATTTAGCCTCCACACAGTATTCTGCGTTTTAAGTTTATTATATAATAAATATACATATGGGTGGAATAAAACAAAGGTCAAAAAGATAAAGAATAATATTTAAGGGCACAAGCTAATGTAGTTTTCAATCTACATGTAACGACAAGTAAAATGTTCGACTCTCAAGTTCACAAAACAAAAATACAGATGACGGTAGAAAAAGGCCGACGTGGAAACAGTCTCCTTCACTCAGTTCCGGTTAGATGACCATTCTGTAAGAGTCCTCTTCGTCATTTCATAGGCCAAGAAAAGAGCAGCGTTGGAGGGGAAGGACCTGATGATAGTGGGCATTAGTCCACTATACAGAGTGAGGAGTCCTGTGTGTGGAAATGGAAGACTGTTAGGAATGCAGAAAGGATTAAAGCCTCGTGTAGCTCATTTCCCCTATATCAATGCAGCCCGAGCGTCTGCATTAGGCCTTATTCACACCAGTATATTCCTTAATAGGTTGTGAGCCAAAAATCAGGAGTGGCAGCTACAGATAAAAAAAAAAAAAAAAAAAATACATAGAGTATATATATATATATATATATATATATATATATATATATATATATATATACCGGGTGAGTCATAAAGGACGGACGTTTTTAAACTAATCATAAAATCGTTAAATATTTATTAAATATAAATGTATTCACAGATTTGGTTACGTATACTAATAGCATTTGACAAATTCAAGTGTGGAAAACAACATCTGCCATGTGGTGGCCATTATCAGTGATGCATTTCCAAAGGCGTTCTTGGAAGTTGGCATCAACACGTTCCAACACAACTCTGTCGATTTGGGCAACTTCCACTCGAATAGCTTCCTTCAGTTCTTGTAATGATCGAGGCTTAAGCTTGTATACACGTGATTTGAGGTGACCCCATAAGTAATAATCGCACATGGACAGGTCTGGGGACCTAGGAGGCCAATTAATATCGCCAAACCTGGAAATGATGCGACCAGGGAAGAGAGGGCGAAGAACGTTCATTGTTGCTCCGGCTGTGTGGGCCGTTGCCCCATCTTGTTGAAACCACACACTAGAGATGGGGATATGTTGCCGTCGTAACTCAGGAACAAAGAAGTTATTTATCATGGCGATATAACGTTGTGAGTTCACGGTAACAGTATTGCCATTATCGCCTTCGAAAAAGTACGGACCGATCACGCCATATTTGCCCATAGCGCACCACACCGTTACCTTAGGGCTGTGCAGCGGTACGTGCCGTTCGTGGAGCCCCCGGTGGTCGTTTGTTCATTAGTGTACCTCGTGTACGGAGTGCTTCAACCCAACGTAGGATAGTGTTACGAGCGGGAACAGCTTGATTTCTGTGAATATTGAAATGACGCCGAAACTCACGCTGAACGGCTGTGATACACTCATTATTCTTGACAAAACTGTCGTACGCAAAAACGCGATGTTCTATCGTCCACGGCACCATAGCTTAAACTGAAACTAAAATAAAAACAATGCTTTCACCTCACAAACATAACCCCGCCTCCCGCACATCTCTACCTCCACCTGGTGGTGAGTTATAGCCACTTCAAATACATCCGTCCTTTATGACTCACCCGGTATATATATATATATATATATATACATACACACACACACTCTATGTGTGTATATATATATATATATATATATATATATATATATATATATATATATATATATATATATATATTATATATTTTCTTCAGTGTTTTGGAGACACTTCTGGTTTTAGCTTAAGAGCCATTCCCACTGCAAGATAATCGTGAATGAGTTGTTAAAAACGATAGTTTCACAATCATCTTGTGATGTAAACAGGCATTTAAATGTCGATCAGCCAACATCAAGTTAAATGATTTTCTGTGCAGCACAAAAGGTCATCATTCTCAGCGGCACATCATCCTGTGTAAACAGAAAACTCGCTGCCGAGAACCAAGACAACTTATGTGCATTGAGCGGTCTAGTATAGATTGGTCATTTAAATGCCTGCTTACACAGGCAGACCAGTCAGTAAGAGTTTCCCCGATTAGTGGTCGGGTCATTCTGCTGGTCAGGTTGTGTAAATGGACCTTTCGGGTATGTGCACACGATGCGGACCCGCAGCAGTTTTGGCACTGCAGCAGTTTCTGCGTTGTACAGTACCATTGTTTTCAATGGTAAATCCAAAAACGCTGTGCACATGCTGCGGATTTTTCCGCGGGTTACAATCCACAGCATGTCAATTCTTTCTGCGGAATCCGCAGCGGTTTCACGCCTTCTCCATTATGAGGTGTGAAACTGCAGGACTTTTGACCTGCGGATTAACCTGCGTTTTTTTTAAAAATCCGCGGGGACAAATCAGCAGCATCTAAAACCTACGTGGGCACATAGCCTTAGAAACACTAGCAAAACAATGACCTGTGAATAAGACCTGTGGTGGAGAGTAGTGATGAGCGAGCATGCTCGTTGCTCTGGTTTTCCCGAGCATGCTCGGGTGTCCTCCGACTATTTTGGCGTGCTCGGAGATTTACCTTTTGTCGTTGCAGCTGAATGATTTGCGACTGCAAGACAGCCTGAATACATGTGAGAATTCCCTAACAAACAAGCAATCTCCACAAGTATTCAGGCTGTCCAGCAGTAGCAAGTCATGCAGCTAAGTCGACACACACTAAACCTCCGCGCACGCCAAAATACTCTGAGGACACCCGAGCATGCTCGGGAAAACCCAAGCAACGAGTATACTCGCTCATCACTAGTGGAGAGCTCTTGCCGGCAAAGCATTGGATTGATGATTGATATGCTATGGGGCTCTGCTTGGGTCACATTATTTCCTCGTACTTTTTGTTGTGTTTTTTAATTTGCCTTTTTCAGCCAGTCATTTGAAAACATGTGAAAAATCGCTGCAAAAAAAACAAACAGTGACAAAATCAGCATTCTACATCTTGGGATAAATTCAGCAATGTGCAGAAAAAAGATGCAGTGTGTGCACAAGATTTTAGAAACCTCAGATTTTGCTGATACTGTAAAACACTGCATATTTTACACACGAAATACGATGCAAAAATGCCACATGTGAACATATCACAGTTAATGTGACAGGATAACAAACTAAGGCCGGTTTCACATTTGCGTTAAAGGCCGCAGCGTCAGCCTGCGCACAGCCACCGCTAAGCCCCGCCCCCTGCCGCGCCTCCGCCGGTAGCTCCGCCTCCAGGTGCATGATGCTGCATGCGTCCCCTATCTTTACCACTGAGGACGCAGGCCGTGCGCAGTATGCGTTTGGCGGCGCATGCGTCCTTTTGACGGTGTGCTGACCAGCGCCAAACGCAACCTGTTGCAATTTGGTTGCGCTCGGCGCACCGTCAAAAGGACGCATGCGCCGCCGTGCGCAGTGCGTCCTCAGTGATAAAGATAGGGGACGCATGACACATGCAGCGTCATGCGCCCGGAGGCGGAGCTACCGGCGGAGGCGCGGCAGGGGGCGGGGCTTAGCTGCGGCCTTTAACGCAAAAGTGAAACCGGCCTTAGGTAAAGATAAAAAGTGTTAAGAGGGTGCTATAATTTTTGCATTTGGTTTCACTGCCTGATTATGTTGCCCAATAACATCTGTTGTAGCGAGAGAGTGCTGAGACCCCTGTACGCATCGGATGATCAGAGTCTGGACAAACCAGGTTCAGCTGACGTATTAGATGTACTGTAGATTAAGCAATCCAGTGAAATAAGGGTATTCACCTTCTGTCTTCAAGATATGCAGGAAGGAGATAAGGAAACCTCCAGTAGGAGATGCCAAGGATAAAACCTGAATTCTTGACTTCACAGAATCCACTGGATATACAGAGAGCCAAAAAAAAGCCCCGCCGACTCCGCCACTTACTGTGACCACTAGCGCACCTGTAAGTACAGTCAGCCATGTGTTAAATACAACCTCATAAGGACCCGAGCCCATACAGGTCTTACCCATTACCTGGCTGATCTTGGGAAGATCGACTTAGAATACTGCTGCTCAGCTCATAGCCTCCAAAAAAGAAGAAATACCCTGGAATTTCCCGCAGCCACGTGCTGCTGAGTCCACGGAAAAGGCCACAAACACCTTCTGTTTTTACGATATCAGAAACAATGGAATATGGTGTGCTGCAATATAAAAAAAAAATGATGAGACAAAGAAGAAATTACTGGCGATTATGTACTTTGGTTGGCAATCCAGTTTCCCAAGTCTGAGAACACAACTGCATTGTATAAAACTACTTTGTATGGTAGAATAAAAAACCTCTCCCAACTCCAGGAAGTTAAAGCTTCAAATTCCTTACTGACGAAATAACTTTTTAATACATCAAGAAATAATGTATTTGAAGTTTTACCCTTTGGAGTTAGAATAGAATCCTCATTTTTCTACATTGAGAACCCCAGGTCAGAGCAAGTTCTCTGCACAGGGAAGCTTCACTCTTCTTAGTCTGGTGAACAGGACTTCCATCAGATTTATGGTATTTTTGCCTTCTGACAAAACCCCTGAAGGAAGTTTTCAGTGCAAATATATGTCACACTGACAGTCAGATTCTCATTGAATTATGCAAAGGACACTCTGATGAGAGTTTGATCAGTGTCAGCATAGTGTGCTTCTCAGATGATAGAAGATGGAGAAATAAGTTCTCCATTGTGTGGAAATTTGACTTCACTTATATTTCATCTGAGTGCAGTCAGGCGATTTTCACACATGGTTGAGCCCCAAGACATCCTCCCTCCCATATCACTGTATAATTGCTGATTTCTCTAGCAATTAATTACTATTATTATTGGTTGCTCCCAGCTTTGTTGGAAACAGTGCCCAATTCTTCATTGCATTTCTGACAGTTTTTTGGGGTTCAATTAGAGACTTTTAGATGTGCGACAAATTCAAATGATTTGTGCCTTTTTCAAGTTGTCTTTTTTAGTTTAGTTAGAGGTCAGACTTTTACTACAATGGGGCTCTTCCAGATGTTTTAGACAAATTCATGAAATAAAATGCCTTTAAAAAAAAAAAAATTGTAGCACAGATGTACTGCGCCCTGGAAGCAAGCTTGGACTTTGTGCAAAGTTCTAGTAACTACTCAAGATGTCTTGTTGCAAAATATTTAAAAAAAAAAAAAAAAAAAAAAAAACGCATCTGAACAGATCATTTCAATATTGCATGTTAAAAATCAGCAGTGTATCATTTTCATTTAAGATAGAAAATGTCTGCGCTGGATAAGCCACACGGATTAGGGAACAACACAAGAATTATAAAGATAAGTGGCAGATAAATATGGAAGTCTCAACAGATAAATATATCCAATGATAAACGATATATTCACCAAACTGACATATTCTGAAAAAAATAAATAAATAAGTAAATATGTGATCACGATCCCAGAGATCAAACTAATTGAGACCATATATCAACACCATACAAAAGGATTTAAAATTCAAACATGTAAAATAGGCATATAAAAATGGAGGCACTACAAGGGAATATATATATACTTTACACGTGCCGCGCCAATTCTTTGGAATGCACTTCCCAGGTCAACACGATTAGTCCCCAATCCCCACAATTTTAAGCGTGTCCTGAAAACGCATTTATTCAGACTGGCCTATCGCCTCAACACATTAACCTAATCTATCCCTGTGTGGCACAGCCAAAAGTTTTACCATAACCAGGTTCCCAGCATCATGTTCCCACATGCTTTATGCATCCATTAGCCCTCTGTGTCCGTACTGTCACACACCTAACATTATGGCTGGTCCATACAATCAGGGCAACTGTTACCACCCACCTTTCGTGTCTACCTCTTTCCTCATAGACTGTAAGCTTGCGAGCAGGGCCCTCTTTCCTCTTGGTATTTGTTATAATCTACTGTATGTGATTATTGTTATGCTGTAATGTCTATTGTCTGTACAAATCGCCTCTGAAATGTAAAGTGCTGCGGAATATGTCGGCGCCATAAAAATAAAATTTATATATATATATATTTATATATATATATATATATATATATATATATATATATATATATATATATATATATATATATATATATATATATACACACATACACACACATACATACATACATACATACATACACCCACCTTAGGTGCATTCAAAATATATATATATATATATATATATATATATATATATATATAATTTGGTCTGTATTACTCGCTGGTCTCAGCCACATGACCTTCTGACGTCACCAAGGTCCTGCAACTCCACTGCAGCCGGTAGCATCATGCTGCGAAGAACACCGGCGCACCGAGGGAGCAGCGTACAGTGAGTAATTAAGAGACTGTCACCGGCCGGGACAGTTCTCTCAGCAGTTATTGCTGGACTCAGTGCTTGAAACGCACTTTATCCTGGTTTTAGACCCTGCATGTGCATAACATAGCATTTGATTACCACTGCAGCGACGGAGCTTCAACCTCACTAGCTCCTATATAATCGCTACATTCTGGGCTCCTTTATGTGGCCTTGCACATTTTTTTGAATGCACCTAAGGTGTGAAAAAAAAAAAAAAAAAAAAAAAAAAAAATTATATATATATATATATATATATATATATATATATATATATATATATATATATATATATATTCCCTTGTAGTGTCTGCATTTTTATATGCCTATTTTACATGTTTGATTTTTAAATCCTTTTGTATGGTGTTGGTATATGGTCTCAATTAGTTTGATCTCTGGGATCGTGATCACTTTTTTTTTTTCAGAATATGTCAGTTTGGTGAATATTTCGTTGGATATATTTGTCTATTGAGACTTCCATATTTATCTGCCACTTATCTTTATAATTTTTGTGTTGTTCCCTAATCCGTGAGGTTTATCCAGCACAGACATTTTCTATCTTATCTGCATCATAATCAAACGACCTAGTGGTGTGTTGCTTTGTCTTGCAGCGGATATTCCTCTCATAGTATTAGCGCCCCCAATATATTTATAATTATCATTTTCATTTGCCCACTTAACAGACGTGGTCGTAGTGACCTCTTCGGTGGCACGCCCTTGTGACCAGATAGTCTCATTTCATGCAGGGTTTGCATACGGCACTTCACCAGTTCTGTTGGACAAAGGACCAGCGAGGAGACGACAGAAGCTAAAGAGCCGGCAGTAGCCTTGTGGTGGTCTCTGGAGGGAAGAATATTAGAATAGAAGCATGGAAGTGGTTTATAACAATACCCCTAAAGGGGCAGAGTACATGGGTTTAAAAAAAAAAAAAAAAAGAAAAGCAAAAAAAACAAAAAAACAAACACTTTAACATGTGTTTAAAGAGAATATTAACATATCAGCTGCTGCAGAGTAGATAAATAACCACGACCTAAGGTCGGGATCACACATGCGAGGAATACGGCCGAGACACGGATGTTAATACCCGGCACTCAGGAGCGAAGCGTGCGGCCGCATAGCAATACACAGAGTGCCGGAGGCACTGCCCGGTATTAACATGCGAGTCTCGGTCGTATTCCTCGCATGTGTGATCCCAGCTTAATAATTGCGCTATCTTCTCTGCTTGACACCTACTTATTTTGGATAAATTTCGGAAATATCCACATAGACCTTTTGAAGTGTCCAGCCTTCACTCTTTCAGCACAGGGGACTTTTCACTATGTGGCTAGCCATAATTTATGCATTTCAATAGATCTTAGTGTCTGGATCGGTGACTGCTCATACAAGCACTGGATATAATTTATATATATCACCACATCTTTTTGATCTGTAATCTCCTGACACCTGGAGATATAGCTGCATTGTTTTGGGTTATAATTTCTGATTATCCTATATGGCATTCTTAAAATATAAAATCTATTGTGTAATTTTTGCATGTGTGGCCATACCAATTTTATACCACTAGGTGGAGACATTATACCATGAAGTATTTACCGATGTGACTCTTGAATAGTTGAATTTATATATAGTCCAAGATTCACAGCTGTAAATACTTCATGGTACAATGTCTCCACCTAGTGGTATAGAATCAGTACGACCAAATATGCAAAAATTACACAAAATAGAATATTTTAAGAATACCATAATATTAATAAATATTGCTTTAAAGAAAAAGTGAACACTAGAACACCACATCCTTGATATCACCTATTGAAATATTCACATCACTGACTAATCGCTCCAGGGGCAGGTACAACACTGACAGTTTTCCTCATGACGCAAGGGAGTTAGAGATCTTTTCCAGTTCTTTTTTTTGTCACATATTAGTGTAACATCAAGAAATAAAATGAAAAGAGGGGCTCCAATAAAGATCCATATTTAAGGAAAAGATAAAAGTAGCACACACCTAAGCTGTGACAGATCTTGCATCCCCAGGAGATGACACACAAGATTTTGACAAAAGCCATAGCATGCAAACAGCACTGCATTTTCTGACACATTGGCCAACAAAGCAGGGACAGTGCCATGATACAACCCACGCAATCCCTCTGTGTGGTAGGTCCTCACGGCGCAGTCCACAAAACCTCGATACAAAGATGGGAAAGTCTGCATCTTAACCTTGACGGTGTCAAAGGGCTGTCCACTGAAAACACATGCGACACCACCTACCAAAAAAAGCGTGAGATAAAAGATATTTTAAAAAAGAAAAAACAACCTGCTATACCACAAAATGGACTAAATGCCTATACCCAATTATCAGATTCATTAAGAAGGAATTTAAAGGGGTTGTCCAGTGAAACCACGTTATCACCTCTCCATAATTTAGCTGATCACTTGCTGATCGGTGTGTGTCTGATCAGGGCCAGCATCAGGTGCACCCGGGCAAGTGCCAGGGCCCACTCGCCGTCAGGCAGGGAGGCCCACTCATAGTCAGGGACACCGGCGCACTATGGAGGCAAGGTGTCTGTGGACGTCGGGCCCTCAGACCATCCTTATGGAGTCGGTTTCTAACCATTTGTGCAGATACATGCACATTTGTGGCCTACTGGAGGTCATTTTGCAGTGCTCCTCCTGTTCCTCCTTGCACGAAGGCAGAGGTAGTAGTCCTGCTGCTGGGTTGTTGCCCTCCTATGGGCCCCTACATGTCTCCTAGTGTACTGGCCTGTCTTCTGGTAGCGCTTCCAGCCTCTGGTCACTACACTGATAGACACAGCAAACCTTCTTGCCACAGCTCGCATTGATGTGCCATCCTGGATGAGCTGCACTACCTGAGCCACTTGTGTGGGTTGTAGAGTCCATCTCATGCTACCACGAGTGTGAAAGCACAACCAACATTCAAAAGTGACCAAAACATCAGCTAGAAAGCATTGGTTCTGAGATGTGGTCTGTGGTCCCCACCTGCAGAACCACTCCTTTATTGAGGGTGTCTTGATAATTTCCAATAATTTCCATCTGTTGTCTATTCCATTTGCACAACAGCATGTGAAATTGATTGTCAGTCAGTGCTGCTTCCTAAGTGGACAGTTTATTTTCACAGAAGTTTGATTTACTTGGAGTTATATTCTGTTGTTTATTAAGTGTTCCCTTTATTTTTTTTGAGCAGTAAGTATAATATAATTAGTTCTTCATAGCAGAATAGCCGCTAACTCAATTGCTGGCTTCTGTAAAATCAATACAAAACCCGACATGAAATGACACATTGTTTACATGCAGTAAACGGTTTTATTTATTTTTATATGTCTTTGACTAATAATTAGTTTAAGGTTTATGTGTAAAATTTGGGACATGTAGTTGTTAAAGGGGTTAATTCGTTGAAAAAAAAAAAAAATTGCGTGGGCTCCCGCTGTAAAAATCGCAACCAGAGAGGGAAAGCCAGTGAGAGTGAGGGCAGATTTTAATAGTCTTGAGAGGAACCATTGTTTTTGCCCCCCCCCCCCCCCCCCCCGGCTACAAAAAACTGCCCCCAGACACCCCAGAAAAGGTGCATATATAAGATGCGCCTTTTCTGGCACTTAGCCTCTCTATTCTCATTGCCCTGTAGTGGTGGCTAATGGGTTAATGTCACCTTTAGGGGATGAGCAAGTATACTCGTTAGGATTTGGCGAGTAATGCGGTACACGAATCCTGGCGAGTAAATTTCACTACTCGACTAGCAACATTCGGCACAGCCCGCACAGTCCAGCACAACCCGGCACAGGCCAGCACATTACTCGCATTTCCCATACACTTACATTGGACTCGTTACGAGTATCCGAGTATTAGGTGCTACTCGTAACGAGTACAGCAAGTCCGAGTATTTCACTACTCGCTCATCCCTAGTCACCTTGCTATTGGAAGGTGACATTAAGCCGATTAACCCCTTCATGACCAAGCCTATTTTGACCTTAATGACCAGGCCATTTTTTGCAATTCTGACCAGTGTCCCTTTATGAGGTAATAACTCAGGAACGCTTCAATGGATCCTAGCGATTCAGAGATTGTTTTTTGTGACATATTGGGCTTCATGTTAGTGGTAAATTTAGGTCGATAATTTTTGCGTTTATTTGTGGGGGAAAAAAAAAAAAAATCAGAAATTTGGCGAAAATTTTGCAATTTTCAACTTTTGAATTTTTATTCTGTTAAACCAGAGAGTTATGTGACACAAAATAGATGCTAAATAACATTTCCCACATGTCTACTTTATATCAGCACAATTTTGGATACAAATTTTTTTTTGTTAGGAAGTCATAAGGGTTAAAAATTGACCAGCGATTTCTCATTTTTACAACAAAATTTACAAAACCACTTTTTTTTTTTTTTTTATAAGGGACCACCTCACATTTGAAGTCACTTTGAGGGGTCTATATGGCAGAAAATAACCAAAAGTGACACCTTCTAAAAACTGCACCCCTCAAGCTACTCAAAACTAAATTGAAGATTATTAACCCTTCTGGTGTTTCACAGGAACTAAAGCAACGTGGAAGGAAAAAATGGACATTTTAATTTTTCCAACAAAAGTTTTCTATTAGCATCAATTTTTTCATTTTCACATGGGCAACAGGATTAATTGGATCCTAAAACTTGTTGGCCAATTTCTCCTGAGTACACAGATACCTCATATGTGGTCATAAACCACTGTTTGTGTGCACGGCAGGGCTCAGAAGGGAAGGAGCGCTATTTGATTTTTTGAATGGAAAATATGCTGGAATATTTAGCGGTTGCCATGTCACGTTTGGAGAGCCCCTGTGTGCCTAAACATTGGCGCTCCCCCACAAGTGACCACATTTTGGAAACTAGACCCCCCCAAAGAACTTATCTAGATGCATAATGATCCCCCAGGTGCTTCACAAATTGATCCGTAAAAAAAAAAAAAAAAAGTACTTTTTTCCCAACAAAAGTTTTCTTTTAGCCTCAGTTTTTAATTTTGAGGCCGGGGTCACACTAACCGACGCAAAATACGGTCAGTATTTTACATGCGTAATACGGATGAATGACCCCTAAACAGTGCTCCGTAGGTCATCCGTAAGCAAGGTGTGGTCGCGTATTTTGCGCATGTAAGCATCCGTATGGCGAGATTTTCTCGCAGGCTTGCAAAATGGACATATAAACCCTGTCATAGGGCTCCATTATAACACAAACCAAAGAATAGATATACACACATAGAAATATATATGTATTATATGTGTATATATCTATTCGTTTCTTTATTAAAACTGTCAGTGTGAGTTTACTGTATCGTGCACTGAATTGCCGGCTTTGCTAAAAGACACCGGGTGCGTATTTCTCGCAAGTCACATGTGTGGTCCGTGTGTAATCCGTATTTTTTACGCACCCATAGACTTGCATTGGCGTATTATGGCCGTATTATGGCATGCTGCGATTGGCACGGAGCATAGAATACGGATGAGAAATATACGGCTGGTGCGAGGGACCCCATAGAGAATCACTGGTCCGTGTCTAATGCGTGCTTTTAGCGCCTCTCACTCCGCCGTATTCCTCGCCAGTGTGACCCCAGCCTTAAATGTGCAACAGGATAAAATGGATCCTAAAATTTGTTGGGCAATTTCTCCTGAGTACACCGATACCTCATATGTGCTCATAAACCACTGTTTGTGTGCACGGCAGGGCTCAGAAGGGAAGGAGCACCATTTGACTTTTTGAATGGAAAATTAGCTCCAATCTTTATCGGACACCATGTCGCGTTTGGAGAGCCCCTGTGTGGCTAAACAGTGAAAACCCCCCACAAGTGACACCATTTTGGAAACTAGACCCCTTATGGAACTTATCTAGATGTGTAATGAGCACTTTGAACCCCCAAGTGCTTCACAAAAGTTTATAACACAGAACAGTGAAAATTTTTTTCCTCAAAAATGATTTTTTAGCACGCTATTTTTTATTTTCACATGGCTAACAGGAGAAATTGGACCACAAAAGTTGTTTTCCAGTTTGTCCTGAGTGCGCTGGTACCCCATATGTGGGGGGGGGGGGGGGGGGGAGACCACTGTTTGGGCACACGGCAGGGCTCAGAAGGGAAGGAGCGCCATTTGACTTTTTCAAATTAAAATTACCTCTAATAGTTAGCGGCCACCATGTCGTTTTTGGAGAGCCCCTGTGTGCCTAAACATTGGAGCTCCCCCACAAATGACCCCATTTTGGAAACTAGACCCCCCCAAGGAACTTATCTAGATGTGTGGTGAGCACTTTGAACCCCCAAGTGCTTCACAGAAGTTTATAACGCAAAGCTGTGAGAATAAAAAAAAAAAAATCATTTTTTTCCTCAAAAAATGATTTAGCTCGTAAATTTTTATTTTCACAAGGGCAACTGGAGAAATTGGATCCCAAAAGTTGTTGTCCAGTTTGTCCTTAGTACGCTGGTCCCCCATATATGGGGGGGAAACCATTGTTTGGGCACACTAAGGGCTCGGAATGGAAGTAGCGACGTTTTGAAATGCAGACTGATGGAATGGTCTGCGGTCGTCGTTACGTTTGCAGAGCCCCTGATGTGACAGTAGAAACCCACCACAAGTGACCCCATTTTGGAAACTAGACCCTCCAAGGAACTTATCTAGATGTCTGGTGAGCACTTTGAAACTCCAAGTGCTTCACAAAAGTTTATAACGCAGAGACGTGAAAATAAAATATTTTTCCCACAAAAATACTTTAGCCCCGAATTTTTTATTTTCCCAAGGGTAACAGGAGAAATTAGACCCCAAAGTTGTTGTGCAATTTTTCCTGAGTACGCTGATACCCCATATGTTGAGGTAAACAACTGTTTGGGCACACGTCGGGGCTTGGAAGGGAGGGAGCACAGTTTGACTTTTTGAACGCAAAATTGGCTGGAATCAATGGTTGCACCATGTCGCGTTTGGAGACCCCCTGATGTGCCTAAACAGTGGAAACCCCTCAATTCTAACTCCAACCCCAACACACCCCTAACCACAGGCCTAACCCCAACACATCCCTAACCCTAGCCCCAATTCCAACCCTAGCCCTAGTGGAAAAATATAATAAAATAAAGAAATTATTTTTTTGTTCCTGCCTATGGGGGAGATAAAGGGGGGTTTATTTACTTTTCACTCTATTTTCATCACTGTGAGAGTTTATCACAGTGATCAAAATGAATTATTGCAATCTGCAGCCAGCGGGCGCACTGCGCATGCGCCCACCATTTTCCAATATGGCGGCGCCCATGGTCCGGGACCACGGGACACCGGGAGCGATAGCGGCACTCGGTAGGCACTGGGAGCGTAGGGAAGGCGGGGGAGCAGATGATGGCAGCGGCGGCACATCGCCGCTGTCATTCAGTGGCTGGGGGCAGATCGGTGTCACCAGCCATGTCCGATGCTACTGCAGCATCGGCCTTGGCTGGATTGTAATATTTCATCATTTCATTGATGAAATATTACTATCGCTCTGATTGGCTGTTAAAAGTGAAACAGCCAATCAGAGCGATCGTAGCCACGTGGGGCGAAGCCATGCCCCCTGTGGTGAGGTACAAAGCCCTCTGTATCTGCGGGTCGGGTGACCTTTTAGTGACCCCGGTCACCCAACCCGCAGGGGGACTTTAAAGTCATGACGCCACATAGGCGTCACTGGTCATAATGGCACAGGTTTTCATGACGCCTATGTGGCGTCATTGATCGTGAAGGGGTTAATAATGGAGAGGCGTCAATAAGACACTTATCCATGATTAACCCTAGACTATTAAACGGTTAAAAAACACGCAGACCTTTATTTCATTAAATTAATTTTTAATTAAGACACCAAGTTTTTGACCATATTTATCCCTCTGCTAATCCATAAATAAACCATGGACCTGTAACATAAATAAAACAAAAAGCAACAATATCCTTACCTCTCCGCTGGTCAGTCAGGTCCCCTGCTGCAATCCATCAAAAGGGGTTAACAGGTTTATAACGGGACGGGTGCTAATGCGACCAGCCTGCTGTAAACCACTGCCAGAATGAATTAGTTAATCTCTGTGCAGCTTCTCCGGCTGCCCAGACATGAACCAATGAGCGTGGGAAAGTTTCTGCATTTTTTCCCATGCTCATCAGTTCACCTCAGGTCAGCCAGGGACATCAGTGAGGCTGCGCAGAGATAAACTAATTTGTTTTGGCAGTGGTTTACAGCGGGCTGGTCGCATTAGCACCGGTCCCGTTATAAACCTGTTAATCCCTTCTGATGGATTGCAGCAGTTGACCTGACTGACCAGCGGAGAGGTAAGGATATTGTTGGTTTGTTTTATTTTTGTTACAGGTCCATGGTTTATTTATGGATTCGCAGAGGAATAAACATGGTCAAAAACTTGGTGTCTATTTCATTAAAAGAATTTTTATTAAGGTCTGTGTTTTTTTTAACCGTGGGCACATAGCCTCAAACGTAGTGTTTTTGATGCAGAATATTCCTGAGCAGAAAAGCACACCCTCTTCCCGGGAAAATGCATGCGTTTTATGAAGCACTTTTGCAAGCGTTTTTTGCATGCGTTTTCCTAAGCGTTTTTGCAATACAATTGAATGTATGCGGAGAGAGAGGATAAGTGCCAGAAAAGGAGCATCTTATAGATCTTTTCTGAGGGCAGATTTTTTATAGCCGGGGGGGGCAAAAAACAATGGTCCCTCTCACAGCTATTAATATCTGCCCTCACTCACTGACTTTACCTCTCTTGCTGAGAAATTGCCTCCGGAACCCATGCAATTTTTAATGAATTAACCCCTTAATTTGACACCTACATGTCCAAAATTTTGCACACATACCCTCAATTATTAGTCAAAGACAAAAAAAAAAAAAAAAAAATATAATGAAGTTAAATGGTTACCTGTATGTAAACCATGTGTCATTTCATGTCGGGTTTTGGAATGATTTTACAGAAGCTGGCAATTGATTTAGCGGCTATTCTACTATGTAGAACTCTATGAAATATAAATTCTATGTGTCTATACCTATTCTTTCGTTTGTGTTTTAACCTGTCATTGGGCTCAATTATATGTCAATTTTGCAAGCCGCAGACAAAATTAAAAAAAAAAAAAAAAAAAAAAAAATACAATAAGGAGCGTTCAGTGGGGATTTTAAAATTTATTTACCTGAATTTTATTTAATCATTGATTCATCCTTTTTAATTATTAATTAACTGTCTAACACTACATGCTAAAGTGTGTGGATAGTAATTTGTGTCCACTCTTCTCCTTATCACTCACCCATTGCTCCTGATGTTGAATTAATCAAAACCTTTATTAAATGTGATGGATGGCTTCGATCAGGTGACATATCGACCTAGAAAAAAAATAAAAGATCATATTAAGGCTGTGTGATGAGTTTTGGGGAGTTTTTGACTTCGAGTCGAGAACGCAGCGTCTTACAGTGGATTTGATTTATAGTAATCTCATGTTCTCTCTGCTTTTTTACTCAGTGTAAACTGACCCACTGACATGTCAGTTTCTTTGGTGGATGTCAAAAAAAAAAGGATTACTTACCGGTAATACTCTTTTGTAGAGCCATGACAGCACCCACTGAGAGAGGGGATCCGCCCCCAGGAACAGGAAACCTACAGAGAGATAAAAGGGGCGGTCCCCCTCGCTCCCTCAGTTGGATTACAGAGAACAAGAGGAACCACCACACATGCTTTAGTCAATTTGCTCAGTAAGCGATTCTAGCATATATTTATATACAGCTTCTATCCTTCACCCACCAGAGTGAACCACATGTATATATATATCAAGGGAGGGAAGTGAGCGGGTGCTGTCGTGGCTCTACAAAAGAGTATTACCGGTAAGTAATCCGTTTTTTTCTTTTCGCCACGACAGCACCCACTGAGATTTTCAGAGATAATCACCTGGGAGGGCCCACCGTGTTAAGGACAGATCTACCAAAGGCCAAGTCATCGGAAGAAGACAAATGTAGCCTGTAGTGATTATAAAAGGCAGAAGGAGAAGACCAGGTTGCGGCCTTACCTCCTACTCACCTCTAGGGAAACAGACCAATATTAGCTCAATTGGGACTTCCGTCCTTTTGGCCCAGGAAGAAGATATGGCTCCTGCAGAATGTGCCCTCACGCCCTGTGGCGGGCCTTCTCCTTTTTTTGCCGAATATGCCAATGCGTTTCTGATCCACACATCTTGTTACCCTGGAAAGAGAAAAAGAGACAAAAAGAGCCCTGCTCTGCCTCCAGGGCCTAGAGTTATCTATATAGACTAAGATGGCCCCCTTTACGTCTAGGCCATGCTATCTTTCCTTCTCTGGTGTTGCCGGGCTATCATAAAAAAAGAGAGAAGGTAGATTTTTTGGATCTATGGAATTTAGCAGCCTTCTTAGGGAGGTAGGACGGTCCGTCTTTGACACTATTCTGTCCTGAAATATTGTCAGGATGGAGGATCTATTGACAGGGTCTGGAGATCATGCATCCTCCTTGCCGATACTAGAGCTGCCAATATGGCGGCTTTCAATGAAACGCACTTTATTGAGGTCAAGTGTATGGGCCCGAATGGTCCCTGTGTGAAAGCATCTAGGACTAAGCTAAGGTCCCCAAGGCGGTCCTTGAAGAATGTGAACCGGGTTTGCTTGCTGGCAAGCAAGCATCGAGCTACCCCTTTGTTGCCCACACGTTATTATAGTTGGCCTCCAGAGCCGAAACTTGGAATTTTAGGGTGTTACCTGCAAGTCCAAACTCACGCCCCTCCTGCCGGAACTCTAATATGGCAAGGAAAAAGACCCTCCCCGGAAAGGTCTGTTGAATGGAAAATTTAAAGTTTTTCCTCCAAGAGGGTGCCAAATAAGTCATCTGCTTAGCTTCAGTAGCTGCCCCTCAAATTACATGCTGTGAGGCGTAGTACTATGAATTACCATGAAGCAATGTGGAGTATCTTGAGGTACCATGAAGTACTCTGAAGCACTGTGAAGTACCATTAAGTACCATGAAGTACTAATAAGCATTATGAAGCCCTATGAAGTACCATGAAGCACTGTGATGCCATATGAAGCACTATGAAGTACTGTGAAGGTACTATAAAGTACCATGAAGTAATATGAAGCACTATGATGCAATCTGAAGTACTATGGAGCAATACTAAGTATGAGGCAGTACTATGAAGTACCATGAAGCCATATATATTATGAACCACAAAGGATGCACAATGCAGCATTATTCAGTACTATTATGCCATCTGAAGTACTATGATGCAATACTAAATATGATGAGTACTATGAAGTACCCTGGCATACCATGCAGCAATATTATGCGCTATGACATACTATGATGTACTATGGCGCAACAAGCAGTACCACAAGGTACTATGACACACATATCACCTATCATGAAGTACCATGAAGCAGTCAGATGAGCTATGGCACACTATGATGCAACTAGAAGTACTATGAAGTACTATAACATATCATGAAGTACCACAAAGCAAATATGACGTACCATGAATTATATCATTGGCTGCATGTGCATCACTATTTGCGCTCTCTCTTTTTTTTTATTCATCTTTGGCGCATGTTTGCAGCGGGCCGTAATATTTGGTAATTTATACAGTGGTGTCCACCTTTCACTGCATATCTTTCGTACTATGAAGCACCAAGCAGTACCCTGAAGTACTGTGAATTACCATGAAGTATTCTATGATGCAGTACGATTCATAGAGCCGCTATGATGTAATACGATACATCCAGACTCTATTATATCATATGATATACATAGGCCCCATGGGGTACACACAGACTTACGGCCCCGCTTGAAGGTGCTAAACAAGAGACCAGGCCCACAGTTACACTCAAGGGGGCACCTCTCAGAGTTCCAGATAACCCCCACTCTGAATGGTACATCTCAATTGTCAGAGTGACCTCACCCGAAGGAGCCAATTAACGAGCTGCAGCTGGCAATCTTCACGGAGACAATGCGCTGCTGAAGTCCCCCATAAGGCTCTCAGCACATGAAATTGTGTGTGCCTCTTGGACTGCTACCAGTATGCTGCTGTTTACCAGGATCTATGACTGGTATTCCATTCTGGTACTTGCCTGGCTTCCAGCTACTTAGCTGCTGCCATCTAACGAGAGCAGTCAGACTGGAAAGGCTGCCGACCCTTCCTTTTTTTTCCTTTTTTTCTCTCGGAGAGCAGGAGGAAGAATGATCAAACTCCTGCACACTGCTTCATTAACCCCTTCCGGGTGCTGTAGCCCCCAATTGCAAGCCGAGGGTCTAGCTATACTGAGCCTCCCCCTCCAGGGAAGCAGGGTGAGGTTAGTGCATTTTTTTTTTTTTTTTTTTTTTCTCTCTCTTTCTTTTCACACATCAACCAGACTAGGGATCATCAGCTGGTCTCTCTCCCACTCTGGTAATTGCCCGGCCTTCATCTGCTCAGCAGCCACCTAAAGAGAGCAACCCTGCGTCTCCTTGATGATTAACACATGGTACCGGCTGTGGAAACTCAGCCTAAGATGTGGTCTGCTTCACCGTGTAGTACCACCTCGTTCCGTGGAATCTGTCTACCACTTTTATCCGTGGCTATACAAGGCCTTCAACTGCAGACCCTCTGCGCAAATGCACGCCTGTTACATTCCAGCCATATCGTGCTGCATCCGTGAGCGAGGATGGCCTCACCTGGCCCCTGCCTCACGCTGTCATTATCGGCCGAGGGGGGGAGTCAATCTACCTCGGCTCTCCTCTGAGACTCAGGCCCACCATGCCAAGCCCCCGGCTGCTGGCCTTCTGCGCCTCTCATACGCGCCATGTCGGCCTCTTCCGGTCTACGCTGTCGGACCGGAGCCAGTTCTACTCCAGCCATATGCTGCATCACCATGCCAAGCCCCTGGCTGCTGGCCTTCTGCGCCTCTCATACGCGTCATGTCGGCCTCTTCCGGTCTACGCTGTCGGACCGGAGCCAGTTCTACTCCAGCCATATGCTGCATCACCATGCCAAGCCCCCGGCTGCTGGCCTTCTGCGCCGTGCTGCGCCTCTCATACGCGCCAGGTCAGCCTCTCCAGGTCTACACTGTCAGACCGGAGCCAGTTCTACTCCAGCCATATGCTGCATCACCATGCCAAGCCCCCGGCTGCTGGCCTTCTGCGCCGTGCTGCGCCTCTCATACGCGCCAGGTCGGCCTCTCCAGGTCTACGCTGTCAGACCGGAGCCAGTTCTACTCCAGCCATATGCTGCATCACCATGCCAAGCCCCCGGCTGCTGGCCTTCTGCGCCGTGCCCTCTTATATGCGCCATGCTGGCCTCTCCCGGTCTATGCTGTCGGACCGGACCATACCACTGACCATCGCCAGGAATCAGGTATGGAATCAGCGTTCAGCTTCTTACCGCAATCCGCATCATACCTGAGGATGCCGGTCTTTTGTTTTCATCTCAAGCACCTGTGGCATACCTTGCGTCTGTGCCGCGCTTCGTAATGCACAATCCCCTCCTAGGGATTTCCCAGGTGCTCCTCCACTGCACCTCCTGGTGAGCCAAGCACTCCTCGCCACGGCCTCACCCGCATTACCAGCAGAGGGGGGATTCCTATTTCGGATCCGCCCGTTGCTGCTTCCAGCTCTGGGGCCCCCGTTGCTCACATAATGCCGCGGGCGGCTGCCAGGCCAGGCATCCTCTTCTCTGTGGGTTCCTTCCTAGGAACAGGAAACCAACTGAGGGAGCGAGGGGGACCGCCCCTTTTATCTCTCTGTAAGTTTCCTGTTCCTGGGGGCGGATCCCCTCTCTCAGTGGGTGCTGTCGTGGCGAAAAGAAAAAACACACAAATCCTATTCTTGCAGAAAAGAAACAGCAGAAAGAAAGCTGTTGCCCATAGCCAGGACAAGGTATTTTGGTGCCCTAGGCAGATGAAGACAATGGCACTCCCCGTCCCCCACCCCCCAAATGAACCCTCATCCCCCAAGTAAAGGAATTGGACAAAGACTAAAGTGAAAGGCGCCCTAACGCACCCCCACCCCCCTTCGATGGGTCAGGTAAGCTGACGACCACTTCCATTAAAATTGATACCATTTTCAATAAATAATACCACCATTAGTAAAATTAAAAAGTGATATACTTTAGGGGTGAGGCTCAACAGGGAGTGGGTTTGGGTTTTCAAAGTTAGATATAGAATAATTGTTTATGAACCATTTACGCATGGACAAATGGTGATATTCAACCTGACAACCTATATTTAAGTGTCAGGCTCAAGGACTTATGGAAACTAATATCTGAATGTAATGGTCCATTATTTCATGGATACACTATTGGAAACTCAACAAACCCCATTATGGGGGGGGGTCCCGGCAGTGTCCCGCTGGTGGTCCTGGTACCACCAGCGGGTGCCATATTGGAATACCCATCACTGGGCTATTTCAATATTGCGGTCAGCATACTTCCGGTCGGCACGGTGGATTGTGGGATTCGGGGACATCCAGATGGAAGTGGATGACAGACAATTTAAGGTAATTATATATAGATTTTTTTTTGCACTCGTACATTCCTGTTTACGCAGCGAATGTGGATCCCTAGTGATGCCTCCTCATGTGGCGCCACTAACTATGCCATCCTTAAGATTTTGTGGGCATTTAATTTTTTTTTGTACATCTTAAAGATTGCATTAAATGGTAGCATTTATAAGTCTGTGCCCCCCCCCCCCCCTGAGAGTTTTGAGCGGAAACTCTACAAAATTCTTGTCAAAAACTCTTGACGGTCTTCCAATTAATTTGTGGGCAAATCCACTTTCCAGTTTCTAAAGTTTTTTGAATTTTTTTTTCTTCTTTTTCTCCTGTTGAGGTTATGAAAAACTCCTGAGGGGGGAAAAAGGTCACTTGTTTAAAGCGGATCCGCAAGGATGCCTCTTCAAACTACTCAGTCCAATCAAAACATAAGTCTTCAAAACAGCGGCAGGGGGAAAAAAAAACAAAAAAAAACACGACTTCTCCAAAACAATATTTTCTCAAGTGGTTTTGGCTTGAAAACTCAATGTTTTTAAACTGAAAAATGTGAACATAGCATTTGGTGACATTAAAGCACCGCTCCATCAGTTTTTTTTCTTCAGCGCTGGAGTAGCGCTTTTAGGCTATGTGCCCACATTAGCGTTTTTAAACGCTCAGGAAACTGATCTCCTTCCCAGTGAATGTGCGTTTTATTTCCACGCGTTTCTTGCACAAAAGACGCACGTTTGACGCGTTTCTTTCCGCACGTTTTCTGGGAACATTGGAAAAGGCTAAAACCGCTCAGCAATGCGGAAATTAATGAGCATGCTGCGTTTTTAGCCGCTAAGCGATTCCTGAGCGGTTAAAAACGCATGCATTGGCACAAAAAGCCAAAAACGCATGCAATTTAATGTGAAGCTTCTTTTAAGCGCTTCTGCAGCGTCTGATCCGACACAAACGCTGCGGAAACGCTTAAAAAAATGCAACGTGGGCACAGTGTCTAAATTTAAACCCCCTGCCCCTGTTATGCTCACCTTCCACCAATCTGGTCCTTCGGCGCCATCTTGTGACTGTAGTTTCTAACTGACCAGAACTACATATAATTTTCTTGAAACTTTCGTTTAATTCACCTTTTTCGTTCTAAAATTTTACAGCCCATGTCCATGGCTTGTCCCCCCCCCTAGTTTTGATCCGGAGTACGCCTATATACATTTGCATCTCGCGAACACTGAACATGCGCCTACCATTTTTTTTTTTCCATCAAGGAGACAGAGGGCCAGGGGATGGCGGAGGTACTGAGGGAGGCTTGGGGACGTAGTTTCTCTCTCCTCAGACATGTTGTATCATGGCAAAAAAAAAAAAAAATATATGATTTTAACCCCTTCGCGCCAGAGCCCATTTTCGTTTTTGCATTTTTTTTTTTTACTCCCCTTCTTCCCAGAGCCATAACTTTTTTATTTTTCTGTCAATATGGCTATGTGAGGGCTTGTTTTTTGCGGGACGAGGGACGAGCTGTACTTTTGAACGACACCATTGGATGTACCATATCGCGTACTCAAAAACAGGAAAAAAATTCCAAGTGCAGTGAAATTGCAAAAAGAGTGCAATTCCACACTTGCTTTTGGGTTTGTTTTTTTTCACCACGTTCACTAAATACTAAAGGGGGTTTTACACTAAGCAATATCACTAGCAATATCGCTAAAACGTCTCTGGTTTTGTGACGTTATAGCGATATTGCTAGCGATATCGCTATGTGTGATACTTACCAGCGACCGGCTCCCCCGCTGTCCATCGCTGATCGCGCGAGAATGTCCGGCTCCATTTCTCGTCGGGCTGCTTCCTGCTGGGCTTCCTGCTGTGACGTCCAGCGACGCGTGGACGCGGGCGGGAGGACGCCAGGATCGCTGTGTGTGAATGGTAAGTATCGTGCGCTGCGTCGCTGCTGCATCGCTGTGAGATCTTTCTGTATGAAAGCTCACTAGCGATCATTTAGCGATGCACCAGCGATCCTGACCGGGTCGGATCGCTGGTTGGATCGCTGGTGCATCGCTAAATGTAAAAGGGCCTTAAAACTGACCTGCCATTATGATTCTCCAGGTCATTATGAGTTCATAGACACCAAACATGTCTAGGTTCATTTTTATCTAAGTGGTGAATAAAAAAAAAAAAAAAAAAAAAAACAGCGCCATTTTCGAAAACCCTTAGCATATCCATTTTTCATGATCTTGGGTTGAGTTAGAGCTTGTTTTTTGCATGCCGAGCTGAAGTATTTAAGGAGACCATTTTGGTGCAGATATGATCTTTTGATCGCCCGTTATTGTATTCTAACGCAATGTCAAGGTGACCAAAAAAAAAGGAATTCTGGCGTTTAATTTTTTTCTCGCTGCGGCATTTAGCGATTAGGTTAATTTTATTTTTTTTTTTTTTTTTTTTGATAGAATCGGGCGATTCTAAACGTGTCAATACCAAATGTGTATGTTTGATTTTTTTTTTTTTTACTTGCTTTATTTTGAATGGAGCCTCCATGGAAGGCTAGAAGCTGCTATAGTTCCTTACACTTGCCAGTCCTACTCTAACATGAAAACCACAGAAAGAGGAATGAATCCTCCAATATTTGAGAAAAAAAACCCAATACAAATGCACTAACAGGGTGCAGCGGACCCAAGTAAAATGGCAACTGCACAGGTGCAATAATACCTAATGAAACAGCCAGCCTACAATCAGGGATTGGCCGTATGGCACACGAGTGCAAAAAAATAATCCGTATGTGGCAATGTTCACATAGGGAATGCAGAGCATATGGTTCACAGCCTCTTAGTAACACCATATAGGGGGGCTGCCCAGTGCCAACTAGAATGCATCTCATGTGAACAGAGGCCACAGTTTACAGAACCATTTGGGCCCAATTGCACCCTGAAAAGATAAAAAGTGCAGAAAAACATCATAGAAGCTGCTATAGCCTGATCAGCTCTGCTACATAGAGGCGATGATCAGATCGCCTCTATGTAGCAGAATTACTGCATTGCTATGAGCGCCAACCACTGGGTGGGGCTCGTAGCAATCCGGCATCAACATCCTCTGGTTGTCATGCCGACACACCGGTGACTCGCGATCATATGGCGCGGGTCACCAGTGAGCGTATTTCTGGCCCGATGGCTGGAAGCGCTTGTCAAATGCCGCTGTCAGAGTTTGACAGCGGGATTTAACTAGTTAATAGCCGTGAGCGGATCGCGATTCCCACTGCAGGTATTGCGGGCACATGTCAGCTGTTGAAAACAACTGACATTTCCCGGCTTTGAGGTGGGCTCACCGCCGGAGCCCACTTCAAAGGGGGGGGGGGGGGGGGGGGGGGAGATGCGACATGCGCCGTGCTAGTACGGTGCATGTCGCAAAGGGGTTAATAGCTGATCACACTTTTTACCTGCAAATTGCCTCTTCAGAAAGAAAGAGGACTTTTACTCTACAGCGCCACCTATTGGTAGTAGCGATCCTACAAGTCACAATCAACCCTTTAACGAGTCTTGTAATAAGACTTTGACAAAGCCAAATCAGAATCTCAATTTGCAGACACGGTGTTTCGAGCTATTGGCACTTTTTACCTGATTACTGACTAGGAAAACTGTATTTTCTCTACATCAAAAACAGCGTCTTACAGTTCCAGCAAAGTGAATGGGATTTATAGAAGTCTCCTGCCCACTGTTTTTTTTTTTTTTTTTTAAACATCGTAAACTCACCTGCGGTACATGTTTCAAACCCATCATGTCAACTTCTTGTGGGTATGGTGAGTTTTACGTGCAAGTTTTTCCCCATATGACTCATCAGTTGTGGAAAATCCGCACGTAAAAAGTAAATTTAAAAAAACTCATGTAATGCACGACTGTGTCAAAAAAGTTTTGTCAAAGCCAAATACCATCAAATATCACAAACAAAGCAGCTTTATTTAAAACATGACATGCTAGAGAAAAAAAAGCCATAAAAATGCATGAAAAAAAAAAAGTAATCGGTGCAAAAAAATCTGCATCATCAAAAAGTCACCAAGAGGACATCATGGGAACGTAGCCAAAAGATAAGAGTCTATGGAAGCTACATGGCAACGCTACTAGGTCATAATACCTCCATATGAATTTGGCCTGATTTAAAGTCATATTCAAATGTTTTAATTTTAGAGCACTGTTCTTGCCAAGGGGGGGGGGGTGAAATCACAATAGCGAAGTGTTAATATGCCCTTAAGGCCAGGCTCAGGTGATTGAAGAATTATCCCTATATCATCTAGAAAAAAAACGACGATTTTTTTATATGAATTTTCATTTGTATGGTATCCAATTTACATATCAATAAATAACATTAAAAAAGTCAAATATAGTTTCATTTGTTATTATTGCAATTGAGCCTCTACAACGTATACCATGCAGAAATCCATGTTTTTTCACTCACCCAGTGAATTTATATTGAGAAACTCACTTTGCAGTTTATATGAGGACTGGAGTATTCTAAGCTTTTTTTTTTTTTTTTTTTCCTTTTTTGAAGAGGTTTCCAAAAACATTTGGTTGGAAAAATAAAGCTTATGTCACTTCTTTGAAACAGATCCTGAATGAGACCTCTCCAAACTAGGCACACATCTCATCGAGAGGGGGTAAAGAATCAGGATAAAAGAAAAACAAGATGTTCCAAAGAGTCAAAACTGCTTCAGGCGAGAAAAGAAAAAAAAAAAAAAAAAATACATTAAGTCGTTTCTACTGGAAAGTCTTGTCGTTTTGAACTCTAAACAATGCAGTGTGAACTCACCTTAAGGCTACGTTCAGACGGACATGGTAATTCAAGGGCCGTCACATCTGGTGTTTGTCCATGTTGCTCAGTGCTATGTGCCATTTAAACCACAAATGTGTCCGTCCGAATGTAGCCTGAAGCTGTGCCCAAATCTCTGAGAGAAACAGGTGAATGACATTAAGGCTAGGTTCACACACTGCATTTTTTTCCTGCAGGCAAAACCTGCTCTCTTGGTAGTAAAGAAACTGCTTAGAAAAACAACAGGTTTTGCTGAGTTTTTATTGCCTCTTGTGCATGCTGATAAAGGTTAAGGCCCTTTTACATTTAGCGATGCACCAGCGATCCCGACAACGATACGACCCGGTCAGGATCGCTGGTGCATCGCTAAATAATCGCTAGTGAGCTGCCACACAGGAAGATCTCACAGCGATGCAGCAGTCGTTACTTACCTTTCACATGCAGCGATCCTGACGTCCTCCCGTCCGCGTCACTCGTCAGCACCAGCAGATAGCGGCCGACGAGAAATGGAGCTGCGCGGTCGGAGGTAAGTATCACACATAGCGATATCGCTATAACGTCAGAAAATCGGTGACGTTATAGCTATATTGCTAGCGATATCGCTATGTGTAAAACCCCCTTTAGTGTGAAGAAAAAAAAAAAAAAAAACACACAACACACACACACAACAACACACACGATGCAACTTCCTTAGGTTTTTGCACCAAAACCTGATACCTGCGGTTGTTGCTGCACTATTCCACAGGTGAAAAGCACTGCAAGAGGCTGGAAGAAAAAAAAAAAAAAAAAGCTGAAAGAAGTGACATGCTGCAGTTCGCAAAAACGTGGCAGTTTTCCAAATTAGTTAGGGAAAAAAGAAAATCTCATAGCTTTCGCTGTTTCTGTAAAACGCAGCTTAAAATTTACATTTAAAGACACAACAAAAGTTGCAACGTGTGAACAAAGCCTAAGGTTGTATTCCCATGATCAGTGTTTGTAAGCCAAAACCAGGAGTGGGTGATAAATACAGACGTGGTGACGGGTTTCTATTATACTTTTCGTCTCATTGTTCCACTCCTGGTTTTGACTGAAATACTGAATGTGTGAACGTGGCCTAATCTAGAAGTTTTGCATAGGTAGACCCAGACTGGAACCATCAAACTCAGGACTTGACATTACATGCATTTTGGTTAACAGTCCTGATTTTAAGCAAATTCTATAAAAAGTAAAAATGTATAAATAAAAAAAAAATGGTGCACTTATTTTGCCATCCACATCACTAGACCAGACCTTCAGGGTGTAATGTGCTTAGATATTTCCAGGCTTAACTGAAACTGTCTCGATGTACTCACGGCCATGTCTGAAGCAGCCGTGGGAAGCACAGAGACATCCTCATACATATAGGTGATACAATGGACGCGGTTCCTTGTGTTACACATGCTGGCTCTGTACTTGCCTTTGTTCTCTAGAAACAGAAGTGTCTAGAAGTTCCTAATTGACCATGACTGGACATTGTGTTCCTGCAGCCACCCAACCATTCCTCTATAGCACCAATTCTGCGGTATTCATATCTCTCTGCTTAAAAAGAAATACAAGAGCAAAAAATCTCCCAACCTTATGGGAATCAGCTTAACTCATTAATTTCCTTGTCGGTCACACCCTCTATGTCAGTCACACATGCAAGGCACCTCCTGCTTCTGACTGTGAGGGTACGTGCACAGGCTGCAGATTGGGGTGCGGATTTGGCCGCGAAGATTTTGTAAAATCCGAAGGTAAATCTGCAGGTCAAAAGACCTGCGGTTTTACCTGCGGATTGCTCTGCGGTTTTGCCCTGCGGTTTTTCATCTGCACAATGGAGGAGATGGCAAACCACAGCAGAATCCGCAGAAGAATTGACATGTCATTTCTTTCTGCGGTTTCAAAACAGCGCGGAAAAATCCGCACTGTCTGCACAGCGCATTTTTATTCCCATAGGGAATAATGGTACTGTACAGTGCAGCAAAAACTGAAAACTGCTGCGGAACCGCAGCAGAATCCGCAGCGTGTGCACACACCCTGAGGATTACTCCCTACTATTAATGAGGAGAGTGCTGGGGTAAGGTGTTATCGGACCATGCTCATGTGCTGAGTGTCTTTGGTGTTCTCGAATATTATGTTTGAGTCCTCGCAGCTGTTCAACAGCCGCAACACAAGTTGGGGTAGCCTAACAAACAGAAAATCCCCTGCATGTGTTGTTGATGTTGAATAGCCGCGAGACATGCAGCCGCGGGAACTTGAACATAGTATTCGAGCACGCCAAAGATATTCAGCATACGAGCATGCTCGGATAACACCTTATTCCAGCACGTTCACTCATCACTACTCCCTACAGCTCTACGGTGACTAAATTGCTGCAGTAATCACATGCACACAGAGGGCCCGATTAATCAAATTTTCACAGCAGAAGTCTGGCATAAAAGCTTTAAAAAAAATCACAATATTTAGGTGCAACTGCATCTAAACTTTGGGAGTTCTGGTGTCTATGTCCCATTTTGGCAACGTGGTGACCGCTGCTTATCAAATTCATTACGAGCAGCGGCGTTCGCTTCGACACACATCTTAGGCTATGTGCACACGTTGCGGATTCTGCTGCGTTTCCGCAGCGGTTTTAGCCCTGCGGAAACGCAGCAGTTCCGCTGACATAGTACAGTACAATGAAAGCCTATGGGTTTTCAAAAACGCTGTGCTCACAGTGCGGTTTTGCTGCGGTTTACAAACCGCAGCATGTCAATTGTTTGGGCAGTTTCCCACCTTTAACATAGTAGAGGTGTGAAACCGCAGGCAAAACCGCAGGTCACTTTACCTGCGGTTCCACGCGGAAAAACCCGCAGCGGAATCTGCAACGTGTGCACATAGGCTTATTCACAAACACCAGCTTTACGTCTTGGGCTAAATTCCCACAGCGAGTATTTGGTGCGCTTTGGATTATGCTGATTTTCTGCAGCAATTTTATACTAATTAGTTAATTTAGGCTACTCATTTTTTTCTTATAAATTTGGTGCAACTCCAGTCTGGCATGCACCTTTGTGCACCTGGCGTAATATTTCTTGGCATAAAAAACCGCCAAGAATTTTGGTGAACTTGACGAGCGTGCGTATTCACCCCTTGTCCTCCTCCACTACTTCGCCCATTTTGGCAGAGCTGACGCCAGCTGGTTTTTCGACAACAGTGTAATGGCATAAAAGCTTTGATGAATCGTCCCCTAAGACTGTAAGCCCATGATGAGTTTTTGACACTGTGTATTTTTGCTTCTTCAAAAATGCAACTTAGTTCCAGCAAAAGACAGATTTATAGAAATCTTGCGTCCACTGTGCTTTTTATTTATTCAGCGTAAAGAGACAAAAAAACTCATGTAATAAACGCAGTCAAAACCATAATGAAAAAATGCAGGTAACCTAATTTAATTAATTAGTGCAGAAAATCCACATCAAAAACTCATCGAAAGCTCATAGTGGGAGGCTGCGTTCCCATCAGTATTAAGTATTGAGTGAGTTTTTGATGTTGCAAATTTTCAGCACCTAATTGAATAAATTAAGTGACTTGGGTTTTTCCATTGCATTTTTGAGTGCATTTTTCTTGAATGCATTGTCGCGTTTTTGACGCTGTGGTTTTGTCTATTTCTCCTATGTCATATTTTACACACAGCTGCTTCATTTTTTATATTCCTGGTATTTGGCTTTGACAAAAACGGTCATGTGTGGAATCCATGCCTTACCTTAACTACAGATCTTCTGCATCTAATGAGTTCAAAAACACGGATAGAACACAGACTCATGAATGTCTGAATGAGGCCTAAAGATGCGATTTATATAGGGGCTATACGTGTCCTGTAAGTTGGCCTCCAGGCTTTTTGCTTTCCGCTTGTACTGCTCACTGTAGCATCACTCCGCTTCCGTCTTGTGGATTTTTCGTGTACTTTCCAGGCTCAGTCGATGAATATACAGTATATATATATATATATATATATATATATATATATATATATATTTATTTAATTGGAGTAAACTTCCATTATATAAATTATATAGCTAATCTGTGTCTCCTATTAGACTTCTAGATCTTTACAGTACTATATATTTTTTAATTTTTCTTCCTTTACTATGTTTTTGATTGTTTTAGACGTCACGTTTTCACTCTGTTGGTGTTAGTCAATTGGGAGAATTCGCTAATAACGCCATCTAAAGAATCAGATGCTTTGTGCACGTGTTAAATACAGAATATCTGTTCATTGCCCACAGGCCTCATTCATACGTCAGTTTTTCTCCCATACGAGAAAAACGGACTGATTGTGATAAGGCCAGGGTCACGAGAGCGATGTTTTTCTATGTGAGAGAATCGGATCGATTATGCTATTGGCTCTCCTCTTAGTGTGCGCCAATTCTCTTACATGGGACAATCGTATCACAGGTGCGGAAAAGGATGGAGAACTTAATTCTGAGTGCAGTCCGATGTTTCACATGTACTCACAGACTAGAATGGGCGAGCACGATCCAAATTCCGGAGCCATTCTCAGCATGCTGCAACTTTTTTTCTCATGTCAGATTGGCATTCTGTCAGTCCGTGAAAGTCAGACCGCACTTGGATGTCATCAGTATGGTCCAATTTGTTCACGGACCCATAGACTTGCATTGCTGATTTTGAGCCAACCCTAGGATTACAATCGGACATGTCTCCACAATTTTCCTCAGAATGCTCAGTCCATGAAAAACCACAGACATGTGAATGACCCCATAAACTATCACAGGTACGCATGCCATCCATGAAAACAGATATCTGAATGAGGCCAGACTCTGACAAGTTTGGAGTAGATTCTCTGGGGGCAGCTTGATATCTGGAGACCTCATGTGGGTTAGAGCAGTGTCAAAGTTGCTGGGTTCGAGTGCCTCCATAGTGGCTTTTCCACGGGCAGATTTCACCACAGACCCCTTTCACTAGATTTATTATCCTGGTGGAACAAGAGACCAGACAAGTTTGTCTGTTTTCAGATGTAAGACAGTCTGTCGGTTGGGGTAGGGTCACACAACTATTTTCTCCACCTCCGAAAAAATACTCTGATATTTCTGATCAGACATTGAGTGGCATCGGTCTTTCTCGGACGTGGCGAGACATTTGGTCAGTATGTGAAAATTGGACCACACTCAGATGTCATCCAAGTGTGGTAAGTTTTTATGCGGATCCATAGATTTGCATTTCTGATTTTGATCCAACATTCGGATCAAAATCGAACATGTCTTCCAATGAACAACTTAGTTTAAGGAATAAATTGGTCATGTGCATAGCTCCATAGAATATCATTATTATACATGTTTAAAGCACCATTTATTCCATGGCGCTTTACATGTGAAAGGTGCAAATATAGACAAGTGCAATAAACTTGAGCAAAACTGGCACACACAAGCACAGAAGGAGAGATGACCCTGCCCGCAAGGGCTCACAGTCTACAGGGGATGGGTGAGGATACACTAGGAGAGGGTGGAGTTGGTCATGTGGCGGTTCATCAGCCTGAGGATCACTGCAGGTTGTAGGCTTGTCGGAAGAGGTGGGTCTTCAGATTCATTTTGAAGGTTTCTGTGATAGGAAAAAGCCTGATGCTTTGGGGGTAGAGAGTTCCAGAGTATAGGGGAAGCACAGGAGAAGTCTTGTATTCGGTTGTGAGAAGAAGAGATAAGAGGGGGGCAGAGAAGGAGATCCAGAGAGGATTGAAGGTTGCGTGTAGGTAAGTACTGGGAGACCATGTCACAGATGTATGGAAGAGACAGGTTGTGGATGGCTTTGTATGCTATAGTTAGGGTTTTTAACTGGAGCCTCTGGACAATAGGAAGCTAGTGAAGGGCTTGGCAGAGAGGAGAGGCTGGGGAATAACGGGGAGACAGGTGGATTAGTCGGGCAGCAGAATGTAGGCTGGATTGGAGTGGTGCAAAAGTGCTAGAGGGGAGGCCAGAGAGTAGGAGGTTGCAATAGTCAAGGCGGGAGATGATGAGGGCGTGCACTAGCGTTTTTGCGGTTTCTTGGTCAAGGAATGCACGGATCCGGGAAATATTTTGAGTTTGAGTCGGCAGGAGGAGGCAAGGGCTTGGACATGTTGCTTGAAAGAGAGGGCAGAGTCAAGGATCACCCCGAGCATGCAGTACTGGGGAAAGTGAGCAGCCATTGACATTGATGGAGGGGTAGAGTGAGGTGGGGGAAAGATGATGAATTCTGTTTTGTCCATGTTCCGTTTTAGATAGCGAGCAGAAAAGAGAGCTGAAATAGCAGACATTGTGGGATTTTGGTCAGTAGCGAGGTGATATCAGGTCCAGATAGGTAGATCTACGTGTCATCGGCATAGATGATACTACAAGCCGTGGGATTCTATGAGCTGTCCCAGGCCGAAGGTGTAGATGGAGAAGAATAGTAGTCCTAGAACTGAGCCTTGAGGAACACCGACAGACAGGGGGCGAGGTGAGGAGTGAAAGAGGGAGACACTGACTGTCCGATTTTAGATATGACGAGATACAGGATAGGGCCAAGTCTGTGATGCCAAGAGATGAGAGAATCTGTAACAGGAGGGAATGGTTCATAGTGTCGAAGGCAGAAGACAGGACTAGAAGGACAGAGTAGTGTTGCTTGCTCTTGGCGGTTAGTAGGTCGCTGGTGACTTTAGTTACGGCAGTTTCAGATGAGTGATGCGGTCAGAAGCCAGACTGTAACTGGTCAAAGAGGGAGCAGGAGAAGAGGTGGGAGGATAGTTCAAGATGGACATACTGTTCCAGTAGTTTTGAGGCATAAGGGAGAAGTGATATTGGGCGATAGCTAGACACAGAGGATGGGTGGAGGGAGGGTTTTTTGAGGATGGGTGTGATTGAGGCATGTTTGAACATAGTAACATAGTAACAGTTTTGAAGGCTGAAGGAAGACATTATGTCCATCTAGTTCAGCCTATTTTTAGTGCAGATGTTCTGCATTGTTGATCCTGGGGAAGGCAAAAAACCCACAGAGTAGAAGCCAATTTTCTCCATAGGGAAAAAAATTCCTTCCCCTAAGCTGGGTCAACCATCTACCTATAATATTCTGTTATTCGTAACCTTCTATACTGTTACTCCCAAGAAAAGCATCCATTCCTTACTTAAATTCATTCAGTGAGTTGGCCATCACCACTTCCTCAGGAAGAGAATTCCAGAGTATTGGGGAAGACACCATTTGTGAGAGGTTAAAGAGGTGTGTTAGGGTTGGGATGAAGACTGTGGCGAGGTTAGGGATGAGGTGGGACGGGTATCATAGGTACAAGTCCTGTGAAAACCACAGATAGCTCTCATGAGAATATTGGTGGTGGGCATGAGCCCTAGGTGAAGGTTTTCTCCACAAGGTCGGTTTTTTCTCCTATTCATTACTGACATCTGACTACAGATTCCTCTCCTCTAAGCAGTGGACCCTACCTATTCATTTCTATCCAGAGAAAAAAACTTTCTTCACTGTCAAAGTGAAAACAAAACTATATACATTCATTGCAATACGTGTGGCAGTCTCCAATCCAGATCTCTTCGTCATCGTGTATATTATGTATTGTTATCTTAGATTTTTGTCACTTTGTGTTACTTGGTATCTTATTTCCCGGGGCTTGTTCTCTGCCTATTGTTATGTGCGGTTGGTCATCTTTCTGTATCAGTTTTTTGTAGTGATTCAGCAACATTTTGTGATACACCTGGGTGTGCCATCTATGTCCATGTGTATGAATGCATTGGAGATGGCTGTGCACCCCACTAAGTCTGGCATTAGTGGTCACCTTTTTTATGCGTATTTTATTTTTTAATATTTGCAGAGTTCACATATGTTTTTGGCACTTTAGCCAAAGGCATGAAATGTATTGATGCAAATAAAATTTTCTTACTGGGTGGGCAAAGCCACAGAGGCCAACATAAAAAATGTCACTCCTGTCCTACTCCTGGAATTTTGGTGTGAGGTGGCATAATTTATGGTAGCCAGACCCCTCTAGTCCTCATTCTAGGTACAGTAACAGCTTAACATTTCTTTGATGTGGTGGTGGAACCAGTAGTATGGCCATTTCTCCAACGCATCCCAGGAGCCATTTTTTTAACATGACAACCTCAGGCCACATGTTTCTCATCCTACTGTGAGCACCTTGCATGGCCTAAAGGTGCTAACATGGCCTGCAGTGTCTCCAGACTTGTTTCCCTATTGTACAGATCTGGGATGTCATTGGTCAGAGAACCTATACAGGGAGCCGTCAGCAAAGGATCTTGATGATTTGCCCAAGTGCAGAACATTCCTCACACAACTATTAATTCACACCTTGGCTGCTATCAGTGAGGCTAAGTGTGAGGATTTCTGCATGTGTCACTCATATTCCATACTGAATAAATTGAGATTCTTTTGCAAACTTTGTTTTCTTTTTTTCTCACTAACATGTCTATCCATCCAGTGATTCCCATAATTCTACAACTTTTCTTTCTTGGTGTTACAATGTCAACATGTAAGAGTGTATCAAACCACAGCTTGTATCTTGTGGGACGAGTTGTATTGGTCAGTGGCACCATTTTGGAGTTCATATAACTTAACTTTGACTCTTTTTGGGGAAAAATAGAAAAAAATGATTCTGCCTTTTTTGTTATTTTAATCATTAACATGCTGAACAAACAGGAAACTTTGTTAAGTGGCTCAGTAAGATTACAGCTATATCAAATTTATTTTACTTTTTTACAATAAACTAAAAGAAAAAAAGTCATATTTTCAGTGCTATACCATACATTTTTCTGCATTAAAAAAAATGCTGCTAGGTCTCATTCAGACACCGTATTTCATGTGTTCTGTATTTTCTGCAGGTAGAACAGATACCCATTTTAATGGACGGAGCTATTCACGTGTCCAGTTTTTGTTTTTTTTACAGACTGCGCATCTGAAAAGAAAAATCACAGCCATGTCTGTTATTGATACAAGTCACAAATCAAAATTACCCATCCAAGTTTCAAGGTCCATGGAAATCACAGATTGCTCACAGATGGCATCCATGTACTGTCTGCTATTAACATTGCAACAGAACACGAAACACTGATAATTGCTAACATTGCAACAGGTAGGAAAAGTTTTGCAACTAAATATGTTTTCATACAAGAAAGTCACTGAGAATACAGACTGGAACACTGACAAAATACTGATGAAAAATCAGTCTGTTTATGCAACAAAAAGTAATGATGTCTGAATGAGGCCTTAGGGCATAGTACATACTATTCTTCAGTCACTTAAAGCAGTTCTCTATTTTAAAAGCTGACAGGCAATTACGTGCCTGTTGTGCCAAATGCCTGCTGACAGCAATCACAGCCCGCTCCTGCTGGAAATTCTGCTGCTTCATGTCAAGAGTACAGCTCTTCCAGGATACAGTCAATATGCAAATTAGGTCTTTGAAAGCTTTTGTACTGTACTTATTTATGGCTGAAAATTGCTTGATGCAGTTGTATGAGTAGGCACTATTTTGCACTTTACCTGTTGGGATTTCACTATTTGTTTGTGATTGGCGTTACACTCATAAGTTTTTATATATATAAAAAAGAGTTTTTTAGAAGTTATCAATCAGCATGACTTTGGAAGAGACATCCCATCAAGTGGAATGAAAGAGAAGCTGTTCCTCTGCCGACGTGATGTTATTGGAAGCCTCAGGATCGCCGACAGGAGCGATTCGTGACCACTCTGTGCTGGCAAAGATTGGCAGCGAGCAGAATAGGCAGGTAGTTAGCAACTACCTGCCTGTAAGTTCTTAGGGTATGTGGGCACGTTGCGGATTTGCTGCAGATCCGCAAGTGTGTGACCAACCAATGTAATTCAATGGGAAAAAAAAAAAAAGCTGAGCACATGCTGTGAAAAATTCCGCACGGAATCCGCAGCGGTTTATTTTCAGCAGCATGTCAATTCTTTTTGCGGATCCGCATGCGTTCTGACAACCGTTCCATTAATGAAATCTGCAGGACTAAAAACGCATGCTAATCCGCAAAGAATCCGCACAAAAAACGCGTGGATTTTTAAGAGATGCAGATTCCATGCAGAAAATTCTGCAGGCAAATCTGCAACATGTGCACATACCCTTGGACTTACAGGAAAAAAAATAACATGGCCCCCAGATAACCTCCTTAATTGCAGCTTTTGGTTGCAGGGATGAACCAAAAAAAACCATTAATCTGTGTATTATATTTTGATAGCTTCCAGCTTTCACCATGAAGTGTAATTCACAAGTTATTCTGTGAAAAGATAAAATAAATTATACATATTTTGTAAATATATTTTTTAAATTTTTTTTTTATATAACAGTATAAAGAATAGGGCATGGATAGTCTGATCTGGCATCATGATAAGGCATAGAGTTCTATTTCATGATTTAACCCTTTAGGGGCTAGACAATCTAGGGTAAAAATCCATTTCGATTCAATATGTGACATCCGTTTGAGATAGTCACCCCCTCTCACATTTTCAAATACCCTCTGAATGCCAAAAAAGACTACCCCTTTTACTGATCTCTTGTGATAATCTCTAAAATGCCTGGATAGGGGGTGTCCAATAAAACCCTTCTCAATATTATTAAAATGCTCCTTGATTCGGTCCAAAAGCCTACGCTTTGTGCGACCCACATAAAGCTTATTACAAGGGCATATAATTAAATAAATCACCCCTCTGGAGTTACAGGACATGCAATCTTTATTGCGAAATTCCTGGGAGCCGTTAGAATTATGAAATGTATGTAATTGTTTTTTCTTAAATTCTGTGCGGGTACAACAAAAACATGTACCGCACGGTGTAAAGCCAGAGGCTTGCGCCCTCAAGGCTCTGGTATTCATGTTACCTACTGTAAGTGCCACAATATTACCTATTGTTTGCACGGTGTAAAGCCAGAGGCTTGCGCCCTCAAGACTCTGGTATTCATGTTACCTACTGTAAGTGCCACAATATTACCTATTGTTTGCACGGTGTAAAGCCAGAGGCATGCGCCCTCAAGGCTCTGGTATTCATGTTACCTACTGTAAGTGCCACAATATTACCTATTGTTTGCACGGTGTAAAGCCAGAGGCTTGCGCCCTCAAGGCTCTGGTATTCATGTTACCTACTGTAAGTGCCACAATATTACCTATTGTTTGCACGGTGTAAAGCCAGAGGCTTGCGCCCTCAAGGCTCTGGTATTCATGTTACCTACTGTAAGTGCCACAATATTACCTATTGTTTGCACGGTGTAAAGCCAGAGGCTTGCGCCCTCAAGGCTCTGGTATTCATGTTACCTACTGTAGGTGCCACAATACGCGTATTATCTATTGTTTGGCATTTTCTGAAAACAAATCTTGGGTATTTGGGTAAAAATTCACCCACTACCTTATCTGATTGACGTATAGACCAGTGTTTCTGGATGATCCTAATGAATTTTTTATGACCATGATGGAACTGCGTAATGATGGGTAACTTACGAATTTGTTCTGGTACATTCAATGTTACATCATTAGCTGATCGATTTTTGTGTATCAGGGTATGTCTACATGATATTCTAATCACCTCATTGGCTCCATCCACTAACTGTTTAGGATACCCTTTTTTCATAAACTGTTTAGTTAAAATAGCTGCCTCATCCTCATAATCTTGGATCCTTGTACAGTTGCGTCTAAGGCTACTTTCACACATCAGGTTTTCGGCGTCAGGCGCGATCCGGCGTCGTGCCGGAACGCCGGATCCGGCAAATGTTTCGTAAAACCGGATGTGACGGATCCGGTTTTCTGCCGGATCCGTCTTTTTCTTGACAGACAAAACCGGATCCGTCTCATCCGGTTCATCCGTTTTTCTATCCGTTTTTCGACGGATTACGCCGGATCCGGTTTTTAAAATTGACCCTTGTGGCCTTCCGAACGGGATTGGCTACTGGAAAACTATATATAGCATGTTCCTACAGCCCTTCTTTGACAGGTTGTAGAGGAGAAAGTGCAGGTTGGAGAGAAGAGCAAGTTACTGGCGAAGATGGATGTTGTGATTGGAAATATTTTGAAGAATTTGGCGGATTTTACAGCGGAGGCGAATCGTTTGAGGGTGATTGTTCTGGAGAAGGAGAGAGCGAGACAGCAGCGCATCAGGCATCGTAGACGACGTTTGTGGATCCACCCCATCACAGCCAAGAGAATGACGCGTGGGGTCTATTCTACACTCTGCATGGACCTTCGACGAAACCCGGAGAAATTTTTTGGATATGTGCGGATGAAAATGGAGAATTTTGATTACTTGGTGGAGCGCATTGCACACCTCATAAGAAAAGCGGACACCTATTGCCGCTTCTCTGTTTCACCCGCAGAGCGTCTGATGGTGACTTTAAGGTAAGCCACATTTATTGGATATGCTCGCATCAGAGCACACTTTCACTGCAATCTTGTTGGTGGTAGTTTGTATCTCCAAGTGTTATAGGTCAGTTTTGGTATGTAATGCTGTGATTTAAAACTAATTTATTGTTTTTTAATTCCCCACAGATTTCTTGCAACTGGAGAATCCCTTTCGTCACTGCATTTCCAGTACAGACTAGGGATTTCCACCATATCTGGAATTGTGAAGTACACATGCCGTGCACTGTGGGACTCCTTAGCTGAAGAGTTTTTACCAGAGCCCACAACAGAGAGGTGGATTGAAATTTCAGAAAAGTTTCTATAGATATGTCAGTTTCCCAACTGCTTGGGCGCTGTGGACGGGAAACATATCCGCATTGTAAAGCCAGCCGGATCGGGATCGGAATATTTCAATTACAAGAAATATTTTTCAATTGTCCTCATGGCCATCGCTGACGCGGAATACAAATTTATTGTGGTTGATATTGGGGCCTATGGCCGCTCCAATGACTCTCAAGTTTTCAAACTGTCTGCCATGGGGCGTAAACTGTATGGAAACACCTTCCAGTTCCCACCACCTAGACCGCTGCCGCAAACATCTGGTCCACCTATGCCATTTGTCTGTGTAGGGGATGAAGCCTTCCAGCTGTCAGAACACCTTCTGAAACCGTACTCTAGCAGAGGATTGACAAGACCAAAACGCATTTTTAATTACTGCCTCACAAGAGCAAGAAGAATGGTTGAATGTACCTTTGGTATTCTGACAGCCAAATGGCGGGTCCTATTGACTGCGATCAACCTCAAGACAGAAACTGTGGACGAGGTGATCAAAGCTTGCGTGGTACTCCACAATTTTGTTATCTGCAAGGAACCCATTTCCATTGAGGACACCTCTGAAGAAACCACCTTGCAAGATTACCATGACATTACCACTAGAAGTTCTGTGACGGTTTCAGTAATGAGGGACAATTTTGCACTATACTTTATGTCACCTCAAGGCAGAGTACACTGGCAGGATGACAGAGTGTGAAAGATTTGTGCCCAACCAAACTTGTGTACCTTCTGTACCAACAGTATATACCTTTGCCAACCAAAGTTGGCTATCTTGTCATGGTCTCTATTTTTAGCTTTAGGCCACAGGTGTGTACCTGGTTGTGTTTTATGCAAAGTATTTCACCTTTTAACAAAAGTTGTGAACATTGTTAGGAAATCACCAACAATAAACACAACTTTTTAGGTGAAATACTTTGCTTCAAACACAACCAGGAACACAACTGTGGCAAAAAGCTAAAATTTACCCACAGTTATATACCTAGTTTTGAATACCATTTCATCTTTTAAATACCCTGTATTTAACCTTTTTCGCCGCAGAAAGAAATGACAGACAACCAGTGTAAAATAATTTAACTTTTATTGAAAAATGTTTTTTTTAGTAAACTTTTGTAAAATTTTAATAAACTTGTTTGAAACTATAAAACTGAAACCATAAAACTGGTCATTTTTATTTAAATACACACATTATAAATCTGTGTAGTGTGTGGTGGAAATACTGCTGTAGGGGCTGCGGGACACTTCGACACTGGGAGTGTGGAGAGAGGACTGGGATCGTGGTGGGGAAGGAACAGTTAGAGGTGAAGGTGTGGAAAAAACTACAGAATGGGTGGACATGTGGGAAGCAGAAGAGGTGGTGGGTGGTGGAGTGGAGGGTTGGGCAGGGACTGTAGGAGCAGATGATGTTGATGGCAAGTTGTATGGGGAAGGAGTTTGGTACGGGGCAGGTTGCTGGAAGTGGGGAGATGTCTGGTACGGGGCAGGTTGCTGGAAGTGGGGAGATGTCTGGTACGGGGCAGGTTGCTGGAAGTGGGGAGATGTCTGGTACGGGGCAGGTTGCTGGAAGTGGGGAGATGTCTGGTACTGGGGAGGTTGCTGGTACTGGGGAGGTTGCTGGTACTGGGGAGGTTGCTGGTACTGGGGAGGTTGCTGGTACTGGGGAGGTTGCTGGTGCTGGGGAGGTTGCTGGTGCTGGGGAGGTTGCTGGTGCTGGGGAGGTTGCTGGTGCTGGGGAGGTGGATGGTGCTGGGGAGGTGGATGGTGCTGGGGAGGTGGATGGTATGTAATAGGAGGGGGAGGATGGAAAGTGGCTGGAGGGGGTGTAGATGTAATAGGAGGGGGAGGATGGAAAGTGGCTGGAGGGGGTGTAGATGTAATAGGAGGGGGAGGATGGAAAGTGGCTGGAGGGGGTGCAGGTGGAGGAACTACTGTGGTGGGAGGAGGAGGTTGGGAGGTAACTTGCTGTAGAGCAGCGTGGCATGAATGCATTACATGCATCTGCTGGGCAGGAGAGAGTGTTTCCATGCGCTCCACAACAGACCTGAAAAAGGTGTGGTTTGGCGAAGATCTTGCTTCTGAATGCATGGTTTGCAGAAGTGTCTTCACGCTGATAGCCTGCGGAGATTTGCTCTGACAAGACTTTTAGACAGTTCTGGAAAGATGCATTCAGATGCAAGAACTCTGGCGCATAAGTCTTTTCCTGACCCCTCTGCCGCTGCCGCCCAGTACCCGCAGGTGTACTAGAGGTGGCAGGGGCAGAAGGGTGGGGTAAAGGGAAAGCGATCTCCTCACCAGCAGCTTCATGTAATGTAGGCGGCCACGATGCTCCTGTGCTGGTGGATGGGACAGATGGGTCGAATGTGTGGGAAGGCTGGGAAGGTGCAGATGTACCGGGGCGGTCGAAGTGTCCCTCGGTGCCGGTCTCCTCAGGGATCGCCTCAGAAGGGTCCAATCGTGCAGGCTCCCGAGTGCTGCTCACCGTGCTGTGGAATAAAGAGAAAAAAAAAAACAATTAAAATACTGACATGGTATGGCCCTGGCTGAAAAAAAAAATTTACATCTAACATTTTTTTTCACATGTGGTGTGTAATATTTACCTTCTAGTGACCATTGTTTCCCGGAGGAACGACAGGGCTTCTGCGTACTTGTACTTGCTCCTGCGTCCTCCAGATCCACTCGGGGCCCGCATCTCTTTATTGAACTCCTTCTTGAAACGATCCCTCACAGACCGCCACAGATTCACAATTCTGTTCCCTGAAACGAGAAAGGACAAAGTGGTTAGTATAAAACATCAGTGTTTCCCAAACTCCAGTCCTCATGGTCCCCAGGGGTCATCATGTTTTCAGGATTTCCATAGTAAATAGAAATCCTGAACACATGATCCGTGGGGACCACGAGGACTGGAGTTCGGGAAACACTGGTTTACATCAAGCAACCGGTACTGTGTATACTTACGCTCTTTAATCTGGTCCCGAACATCGAGGTCCTCCCAGCGGCCCACAAGGAGCGAACAATTTCCTCCCAGAGTCGTCGGGTAACGATAAGGTCAGCGTGGCGGCGGTCAGCCATATTCCAGAGCGGCTCCCTTTCTCTGACGAGATCGATGAGGTGGTCCACATCGAGTCCTCCATCCTCACCGTCAGAGTCGGGAGCACGCTGTGAAGGCTGTTAAAGAAAAAGACAAAAATAACATAATTAGCCTCCACAAAAGAAATGAAATAAAAAGTGCAAAAAAACAAAGCAAAAATATTTATACTTACACGCTGTTGACCGCCGCGTTGGTGTCGCCGACGACCCTGGGAGGCACTGCGAGGACCTCTTGGCCGAGCACCAGATTGGGAAGACTAGAGAAGAAAACAAAAAATGTTATGTCTTTGGATGTAGGCATTTGTTTGCTGTGTGTGGTCTGCAGAACATTGTTTTCTATGTGTTGTGTGTAGTGTGATGTTGTGTTTCTGCGTTTGATGCAAAAAACTTACCAATTGTGAGCCCACTCCAGGTGTCTGTCCACCCCTTCCTTCTTCTTCTGGGAGCTCCTCTTCATCTTGGGAATCCTGTTTTGAAATAAAAGGCAATGAATAGACATATATTACAGAGATGATGGATTTTGGAAATAAAAACTTACCGTCAAACGCTGACGATGCGAGGGAGGGCTCCCAGAAGATGATGTGCTGTCTTCCAGGTGGCCACACTCCATGCCTGTGGGTGGTGTTCCAGCTGCTGCCATTGCTGCTGCTGCTGCTGCTGCTGATGCATCTATTGGGCGGCTGTTGAATAAAGAGAAACAAAGGGCCAATGAATATCTTGATATTCAATAGCCCTAGTTTAGAGGAATGGGGGATTTGATAATTACCATCTCTCATCTGCTGCTGGCCTCCCCTCCTCAGCATGTTCCATTTGCTGCTCCATTTGGGGTGGTGGTGGTGCTGATGGTGCTGCAGTGGTCTCCTGCCTTCTCCTGCTTCGCTTGGTTGCTTTCTTGGGTGGCATGTTGGGTGTGGCTGTGGGTCCCACTGTCTTGCTTTTATATATGTCTTGTGGGCAGAGCTACTGAGCATGCTCAGACCAAAGAAACCGGATCCGGCCGTCGGATCCGGCTGTCGCCGGATCCGGCGCATTGCGGCGCTCATAGGCTTTCATTGTATGAAAAAGCCGGACACGCCGGATCCGGCGTGTCCGGCTTTTTCGCCGGAGACAAAAAACGTTACAGTAGCCGTTTTTTCCAGACGCCAGATCGCGACACATTGCCGGATCCGGCGAAAACCGGATGAAACGCATGGCCATACGGCGCGATCCGGCGCAAATGCAAGTCAATGGGGGGGAAACCGGATCCGGCATTGCATTTCGCCGGATCCGGTTTCTGTCAAAAGCGCCGGATCGCGCCTGACGGCGAAAACCTGATGTGTGAAAGAGGCCTTATACGAGTGAATTGGCCGTTAGGAATATTTTCCAGCCATATTGGGAGATGGCAACTGTCAATATTAATAAAACCATTAGAATCCACTGGCTTATTGTGGCATTTTGTATATAATTGGTTATCCTCGATAAAAATGTTTAGGTCTAGAAAATTGACGCTAGTGGTACTGGTTGTCGCTGTAAATTCAAGACCAAAGTCATTTGTATTTAAATTAGAAATAAATGTGTCTAGTTCGCTTTGGGGGCCTCTCCAGATGAACAAAACGTCATTAATGAACCGTCGCCACAATATTAGGCTAGGGTTGACAGATTGAAAAATGTGAGACTCCTCCCACTTGGCTACGTATATATTCATGTAGCTGGGTGTGAATCTTGTACCCATAGCTGTCCCCCATATTTGGAGGTAAAACTGACCCTCATACATAAAGTAATTATGTTCTAATATGAACAGAATACTGTCTAATATGAAGCGAGATTTGGTTTCCGTATAAATATTTAATTTATCGAGAAAATGTTCGACTGCCTCACAGCCCTTAGCATGGTTAATTATTGTATATAAGGATTTTATATCCAAAGTACCCAGAATAAATTCAATACTCCATTGAACTGTTTCTAATATCTGAAGAGCATGGGTAGTATCTTTAAGGTAGGCGGGAATAATTGACATGCACTTTTGAAGATGGACATCGACATACCGAGATAAATTAGACGTTAGGCAATTGATGCCCGAAATTATTGGTCTTCCTGGTGGGCAAGTGTCATTCTTGTGAATTTTAGGGAGATGATAAAATATTGCCGTACTAGGTGTTTTATTAAAAATGAAGTGATATTCCTTCTTAGTGAGTACTCCCAAAGTTTTACCTCTTAAGGCTAAAACACCTAAGTTTTTTATGTACCGTTGTGTGGGGTCATTTCTTAATTTTCGATATGCAAGGAAGGCTTTTTTGTGGAGGGGCGGGCTTCTCTTTCCCTATTTAAGGTTATGACGGCAGCTAGGCCAGCAGCCCTGACGAAGAAGGTCCGTGCACCTTCGAAACGTGTTGGCGTTTGGCCCCTTGCAGCTACCGTCTTTCAATTCCCAGCTCCCCACTCTAGGTGACGTCACCCAGACCAGATCCCTGTGGTTGTCATTGCTGGATAGCTATGAGCGGAGCTCAACAGTCGGGGCTCATAGCAAGTGATTATTTTAGCTACATAGAGCAGGGCTAAAGCCCTGCTTTCTGTGTAGCACAAGTGATCAAGTGATTGGAGCTTCCCATGGAGACTATTTAAAAAGTGAAAAAAAAAAAAAGTTTATAAATATTAAAAAAAATAAAATACAGTGGGGCAAAAAAGTATTTAGTCAGTCAGCAATAGTGCAAGTTCCACCACTTAAAAAGATGAGAGGCGTCTGTAATTTACATCATAGGTAGACCTCAACTATAGGAGACAAACTGAGAAAAAAAAATCCAGAAAATCACATTGTCTGTTTTTTTTTCATTTTATTTGCATATTATGGTGGAAAATAAGTATTTGGTCAGAAACAAGCAATCAAGATTTCTGGCTCTCACAGACCTGTAACTTCTTCTTTAAGAGTCTCCTCTTTCCTCCACTCATTACCTATAGTAATGGCACCTGTTTAAACTTGTTATCAGTATAAAAAGACACCTGTGCACACCCTCAAACAGTCTGACTCCAAACTCCACTATGGTGAAGACCAAAGAGCTGTCAAAGGACACCAGAAACAAAATTGTAGCCCTGCACCAGGCTGGGAAGACTGAATCTGCAATAGCCAACCAGCTTGGAGTGAAGAAATCAACTGTGGGAGCAATAATTAGAAAATGGAAGACATACAAGACCACTGATAATCTCCCTCGATCTGGTGCTCCACGCAAAATCCCACCCCGTGGGGTCAGAATGATCACAAGAACGGTGAGCAAAAATCCCAGAACCACGCGGGGGAACCTAGTGAATGAACTGCAGAGAGCTGGGACCAATGTAACAAGGCCTACCATAAGTAATACACTACGCCACCATGGACTCAGATCCTGCAGTGCCAGACGTGTCCCACTGCTTAAGCCTGTACATGTCCGGGCCCGTCTGAAGTTTGCTAGAGAGCATTTGGATGATCCAGAGGAGTTTTGGGAGAATGTCCTATGGTCTGATGAAACCAAACTGGAACTGTTTGGTAGAAACACAACTTGTCGTGTTTGGAGGAAAAAGAATACTGAGTTGCATCCATCAAACACCATACCTACTGTAAAGCATGGTGGTGGAAACATCATGCTTTGGGGCTGTTTCTCTGCAGAGGGGCCAGGACGACTGATCCGGGTACATGAAAGAATGAATGGGGCCATGTATCGTGAGATTTTGAGTGCAAACCTCCTTCCATCAGCAAGGGCATTGAAGATGAAACGTGGCTGGGTCTTTCAACATGACAATGATCCAAAGCACACCACCAGGGCAACGAAGGAGTGGCTTCGTAAGAAGCATTTCAAGGTCCTGGAGTGGCCTAGCCAGTCTGCAGATCTCAACCCTATAGAAAACCTTTGGAGGGAGTTGAAAGTCCGTGTTGCCAAGTGAAAAGCCAAAAACATCACTGCTCTAGAGGAGATCTGCATGGAGGAATGGGCCAACATACCAACAACAGTGTGTGGCAACCTTGTGAAGACTTACAGAAAACGGTTGACCTCTGTCATTGCCAACAAAGGATATATCACAAAGTATTGAGATGAAATTTTGTTTCTGACCAAATACTTATTTTCCACCATAATATGCAAATAAAATGAAAAAAAAAACAGACAATGTGATTTTCTGGATTTTTTTTTCTCAGTTTGTCTCCCATAGTTGAGGTCTACCTATGATGTAAATTACAGACGCCTCTCATCTTTTTAAGTGGTGGAACTTGCACTATTGCTGACTGACTAAATACTTTTTTGCCCCACTGTATATATAAAAATTCAAATCAAGCCCCATTCAAAATACAACAAAGGAAAAATGAAAAACATTTTGTATCGCCGTATTCAGAATTGCCCGATCTATATATAAGAAGAATTAATCCAATCGGTAAACGGCACAATGATAAAAAAAAAGTAAAAACGCTAGAATTAGGTTTTGTTGGTCGCCGCAACATTGCATTAAAATGCAATAACGGGATAACAAAACAGGGATTTTTGTGTACTCATCGTAAAATCCTTTCCTCCAAGCCACTCTTTGGGGGACACAGGACCGTGGGTGTATGCTGCTGCCACTAGGAGGCTGACACTAAGTGAATACACAAAAAGGGTTAACTCCTCCTCTGCAGTATACACAACCCAATGGCTCCTGATCGAACCAGTTCAGTGACAAAGCAGTAGGAGATTAATAAATTAACAGTAGATACAACATGTCAACTATGAAAACTATCATAGGCAACAGGCCAACAGGGTGGGTGATGTGTCCCCCAATGAGTGGCTTGGAGAAAAGGATTTTATGGTGAGTACACAAAAATCCCTGTTTCTCCTTTGCCACATTGGGGGACACAGAACCGTGGGATGTCCAAAAGCAGTTCCTGGGTGGGAAAAAACCTCATACAGAGTAAACTCCCGGCACCCGCTGTCTAGAGGTGCGCTACCGCTGCCTGCAAAATTTGTCTACCCAGGCCCGCATCTGCCGATGCCTGAGTATGGACATTGTAATGCTTTGAAAAGGTATGAAGGCTAGACCAGGTCGCCACTTTACAAACCTGCTCTGCCGACACTTGATGCTGAATGGCCCACGAAGCGCCTACCGACCAAGTGGAGTGTGCCTTGATCCCCACTGGAATAGGCTTGCCTCTGACACAGTAAGCTTTTTGAATAGCCAACCGAATCCATCTGGCTACTGTCGACTTAGAAGCAGCTGATCCCTTCCGGCGCCCCACTGAGACCATGAACAGGGTGTCCGTCTGGCGAAAAGGCGCCATCCTAGATACATACCTTCTGAGGGCCCTCACTAGATCCAAAGAGCTTTCTCCACCCGGTGCACCGGATTTGGACAAAATGAGGGTAGAACAATATCTTCGTTAATGTCGAAAGAAGACACCACTTTGGGAAGGAAGGGCAGAGACGGCCTGAGGACTACCTTGTCTTGGTGAAAGGTCAGAAAGGGAGCTTGGCAGGAAAGAGCAACTAACTCCAAGACCCTTCTGACTGAAGTAATTGTGACCAGGAAGGCAACTTTCCACGAGATGAGATAGAGTGTCATGATCCAGGTTGGATCTGACAGATTAAATGCACAAAGTAAGCTTTTTTTTTTCCTTTTGGCTGTGTGCCAAAGGCGGTTTTGCCCCAGGTGGCCTTTAGGGTCATTGCACTGTGGTGGTTTCAGTTGTAGTTTCCCCCCGGTGGCCATTAGGGTCATTGCACTCTGGTTACCTTAGTTTGTGCACGTGATTATGCAACAGGTGTGATTGCTCTATAAAAGAGTGTCAGGTGTGTCAATCACTGTTGGTGATAGTTCCTCATTTACAAGCAAGCCTGGGTGAAGGATGGAGCTGAACGAGAATCCCGGGCAGCCCAGTCAGAGTGCTGGAGTAGCAGCTATGGTGTCTGCAAGGAGCGCTGGCATGGCTTGGTGGAGTGTCAGCTATGGTGTCCGCAAGGAGGGCTGGCATTGCTTGGTGGAGTGGCTGCTATGGTGAAGAGCTGCACTCAGGATGCTGGACTCGCTTGCTGGAAAGCTGGACTCAAAATGTTGGACTCTTTGGCAGAAAAGCTGGACTCATTTGCTGGACTCTGTTTCCGGACATCTGCACGCAGTTGGTGGACTCTGTTTGCTCCAAGGCTGCACTATGGTGTTGGATCCGGTAGAAGGAAAAGATGCACGCAGGTGTTGGGCTCTGTTGCTGGGAGCGTAAGCAACAGAGCAAAGCTAAGTGGTGTTTCCCCTGTTTTGTCACTTTTCCTTATGTGTGTTTAGTGCAGTGGTGGGATGTTTCCACACCGACCATTTCCCTAGTGAGGGTTTAGGTGCAGCGCGAGTCAGGGTTTTTAGGTTCCTGATCGGCGCCTGGTGCGGAACCGGCTTAGGGCACGTTAGGAGTGTAGAGACACTGACTCACGGGAGTGCAGAAGGTCTCTACGTCCCCGTTCCCTATCGCAGGGCCACCATTGTTATTGTTACCCAGGTTTTCCCTATCCCCGTGTCTTGTTGTATTAGTTACCGGCCTGCTGGCCGCGTCACACAGGACGGGGCACGTGACAGAGAGATGTCCTGCAACGGTTCGAAAGGAGACTCTTATAGAACACCTAGGACCAGATTAATGTCCCAGGAGCCTAGGAGCTCTCTATAGGGAGGTACCACATGAGAGATTCCCTGAAAGAATGTTCTCACCTGAGGTTTGGAAGCGATCTTGGGCTGGAACAAGAGAGACAGGGCCGAGACCTGTCCCTTGAGGGCGCTCGGTGCCAGCCCTGAGTCCAAGCTGGACTGAACGAATTTGAAAATGGTGGGAATGTTGAAAATCAATGGAGGGTGACGTCTGCTTCTACACCATTCGAAAAACATTTTCCAGATCCTATAATAAATACGCCCCGACACTGGCTTCCTAGCATTAATCATGGTGGAAACTACCTCGCTGGAAAAACCTGGATTCAACGGCCAAGCCATCAAACACAGGGCCACTGAGTTTTGGTGGTAAATTGGACCCTGAGAAAGCAGGTCCGGTTGATCTGGTAGTCGCCAAGGGACGTCTGCAACCAGTTGGACCAACCCCGCGTACCACGCTCGACGTGGACAGTCCGAAGCAACCAGGATCACCAGTTCCCCCCTCCGCCTTGATCTTCCTGATGACCTTCAGAAGCAAGGGCAACAGGGGAAACAGGTAGGGAAGCCGGAAGTGACTCCATGGAAGGACGAGCGCGTCCACCCTGATGACCCTCAGGTCCCGGGACCGAGCCACAAACTTTGGCACCTTGGCATTGAACAAGGATGCCAACGAAGGCAGATCTGCTGGAAAATCTCCTGATGGAGAGACCACTCTCCCAAGGCAAGGCCTTGACATCTGAGGAAATCTGCAGCCCAGTTTTCCACTCCTGGGATGTGAACGTCAGAGATAACCGAGTGGTTCCTTTCGGCCCAGCAAAGGATGTGTTCTACCTCGTGCATTGCGGGTTTGCTGCGAGTGCCGCCCTGATGGTTGATATAACCCACAGCTGTGGCATTGTCCGACAGGATAAGGATGGGGCGGCCTGCTTGGAGACGATGGAAGCGCCACAGGGACAGGCGAATCGCTCTGATCATCAAGACGTTGATGGGAAGATGTAATTTCTGAGGGGACCACGTCCCCTGAGAAGTGTGGCACCGAAAAACGGCTCCCCAGCCAAGTAGGCTGGCGTCGGTGGTGACCACCAGCCAATGGACTGGTAGAGAGGACTTTCCTTGTAGGAGGGAGGAACTGAGCGTCCACCAGTGGAGTGCTTGCTTGACCCGAGAGGTCAGTCGACACAGTCAATTGAGGGAGAATGGCCTGCCGTCACACACGTCTAAAAGAGAGTGTTGATGGGGACGGAGATGCAGCTGCGCAAATGGTATTGTTTCCATTGCGGTTACCATCTTCCTGAGGATTCTCATGCCGAAACGGATGGAACGAGGAGACGGTTGGCAGAGGGCCCGGACTCCCTGCTGCAGGGCTAAGACCTTGTCCTGAGGGAGAATCACCAACCCTCAGGAACTGTCCAGAATCATGCCCAGGAAGGATATTCGCTGAGCTGGAATGGGAGATTTGTCCAGGTTGATCAACCAGCCTAACCAAGAAAGGGTATACAACGAAATTTGGACGCACTCCTCGTAGGCTTGGAAGGTTGGCCCTTTTATCAGTAGGTCGTCTAGGTAAAAGAAGACTACGTCCTGAGAGTGTAGAATGGACATGACCGCCGCCATGACCTTTGTAAACACTCAGGTAGCTGCAAAGGAGGGAAAAAGTGCCGAGCCTGATGCCTCGAAAACCGAACGGATGAGGCTGTCAATTAGACGATCTGTAGGATCTTTAATAGAGGATGCATCCGGCAAGGAAAGAAGAGTCTTGGAAGTTAAACGGGATACAGGAGGATCCACTGGAGAGGATTCTGTCCATTGTTTGCGGAGGTCAGGAGAGAAAGGATATTTGGTTTCAAGAGATCCCTGACCTACAAAACGTTTGTCTTTCCGCTCTCTATGTCGCCGATCTATGTCCTCAAACTCAGGGTGATTGTCAAACACCCTATGAGGATGCTTGACCCTTTTAAAGGGCACTGTGTTATCCTGCGGGCCGTAGTATGCTCTTCGTGGACCCGCAGGGACTGGTTGACTGCTGTAGCCTGGTGACTTTAGGTCGAGGGGCCCGTCCGACTCGGCTTCGGAATCATGTTCGCTATAAGCCCCTGGAGAGGAAGAGTGAGAAACGGAGCTAACGGATGCCAAGGCACTTGAAGGCCTGGGGGACAAGCTATGTACCCGTTTCCTTGACGCTTGTCTGTGTTTTAAGCGAGAACGGCCCTGCAGGCCGATGATTCTCCTGATATGGGGGAATTCTCTGAGACAGGTGGATTTGAGCTCCTGCTCCTGGAGGGGTCCCGAAGGGACTTAATCGCTTTAGTTAACGAAGCCATAGATTGCGATAAAGAGGAAATGCACTCAGGGGGCTAGTCATGGTGGGGGGCTCATGTAGGGATGACGCATCGCAGAGCGGAGTGGTGTGTTTTCTTCGTAGCGCAGCCTGACAGGAGGAGCATGAAGCAAAAAACACTGTTTTAGTGGACTTTTTGGAGGTTTTAGATAGGGACATGTTGTACCACTATTAATTCCTAATGTACTGCAGGGAAGGCTATGTGTGCTGCTGCAAGTTCATCAGGGCACTATGAGGGGAAAAAGAGGGGAAGAGGGGGGCCTGAGGGCAGTGTGGCAGGGCACTTACCCAGGTCCTGTGCCCCTAAGCAGCCTTGTTCCCAAGCGATTGCACGCGATGTAGGATAAAGGCGCCGAGAGTTGCGTGGTGCAGGATACAGGCGCCTAGGTTCCGGTCCACAGGCTGAATATGGCCGAGATTTGGGGAAGGCACTATGCAAGAAGCGCCAGGCCGGTGGGCGGGGATACCGGCTTGCGGCCTAGCAAGGGCCGAAGCTGGGGAGTAAAGTAGCGGTGCCTGGCCGGAAAAGGCAGCCGGACCCGCGACACGCTCGGGAGCCCCCCGTCCCCGATCAAGTACTCACCACCGGGCCCGGAGGGGATCATAGGAGAGCCGCCTCCCTGTGATAACAGGTCAGGGCAGCAACAGAGTCTGTGCAGGAACCCTCCATCCACCATCCCCTTGGGAGGGGGGAGGTGGAGAGGGACCTCCAGTTCCCTGCAGTACCGCTGTTCCCTCAGTGGTGGTGCAGTGGGAGCAACACGAACGCCAAGGGGGACCTCTGTATCCTAAGGGTTCACTACCCTAGGATTTCACGGGGCTATTATCCGGCTGTGGCCTGGCTCAGAAAGAGGTACATGGAGGAGACACTCCATGTTCTCGTATGTTGCTGGGAGATTGGCGCCCTGAAGGGAACCGTCGCCCCAAGATAGCTCAGGCCCGGCATCCCATGCCGCTGGAGAGGATACAGGGAGGTGACACTCCCCGTGCTAGCCTGTTGTTGGTTGTGGGACACTGGCCCCGTGAAAGGGTCCGTCGCCCCAGTCTTTAACGTAGAAAAGTAAAAAATGCGTACTTACCGTTAACGGTATTTCTCTGAGCCCATGACGGCACCACAGAGAGAGGGGATCTGCCCCACGGGGACAGGAAACCTAAAGATAAAAAGGCGGTACCTCTCTCCCGCATCAGTTGTTTTACAAAGCATTAATGGAACTTCAGCCTAATACTAACATGAACAACTTGATAGAAATTTTTTCTTAATCATTAAAGTGCGTAGAGGAGACACCACGTGACTATTTGACTAAACTGTATTTACAATAAGTATGCACCCCCGTGTGTAGGGAGGGAATATACGGGTGCCATCATGGGCTCAGAGAAATACCGTTAATGGTAAGTAACCTCTTTTATCTTTCCCCCATGACGGCACCACGGAGAGAATTGCAGAGTCTATGAATTAGGGGGGACCACTGCCTCCAGCACCCTTCTACCAAAGGTTAGATCTGAGGAAGTGGCTAGGTCCAGCCGATAGTGGTTGAAGAAAGTTGAAGGAGAGGACCAAGTAGCAGCTCTACATATCTGCTCAATCGAGACGCCTGCTCTCTCTGCCCAGAAAGTTGACACCGCTCTTGTAGAATGGGCTGTTACTCTGTCCAGGATGTCCGCACCCTGTGACGAGTATGACAAGGTGATAGCGTCTCTTATGCACCTCGCCAGCATGCTCTTTGTTGCTTTCCGCCTCTTTCTTGGCCCCTGGAAGCACACAAAAAGAGACCTATCCTTTCTACAATCCCTGGTGGCCGCTAGGTATTTAATTAGGCATCTCCTGACATCTAATGTGTGTAGAACTTCCTCTCCCTTGTTTTTGGGATTGGGGCAAAAGGAGGGGAGGGAGTTCTGTGGAAACGGGATGCTACCTTCGGTAGGTAGGCTGGGTCTGTTCTGAGTACCACCCTGTCATCCATGATCTGCGTAAATGGAGGGAAGGCTGACAGGGCCTGGATATCACTGATTCTACGGGCCAATGTCAGGGCTATCAAGAGGGAGGTCTTAAGTGATATTAGCTTATTGGTGTTTCTAGTAAAGGTTCAAAGGGGGGGCTTGGTCAGAGCTGAGAGCACCAAGTTTAGATCCCAGGGAGGTGTGTTTAGAGAAGACATAGGACTGGATCTACTGGCTGCCTTAATGAACCTGGAAAACCAATGGTTCCTTGCGAAGTCATAGTTGTATAGGACCCCAAGGGCCGCCACCTGAACTTTCAATTTGCTGGTAGCTAGTCCTTGCTCTAAGCCTTTTTGCAGGAACGCTAAAATCTTTGCTAGAGGTACATTCCCACCCGAGCTGGCCCTTGATACTGAAAGGAACTTCCTCCAGATCCTTCCATACAATTTAGTGGTTACTGGTTTTCTGCTCTGTAGGAGAGTAGACACTAAATTTGGGGAGAAACCTTTGTTGCTTAACTGAGCCCTTTCAAATTCCAGGCCATCATATGTAGGTTCGCCACCTGAGGGTGCAGTACTGGGCTTTGTGAGAGTAAGTTCGGGATATCCGGAAGGACCCAAGGGTTGGAGATGGACATTCTCCTCAACCAAGAGAACCAAGTCCTTCTTGGCCAGAAGGGAGCTATTAAGATCACCCTTGCTTTGTCCTCCCGAATCTTCCTCAGAACTGATGGAATTAAGGCTATTGGTGGGAACGCATACGCAAGGGGAAAGTGGCAGGGGATCATAAGTGCGTCCAGGGCTACTGGGTTTCCGGAGGCGTCTATAGAGCAGAAGGTTTTCACCTTCCGATTCGCCCTGTTGGCAAATAGGTCTATATTGGGTTTCCCCCATAGTTTTGTGATCTGATCGAAAATTTCCTGGTTCAACTCCCACTCACCCTGTCTCAGCTGTGTGCAACTTAGGAAGTCCGCTGTCACATTGTCTGCCCCTTTTATATGTAGCGCTGTCAGTGAACCTCGGTTTCCCTCTGCAAACTGGAAAACTAATTGTCACTTCCATAAGGGCGCGGGATCTCGTACCCCCGTTGTTTCAAGTAAGTGACTACTGTGCGGTTGTCCGAGAGCACTCTTACGTGGTGGATCCTGAGGGAGTTCAGAAAATACAGGAGGGCGAGCTTCACCGCTAACAGTTCCTTCATACTCGATGAGGCTGCATCTTAGCCCTCTGTCCAGAATCCTTGTGCTACCTGGTTGTCCAAGTGAATCCCCCACACCCTGGGACTTGCAGCAGTAGTAAGGACTAAAGGGACCGGTACCACCCAAGGGACCCCCCCTGGATAGGTTGGATGGCTCCGTCCACCACTGCAGTCAGTGAGCTGTTTTGGGTGAGATGTCTAACCGCCCTTCTAAATCTCTGTGAAAAGAAATTTCTGCCGCTACTATTTCCCACTGGAGATCCCTTTTATGAGCTTGGGCCCACTGAACAGCTGGTAAACAGGCTGTTATTGAGCCGAGCAGGGACATGACCTTCCTCAGTGCTGTTACTGTATGCGTTATTGGCCCTGCTGCTATCTGTTTTATGTGTAGGACTTTCCCTTCTGGGAGACGACACTCTTGCCTGAGGGCATCTATGGTTATGTTAAGTAAACCAAGGACCCTTACAACAACTTCTAGATACAGATGTGCATAAAAACAACCTTTAATGAAGCCTAAATAGTAGACAAAACAACCACATAAACAACAAGCAACCGTGTCACCTATTACACCCTACTATGGGGTACTGATATGAAAGCTGCCTAACAACGGAGGTTGGCACCCTAAACACAATCGAGATTGGCGCCCCCGTTCCACGATGGCTGAACCCTAAAACTCCTAAATAGCCCTGAATATGTGCCACATTTGGTCAACCAATTATTCAGAAAAGGAGTGTACAGTTGTGGCCAAAAGTATTGACACCACTGCAATTCTGTCAGATAATACTCAGTTTCTTCCTGAAAATGATTGCAAACACAAATTCTTTGGTATTATTATCTTCATTTAATTGTCTTAAATGAAAAAACACAAAAAGAATTGTCCTAAAGCCAAATTGGATATAATTCCACACCAAACATAAAAAAGAGGGTGGACAAAAGTATTGGCACTGTTCGAAAAATCATGTGATGCTTCTCTAATTTGTGTAATTAACAGCACCTGTAACTTACCTGTGGCACCTAACAGGTGTTGGCAATAACTAAATCACACTTGCAGCCAGTTGACATGGATTAAAGTTGACTCAACCTGTCCTGTGTCCTTGTGTGTACCACATTGAGCAAGGAGAAAAGAAAAGACCAAAGAACTGTCTGAGGACTTGAGAAATCAAATTTTGAGGAAGCATGAGCAATCTCAAGGCTACAAGTCCATCTCCAAAGACCTGAATGTTCCTGTGTCTACCGTGCGCAATGTCATCAAGAAGTTTAAAGCCCATGGCACAGTGGCTAACCTCCCTAGATGTGGACGGAAAAGAAAAAGGGTTTGGGTGAGGTGTGGAAATTTAATTTGAGGCCTGTTTTTATGATGCTTAGGATCCAGGAACTGCTTGATATCTTTTCCCAGGTTGGGAAGAAGAGGCCCAATCTTCCCTCTACCTGGGAGACACCTTCATTGGGGTCGTTTCTTGTCTGCTCGTTTCCCGAACATTAACCCCTTCCCTTTGCCTCTCCTGTCTTCCCACTTATTCTGGGAGTTTTTAGGTGGCTTCCTCTGGATAAATATCCTGCTCCGAAAACGTTTGAAGGGGAAATTGGATGGGTTAGGGAAAGACTTATTCTTATCCCCTGCTTTGTCAAGTATATTGTCCAGTGTAGGCCCGAAAAGGAATTCGCCTTCACAGGGAATGGAGCAAAGTTTTGTTTTTGTTTGCAGGTCTCCCATCCAGCATTTGAGCCATAGCGCTATTCTGAGTTCGAAAATGAGGCTGCCCTGGCTGTCAGTCTGATCAAATCTGTGGATACTTCCGCTAGAAAGGCCACTGCTCCTCTCATCAATGGGACAGAGTCTAGGATTGCATCTCTTGGGGTTTTGTTCTTTAGTTGGTCCTCCAACTGATCCAACCACACCATCAGGGCTTTAGCTGTGCAAGTGGCGGCTATAGCGGGTTTTAGTCCTCCTCCGGCTGCCTCCCAGGAACGTATTCACTTTTTTTTGTCCATGGGATCCTTCAATGTCCCCATGAAAGGATATTTTCTTTTGGGGGCTCGGGGGCCTTTTTTCCAGCCTTTTCCACTCCCTCTGTATTAGCGCCTGAATTTTATCGTTCATAGGGAATGATTTCCTTCTTCTGCTATAACCCATTGAACATGGCATCCTGAATGGTCCTTTTGGGCCTGGTGTCTACCAGTCCCATAGTGGTTCTAATTGCCTTTATTAAGTTATCCGTTTCCTCTATAGGGAAACAGCTGCGACCCCCCTCCGCAGAGGACGAGGAGTCGGGTGACTGGCTGTCTGTACCTGATGAAGAAGATTCGCTCTCCCTATCACTGTGATCTGACTCGGGGTCCTTACTTTTAGGCTTCTTATGCTTTTTACTTTCTCCCTGAAGGGATTTGAAGGTGTTCTCTACTTGATGTTTAATTAGGGTTAGAGGCAAAACTTGGAGATTCCATGCATAGTGTGTGCTTAATGCAGGGTTGGCAGAGCCTTTTCCCCCACGCTATGGGAAGCTCCTCTTTACAAAGTGGGCAAATCTTGTGGTTGGCTTTTGGCGTGCACTTCTTCCCCTATAAGAGGTCTACAGGCCCTAGTTACAGTATATACGTTCACGTAGTTCACTTACCCACCAGGCCGAAGGATACCGAATTTGAAGGGGGCCCTGGATCTGCTAGAGGCTTGTCTTTTGGGACCCCTACCCCCACTGGAATCTTTGCTGCATCGGGACTCCGAACGGCTGCGGCATCGCTGTGACTGGTTCCCCTTGGAATCATTCTTACGGTGCTGTTGCGGCGATTGCTGCTGGTGTCCTGTGTCAGAGGACATGTCTAGCTGCGGTTATTCTGGAGGTTCAGTACTAATGGTTCCAGGAACGGCAGCGCTGTGTCCCCTGCGCACCTTTAAGTACTATTATGCCAGTCGGAGTGGCGGTTTGTTTTTTTTTCCCCCTCCGGGCGCGCAACGCCTTTGCATCTTCAAGCCGAGCCCCTCGGCTCCCAGAGATGCTTCGCGCTGCTGCTCAACATCCGGTGGCGCCCCACGCGTGCGCACTGTCACGGGGCTCCCAGAGATGCCTTGCGCCGCCCCGTGCACTGTCGCCATCCACGGGGCTCCCTGAAATGCTTTGTGCAGAGGCTGGCGGCGCTCTGCTCCATGCATGCTGCTGGCGCGTGGGGATCCCGGCGCCCACTGGCACTCTATCCACCCAGGTACCTGCCCCAGCCCAGGGCAGCCTCGGACGTCTCCAGCCACGCATCTGAGGGAGGGCGCCATTGCACCCTAGAGAGGTGGTCTTCTGGAACAGCTTCTGCCGCACAACCTGGAGGCCCGCTGACCCCAGCGGTGGTGCCTCAGGTAACCGCCCCAGCCGGAACAGGGAACCCCCGCTGTCGTCCTTCAGACTGGTCGGCCCCAATATCCCGCGACAATGGTGAGTCTATAGGTTCTCTATGGGGACAGGAAATCACCTTTTTATCTGTAGGTTTCCTGTCCCCGTTGGGCGGATCCCCTCTCTCCGTGGTCCGTCGTGGGGGAAAGAGAAATTAATAAAAAAATAGAAAAATTTAAATAAAATAGTATGGTCTCAATAGCAGACCACAGTGTGCCTCCTACGGACACTAAGCGTGAACTGGTTTGATCCGGAGCCAGTAGGTTGTGTATACTGCAGAGGAGTTAACCCCTTTTTGTGTATTCACTTAGTGGCAGCAGCATACACCCACCGTCCTGTGTCCCCCAATGTGGCGAAGGAGAAATATCGTATCCACACCAAAATGGTATCAATGTCAGCTCGGCACGCATAAAATAAGCCTGCACCCAAACCTAGATCACTAAAAATGAAGACATTACTGGTCTCTGAAAATGGCAACTTTTTTTTCTTCTTTTTTTTAAAATAAACTTTGAATTTTTGTTCCACCACTTAAAAAAGAACCTAAACATGCTTGTTATCTGTGAACTCTTAATGACCTGGAGAATCATAATGGTAGGTCAGTTTTAGCATTTATCGAGCATTGTAAAATAGCAAAACAAAAAATAATTGTGGAATTGCATTATTTTTGCACTTAGTGTTTCACGTTTTACAGTACACTATGACAAAACCAATGGTGTAATGCAAAAGTACAAGTCGTCCTGAAAAAAAACAAGTCCTCACATGGCCATATTGACAGAAAAATAAAGAAGTTATGGCTCTAGAAAGAAGGGGAGCAAAACATGGAAACTCACAAATGTAAAAACTCAAGGTTGCAGAGGGGTTAAAGCTATAAAGAACATGTTCTACTGCCAATAGTGATCCAGGGCCTCCCGTCATCCTGTGCAAAGATTGTGTAGGGGTAATGGGAAATTGTAAGATCAGGCCGAATCATCCAATAGAATTTGAAAAACATTACTTACAATTGACAGTAATTTTTAGTTAAAGGGAGAACCTTCAATATACATGCTGTACAGTAATATAGGGGACTTGAAAATCCTCTATATGGAAATCTCTAGCACTGTACATTAGGGGCACAGTGTCTGAGAAAATTACTTTTATTTCAAACGTAAAAGGAGGAGACTTGGAGTTGGCAATGTCTGAGTGCACCATTACACCCCTTTAAAAGGGTTGTCCACTACTAGGACAACCCCTTGGCAAACTGAATGCTTGCCCCCATCAAAATGAAAAGCACCTATACTTGCCTCTGGTGCCAGCGCTGTTCCAGTGGTGTGGGCATTCCATTCTCAGGGCTCACGTGACATTGTGTCACACAAGCCCTGGGCCCAATCAGCGCTGGCTTCATGGGCCTTGGGACAAAATGAACATCAAGAAGAAGTGAGAACAGCCAGTCTTGAATGCGAGGCCAGTAAAGCTGGCACTGATTGGACGCAGGGGGTCACAAGACAATCTCACGTGAGCCCCAGGAACAATAGTGCTGGCACGGGAGGAGTTTTTGTTTATTTTTACGGGGGCAAACATTCAGCTTGACAAGTTGTAGTAGATCAACCTGCATGTCTTCGTTAACATAATGACACTGCCTCTCAGATTGTGCATGCAGTGCAGGCAAGCGTACTGTTCTCCCTGAAGCCGCTTGCCTTCTACACTTGTGACAAAGCAACATAGGCAAGGGCAAATTGTGACCACCAGATAACGATCAGGGCATCTCTACAATAGCAGGCCTTGTGGGGTGTTCCTGATGTGCAGTGTACCCAACAAAAGGTGGTCCAAGGTAGGACAACCAGAGCAATGCCACCAGCATCTTGGATGCAGAAACCTCTTTCATGCATGTAGGGAGCAAAGGCTAATCTGCACCCACAGAAGGCCTAGCGTGGCACAAATTGCTGAAAAAGTTAAAGCTATGATACTGTAGCGCCCTTGACACCTTGGTAATGCTGCATTCACAAGTCCGTGTGTCTGTGATTCATAGACCAGCCGATTCATAGACCAGCCGAAGATCTCCAGACCTGAAATCAACAGCTTCATAGGCATATAAGGCTAGTTTCACACTAGCGTTCACGAGGACTGCGGATGGCAGCCACTTCCTCCTTTCCTTCCTCCGTGAAGCTCCGCCCACCTCCTCTTGCATCCAACATTTCCCTCAGTATCTTTAACATTACGTACACAGAAACATGTGTTGTATGCGGATGCGTCCGCAAGCGGCGATTTGACGTGTGCGGCCACCGCACGGAAACGCACACATCAAATTGGCACATGAGGACGCATCCGCATACAACGCATATGGCGGTAATTTTAATGATAGGTACGCTGGGAAACGCTGGACGCATGCGGCAGTAGGCGGAGCTTCACGGAAGGAAAGGGGGAAGTGGCTGCCATCTGCAGCCCTCCTAAACGCTAGTGTGAAACTAATTAGAACACAAGATTCCCAATACATCACTAGGACAGCCGGGTCTCAGCAAAAGCTCCAAGAGAAGAAAGCACCAGCTCAAAAACTATCCATACTAAGAGAAAAAAAAGAGCCAAAGTGTCTTAAAGAAAATATCAAATTTTATTTTATAAAAAAAAATTTCATAATATTTTATCATAAATACACAGATACCAGTTAGAATGCAGTAAAGGAGACTAACCCCAAAATACCACCGTGCCTCTCACATATGTAACAAACCTAATAAGTAATCACTATTAGTAAGGTAAGCTAGAAAAGGTCAGACCAGATGGTATTAAGTGCACAAAAATCAGAGTAAGGATGGCGCTGAACGCACCAAGCGTTCACTATAATAAAGCGCTCAGTAAGCCATAAATCAATATAGTGAACTAAAGCAAGTCAGACCAGACAATATTGAGTGCAAAAGGATCACAGTAGAGGTAGCGCTAGACGCGCTCAGCGTTCACTAGAATCAAGCACTCAGTAAGCCATAGAGCAGGCTGTCAAGCTTACCAGAGAGGGACAGCAGGCACAGGAGGGAAGGTGTGGAGCTCCCCGACGCGCGTTTCGCGGCCAAGCGGAGCCGCTTTCTCAAGGGGAAGTGACGGAGAATCCGAACAGGACCTTCAAGTAACCCCATGAACTAGGTCACATGGTTATATGTGACCAATGGCGGTGAACCAAACGGCGCATGCGCAGTGTGCCGAAGGCGCCTCTGCATGCATCAGAGGCGTCACGTACACGGAATCCACCACAAGGATTAACCCTGTGTGAGGTACCCGCAACGTAAAGACGCACCGACACAGACAGAGCCCTAACGGAAACACTGCCATGCGCACCGTCACCGCCATATAATGGGGACATAAAGTAGGAAATGATATATAAGGTAAGGAAAAAGGAGGAAAGTGTGCTCAGGCTTACATTAATTGCGGACATCAGACATATGAATAATATCAGTACATTACAGAATATCAGCAGTACAGATGCAATACAATTTAAATAATGTAAAACGGTCACAGACAATAAGAGCTAATACAAATATAAATATTACAATAATCCACAGAAGATCATAAATGAAATATCTGTATCCTCCGTATAGAAAGATCCGGAATCCTTTATATTCAGATGGTTGATTCAGAGTCCCACCAGGGCTAAATGAATGGAAATGTGGGGACATCAGAATAATCACTGGTAATAGAGAAAACAATAAAATAAAAACAAGTTAAAAACATAGGATAAAAAAAACACACATACACACACACCCTCGGAATCGGGGATAGATTAGTGTGGGTGGAAAAAAAAGGGGGGGATACAAAGGTCGCTGCAAAGATTGAGGAATGCAGATTTTACAGAAATGGGGCAAAACTTAAAGATTCATTCAAGCCATTGGGTGCGACCGTGTCAAGCATTACAATCCACCTGGCTTCCATTTGGGCAAGAAGTTTTTTTATTATCTCCACCTCTGATCCCAAGGTGGAGGGCCTCAATGCCTCTGACACTTAATAACTTGGCATCGCAATTGTGATGGACCCTGAAGTGCCGAGGAATCGCCTTCAATTCTCTCACATCCGTCACTGTTCTTGATGCGCCAATATCCCGCACCTGCTCACGAACCCTAACACGGAGCTCCGTAGTAGTGAGACCAACGTAGATCTTGGGGCACGGACAGATGGCATAATATATAACATTAGTAGTCCCACAAGAAATACGTTGTCTGATAGAAAAATCTCTGGAGCCATCCGCAGAGGAGAACGTAGAGCAGCGCAGGACATTGGCGCAAGCCGCGCAGTGACCACATGGGAAGCAGCAGACCTGTGGGGTGTACGTACCCAAAAAGGTATTAGGAGCCGGAGTGTAATGGCTTTTTACTAGGAGATCTCCAAGATTTTTAGATCTCCTAGATGTCATGCTAGGAAAGGTAGCTAACACAGACCCCAGGGTTGGATCAGATTCCAAGATTGGCCAGTGTTTTTTGAGGATGGTACGCATATTTTCCCACTCATGGTTGAAGGTGGAGAATAAACCTTATAGGGCCCACAGAATCTACCCTGGTATTTCTTTTTATGGGATTCAGAAGATGATTGCAAGGAGTTTTTCTTGCTCGGTCGTACCCAGTTTTCACACATCTGCGGCTGTAACCGCGTGTGTGAAATCGGTCTTTAAGATCCGAGGCCTGTGCCTCGAATCTGGTGTCTGTGGCCAGATTCGTCTCATCCTTAGGAACTGTCCGACCGGGACAGCCCTAATGGTGGCCGGATCATGTGCTGAGGGCGCGTGTAACAATGAATTGACCGATGTTGGTTTCCTGAAGACATCCGTCTGGATACGTCGATCAGTGTCGACCTCCAGACGGACGTCCAGGAAATCAATCGTAGAGTTGTTAAAAGTATATGTAAGTCGTATGTTAAATTTGTTGTCATTAAGCGTCCTCATGAAATCATCGAGCTGGTGCGGCCCCCCCCCATCCCACAACAACAGTATGTCGTCAATATAGCGGTACCAGCACAGAAAATGGGAGGCGGCCTGTGGGCCCCCGTCGCCAAAAATGGATCTCTCCCAGGCGCCCAGAAAGAGATTAGCGTACGAGGGTGCACAGGCCGTGCCACGCCTCTGTAAGTAGAAAACATCCTTGAAGACAAAGAAGTTGTGGGTGAGGATATAACGCACCAATTCAATGATCAGCTCACACAGAGGTCTGTCCAGGTCGGAGGCCCCCAGGAAGAGACGAACCGCATCCAGACCCTGGGAATGATCGATGCAAGTATATAAACTCTCAACGTCAGCCGTGACCAGAAGAACATGAGGATCCACAAGGACGCCGTCGACCCATGACAGGACATCCCTTGTGTCACGGATATAGGAGGGTAAAGTCTCTACCAAAGGTTTGAGATAATAGTCAATAAATTGACATGTGAGATCACAAATACCTCCTATACCCGACACAATCGGACGCCCCGGTGGGTCAAGGGCGTCCTTGTGGATCTTTGGTAACAGATAAAATGTTGCAACTCTGGGGGACCTGACCATAAGGCCATCAAGGACCTTTTTAGTAATTATATTATCATCCACAGCCCTCATCAGGATCGTCTGTAAGTCGCGCAAAAAGGTAGACGTGGGGTTAAAAGACAGCTTTGAATATGTATTAGAATCTCTTAACTGTCGGAAGACCTCCTTCTCATCGGAAGACCTCCTCATATTTAAAACTAGGCCAGATCACTATGTTCCCCCCTTGTCAGCTCGCTTAATTACAATGTCTTTCCATGTTTGTAATTCTCCAATGGCTTGGCGCTGTTTGTGTGTAAGATTATCATATTTACTCCTAGTGGAATGTTTCTTGAAGTCATCACTGACTAACTTTGTAAAGATCTCTACATTGGAGCTCAAGGACAAGGGGGGAAACCGAGTAGATCTGGGGAGGACGTGAGAAGGAAATTTACTTGCCTTTGGTAAATTCTGTTCCTCCAGGAGGTCTTCCAAGTCAAGGAGTGCCTGTCTCTGGACCTCAGTCATAGATTCAAATGTCTGTTTCCTACTATGTAATTTCTTTAATACCAGTTTGCGCGAGAAAAGATGAAGGTCCTTCAGGGCTGTGAAGTAATTGAAATGGTTAGTAGGTACAAAGGTCAGGCCCTTCGCCAAAACTTCCAACTGAGGGGCAGTAAGTGTATGGGAGGAAAGATTGACTACCTGGAGTCCCCCTTGGGAATTAGACTGAGGTTTAGTGTTGCCAGAATTCTTAGTTTTGGTAAGTTGTCTTGTCATTATTCTTTTACTGGAGGACACCGCAGCCATGGCGCCCCCAGCATGTGATTTCCTAAATATAATATCCTCATAATTAGATCTATCAGATCGCATGGAGATCGATCTTGAACGCGAGTGTCATTCGTTCCTAAATCGGGAGCGGCCGGATGGATTCCGCCATCTATACACTCTGCCCATTTGCTTATCTTGCGTGTCTCTTTTAAATTTTTTGGTTTTAGTAGTCTGTACATCCGTTACCCATTTCTGCATCTCAGCATCAAGGTCCTCATAAAATTTCTTGAGGGAATCACTGGTCATGTCCCTTCTTAATATCATCTGTAGATTATCGATTTCGGTTTCAATAGATGTCAGAGATTCCCGATTCATCTGCTTAAGGAGGGCCAGAAACCCCCTAGAGCAGGTGTTTGCCAAACCTTCCCAATTATTTTTAAATTCTTCATCTAACACGGGGAAGGAAGGAAAAACCTGTATCCGAAGACCTCTTGGGATGAGGTCTTTCTGCAGGTATTTTTCCAGGAATTCGTGATTCCACCAAATATGTGTCCTCTTACGCAATAAATCCTTGAAGCGTACAATGACCTCCTGAAGATCTTTATTAGACCCACCAACACCCTCATCTGCATCATCCTGGATAGCATTATTAAGGCCTCTTTCACACATCAGTTTTTTGCCGTCAGGCGCGATCCGGCTTTTTTTTGTAAAACCGGATCCGGCAAAATGCAATGCCGGATCCAGTTTTTCCCCATTGACTTGCATTAGCGCCGGATGGCGTTGCGTTTCATCCGTTTTTTGCTGGATCCGGCTACTTGTCTCATTCCGGCGTCTGGAAAAAATGGCTACTGTAATGTTTTTTGTCTCCGGCGAAAAAGCCGGAAGCGCCGGATCCGGCGCTTCCAGCTTTTTGCTACAATGAAAGTCTATGGGCGCCGGAATGCGCCGGATGCAGAAAAAGATGGATCCAGCCACCGGATCCGTTTTTTTAAGTCTGCGCATGCTCAGATCCAATTGGCCAGCCCCCAGGAAACAGATATAATCTGCTAGACGGATCCAGCAAAAAAAACGGATCCGTTTCTACAGTTCTCCAAAATTTATGCCGGATACGTTTTTTCTAAAAATAGCCGGATCCTGCCTGATGGCAAAAAACTGATGTGTGAAAGTAGCCTAATCTGTGCGCCACGTGCCATCGCGGGCGCGAAAATCCATTTTTAAAGCGGGAAAAACTGTGAAAAACACAGAAAAACTTATTAGAACACAAGATTCCCAATACATCACTAGGACAGCCGGGTCTCAGCAAAAGCTCCAAGAGAAGAAAGCACCAGCTCAAAAACTATCCATACTAAGAGAAAAAAAGAGCCAGAGTCTTAAAGAAAATATCAAATTTTAGTTTATAAAAAATTTTTTCATAATATTTTATCATAAATACAGATACCAATTAGAATGCAGAAAAGGAGACTAACCCCAAAATACCACCGTGCCTCTCACATATGTAACAAACCTAATAAGTAATCACTATTAGTAAGGTAAGCTAGAAAAGGTCAGACCAGATGGTATTAAGTGCACAAAAATCAGAGTAAGGATAGCGCTGAACGCACCAAACGTTCAGTATAATAAAGCGCTCAGTAAACCATAAATCAATATAGTGAACTAAAGCCAGTCAGACCAGACAATATTGAGTGCAAAAGGATCACAGTAGAGGTAGCGCTAGACGCGCTCAGCGTTCACTAGAATCACTCAGTAAGCCATAGAGCAGGCTGTCAAGCTTACCAGAGAGGGACAGCAGGCACAGGAGGGAAGGTGTGGAGCTCCTCGACGTGCATTTCCCGGCCAAGCGGGGCCGTTTTCTCAAGGGGAAGTGAAGGAGGATCCGAACAGGACCTTCAAGTAACCCCATGAACTAGGTCACATGGTTATGTGACCAATGGCGGTGAACCGAATGGCGCATGCGCAGTGTGCCGAAGGTGCCTCTGCATGCATCAGAGGCGTCACGTACACTGAATCCACCACAGGTTAATTCCTGTGGTGGATTCCGTGTACGTGACGCCTCTGATGCATGCAGAGGCGCCTTCGGCACACTGCGCATGCACCGTATGGTTCACCGCCATTGGTCACATATAACTATGTGACCTAGTTCATGTGGTTACTTGAAGATTACTTGAACGTCCTAGTTCAGGTTAATCCCTGTGGTGGATTCCGTGTACGTGACGCCTCTGATGCATGCAGAGGCACCTTCGGCACACTGCGCATGCGCCGTTTGGTTCACCGCCATTGGTCACATATAACCATGTGACCTAGTTCATGGGGTTACTTGAAGGTCCTGTTCGGATCCTCCGTCACTTCCCTTTGAGAAAGCTGCCCCGCTTGGCCGCGAAACGCGCGTCGGGGAGCTCCACACCTTCCCTCAGGTGCCTGCTGTCCCTCTCTGGTAAGCTTGACAGCCTGCTCTGTGGCTTACTGAGTGCTTGATTCTAGTGAACGCTGAGCGCGTCTAGCGCTACCTCTACTGTGATCCTTTTGCACTCAATATTGTCTGGTCTGACTGGCTTTAGTTCACTATATTTATGGTTTACTGAGCGCTTTATTATAGTGAACGCTTGGTGCGTTCAGCGCTATCTTTACTGATTTTTGTACACTTAATACCATCTGGTCTGACCTGTTCTAGCTTACCTTACTAATAGTGATTACTTATTAGGTTTGTTACATATGTGAGAGGCACGGTGGTATTTTGGGGTTAGTCTCCTTTTCTGCATTCTAACTGGTATCTGTGTATTTATGATAAAATATTATGAAAAAATTTTTTATAAAATAAAATTTGATATTTTCTTTAAGACACTTTGGCTCTTTTTTTCTCTTAGTATGGATAGTTTTTGAGCTGGTGCTTTCTTCTCTTGGAGCTTTTGCTGAGACCCGGCTGTCCTAGTGATGTATTGGGAATCTTGTGTTCTAATAAGTTTTTCTGTGTTTTTCACAGTTTTTCCCGCTTTAAAAATGGATTTTCGCGCCCGCGATGGCACGTGGCGCACAGATTAATAATGCTATCCAGGATGATGCAGATGAGGGTGTTGGTGGGTCTAATAAAGATCTGCAGGAGGTCATTGTACGCTTCAAGGATTTATTGCGTAAGAGGACACGTATTTGGTGGAATCACGAATTCCTGGAAAAATACCTGCAGAAAGACCTCATCCCAAGAGGTCTTCGGATACAGGTTTTTCCTTCCTTCCCCGTGTTAGATGAAGAATTTAAAAATAATTGGGAAGGTTTGGCAAACACCTGCTCTAGGGGGTTTATGGCCCTCCTTAAGCAGATGAATCAGGAATCTCTGACATCTATTGAAACCGAAATCGATAATCTAGATGATATTAAGAAGGGACATGACCAGTGATTCCCTCAAGAAATTTTATGAGGACCTTGATGCTGAGATGCAGAAATGGGTAACGGATGTACAGACTACTAAAACCAAAAAATTTAAAAGAGACACGCAAGATAAGCAAATGGGCAGAGTGTATAGATGGCGGAATCCATCCGGCCGCTCCCGATTTAGGAACGAATGACACTCGCGTTCAAGATCGACCTCCATGCGATCTGATAGATCTAATTATGAGGATATTATATTTAGGAAATCACATGCTGGGGGCGCCATGGCTGCGGAGTCCTCCAGTAAAAGAATAATAACAAGACAACTTACCAAAACTAAGAATTCTGGCAACACTAAACCTCAGTCTAATTCCCAAGGGGGACTCCAGGTAGTCAATCTTTCCTCCCATACACTTACTGCCCCTCAGTTGGAAGTTTTGGCGAAGGGCCTGACCTTTGTACCTACTAACCATTTCAATTACTTCACAGCCCTGAAGGACCTTCATCTTTTCTCGCGCAAACTGGTATTAAAGAAATTACATAGTAGGAAACATGAAAGATGTATATCTTTGTACCGTGTTAGTCAGTAGATAGAAAAATATTCAGGATTGAGAGTCCTCAGTAGTTGATACCTTTTAATGGCTAACTGAAAAGATGGTAATACATTGCAAGCTTTCGAGACTACTCAGGTCTCTTCATCAGGCTAGACTAATACAAAATCTGAAGTCATATATTTATGCACAATACAGCCTAGAAAAAATGCAATAGATAAGACAAGTGACGTGAAGCAGAACTATCAATATGGGAGAGGGAGAAACATAAATATAAACATTGGACCAGTTCATAGATAGGAGTCTGGATGTTTTATGGTTCTCTGATTGGGGTCTAGTTCTGTGTTGCCCCCGCAAGGTTTTAAAAGGAAATTCCTTAATTGATGTAAAAAGACATAAATCCATGCGACACATTCATTCCAGCACTGAGAGTGTCAAAGTTCGTCATAAATTTGTACTCCCAAACTCGTCTCTCTCTCTGAGACTTGAAGTTACCTTTCAATACCAGTAATTTCATATCCACGCTGCTGTGATCAGTGATACAGAAATGTTTTGCCACAGGTAGATCCATTCTTTTTTCTCTTATTGTGTGACGATGAGCATTCATCCTTGTTCTAAGCTTTTGCCCTGTCTCCCCCACATACAGACCCCCAGTTGGACATTTAGTACAAATAATTAAGTACACCACATTAGATGTAATGCAGGTGAAAGTACCTGGGATCTTGTAGTCCTGATGTGAGTTGGGGATCTTTATCTTGTCCGTGGTCATTATAAATGGACAGGTTTTACATTTTTTCTGGTTGCAAGGAAAGGTTCCTGCAGCTGTTGGAGAGGACAGGGAGCTTCTGACAATGATGTTTCTTAAATTTGAGGGCTGCCTAAAACACAGCAGTGGGGGGTCTGGAAAAATGGATTTTAATCGGGCATCTTTTTGTAGTAAAGGTTGTAATTTCCGTGCAGCTCCCCTTAGCACCTCCAGATTTGGGTTGTAGGTGACTACTAGAGGCACTCGGTTATTTTCTTCTTTAGCTTTGTAATGTAGCAGGTGATTCCTTGACAAGCTGGTGGCTCTTGTAATTTGGTTTTCAATTGTTCTTGGATGGTAACCCTGATTCAAAAAGACCTTTTTGAATCAGGGTTACCATCCAAGAACAATTGAAAACCAAATTACAAGAGCCACCAGATTGTCAAGGAATCACCTGCTACATTACAAAGCTAAAGAAGAAAATAACCGAGTGCCTCTAGTAGTCACCTACAGCCCAAATCTGGAGGTGCTAAGGGGAGCTGCACGGAAATTACAACCTTTACTACAAAAAGATGCCCGATTAAAATCCATTTTTCCAGACCCCCCACTGCTGTGTTTTAGGCAGCCCTCAAATTTAAGAAACATCATTGTCAGAAGCTCCCTGTCCTCTCCAACAGCTGCAGGAACCTTTCCTTGCAACCAGAAAAAATGTAAAACCTGTCCATTTATAATGACCACGGACAAGATAAAGATCCCCAACTCACATCAGGACTACAAGATCCCAGGTACTTTCACCTGCATTACATCTAATGTGGTGTACTTAATTATTTGTACTAAATGTCCAACTGGGGGTCTGTATGTGGGGGAGATAGGGCAAAAGCTTAGAACAAGGATGAATGCTCATCGTCACACAATAAGAGAAAAAAGAATGGATCTACCTGTGGCAAAACATTTCTGTATCCCTGATCACAGCAGCGTGGATATGAAATTACTGGTATTGAAAGGTAACTTCAAGTCTCAGAGAGAGAGACGAGTTTGGGAGTACAAATTTATGACGAACTTTGACACTCTCAGTGCTGGAATGAATGTGTCGCATGGATTTATGTCTTTTTACATCAATTAAGGAATTTCCTTTTAAAACCTTGCGGGGGCAACACAGAACTAGACCCCAATCAGAGAACCATAAAACATCCAGACTCCTATCTATGAACTGGTCCAACGTTTATATTTATGTTTCTCCCTCTCCCATATTGATAGTTCTGCTTCACGTCACTTGTCTTATCTATTGCATTTTTTCTAGGCTGTATTGTGCATAAATATATGACTTCAGATTTTGTATTAGTCTAGCCTGATGAAGAGACCTGAGTAGTCTCGAAAGCTTGCAATTTATTACCATCTTTTCAGTTAGCCATTAAAAGGTATCAACTACTGAGGACTCTCAATCCTGAATATTTTTCTATAGTAGGAAACAGACATTTGAATCTATGACTGAGGTCCAGAGACAGGCACTCCTTGACTTGGAAGACCTCCTGGAGGAACAGAATTTACCAAAGGCAAGTAAATTTCCTTCTCACGTCCTCCCCAGATCTACTAGGTTTCCCCCCCTTGTCCTTGAGCTCCAATGTAGAGATCTTTACAAAGCTAGTCAGTGATGACTTCAAGAAACTTTCCACTAGGCGTAAATATGATCTTACACACAAACAGCGCCAAGCCATTGGAGAATTACAAACATGGAAAGACGTTGTAATTAAACGAGCCGACAAGGGGGGGAACATAGTGATCTGGCCTAAGTTTGAAATATGAGGAGGTCTTCCGATGAGGAGGTCTTCCGACAGTTAAAAGATTCTAATACATATTCAAAGCTGTCTTTTAACCCCACGTCTACCTTTTTGTGCGACTTACAGACGATCCTGATGAGGGCTGTGGATGATAATATAATTACTAAAAAGGTCCTTGATGGCCTTATGGTCAGGTCCCCCAGAGTTGCAACATTTTATCTGTTACCAAAGATCCACAAGGACGCCCTTGACCCACCGGGGCATCCGATTGTGTCTGGTATAGGAGGTATTTGTGATCTCACATGTCAATTTATTGACTATTATCTCAAACCTTTGGTAGAGACTTTACCCTCCTATATCCGTCACACAACGGATGTCCTGTCACGGGTTGACGGCGTCCTTGTGGATCCTCATGTTCTTCTGGTCACGGCTGATGTTGAGAGTTTATATACTTGCATCGATCATTCCCAGGGTCTGGATGCGGTTCGTCTCTTCCTGGGGGCCTCCGACCTGGACAGACCTCTGTGTGAGCTGATCATTGAGTTGGTGCGTTATATCCTCACCCACAACTTCTTTGCCTTCAAGGATGTTTTCTACTTACAGAGGCGTGGCACGGCCATGGGCGCGGCCTGTATGCCCTCGTACGCTAATCTCTTTCTGGGCGCCTGGGAGAGATCCATTTTTGGCGACGGGGGCCCACAGGCCGCCTCCCATGTTCTGTGCTGGTACCGCTATATTGACAACATACTGTTGTTGTGGGATGGGGGGCCGCACCAGCTCGATGATTTCATGAGGACGCTTAATGACAACAAATTTAACATACGACTTACATATACTTTTAACAACTCTACGATTGATTTCCTGGACGTCCGTCTGGAGGTCGACCCTGATCGACGTATCCAGACGGATGTCTTCAGGAAACCAACATCGGTCAATTCGTTGTTACACGCGTCCTCAGCACATGATCCGGCCACCATTAGGGCTGTCCCGGTCGGACAGTTCCTAAGGATAAGACGCATCTGGACACAGACACCAGATTCGAGGCACAGGCCTCGGATCTTAAAGACCGATTTCACACACGCGATTACAGCCGTAGATGTGTGAAAACTGGGTACGACCGAGCAAGAAAAACTCCTCGCAATCATCTTCTGAATCCCATAAAAAGAAATACCAGGGTAGATTCTGAGGGCCCTATAAGGTTTATCTCCACCTTCAACCATGAGTGGGAAAATATGCGTACCATCCTCAAAAAAACACTGGCCAATCTTGGAATCTGATCCGACCCTGGGGTCTGTGTTAGGTACCTTTCCTAGCATGACATCTAGGAGATCTAAAAATCTTGGAGATCTCCTAGTAAAATGCCATTACACTCCGGCTCCTAATACCTTTTTGGGTACGCACACCCCACAGGTCGGCTGCATCCCATGTCCTGCGCTGCTCTACGTTCTCTTCTGCGGATGGCTCCAGAGATTTTTCTATCAGACAACGTATTTCTTGTGGGACTACTAATGTTATATATTATGCCATCTGTCCATGCCCCAAGATCTACGTTGGTCTCACTACTAGGGAGCTCCGTGTTAGGGTTCGTGAGCATGTGCGGGATATTGGCGCAGCAATGACAGTGACGGATGTGAGAGAATTGAAGGCGATTCCTCGGCACTTCAGGGTCCATCACAATTGCGATGCCAAGTTATTAAGTGTCAGAGGCATTGAGGCCCTCCACCTTGGGATCAGAGGTGGAGATAATAAAAAAACTTCTTGCCCAAACGGAAGCCAGGTGGATTGTAATGCTTGACACGGTCGCACCCAATGGCTTGAATGAATCTTTAAGTTTTGCCCCATTTCTGTAAAATCTGCATCCCTCAATCTTTGCGGCATCCTTTGTATCAGGGCTGTGGAGTCGGAGTCGTGGAGTCTGCGTTAGTTTTGGTTGGAGTCGGAAGAAATGTACCGACTCCAGCTTTAAAAAAAATGTATTATTTCATAATTGAACTTTCATATGAATTTTATAAATGTTACTCAAATATATATGTTCTATCAAACTATGAACAACAGTGATAAGCAGTTCTGCTGGAGATAGAGACATTTCTTACTTCTTGTGTGTCACTGTTCTCCACTGCCCTTATCTAATCTTATACTTGGTTAACCTCATGCTGCCCCAACCCCCCTACTTACAATGTATGAAACTGAAAGTGAAAATGTGTTGCAAATTCTTAGTAGTAAAGCTCCTCCTCTAGACTAGATCATACTAGGTGTGCGTCTTCCAAGCATCTCACAGCTGCCTGCTACTCAGAAGAGGAAGACTGTAAGAAGTATTATCCTTTCAACAAACTTTGCATCAGTTAACTGTGAGTACATGAGGAATAATAACAGTATTACTGACCACTATATCAGTTGTACGACCTGGCAATAATTTTGTACAATTGTTTTTAGGAAAAACAATTGTCATTTGGATTGTGAATGCAGAATTAAAAACCTGAGAATGTCAAAGAAGCATCACATTAAATCAGCTGTATTTGAACATTTCACCATCACTCAAGATAGAAAACATTATGTCTGTCAGTGTATGACAAATGATCCAGACGAAAACAAATGCTGTGAAGCCAAGTTGAGTGCATATTCAGGCAAAGATAAAAATGCTCCTACCAGAGCTTCTAATCTAAAGAGACATTTACAGCGCTTTCATCCAGAAGTACTGAAAGCAGTGGATGAGAAAGACTGCATCCAAACCAATGAACCAGTGCCCAGCTCTTCCAGCCAAACAAAGGAGCAGAGAACATTGCAGCCATCAGTTGCAAGATATTTTGTCAGTGACAAAGTTACTGTGACAATGACAGTAGATACATTTAAAAAACAGATCATAGAGCTTGTTGTAAAGGATAGTGTGCCTATTTCATTATTTTCACGACCAGCTTTTATGTGTCTGAATGGGGAAATGGCCCGCAAGCTTGGTGTTTCTCTGGAGAGAGAGAGTATTAGAAAATTAGTAATCAACGAAGCTTTTAAACAAAAGGAAGAACTTAAAAAAACTCTCAAGGGACGCTTTCTGTTTCTTAAAATGGATGCCTGCACACGTCACAGAGTGAACTATTTTGCCATCAATGTCCGATTTGTTTGTGACAAAAATGAAATAGTTACCAAGACATTGGCAGTAAAAGACACCAAAGCTCATCACACCAGTGAGTTTCTCCAGGTCTAGGTGGAAAAGGTTATGCAAGACTATGAACTTAAAAAAGAGCAAGTTCTTTCTGTCGTAACTGACAATGCTTCAAATATGATAAGTACTATTAAGCTAATGAATGAGAGTAATGATGGTGACCAGCAGCTAGAAGAACATTCTGGGTCCACAGACACAGAAATGTTTGAAATAGAGGAACACAGTATTGTAACTGAGGAGCAAACTGAAGTTGCTTCAGATGAACAGCAACATGATAGTTTAGATGATCTTGTTGAAACTGTGTCAATATGTTCTTTCATTCATCATATGCGCTGTGTTGTGCATACGCTACAGCTGGCTATAAGAGACAGTCTGCAAGAAGGACATGCTGCTGCACTGATTGGCAAGGTGAGAAAATTGGCTACTGTTGCCAGAACCCCTAAAGTTGACTCAATTTTGAAGAGACGTGCTGGAAAAGGGGCAATTATTGATCAAGCCACACGATGGGGCAGTACTTACTTAATGATTCAGCGCTTGGTTGAACTGAAAACCTTTCTTGTAGACATGGCTAACCCTCAACTGACGCTAAATGAAAGTCAGTGGAATCAGGTGACTGAGCTGGAAAAATTGCTAGAGCACCCATTTACAGTGACTAAAAAATTACAAGCAGAGGACTTAACTCCAGGTATTTTCTTAAAGGAGTGGAAGAACCTGATGTTTCGCCTGTCCCAAAGAGGAGGGTTAATTGCAAGTGGCATTGCTACATCAATGAAACGGAGAGAGGAGCTACTATTACAAAATAACATTCTTTTGGCAGCTGTTTATGTAGACCCAATGCATCGGATTCTTCTAGATGATCAACAGCTAAGTAAAGGAAAAGAAGCTTTGTTTGAAATAGGAGTAAGGATGAAAGGGTTGCAGAACAGTCAGGAGGAACAAGAAGAATTTGGTCGTCCTGCCACATCTTCACCCTCATCAACTGATGAAGAATTTAATTTCGAAAAATATTTGGATCACAAGGACCGTGCAAAGCGATCCCGCATAGAAGAGTCATCCCCATCAAGGAACACAGCCAGTACATTTCAGCAGAATTTTTCATGTGCACTAAAAGAAATTGAGAAATTTGACCGTTCATCAAAAATAACAGTGCAACAAGCGATTCCTCTGTATCCTGACATTGTCAGAGATGTTGCCCGAGTGGTTACTGCTTTGCCACCAACACAAGTTAGTGTAGAGAGGTTGTTCTCTGCTCTCAAAATAATTATATCAGATTTGAGGGCATCCATGAAGGAGGATCTGACAGAGGCAATACTTTTTCTGAGGACAAATTTAGAGATTTCTTCTTATTAACTGCATAAAAGTGTTTATTGCATATTTACTTACAGTTTAGAAAAGTTTATAAAAGTTATTTGCTATATTCTAATTGTATTCTAATGTAGTTTTTGCTCTAAGTGGTCTGATTACTTATATGATGGTGAGAAACTGAATAAGCACATGTTTAATATTTTACAACAGTAAATTTGTTGCTATGAATTGGCCATTTATGAAGGAGTCGGAGCCGGAGCCTGATAAAATCCAGGAGTCGGAGTCGCAACTGTGGCTTACCGACTCCACAGCCCTGCTTTGTATCCCCCCCACACTAATCTATCCCCGATTCCGAGGGGGTGTGTGTGTGTGTGTGTGTGTGTGTATGTGTGTTTTTTTTAATCCTATGTTTTTAACTTGTTTTTTACTTTATTGTTTTCTCTATTACCAGTGATTATTCTGATGTCCCCACATTTCCATTCATTTAGCCCTGGTGGGACGCTGAATCAACCATCTGAATATAAAGGATTCCGGATCTTTCTATACGGAGGATACAGATATTTCATTTATGATCTTCTGTGGATTATTGTAATATTTATATTTGTATTAGCTCTTATTGTCTGTAACCGTTTTACATTATTTAAATTGCATCTGTACTGCTGATATTCTGTAATGTACTGATATTATTCATATGTCTGATGCCCGCAATTAATATAAGCCTGAGCACTTTCCTCATATATCATTTCCTACTTTATGTCCCCATTATATGGCGGTGACGGTGCACATGGCAGTGTTTCCGTTAGGGCTCTGTCTGTGTCGGTGCGTCTTTACGTTGCGGGTACCTCACACAGGGTTAATCCCTGTGGTGGACTCCGTGTACGTGACGCCTCTGATACACGCAGAGGCGCCTTCGGTACACTGCGCATGCGCCGTTTGGTTCACCGCCATTGGTCACATATAACCATGTGACCTAGTTCATGGGGTTACTTGAAGGTCCTGTTCGGATCCTCCGTCACTTCCCCTTGAAAAAACGGCCCCGCTTGGCCGCGAAACGCGCATCGGGGAGCTCCACACCTTCCCTCCTGTGCCTGCTGTCCCTCTCTGGTAAGCTTGACAGCCTGCTCTATGGCTTACTGAGTGCTTGATTCTAGTGAACGCTGAGCGCGTCTAGCGCTACCTCTACTGTGATCCTTTTGCACTCAATATTGTCTGGTCTGACTGGCTTTAGTTCACTATTGATTTATGGTTTACTGAGCGCTTGGTGCGTTCAGCGCTATCCTTACTCTGATTTTTGTGCACTTAATACCATCTGGTCTGACCTGTTCTAGCTTACCTTACTAATAGTGATTACTTATTAGGTTTGTTACATATGTGAGAGGCACGGTGGTATTTTGGGGTTAGTCTCCTTTTCTGCATTCTAACTGGTATCTGTGTATTTATGATAACATATTATGAAAACATTTTTTATAAAATTTGATATTTTCTTTAAGACACTTTGGCTCTTTTTTTCTCTTAGTATGGCTAGTGTGAAACTAGCCTAAGACTAAAGGCCCCGTCACACAAAGCGATATCGCCAGCGAGATCGCTGATTTTGTGACGCCACAGCGATCTCGCCAGCGACATCGCTGTGTGACGTGTCAGCGACCGGCCCCCCTGCTGGGTATCGCTGATCATGTAGGATCGTCGCGGGCAGTTTTTTTTTATCTTTGGGTCTCCCGTTGGCCAGCACGTATCGCTGCGTGTGGCAGCGAGACCAGGGATGCTGGACGCTGGTCTGCAATGTAAACAGCGGGTATCTAAGAGCCACGCGGCACTTAGATACCCGCTGTTTACATTGGAAACCAGCTTGCTCACTGGTCCTGATCGCTGGAGGGGTTGTCTATGTGACAGCTCACCAGCGATCAGCCCAACTATGTCCCAGCGATCCCATCCATGTCGGATCGTTGGTAGGATCGCTGGGACATAGTTACAGTGGGGAAAAAAAGTATTTAGTCGGTCAGCAATAGTGCAAGTTCCACCACTTAAAAAGAAGAGAGGCGTCTGTAATTTAAATCATAGGTAGACCTCAACTATGGGAGACAAACTGAGAAAAAAAAATCCAGAAAATCACATTGTCTGTTTTTTTTTCATTTTATTTGCATATTATGGTGGAAAATAAGTATTTGGTCAGAAACAAGCAATCAAGATTTCTGGCTCTCACAGACCTGTAACTTCTTCTTTAAGAGTCTCCTCTTTCCTCCACTCATTACCTGTAGTAATGGCACCTGTTTAAACTTGTTATCAGTATAAAAAGACACCTGTGCACACCCTCAAACAGTCTGACTCCAAACTCCACTATGGTGAAGACCAAAGAGCTGTCAAAGGACACCAGAAACAAAATTGTAGCCCTGCACCAGGCTGGGAAGACTGAATCTGCAATAGCCAACCAGCTTGGAGTGAAGAAATCAACTGTGGGAGCAATAATTAGAAAATGGAAGACATACAAGACCACTGATAATCTCCCTCGATCTGGTGCTCCACGCAAAATCCCACCCCGTGGGGTCAGAATGATCACAAGAATGGTGAACAAAAATCCCAGAACCACGCGGGGGGACCTAGTGAATGAACTGCAGAGAGCTGGGACCAATGTAACAAGGCCTACCATAAGTAACACACTACGCCACCATGGACTCAGATCCTGCAGTGCCAGACGTGTCCCACTGCTTAAGCCTGTACATGTCCGGGCCCGTCTGAAGTTTGCTAGAGAGCATTTGGATGATCCAGAGGAGTTTTGGGAGAATGTCCTATGGTCTGATGAAACCAAACTGGAACTGTTTGGTAGAAACACAACTTGTCGTGTTTGGAGGAAAAAGAATACTGAGTTGCATCCATCAAACACCATACCTACTGTAAAGCATGGTGGTGGAAACATCATGCTTTGGGGCTGTTTCTCTGCAAAGGGGCCAGGACGACTGATCCGGGTACATGAAAGAATGAATGGGGCCATGTATCGTGAGATTTTGAGTGCAAACCTCCTTCCATCAGCAAGGGCATTGCAGATGAAACGTGGCTGGGTCTTTCAACATGACAATGATCCAAAGCACACCGCCAGGGCAACGAAGGAGTGGCTTCGTAAGAAGCATTTCAAGGTCCTGGAGTGGCCTAGCCAGTCTCCAGATCTCAACCCTATAGAAAACCTTTGGAGGGAGTTGAAAGTCCGTGTTGCCAAGCGAAAAGCCAAAAACATCACTGCTCTAGAGGAGATCTGCATGGAGGAATGGGCCAACATACCAACAACAGTGTGTGGCAACCTTGTGAAGACTTACAGAAAACGTTTGACCTCTGTCATTGCCAACAAAGGATATATCACAAAGTATTGAGATGAAATTTTGTTTCTGACCAAATACTTATTTTCCACCATAATATGCAAATAAAATGAAAAAAAAACAGACAATGTGATTTTCTGGATTTTTTTTTCTCAGTTTGTCTCCCATAGTTGAGGTCTACCTATGATGTAAATTACAGACGCCTCTCATCTTTTTAAGTGGTGGAACTTGCATTATTGCTGACTGACTAAATACTTTTTTTCCCCACTGTATCTGTAACGGGGCCTTTAGTCCAGGGTCAGGAGATCGGTGACCAGTCCCTGCATTGCGCTCTGTAGTCTTACCACGGCACAATGCGTGAATTCGGCCTACAGCCAATTGTGATAAATTCCTAGTATTATCATAGAAAAATGTCAGTGTTTCCTATTAAAAGAAAGTCTCAAATGACCATATTTAAAAACAAAACAAACAAAAAAACACTGAACTTGTGTAGATTTCCAACACCCCCCAAAAAAGAATAAATTAAAAGTCTTACTCCTGTTTATTTATGAACAATTTTCACATTGCCGAGTAACCAATAAACTCTTTCAGGAAATGCCGAGGAATACACACTGAGGAAGGTGACATGATACCATTTGTATAAACAGCAGAACATATGAAAGAAGCAATGGGATGGTGACACCTTAACTAGAACATATAACCCAGTGGGTATGAACATGAGGGGGAAATAAAATAAAAAAGATACAAAAAACACTACATACAGTATGGTCCAGAACAGGAGAAAAAATAAATCATAAAAGAGTGAGCTTTGCCACTGAAGCTCAGGAAAGCTGTGTGGTTGTTTCCAGGGACAGCAATTCATATTGTGTAATGGACTAGAGAGGCAGGAATGGGAGGCACAGTGGCACTTTACAGCTCAGAATTGCCCAAAAGTGTTCACCCCCTTTTCTGCAAGAAAAGATGGTCAGCAGTGTATTTCTTGGAAGGTTCATGTCACAAGGTTTTTTGTTAGCAGTGTTCTTTCCCAACCCTTAATACCCCAGCAAACTGTGCCTAAAGTCACAGACCTGCACCAGAGAATGCCCTACAACATGAACACTACCAATAGATATCCAGTCACACTAATTTTGGACAACTCATAGCTGCTGACATTAAAAAAAACAAGGGGGGGGGGGGTACGATTTCAATATCTACGTCGCTTATTAGCACTAAATTCAGCTCCTGCTGTGCCACGTTGGAAAGCCTGCTGATTAGTTGCACCAAGAGCTTCAATGTTGGCAGCCTGGCCAAAGCGTTCAGCAGTCTGTGCAGTCTACGAAAGAACAGACCAAGGATATAAAAGCCATCAGTGACATGGATTTAAGAGAGAAATAAAATAAAGTTTGAAAAATTAACACACCATGCCAATTCCAGCCGCTTCTGGCATCAAGGAACTAGGTCCTGTTGATGCAGCTGCTCCTGCAGGAACGCTGCTGTTACCCAGTGAAGATCGGTTGTTCATTCCCATGGACCCTAGACAAGACAGTGAACAGCTTTGGCAATGTTTTCTTAAGATGAGCAATTCACCATGTAAAATACTGAATGCCGAATCAGAAGTGTATAACATACGCACTCACCACCAGACATGGCTATTTGTGCCAACCTCATGTCAGCATCCCTCTAAATAAAGAAAAAGCAACATGTTACACAAGATTACACAAGGCAGAATCCAATACTAACTTTTGTGACATTGTGCAAACTGTATTGGGAACGATATTGCATATGTCACAACGGCAGGCTCTTATACAATATTGGTGCAATATAACCTGGAATATATAACATTTTGTAGACTATGTATTATACAGGTCACTCTACTATGCACATACTGTAGCGCGAGTATTTAAATACTTATTGATCGCTGGCTTTGGTTACTAGTGCAGCTTCTATTCTGAACCAAGTGACCACAAATCCAGACTGGCCAGTTGATGTGTGGACCAGAAGTCTGTAAAGCCTTGTTCCGAATCTCAGACTTAGGCCGGGATCACACATGCGAGACATTCAGTCGAGTCTCGCATCTTCATACCCGGCACTCGGGAGCGAAGCATGCAGCTGCATGTATTTCTATGCAGCCGCACGCTCCGCTCCCGAGTGCTGGGTATGAAGATGCGAGACTCGTCCAAGTTTCTCGCATGTGTGGTCCCAGCCTTATACAGAGAGCAGCTACTGCTCCTCACTGCATAAGTTGTGTGAGACTGCATAAGTTGAAGGGTGGTCACAAAGGCAGGAAGGGGCACTGGAGCGACGCTGAAAAGCAGGGAAGATGAAACAGTAAGTATTTTAATATATTCTATTGTATTTATTACACGGATCAGGGAAAAAGATTGTGGAGAATTCTTCTTTAAAAGGCTTATACCAAGTGTGGAAGTTATCCATTGGATAGGTTGATTAACATCCTGATTGCTAGGTCACCCACCGATCTCAAGAACAGTGCTGTAGAGCTTGGTCTGAAAGAAGCAGAGGTCGAGCATGTGCACGCCTCGTCCACTATAGTTACTGCACAACACTCAGCTTTACAGATAAAGAAAAAACCTGAATCATTAAAATGCAATATGATAAAGAAAAAAATACATTCCAAGTAGAAAAAGGACCTAATGAGTAGACATGAGCGAATATCCGAGTTGTGCCTAAATTTTAAAATCTTTTCAAAGCTTTAACACTAGAATTCTGGTGTGAAAGGTTTGATGAATCGGGCCCCAAAGACTCTATTATAAGACATCATCACCCGACTTACTGAATCAGGATAGGCGTTTTTAAAGCCCTCTTGTTGACGCATGATCATTTCTTCCTGCTGTCGACGTGCCTCCTCTTCACGTCTCCTGCGTTCCTCTTCATGTCTGCAAGAAAAATTTACGCATGAACAATACAACAAGCATTAGTACGCTATGAAAAGTATGATGTGCACCTGGAAACTTTACCTCAGCTCCAACTGCTTTCGTTTCTGTACATCTTGGTTGTGGAGTTCTTCCATCCTGCGCAATTCCTCCTGGCGCCTCATTAAATCTGTCATAATAATCATGCAACAAATGTTATTTCTTTTTAACAAACAGTCAGTATAACCATCAGGAATATTTTTTTTTAAACTGATGGCTGAATCCAAACCTCCTATTTCGAGAATAAGTCACCTATGTTATAGTGCTGAAGACCCTTACCTTGCCGCATAAGCATGACCTGGTGCTCATGCCTTGCAGCCTCCATCTCCAGTTCCATCTTCTCCTGAGCTTCTTTCATGTTTCGTTCTACTTGATCCTGCTGCTGTTTTTCCATTTCAATGAGGGCTTTCCAGCGCATTGCATATTCATACTCGAAACTTCCAGGCTGAGCAAAGCGAGGAGGTTGCTCTCTCTCCCTAGGACAGCAACACAGATCAAATCAGGAAAAACAAGACACATGCTGGCCAAATCTTAAGAGCCCCTGAATCAATATCATGCTACCATTTGGGAGCCTGCAGTTTTAGGAATAGGAACATTGTATTAGCATATGCCTCGAAAGGTCCCATTTCAATAGACTGCACATGTCACAAAGATTGTGTGTCATCTTCTAGTTTCGCTCCACCTTACAAAGAGGCAGCCTAATCAAAATGAGGTTCCCAGAGAAATTTAATAAATTAAAAACATTTAAATATTAAACCTTTTTCTAAACACCTTTTTTTAAGCAAAAAAATATGCTTTATCTATTGCACTCTTTGAAAATTTCAAAGATGACAACTACCACTGTGTAGCCTGTCCTAGATTTGAGAGGACACACAGTAGAACGGTCTGCATGAAGCACGAGCAAGACGTCATGTCAGCGCAGCGTCCGGTCAGACACAGTGACCGCACATTCCTCAGTACAGTCCACCTGACAGGACACTGAGTGGAGAGGAGTAAAGGAGAAGATAAACCTCTTTATGTGACCAAGAATGAACATCCATCCCAGTCAGCCTGATGGTCTTAATGTCTTGTGCTTCGCACAGACCGTCCCTACTGCGCGTCTTCTGAAATCTAGGACGGGCTGCACAGTGATATATGGCAGTTGCCATCTTTGAAATTTTCACAGAAGTATAACTTTTTGCTAAATAAAAGGTGTTTACAAAAAAGGTCTAATATTTAAATGTGTATTTTATTACGTTCCTCAGGAGAAACTCTTTAAGGATAGGGACATGCTACGAAATGTGTCACCTGACACTGAAATTACTGTGACATGCAACACTGGATTTAAAGATTTCCTATGGCGTGTTACAAACTGTGACACTTCAACAGTCACAATTGTTTCCAAATGTGCTGGAATTTCTGGTCACAAGAGACACTTGCCATAGACTTGATGCAAGTTGCATGTTACTGCTCTGCGACTTATAGTGAAATCAGATGCACAATAGTCACGAGACAGCAAGTTGCTGACAAGCTGCACATATATTTTTGTTGCCTGACATTACTATGTAGCTGTAGCCTAAAGCAATAGAATTTTTTGTTTTGACTTTTTTGTCTGCTTAGCAGAATAAATGAAAGGCACAGGGTTGTATGCAAAAGATACATACTTGTGGTAGCCTTGATTCTTTGAAACAAGTTTCTCAGGTAATCCTTCTTCATCATCAAACTGGTCCATAGGCTCCACAGTTATAGGACGGGGAAAGCTGCACAGCAAATGATAAAACAATGGCTTCAGCATCAACATAAAGTGATGGAAGGAGCAAGAGATGGTTAATCGCCTCTTAACGTAAGAAAATACCTGCCACCTCAGTTCCTAAAACTCTTCCTATGTGTTTGAAGGCAATCAATATCCTCTAACATACACCCAGGAGGGCAGATCCCACACCACCAGTTATACAAGAGGCAGACTTTTTGCAATACTTGGAATTGAATTCCAGTTCCATTACTGCCAGTGGGATCAGATGAAACATTTTATCCTATGGCTTCCTTTTCATATTTGCATTAGTTAGTTTATATGGCGCAAGTAGAGTACTGGAGATGCAATCTGTCCATGAATTTGAACTGGAAAGAAAAAGGAGCTTTGTGCTACAATAGACTGAAAAAAAAAACAAAACAAGGGAAATCAAAATACCACCTAGCCACAGGTTAAGTGATAACTTGATGATTGGCAGAGATCCTACTGCTGGGACACACTGATTAAAGAACAGGGCACTTTCATCCCCATAAGAATGGAGCACCAAATGTACATGCTCAACTGGTTGCTCCATTCATTCCCCATAGGGCTACTGAGCTGTATGTTTGGAGTTTCCTGTTTTCCCAGCAGCCCCACAGAGAATTGAGTGGCAATTGGCCATCCAACCTAATGCACCATTTAGTAACGAGGAAACAAAGTGCTCCGACTGGTGGTATACCTACAGGTCTACAAGTTATAACCTATCCTTAAGTTAAGCGAAGACATGTGTAAACTATACAACCTCTTTAATAATCATTGTGCAGAGAGGAACTGTCACATCTAATAAACATTTATGAACAGGACTATCAATTGGTCTTGTGCTATTACATAACAGCTGAATTATTGGTCCTGCTGTGAGTCCATAGAAGCTCTTGCTTTGACTACTTACGCAGTAAGAAGATAAGACCCATCAGCACAGCGATCAAGAGCCTTTCGGGCTGCCGGTTTAGATGCAAACTCAACGATTCCTTTACCGGATGGTCTTCCACGATCATCCACAATGACTATAGCTCTCTCCACTTGACCAAACATGGAGAAGGCTTCTTCCAAAAGTTCATTCGACACAAAGGGAGGAAGGTTTCGGACAGACAATGCAGCGCTGTGACATGCAAAGCGAACACGCAATTGTTTTCCACGGAGAGGAAGATTATCAAGCTCGGCTTTAGCAATCTCTGCCAGAGTCCGCGTTTCCTACAGATGCAAATACAAGATGAGCGCAACAATGATTGTCCTAGTACCTTATATGCTGCCAGAACAATGAGAGAAATTAAATACAGTACTGTTAGTACAGCAGATGAACAAAAAACCTGTGACGACCTCTTGAATATGTCCTAAGGTTATGTATACAAGACAATTTATCAATGGCAAAGCCAATGTACATGTTACAAAATCATCCATGGCAGGCGTCCAAGGGTGAAGCTGATCTCCTTTGTCCCATTGTCCTGAACCTCTGATTTTCCAGGCAAAATTCATGGATATTACTAGCATGTTACAACACATTTGTGCATGCACTGGACGTGAAAGTGTTTGTGAAGCTGATGAAGAATTAGACTTGGCATATGCATCTGAACCCTCAAACACATGTGTGAACACACCTTACTGGTTACAGCAGGGAACCCTAAAATTGATGGCCATATGGAGGGGAAAAAAAAAAAAAGTGTCAATTACATGACCAGTATTTGTAGCTTCCACTAGCCATCCAAAATAAATCCAGAGTTGCCATGATTAGAACATGTGGCTGTCGCTTTGTTTCAGTTTCTCGCCCCTAAAACAGCACTACTAGCAACTGCCTTTGGGCTGAGTCTGGTATAGCAGCTCAGCTCCCCTGAAGTGAATGAGGCTGAGCTACAATAGCGCCCCCAATCTGTGGACCGATGTGGAGCTTGTTTTACTGATTCAATCCATAGGGATCACAGTGCACAATTCCCCATATAGGGAACACAATAATACATAACACACCACAGAACATCACTCACCAGCCGGATGAATCCAAAGCCCTTGTCTTTGTGGATGAAGATTTCACCCGCTTTTCCATATCGCTCAAACATTTTCCGCATCTCCTCTTCTGTAACATCATTGGGCAAGTTACCCACAAAGAGGCGGCTGCGCTGAGTATAAGTCTTTTCTCCTGGCTTCCGAAAACTCTGCAAATCGATGACGATGCCATCATCTAGACAGCAAATTAAACAAGCTTAGAGAAGGGCTGCAGGAGTCTCCAGAAACTGGACGGCTCCAGATGGCAGACACTTACTTGGCTTTGCAGGCTGCTGTTGTCCATTGGTGGGGGAAGGCTCTTCTGATCCCTGCTGCATATAATGAGGCTGGTTATGCTGGGGCTTTCTATGAGCGTGGTTCTGATGCTCCATTTTAAAGCCTCTGTTTCCCTGCATTGTAACTGACAAGAAAAAGCATGAAAACAACATGGAAAGACATCCAAGATGTTACCATCTCTAGCTGAACGGGCGGTGTCAATATTAGGGCACTAGCAATTAAATAAAAAAAATTAGACTGGCTCATATGGCAAACACCCAGCAGTCAGGGCGTAGTCCCCCCTATGACAGCACTGCATGCTAGGAATGAACAAGGCAAAGACCTCTACCATCATTAAAAAGGGGTTGTCCACCTTTGGGGGCATTTTTTTTTTATATGTAAATACAAGTATTTTTGGCTAAAAATTATTTTAGTCTTTGGGCTTCATTAAAAATGTCATACTATTTGCCTATAGCCTCCGTTTTGCATGTCTATTGCAGGCTGCAAAGTGGGGTAACTAAGAATCTGTCAGTGAACTAATTCTGACAGTCCAATGGGAGAGCTTGTAACTCTTAAAGGGAATCTGTCACCCCTTTTTTGAGATATCATATAATGATATCATTCAACTGTGTGTCACATAAGGATTCTCTTAGTACTTTTGCTTTCCCCTGACCCCGCACCTTTCATGCATAAATACCTTTTTTTATATCGGTTCAGATGTATGTAAACTGCCGCTGTCCGGTCCGATGGGCGGGACTTATTCAACTGCTCCCCCCCTCCCTGTCTTGCCCTACACATTTCTTCTTGTGTAGAGCAAGGCAGGGAGGAGGGAGCAGGTGAATAAGCCCCACCCATCAGACAGCAGCACTTTACATACATCTGAACCGATATAAAAAAGGTATTTATGCATGAAAGGTGCGGGGTCAGGGGGAAGCAAAAGTACTAAGAGAATCCTTATGTGACACACAGTTGAATGATATTATATGATCTCTCAAAAAAGGGGTGACAGATTCCCTTTAACTGTGCTTTTTCAGCTTCTCACAGCTGATTTATGATTACAGACCACCTTAAAGTTGAATATGCAGTGAAACAAAGAACTTGGAAAAAGCAATGCTGCAAGACTTAAGTTTGCTGAATTGCAAAAATGATTTTTAGACCAAACTACACACATTTAAGGTTCAAATTCCCATGGTAAAAAGGTGAAGTAAACTAGGCCCTTCATGGTGTTTGATCTACGTCACATAAAACTTAGGTCTATGGATACGTTCGGAAATGTTTCCGCTGTATACGCCCCAACGGACGTAGCCCTCTATGATCTTATGAAACAAAGTAGTAAGAGGGACAATTAACAGTAAAAAGAAAGCATTTAAACTACTAAAGCAGGATGGCACCGTTCAAGCTCTAAAAAACTATAGGGAGAAAAATGCTTTATCTAAAAAACTAATTAAAGGGAATCTCTCACCTATTTTTTCGAGTATCAGCTGCCGGCACCACCATCAGGTTACATGGGGGGGGGGGGGCTTATCTACAGCATTACAGAATGCTGTTGATAAGCCCCTAATGGTGGAGCCGGCAGCTGATACTCGAAAAAATAGGTGACAGATTCTCTTTAAAGCTGACATAAAGGAAACAGAGCAGCACATTGCTAAAGAGTGTAAAACTAATCCCAAACTGTTCTTCAACTATATCAATAGTAAAAGAATCAATAGTGAAAATGTAGGCCCCTTAAAAATTGTGAGGAAAGAATGGTTGTAGATGACGAGGAAAAAGCTAATATATTAAACACCTTCTTCTCCACAGTGGAAAATGAAATGCTAGGTGAAATGCCGAGAGACAAAGAAAACCCTATATTAAGGGTCACCAATCTAACCCAAAAAGAGGTGCAAAACCGGCTACATATGATTAAAATAGATAAATCTCTGGGGCCGGATGGCATACACCCACGAGTACTAAGAGAACTAAGTAATGTAATAATGTAATAGACAAGCCATTATTTCTTATATTTAGTGACTATAGCGATGGGGTCTGTTCCACAGAACTGGCATATAGCAAATGTGGTACCAATATTCAAAAAGGGTTCTAAAAGAACCTGGAAATTATAGGCCAGTAAGTCTAACCTCTATTGTCGGTAAAATATTTGAAGGGTTTCTGAGGGATGTTATTCTGGATTATCTCAAGGAGAATAACTGTTTAACGCCATATCAGCATGGGTTTATGAGGAATCGCTCCTGTCAAACCAATCTAATCAGTTTTTATGAAGAGGCAAGCTATAGACTGGACCAAGGTGAGTCATTGGATGTGGTATATCTTGATTTTTCCAAAGCGTTTGACACCGTGCCACACAAGCGGTTGGTACACAAAATGAGAATGCTGGGTCTGGGGGAAAATGTGTGTAAATGGGTAAGTAACTGGCTTAGTGATAGAAAGCAGAGGGTGGTTATAAATGGTATATTCTCTAACTGGGTCGCTGTGACCAGTGGGGTACCGCAGGGGTCGGTGTTAGGACCTATTCTCTTCAACATATTTATTAACGATCTGGTAGAAGGTTTACACAGTAAAATATCGATATTTGCAGATGATACAAAACTATGTAAAGCAGTCAATATAAGAGAAGATAGTATTCTGCTACAGATGGATCTGGATAAGTTGGGAACTTGGGCCGAAAGGTGGCAGATGCAGTTTAACAATGATAAATGTAAGGTTATACGCATGGGAAGAAGGAATCAATATCACCATTACACACTGAACGGGAAACCACTGGGTAAATCTGACATGAAGAAGGACTTGGGGATCCTAGTTAATGATAAACTTACCTGGAGCAGCCAGTGCCAGGCCACAGTTGCCAAGGCAAACAGGATCATGGGGTGCATTAAAAGAGGCCTGGATACACATGATGAGAGCATTATACTGCCTCTGTACAAATCTCTGGTTAGACCGAACATGGAGTACTGTGTCCAGTTTTGGGCACTGGTGCTCAGGAAGGAAATAATGGAACTAGAGCGAGTACAAAGGAGGGCAACAAAATTATTAAAGGGGAACTACAATACCAAGAGGGATTAGCAAAATTAGGATTATTTATTTTAGAGAAAAGACGACTGAGGGACGAACTAATAACCATGTATAAGTATATAAGGGGACAATACAAATATCTCTCCGAGGCTCCGTTTATACCAAGGAAGGTGACGGTCACAAGGGGGCATTCTCTGCGTCTGGAGGAGAAAAGGTTTTTCCACCAACATAGAAAAGAATTCTTTACTGTTAGGGCAGTGAGAATCTGGAATTCCCTGCCTGAGGAGGTGGTGATGGCGAACTCAGTCGAGGGGTTAAAGAGAGAGAGCTGGATGTCTTCCTGGAGCGTAACAATATTGTATCTTACAGTTATTGTTAGGTTCTTTAGAAGGATGTAGATCTGTGGATTTATTCTGACGGATTACAGGCTGAACTGGATGGAATAATGTCTTTTTTCAACCTTGCTAACTATGTATTATGTTCTTATTGCAGGGCAAAAGCCGAAAAATGGCATCTTGTAAAGAAAAGCTTCCCCATGTGAGAGGTACATGGCCACCATTCACACCCAGGCTCGGACTGGCCCATAGGGGAACAGGGGAATCCCCTGGTGGGCCCCTGAGTAGACATGGGCCCCCAACCCCACTGTAATGGCACTACTTGGCATAATTCACATGTTTTATTCTGTACAGAAAAGAGCAGCATCTCATCATTCATTAACCAAACTACCTAGTTTAGTGTATAGAGATATAGGTAAATTTGTGAATTAGGGTAATGTAATATTTGTATGCAGGTATAAAGTGGGCCCGAAAGTCAATGTTACCGGTGGGCCCTTGTCACCCCAATCCGACTCTGTTCACACCAATGGACAACTTACACTACATGGCTAGAGACAGGGCAGGCTGGGGGGAGGAGGGCCCACCTTGGGGGCAGATTACAGCCCGAGACTCCCCTCAGGGGGCACAGAGCTCACTAGACACGTTGGCACAATGCAGCACCAGCCAGTGTAGGAGAGGTGAAGCTGCAGTGTTGGCAGCAGATGCCTTCAGGCCATGTGTGCTCCATGTTCTGGGCTCACTCCGGTGTCACACAGCACTGTCCGCGGCGCACAGATGGGGAACAGGGCAGCACTCACTACTCCAGTCCATCCCCAGTCAGAGTGCAGAGCGCGTGCAGTCCTCCCCCAATGCAAACAGGGCCCGGGCCTACAATCCAGCACCGCTCCAACAGGGCCGGCGGGCAGGAAACGAAGCGCAACGGGCCGCCGCCATGTCTCCCCCGAGCGGATAAGGGCTCCTAGGGAAGCGTTACCTTGTCAGTCTGAGGATCACTGCGCAGCGCCCGATGTTCAGATTCAGCCCCACGACCTCCCGCGCACGCTAGGAACCTCCCGCTTACCAGACGGAAACAGGCCACAACCTAACCAGGGGAGGCGCCTGCGCTTTGCTTTCGCCTATTGGTCTACGAGCTTTTGGTTTCCGCTTTATGATTGGTCCCTACAACTGCCACTCATAAAGAACAACCCTAACCCACCTTGTAATTGGCCAGTTTTCGCCGCTTTAACCTAGTGACGACAGTGGGTGTGAACAGCAGGAGCGCTGTATTGTTCGACAAGTTTGTGTGAGAGCGGAAGGAAAGAATAGAGCAGTTTCTGCGCAGGCGCAGCTGGCAAGTATAGGAAGGAAAGAAAACAAAGGATTGGCTGGTGTGCAGTGGGGGCAGGGCGGCCATCTTCCGTCTGGTCTTCACGTGACTACCGCCGCGGGGTAATAAAGCACTGGCGCTATGTAACGCACGGCTGGCCTGCAGCTCCCAACAACATGAAATGTATTAGGCCGTGTTCACACCCTCAGTAGCTGTCAGCCAAAATCAGGAGTTGAACAAAGTGCAATAGAAACACGTCACCACATGTATATTGTCACCCACTCCTGGTTACCAGGCTGAAGTTGGTTTCTTATTTGGCAATTTTTTCTTTTCTGGTTTTTTTTTTATAGGTTTAACGAAAAAAAGCATCACAATACTAACATAGAATGCAGCGAGGTGCCCTGATGTGAATACATTTAACAACAGCTCCGAAAATTATAAAACTGGCACAAAAAGGGGCATCAAAGTGGGCACTGAAGGGCGTTAAAGGGTTAAATGGCTGAGCCACTGATATCACACTGCAGGGAGCCCCACGTCAAACCCAGGACCCTCCAGCCTGGCCCAAATGGGTTCTGGGACTGGCATCAAAGTGGCCAGACAGCCCATTTTGGCCATTTGAATAAGTAACGCGAGAAACTCGGACGAGTCTCACACGTCAATACCCGGCAGTGCCGCCGGCATTTATTTCTATGCAGCTGAACGCTGCAATCCGAGTATTGACGTCCGAGACTCGTCCGAGTTTCTGGCAAGTCTGACCCTCGCCTTTGTGTGAGATCAGTGGCGCAAATTCATTTAACCCCGTAAAACATCAGTTACTTCAGATCTGTGAAAATGGATTGTTTGCCCTCTTTAATGCCAATTCTGATGGCCAGAACCCATTTGAGCCAAGCTGGAGGCACCTTGGTTTGATGCGAGGCATCATTACCTGTGTATTCTTGGGGTATATGCACACATTACGGATTCTCCCGCATATTTTTCCGCACAAAAACCGCAGCTCTTGGCAGAAAACGCAGGTGCGCTTTTGATGCATTTTGCTGCGGATTTGATGCGGTTATTCAGTGTGGTTTTGCCTGCGCATTTGTATGCGTTTTTGTAAGCTAAATAAAGATATGTTTAAAAAAAAAAAAAAAAAAAAGATTTGTGATGTCATTTCTGTCCAACCTCCTCATTTACATTTGTCCAACCCACACTCCATTACACACACGGATAGACAGATGATAATAGATAGATATGGGATAGATAGATTTTTGTGTTGTTTTTTCAATTGGGATCCCGCACAACTTTCTGCGCCAGAGGGGCAAAGCCGGGGGCCAATATTTGTAGCCTGGGAAGGGGGGTAATACCCATGGCCCCTTCCCAGGCTATGAATATCAGCCCGCAGCTGTCTACATAGCCTTTACTGGCTATTAAAATAGGGGGAACCCCCCCCCCAAAAAAAATGACGTGGGGTCCCCTATATTTTATAGCCAGAAAGGCTACGCAGACAGCTGCGGGCTGATATTCATAGCCTAGGAAGGGGCCATGGATATTGGCCCCCCCTGGCTACAAATACCAACCTGCAGCCGCTTCAAAAATGGCGCATTTATAACATGCGCCAATTGTGGCACTTAGCCCCTCTCTTCCCACTCCCGTGTAGCTGTGGGATATGGGGTAATAAGGGGTTAATGTCACCTTGCTATTGGAAGGTGAAATTAAGCCCGGTTAATAATGGAGAGTCTTCAATAAGACACCTATCCATTATTAATCTTTTGAAAGGGTTAAATAAACACACACTCATAAGAATAAAGTCTTTTAATGAAATAAAACAACACAGTTTTCATATTTTTATTGTACGCCCAGATTCAAATGACACCCTCGATCTCCTAGAATAAAAAGAAAAAAAATAAACCATATACTCCCTGTCCGACGCAGTCCAATTAATAACGAGGGTCCTACAACGATTTCCCCTATAGAACTGTGACATCAGGTGATGTCACTGCTCTATAGGGCCTCCCAGTGATGAACTGACGGGAGATAATCCTCCTGCAGTGCATCATTGAAGAGATCAAGTGAGGGTTACCTCCGCCTGTCATTTCTCAGCTGGAGCCCCTGGAGAGCGGTCGCATCAGCTGATGTGGCAGCTCTCCACGGGAGATCGTCGTGGGACACTCGTTATTAATTGGACTACGGCGGAAAGGTAAGTATAGGTTGGTTTATTATTTTATCTTTATTACATGTGATCGATGGCTTCGGGGAATTAGGTGTGTGCGGTGAGTATGTACTCTATGTTATGTGTTGTATGTTATATGTTGTATGTTGTTTTTTTTTACATTCAATACATTAGCCGGATGATGGGTCTACTACTGTCCCATCATTGGTTAATGTGTCATTCACCGTCAGGGTAGCAGGCATAGCCCGTTGGGACTTGCAGTCCCGTCGGACGATGCCTGCATACACATACACACACATACACCACCGCAGACCCCCCTGCACAGCCAATGACCCCCGCACAGGCCCCGCAGACCCCCCCGCACGACCGATGACCCCCGCACAGGCCCGGCAGACCCCCCCGCACAGCCCCGGCAGACCCCCGCACCGCCAATGACCCCCGCACAGGCCTGGCAGACCCTCCCCCGCACAGCCGATGACCCCCGCACAGTCCCGGCAAACCCCCCCCCAGCACCGCCGATGTCGCTCGCACAGGCCCGGCAGACCCTTCGCACCACCAATGACCCCTGCTCGGCCTCCACAGACCCCCCCCTGCACCGCCGATGACTCCCGCACAGGCCCAGCAGACCCCACTGCACCACCGCCGATGACCCCGCACAGGCTCCCCACAGCCCCGTCAGACCACCCCGCACCACTGATGACCCCCGCAAACCCCCCCACACACACATAGGCTCATACACGCACACAGTCACCACCCACACACCATACATGCACACAGTCACCACCCACACTCCGCCCACACTCTTCCCCCCTCCCGATCTGCAGTGTTTCAGCCGCAGCAAAACCGCAGATCATTTTTAGACCTGTGGTGCAAAAACGCTGCAGATCCACACAAAGAATTGACATGCTGCAGAAATGAACAGGCAGCGTTTCCTCGCAGATTTTTCTGCAGCATGTGCACAGCGTTTTTCAATTTACATAAGATAACATGGTTCTGTACAACACAGGAAATTCCGCTGCGGACACGTAGGGCCAAATCCACGGCAGATCTGCAGTAGAATCCGCAACGTGTGCACACACCCTTAGTGTGTGATCAGTGGCCCAAAGTCATTTAACTCCTTAACCACCGCCGATACGCCTTTCAACGGCGGTAGTTAAGGGTGCTTAAACCACAGCGCCGTTAATTAATGGCTCTGTGGAAAAAGTGTATAGCGCCCTCCATAGTCGGATTTTCTCCAGGGTCTCGGCTGCCGGGGGTAGCCGAGACCCCAGAGAACATGATTCGGTCAGTTTTTACCGACCCCGCTTTTGCGATCGCCATTATTAACTGTATAACGGTGACTGCCAAAAAAAGCCGCGATTTTGCTGTCACTTTCTCCTCTGATGTGATCGCACATCAGAGGAGAGAGAAATAGGGTCCCCGATCCCCACCCCCCGGTACCTCCCGGTGGACCTTGGGCCCTCCTGCCTCCTCCAGTGGGCGCCGCCATCTTGGTCCGGGAAGAAAATGGCGGACGCAAGCGCAGTGCGCCCGCCGAATCTGCCGGCCGGCAGATTCCATTCATTCATTCAATGTACATTTTGATCACTGTGATAAACCCTATAACAGTGATCAAAATAAAAAAAATAGTAAATAACCCCCCTTTATAACCCCCTTAGTTAAGGAAATATAATGAAATAAAGAAAATATATTTATTTTCATTTTTCCATTAGGTTTAGGTTTAGGGTTAGAATTAGGGTTAGGGTTGGAATTAGAGTTAGGATTAGGGTTAGGGGTGTATTGGGGTTAAGGTTGGAGCTAGAATTGAGAGGTTTTCACTATTTAGGCACATCAGGGGGTCTCCAAATGCAACATGGCGCCACCATTGATTCCAGCCAATTTTGCATTTGAAAAATGGTGCTCCCTCCCTTCCGACCCCAGACATGTGCCCAAACAGTGGTTTACCCCAACATATGGGGCATCAGTGTGCTCAGGACAAATTGCACACCAACTTTGGGGGTCTAATTTCTCCTGTTACCCTGGGGAAAATAAAAAAATTGGGGGCTAAAAATTCACTTTTGTGGAATAAAAAAAGATTTTTTATTTTCACGGCTCTGCGTTATAAACTTCTGTGAAGAACTTGGGGGTTCAAAGTTCTCACCACACATCTAGATAAGCTCCTTGGGTGGTCTAGTTTCCAAAATCTGGTCACTTATGGGGGTTTCTACTGTTTAGGTACATCAGGGGCTCTGCAAACGCAACATGACACCCGCAGAACATTCCATCAAAGTCTGCATTCCAAAATGGCGCTCCTTCCCTTACAAGCTCTCCCATGTGCCCAAACAGTGGTTCCCCCCATATATGGGGTATCAGCATACTCAGGACAGATTGCACAACAACTGTTGTGGTCCAATATCTCCTGATACCCTTGGGAAAATAAAAAATAGCAGGTGAAAAAATCATTTTTGAGAAATAAAAATGATTTTTTATTTTCACTGCTCTGCATTATAAACTTCTGTGAAGCACTTGGGGGTTCAGAGTGCTCACCCCACATCTAGATAAGTTCCTTAAAGGGTTTAGTTTCGAAAATGGTGTCACTTGTGGGGGGTTTTCACTGTTTAGGCACATCAGGGGCTCTCCAAACGCTACCTGGCGTCCAATCTCAATTCCAGCCAATTCTGCATTGAAAAAGTCAAATGGTGCTCCTTCCCTTCTGAGCTCTGCTGTGCCCCCAAAAAGTGGTTTACCCCCACATATGGGGTATCGACTTATCCAGGAGAAATTGCACAACAAATTTTGTAGTTCATTTTCTCTTCATTTTCTCTATTAACACTTGTGAAAATAAAAAAAATGGTTCTGAAGTAAATTTTTTGCAAAAAAAAGTTAAATGTTCATTTTTTCCTTCCACATTGCTTCAGTTCCTGTGAAGCACATAAAGGGTTAATAAACTTCTTGAATGTGGTTTTGAGCACCTTGAGGGGTCCAGTTTTTAGCATGGTGTCACTTTTGGGTATTTTCTGTCATGTACACCCCTCAAAGTGACTTTAAATATGATGTGGTTCCTAAAAAAATGGTGTTGCAAATTGTCTTGTAAAAATGAGAAATCTCTGGTCAACTTTTAACCCTTATAACTTCCTAACAAAAATTAATTTGTTTCCAAAATTGTGCTGATGTAAAGTAAACATGTGGGAAATGTTATTTATTAAGAAATTTGTGTGACCTATCTCTGATTTAAAGGCATAAAAATTTAAAGTTTGACAATTGCAAAATTTTCTAAATTTTCGACATATTTCCATTTTTTTCATAAATAAACACGTCATATAGGAGAAATTTGACCACTAACATGAAGTAAAATATGTCACAAATATGTCACGAAAAAACAGTTTCAGAATCAGCGGGATCCATTAAAGCGTTCCAGAGTTATAACCTCATAAAGAGACATTGGTCAGAATTGTAAAAATTGGCCTGGTCATTAACCCCTTTCTGCGATGAGACGTACTATCCCGTCCATGTGCCCTGGGACTTAATTCCCAGGGACGGGATAGTACATCATAGCGATCAGCGGCGCCCACGTGGTGAGCGCCGCTGATCGCGGCCGGGTGTCAGCTTATTATCACAGCTGACACCCGGCACAATGTGTCAGGGGCGGTCACGGACCGCCCCCGACACGTTAACCCCTTGTACACCGCGATCAAACACGATCGCGGTGTACCAGGGGTTAAAGGGAAGCATCGGCACGGAGGGGGCTCCCTCCATACTTCCCTAAGCCCCCCACAGCAGCGCAATGTGCAGCGCTGCTGCGGGGGGCTCTTTCCCTACAGGCCCCCAGATCCAAGATGGCGACGCGGACCTTCGGGGGCCTGCAGAGAGCTGGCTTCCTCACTGCCTGCAAAGTGCAGGCATGAGGAAGTCTGCAGCAGTGCCTGTGACAGATCGCCGATGTGACAGATCGCCGATCAGTCACAGTGATCTGACAGACCAGCGATCTGTCACAGGACAGTGATGTCCCACCAGGGACAATGTAATAAAGTTTAAAAAAAAAGTGTAAAAATAATTTAAAAAAAAATCGCTAAATAAATTAGTAAAAAAAAATATATATTCCCCAATAAATTCATTTTTTGAAAATAAAAAAAAAAATAAAACAATAAAAGTACACATATTTGGTATCGCCGCGTCCGTAACGATCCGCCCTATAAAACTGTCCCATTAGTTAACCCCTTTAGCGAACCCCTTAAAAAATAAAAATAAAAAACGAAGCAAAAAATAATGATTTATTATCATACCACTGAACAAAAAGTGCAATAACGCGCAATCAAAAAGATGCATATAAATATCCATGGTACCGCTGAAAATGTCAGCTTGTCCCGCAAAAAACGAGCCACCATACAGCGTCATCCGCAAAAAAATAAAGTTATAGCTCGCAGAATAAAGCAATGCAAAAATAACTATTTTTTATAAAAAATAGTTTTCATTGCAGAAAACCGCCAAAACATAAAAAAAGACCTAACTGAGGCATCGCTGTAACCGTACTGACCCAAAGAATAAAGCCGCTTTATCAATTTTACCGCACGCGGAACGGTGTAAACGCACCCCCCAAAAGAAATTCATGAAACGCTGGTTTTTGTTCATTCTGCGTCCCAAAAATCAGAATAAAAAGCGATCAAAAAATGTCACGTGCCCGAAAATGGTACCACTAAAAACGTCAACTCGTCCCGCAAAGAATAAGACCCCACATGACTCAGTGGGTCCAAATAAGGAAAAATTATAGCTCTCAATATGTGGTGATGCAAAAACTATTTTTACAATAAAAAGCGTCTTTTAGCGTGTGGCAGCTGCCAAATATAAAAACCGCCATAAATAGTAAATCAAACCCCCCGTTATCACCCCTTAGTTAGGGAAAAATAATAAAATAAAAAAAATGTATTTATTTCCATTTTCCCATTAGGGTTAGGGCTAGGGTTAGGGCTAGGGTGTTAGGGTCGGCGGAACGCACCAAATATAAATAATAGTAGGTGCGTTTGCCGCCCGGGGTCCACCGTGCGGTAGGTGACAAGACCGCTGCTGAACAATGGCAGATGCACCTAGTAGGTGCGGTACTGCGCTCGGGTTAACGTCACCCGAACGCTAAGGGCGGCTCCGTACAAACACAGAGTCGCTTGGCGAACACTAAAGCAAAGGCGCGGGCCCTGTTAGCGTCACAGAGGCCTGCGTGTGGCGTCGCAGCCGCGAACACCAATAGCTGCTGTTACTACAGCGCAGCGGCAGAGAAAGTCGCAAGCGTCGGCGCCGAGGACCGGGCGCCGACGGACGCTAGTGTAGGCGTGGAGCAAGTGGCGTGTAGCTTGCCACAACCCTGGAGCTAACTATACACACTCGGTCACCACTCGTAATATCAGAGGGTAGGGGTTTCATAATGAGTCAGACACCAGTCCATGCATCCATCACCATACACACACAGAATAATATGCTACACTAGCGCATGGCCGAGCCGCCATGCGGGGCTTTTATAGCCATGCGCTTCCGGGACCTTCCAATACTTTGGGAAGGACCAATCAGATCCAACACAGGACCTGCACATGTAACCCCTGCTCTCCACTGAGAGCGCACGTTGCGGGCATGCCCAGTAGCACGGCAAGAGGACTTAGCCTCTGGAGCGGTTCCCTGCAAAGCAGTTTGCGCTACCATTACTGCACCGGAGGTGGCAGCAACATCCAGGCTCACAGAACGAGTCTGAGGAGAATGCCTGGCTTGTTGTGATTGCTGAGCAGGAGTCCAAGCGGTCGGAGGAGAATGGGAGACCGCAGGATGTCTGGCTCTGGATTCCTGCTATGCAGTGCCAGGAATCTGATGCCCCCCCCTCTGAGCCTCACTGCGCTCAAAGGCCACGATCAGGAGCGGTGCATGAATGTTTTCCACCGGCTCCCAGGTCCGAGCCTCGGGACCATGACCCTTCCAGTCCACCAAATAAAATTTTTTGCTACGGACAAACCTGCGCCCCACAATGGCGTTAACCTCAAACTCGTCAGACGATAAGTCTGATGACCCGGCAGATGACTCAGAAAACCGGATCATGTGAACTGGTTTGAGGAGGGACACATGGAACACGTCCGAAATGGCCAAATGTGGAGGAAGAGCCAGGCGGTAGACCACCGAGCTAAGTCGCTCGAGGACCTTGAATGGTCCAATGTATCGCGGTGCGAACTTGGGAGACTCGACCCGCAGTTTAATATTTCGGGTAGAGAGCCATACCATGTCGCCAGGGGAGAAGCTTGGCGCGGGCCGCCAATGCGTGTCGGCGGACGCCCTCATCCTTTCTTTAGATGCCCGGATAGCATCCTGAGTGCGATCCCAAATGTCACGGGCCTCCACTTCCCTGTCTGCCACCCTGGAGTCGGTGGAGGACACTGGCATCGGGACAGGGACGCGTGGATGTTGACCATAGTTTAGGGGAAAGGGCGTCTGACCAGTGGAATCAGCCACCGCATTGTTTAGGGCAAATTCAGCCCAAGGTAGCAAGGATGCCCAGTCATCCTGCCTGACAGAGACAAAATGCCGTAAATAGGTGACTAAGGTCTGATTGGCTCTCTCGACCAAGCCATTCGTCTCGGGATGATAGGCGGAGGATAGATTTAGCTCGATGCTAAGTAAACTGCAGAGCTCCCTCCAAAACCGAGACGCAAACTGAGGACCTCGGTCACTCACGATTTTATCTGGCATGCCATGTAAACGGAATACGTGCTTAATGAACAAGGTGGCCAGACCTCGAGCGGAAGGCAGGCGTGCGAGTGGCACCAGATGCACCATTTTGGAAAAATGGTCGGTGACCACCCAGATGACCATACTGCCACCAGACTTGGGCAGGCCAACTATGAAATCCATGCCAACCATCTCCCATGGTCTATCCGCCACTGGCAGGGGAAACAACAACCCCGCCGGCCTCTGTCTAGAGGGTCTGTTCCGAGCACACGAGACGCATGCTTGCACGTATTCCTTGACATCTCGAGCCATATGTGGCCACCAATATGACCTTGCCAGGAGTTTGGTGGTCCGTTTATTGCCAAAATGGCCACCCACCCTGGAGGCATGTGCCCAGGCGAGGACCTCCGGCCGTAGCTGAGGAGGCACCAAGGTCTTGCCCGGTGGTACTGACTCGAGAGCGACTGGAGCCACGGTCGTAAAACTCTCCGGCGGGAGAATTAACCGAGGCTCAGCTTCTCCTTCTTCCGCTGAGACCACCGAGCGTGAGAGAGCATCCGCACGGACGTTCTTCTCTCCAGAGAGGTAGTGCAGGGCGAAGCGGAATCGGGAAAAGAAGAGCGACCACCTGGCCTGACGGGAATTCAGGCGTTGGGCCGTCTGTAGGTAGACCAGGTTTTTATGGTCTGTATAGACCTGAAAGGGGAACCGGGCTCCTTCCAGGAGATGTCTCCACTCGGAAAAAGCCAACTTCATGGGTAGCAGCTCCCTGTTGCCGATGGAGTAATTTTTCTCCGCCGGTGAGAAGGTCTTGGAATAGAAGAAGCAGGGATGCTTTCGACCTTGAGCATCCTTTTGATAAAGGACTGCTCCTGCACCGACGGAAGAAGCGTCTACCTCAAGGATAAACGGCTTATCCACATCGGGACGATGTAATATGGGAGCGCCAGCAAAATGCGATTTTATAGCCGAGAAGGCTTTGGAGACCTGTTCCGACCAAGCATTGGGGTTAGCTCCTTTCTTGGTGAGAGCAACCAAAGGAGCCACCAGTGTGGGAAAGTGTGGTATGAACTAGCGGTAGTAATTCACGAACCCCAAAAAGCGCTGCACCGCTTTGAGGGAATGGGGTTCTTGCCAGTCCATTACCGCTTGTAGTTTGGCAGGATCCATGGCCAGCCCCTGGGCCGAGATGATATAGCCCAGGAACGGCAAGGACTCCTGCTCAAACTGGCACTTCTCCAGCTTGGTGAATAGCGAGTTCGCCCGCAGACGGTCGAAGACCCTGCAGACGTCTCTCCGGTGGGTGGTCAAATCTGGCGAAAAGATGAGTATGTCATCCAGATAGACCACCACCGAGGTAGAGAGCATGTCGCGGAAGACATCGTTGACAAAATCTTGGAAGACAGCTGGCGCATTACAAAGGCCAAAGGGCATAACCAGGTTTTCGTAATGGCCATCCCTGGTATTAAAAGCTGTCTTCCATTCGTCTCCTTCGCGAATGCGGATCAGGTTGTATGCCCCCTGCAGATCTAATTTAGTAAAGATCCGGGCCCCCCGCAACCTGTCAAATAACTCCGCGATCAACGGTAGGGGGTATTTGTTTTTAACCGTGATAGCATTGAGACCTCTGTAGTCAATGCAGGGACGTAACTCTCCATTCTTCTTCTGTACGAAGAAGAACCCTGCACCAGCCGGTGACACAGATTTCCTGATAAAACCCCTAGCCAGGTTCTCCCGGATATATTGAGACATAGCCTCCGTCTCAGGGAGTGATAACGGATAAACACAGCCTCGGGGAGGCTCTGTACCTGGCAGGAGATCGATCGGGCAATCATAGGAACGGTGTGGCGGGAGCGTCTCCGCAGACTTCTTAGAGAAGACGTCCGCGTACTGGTGGAAGGACCTGGGGAGCGCGGAGAGATCCGCAGGCACTTCAGTGGAAGCCACCTGAACACTGCCCCTCAGACACCTTCCCTCACAGTCCTTGCCCCAGCCAAGTATCCTCCCCGAAACCCAGTCAACGTGAGGGGAGTGGCAACGAAGCCAGGGAACTCCGAGGAGCACCTGATCAATGCCATTGGGCATGATAAGCAGGGACAGAGTCTCCTGATGTGAGGGTGAAATAGAGAGTCCGAGTGGGACTGTGTGATGGGTCACCTGAGACGATAACGGTGCCCCATTTACCACCCTAATGGACAGAGGTTGCGAGAGTAACACCAGAGGGATAGCGTGACTCTGGGCAAAAGTCGAGGACATAAAGTTCCCCTCGGCCCCGGAATCCAGGGTGACCTCTGCCTCCCGGGTGGAGGACCCACTATCTAAAGTACCCCGGAACACCGGTTTGGGTGAAAAGGGTCCCATTTTGGATTGACCACCACCTACGACCACTGGACGTGGTCGTCTTTTCGGTCGCTGAGGACATGTGCCAGCCGAATGGCCAAACTGTCGGCACTGATAACAGCGCACAGAGCTTCGCATCGGACGCGGCTTAGTGCCGGTGCGAGACACCTCCATAGGCTCAGAGGAAGAGAGCTCTTGTGCGGGGTCCTCCAGCGGCATGGAAAAGGTGGGGGCCAAATTAACCCTACGTCTTGATTGCGCTCGTTCCAACCCATGCTCCGTGTAGCGGAGATCGATGTGGGTGGAAACGGCGATCAATTCCTCCAGACTTGTGGGAATCTCCCTAGTGGCTAGAGCATCCTTGACGTGCTCAGCCAGGCCTCTCCAAAACACCGGGACTAAGACTTTGTCCGGCCACTCCAATTCGGAAGCCAGTGTCCAAAACCGGACAGCATAATGGCTAACCGAGAGTGAGCCTTGTGTTAGGGATAACAGTTGGAGAGCCGTATCGTGTGTGACCCGTGGTCCCAAGAAGACTTGCTTCAGAGCCACGAGGAACTGAGCAGGTCCCTGAACCACGGGATCATCACGTTCCCACAATGGCGTGACCCACTGTAATGCCCGGCCAGACAACAAGGAGACAATAAACCCCACCTTATCCCGCTCTGTAGGAAACCGTGCAGCCAGCAACTGCAGCTGAATGGAGCACTGGCTAACGAATCCCCTACAGGTGGCGCTGTCACCCGAAAACTTATCGGGGTGCGGGAGGCGAGAAATTGTCGGCGAGGGCAAAAGTGTGGGCGCACGTGAGACAGCCTCGGTGACTGTCTGAGCAGCATCTAGCGCAGCATTCGCAGCTGAGTTGGTGCTCTCAATAGCCGCCAACCTGCTCTCCAGCTGCCGAATGTAGCGCTGCAGCTGCTGCACGTCTGCCATTGCCAGCCAGACCCTGGCGCTAGTGTAATGTTAGGGTCGGCGGAACGCACAAAATATAAATAATAGTAGGTGCGTTCGCCGCCCGGGGTCCACCGTGCGGTAGGTGACAAGACCGCTGCTGAACAATGGCAGATGCACCTAGTAGGTGCGGTACTGCGCTCGGGTTAATGTCACCCGAACGCTAAGGGCGGCTCCGTACAAACACAGAGTCGCTTGGCGAACACTAAAGCAAATGCGTGTGGCGTCGCAGCCGCGAACACCAATAGCTGCTGTTACTACAGCGCAGCGGCAGAGAAAGTCGCAAGCGTCGGCGCCGAGGACCGGGCGCCGACGGACGCTAGTGTAGGCGTGGAGCAAGTGGCGTGTAGCTTGCCACAACCCTGGAGCTGACTATACACACTCGGTCACCACTTGTAATATCAGAGGGTAGGGGTTTCATAATGAGTCAGACACCAGTCCATGCATCCATCACCATACACACACAGAATAATATGCTACACTAGCGCATGGCCGAGCCTCCATGCGGGGCTTTTATAGCCTTGCGCTTCCGGGACCTTCCAATACTTTGGGAAGGACCAATCAGATCCGACACAGGACCTGCACATGACCCCTGCTCTCCACTGAGAGGGCACGTTGCGGGCATGCCCAGTAGCACGGCACGAGGACTTAGCCTCTGGAGCGGTTCCCTGCAAAGCAGTTTGCGCTAACATTGCTGCAACGGAGGTGGCAGCAACATCCAGGCTCACAGAACGAGACTGAGGAGAATGCCTGGCTCGCGGTGATTACTGAGCAGGAGTCTGAGCGGTCAGAGGAAAATGGGAGACTGCAGGATGTCTGGCTCTGGATTCCCGCTGTGCAGTGCCAGGAATCCAACGCCTAACATAGGGTTAGGGCTAAGATTGGGGTTAGGGTTGGAGTTATAATTGGGGGGTTTCCACTGTTTGGGCATATCAGGGGCTTTCCAAATGCAACATGGCGTCTGATCTCAACTCCAGCCAATTCTGCGTTGAAAAAGGCGAATGGTTCTCCTTCCCTTCCAAGCTCTGCTATGCGCCCAAACAGTATTTTACCCCCACATATAGGGTATCAGGATACTCAGGACAAATTGCAAAACAACTTTTGGGGTCCAATTTCTCCTATTACCCTTAGGAAAATAAAAAAATGGGGGCAAAAATATCATTTTTGTGGAAAAAAATGATTTTTTTATTTTCACACCCAGGCGTTATAAACTTCTGTGAAGCACTTGGGGGTTCAAAGTGCTCACCACACATCTAGATAAGTTCCGTGGGGGGTCTAGTTTCCAAAATGGGGTCACTTGTGGGGAGTTTCAATAGTTTAGGTACATCAGGGGCTCTCCAAACGCACATGACACCCGCAGACCAATCCATCAAAGTCTGCATTCCAAAACGTCACTACTTCCCTTCAGAGCCCCGACGTGTGCCCATACAGTAGTTTTCTCCCACATATGAGGTATCAGGGTACTAAGGACAAATTGGACAACAACTTTTGGGGTCCAATTTCTCCTGTTACCCTTGGGAAAATAAAAAAAATTGGTGACTAAAAGATCATGTTTGTGGAAAAAATATGATTTTTTTATTTTCACGCCCGGGCGTTATAAACTTCTGTGAAGCACTGGGGGGTTCAAAGTGCTCACCACACATCTAGATAAGTTCCTTGGGGGGGTCTAGTTTCCAAAAATGGTGTCATTTGTGGGGGGTTTCTACTGTTTTGGTACATCAGGGGCTTTCCAAACGCGACATGGTGTCCGATCTCAATTCCAGCCAAAAACGTCAAATGGCGCTGCTTCCCTTCCGAGCTCTGCAATGCGCCCAAATAGTGGTTTACCCCCACATGTGGGGTATCAGCACACTCAGAACAAATTGCACAATATCTTTTAGGGTCCTGTTACCCTTGGAAAAATAATAATTGAGGGTGAAAAGATCATTTTTGTGGAAAAAATATGATTTTTTAATTGTACGGCTGTATGTTATAAACTTCTGTGAAGCCCTTGGGGGTTCAAAGTTCTCACCATACATCTAGATAAGTTCCTTGGGGGGTCTAGTTTCCAAAATGGTGTCATTTGTGGGGGGTTTCCACTGTTTTGGTACATCAGGGGTTTTCCAATCGCGACATGGTGTCCAATCTGAATTCCAGCCAATTGTGCATTGAAAAAGTCAAACGGCACTCCTTCCCTTCTGAGGTCTGCCATGCGCCAAAACAGTGGTTCCCCCCCCACATATCAGGTATCAGCGTACTCAGGACAAATTGCACAATAACTTTTGCAGTCCAATTTCTCCTGTTACCCTTGGTAAAATAAAAAAAATTGAACCTGAAGTATTTTTTTTGTGAAAAAAAGTTAAATGTTCATTTTTTTTTAAATATTCAAAAAATTCCTGTGACGCACCTAAAGGGTTAATAAACTTCTTGAATGTGGTTTTGAGCACCTTAAGCGGTCCAGTTTTTAGCATGGTGTCACTTTTGGGTATTTTCTGTCATGTACACCCCTCAAAGTGGCTTCAAATGTGATGTGGTCCGTAAAAATAAAATGGTGTTGCAAAAATGAGAAATCGCTGGTCAATTTTTAACCCTTATAACTTCCTAACAAAAAAAAAATTTTGGTTCGAAAATTGTGCTGATGTAAAGTAAACATGTGGGAAATGTTAGTTATTAAGTTTTTTGTGTGCTATATCTCTGTGATTTAAGGGCATAAAAATTCAAATTTGGAAAATTGCGAAATTTTCAAAATTTTCGCCAAATTTCCGTTTTTTTCACAAATAAACGCAAGTTATATGAATGAAATTTTACCACTAACATGAAGTACAATATGTCATGAGAAAACTTTGTCAGAATCACCGGGATCCATGGAAGCGTTTCAGAGTTATAACGTCATAAAGGGACAGTGGTCAGAATTGTAAAAATTGGCCCGGTCATGAACGTGCAAACTTCCCTTGGGGCTTAAGGGGTTAAGCTGCAAAATGGCTGTCACTAAGGGGTTTAAATCATCAGGCTGGTTTCACACTAGCGTTTGTGTGCGCAGCGTTTCTACCGCATATTTACGCATGCGTCTTGTTTTCCTATCTTTAACATTGGGGACGCAGGAACATGCGATTGGATGCTTTTAGCCGCGTTTGGGAGCAGTAAACACAACATGCTGCAATTTCGGAGGCGTCAATTTGCCACCAAAAAAGTATGCGGTTGTTTGCGGAAGTAATGCGTTGAGAAAATGCATTGCAGTCTATGCGAAAGCATGCGTTCACAAGCACCTGCGTTTGGTTGCGATGGTGAACGCACGTTTTCCCAGAAAAATCCTGTTTAGACACTAATTAGCCACCCCCCACACAAACCTAGATAAAAAGAGGGAGTGTGCATTGACAGTCCTCAACTCTGCAGACTGCAAACAAGCTAGAAGCATTGACAGTCCACAACTCTGCAGACTGCAAACAAGCTAGAAGCATTGACAGTCCACAACTCTGCAGACTGCAAACAAGCTAGAAGCATTGACAGTCCACAACTCTGCAGACTGCAAACAAGCTAGAAGCATTGACAGTCCACAACTCTGCAGACTGCAAACAAGCTAGAAACTCTGACCTGTGAAGAATCTCCACTTTGAGCAATGTGAGTATTAAAGCCAATGTCTTCTCTTTTTTATATGTACTAATGATTTCTGTCTCTTTTTTCTTGCAGGATTCATCAGAATGTCTTCAGCATCTTCAGAGGAGCACCCTGTCCCTGAACCTGTAGGACAGGAAAGTGAAGTGAGTACATGCCCTATGGATTGGTAAGTATTCTCTGTCATATCTACACATGTGTCAAAAGTTTTTTTTTCTTTTTCAGAACAGTTCTTCAACTGCAGCAGACGGCGAGCAGGAACAGCAAAGAGATGTTCGGGTGTCTAGGCGGCGTGTAAGTATACCTGACTGATTGTACTCTGTTTATTGTATCCTGACTGTACTATTCTTGCCTGTTCATTTCTTCACTTTGCTTATTTCTGGACCTTTTGGGTCTTGACTACTGCTGTTCTTTTTTTCTTGACTTTACTTATTATTACCTGTTTTCTGTCTGTTTTTTTCTTTCTTTTCCTTTTTTTTAATCTCTCCTACATTAATGTATTTCTTTCTTTTCTAGGTTTCAGAACAGGATGAAGACCTCATAGACAATGACATCCTCATCTCCCTGGTCCATGAGCGAGTCCCGTTGTGGGACACCCGAGTTTCACTGCACTCGGACAAGGTGTGGATCCGGCGCCTATGGAGTGAGATGGCAAAAGCGATGATGGATGGATGGATGGGACAATGCCCCTGATCGGGTCCGCAAAGCATTTCGTAAGTATTGCAATGCTGTGTGATGCATCAGTGACCTTAGCCGGGATCACACGACTGTGTGTGATGCTAGAAACTCCTGAGAGTTTCTATCATCACACACAGTTGTGTGATCCCGGCCAAAAGTTCATTGTCTAAATTTTTTTTTTACAGTGTTCAAAGTGAAAACACGTTGGCGTTCGACGAAGGATCACTTCAACAAGGACCTTCTTCAGGAGAACCGGGTTTCCAGTGGTTCTGGAGCAAGGATCAGAAAATATAAGTACCACCGCATGCTGTCATTTTTGAGACCAGTCCTTGCCCAGAGAACTTAAGTATTTTTGTGGTGTATTGGATTGTGTTGTATTGCCTGATCTGTATTTTTCTATTCCACAGGAGTTGGTGCTTTTAATATAGTAAATGTTTGGTACTAATGTTTTTGTTTTCTTTTCACAGCACCTGGAGCAGCACCCTTGAGCCTGGTTCCGGAGCAGTCCTTCATCGAACAGCCACGGACCCGTTCCAGCCATCCACCATCGAAGCAGCAAGTGGGCTGGCAACACAGACTGGAAACCAGGATGCTGGTCCATCAGGTGTTCCCCTGTCCCAGGTCTCTACCATTTCTTTTTCGGCGTATCCCCGCCAGTGGCAGAAGGCCTCAATGTCATGGTCACGTGTGTTGGGACGCAGATGATACCGCAAGGCGGACCCATAACACACGTGACCCTGGATACAGCGCCTCCAGTGGGGCGAATTTAAATAATAATACGTGCAGGTGGATACGCCGCCTCCACCTGGCGAATTTAGGTATTACTCGTAAATAAACATTCTGGAAACCCCGCCTCCAGTATGGCGAATTTAAATCATAAGGGGGACCTGGGAAACATTAATAATGGTGGGCCCTGCTATAGGGAAAAGGGAATTGGAGACCTCCTGAGCTCCCCTGAGCCAGTGTCCCTGCACTCCTAACATTCCCTATGCCGGTATCGCACCGGGCGCCGCACGCGTACCTTAACGCCCTTGCTCGCCCTGACCCTAAACCCTCACTAGGGAATGGGTCGGTGCGGAGACTAATCCCACCACTGCACTAATAACACACATGAGGAAAGAGACAATACAGGGGAAACACCACTTAGCTTTGCTCTGTTGCGTGCGCTCCTAGCAACAGAGCCCTCCACCTGAGTGCATCTTCTCCTCCACCCGGATCCATCACCATAACAGGATCCTTCACCTTAGTGCAACCTTGGAGCAGAGTCCAACACCAGTTGTAGCTGCTTAGAACCAGAGTCCCAAGGATGAGTTCAGCTGCTGACACGAAGTCGAGCATGCTGGAGTCCAGCTCAGCGGCCAAGTCCCACATGGTGAGTGCCACTCTCCATAGTCGCCACTCCACCAGCCCATGCAGACACTTCCCGCTGACACCATCACTGCGACTCCACCACGCCATGCCAGCCCTTCGTCCAGACACCATAGCTGAAACACGTCCCCCCTGGCTAAGCTGCGCAGGACTCCTCACCAGCTCCATCCTTCATCCAGGCTCTCCAAAAACAGAGTGAACACAAACTCACAATATCACAGGCCGTGATTGCACACCTCTAGCACACCTTTATAGGGTGTAACACCTGATACATGATTAAGTGCACAAAACCTAAAGTGCAATATCAAAACCACCACCGGGGACAGTCAAGACACCTTGGAACTTTCCAAAGTAAAAAAAGTTCACCCAGTGATTTAAAACTGTCAGATCACTTCAGATCATGACAGTACCCCCTCCTTAATGAGGGGCCTCTGGACCCTCAAGACCACCCCTCATTAGGGAAACACCTACAGCGGGGACGCCCAGACCCTGAGTTCACCCCACCATTACCTGACACTTCAGGTTTATGACAAACGCACCGCTGGTATTGGCAATACATGTTCATTTTGGAGGCACCACTCATCTCCACAGCGCCGACCTGGGGAACGAGTTTATGTATGTGTATGTTTGTTTGTTATGAGCTGATCAGACTCCACAACACATTTCCAAGATGTTTTTTAGTGGCACACATACACGCTCGTTCACACACAGGTCCGGACCTGAACGTTTATTACACACATTCGTTTGTCATTTTTTGGTGAACTCACTCTGGACTTGACAACAGAGGCGTCCCCCTGTGTCACCACACTCACACCCCCACTATTCACCAAGGGACACCACCCTCCAACCCTTTCACCATGAGGACTGCGCCTCCTAAGGTTGGTTAATGGAGAGGGTAGAGATTTGTCCCTACTCCCCGCAGCACACCTGCTGCACACACCAGGAGGAGAAGGGGACCGGGAAATGGAGGAAATATACTCTCGCTGGTCGCCTCCACACGACCAGGAGGGGGCGGCATTGAAGATTTGGCATGAGCCCCGCGGACTATACACCAATCTGCTCCCTACAGGGACGTACCCCTTCACCTCGGGGAATACCAGGCAGCTCCGTGGGGCACCATTCCTCCCATCTGCCTGGGTACCTCCCCGTGCGAGAGCAAGTCCCGCTCCCCAGCAGCGACTCTAGGGGCTTTTGCCAGACCGCAGCCGCCATTTTTTTTTTTTTTTTCTCTGGTTATCTGAGCAGAGGCCCCAGACCGTGATAACTGCTGCTGCAGCGGCTCTAAACACCTTGCCGCTCCCCACTCACATCAGTGAGGCCCGGCAGCAATTACTCAGTGGTCTCCACATGGCCAAAGCTCACCAGAAAAAAAAAAACTGTAGGGCCTGTGATAATGTCATGGTCACGTGTGTCGGGACGCAGATGATACCGCAAGGCGGACCCATAACACACGTGACCCTGGATACAGCGCCTCCAGTGGGGCGAATTTAAATAATAATACGTGCAGGTGGATACGCCGCCTCCACCCGGCGAATTTAGGTATTACACGTAAATAAACATTCTGGAAACCCCGCCTCCAGTATGGCGAATTTAAATCATAAGGGGGACCTGGGAAACATTAACAATGGTGGGCCCTGCTATAGGGAAAAGGGAATTGGAGACCTCCTGAGCTCCCCTGAGCCAGTGTCCCTGCACTCCTAACATTCCCTATGCCGGTTTCGCACCGGGCACCGCACGCGTACCTTAACGCCCTTGCTCGCCCTGACCCTAAACCCTCACTAGGGAATGGGTCGGTGCTGAGACTAATCCCACCACTGCACTAATAACACACATGAGGAAAGAGACAATACAGGGGAAACACCACTTAGCTTTGCTCTGTTGCGTGCGCTCCTAGCAACAGAGCCCTCCACCTGAGTGCATCTTCTCCTCCACCCGGATCCATCACCATAACAGGATCCTTCACCTTAGTGCAACCTTGGAGCAGAGTCCAACACCAGTTGTAGCTGCTTAGAACCAGAGTCCCAAGGATGAGTTCAGCTGCTGACACGAAGTCGAGCATGCTGGAGTCCAGCTCAGCGGCCAAGTCCCACATGGTGAGTGCCACTCTCCATAGTCGCCACTCCACCAGCCCATGCAGACACTTCCCGCTGACACCATCACTGCAACTCCACCACGCCATGCCAGCCCTTCGTCCAGACACCATAGCTGAAACACGTCCCCCCTGGCTAAGCTGCGCAGGACTCCTCACCAGCTCCATCTTTCATCCAGGCTCTCCAAAAACAGAGTGAACACAAACTCACAATATCACAGGCCGTGATTGCACACCTCTAGCACACCTTTATAGGGTGTAACACCTGATACATGATTAAGTGCACAAAACCTAAAGTGCAATATCAAAACCACCACCGGGGACAGTCAAGACACCTTGGAACTTTCCAAAGTAAAAAAAAGTTCACCCAGTGATTTAAAACTGTCAGATCACTTCAGATCATGACACTCAGACAGGACCCTCATGCCCGAGTTTTTGCACTTGAGCTCAATCTTTCATGATGGACTCAAGGCGATGGGAGACAGACTGGATAATGGCTTCAACCTTATGAAGACAGTTATCCAGGATGTCAACCAAAGCCTTGACCAAGTTAAAGCCGACCTCCAGAGGCCAGCACATCAATTTTTCAATCAAATAGAACGGGGCATGTCAGAACACCTTACTCCTGATCTCCAGATCAATGCGATGCAGACCTGCAATGCTGCTTACGTGCAGGTTATGCAGCAGAGTCGGTATTTTCAGCAGTCAGCGGTGGCATTTCCACCTGTGCCATCACTGACATGCTTGACCTCAATGCCGAGCTCTGCTGCATACCACTGCACGGCCACCACCATTCCAAGCCCTGCCGGACACCACTACAGCGCCCCCACTATGCCGAGTGTTGTTGGACAGCCCACCACCACCACCATGCCAAATGTTGCTCCTGCATGGACATCCTCCATCGCCACCAGCATGCAGCAGCACCCGGACCCTGCTTGGACATCCTCCACCACCAACAGCATGCAGCAGCAGCACCCGGACCCTGCTTGGACATCCTCCACCGCCACCAGCATGCAGCAGCAGCACCCGGACCCTTCCTGGACATCCACCAGCATGCAGCAGCACCCAGACCCTGGCAGGACATCCTCCACCACCACCAGCATTCAGCAGCAGCACCTGGACTCTGCATGGACATCCTCCACCAGCACTAGCATGCAGCAGCAGCACCCGGACCCTGCCAGGCCGTCTACCAGGACCAGGCCGCAGGAACAGGACACACCCAGGCTCCCCAGAAGCCAGCGCAGATCCCAAAGAAAAAGGCCAAAAAACAAAGGACTCCCTCCCCTACCAATGTGTCTGTGATGTCAGGTGTCAGGTTTGCCTCTCCCTTCCAGTGTGTCTCTCCCGTCCCATGCCTCCAGTACCATCCATGACCTCCCTGACCCCACTAGTTTGATTGCCCCTTCTCCTGCAACCCCTGTGTCGTCGTCCTTACCCAGCCAGGCGTCCCAACACCCCCCCCCCCCGGATACGTCACTCTACCCCCAAGCCGCCGCAGTTAATTGGTAAATTTTTTAAACAAATATATTGGGTTTTTTTCCCCCAATACTGTGTGGTTATTTGTGTATTTCACCTACGGCATCACACACCGTGCGACGTAAAAACTCTGCGCCGTACACTGGATTTGACACCACAGAGTTCCAGGAATGACACAGCTTGAAAACTGAAGCTTTGCTTCTTGTGTCTGTGGAGCTATGAGTTGTCAAAAAATAATATGACTTGTATTTTCTCCGTCATCTCTTCCGTCTGCTTAATGTATGACACAGACTGAACAGACAATGGAGGTAATACAAGGCATATCTATCCTCCCTTGGCCAGGTGTCAGAAATTGTTAATTTAGGATGCACAAAACACAGTATCCTTAATTACCGATTGCTGGCACCTGGCCTGGTGAATATAGATGTGCTTTGTATTACCTTCATTGTACGTAATCTTTTTAAAACATACTGAAGAAACAATGGAGGGTCATACAAGGCATATCTATACTTACCTGAACAGGTGTCAGAAATAGTGAATTCATGATGCTGGGTTTTTAAGCATCATGAAGTCACTATTTCTTACACATGGGCTGGTGAATATATAAACTGTGTCTCTGGTCTATATTTTCTATTGAAAACAGACTGAAGAGACGATGTATGTCATACAAAGCATATCTATACTGACCTGAACAGGTGTCAGAAATAGTGAATTCCTGAAGCTGGGTTTTTGGACATCATGAACTTACTATTTCTGACACCTGTTCAGGTGAAAATACATATGCATTCTATGATCTCCATCACCTCTTCAGTCTGTTTTAAATAGATTACGTAAACTGAAGAGACAATGAACATAATACACGGCATATGTATACTCACCAGGCCATTTTTCAGAACATAGTGAGTTCAGGATGCTGGGTTTTGTGCATCCTGAACTCACTATTTCTGACAGCTGGCCAGGTGATTATAGATAGGCTTTGTATTACCTCCAGCATCTCTTCATTTTACGGAATCTATTTGATGCAGACTGAAGAGACAATGAAGGCCATACAATGCATATCTATACACACCTGAACAGATGTCAGAGATAGTGAATTCATGTTGCTGGGTTTTTGTACTTCATGAACTCACTATTTCTGACACCTGCATGGTGAGTATAGATATGCCTTGTATTATACCTCTATCGTCTCTTCAGTCTGTGTTCAATAGATACTGCAGAAGAAACGCAGGATGTAATTACGTCAAATACTATACAACTCACATAATAAGTGGTTTAGAGAGGAAAAACATAGGAGACTCAGTACAGGTATAAAAAAAATATATTTATTAACAACTAACATTTCAAACATAACGGGTACATACACAAACCCAACAGAACATTTTACACCATATCATCTTGCCATGCCAGACGTCCAATGTCAGAAACAAAGTAGTCAGCAAATTGGTCCCTCATGTGGGCAACTTAAACTGTTGACCAAAGAGGGTGATACTGGTAATGGGTTTGCAACTGGTTCATCCAGTTCAATGTTGGGTCGCTCCTTAGCCATTATGTAATTGTGGAGAACCACACAGGATTTGACCACCTCATCAACTGTCTCCATTTTTAGATTAATAGCTGTTAGGCGTCGGGTTCCTGCAGCGGCACAGCAGGAATCCAGAGCCTCACATTCTGCAGTCTCCCATTTTTCATCGACCGCAGAGGAGCTTGCTCAGCAGCCCCGTCATTCCCGACGCTCTGCCCAGACCTGCTCTGTGGGTCTGGCTGTTGCTGCCACCTTTGGGTCAGCAATAGCAATGTAGGCTGCTCAGCAGCGAATCGCTCCAGAGGCTAAGTCCTTCTGTCGCTCCACTGAGCATGCTCATGAGACGATCTCCCATTGGGGATCGGGAGTCACATGCACAGGTCCTTCTCCAGATGTGATTGGTCCATCTCAGGGATCTGGAAGCTTCCGGAAGGTCCTGGCTATAAAAGGTTCGCATGGCCACTCGGCCATGCGCTAGTATAGACTCTAGTTGCTAACTGTGTGAATGATGATGGATGTATGGACTTGCAAGTGACTCATTAAGATTCCCCTCCCTCTGATATTACGAGTGTGTATAGGGAACTAGTGTTAGAGTCAGCGCCAGTCAGTGGCAAGCTACAGGCCACAATACGCATCCTCCACAGTGCTAGCGTCCGACAGTGCGCCGGCTAACGGGCATTGTTGTATAGCGGCAGTGTCTGTTGCTGCGCTGCAGTCTGCAGCTCCTCTTGGCGTCCGCGGTTGCGACGCCGCATGCACGGTAGGTCTAGACGGACGTGGACTGTGTCTTGGACCAAGTCCTGTGACCGTATACCGTGTGTGCATTCCTCTGAGTCCTGTGACATCAACAGACTCAACCTTTGTGCTTAAAACCTCGGCGACTCTGTGAAGGAACAGAGATCATCCAGCGCACTCCGGGTGACGTTCAACCTGCGTGCTCATCTGCCATTACATAGCAGCAGTGTAACACCTTCTGCACAGTGGACCCCGGGCTGTGAACGCACTTATTATTATTTATTATTTAGTGCATTCTGCCGTCCCTAACATTATACTAGTGCCAGGGTCTGGCTAGTAATGGCGGACCTGCAGCAGCAACAGCTATGGCAGTACATTCAGCAGCTGGAGGGCAGGTTGGCGGCCCTCGAGATTTCCACCTCAGCTGCGAATGCTACAGTGGCTGCTGCCTGGACAGTCGCAGAGGCTGTCTCGCATGGGGCCACATCCGCGCCTGCACCGACAATATCCCACCTCCCATTGCCCGATAAATTTTCTGGTGACAGCGCCACCTGTAGGGGTTTCGTGAGCCAGTGCTCTATCCAGCTCGAGTTACTGGCCGCGCGACTCCCTACAGAGCGGGCTAAGGGGGGTTTATCGTCTCCCTCCTGTCGGGCAGGGCGTTAGAATGGGCCACGCCACTGTGGGAGCGTGGTAACCCCGTGGTTCTGCGCACTGCTCAATTTCTAAAGTCACTAAAACAGGTCTTTTTGGGGCCCCAGGTCACTCACAACACCTCTCTCCAGTTACTTGCTTTAACACAGGGATCCCTGTCAGTCATCCAGTACGCTGTCCATTTCCGGACACTGGCTTCCGAGCTGGAATGGCCTGATAAAACCCTCGTCCCTGTATTCTGGAGAGGTTTGGCGGAGCATGTTAAGGATGCTCTATCCACCAGGGAGGTTCCCGTAAATCTGGAAGAGCTGATTGACATTTCCACCCGCACTGATCTCCGTTTTTCAGAGCGCGGGCTGGAGGGTGCTCAATCCAGATGGAAGGTTAGCTTGGCTTCCAACCTCTCTGAACCTCTTGAACCTCCCGAGCTGGAGAATTTACCTCCAGAGCCCATGGAGGTGTCCCACACCGGTCCCAAGCCGCGTCCGGCACAATGCTCCACACGCTGTTACCAGTGTCGACAGTCTGGTCACCTGGCTAACAGGTGTCCGCAGCGGTCGAAAAAATGGTCACGTCCAGTGGTAATGGGTGGGGGTCTGTTTGCTATGGAGACCTCCCCCAAACCGGCATTCCGAGGGACGTTAGATAGCGGTGCTTCCTCCTGGGAGGTAGAGGTCACATTGGACTCCGGGGCAGAAGGGAACTTTATGTCTTCGGCCATCGCCCAACAGCATGCTATTCCGTTGGTGTCACTTCTTCACCCCGTGCCCATCAGGGTGGTCAACGGTTCGACCTTATCCCAGATTACCCACCAGACAGCACCCCTTAGGCTCTCAATTCCACCATCTCACCATGAGACGCTGTCTCTGCTCATTATGCCAGAGGGCATCGACCAGGTGCTCCTCGGGGTTCCCTGGCTCCGCTGCCATTCTCCCCATATAGAGTGGTCCTCGGGAAGAATACTGGGATGGAGCAAGGGCTGTGTGGGAAGGTGCATGGGGGCAGTGTCCAAGTAGCCTCTGCGGAGGTGCCCGCTGATCTTTCCGCGCTCCCCACTGGGAATCTGAGGAATGTGGCTCCGGTCGCCCTCGAGTCAGTGCCGCCGGGCAAGACCTTTGTCCCGCCTCACCTGCGGTCACATTCTGCGGTCTCCCATTCTCCATCGACCGCAGAGGAGCTTGCTGGATGTGTCCTTCTGTCGCTCCACTGAGCATGCTCACGAGACGATCTCCCATTGGAGATCGGGAGTCACATGCACAGGTCCTTTTTCAGATTTGATTGGTCCATCTCAGGGATCTGGAAGCTTCTGGAAGGTCCTGGCTATAAAAGGTTCGCATGGCCGCTCGGCCATGCGCTAGTATAGACTCTAGTTACTAACTGTGTGAATGATGATGGATGTATGGACTTGCAAATGACTCATTAAGATTCCCCTCCCTCTGATATTACGAGTGTGTATAGGGAACTAGTGCTAGAGTCAGCGCCAGTCAGTGGCAAGCTACAGGCCACAATACGCATCCTCCACAGTGCTAGCGTCCAACAGTGTGCCGGCATTGTTGTATAGCAGCAGTGTCTGTCGCCGCGCTGCAGTCTGCAGCTCCTCTTGGTGTCCGCGGTTGTGACGCCGCATTCACGGAAGGTCTAGACGGACGTGGACTCTGTGTCTTGGGCCAAGTCCTGTGACCGTATACCGGGTGTGCAATCCTCTGAGTCCTGTGACGTCAACAGGCTCAGCCTTTCTGTTTAACATCTCGGCGACTCTGTGAAGGAACAGAGATCGTCCAGCGCACTCCGGGTGACGTTCAACCCGCGTGCGTTATACCACCGTATTACGCATCTGCCATTACATAGCAGCATTGTAACACCTTCTGCACGGTGGACCCTGAGCGGCGAACGCACTTATTATTATTTATTATTTAGTGCGTTCCACCGTCCCTAACAAACAGCTGTCCCAAGAATGCGCCATTTGGAGACAAGAATCCCAAAGGAACTGTCACGCGGCGGCTGCCGCGCACTCCTCCCTTTGCCTCCCCCTGGCCGCAGCTTACCCGCTCGCCGGTGGCCGCCTCGGCGCCGGCTGCCGCGGGCTTCTCCGCGGTCTCTCCCGGCTCCTCTCCTCCGTCCGGCGATCACCTCCGTCCGGTCTTCTGGACCGCGCCGGGTGCGCGCTCCCGCCCCTCCTCCTCGGCGGGCGCGCGCACACACTATGCCCGGGCACACGCGCGCCTCCTCCTCCTCCTCCTCCTGAGGACGCGCGCCTCCCTCTCCTCCACTAGGAGGTCACGACCCGGAAGGCCTCCTACTTCCCCTATATCAGGCCGCCTCTTCCTGCTGGCGGTGCCTGATTATCACTGCGCTTCCTTAGTGATTCTGGCTGCTCTCTATGTACGCCCCTGCGTCCTGTCCGTCCGTTGCTCACTCACCTCTTCCATTATCCTCTCTCCTAGGCTCGGGAGGTCCGTGGTCGTGTCCCGTCCAGCCCTGTTCCCGCCTGTCCGGTGTCTCCAAGCCGTGCCCGTCTGTCCTGTGTCTCCAAGCCGTGCCCGTCTGTCCTGTGTCTCCAAGCCGTGCCCGTCTGTCCTGTGTCTCCAAGCCGTGCCCGTCTGTCCTGTGTCTCCAAGCCGTGCCCGTCTGTCCGGTGTCTCCAAGCCGTGCCCACCTGTCCTGTGTCTCCAAGCCGGACCCGTCAGTCCTGTGTCCCCAACTCGGATCTACCTGTCTGTCTGTCGATACATCCCCTCGGTACCAGCTGCCGTGGTAATAGTTACCCGCGGGCTTGCCCCAAACACTCCCTGTATAGGGGGTGGTCCATCTGGTCAGCTCGCCCCCGGGAGGTTCGTTGCCACGGTCTAGCGGGTCCACCCCAGGAGTACCTCACAGAATAATCAGGCCATGGATCCCGCTGGTACCCCGACCCCGACCCAAAAGGAACTTTTGTTCCTTCGTGAGAATCAGGCGAGGATCATGTCGTTCCTCAAATCAATGGAGTCCCGACTTTCGTCTTTGCAAACCTCCGATCCGGGGATTGCCTCCCAAATCTCCGGCTTACAGCAGGAACTTGCCCAGCAGCGTGACACCCAGGCCCATATTTTGAACTATATAGCCTCAGTAGATAACCGCTTACTAGCTCTACAGACGGCGGCCGCTGTCCCTGCGCCCGTGGCTGTTCCTCATTCCTCCCCACGGTTGGCCAAACCCCCACGCTATAGCGGAGTTCCCAAACTCTGTCGGGGGTTCATTAACCAGTGCCAATTGCATTTCGAGTTGGCACCCCTACAGTATCCTTCCGACCGGGCCAAGGTGGCCTTTATGATATCCCACTTAGAGGGTGAGGCACTGGCTTGGGTAAATCCCTTGTGGGAGCGTGATGACCCAATAGTCTCCCAGCTCGTGACCTTCTTGGAGACATTTCGTAAGGTCTTTGATGAGCCCGGCCGTCTGGTCTCCGCCACCGAGTCCTTATTTTGCCTTCGCCAGGGTACTCTCTCTGTGGGACAGTACGCCATCCAGTTCCGTACGTTGTCCTCTGAGCTTGGATGGAACAATGAGGCTCTGGTGGGGGCTTTTTGGCGTGGCTTGTCGGCCCGAATCAAAGACGAGTTGGCAGGCAGGGATACACCTTCGTCTTTGGAGGATCTCATCTCGCTGGCAATGCGAATTGATCTGCGTTTCCGGGAGCGTTCCCGCGAGGTCGCCAGGGAGAGAAGGCCCACACGTTTTTCTCCTCCGACACGCAGTCCTCCCCGCTCGCGGCCTTCCACCTCGGCGTCCGCCCCTGAACCCATGCAAGTAGACCGACTCAGGCCCGCGGAGCTACGCCGCCAGGAGAGACTCACTCATGGTCTTTGTCTCTATTGTGGCAGCGACTCCCATCTCTTGCGTTCCTGCCCCGTGAGGCCGGGAAACTCCTCCGCCTAGGACAGGTAAGAGAGGCCTCCCTAGGTGCCTTTGATACCTCTCTACCCTGGACCCTTCCTGTTTTGTTTATCCAGGGTTCCAAACGTTTTTCGGAGATAGCCTATATTGACTCAGGGGCTGCTGGTAATTTTATCCAACTCGAGGCGGTGAAGAGATTGGGGATACCTGTCAGGTCCTTGGAGGTTCCCCGGCAGTTAGCCTCAGTCGACAGCATTCCCTTGCGCGAGACCGTTACACTGGTCACTGAAGAGCTGGAATTACAGATCGGGGTCCTGCACCGTGAGAAAATAGCCTTCTTCGTGCTGCCGTCTCTATCCCACACCTTGCTCCTGGGTCTTCCGTGTTTGAGGATGCATGAACCTGTCCTGGATTGGCGGTCCGAAGACATTCTTCGCTGGGGCCGCTTCTGCCAGACTAGATGTCTTCGTCCAGTACAACCCCTCAAATGCTCGTCTCCTGTCTCAGGCCCTGCGGATTTGCCCTCGGCCTACTGGGCCTTTGCGGATGTCTTTGATAAGAAGGAGGCAGAGACTCTTCCACCGCACCGGCAATATGATTGCCCTATCGAGCTTGTTCCCGGCTCGACTCCACCCCGTGGACGAATCTATCCGTTGAGTCCACTCGAGTCCCAGGCCATGACTGAATATGTACAGGAGAATTTGGCCAGAGGCTTCATCCGGAAGTCATCTTCTCCCGCTGGAGCTGGCTTCTTTTTTGTCAAGAAGAAGGACGGGTCTCTCCGCCCCTGTATTGACTATCGAGGTCTTAACCAGATTACCATCAAGAACAGATATCCTCTACCTCTCATCCCCGAGTTGTTCGACCGGCTACGAGGGGCGCGAATCTTTTCTAAATTGTATCTCCGTGGAGCCTACAATCTCATCCGTATTCGCTCCGGAGATGAATGGAAGACCGCCTTCAACACCAGGGATGGACACTACGAGTATCTCGTCATGCCCTTCGGGTTGTGCAACGCTCCCGCAGTCTTTCAGGAATTTGTGAACGACATCTTCCGAGACCTTCTGTACTCCTGTGTGGTCGTGTATCTTGACGATATCCTGGTCTTCTCTCCCGATCTGTCCACCCACAGAAGAGATGTCCGCCGAGTACTGTTCCGATTGAGGGAGAATCGCCTGTACGCCAAATTGGAGAAGTGCGCCTTTGAACAGTCTTCCCTTCCATTTCTAGGCTATATCATCTCCGACTCTGGCCTGCGTATGGATCCGGAGAAGGTGTCTGCCGTGCTTAACTGGCCACGTCCCCAAGGGGTGAAAGCCATTCAGCGATTTCTCGGCTTCGCAAATTACTATCGGCAGTTCATCCCTCATTTTTCCTCATTGGCTGGCTCTATCTCGTCTTTGATCCGTAAAGGAGCCAACCCGCACGTCTGGACTCCTGAAGCAGAGGAAGCCTTCCTATCTCTGAAACGAGCATTTGCCACGGCTCCCGTACTCCATCGTCCTGAGGTCAACAAACCGTTCGTCCTCGAAGTGGATGCATCAGCAACTGGAGCTGGAGCGGTTTTGTCTCAAAAGTCTTCCTCTGGTAGGCTCGTTACGTGCGGTTTCTTTTCCAAATCCTTCTCCACCCCAGAGCGGAATTATTCCATCGGAGACCGTGAACTGCTTGCCATCAAGTTAGCTCTAGAGGAGTGGAGATACTTATTGGAGGGCGCCGCACATCCCTTCACAATCTTCACAGACCATAAAAATCTAGCTTACCTTCGGTCTGCACAGAGACTCAACCCACGGCAGGCCAGGTGGTCTCTGTTCTTCGGTCGATTCGATTTTGATCTGCATTTTCGTCCAGGTAACAAGAACCTCAAAGCTGACGCCTTGTCCAGGTCCTCTCTTTCCGCAGATGTCGAAGAGGAACCCGCGCATATCTTGGATCCATCCCGGCTCATCACGGTGGCACCGCTTTCTCTTCTCTCACCCCCACCTGGCAAGACTTTTGTGCCGGAGAAGGACCGAAGACGAATCCTACACTGGGGACATGCTTCCAAGCTGGCTGGCCATCTCGGGCTTAAAAAGACACTTCTCCTGGTGTCCCGCTACTACTGGTGGCCGACTCTTCCCCAGGATGTCCGGGATTTCGTCGCCTCCTGTCTCTCCTGTGCCAAGATCAAGGTGCCTAGGCAGCTGCCTTCTGGTCTTCTACACCCGCTTCCAGTACCCTCGTCTCCTTGGCAACACATTGCCATGGACTTTATTACGGATCTGCCCCAGTCTGCCAACTGTACTGTCGTCCTAGTGGTGGTAGATAGGTTTTCTAAGATGGCACACTTCATCCCTCTTTCCGGCTTGCCATCGGCCCCAGCCTTGGCGAAGATTTTCGTTCAGCACATCTTCCGTCTTCATGGACTGCCCCAACATATTGTTTCAGACAGAGGAGTCCAATTCACCTCTCGCTTCTGGAGAGCCCTATGCAGATCTATGGATGTCACTCTCGACTTCTCCTCATCTTACCACCCACAGTACAACGGTCAGGCAGAACGGACGAATCAGAGTTTGGTGAACTACCTCCGGCATTTTTCTAATGTCCACCAGAACGACTGGGCTGAACTACTCCCGTGGGCTGAGTTCGCCTATAATAACCACGTCAGTGAGTCTTCTGGCAAGTCCCCTTTCTTTGTCGTCTACGGGCAACATCCTGGTGTACCTCTACCGGTTCCTCCTACCTCGGGTGTACCGGCAGCTGATCTTCTGACCGGTGAATTCTCCAGGATCTGGCAGGAGACCAAGGCCGCTCTCGAGTTGGTACGTAACAGGGTTAAGAAACACACAGACAAAAGGCGCCTGAATGCCCCGCCATAACACCCAGGTGATAAAGTTTGGCTAGCCTCCAAGTTTATTCGCCTCAAAATCCCTTCCCATAAACTGGGTCCCCGCTATATTGGACCTTTTGAGGTCTTGTCCCGTATTAATGATGTCTCCTACAAACTACGGCTTCCCGCCTCTCTCCGCATCCCTAATGCTTTTCATGTGTCTTTGCTAAAACCAGTCATCTTCAATCGTTTCCTTTCTAAGGCCCCTCACTCGCCTCCGCCTGTCTCCGCAGACGATGTATTTGAGGTTAAAGATATTTTGGCCATGAGGAGGCAAAAGGGGAGAACTATTTTTTTGGTTGATTGGAAGGGCTTTGGCCCCGAGGAGAGGTCCTGGGAGCCCCAGGAGAACATCCAGGCTCCTCGAATCTTGGCTAAATTTTTGTCCGGACTGCGGAGGGGGGCGCGTAAGGAGGGGGGTACTGTCACACGGCGGCTGCCGCGCACTCCTCCCTTTGCCTCCCCCCGGCCGCAGCTTACCCGCTCGCCGGTGGCCTCCTTGCCTCGGCGCCGGCTGCCGCGGGCTTCTCCGCGGTCTCTCCCGGCTCCTCTCCTCCGTCCGGCGATCGCCTCCGTCCGGTCTTCTGGACCGCGCCGGGTGCGCGCTCCCGCCCCTCCTCCTCGGCGGGCACGCGCACACACTATGCCCGTGTACTCGCGCGCCTCCTCCTCCTCCTGAGGACGCGCGCCTCCCTCTCCTCCACTAGGAGGTCACGACCCGGAAGTCCTCCTACTTCCCCTATATCAGGCCGCCTCTTCCTGCTGGCGGTGCCTGATTATCACTGCGCTTCCTTAGTGAATCTGGTCGCTCTCTATGTACGCCCCTGCGTCCTGTCCGTCCGTTGCTCATTCGCCTCTTCCATTATCCTCTCTCCTAGGCTCGGGAGGTTCGTGGTCGTGTCCCGTCCAGCCCTGTTCCCGCCTGTCCGGTGTCTCCAAGCCGTGCCCGTCTGTCCTGTGTCTCCAAGCCATGCCCGTCTGTCCTGTGTCTCCAAGCCGTGCCCGTCTGTCCTGTGTCTCCAAGCCGTGCCCATCTGTCCTGTGTCTCCAAGCCGTGCCCACCTGTCCTGTGTCTCCAAGCCGGACCCGTCAGTCCTGTGTCCCCAACTCGGATCTACCTGTCTGTCTGTCGATACATCCCCTGGGTACCAGCTGCCATGGTAATAGTTACCCGCGGGCTTGCCCCAAACACTCCCTGTATAGGGGGTGGTCCACCTGATCAGCTCGCCCCCGGGAGGTTCGTTGCCACGGTCTAGCGGGTCCACCCCAGGAGTACCTCACAGGAACACTCAACTGTTCTTCGGGTCCTTGTCAGTCTGTAGTTAAAAATCCTTTTAGTGTGGTTCAAGTCCCGACTGGAATATGGCTTCAGTAGGTTTTCACACATCTGACAGGCCTCATCCCCAACCATAACAAATGGCATCGGTGGGCCTTGAGTGCAGGGGAGAGGTCGTGGTAGGGGTACATTAAAATTTTTTCCATACAAGCATCTGCCCATATCAGAGTTTTTAAAAGTCTGGGTGTCATTGCCACGGCCAAAAGCTCCAATGTTTAAGGCGATAAAGCGACAGTCCGCATCTGCTATGACCATGAGCACTATAGAAAAATATTTTTGTACTCTGATCCGGTACTGGCAGGTTTGGTAATCCGTATGTGCTTTCCATCCACTGCTCCCAAACGGCTGGGAAAATTACACATTGTCGGAAATTTCCATCCACATTTCCGCGGTGGGTAGGGGGATAAATTTATCCCGGAGAACGTTCCACAAAGCCCGTCAGGTGTCCGCAACAATTCCAGAGAGGGTGGAATTTCCTAGCCGGTACTGAAAATCGAGCGATGAAAGTGAGTGTCTCTCCGGTAGCCAGGAATCTGCCAAACAGAGAAAGAAAAAAATTAACAAGCTAAACAGATAAAGTTAATTTATACAAGGCAGAACAATAATAATTATGACAGGCGTTTGTTTAGAATTATTACGTACCTTAATGTGACCAGGAGACGTTCCTCTGCAGGAATCGCTCTATGGAACTGGGTGTCCTGTCTCCGGATGGCTCCTTGGACATGACCAAGCAAATCCCGGAAGGTCTCGAGACATCCTGGTATATTCCGGAAATTTCTCTGGGTTGGCATTGAGCTCGCTATATAGGGTGTGGTAGGCTCCACGGCTTTCCCGGACTTCAATGATGGGGCGTCTCCAATAACGCCGACGCCGTCTTCTCCGTCTTTCTCTATTCCTTTGTTGCTCACAAGCAAACACATAGGCAACAAACAGCTTGATGCTTAAATCCAGGTTGAAATAAAATCTCTCCATGCCAGATCCATCGTGATACAGGATACAGGAGCAAAATCTGAAGATTTCAGCTGTCCAAGGGTCTTTATAAACATATCACATAAGACATGTCCACTGTTGTCCCATTGGTGGTGTATGTTTATCTAGATTTTTCTCATGTTAAGTTTTCCACCATGCGCAAATGTGGCACCCCTGAGGGTCCAGTCTCCACAGAGGTACTGCACCTCACCCAGAGGTGTGGTTTCCCACAACCAGGTAAGGTGAGTGCACCCGACCAGATTCCAACACCCACACCCCACACACACCAGTAGTGTAGCAGAGCACCCTTTATGGCTCCCTGCTTGGAACATGATAAGTGCTGGGAGGTGGGCGGAGCGTAGTTTGGGAGGGAGAATCTAGGCTGAAGTTAGGTTGAGTCCCCTCAGAGGGAGGGAAAGTGAAGGACGTGGTCTGAGCAGCTCCTGACTTGAACGAGGAGTTGCCAGACGGATTGGACTAAAAACAGCAGATTCTTCATAGGAAACATTGGTTCTTCCAGAGACACGGTTGGAAAGTTATCCCGTGGGTCTCGTTCCATGCTGACCGCCGTCAGGTGGAGGAAGGAACCAGACTGGTTGCAAAGGGAACGGCCCCTAGCCCCATTCCTTTGGGTGCCACTAGCAAGCCAATAGCTTTGGTTACTTTATGGACCATCGCCCCTACCACAGTTAGTCCGACTGGAAAAGCGGCTATATAGAGTCACAGAAACGGTGAGGCGTTGTCTGAACAGGATTTGCAACTGCTGGCCCAGAACGATAACTGTGAAGTGCTGGAGTGGAAGTAAGGCTGGAAGAGCAGCATATTGTTGGAGACAGCCAGGAAAGGCACACACTGACTGGGAAATCTGGAAAGGTGCATTTCATCTTATCTGGAAGTTGGCTGGACCCCTCACCTGGAGGACGCAGCACTGAAGCGGGCATCTGTATTGCGAGCAGAACTGTAAGTAAAGCCCATTGAACTATATGCCATTGTGTCCTCCGAATTCTTTCTGCGCCACTCGTCCGGCACTGCTACATCTTCCTCTCTACACCACCTCATCATCTACCAACTCATCTCTACTGCCCTGGGACTACAGCTCTACCTGTGGAGGGCTTCAACAACATCTGTCCCAGAGAAAAAACACTGCAGCGCTGGTCAATCTGACCAGAAACCACAGGTGGCATCACGAATCATTACATAAACTTTATTCCCCAATCAATCCTATACCTTTTACATGACCGCCTGAGGCCACGGACCGGGTCACTGCCACTGTGACATTCCCCATTGAAGTTAACGGGCCCGGCGCCGAGTATCCCACGGCCTCTGGGGTGCGTCATTTTTGGTGTCACGAACAGGATGACGAAGCCCGGAGTCACCGGGTCCTGTGTGCTGAAGATTTATTACATTTAAAATTGCTGAAAATGTGCAAAAGAACCAAAATGATACACTGTAAAATGGACTCTCAAAATGGCTGCAAGAGCAATGCTGAGGGACGTGCCATCGTGGTTGGCACCCCAAAAAGAGCACGAACTGTCCTGGGCCTCCTCTGCTTTAATTTCTATGCAACTGCAACATGGCCAACCCCCAGGGTGGTTCGGATATTGGCCTGGTATGGTGGAAAAGGCAGAAGGCACCGCCCCAAAAAGGAGGATCAAAGCCCAGCGGCAGGAAGAAGGGCCAAGAAGAAACCAGAACGCCAAACCGCCATGAAGGAAGGAGGACGGAGACCAGGAGAGTGTGGAGGAGAGGAGCCTCTCTTCCCTGACGCCTTCGTTGCAGGCTCCGGCCCGATCAAATTCGTGGACCAGAGGCAGCTGGAGGAGGAGATAGCCCTGCTGAACCGCAGCTTCTGGCTGAGGCAGGCTCTGCTAGAGTTCAGACGGCAGGGCACTCAGGAGGGGTCTGCACCTGAAGCACCCATGCCATCGGTACCTGCTGACCCTGAACTGGAACCCTCGTCACCGGGATCCACGGCCACTCCTCCGGTGTCCCCACCGCTGCTATCAGATGCTGACTCCCAGGCCTCGCTGCTGGAGGCTGCCACCGTCTACCAGGAGGCATCATCACCAGATCCAGAAACCGACATCTCTGCAGAGGCTGTATCTCTGCCCGGACCTGATGCAGCTGCGCAGGTCCTGAGGCTGGCCCCGTCCGATGCTGTTCCTGCACCGGCTTCATCACCGCCGTCGCCTGCTGCGGTTGCTGACCTGGCAGCCCTGATGACCGCTGCCGACGCCAATCTCTACCGCTCACCTGCGGAGGACCCTAACAACAAGGAGGGATCAGGTATGGCGACCTCCCCTGCGTCTTGGGAGGCCCTGATAGGCCCCGGTGATTCCCCGCCTGCTCCAAAACCCGGGCACATTGTAATAGATCTGGCCTGGGACCGGGACACCATCCCCAGGGGGAGAAGCTCGAACCGTTAGCGGTGTTGCCACCATCCTCCATAGGCAGAGGCCACCCGGAAGACCTAGCCAGGGAGTTCTGCCAGCGGCAAATTGAGAAGCTCGCAGCGGAGCAGAGGGAGCGGCAGCGTCACAGGTCAGCTGTGCTGGAGCGGGACTTACAAGAAAAACGCCAGGCCCACACGGACTGGCCGGCTAAACAGGCCTCCGCAGGGTGGGGCAGGGTCCTCAATTTCAATCTGGACAATGGGTTCGGGTTTGTCTAGGACCACCAGGGCATCTCGGACCTCTTCGTGAGCCGCCGGGATGTAGAGGCGCATCTCGCCAAGGGACACCCGGACCGCGACCTGTACTGTGGGGAGTACGTGACCTTTACCCGTCACAAGGGGGCGCCGGCTGGTACGCTTTCGACATACGCCGCATACCCGCCCCATTTGTAGAGGCCTACCAGCACCAGAGGGCGCCCACTACCCCGGCAGCTGTGGCTCCGATCACTGTCTATACCCCTGTTAAAGCCCAGGGAGCGACGGCAACAGCAGTATGTGTGGTATCCCACAACCAGGTAAGGTAAGTGCACCCGACCAGATTCCAACACCCACACCCCACACACACCAGTAGTGTATCAGAGCACCCTTTATGGCTCCCTGCTTGGAACACGAAGAGTGCTGGGAGGTGGGCGGAGCGTAGTTTGGGAAGGAGAATCTAGGCTGAAGTTAGGTTGAGTCCCCTCAGAGGAAGGGAAGGTGGAGGACGTGGTCTGAGCAGCTCTTGACTTGAACGAGGAGTTGCCGGGTGGACTGGACTAAAAACAGCAGATTCTTCATAGGAAAGATTGGTTCTTCCAGAGACACGGTTGGAAAGTTATCCCATGGGTCTCGTTCCACGCTGACTGCTGTCAGGTGGAGGAAGGAACCAGACTGGTTGCAAAGGGAGCGGCCCCTAGCCTAGATTGCATTCCTTTGGGTGCCACTAGCAAGCCGATAGTTTACCACAGTTTACCGCCCCTACCACAGTTAGTCCGACTGAAAAGGCGGCTATATAGAGTCACAGAAACGGTGAGGCGTTGTCTGAACAGGATTCACAACTGCTGGCCCAGAACGATAACTGTGAAGTGCTGTAGTGGAAGTAATGAGGGAAGAGCAGCATATTGTTGGAGACGGCCAGGAAAGGCACACACTGACTGGGAAATCAGGAAAGGTGCATTTCATCTTATCTGGAAGTTGGCTGGACCCCTCACCTGGAGGACACAGCACTGAAGCGGGCATCAGTATCGCAAGCAGAACTGTGAGTAAAGCCCATTGAACTACATGCCAATGTGTCCTCCGAATTCTTTCTGCGCCACTCGTCTGGCACTGCTACATCTTCCTCTCTACACCACCTCACCATCTACCAACTCATCTCTACTGCCCTGGGACTACAGCCCTACCTGTGGAGGGTTTCAACATCTCAGCTGCACCCAACATCTGTCCCAGAGAAGCAACACTGCAGCGCTGTTCAATATGATCAGAAACCACAGGTGGCATCACGAATCATTACATAAACTTTGTTCCTCAATCAATCCTACGACTTTTACATGACCGCCTGAGGCCACGGACCGGGTCACTGCCACAGTTACATTCCCCATTGAAGTTAACAGGCCCGGTGCCGAGTATCCCACGGCCTCTGGGGTGCGTCACATAAAAAACGCAAACGCATGCAAAACGCATAAAAAAGCATGCAACCGCTGCGTTTTTTTGACCGCATGCGTACGCTAATGCATCAACAATCCGCTGCATTTGCACGCGTTTACATGCAATTTTAAGTGCGTTTTAGCTTGCGTAAGATACACTGCGGATTCAACCTCTAATTAGGGATGAGCGAGCATAATCGTGGGTATTCGGTACTTGGCGAGTAGTGAAGTGCTCGCGGTACTCGGAACATAGCGAGTATTTCACTACTCGATTCGCACTACTCGGATCTCCCGTCCAGCATTTGCCAATCACAGTATTGCCGCAGCCTTCATATCCTGGCTCTATCTAATCCCTGCCGCCACCATTTCCTGCACATTGCATGCAGAACACAGCTAGTGTAGGGAGAGTGTGAGCAGCTGCTAGGGAGAGTTGTGTTTTTTGGTTCAAATCATCCAGAAATCCTCTGTAAAACCCAAAAGCTCTTTTCAGAGCTGAAAGTATAAGGTCAGGGACAGAGTTGTGACAGTTTTCCCAGCTATTTTTGGGGTCTCATTTACCCCTGCAGGGCAGTTTTTTTGTTGCAGTGCTGTGTTCACAGCGTATAGGACGTACGCACGGTACTGCACAACTGACACGCAGCCAGTACCGCTGTCTTGTGTGGTGACTGGGGTGCGTAATCTCGCCTTACACCTCAGGGCAATTTTTTTGTGCTGTTGCGGTGCTGTGTTCACAGCGAATAGGACGCATGAACGGTACTGCACAACGGACACGCAGCCGGCACTGCTGTCTTGTGTGGTGACTTCGGTGCGTAATCTTGCCATAAACCTCAGGGCAATTTTTTGTGCTGTTGCGGTGCTGTGTTCACAGCGAATAGGACGCACGCACGTACTGCACAACTGACACGCAGCCAACACCACAGTCTTGTGTGGTGACAGGGGTGCGTAATCTCGCCTTAAACCTCAGGGCAATTTTTTATTGGCAGTACCGCTGTCTTGTGTGGTGACTGACTGGGGTGCGTAATCTCGCCTTAAACCTCAGGGCAATTTTTTAGTGGCAGCACCGCTGTCTTGTGTGGTGTCTGGGGTGCGTAATCTCGCCTTAAACCTCAGGGCGATTTTTTTGTGGCAGCACTGCTGTCTTGTGTGGTGTCTGGGGTGCGTAATCTCGCCTTAAACCTCAGGGCAATTTTTTAGTGGCAGCACCGCTGTCTTGTGTGGTGTCTGGGGTGCGTAATCTCGCCTTAAACCTCAGGGCAATTTTTTTGTGGCAGCACCGCTGTCTTGTGTGGTGACTGGGGTGCGTAATCTCGCCTTAAACCTCAGGGCAATTTTTTTGTGCTGTTGCGGTGCTGTGTTCACAGTGAATAGGACGCACGCACGGTACTGCACAACTGACACTTAGCCAGCACCGCTGTCTTGTGTGGTAACTGGGGTGCATAATCTCGCCTTAAACCTCAAGGCAATTTTTTTGTGCTGTTGCGGTGCTGTGTTCACAGTGAATAGGACGCACGCACGGTACTGCACAACTGACACTTAGCCAGCACCGCTGTCTTGTGTGGTAACTGGGGTGCGTAATCTCGCCTTAATCCTCAGGGCAATTTTTTAGTGGCAGCACCGCTGTCTTGTGTGGTGACTGGGGTGCGTAATCTCGCCTTAAACCTCAGGGCAATTTTTTTGTGGCAGCACCGCTGTCTTGTGTGGTGACTGGGGTGCATAATCTCGCCTTAAACCTCAAGGCAATTTTTTTGTGCTGTTGCGGTGCTGTGTTCACAGTGAATAGGACGCACGCACGGTACTGCACAACTGACACGTAGCCAGCACCGCTGTCTTGTGTGGTAACTGGGGTGCGTAATCTCGCCTTAATCCTCAGGGCAATTTTTTAGTGGCAGCACCGCTGTCTTGTGTGGTGACTGGGGTGCGTAATCTCGCCTTAAACCTCAGGGCAATTTTTTTGTGGCAGCACCGCTGTCTTGTGTGGTGACTGGGGTGCATAATCTCGCCTTAAACCTCAAGGCAATTTTTTTGTGCTGTTGCGGTGCTGTGTTCACAGTGAATAGGACGCACGCACGGTACTGCACAACTGACACGTAGCCAGCACCGTTGTCTTGTGTGGTAACTGGGGTGCGTAATCTCGCCTTAATCCTCAGGGCAATTTTTCAGTGGCAGCACCGCTGTCTTGTGTGGTGACTGGGGTGCATAATCTCGCCTTAAACCTCAGGGCAATTTTTTTGTGGCAGCACAGCTGTCTTGTGTGGTGACTGAGGTGCATAATCTCGCCTTAAACCTCAGGGCAATTTTTTTGTGCTATTGCGGTGCTGTGTTCACAGCGAATAGGACGCACGCACGGTACTGCACTACTGACATGCAGCCAGTACCGCTGTCTTGTGTGGTGACTGGGGTGCGTAATCTCGCCTTACACCTCAGGGCAATTTTTTTGTGCTGTTGCGGTGCTGTGTTCACAGCGAATAGGACGCACGCACGGTACTGCACAACTGACACGCAGCAAGCACCACTGTCTTGCGTGGTGACTGGGGTGCGTAATCTCGCCTTAATCCTCAGGGCAATTTTTTAGTGGCAGCACCGCTGTCTTGTGTGGTGACTGGGGTGCGTAATCTCGCCTTAAACCTCAGGGCAATTTTTTTGTGGCAGCACCGCTGTCTTGTGTGGTGACTGGGGTGCATAATCTCGCCTTAAACCTCAAGGCAATTTTTTTGTGCTGTTGCGGTGCTGTGTTCACAGTGAATAGGACGCACGCACGGTACTGCACAACTGACACGTAGCCAGCACCGTTGTCTTGTGTGGTAACTGGGGTGCGTAATCTCGCCTTAATCCTCAGGGCAATTTTTTAGTGGCAGCACCGCTGTCTTGTGTGGTGACTGGGGTGCATAATCTCGCCTTAAACCTCAGGGCAATTTTTTTGTGGCAGCACAGCTGTCTTGTGTGGTGACTGAGGTGCATAATCTCGCCTTAAACCTCAGGGCAATTTTTTTGTGCTATTGCGGTGCTGTGTTCACAGCGAATAGGACGCACGCACGGTACTGCACTACTGACATGCAGCCAGTACCGCTGTCTTGTGTGGTGACTGGGGTGCGTAATCTCGCCTTACACCTCAGGGCAATTTTTTTGTGCTGTTGCGGTGCTGTGTTCACAGCGAATAGGACGCACGCACGGTACTGCACAACTGACACGCAGCAAGCACCACTGTCTTGCGTGGTGACTGGGGTGCGTAATCTCGCCTTAATCCTCAGGGCAATTTTTTAGTGGCAGCACCGCTGTCTTGTGTGGTGACTGGGGTGCGTAATCTCGCCTTAAACCTCAGGGCAATTTTTTTGTGGCAGCACCGCTGTCTTGTGTGGTGACTGGGGTGCATAATCTCGCCTTAAACCTCAAGGCAATTTTTTTGTGCTGTTGCGGTGCTGTGTTCACAGTGAATAGGACGCACGCACGGTACTGCACAACTGACACGTAGCCAGCACCGTTGTCTTGTGTGGTAACTGGGGTGCGTAATCTCGCCTTAATCCTCAGGGCAATTTTTTAGTGGCAGCACCGCTGTCTTGTGTGGTGACTGGGGTGCATAATCTCGCCTTAAACCTCAGGGCAATTTTTTTGTGGCAGCACCGCTGTCTTGTGTGGTGACTGAGGTGCATAATCTCGCCTTAAACCTCAGGGCAATTTTTTTGTGCTGTTGCGGTGCTGTGTTCACAGCGAATAGGACGCACGCACGGTACTGCACAACTGACACGCAGCAAGCACCACTGTCTTGCGTGGTGACTGGGGTGCGTAATCTCGCCTTACACCTCAGGGCAATTTTTTTGTGCTGTTGCGGTGCTGTGTTCACAGCGAATAGGACGCATGCACGGTACTACACAACGGACACGCAGCCGGCATTGCTGTCTTGTGTGGTGACTGGGGTGCATAATCTTGCCATAAATCTCAGGGCAATTTTTTGTGCTGTTGCGGTGCTGTGTTCACAGCGAATAGGACGCACGCACGGTACTGCACAACTGACACGCAGCCAGTACCACTGTCTTGTGTAGTGACTGGGGCGCATAATCTCGCCTTAAACCTCTGGGCAATTTTTTTGTGCTGTTGCGGTGCTGTGTTCACAACGAATAGGACGCACGCACGGTACTGCACAACGGACACGCAGCCAGCACCGCTGTCTTGTGTGGTGACAGGGGTGCGTAATCTCGCCTTAAACCTCAGGGCAATTTTTGTGCTGTTGTGGTGCTGTGTTCACAGCGAATGGGACACACGCACAGTAATGCACAAGTGACACGCAGCCAGCACCGCTGTCTTGTGTGGTAACTGGGGTGCGTAATCTCGTCTTAAACCTCAGGGCAATTTTTTATTGGCAGCACCGCTGTCTTGTGTGGTGACTGACTGGGGTGCGTAATCTCGCCTTAAACCTCAGAGCAATTTTTTTGTGGTAGCACAGCTGTCTTGTGTGGTGACTGGGGTGCGTAATCTCGCCTTAAACCTCAGAGCAATTTTTTTGTGGTAGCACAGCTGTCTTGTGTGATGACTGGGGTGCGTAATCTCACCTTAAACCTCAGGGCAATTTTTTTGTGCTGTTGCGGTGCTGTTTGTAAAACACAAAGCTGTACTAGGCTGTAGTCCTACCTTCCACAAAGCACTAACTGCTCCTTGTTCCCCAATATCTGCATTTGAACATCTGCAACTATGGCAGAAATATCCAAAATTCCTAAAAAGGCTGTTGTGAATGGACAGGGATATGGGGTTGTTATTGGTGCCCAACAAGGCACAGAGTCTGGGAGACCGAAGAAGGTTGATGCATCAATTGTCCATACATCTATTGTTCCTCCTTCTGAGGTCACAGAAGATTTGCCTCTTTGCAGCTTGGCACACATGGCACACTTCATATCTGACTGTATGTGCCAAGACCCTCGTGTAATCCACATTTTCAATAGCAACCTATACTGGTTGGCCACCTTTCTAGACCGACGGTACAAGGACAAATTTCCTTTGCTACTGTTGCAGTCACCAAGGGGTTTCACAATGGAATCCTTCAAGAAGGCCGTTGTCGATCATTTGATGGCAACAGCACCATCAGACACTACTGCTAGCAGAGGTACCAGCTCTGTGCAACAGCATGCATTAATGGGGAGAGGTCCAAAAGAGGTGGTGGTAAAATGTCCACAAACTGGGCCATCTTCAATAAACCGGCTCATCACCAAGGACTAGCTGGAACAGTAGCAATGTCAAGGAGGGAGAAGTTGTACAAGATGGTTAACGACTATCTTAGTGACCATACCTGCGTCCTTCCTGACGCTTCTGTACCGTTTAATTACTGGGTATCCAAGCTGCATAGGCCAGACTTCTCCTTATATGCCTTAGAGGTGCTGGCCTGCCCTGCTGCTAATGTTATGTCAGAGCGTGTTTTCAGTGCTGCTGGGGCAATCATCACAGCACACGGTTGACTACAGAGCATGCAGACAGGCTGTCTCTGATAAAATTTAACAAGGACTGGATTCCTCAACAGTATTTATGCCCTCCAGAGAACAGTATCCCAACCTAAAGTCACCCAAAACTTTTTTTTTTTCAAATTAGTGATCACGTCCATCCCTTCCCATACAAGCCCCTTTTCTTCTTCTTACACATATTTTCAAATTCGGCTTCTACCTCATGGTCAATAACAATAAGCTAAAAACAATGTTACATTAATTAATATTTCCCATCGGAGGCACTTGTGATGAGAGTGAGACCCTTCTTCCTTCATCAACCAAGGTATCATCATGCCCCTTGGGCTAATTTTTGGAGACACTATAGCTATGTCTGGACACTGGGCACTGCAACCTCTATACTAGTAGTCCTAGCTTTGTCATAATTGTTTGGCCCTTTAGACCTGCCTTGCTTCCTTCATGAACTATGATACAGCCCCTTGGGCTAATTTTTGGAGACACTATGACTATGCCTGGACACTGCAACTACTATACTAGTAGTTCTAGCTGCTTCATCATAACTGTTTGGCCCTTCAGACCTGTCTTGCTTCCTTCATCAACTATGATACAGCCCCTTTGGCTAATTTTTGGAGACACTATGGCTATGCCTGGACACTGGGCTCTGGAACTACCGTGCTAGTAGTCTACTTTCATAATTGTCTGGCTCTTGAGGCCTCCTTCCTGCGTCATCCATGATACAGCCCCTAGGGCTAATGTTTTGAAGACACTATGTCTATGCCTACACATTGCGCAGTGGCAGTGGAACAACAAGGACAGTAGTAGTCCAAGCTTTATTATTGTGAATCCCTTGTGATGATGATGATGATGGGTGGCTTCTTCCTGCGTTAACCATCACACAGCCCCTAGGGCAGATTGCTCTCCTTACACCACTTACACACTTAGCTGTCAGTAGATTGCCTCCAGCATCACTCGCTCTTACGGCACTTCTGATATATCATTCACTGGCACTGCGTAAGTGGCGTACGAGTCCCACTCTGCTGGCAAAAAAACACAGGATTTCAAATAGTGTTTGTATATTCTAGTGAAGCAGTGGTGTAAAACCACTCGTGCAGCCCCTGACCAGGTGCCCCCATGTTATATACATTTGTTTACAGCATACATTTTTTTAACATTTACACATTTTTTAGCCTTTTCCTCAGCCCCCAGACCGCTTTGTAGGGTCCAGCAGACAATTACTCGCATTTTCCTTTGACTATCATTGGACTCGCTAATCGTACCGAATACCCGAGTATTACGGTATACCCGGTGGAGTATAGCGAGTCCGAATATTTCAGTACTCGCTCATCCCTACCGCTAATGTGAAAGTAGCCTTACTTGTTCAAATCTGTGAAAATTGATTGTTTTCTCACTTTGATGCCCAGAACCCATTTAGTCCAGGCTGGAGGGACCTGGGTTTGATGCGGAGCATCACTATCTGTGTATTCATAGTGTGACATCAGTGGCCCAAAGTCATTTAACCCCTTAAAAACATCAGTTACTTATTCAAATCTGTGAAAATTGGCTGTTTGCCCACTTTGATGCCAATTCTGATGCCCAGAACCCATTTGGGCCAGGCTGGAGGGAACTGAGTTTGATGCAGGGCATCACTATCTGTGTGTTCTTAGTGTGACATCAGTGGCCCAAAGTCATTTAACCCCTTAAAAAACATCAGTTACTTATTCAAATCAGTGAAAATTGGCTGTTTGCCCACTTTGATGCCAATTCTGAGGCCCAGAACCCATTTGGGCCAGGCTGGAGGGACCTGAGTTTGATGCAGGGCATCACTATCTGTGTGTTCTTAGTGTGACATCAGTGGCCCAAAGTCATTTAACCCCTTAAAAAACATCAGTTACTTATTCAAATCTGTGAAAATTGGCTGTTTGCCCACTTTGATGCCAATTCTGAGGCCCAGAACCCATTTGGGCCAGGCTGGAGGGACCTGAGTTTGATGCAGAACATCACTATCTGTGTACTCATAGTGTGACATCAATAGCCCAAAGTCATTTAACCCCTTAAAAACATCATTTACTTATTCAAATCTGTGAAAATTGGCTGTTTGTCCACTTTGATGCCAATTCTGATGCCCAAGAACCCATTTGGGCCAGGCTGGAGGGACCTGAGTTTGATGCAGGGCATCACTATCTGCTCGTCAACAATTATGCCCCGTCAAAGTTCTATTGTTTAGGAGCTAAGAGTGTTCCGAATTGGAGATCGAATCAGAGGGAGGCGTATGTAATAGTACCTGTGAAAAATTGGTTGTTGGCATGAACATTTCCCATAGGTTCCTGTCTTATACCATGTAGATCAGTGTTTGCCAAACTCCAGTCCTCATGGTCCTCATCAAGATTTCAGACATCAATACATCAGAAACTGTGCAATACTAAAGGTACTGTCACACTTAGCGATGTACCAGCGATCCCGACCAGCGATATGACGCGGTCAGGATCGCTGGTACATCGCTAAGTGGTCGCAAGTGAGCTGCCACACAGGCAGATCTCACCAGCGACATCGCTGGGGACGGGGGTCGCTACTTACCTGTCACACTAGGCGATCCTGACGTCCTCCCACCCGGCTCCACGCTCGTCGCTCGTCTCTCCACAGGAAGCCCAGCAGGAAGCAGACGACGAGAAACAGTACAGGACGTTCTCGCGCGATCAGCGATAACCAGCAGGGGAGCCGGTCGTTGGTAAGTATCAGACACAGCGATATCGCTAGCAATATCGCTATAACGTCACAAGTTATAGCGATATTGCTAGCGATATCGCTTAGTGTGACAGGCCCTTAAGGAAACATGATCTGTTGGGGGCTGTGAGGACTGGAGTTAGGGAAACATTGGTGTGTAAATAAACCAGCCAGGCGGTTTGGCAGCAGGGAACTGTTCATTTCCTTGCTCCATTAAGCCACCCCAGGTATTTGAGATGGGCCTGTTTAATGACCTGCAATGCTCATGTAAGGTATAAAAGTCCACAAGATGAGAGCGCTCTCATCTTCCAGGAAAATTGCTGTAATTTCCAGGTGTGAACAGGAATGCCTGTCTATAGCTCAGGAGACAGCAATAACGTGAACTACGATAATTCCCTAACCCTGTCACAAGACCTATTAAGTTTTGAAGTGACTTTAAAGGGAACCTGTCACCCCCCCCCTGGGCGTTTTTAACTAAAAGAGCCACCTTTAGCAGCACTAAGGGTCCCGTTTCACTTATCAACGCATCAGCGATCCCGACAACGATACGACCTGGTAAGGATCGCTGATGCGTCGCTACATGGTCGCTAGTAATCTGCCAAACAGGCAGATTTCTTCAGCGACGCAGCAACAATCCGGCGGTCGTTGGTACCTTGTCATACATGTGAGGAATGTGGAAAACCACAGAAAAAATGCGACTCTAGATCCGTAGTATAAGCATATTAAACATCTTTATTAGACAAGGACAAAAAGGACAACTGGAAGACATGTGCAAATGGCAACCAGAGTGCAAGTAGTGCAAAGTGCAAATCAAGCAATCCAGCCCTAGTCAGACCCAGTACCAGAATAAACCATTGTACATATCCATAAATAGCAAAAAATAAGGAGGTAAATATAGCACATAAAGTACTTAACAATGAGGGGTAAGTAAGGCTGTTTACATATATGAAAAACCAAAAGGGAAATTCCCAATCCACTCACATATAGACATGGCCAACCCTCAAGGGGTTAATCCTGCATCAAAAAATTACCTCGCTACTTCAGGATGACCGGGCGGACTGCTCGACTCCCCGACGCGCGTTTCGGAGCTCTAAAGCTCCTTCCTCAGGGGGCATAAGTGCAGAATGCACGGTGCACACATTTATATGTGCGCACCGGAAGTGCCGCGGACGCGCCGCCCGCAGCTCCGCTGCAGAAGCGCCTCCCACCAATGACGCGGCCGGAAACACGCGGGCCCACGTGATCCGAGGCCCGACAATGGCTGGGCACGTCATACAGAAGGAGCCGCGTGCGCGCATGCGCGGCACTTTCAACCTCGGCGGACATCTTACAAAGGGGCAAAAAGCCCCATTATGCATCTACCAACAAACATCACAGTAAATAAAAATGAAAGAAAAAAGGAAGGGTAGAGGGGAAAAGAAAAAAGGGAAGAAGAGAAAGAAAAAAGGGAAAAGAAAGGAAAAAACCAACTTATACCCCATAAATAACACAGTATAATATAATATAATATCTGATCACAGTAACGATATTCAAGCATATATATATATTTTTTATCATTTGGAGGATATCAACCACTTGCAATATACAATTATAATCACATTGGATATACATGTAGCCCCCATAAATATATAACGGCCACAGTTTAAAGAACAATCAAACCCAATGGAATCTATATAGATATATATAACAAAAAATAGAAACACCCCAAAATACAATGTACTCCACACACATATGTATACATACACATATATACAATATATATACATACATATATATATACACCGAGGCAAACCAAAGAAAGGGGGGAAAAGGACAAAAGACACCAAAACCAAACTATACATAAGAAAGGCCATATCATCAGTAGTCCATGTGAAGTCTTCAGAAAAGAGACAGCCAATGAACACGTCATCCATCACACGAACGTCTACAACCCCCAATCCATATCCAGGATAATTGCAAGCAGGACTCTTCTCAAAATTCTTCATAAGTGCCATAAGATGCCTTCTTGAAAATCTTGAACAATAGATTTATCACCCAAAACGACCCCGTACACCCGAACCTAATAAAAAACTTAAAAGAAAACACAATTAAAACCAATACATAAAAACTACCACATCATGGTATGTCAAAGCACAGTCTCAAAACGCAAGACTGAGATCATAAGAACGAAACATACGATAAACTTTCATTTAGTCCATTGGGGTATACCGTGTTTAACGTCCAGATCCAACGTGTTTCTTTTTGTGCTAGACGTTGGGAGATTTTACCACCCCGAATTCCCATATCTATCATGTCAATGCCCTTAAATTTAAGACCGCTGCTGTCACAATTATGGTGCAACTTGAAGTGTCTCGGTAAAGTCTTCAACAAGTGCACCTCCTCTTCATTGGCTGCAGCCTGTATGCCCAGCACATGCTCCCTAATCCTAACCTTCAATTGTCTGGTCGTAAGACCTACATAGATCAGGGAGCACGGGCATGTGGCATAATATACAACATTACGGGATAGGCAGTTAATATTTTTCTCAATCTTATATTCTTTCTGCCCAGTAGAATCTGTAAATTTATTATCACTGATCATATTTTCACACGCCACACAGTGGCCACAGGCCGCACTACCACCCTTCTTACTATGAACAAAATCATCCAAGAAAGTCTTAGGTGGATCTCCAACGTAGTGGCTTCGTACAAGATGGTCTCGTAGATTTCTCGCTCTCCTAAAAGTAATTTGTGGTTTATCAGGGATAACCCTTGCTAAAATGGGGTCCGTCTGCAGTATATTCCAGGATTTCTTCAAAATCTCACGTACCTGGGCAGACTGGGCATTAAAAGTTGTAATAAATCTCACTATCTCTGATTTCCCGGCCTCATCATCGATTTTATACAAGAGAGTATCTCTGTTGCTATGTTTAGCCCGCAGATAGGCCCTCTTAATTGACCTATTACTGTACCCCCTTTCCGCAAAGCGACCCCTCAGATCCTTTGCTTGAACCTCAAACTCCTCTTCTGTTGAGCATAGGCGTCTAAGGCGTAGAAATTGACCTATCGGTACAGAACGTACCATATGGGTGGGGTGTGAGGAGGATGCATGTAGGACCATGTTTGTAGCAGTAGGTTTTCTGTAAATCGTGGTCTGTATCCTTCCTTCCGGACCCCTCCTCAACAAAACATCCAAAAATTCTGCCCTACCTAGATCATACGAAGCCGTAAGGTGAATGTTAAGATCATTGCCATTTAATTCAAGAATGAACTGTTCCAGTGACCCCACATCCCCCTGCCAGAACAGCAGAATGTCATCTATGTAGCGCGTCCACAGAGGGACGCGCTCCATAGATGGCAAACGGTCTGACATCAGGAGGTCTCTCTCCCACAGCCCCAGGAACAAATTAGCGTACGAAGGCGCAAAAGCCGCCCCCATCGCAGTTCCTTGGAGCTGCAGGAAGAAAGACCCCCTGAACGTGAAAAAATTATGCGTGAGGGCAAATTCTAGAATTTCCAAGACAAAAGTCCTGAAACATGGCGAAAAATTGGATGTGGAGAGAAAGAAATCAACTGCACGTAAACCGTCACTATGGCGGATATTCGTGTATAACGACTCAACGTCCATAGTGACCAAAAATGTATCATCCTCCAAAGTAAGACCATCCATTTTCCGTAGTAGTTGATTTGTATCTCTGAGGTGGGATGGCAGATCTTCCACAAGCGGCTGGAAAAGAAAGTCCAGCCACTGATTGATACACTCCAAGTAGCCCCCCCGCCCAGAGACTATGGGTCTACCTGGAGGACACTGTATGTTTTTGTGAATCTTGGGGAGGAGATAAAAGGTTGGTATCATAGGTTCAGCAACAATTTGAGACCCATAGTCTCTGGGCGGGGGGGCTACTTGGAGTGTATCAATCAGTGGCTGGACTTTCTTTTCCAGCCACTTGTGGAAGATCTGCCATCCCACCTCAGAGATACAAATCAACTACTACGGAAAATGGATGGTCTTACTTTGGAGGATGATACATTTTTGGTCACTATGGACGTTGAGTCGTTATACACGAATATCCGCCATAGTGACGGTTTACGTGCAGTTGATTTCTTTCTCTCCACATCCAATTTTTCGCCATGTTTCAGGACTTTTGTCTTGGAAATTCTAGAATTTGCCCTCACGCATAATTTTTTCACGTTCAGGGGGTCTTTCTTCCTGCAGCTCCAAGGGACTGCGATGGGGGCGGCTTTTGCGCCTTCGTACGCTAATTTGTTCCTGGGGCTGTGGGAGAGAGACCTCCTGATGTCAGACCGTTTGCCATCTATGGAGCGCGTCCCTCTGTGGACGCGCTACATAGATGACATTCTGCTGTTCTGGCAGGGGGATGTGGGGTCACTGGAACAGTTCATTCTTGAATTAAATGGCAATGATCTTAACATTCACCTTACGGCTTCGTATGATCTAGGTAGGGCAGAATTTTTGGATGTTTTGTTGAGGAGGGGTCCGGAAGGAAGGATACAGACCACGATTTACAGAAAACCTACTGCTACAAACATGGTCCTACATGCATCCTCCTCACACCCCACCCATATGGTACGTTCTGTACCGATAGGTCAATTTCTACGCCTTAGACGCCTATGCTCAACAGAAGAGGAGTTTGAGGTTCAAGCAAAGGATCTGAGGGGTCGCTTTGCGGAAAGGGGGTACAGTAATAGGTCAATTAAGAGGGCCTATCTGCGGGCTAAACATAGCAACAGAGATACTCTCTTGTATAAAATCGATGATGAGGCCGGGAAATCAGAGATAGTGAGATTTATTACAACTTTTAATGCCCAGTCTGCCCAGGTACGTGAGATTTTGAAGAAATCCTGGAATATACTGCAGACGGACCCCATTTTAGCAAGGGTTATCCCTGATAAACCACAAATTACTTTTAGGAGAGCGAGAAATCTACGAGACCATCTTGTATGAAGCCACTACGTTGGAGATCCACCTAAGACTTTCTTGGATGATTTTGTTCGTAGTAAGAAGGGTGGTAGTGCGGCCTGTGGCCACTGTGTGGCGTGTGAAAATATGATCAGTGATAATAAATTTACAGATTCTACTGGGCAGAAAGAATATAAGATTGAGAAAAATATTAACTGCCTATCCCGTAATGTTGTATATTATGCCACATGCCCGTGCTCCCTGATCTATGTAGGTCTTACGACCAGACAATTGAAGGTTAGGATTAGGGAGCATGTGCTGGGCATACAGGCTGCAGCCAATGAAGAGGAGGTGCACTTGTTGAAGACTTTACCGAGACACTTCAAGTTGCACCATAATTGTGACAGCAGCGGTCTTAAATTTAAGGGCATTGACATGATAGATATGGGAATTCGGGGTGGTAAAATCTCCCAACGTCTAGCACAAAAAGAAACACGTTGGATCTGGACGTTAAACACGGTATACCCCAATGGACTAAATGAAAGTTTATCGTATGTTTCGTTCTTATGATCTCAGTCTTGCGTTTTGAGACTGTGCTTTGACATACCATGATGTGGTAGTTTTTATGTATTGGTTTTAATTGTGTTTTCTTTTAAGTTTTTTATTAGGTTCGGGTGTACGGGGTCGTTTTGGGTGATAAATCTATTGTTCAAGATTTTCAAGAAGGCATCTTATGGCACTTATGAAGAATTTTGAGAAGAGTCCTGCTTGCAATTATCCTGGATATGGATTGGGGGTTGTAGACGTTCGTGTGATGGATGACGTGTTCATTGGCTGTCTCTTTTCTGAAGACTTCACATGGACTACTGATGATATGGCCTTTCTTATGTATAGTTTGGTTTTGGTGTCTTTTGTCCTTTTCCCCCCTTTCTTTTGGTTTGCCTCGGTGTATATATATATGTATGTATATATATTGTATATATGTGTATGTATACATATGTGTGTGGAGTACATTGTATTTTGGGGTGTTTCTATTTTTTGTTATATATATCTATATAGATTCCATTGGGTTTGATTGTTCTTTAAACTGTGGCCGTTATATATTTATGGGGGCTACATGTATATCCAATGTGATTATAATTGTATATTGCAAGTGGTTGATATCCTCCAAATGATAAAAAATATATATATATGCTTGAATATCGTTACTGTGATCAGATATTATATTATATTATACTGTGTTATTTATGGGGTATAAGTTGGTTTTTTCCTTTCTTTTCCCTTTTTTCTTTCTCTTCTTCCCTTTTTTCTTTTCCCCTCTACCCTTCCTTTTTTCTTTCATTTTTATTTACTTTGATGTTTGTTGGTAGATGCATAATGGGGCTTTTTGCCCCTTTGTAAGATGTCCGCCGAGGTTGAAAGTGCCGCGCATGCGCGCACGCGGCTCCTTCTGTATGACGTGCCCAGCCATTGTCGGGCCTCGGATCACGTGGGCCCGCGTGTTTCCGGCCGCGTCATTGGTGGGAGGCGCTTCTGCAGCGGAGCTGCGGGCGGCGCGTCCGCGGCACTTCCGGTGCGCACATATAAATGTGTGCACCGTGCATTCTGCACTTATGCCCCCTGAGGAAGGAGCTTTAGAGCTCCGAAACGCGTGTCGGGGAGTCGAGCAGTCCGCCCGGTCATCCTGAAGTAGCGAGGTAATTTTTTGATGCAGGATTAACCCCTTGAGGGTTGGCCATGTCTATATGTGAGTGGATTGGGAATTTCCCTTTTGGTTTTTCATATATGTAAACAGCCTTACTTACCCCTCATTGTTAAGTACTTTATGTGCTATATTTACCTCCTTATTTTTTGCTATTTATGGATATGTACAATGGTTTATTCTGGTACTGGGTCTGACTAGGGCTGGATTGCTTGATTTGCACTTTGCACTACTTGCACTCTGGTTGCCATTTGCACATGTCTTCCAGTTGTCCTTTTTGTCCTTGTCTAATAAAGATGTTTAATATGCTTATACTACGGATCTAGAGTCGCATTTTTTCTGTGGTTTTCCACATTCCTCACATTTAAGTTTTGAGCGACTGATCCTTGATGGTCTGGTGTTTGCTGCACCTGTATGTCAATTCATGACATGCAGGATGCAACAATTCATCATTGCTGTTTTACCTTGTCATACAGCAGCTTTTCTGATGATTCCCGCCTGCGTCCCTGAGTTCTGCGTCGCCAACGAGGTCGCTCGTCGGGGTCAAACACCGATGCGTGTATGAGACTTTGGTAGTACTCCGAGAGTGGACCCGCTGAACCGTGGCAACGAACCTCCCATGGGCGAGCTGACCAGGTGGACCACCCCCTATACAGGGAGTGTTTGGGGCAGGCCCGTGGGTAACTATCACCACGGCAGCTGGTACCCAGGGAGAGGGCCGCGGGGACCCAACGGAACAAAAGAGGGGTTGGCAGGTAATCTGTGAGAGGAACTCAGCAGGGGGACAGATCTGGAACACGGGTGGGCCGGCAGGCAGAAGACACGGACTGGAGACAGCTGGAGGACCAGGACGGGGCGGAACAGGCTGGGAAATCCGGAACCTAAGACCGAGAATAGTGGAGAGGCACTATTAGCTGAGGACCGGTTGAGAGCAGAGGTGCGCACAGAGACAAGGGGGCCAGGATCACAAGCAAGGCTCAAGCGATCATCAGGCACCGTCAGGAGGGAGCGGCCTGATATAGGGCATCTGAACAGGGACTTCCGTGTCGTGACCCTCGCAGGTGCAGGCTGAGGAGGGCGCGTGCGCTCAGGGGGAATGAAGGGAGCACGCGCTGTGGAGTTCAGTGTGGAGCAGATACGGGCAGGAGCGGGTGCCGGGTAAGAGAAACGGGCGAGCCGCGGTGAGGGCCGGGGAAGGCGCGACCGCGGCGTGGAAGCCGCCAGGGAGCGGGATGGCAGCAGCAGGGGAGCCGGGAGCAGCGGGGACAGCGGCAGGACCTGCGGGCGCGGTGTGACAGTGTGCTGGCCAGCGGGACACCAATGATGAAAAAATGGCCCAGGACATTCGAGCACGATCCGCGATATATAGCAGGGGGGCCGGTCGCCGCTGCGTGTCACATGTAGCGAGATTGCTGGCGAGGTCGCTGTTGCGTCACAAAATCGGTGACGCTTCAGCGATCTCGCTATGTGAGACGGGGGCTTAAGGCTGCATTCTGTGAAGGTGGATCATCAGTTTCTGACCCCCAGTAACACCGAAATATTAACTTTTATAAATAGGTCCTCATACCTGTAATGCGCCCCATAGGTATGGTGTGTCCCCCTGTAGCAGCAGCCTCCCCGCTGTCAATCATGTCTCTATATCGTCTGGGCCCCGCCTCCCATCATGCCCCTGTGCTGCCGTCAGGGCCCCGCCTCCCATAGCCGTCCATCATGCCCCTGCTCTGCCGTCTGGGCCCCGCCTCCTTCTGTCTCCTATGCTGGCGCCTGTTCTGTGAAAACAGTTCTCGGGCATGCGCAGTGCGCGCTGCCCGTGAACTGACATCAGGCGATCACGCCTGCGTGTTGCGGAGGCCCCAGATCCTGCCCCGCAGTGTGTGTGTTATGATGTATTCACACTTCTTCATCAACACCCAGGATCCCTGTGCCCACTAGGACCTAAGGCTTACAGGATCCACCTCAGTTGGTGAGCCTGGCAGAATCCCAAGACCATGGATTCCAAAGATTCAATAGCCACAACACCGTTGCCATGCTATATTTTCTGTCAGCTTTTCCAGTAAGATCAAAGCTGAACTCACTGGTAGAGATTTGCCGTCTTCCTTTGATGACTTGATTTCTCTTGCCCCCAAGTGGACTTGTGTCTTAAAGAACAGTGTAAAGAAAAAGCGGTTGATTTCTGTGGCTCACATCCAGAAAATCTTTAAAATCTCCTCCCTGAATGGCTGAACTGGAACCCATGGAAATCAGTCGGAACAGATTATCTACAGTGGAAAGAACCTGATGCCTTACTGGTGGACTGTCAATGTATTATGGAGAAGGGGATCATTAGCGCACAAATTGCTCCAAACCAAAGAACACATATTTGGTATTGCCACGTCCGTAACGACCCGACCTAGAAAACTGTCCCACTAGTTAACCCCTTTAGTGAACACCATAAAAAAAGCAAAAAACAATGCGTTATCATACATCCGAACAAAAAGTGGAATAATACGTGATTAAATAACCATGGTACCGCTGAAAACATCATATTGTCCCACAAAAACAAGCCCCTATACAGCTCCATCACTGGAAAAATAAAAAAGTTATAGCTCTCAGAATAAAGCGATGCAAAAATAATTATTTTTTATAAAAAATAGTTTTATTGTATAAAAGCGCCAAAACATAAAAAATGGTATAAATGAGGTATCGCTGTGATCGTACTGACCTGAAAAATAAAACTGCTTTATCAATTTTACCACATGCGGAACAGTATAAACACCCCCTCCCAAAAGAAATTCATGAATTGCTGGTTTTTGCTCATTCTGTCTCCCAAAAATCGGAATAAAAAGCAATAAAAAAATGTCATGTGCCCGAAAATGGTACCAATAAAAACGACAACTCGTTCCGCAAGAAACAAGACCTCAGATGACTCTGTGGGCCAAAATATGGAAAAATTATAGCTTTCAAAATATGGTGATGCAAAAACTATTTTTTGCAATAAAAGGCGTTTTTTAGTGTGTGACAGCAGCCAAACATAAAAACCCACTATAAGGCCTCTTTCACACGTCCTGATATTTCCGGTACCGGAGATGTCAGTGTCCGTGTGTGTTATACTTGCGGCTTTAATCATTCTCCCCTGCTCTGCCGGCGATCGGCACAAGCAGGGGAGAATGATGAGAGCAGTGTTCAGCACCCAGTGTCAGGGAACGGCCCTTAGTGTAACGCTTCTTCCCCAGCGCCAATGCGTGTGACATGGATGGCATCCATGTGTGTTATGCATATGCACATGTGCTGGACGTTTTGTGGCTCGTGCTGACATTAAAAAATGGATACGCCAGCGTGTTTTGCCCATGAACCGAGGAAACACACTGACATGTGCACAGACCCATTCACTTGAATAGGCAAATAGCGTTCTGTTCCTCCCGAGTCTCTCCGCATGACTGCCCAATGGTATAAAATTCTGTGACACACCCATGGTGTCAATATGATCACTGCACCCCTAGATGAATTCATTGAGAGGTGTAGTTCATAAAATGGGGTCACTTATGAGGGGGGTTCTGCTGTTTTGGAACCTTATGGGCTCACTCAGTGGGTCAGGGCACCTGCAAACCATAACAGTAAAATCTGGCGCTCCTTCACTTCTGAGCTCTGCCATGTGCCCAAAACAGTGGTTTACACCCACATATGGAGTATCAGCATACTCAGACAAATTGCACAATAACTTTTGGGGTCCAATTTCTCCTGTTACCCTTGGGAAAATAAAAAATTTGGGGTGAAAAGATCATTTTTTGTGAAAAAAAAGGATTTTTTATTTTTACGGCTTTGCGTTAAAAACTTCTGTGAAGCACTTGGGGGTTCAAAGTGCTCACCATACATCTAGATAAGCTCCTTAGGGGGTCTTGTTTCCAAAATGGTGTCACTTGTGGTGAGTTTCCACTGTTTAGGCACATCGGGGCTCCCCAAACGCGACATGGTGTCCAATCTCAATTCCAGACAATTTTGCGTTGAAAAAGTAAAACGGCGTTCCTTCCCTTCCAAGCTCTGCCGTGCGTCCAAACAGTAGTTTACCTGCATATATGGGATATCAGCGTACTCAGGAGAAATTGCACAACAATTTCTCCTGTTACTCTTGGTAAAATAAAAAAAATGGATTTGAAGTAAATATTTTATGAAAAAAGTTACGGTAAATGTTCATTTTTTTAAATCATTCCAAAAATTCCTGTGAAGCACCTGAGGGGTTAATAAACTTCTTGAATGTGGTTTTGAGCATGGTGTCACTTTTGGGTATTTTCTATCATATAGACCCCTCAAAAGTGACTTCAAATGTGATGTGGTCCCTAAAAACAAAATGGTGTAAAAATGAGAAATCGCTGGTCAAATTTTAACCCTTATAACTTCCTAACAAAAAAAAAAAAATGGTTCCAAAACTGTGCTGATGTAAAGTAGACATGTGGGAAGTTATTTATTAAGTATTTTATGTGACATATCTCTGTGATTTAAGGGCATGAAAATTCAAAGTTGGAAAATTGCGAAATTTTCAAAATTTTCACCAAATTTCAGGTTTTTTTTCACAAATAAACACAAGTCATATCAAAGAAATGTTACCACTATCATGAAGTACAATATGTCACGAGAAAACAATGTCAGAATTACCAGAATCCAAGGAAGCGTTCCAGAATTATTACCTCAAAGGTACATTGGTCACGATTGTAAAAACTGGCCTGATCATTAACGCGCAAACCACCCTTGGGGGTAAATGGGTTAAGCGCACACACCAGGGCTCCCAAGGGAACAAGAGCCAATTGACTTTGGGGGTGCAATTTTGGCTAGAATTGCAGACGCCATGACGCATTTACAGAGCCTCAAAGTTGCTGAAACAGCAAAAAACATCACAATCGACCCTAGTTTGGAAACATACACCCCTCAAGGAATTAATCTAAGGCCGGGATCACACTACCGTGTATGATGCGAGAAACTCCCGTCACTACCGTCGGCACTCAAGACCGGAGCTGCGGCTGCATAGAAATACATGCAGCCTCAGCTCCAGTCCTGAGTGGCTGCGGCAGTGCCGGGTGTTGATGCGAGAGTAGTAGTGTGATCCCGGCCTAAAGGTGTAGTTACTGGCTCGCTCTTGTTATCTGCACCTCTAAAACATTTCTAGAATTCGACCTTTTCTTACTTTTGACTCCACAAAAACTCTTACTGTTTCTCTTATTCATTCTTGTCTGGACTATTGTAACTCTCTACTAATCATACTTCCTCTTACCAAACTCTCCCCCCTCCAATCTGTCTTGAATGCTGCAGCCAGGATCATATTCCTTGCCAATCGTTACACCGATGCCTCTACCTTGTGCCAGTCATTATACTGGCTACCCATCCATTCCAGAATCCAGTACAAACTTTTTACCCTCACCCACAAAACTCTCCATGACTCAGCACCACCCTACATCTCCTCCCTCGTTTCAGTCTACCACCCTACCCGTGTCCTCCGTTCTGCTGATGACCTGAGGTTAGCATCCTCAATAATCAGAACCTCCTACTCCCGTCTCCAAGACTATTCACGTGCTGCGCCAATTCTTTGGAATGCACTTCCCAGATCAATACGATTTGTCCCCAATTCCTACAATTTTAAGCATGCCCTGAAAACGCATTTAGTCAGACTGGCCTACCGCCTCAACACATTAACCTAACTATCCCTGTGTGGCACAGTCAAAAGTTTTACCAAAACCATGTGTTAGGAGTCAGATTTCTGCCCGTACTATGCTGGAATCTAGACCCTCACATTCTGCAGTCTCCTGCTCATTGTCTACTGCAGAAGATATTGCAGAGGAGATTGCCTTGCAGCAACTCTCTCCGGAGGCTAAGTCCTTCTTTCCATCTTCTGAGCATGCTCGTGGAACGAGCCCCCATTGGTGTTCGGGAGTCAGGTGCTCCTAATGAGCTGCTCCTAATCCCATTGGTTCAGCTCAGAGGTTTGGAGACTTCCGTAAGGTCCCATTTGCTATAAAAAGTGCGCATGGCTGTTCCACCATGAGCTAGTATAGTCAAACTTGCTGCTGTGTGTATGTTGATGGATGCATGATCTGGTGAATGACTCATTTGAAACCCCATTCCTATATTACATCTGTGTGAGGGAATGAGTTATAGCCAGTATTAGCGCCAGCGCGCCATTGCTCCACAAGCACACCTGCTAGCGTCCAACATCGCGCCTCCGTTATTGCGGTGTTATCTTGCGGCAAGTCCCATGCCGCGCTGCTGTAGCAGCTTTAGTGTGCGTTCGCAGTTGCAACACTGTGCACACGAGTGTTTACGGTAGGTCTTGGTGGATGTAGTGCCGTCATCCTGAACTACTCCGGTGACCATTTACCGCTTATGTGCCGCTGAGTCTCTGTGCCTCTAACAGGCTCAGCGCAGTTATATTTATTATTTGTATTAGCAGCTCTGTGAGTACAACAGAGATTGCTTTTGTGCACCTGGGTGATATCTAGCCCTGTGCACACTACCGCCTGATTGCTCCGCCACCACCTAGCAGCGGTTTAAACATCTACTGCCCGTTGGACCCCGAGTGGCGAACGCACTTTATTTATATTTTTTATTTAGTGCATTCCGCCGTTCCTAACACCAGGCTCCCCGCATCATGTTCCCACATGCTTTATGCATCCATTAGCACTCTGTGTCTGTACTGTTACACACTTAACATTATGGCTGGTCCATACAATCAGGGCAACTGTTACCACCCATCTTTCGTGTCTCCCTTTTATGTCCTCATAGATTGTAAGCTTGCGAGCAGGGCCCTCATTCCTCTTGGTATTTGTTATAATCTATGTGATTATTGTTATGCTGTAATGTCTATCGTCTGTACAAGTCCCCTCTGAAATGTAAAGTGCTGCGGTATATGTCGGCGCTATAGAAATAAAATGTATTATTATTATTACCGCTTTGAGCCCACAGGTGCTTTAGAAAACTTTATAACATAAGGATGTGAAAATGAAAAATTATGGGTTTTTTTTCCCACTAAAATTATGATTTAGCCACAAAGTTTTCATTTTCACAAGAGTAATAGGAAAAATGAATGCTGACATTTGTAAAACTTCTTTGAGCACGGCAATAACCCATATGTGGTGAAAAATGTGGTTGGAAACTACAGTTTGTCAGTGTTAGTTGTGGGCACCACTTGTAGCTCCCCCGAGATTCCAGAACAGGAGAAAAATCCCATTTTGGAAACTACACACTTTCTGGAATTTCTCTAGGGGTGTAAACACCATTTTTACCTGACAGACCTTCAACAATTTCTTTACCATTATAATTGTGTGAAAGTGAAAAATAACATTTGTGACAATAATAGGTAAATTTAGTTCAAATTATTTAATTTTCACAGCACGGGTTAAATAATTAGATAGACTTATAGCCAGGGCCGGCGTTAGGGTCAGGCAGACCAGGCAGCTGCCTAGGGCCCCTGCTCCCCCAGCTGAGCCAGTGGCGTGCCGCTAATAGGGGCACGCCACCACACGGCTGCTGAAGGGCCCAGTGCAGCCCTCCATCATAGATGCTGATACAGTTGAAAGCAGTGATGGAGGAGAGAGCGTCTGCTGACGCTCCCTCTCCCATTACTTCCCCTCTGCTTGTGACTCAGCAGGCGCTTGATGACGCCACTTTGTGCGCCATGCTGTGATAGCAGTGGAGCCGATGAGACCGGAGCAGCAGAGCCTGGAGCAGCGCGGGGAACAAGGAGGAGTGGTTAGTATTGTGCGAGTGTGTGTGTATGAATTATTGTGTAGGGTTGCATTATATTGTGTATTGGGGAGAGCTGCACTATACTTTGTGTTGGGGAGCTGCACTATACTGTGTGTTTGGGGGGAGCTGCAATATACTGTGTTTGGGAGGAGCAGCAATATACTGTGTGTGTTTTGGGGGAGCAGCAATATACTGTGTTTGGGAGGAGCAGCAATATACTGTGTGTGTTTGGGAGGAGCAGCAATATACTGTGTGTGTTTGGGGGGAGCAGCAATATACTGTGTGTGTTTGGGGGGAGCAGCAATATACTGTCTTTGGGGGCGGAGTCACACTATACTGTGTGTTTGGCGGGAGCTGCACTATACTGTATGTTGAGGGGAGCTGCACTATACTGTGTTTGGGGGGAGCTGCACTATACTGTATGTTGTGGGGGAAGCTGGACTATACTGTGTGTTTGGGGGAAGCTGCACTATACTGTGTGTTTGGGGGGGGGAACTGCATTATAGTGTGTGTGTGCAGTATGCTCTGAGGGGGGCTGCGTTATACTCTATCAAGGACCATGGGGAGTGCCTTATACTGTATGGGAGCTTTATTATGCTGTATAGAGGACTATCTGTCCCCATTATTCTTCCTCAGCCAGTATAAAGAAACCTGGGAACAAGCGTCGAACAACTTCAATGCTGTCCATCACGCTCGTTTAATGGCCTGAAAAATGTTTGTGTGATGTGGAATGTGTGAGCATTTGGGTCCCCCTTTAAACTTTTGCCCAGGGCCCCACTTTCTCTAAAACCGGCCCTGCTTATAGCCGCCATTTGGATTCTGGAGGCACTGGTACCAGTAGTGTGTACTGTTCTGCTTTTACAGAAAACCTGTGTTTTTAGTTGCAAAACATTTTTCTGTTCTTTCAAACATTTTTACAAATGTTATTGGACTGTTTTTTTACTTCCTTATTTAGACCCGTACTGGGACTTCTACTCTCACATTGTACATTGCAGGGAATCAGACCAGTCGGTATGACCAGTGCACATGAGCGTATTTTCGGTCCGTGTGCTGGGTTATGCGGATGACAAGTGAGATGAATAATGTCCATTTTCTCCGGATGAAAATCAAATTTTTTCAGTATGGTTGTATTTACATAGCCTTTGCGGCTGCACAAGTTACACCAATGATATGTCCACCCGCAGCTTAGCCCTTGCTTATGACAGGACCTTACAGACCACTATAACTGGATGACCCCCATGGCCATTACTTGGCTTAGGCCGGGATCACACATGCGAGAAACTCGGACGAGTCTCGCATGTTAATACCCAGCACTGCCGCCGGAACTCAGGAGCGGAGCGTGCGGCCACATAGCAATACATGGAGCTGCACACTCTGCTCCTGAGTGCCGGCGGCAGTGCTGGGTATTCACATGCGAGACTCGTCCGAGTTTCTCGCATGTGTGATCCCAGCCTTAGGCCTCTTTCACACATCAGTTTTTTGCCTTCAGGCGCGATCCGGCTTTTTTTGGAAAAAACGGATCCGGCAGAATGCAATGCCGGATCCGGTTTTTCCCCATTGACTTGCATTAGCGCCGGATCGTGCCGGATGGCATTGCGTTTCATCCGTTTTTTGCCGGATCCGGCAACTTGTCTCATTCCGGCGTCTTGAAAAAACGTCTACTGTAACGTTTTTTGTCTCCGGCGAAAAAGCCGGAAGCGCCGGATCCGGCGCTTCCAGCTTTTTGCTACAATGAAAGTCTATGGGCGCCGGAATGCGCCGGATCCAGAAAAAGACGGATCCAGCAACCGGATCCGGTTTTTTAAGTCTGCGCATGCTCAGATCCAATTGGCCAGCCTCCAGGAACAGAGACGGATCCAGCAAAAAAACGGATCCGTTTCTACAGTTCTCCAAAATTTATGCCGGATCCGTTTTTTCTAAAAAAAGCCGGATCATGCCTGACAGCAAAAAACTGATGTGTGAAAGTAGCCTTAGTGTCATCATGGCAGCCATCTGCGCCACACCATTGCAATCATGGGGGTAATAATGGGGATAAAGAGGAAGCCCCTTCTCTCATTGCATTGTATCTCCCCCACCTCATTGTAGATTGTAAGCTCTCACGAGCAGGGTCCCCTTATTTTGCTTTATTGTATTGTTAACGTTGTTACTTATGACTTGTGTTTAGAAACTGTTAAACTGTAAAGCACTGCGGAATGTTGGCTGTTATGATTGAGTCACCGTAGGAGGCAGACACAAAAATAGAAGCTACGTCCAGAAAACCAGAGAAGTTGGCAACTATCGGATTGCAGACCCCTGAACCTATCAACACAACTAGCAGTAGCCGTGGGGGGTTCCTACGATGCCCTAGACACCTCGATCACAGCCGGAGCGCTAAATAGCCTAAAGACAGTAAAGGAAATCTAAACTGCCCCAGAGCAGACCCCAAAGTAAAAGGCAGCCCCCAACATATAATGACGGTGAAGCAAGATGAAAAAACACTAACACAGATTGAAAGATAGGCTGAGCAAACGATGGGGCCCAAGCTAGCTAAACAGAACAGGAAAGGAAGGTTGCTGTCTGCAATCTGCCAAAACCCTATCAAAGACATAAGCCAACAAGCTGATATGAAAAAGACCCTGAAGCAGCTAGGCTTCAAAAACTAAATCAGCACTCAGGTATTTTCAGAAGACAGAGCTAAAGGAATTCAGCACACCCCAGCAGGGAATGGCAGAAATCCAGAAAAACAAAGCAAAACAAAGTCTAAGCACAAATGCAAAAGGCCGAGCAGAAAACTTAGCTTTAGAGGAGCAGGAATTCAGACTGGTCTCCAAGGATCCCACAGAGAAATCACCCGCAGGGCAGAAGGGCGTCGGCAGCCTTATATCCAGTCAGTAACTCCACTCAGCCAGTCATCATCATCAGACTCAGGTGTTTGATAATCAGGCTCACTACCTTTCTTTACCAGAAGAGGGAGTTCCTCGGGCCTCAGTAGTGAAGGGGAAAATGAACTCACAACAGTTGGCGCTATATAAATAAAGGTTATTATTATCTACGGGATGATGCCTGCGGATGACATACTGTGAGCTAACAAAATCATCACCCGTACAGCGGGTTGTGGGAAGGCTCTGCCCGCTGCGCAAAACATGTGGCGGGTGTCTAGAAGGACAAATAGATCAGGTGGTGTTTTGTTAGGTTTACAGGTTTAATAAAGAAAATCTCCTGTGGATTTTATCACAATAAGCAGTATGGAAAATCCATGATGGAAATCCACAGAAAGAAGTGACGTTGTTCTGTCTCCGACATTTAATTCATAATCTTCGATTGTCTGTCTGATAATAGTCGCAAGTCGACTAGGGAGCACAACATGGCTCTCAGGACCAAAACTATTGTACACTGAGTAACGTTGTCCACACACCTTTGAACTAGTGGGAGAGGACTCAGATGCTGAAATCCACCCTCAGGTGTCTACACGTCATACATTGACTCCAGCTACTCTCCTTACCCAGAAAACAGGACTATCCAGTGCCCCTCCAGGAGGGTTCGAGGCTAAGGACCTCTACAAGCATCAATGGAGACCGGTACAAAGTCTTGCAAACACATTCTGGGACAGGTGGCGCAAACAATATTTGTCTACCTTGCAGCCACGGACAAAGTGGCAATCTACCAGGCCTAATCTGAGGATTGGTGACCTCGTCCTTGTGAAAGACAGTCAAATCCACTGGAACCAGTGGCCACTTGGACTAGTGACTGCAACATTCCTGAGTGAGGATGGCAACGTCCGCGAAGTCGAACTTAGGATGGCGAAAGAGAACGAACTTAAGACATTCTTCAGACCAGTAACTGAACTGGTCCTATTGTTGTCTTCAGAGGATGGAAATAGTGACATCCGTTGATGCCAGACTGGGAGTGTTCTGTCTCCGACATTTAATTCATAATCTTCGATTGTTTGCCTGATAATATTTACAGTGATTACTAATGAATATGTAGAATGTTCAGTTTTTTCCATTGTTTCTGGCTCCCTGTAGTGACCAGTCATAACCGCAGTGTCATTGTTATTTTACTTTCACTTTCTATTTCCCTCCGTTCGCAATGCATTCTGGTAAGGTTGGAATGCACCATGGTAGCCTTTTGCAAAGGATTATGGTTGGCTCGGCCCCCATTTTCCCTCCAGTCCACCATTTTCCCTCAGCCTGCATCCTGTAAGCATCTCATTTCTCTTCTCCCCTTGTGAGCGCATCACTGATATGTAATCATGCTTCCTGTATCTGTTTCTGTCCCATATTAGCCTGTCTAATTAGTTTTCCCCTGCTCAACTAGTAGTGCAGATGTTGATTTATAATGAATATATGTATTCCAATGTACCCCGTACTGACTCAGTGTATATATATATATATGTTTGTATTGTAGTTTCACCGCATCAATATACCATCACGTTCAATGAAGCACAGAGTGAACCTACAGTCTCCGTATTGGACCCCGGTATAGCGGTTTAGCTGATCTGTATAGCTGCAAATAAAAGTGCCTCACTGCCTTATACAGTGAGGACAGAACAGACGTTCTACGTGAAATTATCCACAGTGTGGAAGATTCTGAAACACTCATCCACGCTGACACAGTAATGCACAACCAGCACTCACTGTGTGAACAAGACCTTAGTCTTGTGGCTGCGCAGAGGCTCCAGGCATATTAATCACCATGTCATCAGCCCTGCGCCAGGCTCCGCGTATCACTAGGCTCTGCATATCACACTAGTGGTGGCTGTGAGCACTTAGCTAAACACAACTGACTTGCTAGGGCGTCCATGAATTGGCTGTGGACAGGTATTACACATGCCCTCGCGCGCACACACGGAGTTTTCTGTATTTGCTTGTTGTGAGGCGCCACAGCATTCACCCTCGGGCACTTACAGCCCCGGGATCGCTTCCCGCCAGCACTCTGGTCAGAAAAGGCCCCAGCAGGGCCAGCACTCCGAACAAGGAAAATGCCACTCACTGCGCATGCGCACAAGTACTAGTCCCCCTCCAATCCCTCCTCCACACTCAGTGCCGGAGCAAGCGGCTAGTAACTGTAGCCATAGCCCCGCCTATATCCCCAAGTCACGCCCTCTTTCGCGGAAGCGCGCTTGTCCTGATACAGGTTTGAGAACGCGCTTAAAGGGACCGCAGCGGGGGCGCGCCTGAGAGAGATCGACAGAGTGCGTGAGACAGCGAGAAACGACGAAATCGAGACCTCTCGAGAGTGTGGCTTCGCCAGAGACTGCAGCTGCCAAGAGAGTACGGCTGCAACTGGCTCGCAGTACTGTACTTTGTCCGAGAAGGGGGTTGGGAAAACACCCGCGAAGGGGAGGGGACCGGAGCCCTGGAAGGTATGGTGCGAGACGGCGGCAAATAGAGCAGTGGGGTGAGGAGAGCAGGCTGCTGCCCACCGTGGCCTGGTGGATAGGGCACCAGCGGAGGGAGGCCTGTAGCGTGCACGACACCCGGCGGGAGGTGGGGCGTGTGATCCGCCGACACTCGGCCGGGAGGTGAGCTCCCAACATGTGAGGCGGGAGAGCGGCCGGGGCGAGGGTGGTCGTGTGTGCAGTGCGGGGTGGGGTCCAGGGGGCCTGGGAGACACCAGGTGACATGTGTTGGGGGGCACAGGCCATGGCTGCCTGTGAGCGGGCTCCTCTCTGGGGAGGGCAGGGCCCATGGGCTCAGGATGAGGACCCGCGGGGCACGGTGGTGGGTGGAGAGCAAAATAGTGGGGGCACTGGAGATGGCGGTGTGCAAGGAGGGGGGGGATGATGGGTCAGAAGTAGTTCAGACTGCAGAGATGGCAGCCTGGGGGCTCCAGGGTCGGTATGGGGGGAGGGTGTTAAAAAAGGGCTATCACCAGTTTGGGGGAGGGGGGCTTTATGAAGGGTCAATGATTAGGATGGGGGAGGGGATATAAAGTGTCAGTGATCAGGATGGGGGCTCCAGGGTCAGTATGGGGAAAAGGGGATAAGAACGGTCTATGATCAGAATGGGGGGGCTCTATGAAATGTCTATAATTGGGATGGGGATAAAAAGGGTCTATTAGGATGTGGAGGCTTTATGAAGGGTCACTGATCAGGATGGGGGGGCTCAATGATGGGTCAATGATCAGGATATGGTGGCTCTATGGAGAGTCAATTATCAGGATGGGGGCTCTATGAAAGGTCTCTGATCGGGATGGGGATAAAACGGTCTGCTATCAGGATGTGAAGCTCTGTAAAGGATAAGTGATCAGGATTGGGGGCTCAATGAAGGATCAATGATCAACATGGGGAGGATAAGAAGGGTCTATGATCAGGGTGGCGATTATAGGGTCATTTTGGGGGAGTGGTGATACGAATGGTTTATAATCAGGATGGGGGGCTTATTGAAGAGTCAATTATCTGTATGAAGGGTCAATGATCAGGATGGGGGGCTGTATGAAGGGTCAATGATCAGGATGGGGGGCTGTATGAAGGGTCAATGATCAGGATGGGGGGCTGTATGAAGGGTCAATGATCAGGATGGGGGGCTGTATGAAGGGTCAATGATCAGGATGGGGGGCTGTATGAAGGGTCAATGATCAGGATGGGGGGCTGTATGAAGGGTCAATGATCAGGATGAGGGCTCTATGGAAGGTCTATGTTCAGGATGGGGAGAACTCTGAAGGGGCAGTGATTGGGATTGGTGATACAAAGGGTCTATGATCAGGATGGGGGCTCCAGGGTCAGTATGGGGGAGGGGGGATAAAGAACGGTCAATGATTTAGAATGGGGGCTATATCAAGGGTTGATGATCAGGACGAAGAGGCTCTATGAAGTGTAAACTATCAGGATTGGGGGGGGTCATTGTAGAGCCAATGATCAGGATGTAGGGGGGCTTTATAAAGGGTCATTGATCTGTGTGGGGGCTTTATGAAGGGTCAATGATCTGTATAGTGCCTCTATGAAGGGTCAATGGTCTGTATTGGGGGCTTTGTGAATGGTAAATAATCATGATGTGGGGGGCTTTATCAAGGGTCAATCTTAATGTTGGGGCTCTATGAAGGGTTAATGATCAGGATGGGGGGCTCTATATGAAGGGTCTGTAATAAGGATGGGGTCTCTGTTTTTGTATGAGGGTCTCTGAAGGGTGTCTAATCAGCATGGTTTAAAGGGCTTTATGGTCAGTAGTGGAACTGCTCTATGAAAGGTCTATGCGCATGGTAGGAAAGCTTTTCTAATATGCATTGGGGCTACTATGATCAGTGTGGGGGGGGTCTCTACAATCAGCATGATTTTGAAGAGATCCCTACGATTAGCATGATTTTGAGGAGGGGGCTCTATGATCAGCATGATGGCCAGATTTTGTTCTGCGATCAGCGTGATGTCGAGGTGAGGGGGGTCTCTGCAATCAGAACCATTTGGGGGGGGTGGGCTGTATGATCAGCATGATTTTGAAGGGGGGGCTCTATGATCACCATGGTGTGGAGTGTGGGCTCTAGGATCTGCATGATGGTTGGGGAGGCTCTAGGATCCCCATGATGGTAGAGGGGACGTTCTGTGAGCTCTAGGATCACCATGATGATAGAGGGGAGGATCTAAGAGCTCTATGATCACCATTATGGTAGATGGGAGGCTTTAGGAGCTGTATGATCACCGTGATGGTAGAGGGGACGCGCTAGGATCACCGTGATGGTAGAGGGGACGCGCTAGGATCACCGTGATGGTAGAGGGGAAGCACTAGGATCACTGGGATGGTAGAGGGGACGCTCTAGGATCACTGGGATGGTAGAGGGGACGCTCTAGGATCACCGGGATGGTAGAGGGGATGCTCTAGGATCACCGGGATGGTAGAGGGGATGCTCAAGGATCAGATATGATTCCGAAGGGGGAAATATAATCGGCATGATTACCTGGAGGGGGTGCTCTAGAATCAGTATGATGGTGGGGGGATTCTACGATTAGCATGAATGTTTTGGTGGCGACTGATTATATGTGATGGTAGTGGGGCTCTATTTTCAGCATGATAGTAGGGTGGGCTCCACAATCAGTATAAGAGTACGATGAGCAGCTCTATAAAGGGACAGCTATGGTCAGCGGGAGGAGGGAGGGTCTCGTTCAGGGTGGATTATTATGAAGGGTCTTTGATTGGGGTGTAGGTCTAGAATAGGGTATTTGATCAGAGGGATTGGGATCTACTATTGTACCTGTGTAATTTGTCAGAGGAGTGTACATTCATATAATGTCTGCATATTGTTTAATGTGGGGAAACAGGTGACATAGTGAGTCTTATTTGCTGAGCCTGTAGCATCCTATGGCGATATGGGCACAATTCCATCTTGTGATGGGACAATTTTATAATTGGAAAGTGTTAACCCATGTGCAGTGTATATATTATTGGGAATGCCCTTCTTTTTTATAAATAGTTGTTAAGGGGAATTTATCATCAACCTGTCTTTTTCAGCAGACTGCATGATCTTGTAGGTCTTGAAAATCAAAGGTGCAAGAAACCAGTGCTGAGAAATCCCATTGAAAGTAAAGGTACTGTCACACTAAGCGATATCGCTATAACTTGTAGCAATATCGCTGTGTGTGATACTTACCTACGACCCGCTCCCCCGCTGGTTATCGCTGATCGCGCGAGAACGTCCAGGACTGTTTCTCCTCGTCAGCTTCCTGCTGGGCTTCCTGTGGCGTGGACGAGCGACGCGTGGAGCCGGGCGGGAGGACGCAGGATCGCCTAGTGTGACAGGTAAGTAACGACCTCCGACCCCTGCGATGTCGCTGGTGAGATCTGCCTGTGTGTCAGCTCACTAGCGACCACTTAGCGATGTACCAGCGATCCTGACCGCGTCATATCGCTGGTCGGGATCGCTGGTACATCGCTAAGTGTGACAGTACCTTAAATGCTGATGGAGCAGTGTCAATGAATGTCAGTGCCAACAGGGCGGCTGCGGCATGCACATCATGGCTGCATCACAGATTATATGGCCGTGTGGTTTTGTGGGTGAAATCATTGTTTTATAAGAAATATAAGAAATCGCAGTGTTACTTGGCTGCCATGTAAATGCCACGTCTGGCCTTCTCCTCAGTTTCCTTCGTTATTGCCATTGATTGACCGCTCTGCCCTCTTCTATTTTAGCCTTTTGGCTAGCAGAGGGTGGAGCTGTGCAGGGCTGTGGAGTCGATAAGCCAAACCTCCGACACCTCAATTTCCATGACTCCAACTCCACGACTCAGACTCCCACATACCAGGGCTGATGAGGTGGTAAGCCAAAGCTCTGACTCCCAACTCCTCAATTTCCATGACACCGACTCCATCTCCAACTCCACAGCCCTGGCTGTCAGTCATGGAGAGAAAGGTGGGCTAGGCCTGGAGTAATAATGACAACTAATGCACGTGCCCTACGTTGACATGCCCCCAATGCACTTCCAGTCTCATTATCATATCATTCCAGAATGGGTTTTCTCAGCAATGGAGCAGCACTTTAAATCATTTAAGGTATCAATTACATTGTATTTGCAAGTACCACAAAGCCATGTATTATTAATAATAATCATTTTAATTTCTATAGCGCCAACATATTCTGCAGCACCTTACATTTCAAAGGGGACTTGTGCAGACAATAAAAGACATTAAAGCATAACAATAATCACATAAACAGATATTCTCCTGGGTGGGGTAATATAAGGCCTGTTTCACACTTCCGTTTTCTGGCGTCAGTCAAATTCCGCCGTTTGGGGAAAAAACGGATCTGACGGATTTGCCTGGCGGATCCGTCTTTTTCCCCATAGACTTGTATTGGCGGCGGATTGTGACGGATGGCCTTCCGTTGCATCTGTCGTGCTGCGGATCCGTCATAAAATTGCTGTCTGGCAGAAAAAAAGTCTATAGGAACGTTTTTTGTCTGCGTCGAAAAGGCGGACAGTGACGGATCCGTCGCTGTCCGTCGTCTGGTAGAATGGATGCCTATGGGCAACGGATCCGTCCCCGTCCGTCACATGACAGAATCCGTTGACAGATTCCGTTTTTTTACACTGAGCATGCCCAGAAGAATTTCCATTCATTAAATTTAACCCCAAAACCCGTTCTGGCACAAAAAATTCTCTCTCTCTCCTTCCAGAGTTCTGTTCCTTTGAATTTCATCCACTAGCTGCTGCGACGGATCCATCAAAAAACGTATCCGGTGCATCAGTTTTTTGCACTCTGCAACGGATCCGTTCTTAAACTCTTTGACAGATTTTGACTGACGCCAGAAAACAGAAGTGTGAAACAGGCCTCAGACTGACCGATTTTAATTTTAGAGGGAACCCTTCCCCAAGTTTTCCCTATATAAAGTTTTCCCATCACCTTTGTGCAGTCTTTAATACTTCTGCAATCCTTTCATAAGATCACTGCTTTCCGCATACCTAAGAAAATGCCCTTTATAATGTTTGCGCCAAGTGGTTGGATGGTCACCTAAAGACTTTGTTCCGCCTGGAAGACAGCAGCCACGCGAGTCAAGGCTGGAGAGATGATGTTTGTGAGGACAGGAGGTGGCGGGCACAGTTAGGGGTGCATGGTGCCATTTAGCATATGGAGAGGAAAAATTATCAAAGGCTTTATATTGGGAGCTGTGATCTTATGAGGGGTTTATATGGTCATGTTGCTCTCTGGAAGATAAATGTCCGCCATGCCTTTATATATGCTACCTGTTGATCTCTGAAAAATTAATGCATACTTTCATATTGAAATGAGGCTTAAGTGCTTCGATGTGATCGGAGCATTTCCCAAACCTTAATTCCCCACATGGCCCGACCTTCATCTGGTTGACTCCACAGAGGAAGCTGGGGCTAGATGGATCATAGAGCCAGGGATGCAAGGCTTGGGAAGTGCTTTGACACTCCCAGAGCACTTCTAGAGAGCCTGAACGCTACCTCAGCCCCCAAACCTCCACCACGTATATATTAGTATTTTTATACCTTCCTAACAAGCTTGTTTCAATTTCTTATTGATTACTATATTTGGCAAAAAGCAATTCTATAACTGTGGTGGCTATAAGCAAATTAGTGCGACTAGTAATGGGGGGGGGGGGACTTTGTTTTCCCCAGGGGTGGTGTAGGACACAGCCAACTGTTACCCACAGGCTCCGCAAAGCTCAGGATGTGTCCTACGCCACAGCTGCCTCACTGGGCATGTGCAGTGCACCAATGAAGCGGAGGGATGTACACCTGCATTATTGCACATTGTCAGAAAGGCAGAGACTTGTGATGAGCTACCAGTGCTGTTGCTCTTGTAAATCATGTCCCTCATGTGTAAAGGGGCATAGCGTTATTACTTTGGGGGGGGACAAAGCCCACATGACTAGTGACTCGCTAATTAGCGTATTGTCACCACAGTTATAAAAACGATTTTTGGTATTTAAAGGAATCAACAAGACAATAAGAAAGCATATTCAGAAGGGTGTAAAGATGGCAAAACATACGTGGTGGCGGTTTGGGGAGTCCTGGGGAAGCGGTCAGATTCCCTTTAAGCCTCATTTGTATATGGATTTAAACTGCCTTTTTTTACTGCTTTATTTTGGTCTGTGAGTACCGTATTGTGGTTGACTTTATCCTTCAGAGAGTCATCTGGACATTGGTGGGAGTTCATCATGTTGGGACATTGTGAGTCGGTGTACCTTGTGGCTGCTTTGTCGTTATTTGCGTCACATTTCTGAAAATGTCTCCTTTTATTTCTTCCATTTGTAGCTGCATTAGATATACACACGTGGTCAAAATTGTTGGTTCCCCTCGTTTAATGATAGAATAACCTACAATGGTGACAGAAATAACTTGAATCTGACAAAAGTAATAATAAATTAAAAATCTATGAAAGTGAACAAATGAAAGTCAGACGTTGCTTTTCAACCATGCTTCCACAGAATTTTTAAAATAATAAAACTCATGAAATAGTCCTGGACAGAAATGATGGCACCCCTGAAAATAATGTGACAAAAGGGACATATTAAATCAAGGTGTGTCCACTAATTAGCATCACAGGTGTCTACAACCTTGGAACCAGTGAGTGGGCCTGTATAGAGGGCTACAGATACTCACTGTGCTGTTTGGTGACATGGTGTGTATACGCTATGGAATCTGCTGCGGATCCGCAGCCGTTTTGGCCCTGCGGATCCGCAGCAGTTTGTGTACAGTACCATAATATCCTATGGGAAATGGAAACCGCAGTGCGGATTTTTCCGTGCGGATTTGCTGCGGTTTCATTGACAGTTACAGGAATCGTTTGATTGCAGTGATTGCCTCAAAAGGTTGTGCAATAAAATATTAACCCCTTAACGACCGCCGATATGCCTTTTAACGGCGGTCGTTAAGGGTACTTAAACATAGCACCTTTAATTAACGGTGCTGTGGAAAAAGTAAATAGCACCCCCCAGAGTCGGAATTTCTCCGGGGAATCGGCTGCCGGGGGTAGCCGAAACCCCAGAGAACATGATTTGGGTCGGTATTTACTGACCCCGGTGTTGCGATCGCCATTATTAACCGTATAACGGCAACCGCAACAAAAAAAAAGCTGCGATTTCGCATTTGATTTCTCTCTGATGTGATTGCACATCAGATGGAAGAGAAATAGAGTCCCTGGGTCCCCCGATCTGTCCCATATACCTCCCGGTGTCCCCCATGGCTCCCACAGCTCCCGGGGTCTTCTTCCTGTAAAGAAAATGGCGGGTGCATGCTCAGTGCGCACGCCGAGATCTGATGGCCGGCACCTGGGGAGATTCCATTCATTCATTCCAGGTACATTTTGATCATTGTGATAAACTCTATCACAGTGATCAAAAGAAAAAAAAAAAATAAAACCCCCTTTTATCACCTCCTTAGTTAGGGAAAAATAAATTAAAAAACATATATTTATTTCCATTTTTCCATTAGGGTTACAATTGGGCTAAAGTTAGGGTTAGGATTAGGGTTATGGTTAGGGTATGTTTCCACGTAGCGTATCTCATTTGCTGCGGATTGAACGCTGTGTACAGCCGCAGCATTCAATCCACAGCATCCAGATGTTACAGCATAGTGAAGGGGATTTTATGAAATCTCGTCTCCACTAGGCGTGCAGGGACGCAGGTGTCACACTCGAAATTACGGACATGCGGCGTGTCTTTGTAACCCGCAGCATGTCTATTTATCTTGCGGAGACACTCCGTCTCCGCAAGATACAGTGGCATGCAAAAGTTTAAAAGGTCAAAATTACTGTTATTGTATAGCTTTGACCAAGGTTTCAGACCTTAATTAGCCTGTAAGGGTTATGGCTTGTTCACCCTCAATGATAGGAAAGGCCAGCTGATGCAGATTCCACAGGTTTAGAAACACATAGCCTCCTCTAACCTTGTGCGAAAAAACAGCCACCATGGGTTCTTTTAAGCAGCTGCCTAGCACTCTGAAAATGGTGGAGGCCCACAAAGCAGGAGAAGGCTATAAGAAGATAGCAAAGCGTTTTCAAGTTGTCCTTTCCTCAGTTCAATATGTAATTCAGAAATAGCAATTTACAGGAACAGTGGAGGTCAAGATAAGGTCTGGAAGGCCAAGCAAAATTTCAGAGAGAGCTGCTTGTAGAATTGCTAGAAAGGCATATCAGAACCCCCACTTGACTGCAAAAGACCTTCAGAAAGATTTAGCAGATTCTGGAGTTGTGGTAATTGTTCTACTGTTCAGAGACACCTCATCAAATATGGCCTTCATGGAAGAGTCATCAGAAGAAAACCTTTCCTGCACCCTCACCATAAAATTCAGCATCAGAGGTATGCAAAAGAACATCTAAACAAGCCCAGTACATTTTAGAAACAAGTCCTGTGAATAGTTGAAGTTAAAATAAATCTCTTTGGTCGCAATGATCAAAGGTATGTGCAGAGAAAAAATTGCATAGAATTTCAGGAAAAGAACATCTCTCCAACCATTAAGCATGGGGATGGATCAATCATGCTTTGGAGTTGTGTTGTAGACAATGGCACGGGGAACATTTCACAGGTAGAGGGAAGAATGGATTCAATGAAATTTCAACAAATTCTTGTTGCAAACATAACACCATGTGTAAAAAAGCTGAATTTGAAAACAGGATGGCTTCTACAAATGGATAATGATCACACACCTCAAAATCCACAATAGATTACCTCAAAAGGCGATAGCTAAAGGTTTTTCAATGGCCCTCACAGTCCCCCAATTCGATCATCATTGAAAATCTGTGGCTAGTCCTCAAAATAGCAGTGCATGCAAGACGACCCAGGAATCTCACAGAAATGGAAGAATTTTCCAAGGAAGAATGGATGAAAATCCATCAAACAAGAATTGAAAGACGCTTGGCTGGCTACTAAAAGCGTTTACAAGCTGTGATATTTTAAAAGGGAGTTCTACTAGGTACTAACTATGCAGGGTGCCCAAACTTTTGCATTGGCCTATTTTCCTTATTGTAATTTTTAAAATGTAAAAAATGAACACATCCGGAATCACTACCCGTACAAAAGCCGGCAGTGCTTTTGGCGGAGCCTGGTATCCGCTGCGTCCAAAGCGCTGCCAGCACGCAGTGTGGAAACACCCTTAGGGTTGGGATTAGGGTTAGGGGTGTGTTGGAGTTAGGGTTGTGGTTAGGGTTGGGATTAGGACTAGGATTGTGATTAGGGTTATGGTTAGGGTTGGGATTAGGGTTAGGGATGTGTTGGGGGTTAGGGTTGGAATTAGAATTGTGTGGTTTCCACTGTTTAGGCACATCAGGGGGTCTCCAAATGAGACATAGCGCCACCATTGATTCCAGCCAATTTTGCATTGAAAAAGTCAAATGGTGCTCTCCCCCTTTTGAGCTCTGCCATGCGCCCAAACAGTGGTTTCCCCCACATGTGGGGCATCAGCGTACTGAGGGCAAATTGCACAACAACTTTGAGAGTCTAATTTCTCCTGTTACACTTGGGAAAATAAAAAATTGTGGGCTAAAAAAATCATTTTTGTGGAGAAAAAAATGATTTTTTATTTTCACGGCTCTGCCTTAAAAACTCCTGTGAAGCACTTAGGGGTTCAAAGTGCTCACCACACATCTAGATAAGCTCCTTGGTGGGTCTAGTTTCCAAAATGGGGTCACTTGTGGGGGTTTTCTACTGTTTAGGCACGTCAGGGTCTCTCCAAACGTAGCATGATGCCCGCAGACCATTCCATCAATGTCTGCAATCCAAAAGTCACTACTTCCCTTTCGAGCCCTGGTGGGTGCCCAAACAGTGGTCTCCCCCCACATATGGCGTCCGATCTCAATTCCAGCCAATTCTGCATTGAAAAAGTCAAACGGCACTCCTTCCCTTCTGAGCTCTGCCGTGCGCCCAAACAGTGGTTTACCCCAAGATATGGGGTATTGGCGTATTCAGGAGAAATTGCACAACACATTTGTGGTTCATTTTGTCTTTTAACACTTGTGAAAATAAAAAAAAATTGGTTCTGAAGTAAATTTTTTGTAAAAAAAAAAAAAAAGTAAATGTTCATTTTTTCCTTCCACATTGCTTCAGTTCCTATGAAGCATGTAAAGGGTTAATAAACTTCTTGAATGTGGTTTTGAGCACCTTGAGGGGTGCAGTTTTTAGAATGGTGTCACTTTTGGGTATTTTCTGTCATGTACACCCCTCACAGTGACTTCAAATGTGAGGTGGTCCCTAAAAAAAAAAAATGATTTTGTAAATTTTGTTGTAAAAATGAGAAATCTCTGGTCAACTTTTAACCCTTATAACCTCCTAACAGAAACAAAGTTTGTTTCCAAAATTGTGCTGATGTAAAGTAGACATGTGGGAAATGTTATTTATTACATATTTTGTGTGACATATCTCTCTGATTTAAGGGCATACAAATTTAAAGTTTGAAAATTGCAAAATTTTAAAATTTTTCACCATATTTCTGTTTTTTTTCATAAATAAACACAAGTCATATCGAAGAAATTTTACCACTAGCATGAAGTACAATATGTCACGAAAAATCAGTCTCAGAATCGGCAGGATCCGTTGAAGCGTTCCAGAGTTATTACCTCATAAAGTGACAGTGGTCAGAATTGTAAAAATTGGCCTGCAAATTGGCTGTGTCACTAAGGGCGTTAAGTTAAGGATGCCATCATTTCTGTCCAGGCCTATTTCTTGAGATTTATTTATTTTTTTTTAAATTCTGTGGAAGCATGGTTGAAAAGCAATGTCTGACTTTCATTTGTTCATTTTCATAGATTTTTGATGTATTATTACTTTTGTCAGATTCGAGTTATTTCTGTGACCATTGTGGGTTTTTCTGTCATTAAACGAGGGGAACCAACAATTTTGACCACGTGTGTATTAATTTATCATGCTTATTTAGGGCCAGCATATTCTGCAACACTTTACGGACATGCTCACAGTATAAATTCTCTATCAGTATATCTATAAAGTTTCAGTTTTTAAGATGACTCCTAACGGAGTGAGTTTGTGACTTTTTTTTTTTTTCCAGGGGAAGTGAGCTTTTTAAAAAGTCTCAATTCAGAAATGTGGCCTAAACCTTATTTACAAAGCCGACCATGTTCAGATTGCACACACTTTTAGGCTATGTGCACACGCTGCGGATCTGCAGCAGTTCTGCAGACAGTGTACAGTACAATGTAAGTCTAAGTAATTTACATTCTGCTGTGCACATGCTGCAGATTTTCAACTGCGGAAAAGCTGCGGTTTTGAATCCGCAGAAAGAATTGACATGTCAATTCTTTCTGCGGATTCTGCTGCGGTTTGCCATCTCCTCCATTGTAGAGGTGATAAACTGCAGGGGAAAACCGCAGGCTAATCCGCAGGTAAGGCTGTGTGTCCATGTTGCGTGTTAAAACGCACACTGAAAACCGGACGCCTTCCCAGAAATCGCGCGGTTTTTTCGTGCGATTTCACCGCGATTCTGTTCGCGATTTTGCCGCGATTTTCTCAAGCACTTTCCAAGCGATTTGAAGCATCGCTTGGAAAGTGATTGACAGGTTGGTCACACTCGTCAAACATAGTGTTTGACAAGTGTGACCAGCTTTTTACTATTGAGGCTGCCTATGCGGCATCAATAGTAAAAGATAGAATGTTAAAAATGATAAAAAAAATAAAAAATCGGTGTATATGTACCTTCTGACGTCCCGCACTGCAATTCCGGGCCTCAGCGTTCCCAGTAATGCCTTGCGAGACCTGTGATAACGTTGGTCTCGCGTTGCTATAGCGATCTCGCGAGACCACGTCATCACTGGACCGTGCCGCAAGGCATTACTGGGAACGCTAGGCCGGGAATGCAGCGCGGGACACCGGAAGGTAAATATACCCCGATTTTTTTATTTTGTATTCTTTTTTTTTTACAGGGGTATGGTACCCAGGGCCTGGAGGACAGTCTCCTCTCCTCCACACCGTGGGTACCAACCGCACATGAGACGCTTAACTTCCCGCATGGTGGGCATAGCCACATGCGGGAAGTAAGCGATTCTCATGCATTCCTATGCGTGCGGAATCGCGGCAATTCTTTGCGATTCCGCACAAAATGATCATGCTGCGATTTTTTTCCGCAGTGCGTTTCCGCCGCGGAAAAAAGAGCAGCATTAGCACAGCATGTGCGGAATGCCATAGGAATGCACGGGGGGCGTTCTGTACAAGATTTTTAAACGTTTTCGCTCTGAAAATCGCGGTAAAAACGCTTAAAAATCGCATCGTGGGCACACAGCCTGAAACCGCAGGTCATTTTACCTGCGGTTCTGGAGATACAAATCCGCAGACCAATCCGCAGCGTGTGTACATAGCCTTAAGGGTATGTGCCCACGATCCAGAAATAGCAGCGCTTTGGACGCAGAGTATTTTTGCTGCATCCAAAACGCTGCGTTAAATTTGCATGTGTTCACTGAACCGTGCAGATTTACCACATATCTATTGTGGAAATAGTGTCTCCGCAGCAGAAAATGGACATGCTGCGGCTCGTAGACCTGCACCGCGGGTGAGTATACACAGTGATAAATAGAAGCACCATGGGCACGGGATTTCTTTAAATCGCATCCACTGTTCTTGTATCATAGCGTTGTGGACGCAGTGCAGGTGAGCTGTGTCCAAAACGCTGCTATTCTGGATCAATGGCACATACCTTTAAAAATGGTGAGATCAGTGCAAAATGGCAAAAAATCGCAAATGTACCGTAATTGCTGGAGCACTGATATTCATGAAGATTAGGGAGGCTGTTTTCAATCTAAAACATTGCTTAGTTGTTTTTCCAATGGAATTTAATAAAACTTGCTATAATAAAAATACCAATCTTTTAGTTATAAAACCTGCTACAAAAGTAACTATATCTTGCCCATTCCCTAAGAGCAGGAATCTGTTCTGCATTTGTTCCAACACTGTCAGTTTTACATCCTCTTTGTCAGTAAGGGTATGTTTCCACGGCTCTCTCCGGCAGTGCTTTGGACGCGGCACGTGATCGCTCTGTCCAAAGCGTTGCCGGCTTTCTACGCACGGTGATACTGCATGCGTTCATTAAACCATGCGTAATCACTGCATCCTATACATTAGACTGTGATATTTATCTTGCGGAGACTAATGTCTCCGCAAGATAAATACACAGGCTGCAGTCTATAAAGACGCGCTGCATGTCCGGTTATGCAGGTCTGCCACCTGCATCTTTGTACGCATAGTGGAGATGCGATTTCAGAAAATCCCCTCCACTATGCTGTAACAACTGGACGCTGCGGCTGTACACAGCATCCAATCCACAGCAAATGCTGAACGTGGAAGCATACCCTAACTTGTGGAGAGGACAGGTTGGCTGGCTCCGTTCATTAGTTACGTGAGCCTTATTCCCCATCACAGTTGATGAGTGCGTAGGACAGCCAGCCCCCTTCATACTCGTAGGTGCCAGAACAAATGGACCACAGGATCGGCACTCAAACTGGTGCATATTTTCATTATTAAATCATATACAGTGCCTACAAGTAGTATTCAACCCCCTGCAGATTTAGCAGGTTTGATAAGATGCAAATAAGTTCGAGCCTTCAAAATTCACACAAGAGCAGGATTTATTAACAGATGCATAAATCTTACAAACCAAAAAGTTATGTTGCTCAGTTAAATTTTAATAAATTTTAAACATAAAAGTGTGGGTCAATTATTATTCAACCCCTAGGTTTAATATTTTGTGGAATAACCCGTTTGCAATTACAGCTAATAATCGTCTTTTATAAGACCTGATCAGGCCGGCACAGGTCTCTGGAGTTATCTTGGCCCACTCCTCCATGCAGATCTTCTCCAAGTTATCTAGGTTCTTTGGGTGTCTCATGTGGACTTTAATCTTGAGCTCCTTCCACAAGTTTTCAATTGGGTTAAGGTCAGGAGACTGACTAGGCCACTCCAACACCTTGATTTTTTGCCTCTTGAACCAGGCCTTGGTTTTCTTGGCTGTGTGCTTTGGGTCGTTGTCTTGTTGAAAGATGAAATGACGACCCATCTTGAGATCCTTGATGGAGGAGCGGAGGTTCTTGGCCAAAATCTCCAGGTAGGCCGTGCTAGCCATCTTCCCATGGATGCGGACCAGATGGCCAGGCCCCTTGGCTGAGAAACAGCCCCACAGCATGATGCTGCCACCACCATGCTTGACTGTACGGATGGTATTCTTGGGGTCGTATGCAGTGCCATCCAGTCTCCAAACGTCACGTGTGTGGTTGGCACCAAAGATCTCGATCTTGGTCTCATCAAACCAGAGAACCTTGAACCAGTCTGTCTCAGAGTCCTCCAAGTGATCATGAGCAAACTGTAGACGAGCCTTGACATGACGCTCTGAAAGTAAAGGTACCTTACGGGCTCGTCTGGAACGGAGACCATTGCGGTGGAGTACGTTACTTATGGTATTGACTGAAACCAATGTCCCCACTGCCATGAGATCTTCCCGGAGCTCCTTCCTTGTTGTCCTTGGGTTAGCCTTGACTCTTCGGACAAGCCTGGCCTCGGCACGGGAGGAAACTTTCAAAGGCGGTCCAGGCCGTGGAAGGCTAACAGTAGTTCCATAAGCCTTCCACTTCCGGATGATGCTCCCAACAGTGGAGACAGGTAGGCCCAACTCCTTGGAAAGGGTTTTGTACCCCTTGCCAGCCTTGTGACCCTCCACGATCTTGTCTCTGATGGCCTTGGAATGCTCCTTTGTCTTTCCCATGTTGACCATGTATGAGTGCTGTTCACAAGTTTGGGGAGGGTCTTAAATAGTCAGAAAAGACTGGAAAAAGAGATAACTAATCCAAACATGTGAAGCTCATTGTTCTTTGTGCATGAAATACTTCTTAATACTTTAGGGGAACCAAACAGAATTCTGGTGGTTTGAGGGGTTGAATAATAAATGACCCTCTGAATAAACTTTTCACAATTTAAAAAAAAATTAAACAAAGAAATAACATTCTATTTTGCTGCAGTGCATTTCACACTTCCAGGCTGATCTACAGTCCAAATGTCACAATGCCAAGTTAACCTGCTAAATCTGCAGGGGGTTGAATACTACTTGTAGGCACTGTAACTAGATAATCATTTTTATGGTCTTAGACATTCCCATCCTTGTCATAGGCAAAAATCCTTTTAATGGGCAAAAATCCACTTTTAATATTTGGCAACTAGCGAAATAGTCCTTCAAGTTTCCTAGCCTTTACAGAGCTAAATGTTATGTACCCACTATGTAATGTGCCAACCAATACCACAATAAGTGTTAATGTATACTACAATTGTCTCACTATTAATTACATAACCACGGGATAGGTGACAACTTGCTGGTCTGTGGGGATCCCTCTACTGGCACATGGACCAGCGTTTGGCACCCCTTAAGGAATGATTGGCGCAGTGGTTTAGGATGCGCACTGCCACTCCATTTTAACAGGGATAAAAAGTTCCCAGTTCTGCCAATCGGTGCTTGTCCCAGTGTGAGGACCCATACACAACAACAAGTTATCGCCCATCCAATGGTTAGGTGATAACTTATTTTTTCTGGGCAGCCTCCTTAAGCTCCATTTAATGCAAAACAACTTTTCAAATTGTGCTAGTAAGAATATGTTTGGAGACTTCAGAAGTCTCCGGAATGGTAGGGTTTGGTGCACAAACAAAGGCATGAGAAGTTCCTTTTTTTAAAACCAGAATTAGCCCAGTATTAGATGGAGTGGAATGCAGATGTTGTTGCTGCAACTGTATAAATTCTCTGAATGACTTTCATACAGCCTGTGCTTGCCACAGAAGAACCACATTCAGATGAACAGAACTGATGGTCAATAGCAGAACTGTCCTGTGTAAGGGCCCGTCACACATAGCGACGCACCAGCGATCCCGACAACGATATGAACTTGTCAGGATCGCTGGTGTGAGGCTACATGATCGCTGGTGAGCTGCCAAACAGACAGCTTCACCAGCAATCAGGACAGCGACACGTGGGTAACAAGCGACGCATGTCGCTTAGTTACCCACTGTGTACCTTAGTTACCAGCGCGCTGGTGCAGGGAGCTGGTAACCAAGGTACACATCGGGTTTCTAAGCTCCGCATGTCGCTTAGTTACCCACTGTGTACCTTAGATACCAGCGCGCTGGTGCAGGGAGCCGGTAATCAAGGTACACATCGGGTTTCTAAGCGACGTGCAGAGCTTAGAAAGCCGATGTTTACCTTGGTTACCAGCTCCAGCTTGCTGATTGCTGGTCTCCCGCCTGTCACACGCAGTGATGCGTGCTGGCCAGCGGGAGACCAGCGATCAAAAAAATGTCCTGGCCATTCCAGGACGATCAGCGATAACCGACAGGGGGGCCTGTCGCTGGTAAGTGTCACACACAGCGATCTCGCTGGTGAGATCACTGTTGCGTCACAAAACTTGTGATGCAGCAGTGATCTCACTAGCGATATCGCTGTGTGTGACGGGGGCTTTATGTCTGACGTGTGAATCCATGCTCCGCACACACCCGGACACCTTGGAGAGTGTCTAAATAGTAGAGGGATTGTCCGATGCTGTTCTCCTCCACATTGGGAGGCGAGTGTGCAGGAACATAGTACATCCCGATGTGGCAGTGCCAGGCAACCCCATTATATCTGGATCACTCGTGCTTCTAAAGGACAGGTTAATGATAATGAAAGGGAAATTGCTCAGGTACAATGCTTAATCATTTTAGAGTTGCTCCATATCATATCTTTATCACCGTAGTCTACATGACTTTTGGGATTAGCTAATAGTTTATTTAAGGAGCTTACATGTTTGTCATCGTGGAACTGCTCAGTATATGTTTGGTGGGGTAGCTCTCTGACAGTATACTTGTTTTCTCTCTCCAGACCGGGGCCTCACTAGCAGGTTCAACTGTGAGTGGAGACCTTTAGGCCGAAGCTGCACTTGGACCAGCTGATATTAGATCTCTTTGCCAGGAATCTTTAGTCTACAAATATGGAGAGTGATGACAATAAAGAACCTGACGGCCAAAAAGAGGAAGATGCTGCAGAGAATGTCACTGAAGAACCGGCCAGCAAGGCAAGCAAAAAGGCCAAGGCAGGCGCTAAAGGGATTGTAAAAGGGGAAAACTCTGATATAGACTCTGAAAGTAAAAAGTCGCCTTCAGAGCCAGATAACGAAAGTAAGGATGATGTAGTCTTTGTTGCAGCAAGGATGACCAAAAAACCTGATGTGGAACATTCAAAAACTCACATGACAAAGCGCATTGAAGAAAATGGAGATCCAAGCCAAACGATCACTGAAACTGGAGAGAACACAAATTGTGCACCCGAAGCAAAAGCTGCAGGAGAAGCTCCTGAAACACAGGCAGACTCACCACAGCCCAGCCAAACACTTCCAAGAAGGATGAGACTGCGACCTACATTAAAACCTCGCTCTTCTGTAACCCAGAATGTAGACCATAATTCAAGCATTGATAAAGGATCCAGTCCACAGGAGAAAGAGGCGGCTAAGCCCAACAAGCCGTCTGAGAAGAGCGCTGATGGAGAGGCCAATTCCAGACCCTCATCTGGTGGGTAGATCATTCTTATCATATGTGCCAGTTTGATTTGTCTTTACATTTGTGAGCTTTGTAGTCTAATTCTTATAGATAAGGCTACGGGGCACTGGGTACTTGGTGCATCTGCCATATGGTGTCTTCCAGAGCCCCTTCTACAATACTGATGATCACGTTTATTTTACCAATTACCAGAAACCATCTACACTAGGAAGATGCATGTCTGATACATTCATATGAATGCTTAGCCCTTTTTCGTTATTAGTCTTAGTGTCGAATCTGGTTGTCACTGGCTGTCCACTGTAAAGCCCCCGTCACACACAGCGAGATCGCTAGCGAGATCGCTGCAGAGTCACAAGTTTTGTGACTCAACAGCAATCTCACCAGCGATATCGCTGCGTGTGACAGGTATCGCTGATCATGCTCAAATGGCCTGGACATTTTTTGATCGTTGTTCTCCTGCTGGCCAGCACACATCGCTGCGTGTGGCAGGCGGTAGAGTAGCGATCAGCGAGCTGGACGCTTGTTTCCAATGTAAACCGCGGGTAACTAAGGGCGCGCGTCACTTAGTTACCCGCTGTATACCTTAGTTACCAGCCCGCTGGTGCAGGGAGCTTGTAACCAAGGTAAACAGTGGGTTTCTGAGCGCCGTGCGGCACTTAGAAACCCGCTGTTTACCTTGGTTACCAGCTCCCTGCACCAGCGCGCTGGTAACTAAGCGACGTGCGCACTTGTTACCCGCGTCGTCGCTGTTCTGATCGCTGCTGAGATCTGCCTGTTTGGCAGCTCACCAGCGATCATGTAGCGACACACCAGCAATCCTAACAAGGTCATATCGTTGTCAGGATCGCTGGTGCGTCTCTATGTGTGACGGGGCCCTAAATTGAAATGAAAGATCTGCCTTGGGGGCAATTTGTAGCCGCTGTGGGCAGAATAGGAAAAAAACATTACAAAAGTATATATTCTGATTGCATGTGGGGCTGAGCAGAGATTTGGCACAGTGTTCATAAATCTTGATTCAAAAGCTATAGATGGGCCTCTCAAGCCCACCCCAATAGGACCTCTTCAGCGCCCCAATAGGGCCATGCAACGTGCTACAGGGCTGTTGTAGGAAAGCCATGGTACACGACACAGGAGCTACTACCTACCTGTAACATCTAACTTAGCCACCTATTTGGGAATAAATTACAATTTTAGTGAATTTATTGAAATACTGTTGATTTTTAAATACATGGTGAGGTTTAAATATTCCTTTTTATGAAGAAACTGGCAGCTGGCAATGATCAGCATTATTAAAAGTCTACTTTCTCCGTCACCTCATTGGGGGACACAGATACTGTGGGTGTATGCTTCTGCCGCTTGGAGGCTGACACTAAGTGGAAAAAAAAGGTTAGCTCTTCCTCCGCCGTATACACCCTTGCCCCTATTGCGGGAAGAAATCAGTTTTTTTTGCTTAGTGTCCATGGAGGCACACGTCTGTTTTTTTGCTCCAGATTTCTTCCATGAAGATTAGACAGGGGCAACGGATCCTATTGAAAGGGTCCGATTTCCCCAAACCAACATCGGGCGAGCACGTGCGAGTGTCCCTCCACGTATCCTCTCCCACGACGTGGGACACGATGCCGGACTTAGCCCTGACCACCCCTAGGTATTGAAACCATGGGCTGCACAGAGGCACAAGACTAGTCCGTGCGGCCCCCACTGCTCCACCAATGCTTAGACTGCGGTGCTGCAAGGCGACGGATGGTCCCATCTCCTCACCCCCGAAGGGGTTAGATGGAGCTAGGGTGCCTGCACCTTCCTATTTTTCAAGGCCCCCTCACATACCTGAGCTGGGAAGCCAAAGAGGATCGTCAGTGAGGAGAGGGCCTGGGAGGGCTCCTGCGGCGAAGATCCGGGGTTGGAGCCCTTAGCCGGCGGATGCCACCGGCCATTCTTTGCCGCAGATGGGGAGCGCGGTGCGAAGCAGCCCGCGCCAGTTTTTGCGGCGCCATGGAAGGTCCGCGCCCGTCTCCCCCCCCGTCGCGGGCAGGGGATAAATTGACGCCGCGGCCTTAGTCGGCGCTAGGCCGCGGCTGGAAGTTCCGCCTCTGGGCCGTGCGTTACTTTCGGCGGCCCGCCCCCAGTCCTGGGCGGCGGTGGATAAATTTAGTCCCTGGCTTCGGAGCGCGGCTAGGCCGCAGAGCCGGAAGTTCAGCCCCTGGAGTGGTTTATATGTTGGCGGCCCACCCCACAGCTGGTGGTGCGCGATTTTGGTGTAGAGGCGTCCAGGAACGTGGGGGCACAGGACTGGGGTAAGTGCTGCCCGAGAGGCCACGCTACAGGGAAAACGAGGTGCTACCTCCTCCCCCCCCATCCCCAGCAGCGGACAGATACAGCGTGTCCGAAAAAGCAAAGATGCACACGTTTTTTACGCTGCATGCATCTCTTGTCGTCCTGCGTTTCCGCGGGCACAGAGCAAGCGATTATGCGAAGCCTGCGAGGTCCCGAACCCCCCCGGAGTAGGCCCTATCACTGTCACAGTCCATGACGTCGCTTACGAGGGCAATAGAGTCCCTTCAGGCCCCAGATAGGGGCAGGGACAGTGGCTCGCCGGCCTTAGAGGGAACCTCCACCTCACTAGAGCCTTCGGCCTGCAGGAGCCACTCTCATTCCAGGCAGACCCGAGGGAAGAGAATCCACGCGGTGTCACCCAGTCCATCCGGTGCTTTGGCAACCGTAAGTTCTGCTTCTCGCTCCCCGTCACCAGTGGTTGATAGCGAGCAGACCTCAGATTTCGATTCAGACGAGCCCCTTGACCTGGATGCTCCAGGGTCACGTGGGTCATTCCATATCAAGTGATCCAAAAATGAATATTTTTTTTACCTGATGTCTTTAGATTTTTTTTATTTTTTGTTTTTATGAAGTACAAGTTTAGTTAATTACAAATTAAAAGTTTTAAATTTTTTTCTTCATCAGTTAATTTTTTACAGACTTCTAAAGTTGTGAAAAAGAGCGAATTTTGGCCTGGTATGGCTTTACATTTTTTATCATATCTTGGGCTAGAATTAAGATACAAAGGTGGGAGAGGCATCATTTTTCTCAGAACGGTATTGGCTTTCATTTGATATGTCACAAGACTATGTTTCTTTACATTTTGTTTTTGTGAAATCAAATTCATAATTTTGATGCGCAATTGTGAAAAAAACGTATGTTTTAAAATGGTGAAAAAATGCATGTGCGTTACTTGTGTTCTTGTTTATATTTGTACAGGGATTCAACTTGGGACCTATCAAATTTGTATTTTTTTTCTTAAGCCTTGAATCATCTGATTTTAGGTTTGTGAGTTTATTCCTTTTTTCTTTTCTAATTACAACGTATTGAACTCAACATTTATATGTAACAATAAAGAAACACAAAAAACAAATCCCGACGTGCCAGAATAAATCCATCTTAATCATCATAACACAACTTGCTCAGCATTTTCAACCTGAATACATTGAACAAACCAAAAGAAAAAAGGTGATCATATCCTCAAGTGTGATTTTCTAAGTGGTCTCATCCAAATTATATGTTAAAAACAAGATTAAAAGAACCAATATTTTTACCACCTTTTATACATGTAACAATTCATCACTAAACATGTAATTTATGAAGTGTTTAAGAAGAATAGTACAGTAGCTAAATCCTCGTTCTATAAAATATGAACTAATCAAACAATTAATAGTACATTTTTAAACTGGCCTTTTATCATCAATTTATCCCTTCTAGTGGGTGAAATGTAATCTGGTCCATAAGCGCTTACTAGCAATGGCCATTTCCTTTTGTGTCAAAGAGTATGTGCGGCCGGTCATGGTGTTGGGCTCCACCTGAGTTAATATCTGATTTTTGTTAACTTTTAAAATGTCTGGTTTTCTTGGATACACAAAGGATGGCGCTGGGCCAGAAGGATGCAAAAAAGTCACTTCTACTTCTTCATTTTCACAATTTTTGGAGAGTACAGTAGCCAGCCACCAGTGCCGATCATATTCACAGGTCACATAACCAAGTTATGTCATCCATTGCCAATCTTGTGCCGCCTTCTACCACTTCATGCACTTCACTGTCTTTGCTGAATGAAAAAAATCCTTGTTTTTATTTCTGTTTCACTCCATGGAATGACAGTGTGGTATTGCTGAGTCCCTTTGATGCGTTCTGCTTCCTGTAACCGATGCTTTAACAAACTCTCCTCCTCTTTGTAGTCCTGGTTCGTACAATACATGAACTGGATGTTAAGAATATTTTTCTCATTCCATTTGAAAAGTTGCATGGGTGTTAAGATTTGGTCTGAATATGGCCTCTGGAGACTAGCCCGGGCTGCAAGGCGTTTCACGGTGCCTCCTAAACCATCACATACACCTTTGCCATGAGTGAGCAGTGGCAAAAAAGTGCCATTCAGCTGCCACTCCAAAGTCTTTCTTGTGATGGCATACATTTATAAAGTTTTTCCTGTTTTTATACTGTGCAGAAGAGCCACCGAGAAGTAGTAGACCTTGCTCAAACTTGGTAGGATGTCTGTTTTTATCACTGAAATCAATTTTTTTTGGAACAAATGAACAGCTATTGAATCATGAAGTAAGCATTCAGATATCATAACTACACTTTTGTACTTTATTTCTACATTCTCATTGTAATAGATCGCAAAAGGGTGCACAGTTGCTTGTTCATTGTTCCAGTGAAATGACAGTGCTTCATCCTGAACAACAAAGGAATAGTTCTCTGAAAAGTCTAAGCTTATTACTGCCTCATTCTGTTTGATGCTTTCTTTGAGGTGATTGTAGTAGTCAGACTGTTGGTGAGCTATAAATGAGTGTTTCTTAAGGACTATCCGCTGTTCACAAAAACATTCTACAAAAAGTTCTGCACTTTTAAAAACCGTGTCAAAAGTACATCTGTCAACAGATATCCACTGTTTATAAGTTATATTATCTGGGCGGCACGGTGGCTCAGTGGTTAGCGCTGCAGCCTTGCAGCGCTGAGGTCCTGGGTTTGAATCCCACCAAGGACAACATCTGCAAGGAGTTTGTATGTTCTCCCCGTGTTTGCGTGGGTTTCCTCCGGGTACTCCGGTTTCCTCCCACATTCTAAAGACATACTGATAGGGAATTTAGATTGTGAGCCCCATCGGGGACAGTGATGATAATATGTGCAAACTGTAAAGCGCTGCGGAATATGTTAGCGCTATATAAAAATAAAGATTATTATTATTATCTACCATAGCCTCTTCAAAATAATTTAATATTTTTTCTTTGAGAGCCAATACTGAAGGACATTTTTTGCAAATATTGAGATAACTCCAACTCTTTTCTGGACACAATATTTGAGACAGACATACTTTGTAATCGCCAAGGTTGGACTCGCCAATCTGAATATCTTTCAGCTTACCCCCTTCAATCATGAGCTTAGTGTTCTGGTGTGTTGTACATACGCATACTGAGTGTGTACCACTACCACCAGCCAGGACACAATTCTTCGGTCGCAGGTCAGGAAATTTTGAAAATCCTATTTTGGCAGAAGTGGAATTTTTTTCTTTAAAAAGTTCATAGGTTTCTTTCAAATTGGTAAGAACCAGCCTCTTCTGGATAGAAGTTTTCTTACCGTTCACTTTTATAGACACACAATCTTTCTTGCCAGGCATAATTCGGCTCACTTCATCACTATTGTAAAAATCTTTCACTTTACCCACTGTAGCTTCATCTAATGTTTTGCCTGGTTTAGGATCAGGACAAGACATGAAACCTTTTTGTTCAACTAGAGATTTGGCTTTTCTAGCCATTCTATTGCTAACGTTAAATTCATTTTCTATTCTTTTGCATGTCCAACTCTTCGGTAGTGTAGTCAGTATCATGAACTGTTCACTTCTGCTGTGGGTGGATTTAAATTTATCTTTAAGCTGCAGAATGATCTCTGAATCAGTGTCATTTTTTCCTTCACCTTCTACTGTTTCACCTGCCAGATCAAGGGTCAATTTTTTTGTAACTTTTTCTATTTTTTTTTGGCAATAACCTGGATAATGGATTCTTTTTTTTGCAATGGGTGATTCTTCAATGTTAGAAAGTGATTTATTCTAATACTCTATTGTTAAATCAGGATTGATAAAATCCTCTGTGTTGGAAGTTACAGGTTCTTCGAAATTTCCTGCCTGCTGAGCATTTTTCTCTTTTGCAAGTTGCTTTCTACAACTGTCACAAATTTTCATGCCTGCATTGATTGATGGATTTATATGAAACATCCAATCTTGTACCGGCCTAAGATTTTTTTCTTGTGTGTCCAGTTTTTTCAAAAGGATTGCAACAGCATATATTATAAAATGCTGTTCTTTGAGAAGTAGCAGCCATTGCTGTGTGAGAAAAATACAGTTAATATTATGTTAGGAAGATGGGTAATAAAAATAAAGATTTACAGTACACTTGAGATATAACTGTTACTATAAAGTGAGTATTAGGCCTGTTTCACACTTCCGTTTTTTCAAATCCGTCAAAATCCGTTGGTTTCCGTAAAAAAACGGATCCGCCATTTTTTGCATGATCCGTTTTTTTTGTCCCATAGACTTCCATTAGCGGTTACCGCGGATCCGTCAAAAAAACGGATCCGTTTTTTTAAAAACGGATCCGTTTGCATCCGTTTCCGTCAAAAAAACGGAAACAGATCCGTTTGGCGGACACAAAAACGGAAGTGTGAAACAGGCCTTAGGGCTAATGCACACACAGCTTTTTCTGTCTGCGGATAAACGCTGCGGTTTTGGCACATTTTTCTACCGAGTTTTCACTATATCTGCATTAGTCTTTTTAATCGCTAGTGAAAACGATGGCAACTTTTTATATAAATAGTGATAAATGCGTTTATTGCAGATCAAAAAGTAGTGCAAGCAGTGATTTACTCACTCTGTGTTTCAAAAAACACTGCATGTGTTAACCCCATTGAAATCAATGAGGGGCATTTTTCTGAACGATGATCACTCAGAATAGCGCTGTGTGTATTGGCCCTTAATAAGAAAAGCATTAAACTATTAATATAAGTTTACTCAAACTTTAAACACACTCACCAATATTGTAGCACACAGACTCCCTTGATGCCGTAGAGACTATTGTTTGTTCAAGAGTGAACATGTCAGGACATGAAAGCTCTGTCTTCCTGACTCTGCAGTGGGCAGATACTCAACATGACTGACAGAGCTGCTGGCCTGTCATTTGCTCTGCATTCACTGTCTACCCCTGTTCATTCTCAGGTTGAGCCCTATCAAAGCTTTCTCTGTCCTCTCCTGCTTCTAAGCTGTAACATAATAAAAAATACAGTAATATCTAAAAATCATGGATTATTTGGTAAATATAGACCCCACACTTCTAGACCACAGGCTGAACAGATCTGAATTCCAGATTTTGGAATTGACACTGTATAGTTTAATTTTTTAAAATATGATCCCATCATGATCCCAACTTGAATTTTGGTACAGATGTGGCTAGGAGCATAGCAGGTACATGTGCAGTTTTTGATATTTCTAAATTAAACATTTTTTTCAGAAATGTGTTTTAAACTTTTGCGTTTGCATTCGCATGGTTAAAATATTAACAAAGATACTCTTGTGACATATCTGGTCAAAGCCTGTACAGTTCTGGGTAGACTGGCGTTTATTTTGTCTATCTTTTTTCTAGCCTGAGTTATGAGGAGAAATGTTAAGGCAGGCAACACCGAAATTCGCACTTTTTCTGAACTTTGAAAATCAATAAAAAAATTTTTTTTCCTTCACATTTTGCATTCTCTGACACACTATTACCAAATAACAATCTCAAAAGAATTTAAAATATAGAGGTAAAAATCATTGGTTCACTTGACATGGAATGACCCGCCCGGCTTTTCAGCTAGTGACTCTACAAAAGAGGCCTTGGTCACAAAATACAACCTAAACCTGGAAGTGTATCGGAGGGAGTTCAGGAATCTACAGCGGGGATCATCTAACAGCTATGCGGATGTCATGGCCAACTTGAGGACCACGCTCTACCAATGGATTCGAGGACTTTCTGTTACCAGCTTTGAGGAACTAGAAGCTCTTATAGTCAAGGATCAATTCCTCCACATACAGTATGTCCCATGGATGTACAATAGTGTGTGCCATCTACAGCCAAAGACATGCTACATAGATTACTGACTTATGCGGCCAACAGGATGCCAGAAGCCATTGGGATTCAGCTAGAGGGGAGGTAAGCCAGTTGGGGACCCCGCTCCCCCGCCAGCTGGTCCCCAGGGCATTCTACATACACTACCTCCGGGACGCCTGGGATCAGACATTCTTTTATTGATACGCGTTTCTGCTTTACGTGTAACTTGCCCTTATAGGAAGATAGGCCCTAGTATGACCACCAAGCCATCGAGGCCCACACCTTCTCTCTTATTTGTGGCTGGTTCTGATGGGAGGAATAATGAGAACTGTCAATCTGTCATTGTGAGCAATAAAGTTACCATTGACCTCAAAGACACTGGAGCAGAAGTAACCCTGGTGTGTCCAGAACTGGTAACCCCTGCTGATATAATTCCAGGAAAGACGTCATCTGTAACCCCAGAGTTGGGGGAAGGGGGGAGCTCCTGCAGAGCACATGGTCTGTGTGTATCTGGACTGGGGAGAGCAGGGAAAAGAGAGGAAAGTGGATCTATCAGACACCATCCCTACCATTGTGCTGCTGGGCAAAGACCTGGGCAGAATGGTGTGCCACTATGTCCCAGCCTTGCAAATTAAGGTGGGAGCCAGTGACCCACCGGACAGCTTGTGTGATCCAGGAAAACACACCTGTTGGCAGTGACCCGCAGTCAGGCTATGTGCACACGCTGCGGATTTACCTGCAGGTTTTTCAGCGCGGATCCGCAGGTAAAGTGACCTGCGGTTTTCCTGTGGTTTGGCACCTGGACAATGGAATAGGTGCCAAACCGCTGCGGAATCCGCAGAAACAATTGACATGCTGCGGTTTGTAAACCACGGAAAAAACAGCACCGTGAGCACAGCGGTTTTTAAAACCCATAGGGTAACATGGTACTGTAGAAACACCAGAAGCAACAAAAATAACCCCTAAAATTTAGCTTTTAATTCAATAACTAAAAACATTAGTGGAGATGACTAAAAGAAGGAGGGATAGAGGACAAAAAAATGAAGGGTAGTAGAAATACTATTTTAGTTCTCTTCAATTATCACACAGTATGGGCCACCAGCTAAATTGCCCTAGTCAGCCCTAGTTCAACCCTTCCTAGCCGCGGAGGTTGGAACCCTAATTGTAGACGATATGGCACCCCCGCTCAACGTCGGTATCCCTAATGACCCCTACGCCTCCCTACATATACAAAAAGGGACACAAAAAAGTGTAACACACACACACTTATAATACCGAAAAAGTGAAGAGACATCAATGGTCTCATAGATAATACTAAAATGCTATGAACTTATCTCGTAGTAATTCTAATGCTATAAATACCCCACAAAAAAATCTTATCTCGTAGTAAAAAGAATGATAAATGGGGTTGATATAAAAAAAGCAGCTTAGGGTAAGACTATCTTGTAGTCACAAAAATGCTAATAAGCTGCAAATGGCAGACCCAATTACCAAATAGCAAAATCAGTAAAAAAACGGCTGCAAGAAAATTCAATGAATAGCACATATGATAATTCATTTGTCCGGATCCCCGGACAGACATTAGAAAATGGTACAAAAATTGCACATTAAAGGCAGAAAAAATGCAACCTGTGTAGCACATGCGGCGGCCATTAATTGAAAGTGGGGGTTAAAAATCACCCTATTTCACAAAAATACACCATCCAGCTCAGATCCAATGTCTGTGCATAAAGAAAAAAGCACCATACATGTGCTATCTCACAAGAATCATAGATGAAAAAAATAGATGAAAAAATGAGGCTACCAAATTCACCTCAATTTGTAAGATGTGGTACACCAATATTCCAGTAGCAATGCATACAGAGTGTAAACCAACAGAGCATAGTTGCTCAATAAATTCAATCTAATACATAGTGCCACAGAAGGGTCTGCCAAAAATAATGTGCAACATTATACTTATCAGCCACTTGATGCATATGGAAACCCGACGCGTTTCCCCCTCTTAATCCGTTGAGGGTTCATCAGGGGTCAGGAAGTGAGGTCTCATTACCCCTGGCCGAGAGAGCAATACAGTGTGCGGCTCGCACATCGTCTACAATTAGGGTGCCAACCTCCGCGGCTAGGAAGGGTTGAACTACGGCTGACTAGGGCAATTTAGCTGGTGGCCCATACTGTGTGATAATTGAAGAGAACTAAAATAGTATTTCTACTACCCTTCATTTTTTTGTCCTCTATCCCTCCTTCCTTTAGTCATTTCCACTAATGTTTTTAGTTGTTGAATTAAAAGCTACATTTTAGGGGTTATTTTTGTTGCTTCTGGTGTTTTAATTGACTTTATAATCCCATCTATTATTTTTGAGGTCTGTTTTTAACATGGTACTGTACCATGTCAGCGGAACTGCTGCGGTTCCGCGGGGCCAGAAACGCTGCGGAACAGCAGCAGAATCCGCAGCGTGTGCACATAGCCTTAGTCTGCTGCTAAAACTCAACCCCAAGGATTAGGCAGGTTTCACATTAGCGTTTTTGTGTTCATTGCATCGTGCGCATGCGTACCTATGTTTAACATGCATGGTCTTGCGTTTGCATGCGTTTTCGTGCGCATGCGTTTTTTCCAGATGTGCATCTAGACACGCCGGACGCAACATGTTTCATTTTTGGGTCCGCCCAAAGGCGTAAAAAAAACGCATGCGTACGCTTGTGCACGGAATGCGTCAAAACAGCGCATTACAGTCTATGGGAACGCAGGCGTGCGCATGGACATGTGTTCGTCTGCGTTTGCATGAGTTTTAAGAGTAAACATGTCTGGAAACGGGTTAAAACGCATGCACATAAAAAAGGCAAACGCATGCAAAAAAAAATGTGCATTTTTGTATGCGTTTCTACTTGCGCACGATGCACTGCGCACAAAGGCACAAAATGTGAAAGTAGCCTTAGATGTTGAGTCTCAGAAAAAAAAAACTGTCAGAACAGGAGGACCCTCCTATGGCCCAGGAGCCTTCCCACATGGCAGACCTAATGAGGTCCACAATAGGTCCGCTTCTGACCAGGGTCTAGCATCCCCACTAGGTTGGGGTCTACAGACTGATAGAGCTTCCAGAAAGCCCTGATAACAGATGCCAGTCTGGAGAAACTGAGATGTCTTCCAGAGCAACCTCCTGCTGGGTCTAAAAAGGAGAGGCTATACTCCAACCAGGGGGAGCTACATAAAGAGACCATCCCCCATAGCACAACAGAGCTGGACCACTGTGAGAAGCATCTGGTTGTCACCTATCAGAGGACAGTTAAGGGCATGTCACACTAAGAGATATCGCTAGTAATATCGCTATAACTAGTGACGTTATAGCGATATTGCTAGCGATATCGCTATGTGTGATACTTACCTACGACCGGCTCCCCCGCTGGTTATCGCTGATCGCGCGAGAACGTTCAGGACTGTTTCTCGTCGTCTGCTTCCTGCGGCGCTTCCTGCTGTGAGGACGAGCGACGCGTGGAGCCGGGCGGGAGGACGCAGGATCGCCTGGTGTGACAGGTAAGTAGCGATCCCCGTCCCCAGCGATGTCGCTGGTGAGATCTGCCTGTGTGGCAGCTCACTAGCGACCACTTAGCGATGTACCAGCGATCCTGACCGCGTCATATCGCTGGTCGGGATCGCTGGTACATCACTTAAGGCCCCGTCTCACTAAGCAATCTCGGTAGCGAGATCGCTGCTGAGTCACAACTTTTGTGACGTAACAGCGATCTCACCAGCGAGATCGCTGTGTGTGACAGCGATCAGCGAGCGGCCCCCCTGCCGGTATCGCTGATCGCTGCAAGAAATCTCTGGACATTTCTTTGGTCGCTGGTCTCCCGCTGGCCAGCACGCATCGCTGTGTGTGACAGCGGGAGACCAGCGATCAGGTGTAAAAAATATAAAAAAAATAAAAAATATAGTTATTCTCACCTTCCGATGTCCCGTTCAGCCATCCCGCCTCTCTCCACGCTCCGGTCCCAGTGATCCTTTGCACGAATGACCGCGAGACTTTGTTATCCCGCGAGACCGTGACATCTCGCGGTCATTCATGCAAAGGATCACTGGGACCGGAGCGTGGAGAGAGGCCGGAAGACTGCGCGGGACGTCGGAAGGTGAGAATAACTATATTTTTTATTTTGATTCTATTTTTTACAGGATGGCCAGCGATGCCGGGCGCTCGGCATCGCTGTGCTGATCGCTGGTGAAGCTGTCTGTGTGACAGCTCACCAGCGATCACATAGCGACTTACTAGCGATCCTGACACCTTGATATCGGTGTCGGGATCGCTGGTAAGTCGCTTAGTGAGACGGGGCCTTAAGTGTGACAGTACCTTTATGGAGGATTGCCAACGAGATTCTACTTGATGGACCCTTTATAGACTACAAAAGACTAAAAGCCCAGCTATACCACTACTGATGATTGATGAGCCTTTCCAACGAGTGGCTGTGGATATCATAGGGCCACTTGCAATGCCTCGCAGCCCTGGCATATGCTCTATTGTTCCACTTGTTAACTATAATACACCCTATACAGAAGCTGTGGCATGGACCGCCATACAAGATAAAAAGGCCAATCCACTACGTATTGTATTTTCTCATGTGGAGTTCCCCAGGGAGACGTTAACTGATCAGGGGACCCAAGTCATGTTTAATTTGATGCAAAATCTCTGCAAGAAAATTCAAGTGCGCCCTCTTTTAGTCAGTCCCTACGATCCTCTGACCAATGGACTAGGTGAGTGTTTAGTTGGAACTATAAAACAAATGCTCAAGATGCTGGAGGAGACTGAAGGAACAGACTGGGAATGTTACCTCCCTCATCTTTTTTCTGCATACTAAGAAGTACCCCAGGCCTCAAAAGGATTCTACCCCTTTGAAATAGTTTATGGGAAAAAAGTCAGGAGGCCTCGTAATTAGTTTGTGCTAAACTACAGTGTCATTAAGTGACCGGACTAAGAAGAAACTTCCCCAAATTATTTTGTGTAATTCTCAATGTGAGGAATCCTTTGGTGCCCTAAAATCAGCATTGGCTAGTTCGCCCGTTCTTCAGGCCAGTTTGTGTAGACTGATGCCAGCTCTTATGGGCCAGGTGCAGTTCTCAGCCAGGTGAATCGACAAGGTGAAAAGCACCCAGTTCTCTATCTAAGCAGGAATCTCCTGCCCAGAGAGGTTACTAATGCAACAATTGAAAAAAAGCATTTAGCAATTGTGTGGGTCTGCAGAAACTGCAGCCATATGTCTATGGTCAACTTCACCGTGATCAGAGATCATAACACACAGAGTTGGCTCAACATAGTAGGGGATAACAGGAAATTGCTCAGATAGAGCCTGATTTTGCAGCACTATGATTTTACAATTCAACATGAGAAAGGAATGGATCATGGCAATGCTGATAGTTTATCCGCCAAGAGGGTCAGAGACTGGATTTACGTGCTAGGGAGCGGACAAGTCAAACTCCCATGCACGTTCAAAAGGAGGGAGGCGTGAAGAAATATATGATCATAAGGGAAATCATAACAGCAGTAGAGTTACATTTAGTAGACAAAAGGGTAAAACTGGATATACCAGTATTGTAAGGACAAAGTGGCTTTGGCTGGAGGTAGGGGTCAATCCTGGCTCCTTACCTCCTAGTCTGAGCTTAGAGGGGGTTAGCAAATGGTGTGTACTAGAAGGATTATTTCCTACAGTCTGTATAGGAAGACACTGGTATTTGAAAAGACACAACGTCGCTCATCGTCCATTCACTGACGACATCATTTAAATAGACCGATCCAGGTCATCCAGGAAATATGAGTCTATGGTCCGGACTATAAAAAGCTGGGTTACAAAACGAGAAAGGTTCACATGTGAGGGCAGCCCAAGGGCTGATACAATCTATAATTTATTTCTCCTCCCTTCAGGAAAACAGATAACTGTAGATGGAAACTTTAAGGTATTTCTGTTACTTATACCTTTTTATTTTATAACTGTTTAGCACATTTGTGTGTGGTTTTTTTGTACTTTATATATTTATTGTAAGCACTATATATTTTTACATTAAAGCATAAAATCTGTAATAAGTTTGACCTTGTATACTCTAAAAGAATCCAATAGCCCTTCAGAGAGTGTGACCTTATCATTGTCTGACAGTAACAAAGATATCGGGAACTCATCACCCCTGTGTTTGATGAGTGATGGCAGTGTAAGAAACCGGGTTGTGTCAAGTGGGTCGGGCTGTGATTTATGCTCACTTTATAGACTAGAACAGAGGTTGAGTGCTGGATTGAGTGATAGGAGATAAATTAACCCTTGCAGGTGCACTCCACATTACATGCTGAGAAGTGTGTACGTGACAAAGTCCCTGTGGCTGTTCGACAGCCGCAACACATGCATGGATTGTGTGTTTGCTAGGCAGTCCCTGCATGTGTTGTGGCTGTCAAACAGCAGCAAGATATACAGGTGTGAGGACTTGAACTCTACACCACCTTCTCCATGCGAGTGGCGGTAGTGTAACGTCCCCCCAGCCCCTCCCATCAGTTCCTGGATCATTTTGCCACTTGGCTTCCACATTTTCTCTCCTGTGACATCCCTACCCTCATCATGGGCGATTTCAACATCCCCATTGCTCTTCCCCTCTCCCCATCTGCTACTCACCTTTTATCTCTAACCTCCTCGTTTGGCCTTTCGCAGCTTGCTAATTCTCCAACGCATGAAGACGGAAACTCCCTGGATTTGGTCTTCTCTCGGCTTTGTGCAGTGGATGATTTCACAAACTCCCCTCTCCCGCTCTCTGATCACAAACTTCTTTCATTCTCTATCAAGAACTGCCAGGCCGCTCAGGTCACCGTCCATATTTATAGAAACATACAGGCCATTAACACCCAGAAACTTACGATGAACTTGCAGTCTTCATTGGCCCCTTTCTCCTCCCTCTCATGTCCTGATTCTGCAGTGAAGCATTACAATGAAACACTTCAAACTGCCCTGGATGATTTTGCACCTCCTATACATAGAACAACACGACAAAGACAGCGACAACCCTGGCACACCCTGCAAACACGTTTCCTGCAGCGGTGCTCCAGGTGTCCTGAACGTCTATGGAGAAAATCCAATCTACACGAAGATTTCATCCAATATAAGTTCATGCTTAGAACATACAACACTGCCCTTCACCTCTCCAAACAAACCTATTTCAACACCCTCATCACCTCACTGTCCAATAACCCGAAACGTCTCTTTGACACTTTTCATTCCTTGCTCAACCCAAGAGTGCAGGCCCCAACTACAGAGCTTCGAGCTGACGATCTGGCTAATTACTTCAAAGAAAAAATTGATCATATCTGACAGGAAATTATCTCCCAATCATCTCATACCATGCACTGTCCTCCTTCCCCCACTGCATCTAGCTCACTCTCTGAGTTTGAACCAGTCACAGAAGAAGTAGTAAGCAGGCTCCTTGCATCTTCTCGCCCAACCACTTGCACCAGTGACCCATTTCCGCCACATCTGCTCCAGTCCCTTTCCCCTGCTGTCACCCCTCACCTAACTAAAATATTTAACCTCTCTCTCTCTTCTGGTATCTTTCCCTCCTTATTTAAGCATGCCATCATACATCCACTACTTAAAAAAATATCCCTCGACCAAAACTGTGGCGCTAACTATAGACCTGTCCCTAATCTTCCCTTCATCTCTGAACTCCTGGAACGCCTGGTCCACTCCCGTCTGATTCGCTATCTCTCTGATAACTCTCTTCTCGACCCTCTCCAATCCGGTTTACGCTCTCTACACTCTACTGAAACTGCCCTCACCAAAGTCTCTAATGATCTACTAACAGCTAAATCTAACGGTCACTACTCCATGCTAATTCTCTTGGATCTCTCTGCAGCATTCGACACTGTGGATCATCAGCTCCTCCTCACTATGCTCCGCTCCATCGGCATCAAGGACACCGTTCTCTCCTGGTTCTCCTCCTATCTCTCTGACCGCTCCTTTACTGTATCTTTTGCTGGCTCCTCTTCCTCTCATCTTCCCCTTACTGTTGGGGTTCCTCAAGGATCGGTTCTAGGCCCCCTCCTCTTCTCCTTGTACACTGCCCCTATTGGTAAAACAATAAGTAGATTTGGTTTACAGTACCATCTCTATGCTGATGACACCCAATTATACAGCCTTTCTAGAAAACACCGGCGATTGTCTAAATGCTGTGTCTAACATCATTTCCTCACTATATCTGAAACTGAACCTGTCAAAGACTGAACTCCTTGTGTTTCTTCCCTCAACTAATGCACCTATACCAGACACTGCCATTTCCGTGTGTGGTTCCACTATTACTCCCCAGCAACATGCCCGCTGTCTTGGGGTCATACTTGACTCCGAGCTTTCATTCACCCCCCACATCCAATCACTGGCTCACTCTTGTTATCTGCATCTCAAAAACATTTCTAGAATTTGACCTTTTCTTACCTTTGACTCTGCAAAAATTCTTACTGTTTCTCATATTCATTCTCGTCTGGACTACTGTAACTCTCTTCTAATCGGTCTCCATCTTACCAAACTTTCCCCCCTCCAATCTGTCTTGAATGCTGCAGCCAGGATCATATTCCTCGCCAATCGTTACACCGATGCCTCTACCTTGTGCCAGTCCTTACACTGGCTACCCATCCACTCCAGAATCCAGTACAAACTTATTGCCCTCACCCACAAAGCACTCCATGGCTCAGCACCACCCTACATCTCCTCCCTTGTTTCAGTCTACCACCCTACCCGTGCCCTCCGTTCTGCTGATGACCTGAGGTTAGCATCCTCGATAATCAGAACCTCCTACTCCCGTCTCCAAGGCTATACATGTGCTGCGCCAATTCTTTGGAATGCACTTCCCAGGTCAATACGAGTAGTCCCCAATCCCTACAATTTTAAGCGTGCCCTGAAAACTCATTTATTCAGACTGGCCTACCGCCTCAACACATTAACCTAATTATCCCTGTGTGGCACAGTCAAAAGTTTTACCATAACCAGGTTCCCCGTATCATGTTCCCACATGCTTTATGCATCTATTAGCCCTCTGTGTCCGTACTGTTACACACTTAACGGTCCAAACAATCAGGGCAATTGTTACCACCCACCTTTCGTGTCTCCCCTTTTTCCCTCATAGATTGTAAGCTTGCGAGCAGGGTCCTCATTCCTCTTGGTATCTGTTATGATCTATGTGATTATTGTTATGCTGTAATGTCTATCGTCTGTACAAGTCCCCTCTGAAATGTAAAGTGCTGCGGAATATGTCGGCGCTATAGAAATAAAATTTATTATTATTATATTTTTCGAGCACTCTAAAGACACTCGGTTAACACAGGAGCATGCTTGTATAATACCTTATCACTCATCACTAATTATGGTGACACTGCTGTCTATAAGCTAGGTAGATCACAGCATGTAGATCACAGGATACCTGCTCTATGAGCCTGAGCAGGTGGTCACACGGGAAGCACTTCTCCTGGACTGGTGACTCATGCATTAGACAGCCATTCTCATGCAGGGGTAGAAGAGTGACCACTACAAAGGAAAAGCATTACCAGGTGTGAACTATGATCAGCTGCAATGGCTGAGGGTTAGGGCTCAAACTCACTTGCGAGAGACTCGCATGTAAACCTTGCACAGCCGCCGGTACTTGGACCGGAGCGTGCGGCGGCATAGAAATACCTGTAGCCGCACGCTCCGGTCCGAGTGCCGGTTTTCATGCGAGAGACTCGCACGACAAGCGTACGAGTCTCTCGCAAGTGAGTATGAGCCCTTAAAGGGACTATCTACGCCTATAATGTTAACGACTCAATTCTTTAGGCGTTGATCAGTAGTACCTGGGAATGGTCACTAAACATTGTAATGGAAAAGTTGGGGTCTGCTCTATATACCAATTTCAGCCTGCTGTTGAAGAAGCTGGTAACAGCTGATCAGTGGGGATGCCCACCAATCTGATAATTATGGGCTACCCTTAAGGATGAGTCATCAATATCGTAGTAGTAAAACAGGGATTTTTGTGATAAACTCACCGTAAAATCCTTTTCTCTGAGACGCTCATTGGGGGACACAGATACTGTAGGTGTATGCTTCTGCCGCTAGGAGGCTGACACTAAGTGGAAAAAAAGAGGTTAGCACCTCCTCCGCCGTATATACCCCTGCCCCTATTGCGAGCGGAAATCAGTTTGGTGCCAAAGCAGTAGGAGGACAACAAAATCAGCCTTAATACAGGTACAATATGTCCAGAAAAAAAGACAACCCTTATATCACATAAATAAATGCGTATAAATTAAACAAAATAGAAGCCAACTTGGCTAATAGGGTGGGTGCTGTGTCCCCCAATGAGCGTCTCGGAGAAAAGGATTTTACAGTGAGTTTATCACAAAAATCCCTGTTTCTCCATCACCTCATTGGGGGACACAGATACTGTGGGACGTCCTAAAGCAGTCCCTGGGTGGGAGATTGACTCACCGATCCAAGCTACATGCACCTCTTGTTTAAAGGTGCGCCACCGCTGCTTGGAGACTCCTTCTACCCAGGCTCGCATCCACCGAGGCCCGAGTATGGATATTATAATGTTTGGCAAATGTGTGCAGGCTGGACCAGGTTGCTGCCTTGCAAACTTGTTCCATCGAAGCCTGGTTTTGAAGCGCCCAAGAGACGCCCACTGCCCGAGTAGAGTGCGTTCTGATCCCTGTTGGAATCGGCATGCCTCTAATGCGGTAAGACTCCTGAATAGTCAAACGAATCCATCTGGCTATAGTCGATTTCGAAGCAGCGAGTCCCTTACTGCGCCCTTCGGGGAGCACGAACAGCGTATCCGTCTGACGAAAGGGTGCCGTCCTCGACACGTACTTCCGGAGGGCTCTTACCAAGTCTAACGTGTGAAGAGCCTTTTCCACACGGTGCACGACAAAATGAAGGCAAGACAACATCCTCATTAATGTGAAAAGAGGACACGACTTTCAGCAGAAAAGGAGGGGCTGGTCTGAGCACCACCTTATCCTTATGGAAAGTGAGGAACGGAGCTCGGAAGGATAGGGCCGCCAGCTCTGAAACCCGCCTGATAGAAGTGATGGCCACTAGGAACACCACTTTCCAGGAGAGGTACCTCAAAGAGACATCCTGAAGTGGTTCAAATGGAGCTTCCTTCAGAACACTTAGGACCAGGTTAAGGTCCCAGGCGTCTATAGGCGCCTTATAGGGAGGTACCAAGTGGGAGACTCCCTGGATGAAAGTCTTAACCTGCAAATTGGTAGCAATTTTGCGCTGGAACAGGACGGATAAGGCCGATATTTGTCTCCTAAGGGAACTTGGGGCCAAGCCAGAGTCTAGGCCCAACTGGAGAAAGGCCAAGATGTTGGGAATCGAGAATCTCAGTGGAGAAACACTCCGGCCTCGACACCAAGCAAAGAACACCTTCCAGGTGTGGTGGTAAATTCGTGCTGAAGCAGGCTTCTGGGCGCTAACCATTGTAGCAACCACCTTGATCCCAAACCCTGCCTGGGGTAGAATCCAAGATTGAACGGCCATGCCGTCAAACACAGGGCCCCTGAGTTCGGGTGGCAAATCAGCCCTCGAGAAAGTAGATCTGGGCGCTCTGGCAGTCGCCAAGGAACGTCGGCGAACAGCTGCATTAGATCTGCGTACCACGCTCGACGGGGCCAGTCCGAAGCCAGCAGAATTGCCGGAACCCCATCTGTCTTGATCTTTTTGATGGCTCTCGGGAGTAGTGGCAGTGGGGAAAATAGATATGGGAGGCGGAACTGGTTCCATGGCAGAACCAACGCATCCACAGCGATTGCTTGCAGGTCCCTGGCTCGAGCGACATGTGTGGGCACCTTGGCGTTCACTCTGGACGCCATCTGGTCCACATCCGGAGTTCCCCACAGTTGACAAAACTGCTGGAAGACCTCGGGATGTAGTGACCACTCTCCGGACGCAAGACCCTGCCGGCTGAGAAAGTCTGCCGCCTAGTTTTCCACGCCCGGGATGTGGACTGCCGAAATCACCGAGTGGTTTGCTTCGGCCCACTGAATAACGTGCCCCACCTCGCGCATGGTTGCTCTGCTGTGGGTGCCCCCTTGGTGATTTATGTAAGCCAGCGCCGTGGCGTTGTCCGATTGGATCCGGACGGGGCGGTCTGCTAAGAAGTGATGAAACTGCTGCAGAGCCAGCCGAATTGCTCGTATCTCCAATAAGTTGATCGGGAGGCGTGCCTCCTGTGGCGACCACCGTCCCTGGGACGTGTGGTGGCGAAACACCGCTCCCCAGCCAAGGAGACTGGCGTCGGTTGTTATCACCAACCAATGGTCTGGGGGGCAGGGTTTCCCCTGGGTCAGAGAGGAACTGGTTATCTACCATCCAAGCGACTGCCTGACTTGAGAGGACAGTCGGCACCGCCGATCGAGCGTGAAAGGATTCTTGTCCCAGGCTGACAAGAGAGCGTGCTGCAGGGGGCGAAAATGGAACTGGGCTATCTGTATTGCTTCCATTGCTGCCACCATTCTTCCTAGAATCCTCATCCCGAAACGAATGGTATGAGGGACTGGTTGGCAAAGAGTCCGAACTCCCTGCCGGAGAGCTGGGGCTTTTTCCTGAGGGAGAATTACCAACCCTCAGCAAGTGTCGAAGACCATTCCTAAGAAGGAAATCCTCTGAGCTGGCACAAGGGATGACTTCTTCGCATTGACCAACCACCCTAAGCGGGCAAGAGTATCTAGAGTGATGTTGACATTTTCCTCGCATGCCCGTCTTGAAGGGCCCTTGACCAATAAGTCGTCCAAGTAGGGCAAGACGACTATGCCTCGAGAATGCAATATGGCCATGACAACTGCCATAACCTTTGTGAACACGCTGGGAGCCGTGGCTAACCCGAAAAGTAGCACCACGAACTGAAAACCGTTGATGGCGAAACGCAGGAACCTTTGATGAGGAGGAAAGATGGGAATATGCAGATATGCGTCCTGGATGTCGACCGAGGCCAAGTATTCTCCCCGCTCCATGGCCGATACGACAGAACGGAGAAACTCCTTCCGGAAATGTCTGATCCTGATGAATTTGTTCAGAAGTTTGAGGTCCAAAACAGGTCTGACAGACCCGTCCTTTTTGGGAACCGCAAACAGGTTGGAATAGAAGCCCTGAGCCCTTTCGTGCTCTTGCACGGGAACAATGACCCCATTGCGCTGGAGCGATTCGATGGCTCCCAACAGAGCTCTTGCCTGGGTATCCACCCTGGGATGACGAGAAAGAAAAAAACGTTTTGGAGGGTTTCTGACAAACTCTATTTTGTAACCTGAGGCCACCAACTCCTTTACCCATGCGTCGCCTGCGACACTGAACAAGACGTGGCGAAACCAGAGTAATCAGCCGCCCACCTTGCTGGTGTCGTCTGGTAAACGCCTCGAGTCATTTGGCTGATGATCTTTGGGATCTGGATCCCCTCGATCTGGGCTGTTGAGAACGCATTCTCCCCAATGGGTTGGTTCTATATGAGACCTGCTGCTCCCTATCCTGGTTGGGGCCGCCTGAAGAAGTGGAATTGGCCGCTGTGGTCCACCTGGGGTAGCGAAAGGCCCGAAAACGTGCCTGAAAAGGGTGGCGAAAAGGTGGTTTGACCTTTTGTTGAGGGAGAAAACCGCTCTTTCCTCCTGTGGAGTCAGAGATAAGTTGATGTAACTTCTCCCCAAATAGACAACCGCACTGATAGGGTAGGGAAGTCAAGGACTTCTTGGAAGTAGAATCGGCCTGCCATGTCCTTAACCATAGAGCTCTTCTGATAGAAATTGGCCGCATCCAAAGATGCATTGATTACGTAGTCTCCGGCCATCGCGATTTGACTCTCGATCTCCTTGTTTAATGATTCTGACCATGAGATCATGGCCTTGGCTACCCAAGTTGCTGAGAACGAGGGAGAGAGCGCTTATCCTGACGCCTCATATACTGAGCGAGCTAAGCTCTCTGAGGCGATCCGTGGGATCCTTAATAGAGGAACCACTAGGTACGGATAACAGTTTTAGTGGCTAGGCGTGACACCGGTGGATCCACCATCGGAGATTCCGTCCATTTTTTACGGAGGTCGTGGGCAAATGGATACCTTGCTTCGAGTGCCTTTTGACCCGAGAAACGCCTGTCTGGTCGTTCCCTGTGTCGCTGCACTATGTCCTCAAACTCAGGGTGAGAGGAAAAAATTCTGTGTGGCTGCTTCACTCGCTTAAACGCCACCTTATGCCATGTAGCCGCTGCGGGGTCATCCTCAATCCCCCAGGTCTGATTGACGGCTTCTATGAGGCTGTCCACTGTCTAACTAACTACGGTTAGTTATAACAAATTATAAGGAATATATATATGTGTGTGTGTATATATATATATCTATGAGTGTAGAGCCCCGCCCACTCCACATAGCCACATTCATTATAATATCCCGCATCGTCCCATCAGCCAGAGCCACCGGACTACTACTCCTAATATCCCACATCGTCACGTCAGCCAGAGCCACCGGACTACTACCCCTAATATCCCACATCATCCCGTCAGCCTGGGGTCAGAACCAGAGCGCTAAGTGGAACGGTCCTAACTTCCATACCGGGAATCCCTTTAAGAGAGGCCTGGTGTCAGAACCAGAGCGCTGAGTGGATTTGCCCTGACTTCCATACCAATGAACCCTTTAATAGAAGCCTGGGGTGAGAATCAGAGCGTTGAGGGATTTACCATAACTTCCATACCGGAGATCCCTTTAAAAGAGCCTGGGGTCCGTACCATAGCATTTGAAGGCAATTGCCCTGACTTCCATACCGGGGATCCCTTTAAGAGAGCTTGGGATCAGAACCAGAGCGCTGAGTGGATTTGCCCTGACTTGCATACAATGATCCCTTGAATAGAACCCTGGGGTCAGAATCAGAGCGCTGAGGGATTTGCCCTAACTTCCATACAGGAGATCCCTTTAAGAGAGCCTGGAGTCAGTACCAGAGCATTTGAAGGCAATTGCCCAAGTGGATTTGCCCTAAATTCCATACCAGTGATCCCTTTAAGAGAAACTGGGGTCAGAACCACAGAGCTGACGGTCCTAACTTCCATACCGGAGATCCCTTTAAGAGAGGCCTGGGGTCAAACCAAAGCGCTGGATGGATTTGCTCTGACTTCCATACCAATGATCCCTTTAAGAGGGAAGATGTGCCTATATGATGGAGGATGTGTGATGTGTATATGGGCACAGGAGGGGGGGATTCATTTCTGTCATGTGCTCTGTGCTTCTTTTTGGGAGGGCAGACAATGGCTGGGAGGTTATGTTCCTGGGGATGCTAGATTTCTCCCACCATGTCAGTGTCTGCTGAGGTGTTGTCAAGTGGGAAAACTTGCTCATAACAACCAATCACAGCTCAGCTTCTTTTCACCAGCTCTGGTGAAATGAGAGCTGCTTAGTGATTGGTTGCAAGGAAAACTGTAGCTCATAGCAACCAATCATAGCTCAGCTTCTTTTGAACTGCTCTGTTGAAATGAAAGATGCTTCGTGATTGGTTGGTGATATACACACACACACACACACACACACACACACACACTCACTTTTATATATAGAGATTCTCCCCATTGACGAACGGTCAGCAAAAACTTGAAAGGCTTTGCCTTTCAGCCCTGGAATTAAATACTATGCCCACTGATCACAGGGCAGATTGTATTACCTGCAAGTTTTTTAAATACTCTGAAGGAAAGTATCTAAAGGCCCTTTTACATTTAGCGATGCACCAGCGATCCCGACCACGGTACGACCCGGTCAGGATTGCTGGTGCATCGCTAAATAATCGCTAGTGAGCTGCCACACAGACAGATCTCACAGCGATGCAGCAGCGATACAGCGGACGATACTTACCTTTCAGATGCGGCGATCCTGACGTCCTCCCGCCCGCCTCCACATGTCGCTTGTCGGTGCCACAGGAAGCCCAGCAGGAAGCTCCCGACTAGAAATGGAGCCGGCCGTTGTCGCGCGATCAGCGATGGACAGCGGGGGAGCCGGTCGGAGGTAAGTATCACACATAGCGATATCTCTATAAAGTCACAAAATCGGTGACGTTATAGCGATATTGCTAGCGATATCGCTATGTGTAAAACCCCCTTAAGTCTCCATCTTTCTCCATCACGGGGAAGTCTTCCAAGCATTGTCTCCTTTGATTTATATCCTGGGAATGGGGTAGCTGAGAACTGTTACCCCTTGGTATTTGGGCCATCCTAGCTGGAGATCTCTCTCGGTCTGATGTTCTGCAGCATCAGCCTCTCTCGCCTCAGCCTGTCATTCTGCAGCAGCCTGTTGGCATTCTAGAATAAGCTGCAGGCGCATACTGGCATCATTCTCCCAGCTGTTGTAAGACCTTTTGCACAGAAAAGTCCATGCTTTCCTCTGAACTGGCATTGTTAGTACCCCCAGAAGTTGTTTCTGGGGCAAGGTCCATTGCTTGGCTCCTCTTGAGTTGGGCTTTCACTTTTTCCAGGTGCCATTCTGGTCTGAGTCTTGCTCCATCAAGGCACCAATGAGCAGATCTTTGGATTTGTCTGCTGTCTCTTTTCCTCTCTGCTCACAGAGGATAATCAGAGCCTTCTTACTCTACCGATATGGCAGCCATATGCAAGAAACAAACAGTCTTATGCAAATAAATGATAGAAAAAATAAACTGGAAGTGATAACTGTTTGCAAGTATATGTATGTAAGCACTGAATTGAACCTTGTAGAACTGGTGCACTCCTCACGAGGATTTAATTTCTTTAGTACAGGGAATAATTGCTGAATAAGTACTAATTCTCTGATAGAAGTAACAAAGAAAAGAACACTTCTCAGCACGTGACGTGGAGTACACCTGCAACGGTTCATTTATCTCCTTTCTCTCAATTCAGCTCTCAACCTCTTTTCTAGGTTATAAAGTGAGCATAAATCAGGCCCTGACACACTCAGCACAACCCAGATTCTTATGCTGCCACATCTCCTCAAACACACGGGGTGATGAGTCCCCAAAATATGTTACTATCAGACAATGAGAAGGTCACACACTCTCTGAAGGCCATACAAGGTCAAACGTATTAAAGATTTTAAGCAACTATGCAAAACGGTTAAACAGTTATAAAATAAAAAGGGATAAATAGTAGAAATACCTTAACGTTTCCATCTACAGTTATCATCTGTTTTTCTGAGGGAAGGAGAAATGAATTATGGATTGCATAAGTCCTTAGGCTGTCCTCACATCTGAACCCTTCTCTTTGTGTAACCCAGCTTTTTATAGTCCGGACCATAGGCTCATTTTTCCAGGATGACCTGGATCAGTCTATTTAAACGATGCCATCTGTGATTGGACGATTAGCCACATTGTGTCTTTTCAAATACCAGTGTCTTCCTATACAGACAGTAGGGAATATTCCTTCTCGTACAGACCATTTGCTAACACCCTCTATGCTCAGACTGTAGGAGGTAAGGGGCCAGGATTGACTACTACCTCCAGCAAAAGCCACTTTGTCCTTACAATACTGGTATATCCAGTTTTACCCATTTGTCTACTAAATGTAACTCTACTGCTGTTATGATTTCCCTTATTTCTTTTTCTTTTATTTTACTCGCTTATATAGCGCCACTAATTCCACAGCACTTTACAGACATTACCGGAACTGTCATTTTGGTGGAGTCAGTATAAAATGGTCCAACTCCTAAAATATATAATAAATTGGGTACAGTATTTCAATGCACAATGTGCTGAATATTTTTGAAATGTAGGCTGTTCTATTCCTGATCTAAGGCTACATTCACACACAGCGTTTTTGCTGCGTTTTTTGAGGATACGGTTTTCAGCTGCAAAAGCAGATCAGCTTTTAAAAAAACCGCATCACCTGAAAGGTTTTTGAGCTCATAGATAATGTTTTCAATAGCAAAAGCAGATTAGAAAAATGCCTCACAAACTGACATGCTCATTCTTTGGGAGGATCGGTTTTTGAGCCCAAAAACGGATCTTCACAAAACGATGTGTCTGAATGTCATATCTTGAGGCCCATTGACTTTGCTGGGATGCCCAGAGTCACTGCATTTTACTGCAAAAAACGGATCCGCAAAAACGCTGTGTGTGAATCATGGCCCCCCCCCCCTAGAAGCAGGGGCACGCACCTATCAAAACTCGTATGCTGCAGTGCTCCCGTCCTGCATCGGCTCCAGGCTGCAGGGAGCAATCTCCCCTCCTCTGTCCTGTCTTCTGCTGTCTTCACCAGAGAGAGGAGGGGAAGGGGTGCCTGCCCTGCACAGTGAAAGTACTACTGCTCATCTGTGTCACCGGAAGGTCACTAATGCTAATATTGTAGGTGATTATTATGTGCTCTCTGTAAAAGGAAGATCTTAAAGAGACTCTTAAAAGACGTTTCATGTTTCTTAAAATGGTTGCCTACACACGTCACAGAGTGAACTATTTTGCCATCAATGTTCGATATGTTTGTGACAACAAAGAAATTGTTACCAAGACACTGGCAGTAAAAGATACTAAAGCTCATCACAGTAGCCAGTTTCTCCAGGCCTTAGTGGAAAAAGTCCTGCAAGATTACGAACTCAAAAAAGAACAGGTTCTTGCTATTGTAACGGACAATGCTTCAAACATAAGTACAATTAAACTGATGAATGAGAGTAATGAACAACAGCTAGAAGAACATTTAGGATTCAGTATGTTTGAGATGGAAGGCCACAGTGCTGTTCATGTAACTGAGGAACAAACAGATATTACAACAGAAGAACAGCAAAATTATTCAGTAGAAATAGATGATCTTGTTGAAACTGCTTCAAAACACTTTCATATTCATCACATGCGCTGTTGTGTGCACACGCTGCAGCTGGCAATAAGAGATAGTCTGCAAGAGGGACATGCTGGAAATCTATTTGGAAAAGTGAGGAAATTGGTTATTGCCGCCAGAACCCCTAAAATTGATTCCATCTTGAAGAGACGTGCTGGGAAAGGGGCAATTGTCGATCAAGCCACTTGGTGGGGCAGCACTTATTTAATGATTGAGCAATTGCTTGAAATAAAACCGTTTCTTATAGATATGGAGAATCCTCAGGTAACCCTAAATGAAGGTCAATGGACACAGGTGACTGAATTGAAGGAATTGCTTAATCACCCATTTACTGTGACTAAAAAATTACAAGCTGAGGATTTAACTAATGGCATTTTCATAAGGGAGTGGAAGAACTTGCTATTTTGCCTGTCCCAAAGAGGAGGTTTAATCACAGATGGCATTTCTGCTTCAATGAAACAGAGAGACACACAGCTATTGGAAAATAAAATAAAAATAAAATTTTTCTGGCAGCTGTTTATGTGGACCCAAGTCATCGTATACTGCTTGATGATTAACAGCTTACTAAAGGAAAAGAAGCTCTGACTGAGGTAGCAGTTAGGATGAGTGGCCTACAGGAGGACTGCCAGGCGCAAGAGGACTTTGGTCCTGACAGTGCTACTGCTGCCATATCTTCATCCTCATCAGATGAGGCGTTTTGACTTTGACAAGTATTTAGATGACATGGAGCAGGCAAAGCGTTGCCGCAAGGAAAAAGATTTCACTCCGTCTCCTATAGCAAGCAGATTGACCAGATTTCAGCAAAATGTTTCACTTGCTCTCAAAGAAATAGAAAAATTCAACCGTTCATCAAAACTGACTGTGCATGAGGCAATTCCTTTATACATGGAAATTGGTAGAGATGTTGCCCATGTGGTTACGGCTTTGCCTCCAACCCTAGTGTAGAGAGGTTGGTCTCTGGCCTTAAAATTATTAGGTCAGGTTTGAGGTCATCTATGAAGGAGGATCTGATGGAGGCAATTCTATTTCTTAGAACAAATTCATAGACTGCACAAATGTTATTTAGTATGTTTTTGTTGAAAACTGTTTTTTTGCCACTTACAATATATAACACTATGTAATAAACTATGTATTACATCTTGATTATTGTATCATAAAAATGATTAAATGTCTGATATTCACATTTTACTACAATAAATTTTTCACTTAAATATAAGCAATATATGTGGGAGTTGGAGTCGGTGTAAGGGAAATTGAGGACTCGGAGTCGCAGGTTCGGCTTACCGACTCCACAGCCCTGGGGCTCACAATCTAAATTCCCTATCAGTATGTCTTTGGAATGTGGGAGGAACCCGGAGGAAACCCACACAAACATGGGGAGATACAAATTCCTTGCAGATGTTGTCCTTGGTGGGAATTTGAACCCAGGACCCCACTGAACCACCTTGCTGCCCACTGAGCCACCATGCCGCCCATTGATTATATATTTCCTTCACAGAATCAATCCTATATCTCAAGAGCGCCATAGACACTTGGTTAGCACATGAGCATGCTGAGATAACACCTTTTTCCAGCAAGCTTTCTCATCACTAACCAAAGTCCTTCATCCAATACTCCTGAAAATGTCATCATCCATCAATAGTTTATGCAAAACCATTGACTGAGCAAAACATTTAGGACTTTCGCCTGATTAAAAAAAATAGGATCAGAATTTATATTATATATACTTTGCTTTGACATTTCTTCTTGATATTCTCTCCCTTTACAAGTGTGTTTAGATTGGGCAATGCCATAATATTGGAATTGTATTTATTTCTTTTGGTTCTTTTACATCATCTTCATTTGGCTTTCATTCGAGAAACTACATATACAGTGCCTTGCGAAAGTATTCGGCCCCCTGGAACTTTTCAACCTTTTCCCACATATCATGCTTCAAACATAAAGATACCAAATGTAAATTTTTGGTGAAGAATCAACAACAAGTGAGACACAATTGTGAAGTTGAACGAAATTTATTGGTTATTATAAATTTTCATGGAAATTCAAAATCTAAAAAGTGGGGCGTGCAATATTATTCGGCCCCTTTACTTTCAGTGCAGCAAACTCACTCCAGAAGTTCATTGTGGATCTCCGAATGATCCAATGTTGTCCAAAATGACTAATGATGATAAATATAATCCACCTGTGTGTATTCAAGTCTCTGTATAAATGCTCCTGCTCTGTGATAGTCTCAGGGTTCTGTTTGAAGTACAGAGAGCAGCATGAAGACCAAGGAACACAACAGGCAGGTCCGTGATACTGTTGTGGAGAAGTTTAAAGCCAGATTTGGATACAAAATGATTTCCAAAACTTTAAACATCCCAAGGAACACTGTGCAAGCGATCATATTGAAATGGAAGGAGTATCATACCACTGCAAATCTACCAAGACCCGGCCGTCCCTCTCAAACAAGGAGAAGACTGATCAGAGATGCAGCCAAGAGACCCATGATCACTCTGGATGAACTGCAGAGATCTACAGCTGAGGTGGGACAGTCTGTCCATAGGACAACAATCAGTCGTACACTACTCAAATCTGGCCTTTATGAAAGAGTGGCAAGTAGAAAGCCATTTCTCAAAGATATCCATAAAAAGTGTCGTTTAAAGTTTGCAACAAGCCACCTGGGAGACACACCAAACATGTGGAAGAAGGTGCTCTGGTCAGATGAAACCGAAATCGAACTTTTTGGCAACAATGCCAAACGATATGTTTGGCGTAAAGGCAACACAGCTCATCACCCTGAACACTCCATCCCCACTGTCAAACATGGTGGTGAAAAAATCATGATTTGGGCCTGCTTTTCTTCAGCAGGTACAGGGAAGATGGTTAAAATTGATGGGAAGATGGATGGAGCCAAATACAGGACCATTCTTAAAGAAAACCTGTTGGAGTCTGCAAAAGACCTGAGACTGGGACGGAGATTTGTCTTCCAACAAGACAATGATCCCAAACATAAAGCAAAATCTACAATGGAATAGTTCACAAATAAACGTATCCAGGTGTTAGAATGGCCAAGTCAAAGTCCAGACCTGAATCCAATCGAGAATCTGTGGAAAGAGCTGAAAACTGCTGTTCACAAACGATCTCCATCAAACCTCACTGAGCTCAAGCTGTTTGCCAAGGAAGAATAGGCAAGAATTTCAGTCTCTCGATGTACAAAACTGATAGAGACATACCCCAAGCGACTTGCAGCTGTAATAACAGCAAAAGGTGGCGCAACAAAGTATTAAGTTAAAGGGGCCGAATAATATTGTATGCCCCACTTTTCAGTTTTTTACTTCTTGCAAAAATTTAAAATAACCAATAAATTTTGTGCAACTTCACAATTGTGTTCCACTTGTTGATTCTTCACCAAAAATTTACATTTGGTATCTTTTTATGTTTGAAGCATGATATGTGGGAAAAGGTTAAAAAGTTCCAGGGGGCCAAATACTTTCGCAAGGCACTGTATCATGTCAGATAGTATGAGTTTATAAGAAATGTGGGAGATTATTGTGGACAGTCATCTTCCTGGGCTTCCTGTCATTCTTGAAGCACCTTGCAGTCAGCCTGGCCATGGCCTGTAATGTCCGCTCACAATGAATGGCATTCATCTGCACAGGAAAGAGATACTGTAGGTTTAGAGTATTTTGGACTGGATTATCACATGCCGTTTTCAGTGCGGTTTTTGATGTGGCTTTTTATGTGCATTTATCAGAGTGCATACAATTGAGGAAAAGAAGTCTTTCCTTTATACTTATGGACCCACTCCTGCCTTTGGCCATGAGAACTGCTTGAAGAATTGCATGTGTGAATCAAGTCTTTAACAGGTTTGCTCATAATTGACATTTATCACCCATTCACACGATAGTTGATAAATGTCTGATTGCTGCGGCCCCACTGATTACTGAAAAGGTTGCTGTTCTCTGCTGCGTCCATCACCATAGCATGGAGAGACGAGGTGCCTTCGTCACCGCCACTTCATTCAATCCCCTCTGAGGACTTAGTCTGTTTATATGGACAGACTATCAGCGCAATACCACCGCATTCGTTTTAATGCCTGCTTACACAAGTAGACCAAATTAAATGATGTGCTCTGCAGTAGATCGGTACAATATTGTGCAGTGCATAGGCTGCCATTGTTCTTGGCAGTGCAAGTCCTGTTTACACAGGATGATGCATCACGAGAATGATCGTCTTTTATGCTGCGCTAAACATCATTTCACCTGATGAATGAGCGTTTTGCTCATTCATCGGGTGATTGGCGGCCTATTTACACAGCAAAATAATTGTGAATAATCTTTCAGTGGAAATGCTGCTTTAGGTCCTTGCTGTAGTGATGTCTGGGAGCTCCACCACTGGGACCCCATCAATCAGATATTTATCACCTGTCCACAATGTGATCCTTGTAGTCCTACACCCTCCTCACTGACATGCCTCTGCCTTTCTTCTCTGTTTAGCGGATTGTGCTGAAATTATTTTACTTGCAAGTGGAAAGTTTGTTGACCTCCAAATAGTTTGTTTTTTCAATATGGCAACGCTACTTATTAAAATCAATGTCCGATCTCCTCAATGTTACTGTTATATTATGAGTTATATTTTTCATATTTGACCTGCTTTTCAGGTGATGGTAAAGAAGAGAAGGGGACGGAGCCCACACGAGTAGTGGTAAGGACACTCCATGCCTTGTATTGTCAGTAGTCTGGATTAATAATCTGTACAGTCATTGTAAAGCTGTAGATTGTATACTGATCATAGTCTGTACAATCATTGTAAAGCTACAGATTGTATACTGATCATAGTCTGTACAATCATTGTAAAGCTACAGATTGTATACTGATCATAGTCTGTACAATCATTTTAAAACTGCGGATTGTATACTGATCATAGTCTGTACAATCATTTTAAAACTGCGGATTGTATACTGATCATAGTCTGTACAATCATTTTAAAACTGCGGATTGTATACTGATCATAGTCTGTACAATCATTGTAAAGCTGTAGATTGTATTCTGATCATAATCTGTACAATCATTGTAAAGCTGTAGATTGTATACTGATTATAGTCTGTACAATCATTCTAAAGCTGTAGATTGTATACTGATCATAGTCTGTACAATCATTGTAAAGCTGCAGATTGTATACTGATCATAGTCTTTACAATCATTGTAAAGCTGCAGATTGTATACTGATCATAATCTGTACAATCATTCTAAAGCTGCAGATTGTATACTGATCATAGTCTGTACAATCATTGTAAAGCTGTAGATTGTATACTGATCTTAGTCTTTACAATCATTGTAAAGCTGTAGATTGTATACTGATCATAGTCTGTACAATCATTGTAAAGCTGTAGATTGTATACTGATCATAATCTGTACAATCATTGTAAAGCTGTAGATTGTAAAGATTATGATCAGTATACAATCATTGTAAAGCTGTAGATTGTATACTGATCATAACCTGTACAATCATTGTAAAGCTGTAGATTGTACAGACTATGATCAGTATACAATCTACAGTTTTACAATGATTGTACAGACTATGATCAGTATACAATCATTGTAAAACTGTAGATTGTATACTGATCTTAGTCTTTACAATCATTGTAAAGCTGTAGATTGTATACTGATCATAGTCTGTACAATCATTGTAAAGCTGTAGATTGTATACTGATCTTAGTCTTTACAATCATTGTAAAGCTGTAGATTGTATGCTGATCATATTCTGTACAATCATTGTAAAGCTGTAGATTGTATACTGATCATAGTCTGTACAATCATTGTAAAGCTGTAGATTGTATACTGATCATACTTAGTCATTGTAATGCTGTAGATTGTATACTGATCATACTTAGTCATTGTAATGCTGTAGATTGTATACTAACCATTGTCTGTACAGTCACTGCAAAGCTGTAGATAGTATACTAAAGGGCCCGGTAAGCTAAGCGATATCGCTATAACGTCACTGGTTTTGTGACGCAGCAGCGATATCACTATGTGTGATACTTGCCTCCGACCGGCTCCCCCGCTGGTTATCACTGATCGCGCAAGAACGTCCTGGGCGGTTTCTCGTCGGGCGCTTCCTGCTGGGCTTCCTGCTGTGGAGACGAGCGACGCGTGGAGCCGGGCGGGAGGACGTCTTCATCGCCTCGTCTGACAGGTAAGTAACGACCCCCGACCGCTGCTATGTCGCTGGTGAGATCTGCCTGTTTGGCAGTTCACTAGCGATCATTTAGCGATGTACCAGCGATCCTGACCGGGTCATATCGTTGTCGGGATCGCTGGTGCATCGCTAAGTGTAACGGTACCCTAAGACTGTACAGTCACTGTAAAGCTGTAGATTGTGTACTATGTCTGTACAGTCACTGTAATGCTGTAGATTGTTCAGGCTGTGATTAGTATACAATCATCGTAAAGCTGTAGCTTGTGTACAAACAAAACAAGCAAAGGACAAAACCGACCATAAGTCCATAGTATTTAAACAAGTGACTTAAAATTTATTAGTGTAACAGGTAATTAATAATGAAGAAAGTCAATGTACAGAATAAAATATTTGTATACTTAAAATGGCGTTAATATCAAGGAAAAATGCTGCTGGATGATGTGAAAACACAACACGAAGGTGTGCATAAAATTACAAAATCACAATAAAATGTGTTAAAAACATTATATATATATATATATATATATAATGTTTTATATATATGCAAACAAGTATATGAAACGTGCATATATAGTAAAATGTGCAATACAGACTCAAATTGTACAAAAAAGTAAAGTGCAAGTGTCAAAGACACCAGTAGGTGTCAGTGTGTACACATCATACACCGCAGGATCAGAGCATTAGCCATGTAATACGAGAGTAAAAATTATATATATATCCAAAATTCGTGATCATTTACAATGTAATGTGCTCCTGGTCTTCTGGATGGGCGCCCTCCTCCACGTGCGTTTCGGCACGCTGCCTTCGTCAGGGAGCCATGGCACGTGCACTTTACTTTTTTGTCCTATTTGAGTCTGTATTGCACATTTTCCCATATATGCATGTTTCATATACTTGTTTGCTACACTATATGTGCACTATATGATGTTTTTAACACATTTTATTGTGATTTTGTAATTTTATGCACATCTTAGTATTGTGTTTTCAGCCAGCAACATTTTTCCTGGATATTAGCGCCCTTTTAAATATACAAATATTTTATTCTGTTCATTGACGTTCTTCATTCTTAATTACCTGTTACACTAATAAATTTTAAGTCACTTGTTTAAATACTATGAACTTATGGTCGGTTTTGTCCTTTGCTTGTTTTGTTGTCTAATCTTCCGACTGTCCAATTGCCTTTAATTTGTCCATTTTATCAGCCAGCAGGGATACCACTTGGTTTTTGCCTTATGGCTTTGGATACTCGTTGATACGCATATAATTGCTGTGGTCTGATATTAAATCCCCTTTGCTGCTTTGGTGTATTTTAGCTTGTATACTAATCATAGTCTGTAAGGTCACTGTAGTGCTGTAGATTGTGCAGTCACTGTAAAGCTGTAGTTTGTATACTAATCATAGTCTGTAGAGTCATTGTAAAGCTGTTGCTTGTGTGCTAACCATAGCCTGTACAGTCATGGTAAAGCTGTAGATTGTAGATTAGTCAGTCTGTAGAGTCTTTGTAAAGCTGTAGATTGTGTATTAATCGTAGATTGTACAGTCATAGTAAAGTTGTAGATTGTATACCAATCGGCCACAAGCGCTTCTGCCATGTAATGACATTGCTACAGCCTACAGGAGTATATGTCTGGTCTCACACTTCTCAAAATGCCACCAGTATATAGAAGTATACAACCTTCCCTTGTGTCTATATCAGAAATGAGATCAACACAGACCTGTTAATATAATGGCCCTGAAAATAGTCACCACCACTATTACACCTCTATTAGCAAAATATGGCATACAGCTACATGTAATGAGGGATTGCTACTTAGGCCTCTTTTACACTTCCGTTTTTGACCATCAGTCAAAATCCGCCAGTTTTTGAAAAAAACGGATCCGCCATTTTTTTGGGCGGATCCGTTTTTTTCCCATTGAGTTGCATTACTGGCGGATCTTGACGGATGGCCATCCGTTGGATCCGTTTTTTGCGAATCCGCCAAATTTTTTGCGTCCGCTGGCATGCCTGGACGGACCTTGCAACTTTTTTTTGTTTTCGGATCCGCATTTTCCAGTGCGCATGCCCGGAGAAAGGAAGTCAGGGAGAGCCGCACTTACCCAAGACCGCCGACCAGGCAATTGCCAAGCAAGCCGCACTGACTGTAGCACACAGCAGCCTCTACTACTACATCATTGTCACAGAAATGAGGGTTAACAGCAATCCCTCGTTACATAAAGCTGTATGCCATATTCTGCTTATAGATGTGTAATTGTGGCGGTGACTGTGTTTACATGTAGATTATTTGTGCACAGTCTTATTACTTAGATTTGGAGCTCATAAAGGCCATTACATTAACAGCACGGGGTTGATTTCAATACTGATGTAGACTTTCGGAGGTAGATTTTTTGATACACTGGTGGTTTTTGTAGTTATTGCTGTTATCTTTTGCTCTTCAGATAGTGTTGGAGAGCAATGTTGGGGCACAGTGCTGATTGTCACATATGGCTGCCGCTTTTCTAGACTTCACATAGTGAAACCTTTTTGAAATGACCACGAAATGTTACATTTAAAAAGGATCTAACCCTGGTGGCCCTCACAGCAAGATCCACAAAATGGTAAATGCATTGATCATATATTCACAGGATTTAGGGAACAAACCCTTTAAAGTGGATTTATTTTGAGAGTTGACCATACAAACTGGATACATGATTACATAGATCTTGTCAGACCTGATGAGGCTGATGCATTTCCTTTGAACATACATCCATGTCAGAATCCATTGATGTTGTACACATCCATACAGTTTTACTGTACAGTATAGTGCTCTATTGATAGAAAAAAAGGTTTGGGAGGAGGTACACAAGTGGTCAAAATTGTTGGTACCCCTCATTTAGTGACAGGAATAACTTGAATCTGACAAAAGTAGTAATCAAAAATCTATGAAAATGAACAAATGAAAGTCAGACATTGCTTTTCAACCATGCTTCCACAGAATTTAAAAAAATAACACTCATGAAATAGGCCTGGACAGAAATGATGGCACCCTTCACTTAATATTTTGTTGCACAACCTTTTGAGGCAATCACTGCCTGTCAATGAGACTTCTGCACCTCTCCACAGGTATTTTGGCCCACTCTTCAAGAGCAAACTGCAGGTGTAACCCAGAATTAATTGTTCCACGCAGGAAAATTGGCCCAAACTTTGATACCTCCACAGTGTTTCACAGCTGGTTATGAGATCCCCTTATGTTGTAATGCAGTGGGTTTTAGTCTCCAAACACAGTTTTTTGGTTTCATCTGTCCACCAAATATTGTTCCAATACCCTTATGTTTGTCACCCGATTGATTGAAAACACCAGATTCTAATTTCACCTTCAGATTATCTGCTAGTGTAGGTTATACTGGGTTCACACACTTTTGCCACTCGCAGTTGGATCGTTCTTCCTTAATAAAAGTGAAAAAATTGTAGTCTAATATTTTTGTTTTACCTATTAATTTTATTTGGTTCTATTTACAGAATCTACTTTTAAGACTTGTGTGAAAATCTGATGTAGTTTTAGATCAATTATATGCAGAACTATGGCAAATTCTGAAGGGTTCACAAACTTATAGTCATCACTGTAGTGTTTTGTTTGAAACCAAAGGCGAATTTCATACTAAATGTCTAGTTAGTGCAATACTCTAACCACTTTCTAATTAACTACAATTAAAAATTCCCTTCTCTTCCTGTGTTGTTTTTTTTTTTTACTTGCGATGTTTAGTTTATCGCACCATGCACTGGGAATTGTCAAATGGGGACATCGTCAGTGGTCTGGCAGAGGTCATCAGTTTTGAGGGCGAGGCTAGATCCTGCTTTACTGAGCATGTGTCGGCTGTCGACCCCAACACATGCTCAGTACAATGCCACTGCGCCACATTTCTTTGAATACACATTGACATCGCCGGCAAAAGAGCGCGGGGTCAGTGCCCATTGAAAAGGGAGACCAGCCTGGCCCTGAAATGAACGTCATCAGTGATGTCTGTTTGCAGAAGTATAAAAAAGACAGGAAGTTACAGTAAGGCTGTGTGCCCATGCGATTTTTTTTTTTTTTTAAGCGTTTTTGGCGCGAAAACGTTTAAAAATCTTGTACATGACGCCCCCCATGCATTCCTATGGCATTCCGCACATGCTGTGCTAATGCTGCGCTTTTTTCCGCGGCGGAATCGCATCGCGGAAAAAATCACAGCATGCTCATTCTTTTGTGCGGAATCGCAAAGAATTGCCGCGATTCTGCACCCATAGGAATGCATAAGAATCGCTTACTTCCCGCATGTGGCTATGCCCACCATGCGGGAAGTTAAGCGTCTCATGTGCGGTTGGTACCCACGGTGTGGAGGAGAGGAGACTGTCCTCCAGGCCCTGGGTACCATACCCCTGGAAAAAAAGAATAAAAAATAAAAAATCGGGGTACATTTACCTTCCGACGTCCCGAGTTGCCTTCCCGGGCATCAGCGTTTCCAGTAATGCCTTGCGGCAAGGTCCTGTGATGACGTAGTCTCGCGTGACTCTAGCGGTCTCGCGAGATCGCTATAGTAACGCGAGACCAACGTCATCACAGGTCTCGCAAGACATCGCTGGGAACTCTGAGGCCCGGGAATGCAGCGCGGGACGCCGGAAGGTAAATGTACCCCGATTTTTTATTTTTTTTATCATTTTTAACATTTTATCTTTTACTATTGATGCCGCATAGGCGGCCTCAATAGTAAAAAGCTGCTCACACTTGTCAAACACTATGTTTGACGAGTGTGACCAACCTGTCAATCACTTTCCAAGCGATGCTTCAAATCGCTTGGAAAGTGCTTGAGAAAAAAAGGAGTCCAGTTTTCATTGTGCGTTTTAAAACGCTACGTGGGCACATAGCCTAATTACATAGACATTTGGTATAAAGTTCACATTTGGTTTCAGACAATCCCTTTATTAGTGTTACCAACATGTTGTAGATAAAATATGTGCTACTAAATAACATAATATGTTAGAATTTAGACAATTATGTAAATTTGGTTGGCTGTCCTGTTCCTGTCACCGGTCATGCAGACGGTAATGACCTTCTGTAATTATGCCATTGTAAAAGGACAAAGAACAAGCTCGTTTAAATACCACATATGCTCTGTTAAAGGGAATATGTCATTCAATTTTAATTTTTTTTTTCAACAATCGAAAAAAAGTATTAATGTTTTCATTTTTACAATTTTTTATGGTATAATGTAATATGGTATAATATAATTACCGTACATTTTGATATTTTCACACTTCTAAACACTAAGGGGCGGCATCTGCTGAAATTTGCCATGAAAACCTTGTGTGCTGCTAGCTCGCTTTACCACTGCAGTAAATGTGGGCAGGATCTACTCATGGGTTTGCAGTCTCTCTTCTTCTTCTGGGTGTTTGTAAAAGGATAAGGGAGGATGAAGTTTAGGATCAGAGTGGCGCCATGTTGGTGACTGCAAAGTGATACTGACAAGTAGACAACGTCACCGAGGACCACACACTAAATCACACATGGTAGGATTAGATACACTGCTCAACATAGTGTCATAAATCGTAGGATTAGATACATTGACTGTATCACACATAATCAAATTAGATACACAGATACTATCATTACACATGATAGAATTAGATGCACTGTCCGAATCAAACATGATAGACTTAGATACAGACTGTATCACAATGTGAAGGGATTAGATTTAGACTATCACACACGATAGGATTAGATACCCAGCTGAGCGGATTGTATCATGCATAGGTATCTGCCTATAAACAGTACCCAGGTGCGGACACGGAGCAGTGTGACGGTGCGGTGGAGTCCTGCTCTTTACGCTCTTGACCAGCGGTTACCGGGTCCAGGTGGATGTAATCTGATATCATACTAGTGGAAACTTTTTTTTAACTCCCTTACCAGTCATTTATTCATTGAGTTGTATGTATATTTTTTATTTTGAGGTCCTTTATCTCACTGCCTGGTTGTCTGCTGGTGACTAGCAGATGTCTGTTTACACGGGGCGATATAGCTCTGATAGATGCTCAACAACAAAAGAGGAGTTACACTTGCCAGACTTTGTAAACTTTTACTTTTAATCGCCTAAAATTGGAGGCATGCATCTGTCTATAGGCAACTTTAGTCTATTCTGTCATACAAGTCCCGGGCTATACTCAAGGTTTTAATAAGCCACCAGCTAAGTATAATGTTTGGACACCATATCAATTGGGGACAATCACTAGACTTGTTACTACTAGACTAGTTTTATCCTATAATATAACTTATACCCTTTTATTGCATGTTTTGTATTGTTTTAATGTCCCTTTTAAAGAAGCACACCCATGTATATTTCTGTATATATGCATGTAATGTAGTGTGATTGTTTATATACTCACCTACCACTCTCTCCGGTGTAAAGCCCTGTTCTGTCAAGTGTGTACTTCCTGGAAGTGGTGGTTCAGGACTTTTTTGTGTACCACCCAGTATTCTGGGTCATCACGACGTTAGGCACTGTAAGATTCAGAACCTGCCTTCCATTTATAATAGAGATGTGTCGGTAAGTCACCATTGGGGTCAGTGAGGATGTGCCAAGAATATGTTTAGGCAGTCACTGCCGTGTTTGAGTTGTACATTTGTCACGTCACGTGCACAGGGACTTCTTCCTGTAAATCCATAGGGTACGGTATATAATAAAATGTGGTACAGTATGGACAATCCCTTCTTAAATCCTAAGGGTGTATGCATGCTGCGGAATTTTCCACGCAGATTTGTCTAAATCCGCAGGTCAAAAGACCAGCTGGTTATCTGCGGATTTTTTGCGGTTTAGCCTACGGTTTTCCCCTGTGGTTTGACACCTGTCATGGAGCAGGTGCCAAACCGATGCAGAATACGCACAAAGAAGTGACATGCTGTGGATTTAAAACCACAGCAAATCCGCGTGGAAAATTCTGCACCGTGGGCACTGTGGTTTTCATTTTACATAGCTTTTAATGGTACTGTACAACACAACAGAATCTGCAGTGTGCGCACACACCCTAAAGGGCACAAAATAAAATAACAAGCACATGTACTCTCCTCCTGGAACAGCGGCATTCCAACAATATTGACACCGGCTCCTGGCAGTCATACAACATTGTTATTAGAACAGTGCTGTCTCATGGCTGTAGGCAATCAGCGGCTACAGCGCTAAGGTGACCTAACCAATGTCACGTGACCAACGGATGATCCAAAGTCGACATAAAGAGGAACAACACCGGTCCAGGGTGTGAGAGTGGGTACTTTATTTTAACTGGAGCATTAAGAAGGGGTTGTCCAGTAATGGACGAGACCTTTTCAAGACCTGTTGACGGGCGTTGTATTATGCCAAGCCTCCAGCTGGATCTAATAGGAGTATCAAGTGGTAGATATTAGGGACATTATTAGGCCAATGACTGCTGTGACAAACACTTTGGCTGCCCCACGATTTAGATGGGCTGACATGGGGAGACCCCCTTACACTAGATGTCATGGTTGTTATTGACTGTGCCATCTTGGAGTTGTTAGGATTGGTGTTCTTAATGAGCCCACCAGTTCCACCATAAGTTTGGCTACGTATGTCAGCTGGACTCCTGTTTCCGACTGTACCAGTCCCTGTCCAATCAGCATGTTGAATATATTGGTCGTGAAGTGTTACGGAGGTAAGGACTGCAGCCCTGGACACTTGGCTATTGTAGCAAACTCTCAACTATGGGAAGAATCAGGTCTATATTGCTTTGCAATTCTATATAAACCAAAATATTCAGATCCAGCTAATGTAAAATTACATTCATCAGAAGCACATGGATTTTTTTCTACTTTTACTAATTTTGGACTTGAGTCATTAATTTGTTTGCATGAAAGTTAGGTGCTCTTCATTTTGTGAACAGTTATTAAAGTCATATTTACCTTCCCTTTCTCCAAGGAGCAGAAACGCAGTGATCGAGCACGACGCACTGATACTATGCCTTCCTCTGAAAGCAGTAAGTGTGCACCAAAAGGTATACAAAAGAAATTGTAAGCGTTAATGTGAAAAGTAGCATAGAAAACTTTGTTTTACCGATTATAGGTCATTTCAGTTTATAAAATGATAGGATATGCCATCACTTTGATGGGGTGTCTGAGACGTCGGGCCCCACCGATCTCCGAAATGAAGAGATCCAATGCATTGTGACATATGGCCACCTGGCTGTGCAGGGAACACTGGGCAGAAGATGAGGCTATGTTAAACTGGCAGAGTTTTCCATTGCGACAGTGTTTTGGAGGTGACTACTGGCACCCAACAGCTAGGTTCTACATTGTTGCATCCCAAAGAACAAATTGCAGATATTTACTACTGGTTTGCTTACTTTGTTTTAGGTTGTTGACATGAATGTGTATTTTTCAGTGCAGATTTCTGATGAAGACTCAGATGCGATGGTGGATGACCCAAATGATGAGGACTTTGTACCATTTAGAACTAGACGCCCTCCTAATCGCCTGTCTATTCGCCACCAAGCCCCTCCACCACCACCACCACAACCGCAACAACCACCACCACCACCACCACAACCACCACGTCCTCCCAAGCCAACACTGACAAAAATGTCTTGTGCTCAATGCCGAACTCCCTTACAGAAGGGTCAGACTGCTTATCAACGCAAAGGACTGCCCCAACTCTTCTGTTCTTCAACTTGTCTTACCACCTTCTCCAAGAAGCCACTGTGCAAGAAGATCTGCACTTTCTGCAAGAAGTAAGCTGTGATGATACTAAGGTTTATGTCAGGGTGTAGTTGTTAGTGTGTTGTTTTTGTTTTTTTTACTATGCTGGATGCAGCCCTGTTCATGTGCTGTATACATTTTAGGGACATTCGTAACTCCAAAGATTCTGTGGTTGCTCAGACGGGCTCTGGATTCCAAGAGTTTTGCTCCAATGCATGTCTTTCCCTGTATGAAGCTCAGCCACGGTCCTCCAACTCCCAGAGCTCATCGGATGTTCCTGATATCATAAAGTGCAGCATCTGTCACAAAAGTGGCGAGGTGAGGATCACACAGCGCTATCTGCAGAAATGCAGAACACAAATTGTCTTGCACATGAGATGTAGAAAAATATTTTAGGATGCAACTTTATCTTCATTCATAAACTTTTTTTTTTTTTTTCTAATATGTACGGTCCTGCTCAGTTTCATTAGATTTATATTTTCTAATAGGTTATATATTTGCATACGTGGATTACATTTTTGAGAGCGATATTGGCGATGTCCACACTGGTCTTGTTAAGGAAATGGACTCAAGTCAAGCACGTTCACCTCTTCATGAATCTGGATGGGTGAATGGGTAGTGTGCACATTGCCACAAACCCGACTCCAGTCCTTTCTGGAGCACGATTTGTGGCCTAGCGAATGCCGCCACTCGTCATGAATTTGACAGGCGGCAGTAGCCAGGCCCATGTTCTGTCTCGGCTACGCTCACATTGTCAGAGCAGGCAAAAATAACTTAAGAATGCCAAAAGTCGTATAATATTAGCACAGCTGCCAGTTGCGCCAAAGTACTGGTGTAAAAGCTTTGTTTCTCATGATTCCTTAGTATAGTGTTGATCACATTGAATGGTAGCTCAGTGGCACAGAGCTGCGGTCCCCTCTGCAAAGTCTTATTGTGTCGTATGTGATGGGTCTTCAGCTGGTTTCCCCTGCCTCCTATTATGATTGAGGGGTTATTGCTTGTCAGCTTTTACAAGCAGGAGGCAGAGACAGCTTGAAGAAGCATCTTATGAAATACGCCGGAGATTCTGCACACAGTATTATAGAGTGCACAAATATGTTATAGTACATTAACACTTTTTTATTTTTATTCCAGATTCAGCATGAGGTCAGTAATGGAAGTGTCGTCCACAGACTATGCAGTGATTCCTGTTTTACCAAATTTCGAGCCACCAAAGGTCTGAAAACAAACTGCTGCGACAACTGTGGCATCTACATATACAACAAAGGTTTACCACTCGAGTATCTGTTCCATGAAGGTCAGCAGAAGCGCTTCTGTAATGCTGCCTGTTTAAACAACTACAAGAAGGTGAGTGAAGACACATAACTTGCCGCCCATGCTCCTGCACATGAAATCCCCTTCTAGGTACATCCCTAGTTAGCTGCAAAAGTAAATTGTTGCCTCACCCATTTCTGGGCTGAGGTTGCTTTATGTGATCATACGAGCTAAAAATGATGGTAAAATGCCAGGTCAGAACAAGCAGTTTATTCATCCATTTCTTAAGAATAACTGGAATGGCACAACCTCAGAATTCTTAGATCATGGGGAATACGATGATTTACTAAAACAGACATTTCAGGAGAGGTGTAATGTCCTTTTAAACCCCTTCCCTCCCTAGGACTTACTATTACGTGGTAGGGTGGTTGCTCCATATAAGTCAGATGTTGGCTGTGTTTGCTCTTATTGCTGCTGTTAACCCTTAAATGTTGTCGTCAATAACGGATAGCAGCAAACAATTAAAATATGCGATTGTGTCCGACAACCGTTTCGAGTGGGACGATGTTATCACGAGTTGGCAATGAGTTGCAATGGCTGCCGGGGACCCGCTGAAAAAAAATGGTGACACAAATCAATTTTTAACATCACTGAAATAGCCAAAAAATACCTATTTTGTGTTTTGGTATTGCTAATCGTACTGGCATAGAGAACCATTTTGCCAGGTAATTTTTACTACACAAATCCTGTTGTAAAAACGTAACAACCACAGCAGAAGTTTAGAAAAAGTGTTGATATTCCAGCTTATCCCTTGTTAGGGAATTTTGTGATAATGTTGGAGAATTCTCTGCTATGGACCCTGGTACCTGCATTACATACACAATCTTTACATTTGAATGGACCCTTTGAAATATGCTATTTCACCTGTGGAGGCGCTGCAGGGAAAGGACACTTGTTTCAAAGGTTTCTACACAGATTACGGGCCAGCACTGGCAGCCCACCTCTTTGTGACCCACATACTGTTAAAGGAGCCTGCTAACAACTTGGGATTGTCAAGAGCAAGCAACATTTTCATAAATCGACCTCCAAAAGTAAAATGCATTTTGCACCTGGAACCAATTATGCCGTCTGTTCAGCTTAAATGGGTGTTCATGATGAAATCAAAGGCCTGCAGTCACTCTATGTGATGCGCATGCCATCCTGCTCCCCTGTGTGGGTTGGCGGTCATGCGGCTGCATGCATGGGATTTGCACACTTTCAGTGTGCCGACTAGTCTCATCCATCTTCTGTGAATTTTCTCTATATTGAGAGAAATCGGGTGGGATAAGTGTGCAAATCACACATGTGGTCATATTGCTAAATGTTGGAAATTGGTCAGTCTTTTAATATTTACATAAACGTAAAACATATGAACCTAACTTTACCAATGTTGTAAAGTATAACATGTCACGAAAAAAGTCTCAATCACTGGGATACGGTGAAACATGGCAGAGTTGATGCTGCAGAAAGTGACACATGTCTGATTTGAAAAATCTGGCCTGGTCACTAAGGAGTTAAGAGCAGAAAAGTTTATTGTGCATTTGTCACTTTTTATACTTGTTGCCATAAGTGATAAGAATAAAGTGCATAAAAGTAAAAAAAAATACGCATTAAATTGGTTTCCCCCAACCACGTTTCGTACAGTTTTGTAAAACCAATTTTGATATTTATCCGACTTAATAGCTTCCTGTGGCCTAGGACACCAATGATAAAGCGCCTCATTGACTTGTACACTGTGCGATTTCCTTCTGCCGACTTGTCTTTAGTTGCTGTATTTTGAATCGGTAACAAAGTCCCAATTTCTCTATCTTTCACAGAAAAACACAAAGGTTTATCCATGTATGTACTGCAAAACGCTTTGTAAAAACTTTGAGATGCTTTCCAACGTTGACAAGACTGGCCGCGTGGGTCTGTTCTGTTCCATCTGCTGCATCACCTCTCATAAAGTCAAGCAGGCTGGAATACCAGGTAAGGCGGGCATACAATACATACAGAGGCACGCTTATCAGGTCTGTGTCTTACTTTTCTGTATTTTTTTTTTCTCATTTTTGGATTAGGCCCTGCTCGACCTTGCAGCCTGTGTCGGCGCAGTCTGTCAGAACCAGCCTACTACAATAAGACAGAACGTGTCCTTTACCAGTTCTGCAGCCCCAGTTGCTGGACCACCTTTCAGGTACTCCATTCTTGTTATAGGCATGTGATATGATGGGGAAATTTAATGCAATAGATACATTTTGTTAAGAAAATTAAAAATATTGAATAATCGTAACATAGAAAACGTTCTTCGGCCTTATTCAGAGAACGGTATTGTAGTAATTTTGCACGAATGACCGTGAGACTTTGTTATCCCTCGAGACCGTGACATCTCGCGGTCATTCGTGCAAAGGATCACTGGGACCGGAGCGTGGAGAGAGGCAGGATGGCTGAACGGGACGTCGGAAGGTGAGAATAACTATATTTCTTTATCGCCTTATTGGGGGACACAGATTACCATGGGTGTATGCTGCTGCTGCTGCTAGGAGGCTGACACTATGCAAAAAACAAGAAAATTGACTCCTCCCCGGCAGTATACACCCACCAACAGATACCAAGTACCTCAGTTTGTGCTTAGTGTCTGTAGGAGGCGGACCGGGATCTCCCCAGATCCGCATCTAACCATTTTCTTTTAGGTTTTTGTGTGTGTATTAATCTTTTCCCATTTATTTTCCAGATTCTAAATCGGGAAACAGGGGGTAAATGTTCACCCTGCTTTCCCATATCATGCGGCTGAGCGAGCGGTGTGGTGTCGCCCACATCGCAACTCTCAGTACCGCAGGCAGGACTTTTTCCATATCACCATTCGGTGCTATGGGTGGACGACAGGTGGCCGGTCCTTGCCAAAACAACTCCTCATCCCTATCCTAGGACAGGGCTGAGAGGAAGACGGTAGTCGCCATCGCTCCCAACAAAAGGATGCCGTCTTCTACGTGACACGGGTAAGAGGACCTCTCCCAGCGGCCTGTCTGCTATGCATGCCCCTGCGGTCATCCTCTTCAGGGACGTCAGGTAAGACCCTAACGATCCCTTTAGCCCCGTATGTCTTCACAAGCAGTGGTTTCATACTTTGAATTTCCCGCCTCTACTCCCCCAGTGCAGCCGCGTGCATCACATCGCAGCCGCGCTCCGGTTATACTAGGATCAGGGAGAGAGGCACACAAGGTCTACTAGGACACAGGGGGGTCCTTGTAAGCAGCGGTTCAACGCAGGCTCACCTTTTATTATCGGCGCCGCCGGCATCAGTATAAGAGCTTGGCGGGGAGGGAGACATGGTTTCACTTTCGCTTTCAGCGTGCTCCCTCCTTCCTGTTCGGAGCGCGCTCCTCTTTTCTCTGGGCGTGAATTTCCACTCTGGGCGCGCTTTTTCTCGCGCCCATTTCACACCAATCACAGCACTACTTTCTTTTTAAGGACGTCAATCTCCATTTTTACCGCGCCCCTCCTCTGCCATTGCCTAGTCTCGTCACGACGCCAAGTGCCGCCCACCGAGATCACAGCCAGCTTCCTCCTGCAATTTCACTGGCTTCCTGCGCTGCTTGGGGGACACGTCAGGGTCCAGCTCGTCCGAACTTCGGTAGCCTCGGCGCTTAATGGAAAAATTGTCTCTCCTCTGCATCCCTTCTATTTAGTGCAGCCATAGTGCTCAACATACCTATGTTTAACCCTTCAGCGGCGCTATCTTTCAAGCCCACCGTTATGCACTATGCTTGTGCACGCTGTAAAAGGAAGTGGGCGTCAGGTCAGTCGTCTCCCCTCTGCCTGTCCTGCAGCCCTTCAGCTATGTCGGCCTCTCAGGAGCACACCGATTCCCGGGATGAGGGCACTTCCCCTCTCCCAGAGTGGGCCGTTGCAATGTTCCAGTCGGTCTCCGATCTGACTAAAGTCTCTCAGTCCCTGGTCCAGGTCCTAGAACGTTAGCCTCAGCTATCTACAGCCACCTGTGCACCGACCGCCTCTCAGGGTGAGTCGTCCGCACCTGACCGCGACCTTCAGAGGGACAGGCCGAGTAGGATTTCTAGGAAGCATGTTCTGTCTGACTCGTCTTCCAGTTCGCTAGGCCCGTCGGCTTCTCCCAGGTGTCCTTCTCCATCTTCAGAGGACGACCCTAGGTCTGACGACGATCCCCAATCGGGATCTAGTTCAGAAGCAGATAATATATCTAAAACGCGGAATATGGTCGATAGTCTTCTTTCTGCCCTCTTCCAAACCTTGGAAATTAAGCAGGACGAATCTCCTCCTCAGGAATGTTCTGTTCCATTTAAACGAGCGAGGCCTCCATCCCGAACCCTTCCAAACCACAAGGAGTTCAATACTACTCTAACCAAACATTGGGAGCACCCTGAACAACGCTTTTCAGGCCGCAGGTACTTAGATGTCCTGTATCCCTTTGATGTAGATCTGCTCACAAAATGGACCAAAGCCCCCGAGGTGGATCCTCCCGTCTCTTGTATAGCCTCTAAGACGGTTCTATCCCTTCCGGACGGGGCATCGCTTAAGGAACCAACAGACAGGCAGAATCTCTGGCTAAGTCTATTTTTGAGGCATCCGGCGCCTCTCTCTGTCCTATTTTCGCTTCCTCCTGGGTGGCAAAAGTCATTTTAGCTTGGCCAAAAACTCTTCGCAGAGGCATCTTAGCGGCAGCTCTCCAGGATGAGCTGACAGATCTAGCAGATCAAATTAATCTTGCGGGTAAATACCTCTTAGCCGCCTCCTTGGAGGCGGCTGGGTGCGTAGCAAGGGCTAACGGCAACATAGTAGCCGTACACCGAGTCCTTTGGCTAAAGTCATGGAATGCAGGTACCACCTCCAAAAAGTCGCTTACCAATCTGCCTTTCCTTGGTTCTCAGCTCTTTGGAGCCAAGCTAGATCAAATAATTTTGGATGCCACTGGTGGTAAGAGCACTTCTCTCCCTCAGTCTCGGCCAAAACGCTTTTTTAACAGAAAGGGTTTCCGGCCGTTTAGGCCCTTTTCTGCCTTCTCGTCCACAGAAAAATCTACCCAGCAAGGTTCTCCTCCATGTGACGGGTCACCCCCACCTGGAAGTTTTTCCAGGGTGGGAGGCAGACTTTCCTTTTTCGCGGACGCTTGGCTGTCTGTTGTCGACGATGCTTGGGTCAGGGAAATCATCGCATCCGGATACAAGATCGAATTTGCTCCCAGCCAAACAGACGTTTTTTCCTGTCTCGACCCCCAAGACAAGCGGTCCCACGTCCCAGGATTCTTTCAAGCCGTCTCCTCCCTTCTTTCCGCCGGAGTGATTGTCCCCGTTCCCTCAGATGAACGGTTTTCAGGGTTCTACTCAAATTTTTTCGTAGTCCTGAAAAAAGACTGGACCCTTCGACCAATCCTGGACCTCAAGTTGCTCAATCGCCATGTGAAGATTCTCCATTTCAAAATGGAGTCTCTTCGATCAGTGATAGCCTCAATGGAACCCGGAGAATTCCTCTGCTCTGTGGACATACAGGATGCTTATCTTCACATCCCTGTTTGTTTGCAACATCAGAAATAACTTCGGTTTGCGATTCAGGAAAATCACTATCAATTCACAGCTCTTCCCTTCGGCCTAGCCTCTACTCCCCGTGTTTTCACGAAGGTGATGGTGACGGTCATGGCCATCCTTCGATCCAGGGGGATTCTCATCATCCCTTATCTGGACGATCTCTTGTTCAAAGGCTCGTCCCGTCAAGACTGTCTCCTGAGTCTTCACATAACCCTGGATACCCTCGGCCGTCTCGGATGGTTAGTCAACAAAGAAAAGTCCATTCTCAGACCCACTCAGGGTCTGACCTTCCTAGGCATGGAATTCGACACGAGTCTGGCCCGGGTGTTTCTTCCGAGGGAAAAATTTGCGTCTCTGTCCAAAGAAATTCCAGCTCTCAAACGGCCGAAGTCCATTCCCCTTTGGCTCTGCATGAAAGTTCTGGGGAAGATGGTGGCTTCCATGGAGGCAGTGCCTTTTGCACAGTTTCATCTTCGCCCCTTCAGCTGTCCCTCCTCTCAGCTTGGGACAAGACGACGTTGTCCTTAGACCGCCCCATTCTCCTCCCTCTCAGAGTGAGGCATTCCCTGACTTGGTGGGCAATGCCTACGTCAGTCCTACAGGGGAGGTCCTTCCTCCCGCTCCAGTGGCAAGTCATTACCACCGATGCCAGCCTTCTAGGTTGGGGAGCGGTTTTCCATCAGAGAACGGCCCAAGGACGCTGGATTCCACAGGAAGCTCTGCTCCCTATCAATCTTCTCGAAATCAGGGCAATCTTCCTGGCCCTTCTTCGCTGGCAACCTCTTCTCGTCGGCAAGCCGGTCCGCATTCAGTCGGACAACGCCATGGCTGTGGAGTACATAAACCATCATGGCGGCACGCGCAGCATCCAAGTGATGTCAGAAGTGGCCAAGATACTGCGCTGGGCAGAACAGTACGTTCCAGCAATCTCCGCTGTTCTAATTCCAGGGGTGGAAAACTGGGTAGCCGACTTTCTGAGTCGCCAAAGCCTAGCGTCAGGCGAATGGTCTCTCCATTCCACAGTCTTCGATCAGATATTCCAGCGCTGGGGTTATCCGGATGTCGACCGCATGGCATCTCGGATGAACCACAAGGTTCCGCGTTTCGTAGCCAGGTCCAGGGACCCTCTAGCCGTCGCTTGCGACGCCCTAGTTATTCCGTGGTCCCAGGTCCAACTCCCTTATCTGTTTCCACCTCTTGCCTTGATCCCAAGAGTGGTCAAGAAGATAAAATCGGAAGGCGTGCCAGTGTTTCTTGTGGCTCCAAGAAGGCCTTGGTATGCGGAACTGGTGAACATGCTCGCGGACGTCCCCTGGAGGCTTCCAGACCGTCCGGATCTTCTCTCGCAAGGCCCCCTTTACCACGAGACTTCTCGGTCTCTGAATTTAACGGCATGGCCGTTGAGGCCGCAACCTTAAGAGGATCAGGTTTTTTTCCAACCAGATGTTTCGGATGATGGTCAAAGCCAGGAAACCATCCTCTTCCCGCATCTACCATAGGCATTGGAAGGCCTTTTCCGTTGGTGCGACGATAAGTCTTTCCAATGTCCTTTTCCATTCCGTCCATATTAGGTTTCTCCAGCCTGGCTTAGATTCGAGTCTGTCTCTCAGTACCCTCAAGGGCCAGGTTTCCGCTTCGTTTATCCTTTTTCAAAGGAAGCTCGCTTCTTTACCGCAGGTTAAGACATTTCTCCAAGGAGTCGCTCATGTGGCCCCTCCTCATCATTCACCGATAGAACCGTGGGATCTCAATCTCGTTCTTAGCGCTCTCCAAAAAAAAAAAAAAAAGCGCCGTTTGAGCCCATCCAGGACATTCCTTTGTCTTTTCTTTCATGGAAGGTAACCTTTCTGATTGCCATAACATCCATCAGAAGAGTTTCTGAATTAGCGGCCCTGTCATGTCGTTCTCCTTAGCTGGTACTCCATCAGGATAAAGTCGTCCTCAGGCCCGTTCCTTCCTTTCTTCCAAAGGTGGTATCCTCCTTTCACATCAACGAGGATATCGTTCTTCCATCATTTTGTCCTGTTCCTTCTCACCCTCTTGAGAAGTCACTCCACAAACTGGACGTTGTTAGAGCCTTGCGTGTTTATCTCGCTAGGACTGCTTCACTTCGTCAATCCCATTCATTGCTGGTCATCTCCGGTCACCGGAAAGGGCTTCCGGCATCCAAATCCACGATCGCTCGCTGGATTCGTTCTACTATTCTGGAAGCATACCGTCTTCAGGAAAAACGGCCGCCTCCGGGAGTGAGAACTTACTCCTCCCGGGCGGTGGCAGCTTCGTGGGTCGTTCGACACCAGGCTTCGGCTCTGCAAATTTGCAGGGCCGCGACCGGGTCGTTCTTGCATACGTTTGCGAGGTTCTACGGGGTTCATTCCCAGGCTTCGTCTAATGCAGTCGTTGGTAGGAAGGTCCTGCAGGCGGCGGTGGCGCATCGGCCGACCTAAGCCCTTCCTGTTCTTTCGTTCCTTTTTGCTGTTCCCGCCCTTGGGACTGCTTTGGAACGTCCCATGGTAATCTGTCCCCCCCCAATAAGGCGATAAAGAAAGATGGATTTTTGGTTCTTACCGTAAAATCTCTTTCTTGGAGCCTTCATTGGGGGACACAGCACCCTCCCTGTCTAAGTTGTACCGTGTTGGGTCCTTGAGTCCCTTGTTGGGTTGGTACATATGTTTATAGTTCTGTGGCTTCTCCTACTGCTTTCTCACCAACTGAGGTACTTGGTATCTGTCGGTGGGTGTATACTGCTGGGAAGGAGTCAATTTTCTTGTTTTTTGCATAGTGTCAGCCTCCTAGCAGCAGCAGCATACACCCATGGTAATCTGTGTCCCCCAATGAAGGCTCCAAGAAAGAGATTTTACGGTAAGAACAAAAATCCATCTTTTTTATTTTGATTCTATTATTTACAGCGATGGCAAGCGATGCCGGGCTCTCGGCATCGCTGTGCTGATCGCTGGTGAAGCGGTCTGTGTGACAGCTCACCAGCGATCACATAGCGACTTACTAGCGATCCTGACACCTTGATATTGGTGTTGGGATCGCTGGTAAGTCGCTTAGTGTGACGGGGCCTTTAGGTCTGTTTCACACTTCAGTTGTTTGACGTCAATTGCAAAGCGCCAAAGTGTGAAAAAACGGATCCATTTCTGTTTTGCAACAAACGGATGCAACCAGATCCTTTTTTTGGAAGGATGCGCTGCAGCTGCTAAGTTCATGAAATTTAAAGTAACCGATCCCAGAGAAAGCGAGAGAGACTTTTTTTCGCTGCTCCCAGAATGGCGTTTAGGGTTAAACTGCATGACAGGGAAAATCTTCTGGTCATGCGCAGTTTAAAATAGCGGTCCGCCGCTGGAGAAAAACGTTATATTGTCCATCTACTCCAGCCGGCGGACGCTAAAATTCTAACGGATCCGTCAAAATACGGTTGCATCAGACGACCATCAGTCAAAATCCGCCGCTAATGCAAGTCTAGGGGGAAAAACGGATCCGCCAAAAAAATGGCGAATCCGTTTTTTTATAAAAATGGCGGATTTTGACTGACGTCAAATAACTGAAGTATGAAACAGGCCTAAGGCTCCAGCATGTACAATTTTGGACTGACAAGCCTTTTATACTTGACGAGGTAATCTGCCCCCAGAGCAATCTGGCAAGCGCACCTCTCGTAGAGAACACAGGTGCGCTCATTGATTTTTCTTTTAAGTTATTTTTGATTATAATCTCACCAACGTAGGAGCTAATAACGACTGATCTGTGGTGTTGCCTGGGGTCTTGATTCCTTCCCCACCAACCCCAGATCTGATATGGACGTGTTATCCATGGAATTGGTCATCCAAATAATTTGCTTGGCGAAACCTCTCAGGCTATGTGCCCACATTAGCATTTTTAAACGCTCAGAAAACCGGACTGCGCGTTTTATTTCCACACGTTTTTGTGCGATTTTTAAAAAAAACGCACGTTTTTTTCCCGCACGGTTTCTGGGAACATTGGAAATAGCTAAAAATGCGGACCTATGCGCAAAAGAATGAGCATGCTGCGTTTTTAGCCGCTAATCGTTTTCTGAGCGGAAAAAAATGCATGCATTGGCACAAAAATGCATTAAATTGGATGGGAAGCTTCTTTTAAGTGTTTCTGAAGCGACTGATACAGCACAAACGCTTAAAAAAAATGCAGCGCGGGCACACAGCCTAAATGTTCAGTAGGAGTGTGGGAGGTCTTGGTCTTGCTTATGGATTATGGAAAAAAAAATTAACAAGCTATAATAACTCCCATTTATAAGAAGACATTTGGCCTCCTGTACCAGAAAGTATCAGGACAGAATACATCAGCAGCTGTGATGACATTTTGCCACAAGATGGCAGTAATGCAATCTTTTTTTTGTTTTAAATAGTGACGAGCTAAGGTGTTACCTGAGCATGAGTGTCTTCCGTGTGCTTTAAATATATGTTTTAGTCCCACGGCTGCATGTCTCACGGCTGTTAGTCACAACACTTGCAGGGATTTCTTGTCTGTTAGGCAATCCTTACATTTGTTGCGGCTGTTGATAAGCAGTGAGACATGCAGCCGTGGGGACATATTTTTCAAGCATGCAGAAGACACTCGGTCAGTACCCAAGCATGCTCAGATGACGCCTTATCCCAGCACATTTGCTCATCACTATTGCTTAATATTTTATCTGTCATGTATATGTCACCAGCCACACATTAATATTTGGAAATTATTTTCCAATTCAGAAGCATTTGCAACTGAAATGCTGAATGTCATTTGCATCATTCTGTCTACTGGAGTCAGTAATGGAAAAAATTGTATTATGTTTATGATTATTATCCTTTTGCCATATAGGACTGAGTGCGTGACTCTTATTTTATTCTTGTCTTAGAAGTTCCTCAGATCTTATGGCTTGACTTGGGAAGCATTTCTTCTGTTTGTCAGTAGCTTGAACAAATAATGAAAATATTTAATCAAATCCATTTGTGAAAGTATGAGAGCTTGGTAATGTGTTGCTCACTATGATATCGCATGTCTTTTAGCGCACCAGTCCAGAGGGTGGGATCCATCTCAATTGTCATTATTGTCACAACATGTTTACTGGCAAACCGGAGATTTTGGACTGGCAGGTAAGAACACAGCTCTTGGTTGTGACCGCAGTAGCCAAGGCATAATATTCACATTCTGATGAGTACACGTATCCATTTTACAGGACCACGTGTATCAGTTCTGCTGTAAAGATTGCTGCGAAGATTACAAGCGCCTTCATGGGGTGGTGTCCCAGTGCGAATACTGTAAGCAGGAAAAAATTCTGCATGAAAAGATCAGATTTTCCGGTGTGGAGAAGAATTTTTGTAGTGAGGGTAAGTGTCTGTATAGATGCCCAGAAGCTTGTCTGTGCAAAGGAAATGTTTCTAGTATAATGGCTGAAAAGACCTAGGTAGTTTCCCGCTTGTCCGAATACTCCAGTTTTACTGTTATCATGTCCATGGTTTGCTCAGGAATCTCATCCTGGTGCTATTAATGTCCTCTTTCATGGAAATTTGACGCCTGTTAGCCCAAAATCTACTTTGTGTAAAGTAAATGAAAGATTGTTGCTTCCCTTTAACAGTATTATAAGACTAGGGCTGCACGGTGTTTTAGGCAGGAATACGGGTTCACTTGGTGCCATGCAATACAAGTGACCCCTGAGGGCACTGTGACAGTGAAAAGTTGTAAAGCTTAGCAAGGTTGGACTGCTTGCTCGTCGCAGTTTTTTGGGGGTCCCTGTTCATTTGTACTGCACTGCGATGTAGTAGCAGCTCCAAGTAACCTTGGTCTCTGGTGCTGAGCACAAAAGAGCCCACTGCAGTGCGGAAGGTGGGCCGCAGACATGTCACAAGCTTGACTTGGCAAATGACAGCTTGCTTCCTCATGTTATTTATCCACTTCTCTTTCCTACAGGCTGTGTGCTCCTATACAAACAGGACTTCACCAAGAACTTAGGCCTGTGCTGTATAACGTGTACTTACTGCTCTCAGACCTGTCAGCGGGCTGTCACTGAGGAGCTGGATGGCAGCACATGGGACTTTTGCAGTGAAGAATGCAAGAGCAAGTATCTACTGTGGTACTTCAAGGTATGTGGCATCAGTACTCCATGCAGCGTGGCCATCAGGCTTCTTATGGACAGTGAGCGCTCTATCCTGGGAAGTAATAGATTATTGAGCTTTAGCATAGAAATGATGACAATATGTGACTTTGTCTTCCTATAGGCAGCTCGTTGTCATGCCTGCAAACGGCAGGGAAAACTAGTGGAAACTATTCACTGGCGTGGAGAAATAAAGCATTTCTGCAATCAACAATGTCTGTTACGTTTCTATAACCAACAAAACCAGCCTAATCTGGACACCCAGAAAGGGCCAGAAAGCCTGCTTTACAGCAAGAAAGGTTTGTGACCAGTGACCAGCCGTGATCACCAGGCATCTGTCTGTAGGAGCCATTGTCGGGGCCGAACCACACCTCCGGGCTTATTCCTCACCACTATGACACCATGTGCTCTTTATCAACACACAAAATGGGAAGAACAAATGCCTTCCATTATGGCAGCTTGCCAAACAGTTTTAAAAATAATAGATTCTCTTTGTAGAGACAGAGACTTTGATTCCAGAGATGTGCCACTTACTGGGCTACTTGCTGTAGTTTTGATAAAATAAGTTTTATCAGCAGGTGATTATCACTTGAGGACTAGTAAACCTGCTTGCATGTAGTCCTACATATTCATGAGCTCTGTATAATTCTGCCCCCAGCACTGATTGGCAGAAATCTGCCAATGTACAGTGTGCACAAAAAACAAGCAATCATTGGTGTGGGTGTGGTTATGCAGAGCTCAGAGAAAGCAGATCTGCAGCAGATAATAGTGATTTTATCAAAACTACAGCAAGCAGCTCAGTAAGTGACACATCACTAGAATCAGGTTCTCTGCCCCTACATCATGCTTATTTACATCACACTAATTGGAGAGATCACTTTTCGTAGCATGCATTCCTTTTAATAGAAAATAGATGCATGTGTCCAGTTTGTCCATCAGACCACCCATTGAATAGTATTTTATGACTTATTTTCAAAATGAAAAGTAATGCATTAAAATCTATATGTGGTGAATAGAGCAGGGGATAATGATATTTTAAAATCTATATGTAGTGAATAGAGCAGGGGATAATGATACTTTTTCAGTCTCTTCATTGGGGGACACAGGAGACCGTGGGTGTATGCTGCTGCTGCCGCCAAGAGGCTGATACTAAGAATTGCAGCTAAGAAAAAAGTGGACTATACTGTGCATTCATGTCTGTGTACTTAGCAGGGTGCATTGTTGTTACTGTGCCCATAGTTTTCTATTTCATCTATCTGGTGCATTTATGTGCTCTCTATAGCCTAAGGGTACCGTTACACTACGTGACACACCAGCGATCCTGACAACGATACGACCTGGTAAGGATCGCTGGTACGTCGCTAAATGGTTGCTAGTAAGCTGTCAAACAGACAGATCTACTGAACGACGCAGCAACCATCCGGCGATCCGTAAAACGACCTCGGCGGTCGTTGGGACCTTGTCACACAGCAGCTATTCTGACGACTCCTGAGTTCTAAGTCGCCAACAAGGTCACTTGTCGGCGTCAAACACAAAAATGCATGCTGGCCAGCGGGACATCAGCGATCAAAAAATGGCCCAGGACATTCGAGCACGATCAGCGAGATCGCAGCTGGGGCCCGGTTGCCAATATGTGTCACATGTAGCGATATCGCTGGCGAGGTCGCTGTTGCGTCACAAAATCTGTGACGTTTCAGCGATCTCTCTAACGATCTCGCTATGTGAGACGGGGCCTTTAGTTTAAAGAATTAAAGAAAAAAAACACTTTTTTTCCCTACCGCTTCATTGGGGGACACAGGAACCATGGGTGTATGCTGCTGACACTATGCACATAAAAAGTTAGCTCCTCCTTCACAGTGTACACCTCACGGACTGGTACTAGGTTAATCAGTTTTAGCTTCGGGTAAGTAGGAGATGGGCACAGGTCTTTCACTAGACCCATATCTACCTCGGTTTTCGGCATTTTCCAATAACTTCTCTTCTTTTTCAGATGGATCTTTCCCCTACCTCTGGAGGGATACAGTGGGAACAGTCAAACTGTACTCCCATGTAGAGACTAGGAGTACAGCGTGTACTGCCACCCCGTATCCTCATGTCTAGTCGGCAGGACCCCAACCCCTAACACCGGAAGAGTGTTTAGGTGATTCAGATTCGGTACTGGCCCCCGTCTCCTACCTACTCGCCCACCAGAGCTTGTTGGTTTTAGGAGGCGTGGACGTCCCGCAATACAGGATTTTCGGACGTCTGACATTTTCTTGGATGGAGAGGTACATCTCCTTTTCCCTCTCTTCCCCAGTTTCCTTCCAGAGGCGACAAGGAGAAGTTCCACGTAAACATTCAAGTATAGAAAATACAAAGAACAAGGGATGAAGACAGAAGGAAGATGAGTATCTCCACCAAACCCTCACTTTATTTCTAGGGCTGTAGTTTATTGTGGTCCTTTTGAGATCAATATGTGGCCATTACACTTTGTTCCCCTATGGACTGGGGCATTGGGCTACCTTTTGCTGTGCTTTTAGGGCCTCCGTGCCTCCCCATTGTTCCGCGGTCACCGACTTAAATCTAGGTCCCGGCTTTTCTCGGGCCTAGTCTTGGTGTTTGCTTCTCCCCCTTTTCTCTCACCTGTCGCTTCCACACTTCCTCTTCCTGACCCCGGCGGTTGGCTCCGCCCACTCATCAGGCAAGCTGGTTGTCACCATCTTTCTCATCCTTGACCCGGCGGATAGCTCCGCCCCTTCCTCCGGCCTCAGAGAGCAGGCTTTTTCCTTCAGCGTTCACCATCTGCAGTGCGTGCTTTTACTGCTGGTCCCTTTCCTCCTCCTTGTGGTCGCCATTTTCCGGCTTGTGGATCCGAATGGTAACTCTTCTTGCAGGACCTGCATTTTTTCTACCTATCATCGCACTGCAGCCCTCTACAGCCTGGAAGCAGTCTACAGGACAACTTGATCTTACTGTGAGTAGCTCTGCTCTGCAGACTGACACTCTTCTCTGCATTCTCTTCCTGCCCCCCTAACCTTCTGGCATGAGGCTGGTTTCACATTCGCGCTTTTTAAGCGCACGCACGGCCGGGGGTAGCTCCGCCCCCGAGCCGGCTCTCTGCCCGGCGTGCCCGCCCCTTCCTTGTAGCGCCGCCTCCTAGCGCACAGCGGCGCCTGCGATCGGCGCACCCTATCTTTAGCATAGGGTGCGCAGATCGTGCGCAGGCCGTGCGCTAGTTGCGCTTTGACCTGCGCTGCGCACTTTTGACGGTGCGCCGTGCGCGCCAAAATCCGAAAAGTTTGATTTTGGCGCGCACGGCGCACCGTCAAAAGTGCGCAGCGCAGGTCAAAGCGCAACTAGCGCACGGCCTGCGCACGATCTGCGCACCCTATGCTAAAGATAGGGTGCGCCGATCGCAGGCGCCGCTGTGCGCTAGGAGGCGGCGCTACAAGGAAGGGGCGGGCACGCCGGGGGCAGAGAGCCGGCTCGGGGGCGGAGCTACCCCCGGCCGTGCGTGCGCTTAAAAAGCGCGAATGTGAAACCGGCCTTAGTTAGTGGGTCTGTTCATCATTTTTAATCCTAAAGGAGAGCATTCCCTGCCTCCTCATCTTCTTCTGCTCTTATCAGACACTTTGTATGCTCTTCCTGTAAATTCAAGATCCTTTCAGGTCAGTCCTTTCCCTTCTGTCCGAATTGCAGTAACCCCCCCCCTGTGCCCACAACCCAGGAGTCCCCTACTGCCCCAGGAGAGAGTGATGCCCCTATCCCAGTGTGGGCTTCTTCTCTGTCACAGTCTTTGGCAGACCTCACCAAGGTGTCGCAGACAGTTGCACCTTCTGGCTAGTGGGTTGCAGGACTCACTGGCTGTGCCTACCAACATAGGCTGTAAGAGATCTAGGCAGGCTCGTCATTCTAGGTCCTCTTTCCGCTCCATCTCTCCCCCCGGTCTCTCCCGTCGGTCTGCCTCTTCCCGATCCTCTCCCGAGTCAGGTGAGGCGGTTTCGGATGACTCGGACCTGGATTCTGACCAAGCCTCTAATATGAGATACATGGTCCAGAGCCTCATTGTGGTGGTAAACCAGACCTTTAGCATTAGGGATACCTCTACGGAACCTGCAGAATAAGCGGCTCCGTTTAGACTGTCAGCTCCCAAGGCCTTTGCCCCACATAAAGAATTTGAGGAGGTATTTGCCAGGGAAAGGGAGAACCCGACCAGACGCTTCCAAAGAGGGAAGCGCCTCGGCATCCTATATCCCTTCTCCCCTGAGCTCACTGGTAACTGGACAGACTCTCCAACTGTGGACCCTCCAGTTTCCAGACTGTCCACCAACACGGTCCTCCCGCTTACAAGTGGAGCATCCCTCAAGGACTCCAATGACAGGATAATAGAATCTTTTGCAGAGTCATCCTTTGAAGCGACCACTTCTTCGTTGTGCCCGGTCTTTGCCTCTACTTGGGTGTCAAAGTCCATAGCTGCATGGGCTTAAACAACTCCGTCAGGGCATTCTTGCTGGAGCACGACCGGAGGAATTGGCTAACCTCGCGGACCAGATTTCTCATGCAGGGAAGTACATGGTATCTGCCTCCGTGGACGCCGCTTCATGCAAGGCTCAGGCGTCCAGCAATATTGTGGCCATCCGACGGACTATTTGGCTTAAGGTCTGGGAGGCAGATTTATCTTCAGAAAAGTCCCTTACCAGGTTGCCTTTCCAGGGTTCCCGTCTATTTGGCTCCAAGTTGGACCAAATTATTAAGGAGGCCATCGGGGGAACGAGTTCCCTCCTTCCTCAGTCCAAACCTCGCGGCCTCCTCTGAAGCGGCAGTTTTGTCCCTTTCGCCGTTTCGCTGTGACAGAGGATTTCTCCCGTCAACAGAGGCCACAGGCTTGCCAGGATATAAAAAGGGCTTCCTTTTTACCCACCCCTTCCTGGCATCCGCGTATCACACAGGGTAGATCCGCCAGGTCTAGACCTGACAGGTCTTCATCCGCACGACTCATCTCAAAGACCTAGGGTATTTCCCAGGCTGGGCGGTCGTCTCTGGTTTTTCAGAGATGTCTGGCTCTCCTCAGTGGAGGACGCATGATGGGTCAGGGAGGTTATATCCTCAGGATGCAAAATAGAGTTTGTTTCGCGGCTCCGAGATCAATTCTTCGAATTCCGTCCTCCAAGAGATGCTTCTCGGTTCCGGAATTCTTTGCGTCCATCGCCTCTTAGTTCAGGTGTCATTGTTCCCGTTCCAGACCGGGAATGTTTCACAGGATTTTATTCGAACCTATTTGAAAGGACGGCGCGGGTTGACCTATCCTGGATCTAAAGTTACTGAACAAAAGAGTCTGACTGCAACATTTCAGGATGGAGTCCCTTCGTTCAGTGATTGCTTCAGTGGAATCGCAGGAGTTCCTGTGCTCCATAGACATCCAGGATGCCTCTCTTCATGTCCCTATCTTCTCAGAGCATCGGAGATTCCTGTGTTTTGCGGTACAGCAGGACCATTTTCAGTTCATCGCCCTGCCGTTTGCACTCGCAACCGCTCCCAGGGTTTTCACAAAAATCATGGCAGCGTTAATTCTGCGGATCAGAGGCCTAGTGCTCATCCCATACATTGATGACATCCTGATCAAGGCTCCGTCTTTTCTCAGGCCTAGGAAAGTCTGGTCATCGTTCTCGACACCCTGTCTCGTTTCGGATGGCTTGTCAACAGGGCAAAGTCTTGGCTTGTTCCGACTCAGCGCCTCATTTTTCTCTAATCCCTTCCACGACAGCACACAGGAGGTTTCCTCCCCATCCTAATTAGGAACAGGAAACAAGAGGTTACATAGCCCTCCCCTTCCTCTAATCCCCAGTGTTTTCCTGTCCCTATAGGGATGAAGAGGTTCTGTGTGCTCCGTGGATAGGGCCGGCGAGATCCTGGAGTTTTCTACCTGTGAGCCAGGCAGCTGGGGTCGATCGTCCCAGACCTTCCTCCCCGGATGCTGCTCCCGCTGCTGGCGGGACCCGCACCATCCTCCGGCGCTTCGGGAATGCTGGATGGTGAGTCGGGCCTCCCGTAGCTCCCCAACCCACGATCCGCTACCCTCCCCCGCACGCAGCATGCTCTTCTCTAACCGAGCGGCATGCACCGGAAGTGACGTTCACCGCCGAGCCCAAAGGTGTGACGTCACTTCCGCCCTGCATTCCACAGTGGAACGCACCGCCATCTTGGCAGGAAACTTGAATTTGGGGGGGGGGGGGGGGGAAGAGAAAAACAGGTGGCACCAGGACTGAGAGGGAGCGATCTCATCCAATTGGATGAGGTAAGGAAATGCTGGATCTCTGTTCCTATTTAAGGACCCTAATGGAAGAATCCATAAGGTAGGACTAACGTCTGCATGATGGATGCGCATCTTCCCTGAAAGCTGCTTCTGCTGAGCTCAGCACAAACCCTGGCCCAGTGAGTACATTTGGAAAAGTGTGTATATACCTTTTTGGTTTAGGACCCATCGTTAGGGGCCCCCTCCTTTTCTCTCTTTCAGCGAGACAAGGATCCTACACCAAAAACGGAAGAAAAACCTACAAGCCGCAAATGCGCCATCTGTAGGAAAAAACTCCCCTCCGATTATAAAAAGACCAGCAAAAATCGTCCGGGAGGAACAACCATCCCTGATAGAGGAAGTAAGAGGGATGGTCTGACAGGAGATCCAGTCGTCCCTGGCTACCTTTTCCCAATCATTTGGGGGGGGGGGGGGGCCTCAACCTCAAGGAAGAGGAAATATGCCCCTGAGGACATCTCAGATTCCGAACCCGAGTCATCAGTTTCAGCAGATTGGAGGAAAGAGGGTGAATTAACCCCAACCCAGACAGAAGATAAGAAATGGTTCTTTTCCTCAGACGATATGAAGGAATTACTCTCAGCGGTCAGGAACACAATAGGAGTAGAAGAAGATGGACCACCCCGCTTGGTGCAGGATGATCTATTTGGCAGCCTGAAGTCTAGGAAGAAAATGGTTTTCCCTATCCATGATAATATCCAGAATCTAATCTTGGAAGAATGGGTATTTCCAGAAAAAAACTAAGTATCCCAGGCGAAATGAAGGATCGGTTTCCCCTGGATGAAGAGGCCGCGAAACCTTTGACTGAGATTGCTAAAGGAGATATCCAGGTAGCCAGAGTAGCTAAAAAAAAAAAAAAAGCTACCCTTTGAGGACATCTCGCAGCTCAAGGACCCGCTTGACCGAAAGATGGATAGTCTACTGAGGAAGTCTTGGGAAGCCTCAGCAACTTCCTTAAAAACAAATGTCGCATCGGCCTGTGTAACTAGAACCCTATACCTCTGGCTTCAGCAGCTAGAAGACCATATAAAAAGAGGAACTCCGAGGGAAGATCTCCTAACCTCTCTACCGCTTCTACAGAAGGCAGCGGCCTTTTTTAGCGGACTCCTCGGCAGAATCGGTCCGTATTGCGGCAAGAACATCCGTACTTTCCAACACCACCCGAAGGGCCTTATGGCTGAAAATGTGGCGTGGAGATATCCTATCAAAGTCAAAATTATGCTCTATTCCATTCAAGGGTGAATACATATTTGGTCCAGCACTGGACGAACTATTAGAGAAGGTGACCGACAAGAAGAAAAATCTCCCTGAGCCGAAACCGCCCAAGAAAAAACCCGGTCACCCACCCCAGGCTCAAACCCCTCAATACAGGGGTAAAGGGAAAACAGGGCGATGGAGCTACCCAAAAGCTGGAAGAGGCAGAAATATTTTTCACGACTCCCGCTCAGAGATAAGAAATGGCGCCTAGCAGGTAGGGGGCAGAATTGCAAACTACTTCCCGAACTGGCAGAAAATAACCACGGATGAAAGAATCCTAGACTCTGTCAGATGAGTAAAAATAGCATTCACTCTATGTGGTCCTTGGAAAACACTGGGTATTAGAGGAAGGGGAGGGCTATTTAACCTCTTGTTTCCTGTCCCTAATTAGGATGGGGAGGCAACCTCCTGTGTGCTGTCGTGGAGGGTCTTAGAAACCCAACTCTCCAGGGCCCTCGGCTCAGCCATGACGGTCCTGGGAAGGATGGTGGCAGCGTCGGAAGCAATTCCTTTTGCGCAATTCCGTTCAAGACCACTTCAGCAGGCCATCCTATCTCGGTGGAACAGGTCTGTTCTCTCTCTAGATTGCCGCTTTCGGCTCTCTTCCCGAGTCACACGATCTCTCAATTGGTGGCTGTCATTCCCTCTCATCTTCCAGGGTCGGTCCTTTCTCCCCGTTCACTGGCAGGTGATGGCAACGGACGCCAGCCTTCTCTGCCGGGGTGCGGTCTTTCGACACCTGACTGTCCAGGGACGTTGGTCAGCAGAGGAATCCTCTGCCGATCAACATCCTCAAGATAAGGGCCATTCTTCTGTCCCTCCGACACTGAAAAATGCTTCTCAGCAATTGGGCCGCTGACTTTCCCAGCCGCGAAGGTCTCGCGGCTGGAGAATGGTCCCTGCATCAGGAAGTCTTCCATCAGATTTGCCTTTGATTGGGAACTCCGGATGTGGACCTCATGGCGTCACGGCTAAACAGGAAGGTTTCCCGGTTCATTTCCAGGTCCCACGTTCCCCTCGCGGTGGACGCCGACGCTCTGGCGATTCCCTGGTCACAATTTGCTCTTCCCTATCGGTTTCCTCCCCTACCCCTTCTTCTCAGGCTGTTGAAGAAGATCAAGGCGGAAGGAGTGCTGGTCGTTCTGATTGTACCTGATTGGCCCTTGGCTCGCAGAGATAAGGCCCTTTTACATTTAGCGATGCACCAGCGATCCAACCAGCGATCCGACCCGGTCAGGATCACTGGTGCATCGCTAAATGATCCCTAGTGAGCTTTCATACAGAAAGATCTCACAGCGATGCAGCAACGACGCAGCGCACGATACTTACCATTCACACACAGCGATCCTGACGTCCTCCCGCCCGCGTCCAGCGTCGCTCGTCGTCACAGCAGGAAGTCTCAGCAGGAAGCGTCCGACGAGAAATGGAGCCGGACATTCTCGCGCGATCAGCGATGGACAGCGGGGGAGCCGGTCGCTGGTAAGTATCACACATAGCGATATCACTAGCAATATCGCTATAACGTCACAAAACCAGTGACGTTTTAGCGATATTGCTAGCGATATCGCTTAGTGTAAAACCCCCTATAGTCAGTCAGTCATTCTTCTCGCGGACGCCCCCTGGAGGCTCCCAGACAGACCACCGATCCGTCACCGGAATTCTCGGCCGCTCAATTTAACGGCGTGGCTGTTGAAACCGCGGTTCTGAGAGCGTCCGGGTTTTCAGATCGGGTGATTCACACCATGATCCAGGATAGGAAGCCGCCGTCATTCAGGGTCTATTATCAGACTTGGAAAGCCTGTTTCAGCTGGAGTGAGTCCAATCACATCCCGCCTATGTCCTTTTCTCTCCCTTCCATTTTGGCGTTTCTCCAGGCGGGACTTAACGCTGGTTTGGCTCTTAATTCGCTAAAGTTCCAGGTGTTGGCACTTTCTATTCTTTTCCTGAAAAATGTATTCTCCCGTTCTCAAGTCAGAAATTTTCTTCAAAAGGTAGCACATGCGGCTTCCCCGAACCAGACACCCGTGGATCCCTGGGACTTCAATCTAGTCATGGAGGCCCTTAGATCTCCCTTTGAACCTCTCCAAGAGGTCTCTCTGTCCCTTCTCTCTTGGAAGGTGGCGTTTCTTGTGGCCATCACCTCCATCAGGCGGGTTTTGGAATTAGTGGCTCTTTCCTTTTGCCCTCCTTTCTTGGTACTTCACAAGGACAAGGTTGTTTTGTGGCCTCTACTTTCCTTCCTTCCCAAGGTAGTGTCTGCCTTTGACCTAAATGAGGATATTGTCCTCCCTTCCTTTTGTCCTGCTCCAACTGATCCTCTGGAGCGTTCACTGAACAAGTTAGACCTGGTCAGGGCCGTGCTGGTCTATGTGACTAGGACCTTCCCCTTTAGGCAACGGGCTCTCTTTTCATCATTCCAGAAGGTGCGTGCAGAGGTCTGCCAAGGCTACGAGCAAGGCTACGATTGCTCGCTGGATCAGAACTGCAATTTTGAAGGCTTACTGGGTCAAGAACAGAGTGCCTCCCCCAGGGATTAAGGCTCACTCTACCTGGGTAGTGGGCGGCTCTGGGGTGGTAGACCATAGGGTATATGCCCTGCAACTTTGCAAAGTGGCAACCTGGTCTTCGATTTACATGTTTGCCAAATTTTTATAGGATCCATACCTATGCTTTGGTGGACGCCAGCTTAGATACAAGGATCTTGCAGGCAGCAGTGGTGAGTTCTCCAACCTGAACGGAGATTCTGCTGTTCCCTCCCCAGGGACTTCTTTGGGACGTCCCATGGTTCCTGTGTCCCCCAATGAAGCGATAGAGAAAACAGGATTTTTGGTTGCTTACCGTAAAATCTGTTTCTTGGAGCCTTCATTGGCGGTCAATGCACCCTCCCATGTGTATCAGCTCTTTTTTCTGTGTTATATTGTTAGGGTATGTGCACACGTTGCCGAATCTGCTGTGGAATTTTCCACACAGATTTTGCTAAATCCGCAGGTAAAATGACCTGCGTTTTACCTGCGGATTTAGTGCAGATTTACTGCGGATTTTCTGCAATTTTTGTGCGGAGTTCCCCTGCGATTTGACACCTGCGGATTCCTATAATGGAGCAGTTGTCAAAACGCAGTGGATCTGCACATAAGAAGTGACATGCTGCAGTTTTGATTCCGCAGCAAATATGCGTGGAAAAAAATTCCACATGTGCACTGCGTTTTTCATTTTGCCTTCACTTTAATGCTACTGTTCACCGCTGCTGCGGATCCGCAGGGCCAAATCCGCTGCGGATCCGCAGCAGAATCTGTAACGTGTGCACATACCTTTACAGTTTTTGTTGTCTGTTTTTTTTTTTTCCTCTATTTTCTTGCTTCTCCTACTGCTTTCTCACTAACTGATTAACCTAGTGCTGGTCAGTAGGGTGTACACTGCAGAGGAGGAGCTAACTTCTTTTGTGCATAGTGGCAGCATAGCATACACCCATGGATTCCTGTGTCCCCCAATGAAGGCTCCGAGAAACAGATTTTACGGTAAGCAACCAAAAATGCTGGGTTTTTTTTCCCCCATAAAACTGATTTCTTTGAAATTAGTATCTGTAGCTCCCTCCCAATCAATACTTCATCTTTATACTGTATGATGTATCATTTTTTTAAAAAGTGCAACCGCTGTTCAAAATGCCACTGACTGCATAAAAGCAAAATTTTGTCTATTTTGTATGAACTTGATCTTTTATCTCACCAGGTCAGAATGCAGGATCCAAACCCCCAGCAAGTACGCAGCCAAAAACAGACACTAACACAGTGAGTAAAAAGAAAAGCAGAAATGTATGAAATAGAGATACAGTGAAGAACATGATGGTGACAGCTGACAGTCACTAGTGTCACCCTAAGTGTATTCATCCATCTAAAGAAGTCTTTTGGGCCCTGCTAGAAGCAGAATCTAAAATGCTACACATTAGTGGGAAACTGACTAATAAATGCAATGCTAAAGTCTTGCAGTGTATTTCACCAGCAATCAGAGATAAATATTCAAGACCAACAAATAAATCAATAAAACTATCAGGTTAAAAAAATTCCATTATTTGCATTTCTGCTTTTGCATCAACCACTGAACTTAACCCCTTAATGTCCAGTGACGGACACAGTCCGTCATCAGACTTCTCCCCTGCTTTGATGAGGGCTCCGGCGCTGAGCCCACATCAAAGCCGTGACATGTCAGCTGTTATGAACAGCTGACATGTGCCCGCAATAGGCGCGAGCGGAATCGCTGTCCGCCCGCGCCTATTAACTAGTTAAATCCCGCTGTCAAAGCTGACAGCAGGCATTTAAATAGCATTTCCGGCCACCGGGCCAGAAATGACCTCATCGCCGACCCCCGTCACGTGATCGGGGGTCGGCATCATGTTCCCTGGACAACCAGATGGTTGTTCCAGGCATATGGCTTTCAGCGCCACCCGGTGGTCGGCGCTGAAAGCACAGCAGTAAATCTGCTACATATGGGCGATCTGCTCATCGCCCATATGTAGCAGAGGCGATCGGGTTGCGCATGCTTCTAGCCTCCTATGGAAGCTATTGAAGCATGCCAAAAGTTAAAAAAAAAAAAAAAAAAAAATTAAAAAAACCTAAAAGTTCAAATCACGCCCTTTTGCCACAATCAAAATAAAACAGTAAAAAAAAATTCCCACATACACATATTACATATCGCCGCGTTCAGAATCGCCCGATCTATCAATAAAAAAAAAGCATTAACCCGATCGCTAAACGGCGTAGCGAGAAAAAAATTCAAAACGCCAGAATTACGTTTTTTTGGTCGCCAAGACATTGCATTAAAATGCAATAACGGGCGATCAAAAGAACGTATCAGCACAAAAGTGGTATCATTAAAAACGTCAGTCCGGCACGGTAAAAATAAGCCCTCACCCGACGCCAGATCATAAAAAATGGAGACGCTACGGGTGTCGGAAAATTGCGCAATTTTTTTGTTTTTTAGCAAACTTTGGAATTTGTTTTTACCAATTTGGTTAAAAAGGTCATAGACATGTTTGGTGTCTATGAACTCGTAATGACCTGGAGAATCATAATGGCAGGTCAGATTTAGCATCTAGTGAACCTAGCAAAAAAGCCAAGCAAAAAAAACAAGTGTGGGATTGCCCTTTTTTTTGCAATTTCACCGCACTTGAAATTTTTTTTCCCGTTTTCGAGTACACCACATGGTAAAACCAATGGTGTCATTAAAAAGTACAACTCGTCCCGCAAAAAATAAGCCCTCACATGGCTATATAGACGGAAAAATAAAAAAGTTATGTCTCTGGAAAGAAGGGGAGGGAAAAATGAAAATGCAAAAACAAAAATACCCCTGGTCGTTAAGGGGTCCTGACAATATTTATCCCCACGCAGTGGTTTTTGGGAACAAAAGAAAAAACCTTCTTTTGTTAAAAAAACAAAACATTGATCAGAGTCATCTGTAACTCAGTATGATTCCAATGAAAAAGTCAACTCTTCCTGCAAAAAACGAGTCCTCAATCCACTCCATCAGCAGGAAAAAATATAAAGTTATGGCTCGGAATATGGCAACATACAGGTTTTATTCATGGTGTAGAAATATTAAAACTTCAATAAATAAAAAGTTATTGCCGTAATTGTATACTAAACTGTGCACAGCATAAAATCTAAGCCCCATAAACAATATCAGATTTGCTGTTTCCACTTCTCACCGGCCCAAAATCCTATACTCTCTACAGCCGCATAGATTAGGGGCTGCACTACGTAAGCAAACAGAAGTATGCAGCGGTGCTCTGCGGGTGTCTGCAGACATGGTTTTTAGATTGTATTACTGCTATAGTCATATGTTAAATGTAACATTTTTAATGCACAATTTTGTTAACCCCATAGTGTCACATTGCTGCCTTTCCATGTAATTATGGCTGTGTCACTATCCATTTGGGGCTTGAAATGGGCAGTCATTCTTTACCCCGGGATTGTGAATTTGAGGCTCCCACTGTCTTACCTCTTGGTTCCCCTTGGGTAACGGCAATGTGGAGTAAGAAGTGTCAGTGCTCGCTGCAGTCTGTCAGCTCCGTAAATGCAGCTCTTACTGGTTTGCCATTAATCAAAGTATAATAGATCATGCCAGAGGCACAATATATAATAAAGCCAATAAAGCTACAGCTTGTTACAAAAAAAAAGCCTTCATGAAGCGGCGTACTTGGAAAATGAAAAAAAAAGTTATGGCTCTCCGAATGAGGCCCAAGGAAAAAAGGGGGGAACATTTTTTTATATTTGTCTATGGATACCTAAGGTCCTGCCGTGCCTGCTCATGAGGAAAGAGACAGCCAATCAGAAAAACTATACTACATTTCTAATTGGAGGTATTTGCTAATATTATTATTACACCTACTGCATATTGGGATAGGACCTTGGGGATGGGAATACCCTTTTAATGCTTCGTAAAGCATAATGTATAAAATGTCAAAAATCAACAGAATTGCTCTGTTTTTTGTTTTTTTTTGCCACAGAGTGTTAATAAAAGTTAGTTATTATGGTGTATGTACCCCAAAATGGTCCCACATAACCTAAATGTGATTAGATCTTTTAAGTTAGGCCTGGTCTTTAAAGAGAGTCTGTCAGCAGGTTTTGCCATCTCATCTGAGAGCAGCAAACGTGGTAAAATAGACCCTGAATCCAAAGAGGTATCACTTAGATTACTGGGTGCAGCAGTTGTGACACAATCAGAGTTCTTAGAGGTAGCATTTAGCAGAGCTCAGAAAGCTAGCCCTGACCACACCCTCTGTGTGCATAGTCTATTGCCATTGAGCTGCTTTTCAGAGGAAGGGGTGAGTTCGGTCCAGCAGTCATTGTAAGGCTACTTTCACACCTGGGTTAGGAGGCGCAGCGTGCGGCCGCCGTGCAGCTCCGCCCCCTCCGGTCAGCTCCTCCTATGGACGCATGACACTGCATGCGACCTGCGTACCCTATCATTAGCATTGGATATGCAGGCCGTGCGCTGGTATGATTTTGACAGTATGCCGAGCACACCAAAATGCAACGCGGTGCATTTGGCGCGCGTCGGTGCACCGTCAAAAGGGCTCATGCTCCGTCAAAATCATACCAGCGCACGGCCTGCGTACCCAATGCTAAAGATAGGGTACGCAGGTCGCATGCAACGTCATGCGCCCATAGGAGGAGCTGACCGGAGGGAGCGCGGCAGGGGGCGGAGCTGCACGGCAGCTGTGCGCTGCGCCTCCTAACACATGTGTGAAACTAGCCTAAGTAAACCGCACATAACCTGAGAAGTGATACATATTGAATTTTGTGTTTCAGCCTCTATTTCCTGCTGTTTTCAGATTAAATAGTAAAACCTCCTGACAGATTCCCTTTAAGGGGGTTAAACTGTATGAGTCTTTCTGCCAGGACAGTAAAACTTCATGTAGATGTGTTCTCACTTCTCTAATATTATACCTGTACAACAGGAGTCTCTCCTTTTTGAGCCTAAACCTAGAAAATATATGTAGCGTCTAATCTGTCTGATCATCTTAGGCATCACCAAAACCAAGATCGTCTGAGATGGCCCCTGCTCCACCACCACCCCCAAGTCCCAGTGTACCACGTAAAAACAAGGCTGCTATGTGTAAACCATTAATGCAGAATCGTGGGGTCTCATGTCGAGTGGAAACAAAAAGCAGTGACTGTCAGACAGGTAAGTAATGCTTTATAAACAGTATACAGTATGTACAGCACTGTGTGAAAGTTTTAGGAAAATATGCTGTAAAGTAAGAAAGCTTTCAAAAATAGAGGAGTTAATAAGTTTTATTTTTATCAAATAACAAAATGCAAAGTCTTTGAAGAAAAGAAAAATCAGATCAGTATTTGGTGTGATCGACATTTATCTTCAAGACAGGATCAGTTCTTCTAGGTACACTTCCACATGGTATTTGAAGTCAGCAGGGAGGTTGTTCCAATCATCTTGGAAAACAAACCACAAATCTTGAATATATGCCGGGCAATTTCAATAAATATCCTGTACTCATTGGAATGCCAGAAATATGACTAATAAAGAGAAGTATTGATGTCTATAGCTGAGAATACAGATATAAACCGATGAGCAGTTACTGACCACTGCCATAAGCTGAGCTCAATTCAACATCACAGATGTATCTATTTAGTACAGATTCTGGGCTAAAGTCTGCTATGTTCAGACTCTTCATATCTACAGATGGATGGAATAAGTTATAGAAGGGGGCTCTATAATCTGTTCCACATTAGGGGTGAAACACCCTTCCAGTGCTGACACATATTGTCTTATTATTCTGGACGGTTGTTACTGTCCAGTGCATGGGGCGAGAAGCACACTTACATGTTTATAGCGTACCGCTAACATTCTTACCAAAATTCATACATCTTTATATGGTTTAGAGCAGGGGTTGCAAACTCAGCTGGGTATATGGGCCAAATATAGAAAAAAAATTGGAATTTGGTGGGCCAAGTGGAGAGCAGTGAATATTCATTATCTTTAGTAGCGGGCACACATGATCGCCTTGCCGCTGCAGGAACCCGGCGGCTGCGCTTACTGTGCCCGCTATTAAATAGAAATTAATATTCACTACTCTCCACTCCCATGGGCGTGGAGAGTCGTGAATATTCATTTCTCTTCAGCAGCAGGCACAGGGGTTAGCTCAGCAACCAGCTTTCTGCCTCCTGTGACCCGCATCTCCGCCGCTGCCACTCCCCCACCTCTCCACCACAGCAGGTACATCATTTCAATTGAATGTGCATCCAAGCATTCAGCTGAATTAAAGCGCTGCCGTCATCGGCCCCCTGAACTGGGCAGGAATATCAAGGGGTCTACAGTGCCTGTGGGCTGCATGATGCAGCCTCAGTGGCTGCATGCGGGCCATGTGCTTGAGACCCTTTGTTTAGAGCTTAGTTAAAAGGATATTTCCTCAACTATCCTCTGCAGCCTGCAGGGCAGGGTTAGGGAATCTTAGTTTTCTGCCAAGTGCCATTTGGATATTTATAACATCCTTCGGGGGCCGTACAAATTACGCACCAACTCCGCCCACAAAGTACGTCCTGACGCTGGCACTGATGTCGAGACGTAATCTTTCATTGCATGCACCTTAACATTCAGTACTGAACACTTCTTGTACATGCTCACAGAGCAAGAAGAAATTAATGGGCAGTTGGCCATCTAAATTCAGCTGACGGCCCAAGCTCTGTGGTCCCCAGGAAACTGCCCAGGGGCTGGATAAAAGGCCATTGAGGGCTGTACGCGACCCATAAGCCTGAGGTTCACCACGTCTACTCTAGGGGAAGGTTGTTCATCATGCTAGTATGGGCTGCAATAAATTGGCACGGTATCATTTAGCCTCCATATGCAATAGATAAAGCTGACTCCACTTTTCACAATATGTGATGATACCGTTCACCCCCACTCCCACCTTCACAACTACTTTTGCTCAAATTAAAGTAGAGGCATAATTCTTCTCTACAACTCAGTAAGGCAGGAGCCAGTCTATCCATGTGGCTGCTGAGAAGAACGGCATTATGAGTATCATTAGGTCTAGTGGCCAGGGGAAATTTGCAAGTTTCTGATTCATTTTTATTACAGTGCTATAGACAAATATATATTCTGCATGAAACCCTATATAAATGGTTGGTCATTCTCTGATGACCCTTTCCCTTTGTTTGTAATGACTATTAAACTTACTAGTTATTTAGGAGGATGTTACACCTGTTTTCTGCTATCCACAAGGAATCTAGATAATCTGTATTGTGACTCCCCAGATAGATGTGTATTCTTCAGTCTATTCTTTCTCTGCTGTAGATGAGGATTGGAAGCCACAGGTTATTATTCTACCTGTTCCTGTGCCCATATTTGTGCCAGTACCTATGAATTTATATTCTCAAAAAGTGCCTGTTCCGTTCTCGATGCCTGTTCCGGTGAGTTGTTCTATTCGGCTTGCCCTTGTTCCCTCCTTTCTTTCCCTCATTGCTCCCTTTACATTTGTATAGTGTTGTCAATTTTCCTGCCACTGTTATTACATTAGGTGCCTGTACCCCTGCTGCTACCTACCACTTTGGAAAATACTGATAAAATTGTGGAAACCATTGAGGAACTGAAAGTGAAAATTCCTTCCAATCCACTAGAAGCTGATATTCTGGCCATGGCTGAAATGATTGCGGAGGCTGAAGGGCTGGACAAATCTTCTGACTTGTGTGGTAAGATCACATGTAGAGGAAAAGTGGATCTTAAGTATTTCTTAAATGTGGTTGAGAAATGCTTACGCTTTCAATTTAGTATTTAAAATGCACTTTTAAAGGGTGTGTACCAGGTTTTCAGGGGATTCCCGATCCCTATGGGCTATTGTTTGGAATGCTGGAAGTCTGATCGCTGGTACCGTCACTGATCCAAAGACTTGGGCTCTGCATGTGACTATCAGAGAGAGCTGAGTTTTCTATCTCTGCCAGTTAAATATTCATTGAATAGAGAGAAGGTCCACATGCTCAACCTCTGCTACATTCAGAGCCCCACTTCTTAGATCAGCATAATTGTTGGGTGCCCATCACAGTAAGTTATCACCTATCCTATGAAAAGGGAATGACTAACAGATTTGGTGTTAAACCCTTTTATAGGGAATCTGTCACCAGATTTTTGCTATCTCATCTAAGAGCAGAATAATGTAGGGTAGAGAACCTGGTTCCAGTAATGTATCACTTACTGGGCTGCTTGCTGTAGTTTTGGTAAAATCACTTTATCTATTGCAAATCTAGCAGTTCTCTGAATGCTGAGTTCTGTATAATCCCACCCACACCCCTGATTGGTAGCTTTTTGCCCAGGTACAGTATACAAATAAAGCTGCCAATCTGGTGGGGGTGGGGTTATACAGAGCTCATGAATATGGAGGACTACCTGGCAGCAGCTTTACTAGTCCTCTAGTGATAATCTACTGCTGATAAAACCTAAAATAAAAACTTCATGACAGATTCCCTTAAAGTCTCTATGTGGGAACAAGTTATGTGGAAATTTGCTGGTATCTGTTTGAACACACTTGCATATACAATGGCTTCCCTTGTTCTTATTAGAATGTTCAGACTAAAGGCAGCAAAAGTTCAAGAGAACAGTTATTAAAACGAATAGAGAAACCCATGGGAAGCAACCCTGCATCTGTTAAAGCACCACTCCAGTGGGGGGGGGTTATTTCAGTGCTTGAGTGGTGCTACTAATGTGAGGTCCCTGCCCCTAGTATTATACTTGCCAACTGCCGTCTCCTGTTGTTATCCACTCGCTTTGATCGGTCTCCAGCAGGTTGTGAACTGCCAGATTGCCCTAGTGTTTGCTGGAGCGAGCCAGATGTCACTTTTCAATGCAAGTATATGAGACATTTGTTCCAGCTCTCGTAGACTTGCATTGAGAGCTTGTGATGTAGCTTCTGGCCAGTCAGAAGCTGCGGTCACAAGATGGCACCGCAGGATTGGAGCGGTGCCAAGAAGTGCTGAAGACGGCAGGTAGTTAACATAATATTGGATGATGCAGGGATATTACATAAGTAGCACCACTCCAGCGCTGAAGTCAAAGAACTAAAAACTGGAGTGGTGCTTTAAACTGTAGATTCCTCACAATTCTCCTGTTTTACTCGTTCAGCTTTACACCTCTTTGGCATTCTCTCAAGCAGCTTCCTCAGGTGTCACCTGGAGGAGGCTTTCCGACTGTTACTTTGCCTTCACTCTGCATCCAACTAATTCCAACCATCTCAATTGAGTTGAGGTGGGGCGATTGTGGGAGGGCATGTCATATAACACAGCACTTCATCCTGATAATTTGTCACAAAGCCCGTACATAGCCTGGATGTGTAGTGACCAGAAAAACCATTACTAATATATGATTGCATTTGTGTCCACGGTTTTCTGTTTTGCCTTGGGAGGAGGTAAATTACTTATTATGCTGCCCTCTCCTGCCTTGTTTTGGTATTACAACTTGTAGTACTATGCTGCCCTCTTCTGCCTTAGGCCACTTTCACATTTGCGTTTAAGGCCGCAGTGACGGCCTGCGCACGGCCGCCGCTAAGCCCCGCCCCCTGCTGCGCCTCCTCCGGTAGCTCCGCCTACCGACACATGATGCTGCATGCGTCCTGCGTCCCCTATCTTTATCATCCCCAGTGATAAAGATAGGGGACGCATGCAGCGTCATGCGCCGGTAGGCGGAGCTACCGGAGGAGGCATGGCGGGGCTTAGCGGCAGCCATGCGCAGGCCGTCGCTGCGGCCTTAAACGCAAATGTGAAATTGGCGTTAGTTTGGCATTACAACTTGTTTTTCTGATTGGAAAGTAAGTGGCAGTTGGAGGTGGTGTGAGAGACTGAAAAAACATGTTGTTACGTGCGGTCTTGGTGGTGAGAAGGAGGTAGGACAAGCGGATAATAAAAAGCACCTTTTTCTTGGAGTGCCCCGCGTTTACAGCTTTAGGCTGAGTTCACACGTGGCGTTTTTTTCGCGTTTCCGCGGCGGTTTTAACCGCGCGATTTTGCCACGAAAAATAAGCATCCCATGCATTCCTATGGGATTCCGCAATGCTGTGCTAATGCTGCGGTTTTTACCGCGGCGGAATCGCTTTGCGGTAAAAAACGCAGCATGCTCATTAATTTGCGGAATCGCGGCGATCCCGCACCCATAGGAATGCATTGTTCCGTTTACTTCCCGCATGTGGCTGTGCACATATTTGATATGCCTTATAAAAGCTATTATGAAATGTATTACTAAAGCCATTTTGCTATTCGTATTTCACATATTTCATATTTGGTGTGCTGCCATTTTCTATTTAATACCATGTGGAAAGTAAGCAGAACAATTGCGGATGGTACCCACGGTCCGGAGGAGAGGAGTCTGTCCTCCGGGCTTTGGGTACCATATCCCTGTAAAAAATAGAATTTAAAATAAAAAATATTGTTATTCTTACCTTCTGGCGTCCCGCGCAGCCTTCCCGCCTCTCTCCACGCTCCCGGTCCCAGTAAGCCTTTGCGAAAATGCCCGCTATGGCGTCCGTTCTCGCGGGATCGCGAAGTCTCGCTGTCATTCGCGCGACGTCATCGCGAATTACCGCGAGAACGGACATCATCGCGGGCATTTTCGCAAAGGATTACTGGGAACGGATGCGCGGGACGTCAGAAGGCAAGAATAACACCATTTTTTATTTTTTTTTTTTACATTCTATCTTTTACTACTGAGGCCGCATAGGCGGCCTCAGTAGTAAAAAGTTGGTCACACTCGTCAAACACTATGTTTGACGAGTGTGACCAACCTGTCAATCAGTTCTCCAAGCGATGCTACAGATCGCTTGGAAAACGCTAGCATTTTGCAAGCTAAATACGCTTGCAAAATGCTAGTTTTTCCGCGGGAAAATCGCGGGAATTTAAAATGCGATTTTTCCCGCGGAATGGAATTACGGAATTCTCGCGGTAATTTCCGCGAGAGTTCCGGTACGTGTGCACTTAGCCTTACAGCAACAAAGTGCTGAGACAAGTGAAGGAGCTGCGCAGCAGATTTTTTCCATTCTACATGACGGCACCACGAGAGAGGGGATCCGCCCAGCGAGGACAGGAAACCTTCAAGATAAAAGGGGCGGCTCCTCTCTCCGCATCAGTTGGTTTCCTGTCCTCGATGGGAGACCCTCAAGATGAAAACCTCTTGATGATTGGAAGAAAGAAGAGGATGCCTGGGCCTGGGTCGGGTGATCAAATAGCAGGCACCGGTCTGCTACACCTGATACCAGGTACCGGTAGTCGCCTCGGGGGTCATATATTCCTATGTCCCCCCTGAGCGAGTGCATGGCCACAACCCATGGGGCAGATGCCCGGGTGAAGCTGGATACCTTGGAGACCACGGGCGGTGTACCCTCCAAGATGTAAATGTACCCCGTAAAACGTCCACGGAGGCCACTTTCCGTGTTCTCTCCCTGTCGACGTATGGTGGCCATGCAGCCCATGTGACACATCGGTGCCTGGGCGAAGATATTGCTCCTCGGGGGTGCCACATTGGTGTACCCGCCCTGTTGAGACCAGACGCCAGTCCCCGCAGAATCCGGCTCTGGAAGGTTTACCTGGTGTATACGTTGGTGGTATAGTGGATCGTCCATCCTTTCTCCTGAGGTAAGAGGGCGCAGGTGACCGGTATGGGGCCCAGGCGCTCACCGGAAAACCCGGGTTCGCGCCGCTGAGCACACCAGGGCGGCAAGGACACGCGCATTGGAGCGCGCATGGCGGGGCCTTGCTGGGAGAAAGCCGACGCTAAACCGGAAGTGGTAAGCGGCGACCCGGAAGTAGAGGTGGCGCGTACAGCAGAGACACAGGAGGGTGTGCGCAGTCACTAGGGGGCGCGCGGACACAGGTAGTGGCGCGCGCGCACAGAGGGCGCAAGCGGGGTACGGGGTCCAGGCGGTCCAATTTAAAAAAAAAAAAGACTGCTCTCATTAGGTGGCTCCTGCTAAGCAGCTTGAAGCTGGGGGCTGCTATTTAAATCGGTAGTGGCTGGCGTCACTACACCATTATATGGTCGGGTGTGACTGCTCTCAGCACAGGATAGCAGCAGACATATACGGCAGGATGGAGAGCCCCTCGCCAGAGCATATACAACCACGCCAGGAAGCGAAGGAAAGGCGGTCACGCTCACACGAAAAGAGCCAGACACGCCGCAGCAGCAGTGGAAGCCACTCGGGCAGCGCATGGGCGGATCGTCAACGCAAGAAGGAGGGGTCCCTAGTCTCCTTAGGAGACAGTGAGAAGACCAGTCAGCCTCCAGATCCGGTACCCGTTTTGTGAAAGCGTCCGAGTGGTGAGTGAACTACGAGAAAGTCCAGTACTCTAATGTCTGTTCTCTTTCTCTTGTCTCCTCTCTTCCCTCTCCTCCCTCTCTTACATACATTGGCGGGGTGGAGTATAGGAAGTCCCTAAGAAAAGTAGGGGAAAATCTAAGAATAAAGAATGTGCTTTATGCAAAAGTCCCGTAGGAACAGCCTGGAATAAAAAGTTATGCCAGGAGTGTATTAACAAAACAATAGCGGAGGAGACTCCCTCATTCTCGGATAGTCTGAGGTCCCTAATTCAAACAGAGGTTTGTAAGTCAGTAAGTGCATTACAATCTGCGGATGCAGATAGGAAAACTAGGGATAGATCCAGCCCCTCAGGGGTCTCTCAAGAAGACTATACAGGATCAGAGGAGGACTCAGATAAAACGCACTATTCAGATAGTAGCTCAGATGGGGAAGATACGTTCCCAGTAGAATCTACGGATGAACTTATTAAAGCAATCAGATCTACCATGGGGCTGGTAGAGGAGCGAGCAAAAAAGACAGCCCAAGAACTCATGTTCAGTGGACTACAAAAGAAAAAGCGTAAGACCTTCCCTATTAATGAGCAACTAGAAGGGCTCATAAAACGCGAATGGGAAAAACCAGAGAAAAAGTCCCAGATATCTAATTCTCTGAAGAGGAGGTATCCCTTTGAGGAAGAGGCATCCTCATCCTGGGATAGGGCTCCCAAAATCGATGTAGCGATATCAAAAGTCGCCAGGAAAACCTCCCTTTGAGGATCTGGGGTTTCTGAAAGAACCGCTGGACCGGAAGACGGACAATTGCCTTAAGACAGCCTGGGAAACCTCGGCTGGGGCACTAAGACCGGCTATCTCAGCTACGTGTGTGGCTAGGTCTCTAAAGATATGGGTAGACAACTTGGAGGATCAACTAGAACATGGAGTTCCCAGAGAGTCAATTCTGGAAGCATTACTGGCTATTAGAGCGGCGGCAGACTTTCTCGCAGAGGCTTCTGCAGACTCGGCCAGACTAGCAGCAAAGTCAGCAGCCTTAACCAATGTAGGACGGCGTGCAGTATGGCTAAAATGCTGGCCGGGGGACACTCAGGCAAAGATGAAACTGTGCTCTCTGCCATGTGAGGGAAATTTCTTGTTCGGACCAGCATTGGATGACGTGTTGGAAAAAGCGGGTGATACAAAGAAAAATTTTCCAAAACAACATTTCAAGCGTTTCGGCGCTCCTTTCAGAGGGGCCGAAAATTCAGAAAGCAACAATTCAGAGATCGAGAAAAAAACAATTCTGACAGGCGATACAGAGGAGGGAGAGGCTTCTATTTCGGCAAGCCCTCCAGGGAAGCCAAAAAACCCTCCCAGTGACGGTCCTTCTCAGGTGGGGGGAAGGCTCTCTCACTTCCTCCCAGCCTGGGAGAGAATCTCATCCAGCACCTGGATCCGACAGATAGTAGGGTCAGGTCTGGAATTAAAGTTCCACCATTGGCCACCACAAAAATTCATTCAGACTCCAGTGCAATCTTCTCAAGAAAGACAAGAGAGTCTGGAAGAGGAGGTATTGTCACTCATACAGAAACTCGTACTGGAAGAAGTTCCGGAAAAAGAAAAAAAGGAAGGCTTTTACTCCCCCCTATTTCTAATGAAGAAACCAGACAATTCCTGGAGGACAATTATAAATCTGAAAGGCCTCAACAGATATTTGATAGTCCCATCATTCAAAATGGAAACCATAAGATCTGCAGTGAAACTCCTCTTTCCTCGGTGTTACATGGCGGTCCTGGATCTCAAGGATGCTTACTATCATGTCCCGATCCGGCAGCAAGACCGCAAATATCTCAGGGTGGCAGTCCAGATAAAATCTCAGTGGCATCACTTTCAATACAGGGCTCTGCCCTTTGGGGTAGCAATAGCCCCCCGGGTTTTCACGAAATTAATTGCGGAGGTCTCGGCACATCTCAGGGAAAAAGATGCTCTGGTAATACCATATCTGGACGACTTCCTGATAGTGGGGAGAGATTTCTCTCACTGTCAGGAACAAGTCAAGATAGTGATGGAGACACTTCAGACTCTGGGTTGGCAACTGAACCTCAAAAAATCCAAACTGGAACCAACAATGATCCAGAATTTTTTGGGCCTAACAATAGACTCGGTGGTGCAGGAATGTCGCCTCCCAGAGGAAAAAGAAGAAAAAATCAAAAACCTAATCAGGACAACATTAAGAAAGCCAGTAATGACTCTGAGGAAAGCCATGTCAGTGTTGGGATCCCTAACTTCCTGCATACCAGCAATAAAATGGGCTCAGTTTCACACAAGGGAACTTCAGTGGTGTGTGTTACAAAACGATCTGAGGCTTCAGGGGCAGTTAGAGCAAAAACTCACCATCCCGGACCCTGTACTCCAGTCACTCAGGTGGTGGTTACAGATAGAGTCCTCTCCAAGGGGAGTACCCTGGACATATACAGCCTCCAGAGTAGTCACGACAGATGCCAGCCCTTGGGGCTGGGGAGCCCATCTAGACACCCTATGGCTTCAAGATCCTTGGGCTCAGGACGAAAAAGATCTATCCTCAAACGAGTGGGAGCTGCTAGCCATCGAAAGGCCGCTGGAAGGTTTACTGACACACCTGACAGGACATCACGTGAAAGTCCTATCAGACAATCGTACAGCAGTAGCATATGTGAACCATCGGGGGGGCACCCGTTCTCGGTCATTAATGAAAATAGCGGGAAGAATCCTGACTCTAGCGGAACGTCAGTTTCTCTCATTATCGGCCCTGCATATCCGAGGTGTGGACAACCTGAAGGCAGACTTTCTGAGCAGGAACCGGTTGAAGCAAGGCGAATGGTGCCTAAAAGAGTCCATTTTTCAACGGATTATGCTTATGTGGGGGAAACCCATAATAGATCTCTTCGCCTCAAAAACCAACAGAAAGGTTCAAAAGTTCTGCTCTCTAAGTCCAGCAGACATACCACTGGCGGTAGACGCCTTCAGGATAAAATGGACATCAGGTCTCCTGTACGCCTTCCCTCCGATATGCTTCATTCCATTAGTCCTGAAGAAGATCAGGGAGGACCGAGCCAGAGTAATTATGATAGCTCCCTTTTGGCCAAAAAGGCCGTGGTTCTACTGGCTAAGAGTGATGTCAGTGACGGACCCATGGGTACTCCCAGAGGACCACGACCTCCTAACACAGGGTCCCTTCAATCACCCTCCGAACTCCAGGTTGCATTTGACAGCCTGGAATTTGAAAGGTCACTGTTAGAGAAAAAAGGGTTTTCACAAAGGTTAATTTCCACCCTAATCAGTAGCAGAAAGCCAGTGACTACAAAAATATACGGGAGAATATGGAGAAAATTTTTGTCCACCTCAGGCCCAATACGGGAGGGAGAAGTACCGGTGAGGGCAGTGCTAGAGTTTCTGCAAAGGGGTTTAGACTTGGGCTTAGCTGTCAGCACCCTCAAAGTACACGTTTCAGCCCTGGCAGCATTATTCAACTATGACCTAGCAAATGATAGATGGGTGGCCAGGTTTATCCGGGCCTGTACTAGAGCTAACTCTGTCCCATCTCCTAAATCTCCTCCCTGGCATCTAAACTTAGTCCTATCATCTCTAACAGAAAGTCCATTTGAACCACTAGACGTGACATCAGATAAAGTGTTAACTTTAAAAACAGCCTTATTAGTGGCACTTACATCGGCACGTAGGGTGGGGGACTTACACGCACTGTCAGCAGACCCGCCATACACTCAGGTTATGGACGATAGAGTTGTCTTAAGATTAGACCCAGCATACCTCCCTAAGGTAGTGTCGAAATTCCACAGAGTTCAGGAAATAGTCTTGCCATCCTTTTGTCCTAACCCCGGTAACAAGAAAGAGGAGAGGCTACATTGCTTAGATGTTAGGAGATGTATCCCACAATATTTAGAGATGACAAAACCCTGGAGGAAACAGAGGGCCCTGTTTGTTTCATATCAGGGGGCAAGGAAGGGCCTTAAAGCCTCTAAGCAAACTATAGCTAGATGGGTGAGAGAGGCCATCATACTAGCATATAGTAGTGCAGGCAGGGCTGTTCCAGAGGGCCTAAAAGCCCATTCCACGAGGGCCATGGCAACATCCTGGGCGGAGAGAGCGGACGCCTCCATCGACCAAATCTGTAAGGCGGCCACTTGGTCCTCTCCATCTACCTTTTTCAGACATTACAGATTAGACCTATCTGCTACCTCTGATCTCACATTCGGGAGAAGAGTGTTACAAGCAGTGATCCCCCCCCTAAAGAGAATACAAATCTCTGTAACTCTTCTCGTGGTGCCGTCATGTAGAATGGAAAAACACGGGTATTACATACCTGGTAATGTGTTTTTTCATGAGACATGACGGCACCCTTATATTCCCGCCCTATTGATCACGTCATTAGTTGGGTGCATTATTAGTATTATACACTCCCTTGGTGTCGGAAATTTAACAGTATTAAAGTTGTATTATTTATGTGTACACTAACCTGCGGAGTTCCTCTCGTGCTCTGTAAAACAACTGATGCGGAGAGAGGAGCCGCCCCTTTTATCTTGAAGGTTTCCTGTCCTCGCTGGGCGGATCCCCTCTCTCGTGGTGCCGTCATGTCTCATGAAAAAACACATTACCAGGTATGTAATACCCGTGTATCCGGATACTCCGATCCGATTAAGGTCAGCTAATCCTCCCCCTTCACGCAGCACAGTGAGTTATATGAAAAGTTACTGCCATCCTCCCAAGGCCGGGCCCGAGAAAATGCTTTGACTAACACAATGTTTAAGGAAAATTGTATCTGTTATCCATGACTGTTTTATGGAAAAACATAAGAATTGTTTCAAGCCTTCAGTAAAATTCATCTTTCAAGTTTGCACGGGACCTCCGGTGTATGCGTCTTTCCTCCGCGGCCTCATACCTTGCAGGCATCAACATAACCCTCAGTCTCATATATCCGTTAACTCCCCCTTTTATAATTGCCACCTAACCTAGGGATTGTTAGAGCTAACGGAGTCACCGTGACTGAACCACCCTCTGAGATAGTAGACCTGCATCCCACAAGGCGGTGCACCTTCTGTGCCTGCATGTAGTCTAACTGTTTACTAAGACTGTGTTAACAGAGCTCACTAATCTAAAAGTGACACTCAAAATGGCAGACGAAAGTGAAAATGAGCATCTTTGCAACAGCACTTCTGATAAAGCCTCCACTGCATTTATGCCTCTCACCATGCCATATTATTTGGGAGCTCCCTGGATGCTACATTATAGTGGGGAAACTCAACACATTACGAGACTTTAGAGAAAAAATGACTGCTTTGTTTCGCCTGTACCCCATGACCAAAAAGTGGAAATCCTGAGTGGCCAACTCCTAGGTGCAGCTTTGAGAGAAATCAAGTCCTGGCCCAAAGTTCAGTAAAGGACTGTAGAACAAATCCTGGAGCAGTTAGAAAGCATATTTGCGATCCGCTCCACATCAGAATTAAAAATGCGTTTTTTCTGAAAAAAACAAGACGTTAACGAGTCGCTAAGAGACTATGCTTTATCCTTGCAAGAAGCTTGGAGGGCTATGAAACATGTGGAGCCCCAGGAGGCCCGGGTTACAGATGAAGTCTTGAAAGAGCATTTTATTGAAGGAGCTGCCACGGAATCCCTACGCAGTCAGCTAAAAATGTTAGCGCTCCAGCATGCAGATAGCTCCTTCCAGGAATTCAAAGAACTTGCTATTTGGATTTTAGGGAGAGAATTTCTCCCAGTGGCTTAAAAACTTGAACTATCTACCTTTGCCAGTGATACAACAGTTCAATTGTCGCATAATTTTCCAAGAAGTAATGTCCTGCTGTCGCAAGCCACCCAAATACAGGCTCCAAATACTAATGCTATGATAGAATTACAGAAACAGATGGCGGAGATAGTGAACTAGCCGAGGTCTGCAAGAAGATAGACAAGTTAGAGAACCCACGACTAGAATCTACGCCCAGAACCCAAATGGAATTCCCTGCTGACCACACTAGCCAGGTATATCAAACCCCATCCGTTTTGACAAGCAGGGTAGGCCAATCTGCAGATATTGTCATCGAGCTGGACATTTGGAACGTCAATGTTGGCGTTTAAAAGAGCAACCCCCGAGGCAGAGGGCCACCCCTCGGGAGGACAGACGGTAGGTCCCCAAAATGTTACTTGGTTCTCCAGATATGTTGGACCTCGTCCGGAAGTGACCATTCGCATTAATGGAGTTCCATTTACCGCACTGATAGACACTGGTTCCCAGGTCACCACCAAAACCAAAGACACCTTTGAAAGACATTGGGACCCTAACCTACTTATGCAACCTCCAGATCAGTGGTTAGATATCATAGCCACTAATGGACAGTCTGTACCTATAACAGGGTATTGGGAACCCACCATTTGTGCAGGAGAAACCCAACTTCCACAACAGGGAGTTCTGGTTGTAAATGTCCCAGAAAAGCCAGACACCTCTGTAATTCTAGGCATGAATGTCCTGTGCAACTGTTATGGCGAAATGTTAGAGGCTCTTTGCAAATCAGCACCCACTGCTTCACAAGAACAGCAAAGAGCTTTGCAGAGAACTATCAAAGTGTTGTCAGCGCAGCAGCAGTTCAGTAATCCTAAAGGGGAGATCTGCCGTGCCCGCATATGTGATGTACGTCCTGTCATTTTGCAACCGAACACTGAAACTATGCTGTGGTGTCGTTCTCGACCAGGGATCCAAGGACAAGACTATCATGCCCTAGTAGAATCCCTACCCATGGCAGAGCACCCTATGCTTATGACCGCAAGTAGTCTTGTTACATTATCTGAAGGAAAAGTACCAATTCGTCTGTTAAACCTAGGTGACACTGCAGTGGAACTGAGAAGGTACTATCCTGTAGCTAAATTATCCATCATTTCCTACTAGGATGTAGTGAGTCCAACTCAAAACAAAGCCCAACAGGCGACTCAAGTAGTAGAGGGGGACAGTGTAGCTCCAGAAGCCCCGTGGTGGTCTGACATACATGTAGGAGAGGTAACCACCCCATCTAAACAAATCGAAGAAGTACTGAAGCTTGCTCGAGACTTCCATCAAGCTTTTAGTAAACATCCTATGGATTATGGTAAAGCGCGGGAGATAACGCATACCATCCCCATTTGTTCTCATCCTCCCATTAAAGAGCGCTACCAACCCATTCCACCGGCCATGTATCAGCCTGTCAAAAAAATGATGCAAGAAATGAAAGATGCTGGAGTAATTCGCGGAAGTCACAGTCCCTGGGCTGCACCTTTAGTTTTGTTAAAGAAAACAGACAGCAGTATCCGATTCTGCGTGGATTACCGCAAGATAAACAGCATTACCCATAAAGACGCATATCCATTACCACACATTGAAGAGTCACTAACCGCTCTGGGGTCTGCTGCATATTTCTCCACCTAAGATTTAACAAGTGAGTACTGGCAAGTGCCTATGTCGGAGGAAGATCGTGAGAAAATGGTGTTTACCTCCCCAATGGGCCTCTTTGAATTCAATGACATGCCTTTTGGACTCTGCAATGTCCCAGGAACTTTTCAAAGGCTAATGGAACGTTGTTTGGGCCACAAAAACTTTGAGACTGTTTTGCTTTATCTAGACGATGTCATAGTCTACTCAAAATCTTATGAGGATCACTTACAGCACCTGGCAGAAGTTCTCTAGATTCTCATCAAACACGGCCTCAAAGTCAAACCTTCAAAGTGTCACTGCAGAACCAAGTACGCTATCTAGGACATATTGTGAGTGCTGAAGAAGTGAGACCTGATCCGGACAAGACCGCTGTGGTCACGGATTTGCCCACACCTACTACTTTGACGGAAGTCCAGAGTTTCTTAGGATTTACGGGCTACTATAGACGCTTAATACCTAACTATGCTCAAATCGCTGCACCATTGCAAGAACTTTTACGTGGTCACCCAAAAAAGGAAGGAAAAAGATCTATTATCAGTCACTGGACAGAAGAGCAGGAAGTTGCCTTTCAGCATCTCAAGAAAAAGCTTACCACTCCACCTATTCTAGCTTACCCGGATTAGAGCAAGCCTTTCCGTCTTTACACCGACGCAAGTCTAAAGGGGCTAGGAGCAGTCCTAAGCCAGATGCAAGATGGAAAAGAGCGAGTAATCGCTTTTGCTAGCAGATCTCTTAAAGGAGCGGAACGGAATGATCAAAATTACAGTTCTTTTAAACTAAACTAGAGTTTCTTGCTCTTGTGTGGACCGTTACAGAGCGATTGAAGGACTATCGAGCTGCCTCTCCATTTATCCTCTTGCTCATTTGAGCACAGCTAGATTGGGAGCTTTAGAGCTGGGCCTCAAGACTAGCTAACTATGATTTTATCATTAAGTATCGTGCTGGGAAGTCCAATGAAAATGCCGATGCCTTGTCCCGATTACCAACCTCTTCAGATACCCTGCCAGATGAAGATCACTGGGAGGAAGTGCAGATGCTGAACTTTTATGCCCGTATGCTCAAGAAAATGTGGCTAGTGCCCTTTGGCAGGAGACTTCCGCCTCCCAATCCCAGGGAGCTAGTTCAGACCCTCCGCTAGAGGAAACTAGATGGATACAAGTACAGAATGAAAGTAGTTACTGCAGAAATTTCGGAATTCATAATCACTGGGAAACCTCCCGTGAGAATTCGCAGAGGCAATGCTGACCCTGAATTGATTCGTCTGTGGAGATAGCGAAAGCGGTTCTTTGTGAAGAAAGGGTTGCTGTATCGCAGTAGCATGGATCCCATCACAGGTAGTCATCTCCATCAAATTGTGATCCCAAGGAGAGATGTAGACATGGTTCTCACCGCCTACCATGATCAGTCTGGTCACTTTGGAGTGCAAAAGACAGAAGCCACATTCCGTAGACGATTCTATTGGATTGGCATTAGGGGAGACATTGAAAAATGGTGCCAAGAATGTCACACGTGTGTGACTAGGAAAGCTGTGAAAGCTGTTCAGAAAGCACCACTGCATCCGATTGTGAGATGACGTCCATTAGAAATGGTAGCCATTGATCATCTGAAGGTAGAACCCAGCAGGACAGGCCATAGCTATGTCTTAACCATCATCGATCACTTCACCAAATTTGTAGTGGCCGTCCCTGTGAAGGATTTAACTGCCCAGACTACCGCTGCTATCCTCTGGAAAGCCTTCTGGCTACCTTATGGATGCCTGGAGAAGATTTTGACCGATCGAGGTCCCGCCTTTGAATCACAACTCTTCCAAGAATTGTGCAAGTACTACAATTGTCAGAAGCTCAGGACTACGGCATACCACCCACAGTGCAATGGGCTTTGCGAGAAGATGAATCAAACCATCCTGAACTTGCTAAGAGCTATTCCAGCTCACAGAAAGGCTGACTGGCCAACACTACTCCCAGAGCTCATCTATGTGTATAATAATACCCCGCTATCCAAGATATCCCATACCCGGGGAATGACATTTATTGTATCCAGCGAGATACTCAACAACCCAAGGTTGTTCACAGGAATCGACTAAAACTCTGTAAGTCGGAATACCTCCATCCTGATTCAACACCTGAGGACGAGTTATTTGAGTGTGAATCTTTTCCGGAGTCCAAAAGATCCCACAGTTGATCTTTTCCAGAATTCGATATCAATGACCCCATTATCTTGGTGTTTTGGTCCTGTGATGCCTACCTGTGGACAAAGACAGATGACTCCTAATCAAGAGTTGCCCCTTGCAAGAACAAATAAAATCGGAACTGACCCTGAAGAGAGATATCCTGACCCTATGGAGGAATTCACTCTGGTTCAACGCTCTCGAAGGATCAACAAAGGTCCGTTACAGCTAGATATCTGGACTAAAACTTATAGAATGAACTTCACGTTTTTTCCCATATTTTTTACTTCTGAAAAAGACTACATTCTTCCCCTGTTAAGCACAGAGACATTACTGTGACTTTTCCTCAGTTTGTTAGAGAATTTTTGGTTAATTTTTGTTGGTTCTAACACGTTATGCCCCTTCTTCTTGAAACACCGGGACTACAAAACGGTGTAGCCACGTTGATGGACTGTGTGCCCCGACCCTGCACCCGGGGACCCAAAACACTTACACATTTTACGCATTACTTTAAAACTGTTACTTTCGTCTGCGCTGGAAGATTTGCTACAAGAAGAAGAATTTCTACCTCTGGAAAGACTCTAGTAGTTGTGGTTTTTTTTGTTATGAATAAATAAGTTTTCCTGTTACAGTGAAACCACAGTTTGGGTTATAAAGTTTATTACTGCACTAAAATGCATGTTTATCAGATGTTACAATACTTTCATGATTATTTAGTGCCCCAAGTTTGTACAGGGGGCAGGTAGAATAGTACTCTATTTCTGGTATCTCAATATATACCTCGGTACATATTTTGCAGTCATTCTGGCTTCCACTGGTATATTTACAGGTCTGCCAATTTACCTTTGACGGAATTCTATCTTGGAGTTCCGATGTGACCTATGGGGTGAAGTATTGTGTTGACCCCATAGATTTGCTATAGACATTGGGTTCTGCCCTTACTTAGGCTAGTTTCAGACTAGCGTTTTTGCCCGCAGCACACGGCGCCGCTAAGCCACGCCCCCTCCGGTCATCTCCGCCTAGTATCGCACATCGCTGCAAGCGATCTGCACACCCTGTCTTTAGCATGGCCGTGCGCTAGTAGGATTTTGCGTGCGCTGCGCCCTTTTGACGGGAATTGTGACTATAAAAGCACTTTGGTTCAAACTAGACTTTGACCTGTATTATTTTATAAAATATATATGGTGGCAAACGCCGGGGACGGCTCTGTTTAAACCAGGGGGGTATATGTAATGACCAGAAAAACCATTACTAATATATGATTGCATTTGTGTCAACGGTTTTCTGTTTTGCCTTGGGAGGAGGTAAATTGCTTATTATGCTGCCCTCTGCTGCCTTGTTTTGGTATTACAACTTGTAGTACTATGCTGCCCTATTCTGACTTAGTTTGGCATTACAACTTGTTTTTCTGATTGGAAAATAAGTGGCAGTTGGAGGTGGTGTGAGAGACTGAAAAAACGTGTTATATGCGGTCTTGGTGGTGAGAGGAGGTAGAAAATTGAGGCTCCTCGTCTAGGACAAGGGGATAATAAAAAGCACCTTTTTCTTGGAGTGCCCCGCGTTTACAGCAACAAAGTGCTGAGACAAGCGAAGGAGCTGCAGAGCTGCGCAGCAGATTATCCGGATACTCCGATCCGATTAAGGTCAGCTAATCCTCCCCCTTCACGCAGCACAGTGAGTTATATGAAAAGTTACTGCCATCCTCCCAAGACCGGGACCGAGAAAAGGCTTTTTTTTTTTTAATCAGATAGTTTTTATTAAAAGTTTTGGAAATGACAGGCATGTACAACTTACAACATGTTATCAAACATTCCCTTCCCCCATAACACCCCCCTCCCCTTGTCCGTTGGCATGGACTGGTACATAGCGAATAAACCCAATTGTATCACACAGCCAAATCACTTGAGAAAAGGCAAGAAACAACCGACAGGAGACCATCTCCAAAGCCCACCCACTAATCCAGCGAGGCTGCCAGGCCGGGAATCTTCAACCATCCCTCCCATATTTTCCCAAAAATATGCGGCACACCTCTCCTAAGATACACAGACTTTTCCCTATATAATATTTGGTTCAACCTATTAATATATTCTTTTCTTGAAGGGATTTTGTCAGAAATCCAGTGATAAGCTATCAGCTTTCGGGCCACAAATAGCATTCTGGCCACAGCAATTTTAAGATATTGATCCCCTCCCACCTCATCAACATAACCCAGAACACAAATCATGGGGTCCCTGGGAATATCCTGTCCCGTGACCAAGTGTATAAGGCCAAGGACCACGATCCAAAATATCTGCAGGCAAGAACATGTCCACATCATGTGTAAAATGTCCGCATTATCTGCTGTGCACTTGGGGCACCTTGAATCCGACCGCAACCCTCTATTAAACAACCATTCGGGAGACCTGTATGTCCTATAGAGGTCATATAGCTGAGACAGGCGGACAGGCTCACTAAGAGATAATCTGGGAATCATCTGTAGAATCGAGTCCCACTGCTCCACTGATATCGTACCCAGCTGTTGTTCCCACTTTATCAGTGCGCCAATAGGATGCCTTGACAGGACCTGTCCAAGTAAGTCACCATACACCATTGAAATCAGTCCTCTGGTGGACCCTTGCATACCGAGCCTATGAATAAGGACGTCATGGTGTATGGTTAGGTCAACTTTTTTGCTCTGCACCATATACGCGTGACGCAGCTGCAAATATTGATAAAACATAGATCGTTGGAGGGGAAATTCCCGTCCCAGTTGCTCGAAAGTTTTAAAAACCCCTCCCTCCACCAGCTGCGACACCCACCATATGCCAATCCGCCTCCAGTGAGCAAAGCCTCTGAGCGTTTTCATACATGGCAAATGCTGATTGTCCCATATGGGGGAGTACTTTGTAAGACCGCGTATTCCTCTCAGCTGCCTCAGCTTATCCCATACTCTCACCATTAGAAGCACCGTAGGAAACCTGGATGCAAGAGATCGAAATCTACCCGACTCCAGACTCGACACCAGTGATCCCCGTCCCACTAAAAATTGAAGGATCTTCTGACCTCCCACCAAATCCGCCAACTCGCCCTCCATCCCTCCTGCTACATGCTGGCACTGGGAAGACAAAAAATAAAGCCATGGGTTGGGCAACGCAAGTCCCCCCTCATCCTTAGGTTTTTGCAAGTGTTCAAGTTTAATTCTCGCGCCTTGTTTCAGCCAAACGAGCTCTCTAAAAATCATATTAATTTTATGAAACCTGTTCTGAGGAAGCCAGACAGGGGAATTATGAAGGACATATAAGAGTTGCGGCATAACTACCATCTTCAACAGATTCACTCTTCCCACTACAGAGAGGTGTAACTTTGCCCAGGCCTTAACCTTCTGTTTGATCCTGTCCAACAACGGGACAAGATTTAGACTCTCATAATCTGTCAGCTTATTGGATATTTTTATGCCCAAATATTGAAGGGACGTTGCAACCTGCACACCTTCCACATCGCAGGAGCTTGAGTCCAGTGGGAGGAGCGCAGACTTCTCCCAGTTAATAACCAGACCCGAGACCTCCCCAAACGCCCCAAGAAGTGTCATCGTGTTTTGTAATGATCTGTCCGCGTCCGCTAAAAATAATAACAGGTCGTCCGCATATAATGCTACCTTCTCCTCATGCTCCCCATACCGGAATCCCTCTATGCCAGCATCCGATCTTATCCTCGAGGCCAACGGCTCCACCGCGAGAGCAAACAGCAGCGGGGATAAAGGGCATCCCTGCCTTGTTCCTCTATGAAGTGAAAAAGGGTCAGACAACTGACCATTAGCCCTCAGCCGAGCACTCGGCTCCGAGTACAAGAGCTTGATCCAGCCAATAAAGCCCGGGCCAAAGCCCATACAGTGAAGCGTCGCCCATAAATAGTCCCACTCCACACTATCAAATGCCTTAGCGGCGTCTAGGGACAGAACCACCCTCTTCCCGGCATTATCAGGCCTCACCTGCATATTCAGATATAATCTCCTAATATTCATAGCCGTCGATTTGTTGGGCATAAACCCCGTCTGGTCAGGGTGTATTAACACAGCTACTACCTTTGATAGTCGAATGGCCAGGACCTTCGCTTAAAGTTTAATGTCTAGCGTCAACAGGGAGATGGGCCTATACGACGCAGGCAGAGTTGGGTCTTTATCCTTTTTCAACAGCACGGCAATGACAGCTTCTCGCATAGACGGTGGGAGAACACCCCGTTCCAGACTATCATTAAACACTGTCAATAGAGCAGGGAGCAATACCGTTCTATACCGCTTGTATACCTCAGCTGGCAACCCATCTACCCCAGGAGCCTTACCATTGGACATGGTTCCCAGAGCCTCCTCCAACTCGTCCAGACCTAGAGGTCTATCTAGAGAGCGTCTGTCCTCAGGAGTCAACCTTGGGAGATTGGCAGCCTCCAAAAAGGAAACAACATCCTCTGTCGTGGCCCTAGCATGTGAGGAATACAAGTCAGCATAAAATATCTCTAGAATTTTTAAAATCCCCGGTGCGTCAGTGAGCAGTCGCCCATTCACATCTTGAAGACCCGCTATAACCGCCGACCCTCTCTGTGCCGATGTCACGACAGAAAGCAAATGCCCCACACTTTCCGTACTCTCAAAATACTGAGTAGATTGAAACAGCCGTTTTTGCGCCGCCGCCTCTAATGTCTGTTTGGTCACCTTTGACTGCGCCTCCCCCAATCGCTTCCGAGTGGCAGGTGTGCTCTGCGTTGCAAGGGCCCTTTCCGCATCCTCCAGTTCCCTAAATGTAAGTTGTGATTTTGCCCTGGAGGCGGTCTTTATTTTAGAAATCTCTCGTATGAACATTCCCCTTAAGTATGCCTTTAAGGCCTCCCAGACGATCCCAACAGAAGCCGAGCCTCTATTAAGATTAAGATATTCCTGCAACTCAGGGATAAAGCCGCCATTCTTATCGATTAGCTGCAGCCAAAACGGGTTAAGACGCCAGAGAGGTCTATCATTCCTCCCGTTCCCACCCCCCCTAAGCATGACTGAAACAGGCGAGTGATCAGATACCGTTCGCGCCAAATATTTAACCTCTAAAGTTTTACCCAGCATAAGCGAGAAAAGGCTTTGACTAACACAATGTTTAAGGAAAATTGTATTTGTTATCCATGACTGTTTTATGGAAAAACATAAGAATTGTTTCAAGCCTTCAGTAAAATTCATCTTTCAAGTTTGCACGGGACCTCCAGTGTATGCTTCTTTCCTCCGTGGCCTCATACCTTGCAGGCATCAACATAACCCTCAGTCTCATATATCCGTAAACTCTCCTTTTTATAATTGCCACCTAACCTAGGGATTATTAGAGCCAACAGAGTCACCGTGACTGAACCACCCTCCGAGATAAGTAGGCCTGCATCCCACAAGGCGGTGCGACAGATGTATGATTTGGATCAGTTTTGTGTTGCAACACAAATGATGGTCACACAAAGTGCAAACCTGATGGTATGTCATTGCAGAATACTGGAGTAGCCATGCCTGGTAGGGGTGCACTATTCCAAATGCAAGGCAGAAACTATGTCACCAGTAAAACACTCTTACCTCTCTATTCTGTACAGTGGGCACCTCACCCTTGATGAAGCTGCACTTTGCACTTAAGAGCAGTGTGTGTGTGTGCATGTATATGTGAATACAGCTCAGTGTGTGTGTGTATGTACTGTATATGTGTATAGCTTTTGGGTGACCTTATGCCACTCCTGGTACTAAAATTTAAGCAGTTCTTCTTTGTTTGATGTCTTGTGACAATCCATCTTCATCTTGATTACATTCCAGAAGTTTTCAGTGGGGTTCAGATCTGGAGATTGGGCTGGCCATGACAGGGATTTGATGTGATGATCCTTCATCCACACTGATTGACCTAGCTGTGTGGCATGGCACATTGTGCTGCTGGAAAAACCAGTCCTCAGAGTTGGGGAACATTGCCTGAGCTGAAGAAATCAACTGTTTTTCCAGGATAACCTTGTATGCGGCTTGATTCATACGTCCTTCGCAAAGATTAACCTGCCCAATTCCAGCCTTGCTGAAGCATCCCCAGATCATGACCGATCCTCCACCAAATTTCACAGTTGGTGAAAGACACTGTGGCTTGTACGCCTCTCCAGGTCTCCGTCTAACCATTAGACGACTAAGTGTTGGGCAAAGCTGAAAATTAGACTCATCAGAAAAGATGACCTTACTCCAGTCCTCTATTGTCCAATCCTTATGGTCTTTGGCAAACTTCAGCCTGTCTCTCTTTTCCTTCTCATTGATGAAAGGCTTTTTTCTAGCTTTACATGACTTGAGCCCTGCCTCTAGGAGCCTGTTATGCACTGTTCTTGCTGTGCACTTCACCCCAGCTGCCATTTGCCATCAAGAGAATGCCAAGAGTATGCAAAGCAGTAATCAAAGCAAAAGGTGGCTACTTTGAAGAACCTAGAATATAAGACACAGTATTTTCAGTTGTTTCACAATTTTTTGTTAATTATATAATTCCACATGTGTTAATTGATAGTTTTGATGCCTTCAGAGTGAATCTACAATTTTCATAGTCATGAAAATAAAGAAAACTATTTGAATGAGAAGGTGTGTCCAAACTTTTGGTCTGAACTATATCTATCTATATATATATATATATATATATATATATATATATATATATATATATATATATATATATATATACATACATACATAAGGTTTGGATTTTTTTTTTAACCACATAAAAAAGAACCTGTATATGTTTTGTATCTACGAACACATAATGGCCTGGAGAATCATAATGGCAGGTCAATTTTAGCATTTCTTGAAGAAGGAAAAAAATAAATGTGGAATTGCACCTTTTTGAATCATGCCAAAAGTAAAAAAGTTTTTAAAAAAATTAAAAGTTGAAATCACCCCCCCTTTCACCCCATTCAAAATAAATAAAAAAAAAAATATACACATTTGGTATCGCCACATTCAGAATCTCCAATCTATCAATATAAAAAAAAAATCCGATTGGTAAACGGCGTAACCAGAAAAAGGCAAAACGCCAGAATTACTTTTTTTGGTCGCCACAAGATTGCAATAAAATGCTATAACAAATGATCAAAAGAACGTATCTACACCAAAATAGTATCATTAAAAACATCAGCTCGGCAGTCGTCACGCAAAAAATAAGCCATCACCCACCCCGAGATCACGAAACTGGAGACGCAACGGGTATTGGAATATGCGCCATTTTTTTTTCACCACTTAAATAAAAACAAAGCCTAGACATGTTTGGGGTCTATGAACTCGTAATGGCCTTGAGATTCATAATAGCAGGTCAGTTTTAGCATTTTGTGAACATGGTTAAAAAAAAAAACAAAAACAAATACCCCAATAAACAACTGTGGGATTGTACTTTTTTTTTGCTATATCATCGCACTTGGAATTTTTTTCCTGTTGTCCAGGACACAATATGTTAAAACCAATGGTGTCATTCAAAAGTACTCATCCCGCAAAAAACAAGCCCTCACATGGCCATTTTGGCCAAAAACTTAAAAAAAAAAGTTATGGCTCTGGGAAGATGGGAAGCTTAAAAACAAAATGCAGAAACAGAAATACCTCTGGTCATTAAGGGGTTGAAGTAATGATGGACTGTCATTTCTCCTTACTCAGTTGAATGTTTTTTGCAATATTTTTGTTTCGAACAGTTGTGTAATGGGGGGCTCAGCACTGTATATGACGGTGTACCGATACTGACTGCAAAACACACCTGATGGTTGCAAACACTCTCTACCAAAGGCCGGTCATGCCTGTTCTTTGAGAGCCTTTCCAGATGACTAGCGGATGAAGCTGCTGGACAGAATGCTAAGGGTGTATAAAGTGTAAAATAGGGGGACTTTGAAGAATCTAAGACTTAATATACAGTCTGGTTTGTTTCATGTGTTTCTTTATACTTTGCTCTTGCCTCTATGTGCTCTTTTGTGGTTTTGTTTCCTTCAGTCTGAATTTACAGTGTGCACATTCCAATAAGAACAAGGAAAACCATAGCATGTACAAGTGTGTACAAATTTTTAACTGCTAGTGTGTAGAGAAAACTGTCACCTACTTAACATAGCTATGGTCTTCTACAGAGCTCTCCAGTGACCAGAGTGCTGAGGGTCTTTTGGAAGACTGCGATATCTTTGGGCCCACACGAGATGATGTGCTGGCTATGGCTGTCAAAATGGCGAATGTCTTAGAAGAACCTGGGCAGGACTTTGAGGCTGACTTCCCAAAAAGTAATTTAGTAGGTCATTGTACACAAACTGTTAGGTTTTTATATAAATTATTTACTTTCTTTTTGTTCGGCTCTTTTGCAGATCCTGCAGAAATAAATCAGACTGTGGATTTCCTGCTGGATTGCGGTTTAGTGAGCTCTGACGACACTTCAGAACAAGATGCTTCTCGAGTCATAAGAAAGGTGCCTTTTATTCCAAAGAAAAACTGATTGACTTGTGATTTAGTAACTTACATATATAAAATAATTACTCATTTATATATCCCTCTATCTAGGGTCCAAAGCGCATGCTTTTATCAGAGAAAGAGAGCAGCTCTCGGGACTCCATACTCAGCCAACGCAGCAGCACAAACCTCAGTTTTAGGTATGGCGTAAATGCTTGGAAAAGTTGGGTGCAACGAAAGTATGAAGGTGTTGAGCCCAGCAAAGGAGAGGAGTTACGTTTTGGCCGTAAGTAGAAAAGAATCTTCATATTATATGAATTTGTTCTATTTAGATTAAGCCCAGAAAATGTTTATTCTCACCTTGTTTTTTGCATTGCTGTGGAAGGCATTATCCCCATTTCCTCGAGGTTACAATAGTGTCATATCCCCTTTTAACCAGCAAGTTCCTTGTTTCTTTACCTTCTATAATCACATTAAGTCCAAGCCCCTACACTCACCACCTTCCTCAGTGGTCGCAGTATTGTCTGCGCCATCCTATCCCACCTTCCTAGATGTAGTCACATGCTCCCTAGCTTCATGCTATCAGAGATTGATGCACACAGCAGTTGCCGTCCTATCGTTTGCTATATGCGGCTGGAGTGGTATGTGAATGCAAGTTCCACAAGTGCTAGCTGAATGCAGTGAGCGATAGACTAGCTTCATGCATTCATTATCGACCACTGAATGGGACTAAAATGTGATAGCCAAGTATTGATTAATTTGCTTAGCCCTGGAATTTTTATATATTTATTTTTTTCTTTTGTGTAGCTAAACCTATGCGCATAAAAGAGGACATTTTAGCCTGTACAGCAGCCGAACTTAACTATGGTTTAGCACAATTTGTGAAAGAGATAACACGACCAAATGGTGAACGGTATGAGCCAGACAGCATCTACTACTTGTGCCTGGGTATCCAACAGGTGAGGTTTTGCTTATTTTTTTTTAGATTCTTTATTAAGGTATATAATTTTTATGCTTGGCTAACAATCAACATGTGCAGTAAGTTATGGAAATATATTTAAAAATGTCTACATTAGGTGCCACACTTGTATCAAAAGGTTCTCCGTTTCGGACAACCTCTACTTAATAGAGGGCATATAAAAATGGGATTTCTAAATTAGGTAATCCTGTAATTCCTTCCTGTCATCTGTTGTGTTCCTGTCTTTGGTGTGGGCTCAGCCAGCATTTTATCTGGCAAATGATGGCTGTGTTATTTAGCCATCACCTGCTCCTGTGTGGAGCGGAGCTCTGCCCGCTTTTGTCAACCACTTAAATTGAGCTTCTGCTATGGGGCCCCATGATTTCTACGTACGCCCCTGGCTGGAGTCATGAAGAGGTGCACACTTCTTCAACTTCTTCATGATTCTGGAGCGTCTGATGAGTAGTGTGTGCCTCCGTGCAGGACTCCAGAAATCTTACTTCAGTTGGATACTGGCATAGGGAAAGCCACAGATCGTTATGAATTACACATGCGGTGACTTGTTGCCCCAATTCTGCCCGTTTTGGCAAAGCTGGGAAAAACTGGTATGAAAATGCAAAAAGTCACAAAATATTGACACAACTCTGAGCTGTGCCTTAATTTTACAACTTTTAAAAGCTTTTATGCCCAAACTCTGGTGTGAAAGCTTTGATGAATCAGGTCCAAGGCGATTACCCATAGCAGCGTTACAACAGGAATCAAACTCTTCCAATCGATACTCGTCACCTGGAGAATTTTCAATGTGGTGACAAATTTAAGAATAATCTGATTGCACAGATTTCTTTTTACGATGATGGAGATTATCCTAATTGTAAACACAGAGGATGCGGTAGCCGTGTACACACTCAGACAAATCCTGACACGCTGACATCTGGCCAGTAACTAAGTATACTGTTCTGTATATTTTTTGTTGTCACTGAACATCAAGAGACCATAAGAATATGAAACTTTTGGTACATGCATAATCTCACTCTGATTGAATAATTTGATATGAAAAAACTACATATATTTTTCTGCTACGGTTAACTTATGTGCAGTTCTTTGGGTTTTTTTTTTTTCTGCAGTACCTCCTTGAAAATAATCGGATGGTGAACATTTTCACTGACCTATATTACCTGACCTTCGTTCAAGAATTAAATAAGATTTTGACTTCGTGGCATCACAAGCTGACACCCAATAGTAAGTAATGGGGCATAATGTTGTCCAAGACATCAATAATCGTTCTGCCTGGCATACAGCTTTAATATGTGTAGTTTTGGGGAGGGAAGTCAGATAAAGTCTGTGCTGGGTTATACAGATTGGGGGCTTGTACCTAACATGTGGTCAATTTCAGGGTTGATATTCTCTCGAGTAGAAGAAGAACATCTGTGGGACTGTAAACAGCTGGGTGTGTACTCCCCCTACGTCCTCCTGAACACACTCATGTTTTTTAATACCAAATTCTTTGGCCTGCGTACCGCAGAGGAGCATATGCAGCTGTCCTTTACCAATCTTGTTAGACATTCTCGCAAGTGCACAACTAACAGAGGACCTGCCAAAGTAGTGAGCATCCGATACTATCCTCCTCCACGACAGAAGAAGGGCAGAGGTATGTTGGGTTCACCTGGGCTTCACAATTATTACATGGGCTGGTGGATCTATTTTTGATTTTATCAGAGTGTGTCTTTGTGTCTGTCTGTCTGTGTGTGTGTCTGCCTGTCTGTGTCTATAATAAGAAAACTTTGTACTCAACTAGTGGGTATCTTTGTTCAGAGAATATATTCTCTGAACAAAGATACCCACGAGTTGAGTACCAAGTTTTCTGATTATTTCACATTGTGGTTTGGGTAACCTACTTGTGCACCTCCACAGTAGTGCCGCGGTATACCTCACATGTCTGTGTGCGTGTCTGTCTGTGTCTCTGTGTGCGTGTCTCTGTCTGTGTCTCTTTGTCTCTGTCTGTCTTTGACTCTGTCTGTCTTTGTCTCTGTGTGTGCATCTGTGTATTTGTCTGTCTGTGCCTGTCTCTGTGTTTGTCTGTGTCTTTGGGTATATGTCGTTCTGTATCTGTGTGTGTATGTCAGGGTATATGTCTGTGTGTGTGTCTGGGTATATGTCTGTCCTGTCTGTGTCTCTGTGTGCGTGTCTGTCTGTGTCTCTGTGTGCGTGTCTTTGTCTGTGTCTCTTTGTCTCTGTGTGCGCATCTGTGTGCCCATCTGTCTGTGCCTGTCTCTGTGTTTGTCTGTGTCTTTGGGTATATGTCATTCTGTACTGTATCTCTGTGTGTGTATGTCAGGGTATATGTCTGTGTGTGTGTGTGTGTGTGTGTGTGTGTGTGTGTGTGTGTCTGGGTATATGTCTGTCAGTGTCTCGGTGTGTGTGTGTGTGTCTGGGTTTATGTCTGTCTCTGTGTGTCTGGGTATATGTCTGTCTGTATCTGTGTGTGTCTGTGTCTCTGTCTGTCTGTGTGTATATGTCTGTGTCTCTCTGTCTGTGTTTGTATATACCATATACAGTGCAAAAGGGTTAGGCAGGTGTGAAAAAAATGCTTAAAAGTAAAAAAAATTTTTCAAAAATAGAGATAATGGTTTATTTTAGCAATTAACAAAATGCAAATTGAGTGAATGAAAGAAAAATCTAAATTAATATTTGATGAGACCGCCCTTTGAACACAGCATCACTTCTTCTAGGTACTCTTGTACATAAGTCAGGGATTTTGTAGGATTATAGTCAGTCATCCTTTAACCCCTTTCTGCCATGAGACATACTATCCCGTCCATGTGCCCTGGGACTTAATTCCCAGGGACGGGATAGTACGTCATAGCGATCAGCGGCGCCCACGTGGTGAGCGCCGCTGATCGCGGCCGGGTGTCAGCTGATTATCACAGCTGACACCCGGCACAATGTGTCAAGGGCAGTCACGGACCTCCCCCGACACGTTAACCCCTTGTACACTGCGATCAAACACGATCGCGGTGTACCGGGGGTTAAAGGGTAGCATCGGCAGGGAGGGGGCTCCCTCCGTGCTTCCCTGAGCCCCCGACAGCAGCGCAATGTGCAGCGCTGCTGCGGGGGGCTCTTTCCCTACAGGCCCCCGGATCCAAGATGGCGACGGGGACCTTCGGGGGCCTGTAGGGAGCTGGCTTCCTCAGTGCCTGCAAAGCGCAGGCATGAGGAAGTCTGCAGCAGTGCCTGTGACAGATCGCTGATCTGTCACAGTGATCTGTGAGGTGACAGATCAGCGATATGTCACAGGACAGTGATGTCCCACCTGGGACAATGTAATAAAGTAAAAAAAAAAAAAAAAGTGTAAAAATAATTTTTAAAAAAATCGCCAAATAAATTAGTAAAAAAAAAATTCCCCAATAAATTCATTTTTTGAAAATAGAAAAAAACAATAAAAGTGCACATATTTGGTATCGCCGCGTCCGTAACGACCCGCCCTATAAAACTGTCCCATTAGTTAACCCCTTTAGTGAACCCCTTAAAAAATAAAAATAAAAAACGAAGCAAAAAATGATTTATTATCATACCACCGAACAAAAAGTGCAATAACGCGCGATCAAAAAGACGCATATAAATATCCATGGTACCGCTGAAAACGTCAGCTTGTCCTGCAAAAAGCGAGCCGCCACACAGCATCATCAGAGAAAAAATAAAAAAAAAGTTATAGCTCGCAGAATAAACCGATGCGAAAATAATTATTTTTTATGTAAAATAGTTTTCATTGCATAAAACCGCCAAAACACAAAAAAAAAGACCTAAATGAGGTATCGCTGTAACCACACTGACCCGAAGAATAAAACCGCTTTATCAATTTTACCGCACGCGGAGCCGTGTAAACGCACCCCCCCAAAAGAAATTCATGAAACGCTGGTTTTTGTTCATTCTGCGTCCCAAAAATCGGGATAAAAAGCGATCAAAAAATGTCACGTACCCAAAAATGGTACCAATAAAAACGTCAACTCGTCCCGCAAAGAATAAGACCTCACATAACTCGGTGGGTCAAAATACGGAAAAATTATAGCTCTCAATATGTGGTGATCCAAAAACTATTTTTACAATAAAAAGCGTCTTTTAGCATGTGACAGCTGCCAAACATAAAAACCGCCATAAATAGTAAATCAAACCCCCCGTTATCACCCCCTTAGTTACGGAAAAAAAATAAAATAAAAAAAAAATGTATTTATTTCCATTTTCCCGTTAGGGCTGAAATTAGGGTTAGGGGTGTGTTGGGGTTAGGGATGGAGTTAGAATTGGGGGTTTCCACTGTTTGGGCACATCAGGGGCTCTCCAAATGCAACAATGGCGTCTGATCTCAATTCCAGCCAATTCTGCGTTGAAAAAGTCAAATGGTGCTCCTTCCCTTCCAAGCTCTGCCATGCGCCCAAACAGTGTTTTACCCCCACATATAGGGTATCAGCATACTCAGGACAAATTTCAAAACAACTTTTGGGGTCCAATTTCTCATGTTACCCTTAGGAAAATAAAAAATTGGGGGGCAAAAATATCATTTTTGTGGAAAAAAAAAATATTTTTTTTATTTTCACGCCCAGGCGTTATAAACTTCTGTGAAGCACTTGGGGGTTCAAAGTGCTCACCACACATCTAGATAAGTTCCGTGGGGGGGTCTAGTTTCCACAATGGGGTCACTTGTGGGGCGTTTCAATAGTTTAGGTACATCAGGGGCTCTCCAAACGCACATGACACCCGCAGACCAATCCATCAAAGTATGCATTCCAAAACGTCACTTCTTCCCTTTCGAGCCCCGACGTGTGCCCATACAGTAGTTTTCTCCCACATATGAGGTATCAGCGTACTCAGGACAAATTGGACAACTACTTTTGGGGTCCAATTTCTCCTTGTACCCTTGGGAAAATAAAAAAATTGGTGACAAAAAGATCATGTTTGTGGAAAAAATACGATTTTTTTTTTATTTTCACGCTCGGGCGTTATAAACTTCTGTGAAGCACTGGGGGGTTCAAAGTGCTCACCACACATCTAGATAAGTTCCTTGGGGGGGTCTAGTTTTCAAAATGGTTTCACTTGTGGGGGGTTCCTACTTTTTTGGTACATCAGCGGCTTTCCAAACGCGACATGGTGTCCGATCTCAATTTCAGCCTAAAACGTCAAATGGCACTGCTTCCCTTCCGAGCTCTGCCATGCGCCCAAATAGTGGTTTACCCCCACAAGTGGGGTATCAGCGCACTCAGGAAAAATTGCTCAATATCTGTTAGGGTCTTGTTACCCTTGGAAAAATAAGAATTGAGGGTGAAAAGATCATTTTTGTCCTCCATGCACCCAGTAGCACTTGGTAACTGTACCTGTACAGATAGTAGCTGATGACCGGATCACGCAGCGTTATAGCATAACCTCCATTTATTATAATGATGGCTGGACCGTACATGACAAGCACTTTATACCCAGTGTCCCCCCATTTCCTTATAGATTGTATACTTGTGAGCAGGACCCTCACTCCTCCTGTAACTGGTGAACTGGATCACACCAACTATTGATCCGACTTACATTTCTCTTTAGTTAATTCAGTTTGAATGTTGCTTGACAGCAATGAGCTAATAACACATTTATTGCTGAAAGCGGTCTTACTTTACAGCATTTGTTCACATCTGCCCAGAAATTTTAAACAGGAGCGTATATTGCATTGTATGAATAAATTGAATTATATGTTATTTATTTTTGTCTTCATCCCTGCTTTTCCGAGCTGGTGGCACCATGTGAATGACTTTTCTTTGTTTCTCTGCCCCCAAGAAAGTTTAGGTAAGCGAAAACGTGACGATGATCAGCAACCATTATTGGAGCAGCATGAGAATAAGATGAACCCTCTCCGATGCCCTGTCAAGTTTTATGAGTTTTACCTTTCTAAATGGTATGACTTCTGAGCACAATTTGTCTATAACACACTGGCAATCTGCACCTGATAAATGTAGCTTTTAAATGGACATTTATGGCTATGCTACCAAAACTACTCTGGTCTCCAGACTCTACTTTGATGCATCCTTTTAGAGCCATTCCCCACCATTGCTAGTTCTGTGGTTCTTACATTTCCCTGCACAGCGATCCTCGCTGCACAGTACACGCTCGTTTACCTGAATTGAGTCTTATTGCAGACCTCCTAGACAGCTGGCACAGGTTGGCAGGAAAAAATGTCCTATACCCATCGTCCTTACTCTTCAGTCGCAATGGACCCCAGAGAGTAAACCACGGTCACTCATGTTACAACATGTATTGCTATGGCATATCATTAGGATAAGATTGGGAGATCTCATTTCCAGCCTCCCAAGATATTGGAAAGCTATGTATTTTGGACGAACTACAATATATGTATGGCCATGTTTTGTTTTTTTTGCACTTCATTTTATTTAAAGAAGCACTCCTCCTCCCATCAAGGTTTTTATCTTCATATATTGCAATGATCATATTATTATTATTAATTTATATAGCACCATTGATTCCATGGTGCTGTACATGAGAAGGAGTTACATACAAATTACAGATATCACTTAGGCTGTGTTCACACACAGCGGTTTTTTCGCGTTTTTCCCACGGATTTACCAAAAATTCAGCTCAAAAAACGCTTAAAAGAAGCTTCCCATTCATTTTAATGCATTTTGCACTTTTTGTGCATATTGATGCGTTTTTTACAGCGAAAAAAACGCTTTGCGGTAAACGCAGCATGCTCATTAATTTTGCTGTAAATTCCACATTTCTGCCTATTTTCTATGTGTCTGGGGACGCGCGGGAAAAAACGCGCGTTTTCTGGGGAGTCCTGTTTTTATGCAGAAATTTTCTGCATACGTGTGCACATAGCCTTACAGTAAAAAAACTAACAATGACAGATTGGTACAGAGGGAAGAGGATGGTGGGGAAGGAGGCAGTAGGTTGGGGGGTTGCAGCAGCTACGGTGTTTGTGAGGCGGTAGCTCAGGTAGTGAGGCAGCGAGGTCATTGCAGGCTGTAAGCTTTAGCCCTGTGTACTTACAATTGTTTATTTTGCCTTTCTACCCAGATAATTCTCTTTTTTCTGCTCTATATAGAAACATTATCCCTGCCCTAATCATTCCCCTCTTCACCTCCTGACCCAGCAGCTCCTCCTCCCCCTGTCAGGGACTTTTGCAGTGACTTATGACTCATACAGGGAAAATTGACCTCCTGTTTCTACATAGAGCTTAGAAGGATCCAGTTCGGTTTTTAATCATGTGATGTCATAGACCTGATGGTAAAGAGAGGAATTATCTGGGTAGAAAGGCAAAATGAGCAAGTGCATAGCAGGGCTGTGGAGGCGGTAAGCCAAACCTGCGACTCCGACTCCTCAATTTCCCTTACACCGACTGACTCCACGACTCCCACATATATTGCTTATGTTTAAGTGAAAAATTTATTGTAGTACAATGTGAACATCAGACATTTAATCATTTTTATGATACAATAGTCAAGATATTCAGATAGAACATAAGATATATTTATTGGAATACAACTTTAGAACACAAAAAACTGTAATAAAATGTAAATATGTAATACACTGTGTAATATTGATTACATGTATACTGTGTGTGTGTGTGTATATATATATATATATATATATATATATATATTATAAATATAATAACACTATGACTTATCTCAGCTAAGACAAAGCCTAGATCCTCAGGCTACATTCACACCATGGGCGAAGCCAGGATCAAACCTAGGACGGGGGGGGGGGGGGGGGCAGAACCTCATACTGTTCCGCGGAATCTCATACTGCACACCCCTACATTTGAAAATAAAGCCTGCACCTTAAGATGTGGTGAATGCAGTCTATTTATTCCAACTATCAATTGATGTTGATGTGTTACTGAAGACAAGCAATGCCTTTCCTGGGCGTCCTTTTGGGCAGCTATGAGGTGTACCTGACTGGTGCTAAAAAAAAAAAGGGAGTGTTAGTCTGTGTGCTACCCAGCTTTCATTCTTTTTGGTACAGATAAGATGTGGATAGACAGATATGGATAGAGCAGATTTCTAATCTGCTTTTGCTGTTTAAAACATTATCTATGAGCTCAAAACCCTTTCAGGTGATGCGGTTTTTTAAAAAGCTGATCTGCTTTTGCAGCTGAAGAACGTATCCTCAAAAAACGCAGGAAAAAACGCTGTGTGTGAATGTAGCCTTAGATCAGGAATAGAACAGTCATTTATAGGACATTTCATAACTTTCCCAAATTCCTATGAAAAAATATTCAGCACATTCTGCATTGAACTACTGCACCCAATTTATTATATTTTTTAGGAGTCTGTCCATTTTATACCGACTCCACCAAAATGAGCACCGACTCCACAGTCCTGGTGCATAGTGCTGTACTGTATAATATTATGACTGCAATATATGAAGAGGATACAAATTTTGATGGGAGCATGAGGATTCTTCTTTATGTGGCCATTTCAATGAGATGCACTGACATTTGAATTTGTTTTCACTCAATTTTTTTGTCCCATTTCTACAGCCCTGAAAATCTTAGAAACCATGCTGATGTATTCTACCTGCAACCGGTGCGATCATGCGTGGCAGAATCTCCTCTTTGGTACTCTGTTATTCCAATGGACAAAAACATGTTGAAGAGTATGCTGAGCCGTATTCTAGCAGTGAGAGAGGTGTATGAAGAACAGTTACGAGGGGGCAGTATAGGCGAGGACACTGATTAAATGGACACACGGGTGGGGAAGAACAATGACAAAGTTGTAATGGAATGTGAGCTCACCAGTCATGCCATTCTGAACTTCAAGACCAATGGCGAAGATAAGGGACTTCAGTTTCGGAATTCATCTACTACCACATATTCGAGCACAAAATAGTGCTGGACACTTACCCACCACACCTTACCGAAAGCTTTGTGTTGGAGTGATCTGTCAGTGTTCTGTCCTCCCATCTTTTACATCATAGGAAGACAATGTTGGAGGGAGTGGGCTGCTGATGTTTGTGGATTTTTTTAGATACAGTTGAATTCAGGCCAATAGGACCAGCATCATGGAGAACTTTGTTACCATCCGATACATAGTAGGGTTTCCTGCTTCTGATTCACATTATCCCACCTGTCGGTGCATTCAGTTACACCGTATATCCTCCTTCTTATGAATTTTCTAATTTGGGGATCCCTCATAACTTCCTCACTGGCACGTCTAGGACCGAAATGATCATTATCGTTTCATGTCAAGATATTTAACGAACTTCTTCCAAATCATCACATCTTTCTGGAGCTGACGCTCACTCTTCCCAGTGATAGTCCTCACTTAAAACTTTCCACTGTCTCCATCATTGGTTTCTCACTCATTTTGTAATTCTACTATTGGCCAGCAAGTGTCCTTGTAACTCCACATTAACTTTCACAAAAGACAGGGTGTGAACGTCTGCAGTCTTCATAATGGGAGAGCCCGAATTGCCATCTTTCAAGCTTTTGTGTCTTCATAGTTGACCAATATCCCTTCAAGGCAATTTTATGTTAAAAGGAGACTTTTTTTTAAATGACAATTGGGCTTTTTTTTTTTTCTTTGAGTGTGAAAGATAAATATTTTTTTCTTCTGACATATTTTTTTTTATCCAGTTCAATGGTTTGGCTGCTCCTCAAATATGTACATACAGTTTTTATGCATTTGCCCTTAGCACTCGCCCCATGTTCTCAATTGTCATGTGCTAGGTCCTGGACAGCCCTGTTTGTGGGAAAGTTTCATTGAAAATAAAGATTTTAATTTCCTTTTGTGAGTGGATATGCATTTCTTATAAAAATGCCAGAACTAGCCATTATTAGCCACATCTAATCTACCAAGTCTATCCATGGCAGAGAGATGTCTGGCTGCAGAACGTGGAATGTTTTCAACTATCGAAAGTTTTGTGGTGAGATGTTCTGAAACTGTCTGATGTTTGCTGACGCCCACCCATCAGATTGTGTAGACCCCAGTGTACATTCAGCTGCTGTCTTCACACATGCATGTCCCAAAATAAACCCCAGAAGAAGCCGTGCCTATACACTTCGCTGTATAACTAAATTGCTGGAGAATCTAATATATCACATGGCTGAAGACAACTGCGCTAGTTTGTCAATTAATGTGTCTGAGACCTCCAGCAGAGATTAAATATCCAACATGGTGGCGGAAAGAGAATCGGGCACAATCATTCTATGTTAAAGTTCAGTTTATTCACAAGCCATTAAAAACAAGAATCAAGGAAACTGTATAAAACTGATGCGTTTCTGGCGCAACACAAGCACGCACACAGGAGATAGAGAGAGAGATATACACACACACACACGCTGAAGAGCCAGGACATAGTAACTAACGGTGGTTAGTTATAATAAATTATGATTATATTGCACATAAATACATCCAGCGCCATTTTTTTAAGCAAAATTTTTTTTTAGACACATTAACCCTTTAACGACTGCCAATGCGACTTTTAGCGGTGGCAGCCAAGGGGCCTTATACCTCATGCTCCTTCTTTTTACACAGCAGCCTTCTGCACCTCACGCTCCTCCTTTATACACAGCATTTTTTCCTGTCTCCCATGACGGCACACATGAGAGAGGGGATCCGCCCAGTCAGGACAGGAACCCTACTGAAGATAAAAGGGCGGTACCTCTCCCTCGCTTCAGTTGGGTTTCCTGTCCTGACAGGGACCCGTGTGCTGAAGACAGCGGTCACACATACCTGCCCCTCTCCCATGCCGGCGTGGAAGATCAGGCGGGCCCTGTGTGTCGGGAGGGGGAAGCCCCCGGTGCCTCAGCGTGCGAGCTGGCGTATGTGCAGAGCGGCCTGGGGTCCAGAGGCTCTGCCGCGCCGCCCTCCCCCTTCTGCTTGCTTCTGGGAGCTCCAGGAGGCGGCCGCTTCCGGGTCGCGCCCATCTGACCACGCGCAAGGCACGCTGGGAATGGGCGGGCTCGCATGACGTCAGGGGGTGGCGCCGGATCCAAGATGGCGGCGCCCATGAAGGAAAAAAAAACGCCGACTGGCAAATCATCGTGGAGGAGGGGCTGCCAATGGGCACTGGAGGAGGCGGAGAGTGCAGTGGATCCCTCTTAAAAAGAGGGATGACCACAGAAGACGCAGTCATGCCCAAAACTTCACAATGGAAATAGGGCAAGAAGGACAGAAGGAGCTCTCGCCAGATGCCTTGCCGAGCGGCCAGCATACCAGGAGTAGCTGCTCGAGTGGTGGGAGCGGCAGTCGTAAACACGACCGGCATGACTCTTGAGACATCCAGAAAAAAATGTCACAAGCGCATCTGATGAGCCTCCGAGATCGGTAGCTTTGATTGACAGTGGGTGGTGAGTGATCTACGTGAATGTCACCCTTATGGTAACGGGGTTCCATTTTTCTGTTTGATCACTAGGGGTCGAGGAAGTCTAGCGGTAAAACAAAGAATAGAGAATGCGCCCTATGCAGAAACCCGCTGGCAGTTCAGTGGCAGAAAGATCTCTGCGCTGACTGTATAAACAAAACCATACGGGATGAAACCCCTGATTTTGTCACTAGCCTTACGGCTATAATACAAGAGGAGGTGAAAGGGTCCCTAAAGGCAGCCCTCAAAAAGACAGATAAAAGAAGCCGCAAAAGGGATTCTGATTCAGAGGCCTCTCTAGTGCAGGAAGGTCGGGAAAAATCCCTGTCCCCCTCCGCCTCCTTTTCCTCTACTCAGTCCTCAGAATCCTCCTCGGACAGCGATATAGGGGGCCGTCCGTGTTTCCCAACAGAGGATGTGGAAAAGCTGTCAGGTCTGCAAGACGCCTAAGTCATTGGAGGATGTTATGTTTGAAGGGCTGGAGGAAAAGAAAAAACGCACCTTCCCTGTAAATGATAAGATAAGGGCCTTAATTAACAGGGAATGGAAAACACCGGAGAGGTCGGGTGCCTTACCTTCTACATCAAAAAGGAGGTACCCATTCGAACAAAAAGACTCAGAAACCTGGGAAAAAATGCCAAAAATTGGTGCCATAGCTAAATCCTCAAAAATGGTATCCCTACCATTAGAGGACTCTGGCGTGCTGAAAGACCCGCTTGATAAAAGCAGATAGTTTCCTGAAACATATCTGGGAAGCATCAGCAGGTGAATTAAAACCGGCAATAGCTGGTACTTGTACCGCCCGTGCCCTCATGGTCTGGCTATAACAAATGGAGGACCAGATCAGGGATAAAGCTCCTAGGGAAGAAATACTGTCTAATCTGACACTGGTACATGGAGCAGCGGCTTTCCTAGCGGATGCCTCGGCAAATTCCGCGAGATTAACAGAGCGGCGAGCTTGTCAAATGCGGCAAGACGAGCCCTGTGGCTTAAAGGGAGTCCGGGGGATTTGCCATCAAAACATAGTCTGTGTTCCATTCCATGTGATGGCCAATTCCTCTTCGGTAAAAAACTAGAGGAAATTTTGGAGCATATGGGGGATAGGAAGAAAAGCTTTCCCCGATTTCCGGGAAAACCCAAAAAGCAGCCCTTTCGGAGAAGCTTTAACAGGGGTCGTCCCCCAGGAGATAGGAAGAATTGGTACTTTAAAGAAAAGAGAGCATCGGGCTATATGTTTAAAGGGCCCTCTACTTCCTCCAAAAAATCTCCCCAATGACATCAGGTTGGAGGTAGTGCGAAGGCTTTCTCTTCCTTTCCGCCTGGGTAAATTTCTCCCCTTGTACATGGGTCCTAAGCATAATCAATGACTGTTTAAAAATAAAATTCACCCGTCCGCCCAGGCAAACCTTTATAATGACACCCCGAAGGAAAGCCCAAGAGCAACAACTGGCCCTGGAGACAGAAGTCTTGGGACTAGTGCATAAACAAGTCCTACAGGAAGTCCCAGTTCAAGAAGAAGAAAGGGGGTTTTACTCCCCCCTCTTTTTAATACAAAAAACAGACTGCTCTTGTAGGAACATAGTCAATCTGAGGCGACTCAATCAGTGGGTAGACAATTGCTCCTTCAAAATGGAGTCAATCAATACGGCCACAAAAATCCTGTTCCAGCACTGCCTCATGGCTGTGATAGACTTAAAAGATGCCTACTATCATATCCCAATCCATCGGGAGTATCAAAAGTACTTGAGAGTATGTCCAAGGTCAGGTCAAACACTACCAATACGCAGCCCTTCCATTCGACCTGTCTACAGCCCCCAGACTTTTCACCAAAGTGATGGCCGAAGTAATGTCATTTCTTCGTTCCCGGGACATAGTGATCGTCCCATACCTGGATGACTTCCCTGTGGTAGAGAGGTCTGAGACCCATTGCACACACCAAGTGAAGGAAGGGATATCAACTTTAATAGGGTTAGGATGGATAGTAAACATCTCCAAGTCAAAATTAACACCAGTGAAAGTGCAATCCTTCCTAGGGTTAATACTGGACTCCGAGCGACAGCGCTGCCTCCTACCAGAGAACAAAGTGACCAAGATAAGGGGCCTAGCTCGCACAGCAATGCAAAGGCCGGCTATGACACTGAGGAACGCAATGTCCCTTTTAGGTTAGTTGACATCATGCATACCCACGGTAACATGGGCACAGTACCACTTAAGACAACTGCAGTGGGAAGTTCTGTCAGCACAGAAGGTCATTTAGAGGGCGAACTATGTCTCTCCATGGCTGTAAGATTCCCTACTCTGGTGGACTGTAGAAGAGCATCTAACAGCCGGTGTCCCGTGGCAGAAACCAGTCGAGGAAATCCTTACAACCGACGCGAGTGCTACAGGGTGGGGAGCACATCTGAGATCTCACTCAATACAGAGAACCTGGTCCACGCTAGAAATGGATCACGGTTCAAATGTAAAAGAACTATGGTCAGTAGAGAAAGCCGTGAAACATTTTATCCCCTTGCTTCAGGGCCGCCACACTCGAGTCATGACGGACAATTGTGCAGTGGTAGCTCACATCAACCACCAGGGGGGAGCGAGATCTCGGGGCCTCATGGAAATATCAAATCTACTTTTCCAGTTAGCAGAACATCTGTTATCCATCACGGCACTGCATATAAGGGGTGTCGAAAATACACAAGCAGACTTCCTGAGTCGCAGATACCTAAGATGGGGAATGGTCACTAAACCCCCAAGTTTTCCAACAAATAGTTCAAGCTTGGGGCAAACCGGAAATAGACCTGTTCGCCACCTCACGCAACAGGAGGGTCAGAAAGTTCTCACTAAATTCAAAAGAATACCCCTTTGCAGTAGATGCCCTACAAATAACCTGGAAGTTCTCCCTGGCCTACGTGTTCCCCTCGATAACAATGATCTCGATAGTAGTCCGGAAAATCAGGGAGGATCAAGCGAGAGTAATTCTTATAGCTCCGTTTTGGCCGAGGAGGCCTTGTTTCTCCCTTCTGAGACTCATGTCAGTGACAGATCCATGGATCTTACCGGAGGTTCCAGACCTGCTTTCCCAGGGACCAGTGGTTCACTCTCAGGTGAAGGGCTTCCATCTTGCAGCCTGGAATTTGAGAGTGCTGCTGAGTCGCCAGGGATTCTCACCAGGGTTAGTCTCCACCTTGTTGAAGAGTAGGAAACCTATAACATCCAAAATCTACGGTAGAACGTGGAAAAAGTTCCTAGACTTCCTGGGGGAACCTTTAGGGTATGTACTGTAGCTCCAGTGGGACCTATCCTAGAATTTCTACAGTCAGGGTTGCAACTCGGGTTAGCCACTAACACCCTCAAATTCCAAGTGTCAGCTCTGGGGGCCCTATATAACTTCAACCTAGCATCCAATAGGTGAGTGTCCCGGTTCATAAAGTCCTGTGGCAGTTCGAGGCTGGTCATTATCCGAAAGATACCACCCTGGGACCTGAATCTAGTCTTAGAGGCTTTAACCAAAGATCCCTTTGAACCATTACAAGAGCTGTCACCAAAACTACTCACACTTACAACTGTATTACTGGTAGCCTTAACATCGGCCCGTAGAGTGAGCGACCTATAAGCTCTGTCTATATGCCCTCCATATACACAGATTTTGGGTGACCGAGTGGTTCTAAGACCAGACCCGGCCTATCTCCCCAAGGTGGTCCTCAAGTTTCATAGGACTCAGGAGATCTCCTTGCCATCATTCTGTAATAATCTTAGAAACCCTGGAGAGCAAAAGTTCCATACATTGGATGTAAGGAGGGCCTTATTACAATATATGTCAATAACTAGTCAGTGGAGGAAAGATCAGTCCCTGTTTGTAGCCTTTCATGCTAGTAGAAAAGGGTACGGGGTAGCTAAGAGTACCATTGCCAGATGGATCAGGGAGGCCATTATGTTGCCCTACTCTGCAAGTGGCGCTCCAGTTCTAGAAGGCATCAAAGCTGACTCCACCAGAGCCGTGGCTACCTCCTGGGCAGAGAAGGCGGAGGTATCGATTGAGGAGATTTGTAAAGCCGCTACTTGGTCCTCACCTTCAACCTTTTTTAAGCACTACCGACTTGATCTATCTTCCTCTACTGACCTAACCTTTCGTAGAAGGGTGCTACAAGCGGTGGTCCCTCCCTAAGGTGTCTTATTCTACAAAAGTCTCTCGTGTGCCATCATGGGAGACTGGAAAACACCAATGTTACTTACCAGTAGCCGTTTTTTCCAGAGCCCATGACGGCACCTGTATATTCCCCCCCTTATCACTCCTTTGGTGTGCACTGTAGTTTGGGTGCTTTTTTAGTTAAATATAATGTGGTAATAGTTTTACCATGTGTACTAACCCGGGGAACTCTCATGCTCTGTAAACCAACTGAAGCGAGGGAGAGGTACCGCCCTTTATCTTCAGTAGGGTTCCTGTCCTGACTGGGCGGATCCCCTCTCTTGTGTGCCGTCATGGGCTCTGGAAAAAAACGGCTACCGGTAAGTAGCCTTGGTGTTTCGGCAGCACAGCTTTTCTCCTTAATGGTCACCTCCTCCGGCAACACCTCACACTCCTCTTCCATATACAATTTAAAACACTTGATCCCGAGAGAAATTGCACTAATTGTAATAAAACGTATCGTATACACAACCTACTTCTTCAGCAGCACCACACTTTTTTCCTTTAGACCTAGTTCACACGTTATATGGTTAGTATTTTTACCTCAGTATTTGTAAGCTTGAACTTGGAATGAAACAATCAGATGAAAAGTACCTTAGAAACACATCACCACTTCTATATTTTTCTCCCACTCATGGTTTTGACTTATAATTACAGAGGTAAAATACTGACCAAATACTGAACGTGTGAATGTGGCCTTTTACACAGTCTCCAGCAGCGCCTCACTCTTCCCTACATAGCATCATACTGCAGCAACACCTCACTTCTATCATTTTCCCCCCTCGCTCCTCTCATTTTCACCCCACATGTGCACAGCGGGGTAATGCATGAAGCTCCTCCCTTTCCCATGATGTCATGCCTCACAGGAGCCAACTCCATTCTAGATACGACGGAGCTAGATGTGGCTGTGCCTGCCACACACTGATACTCTGCCTGATTGTAGCTCGCAGCTGCTGTGATGCCACAGGCCAGTGGGTTTTGCAGGGTGGCTTTCGAGGTGAATGTGTGTCCGCCTGTGTGTGCTAACAACGTGGGCTGTGTGGATGGGGCTTTGCGTGTGGAGTTAGTGTGGCTACACACACACTCACATATATATATATTTTTGGTAAATGCCAATTACGCGCAAAGAAGTGATAGCTCCAAGGGCTTTCGCCGGTTCCCCCCTGGGTGGACACAGCGCATTCTCTATACCATAGAACTCAATATGTGATAAGTCACTATTGTAGATGGCAGTAAAGTGCCAGGCCACACCTGAGTAGGTGCTGTCCTTTTTGCTAATATTTATATATTCTGCTATTTACTTTTTGAGCTTCCTGGTCTTACAACCAATGTACCTGACATTGCACAAACAGCATTCTATACAATGAACCATATGAGGGGAATCACAATTGATGAAAGATTTTAGAATGTGATTCATACCATGTGGTAGAGAAAAGGATTCTTTCCTTTGTAAAAGTTCATACATTGCAACGACTCCCTGAACATTTGTAGAATCCCCTGGCCAAAAGCCAAGTAAATGGCTGCGGAGACCGAGTCAAGCTGGGAGAAAGCATAGTACCCAACGAACAACCATGTCTGTCGACACCTGCAGCCCCGATACATAATTTTCCGAAGGATATCAACCTGGTTAATAATGGGTAGATATTTTAAAATAATCTGATGGAACTGTATGGTGTGAGAAAGTGATAGTATGGCATTCATGTTGTGAACCGGTGTGCTGACTGTTAAATTTAAATAGAAGACCATGTCTAGATTTGCTTTTGATATACCTGAATGCCTGTTTAGCGCTGTGCCTGCCATAACACCTGTCTGCAATTCTGTTACCAATGACAAAACCCTCCTATAAGGAAGGTGTCATCACTGGAATGGATGCGCTGGGCCCATGTAATCCGTCCATGTGAAATGGCATTGATAGTGTGTCGTGGACGGCAACTGCTGGAGAATAAGGTGGTATTGTCAAAATTCTCTCATCTGTACACTGATGTTTCAACAATGCCAAGTGCAAATGTAACACTACCAGTGAGTATAAGACCAAGAAAAGAAACTTGGTTGCTGGGTTTACTGGACGTAAGTCTCAAAAATTCTTGAAGTTGAGATAAAGGATGAAATCTGGAATCAATGATTGCTCCCCAACCCACGCAAAAAGGAGATCATCCACAAACCCATGCAATGTTAGAAATAAAGTGGTGTGAGGGACGAGGGAGACTCCATTTTAGATTTATTAATTCAGGCCAAATATATTGTCCAGAGATCTTCCTCCACTCCTAAAGTGACCCCCACCCTTGGGAGAAGTACACAAATCCCCAAAAGAACAGAACTTTTGCCAAATGGCCAGAGAATTAGAAGCCACGTGTTAGAGAAGGGGCAGCGTTGGGACCCCCTGCTGTCTATTGTGCAAGGCAGCCAACATCAAAGGAAGCTCCAGACACTTGGGTACCCACACTCAGATGAATTACGAGAGTACCGTGAATCTCGGGTAAGTCCAATATACCATCAGAACCCTGGGAGCCCTCCGCACGCACCCCTGCATCTCATATTTCTCTAGCTGTCGATACTGGCTCTCCAGAACCACTTAGCCGACCTAGGTTTGGACTCTCTGTATCGGTCCTGCCCCAATGAACCCGTTGAGACGTCAGATGTCCCGTTTGGACCTCCCACTAGGAAGTTATGACCCATCCTAGATATTGGAAATTATTTCAGCTAGGAGATCAAGAGAGCAGAATTCGGTCCAACCCAGAGGGGCGGTGGTAAATATGGGAGCTGGTGAGCTAGGGGTTAAAAGCTAAATACACACCTTTGTCTTTTGTTCTGCACGTCACGTCACGTGTGGAGACGGGCCTGAAACTAAGAAGGTGCCTGTTGGATACGTGAACCTCTCACCCACATGTGATAAAAACGATAACGTGACACATGCAGCTAACTGCTATCCCTGTACCCTACTTTTATCTGTACTTCTGACTGTAACCTCTTTATATTTCTCTCTATACATTTGTAACATCTAGTGCACCTTACGGCAATTAAAATATCAATTAATTTTGGGCTTCTCTTTTATCTTGAAACCCGATTTCCCACATCCGTGAGTTTGGCTAGTACTTATACGCTACCTGGGGTTGGTTTCTGACTCGTTATAAGATTGTTAACGGACCGGGCTTACATCTAACGAGGAACTGGTGGCAGCATACCGTTCTGGTGTTATTGGGGGACCCTGGCGGTGACGGCCCAGAGCGCTCTCTTTTTTTTCCCATATATATATTCCTGGGACTGGTGATATATATACTGCCCTCACTGCAGAGTGCCCCGATAACCAGTACATGACAGGGCAGCATCTCTGGCGACTACTTATCCTAGGTGCGGTTCCCTGACTGACCTGAGGGGAACGGGAGGGGGCGCCAGAGAGATACGACTTTGTAAGCTCTGTCGCAGATTGGTGACGGAGGGGGGGTATCCGTATTCGCCGATTCGTCACTCTCGTGTGTGTTTTCCTTGCAAGTGGGTTATGATTAGTGATGAGCGAACATGCTCGGTTGCTAACCGAGTGTCGACTGCGTGCTTGAAATATATGTTAGAGTCCCCGCGGCTACATGTCTCGTGGCTGTTAGTGCAACACATGCAGGGATTTACGAACGGCTGCGAGACAGGCAAGTGTGAGGACTCAAATATATTTTTCGAGCATGCTGAAGACACTCGGTTAGCACCTGAGCATGGTCAGATAACACCTTATCCGAGCTTGTTCATTCATCACTAGTTACGATCAAAAAAAATAAAACACTCCTCCCCCCAAGCCACAAGCACATCAGGTTTTATACGGTTTCCTTGGATCCTTGTTTTTAATGGCTCCTGAATAAACTGGATTTTAACATTGGCTGGTTGTGCCGGATTCCTTCCTTCCTCCTCTTCATGGCTGTGACTCATCAGCAGAAGCGGCACCCTACCCGTGTATCTCCATCCATTTACCATTTTCTCTAAACTCTTGACATATATTAGTGCAAGAAATTGATTGTGATTATTAGTGCGATCGAGGCAAAGACAGGAAAAACAGAAGGTGTTTGGCAGAGATGCAATCACTTATGATAGAAAATGTAAATTTGACTTTCTCCAAATAGAATTTCCTGTTATCTATCCTCACCACGTCCTTCTCCTTTCTTCGGAATATTTGTTTCTGCGAACATAATCGTATACACAGCCTTTTACACACACGGCCTCTCCCATCCACGCCCGGAGCGCTTCCATTACGCTCACCGTTTATTGCATCTGACGTCCTGGCACATTGCAGCTCTGCTGAGCCACCATGAAGCTATTTGTATGCTGGAATAATAATAATGGGCTTCAGCAGAGCATTTTATTTTGTGGAAATGTTAAATATGCATAATTAATTCAAAACATGACTTTGGTTTTCCTGCGGTCATGTACATTTTTTCTTAGGTCATGAACTTTTTGGCATAAATTGTACTAGAACAAATGTCATATCATATGTGCATCTTTTTTGTTAATGTTTTTTTCGAGTGTTTTTGAATTTTATTGTTTTTGTGTTTTTCTTCATGCTAAAAGCAGAATCTGTGACTTTTATCCTGAACTGCACCAAGCTCAGAAGCTGCAATAAAACTTGCAGACTTCTGAATCCTTACAGCGCACGGACCACACAGCGTCGAGATTGCCTGGTGATGCTTCTGTGAGTGGGCAGTCACATGACTGCAGTTATGTGATTTGCATACTTATAGTCACATTCTGACTAGACTTGCTCAAGTCCGAGCTTGTCTAGTTGGCACGTGACTGTATGTATGCAAACTGCATATGTAGACTTATTGCAGACTTTTAACAGAAAACCAGACTACCACTTTAAAGAGGTCTTACCATCTGAGATTTTATGATATCAAAAGTACCGTACATTCCAAAAGATTTGATATGTTGGGGTCTTAGAAATGGAACCAGCCCCCATAGGAATGATGGAAGTTCCTATTACCACCTGTTTACACTCTAGAATAGATTGATGAGCGAACGTGCCAGGATAAGGTGTTATCGGAGCAGGCTCGGATGCTAACTGAGTGACTTGGGCGTGCTCAAAAAATATATTTGAGTCCCCGCGGCTGTTTGACAGGTGCAGTCTATGCAAGGATTGTCTGTTTGTTAAGCAATCCCTGCATGTGTTGCAGCTGGGAGAGATACAGCCGCGGGGACTCGGTCAGCACCTGAGCAAGTTCCCATATTGCCTCATTCCAGCACATTCGCTCATCACTAATTATAATGCTTGCATGCAGCTCTCGACTGTGTGGTTTGTGAATTGCTGAAATGAGCACGAAATTACAATTAAGACTTCCACACGCACATCCTCTGCCATCTCTCCGCTCTCACACCAACATTACAGGAGGGCCATAGAAGCGACCCCATGTTGCAGATCTGTAGGGAATCGGATCCCAGAGATGGCTGCACAGTGCACCAATAATCCTTTCCTGTGTCTGCTCCTGCCGTCTCATCACTCCTCTCTGACATGGAAAATCCATGTGCGCAGACAGACAAGCATGTGTGACACCAGATAGTTGTGGGCTCCTGTACACAGGATGCACTCACTTTTCACAGATCCTCTAGTCTTGTTCTGCTGAATTTTTTTTTACCACTTATTACATTGCAGATTTGCTGCAGATCCGCAAGTGATTTACAGTACAATGTAAAACGATGGAGAAAAAAAATAGGTGTGCACATGCTGCGGAAAATTCCGCACGGAATCCGCAGAGGTTTATTTTAAACAGCATGTCAATTCTTTTTGTGGATCCGCATGCGTTCTTACACCCGCTCCATTAAAGAAATCCACAGGACTAAAAACGCATGCCAATCTACAAAGAAGCTGCAGTAAAGCCGCACAAAAACCCACAAATTCTGCAAAAAAAACGCGCTGATTTTGACCTTCGGATTCTGCCAAGAGATGCAGATTCTGTGCAGAAAATTCTGCAGACAAATCTGCAACGTGTGCACATACCCTTAGTATTCTGATTTTCAAGCTTCTGCACACATTCGCCAGTTGATTCGTTCACACAGACTTACAGTTTGTATATAATGCCACAGCCTGTTATTCTTTACACCAGATTGATACGTTGGAGTGAAAGCAGCTTCAGCTAAAATATTTATTGAATGTTATAAATATTTAAATCTCAGGACACTTGTACACAGACACACTCACTGCTCCATATCATCAGTACTGTCACATGCTGAAAACATGAGCAGTGCCATTTTCATTTACATCACTTCTTGTATCTCCCCCAGTTGCACACTTCACACAGCCAGTACACCGGGCCTTGACCTGGTGCTACTCTGCCTGCTGTTTCTGCTCTGTAGTCTCTGCTGCTCGTTCTGGTCCAGGTCGCTCCCGCTCTCTAATGCTACATTCATCTCTGGAATACCGTTGCGTTCAACAGCCTGGTTCTCTCGGTTCTGTTTCCTTGCAGCCTGGCTGCTTTCAATGGCGGATGGAGTATTCTTAGTGGAGGAGAGGGGAAATGGCAGAGATGGACTAAAAGTGGACCCTTTCTCTGATGGAGAGTAGTGGGGGTAATGTGGAATAATGTGTGTATGGGTAATGCTTCCAGTCTTAGTTGGAACTTTGGGTACTGACTCGTACTGTGAGCCCGATAGGCCCTGTCTGCACTTGGTGAACCCCAGATAGTAAATCTCAATCAGGTTGAGCAGCAGAGACAAGCACGCTACGGCCAACATGAAGAGAATGAATATGGTCTTCTCTGTAGGACGTGAAATATAGCAGTTCACGGTGTTAGGACATGGCCACCGGCTACATGTGTAGAGTGGCTGTAGCTGAAACCCATACAGAAAATATTGTGCCACAATGAATCCTACCTCAAACAAAGTTTTGAAAAGCACATTAAAAACGTACGTGCGCAGCAGCGCCCCTCGCAGACGCACTTTGCCCATTTCATCTTTCAGTGGTTGTTTTGGGGGTTTAGTTGGTTCAAGAAGGAGCTGTTTGTCGCTCTCGGTGGTTTCCTTGCTTTGACGTAACTTCTCCTTTTGCTTCTGCTTTTCTTCCAAGCGTACAAGGTGTAGGATATGTCCTAGGTAGATGAGAGTTGGAGTGGATACAAAAATAATCTGAAGCACCCAAAAGCGAATGTGTGAAATGGGGAATGTTTTGTCATAGCACACATTCTGACAACCAGGTTGTTTTGTGTCACAGGTGAATCCAGACTGCTCGTCTCCCCAAACTTTTTCTGCCGCCGATCCTAAGACGAGGATTCGGAAAATGAAGAGGACCGTCAACCAGACTTTGCCCACGACAGTGGAATGTTCTTGCGCTTTCTCAAGAAGTTTCCCTAGCAAGTTCCAGTCTCCCATTTGAGCATTGGTCACATCTCACCCTAGTAAAGAACCAAAAAGTGATCAGTGACGTGTTCCTTTCATGTTCCCTCTCCCAAAATAATTTAAAAAAAAAAGCAATGTAATCTTCAGTGTTACTTACTTAGAGCGGAACCTAAGCACTGCAGCCAGTCTGTCCTGTTTTAGGGGTCTTCCTGTCTGACTACCTTCTGAATATTGGCCTCAGGTCTCATCGCTACCCTCTGAACAACCCCCTCCCCCTCATGTATTACTTGTTATTTTTAGAGTAGGTTTTTTTTTTTCTATATATACTTGCACCGAGCTGTGGAATTTCTAAGCCTCTCCTTCCAGAGCACCTCACAAGTGTCAGCTTTATTTTGCTTACAGTGTCTGTCAAGTAAGGAAGCTTGAGATCCATGTGTTGGTGGTCAGTCAATCATTAGCTTTACCAGCTGGATTTCCTGTATTGTGTCCATTGCTTGCAGCAAATGTTTGTTATATTCCGAAAGTATGAATCTTCAAAGATGGTTAGAAAAACTACATAAGGCAATGTGCACACCTTAATTATTTGCAGAACAAAAAGCTGCTGCAAATACTGGAGTGCTGGCAGAAAAAAATGAGTAAAATGCGCTGCATTTTTCTGTTTTTTATGCTTTTTTTCCCATTTGTTTGGGTGAAACAAGAATTGACATGCTGAAGGTTTCAAATCTACAAGAAAAAAAAAGACGTGCATGAGATTTCAGAATTCTCATTCCATTTTCCATTAAGGAAAGAGAGTGCACATAGGGCGATAAAAGTGATTTTTTTTGGGTGACAATACATGGTTTGTGCACTCATCTTTACAGATTGTGAACAGTCACAACCCCTTGCAGAATGTAAAAGGAACCAGTGGTTACCGCAGACTCCCGTAGACACCAATGTCACAAAGGAGGAAGAAAAAGACCGGGTTTTTCAATGTATCCACGCTGACCACACAAGGACAGAAATAATCTTCAAAGCTTTATTGTGCCGACGCGTTTCGTGGCAAATCTGCCACTTCCTCAGGGCCAAAGAATTACACTTTGGAAGTGATGTCTTTTTGCATGTAATTGTGATGTCATGAAGGTTTTGTATAAAACCACTGCTGTAATCAGATACTGTAATTCTTTGGCCCTGAGGATGTGGCAGATTTGCCACGAAACGCATTGGCACAATAAAGCTTTGAAGTTTATTTCTGTCCTTGTGTGGTCAGCGCGGATACATTGAAAAACCCAGTCTTTTTCTTCCTCCTTTGTGACGTTCTATTTGCCGAGACAGTAAAACGTTGCTTGGAAAAACAAAATTGTAAAAATGCAGCATGTGAACAATAACCTAAATATTCTTAAATCAAACATTGTTACGGTATTCATTCATTTACCTGAATATAGGAATCTAAATGTCTGAGATGATACCAAGGCTTTTATTCACATGCGTTGGATTTACCTTTGCAAAACTAACTTGTAGTTTTCCATTTTTTCCGCTGATTTACCAGCGGACCCACTTATGCATTAGCTATATTATTAAATGGGGCTATCTCATGTCTCACGGCTGCAGGGACTCGGACATAGTATTCAAGAACGCCAAAGACAATTGGTTAGGACCCAAGCATGTTCAGACAACACCTTATCCCAGCACGCTCGCTCATCACTAGTAGCCACCCTACGATTGGTCATTTGGTGGAAGGCTTCTTTCCCAATAATTTCCAGCAATAGGAACACTTCTTGGACCTTTTAATCACCTGAGCTAGGCAGCAACTGAATAGACATTATTCTAAAAGAAATTGTGCAAGAAATTATTTCTAGCTGATAATGGTATAAAAAATGACCAGATTCCTAACAAATAAATAATTTCCTAGTTTCATTTTTTGTAGGCCTCATAGTTTTACAGTAAGGCTGTATATACGGGGTGACGGCTGATTGATTGATTGAATGAAGGTTCATTTAAAAGTCTGTTCCCGATTATTGCCCTGTATAAACATGTCCTGATTAAACGACAGAACAGGACTCGTCACTCACAGCTTTTATGCGGACATAAGTATTCTCGGCAGCACATCCATTCTTGGTCACAGGCCCACAATGATCGACACTGGAGAATGAATGGTAGCAATAACGATGACCATTAGATGACTTACGTGGTACAATTACTAGATTCATGCTTTTGGCATAGTTATGAGGGCTTGTTTTTTAAGGGATAAGTTGTGTTTGTCGGTGGCATCTTATTTGGAATACATACAGTTGTGGCCAAAAGTATTGACACCCCTGCAATTCTGTCAGATAATACTCAGTTTCTTCCTGAAAATGATTGCAATCACAAATTCTTTGGTATTATTATCTTCATTTAATTTGTCTTAAACGAAAAAACACAAAAGAGAATGAAGCAAAACATTGATCATTTCACACAAAACTCCAAAAATGGGTCAGACAAAGTATTGGCACCCTCAGCCTAATACTTGGTTGCACAACCTTTAGCCAAAATAACTGCGACCAACCGCTTCCGGTAACCATCAATGAGTTTCTTACAATGCTCTGCTGGAATTTTAGACCATTCTTCTTTGGCAAACTGCTCCAGGTCCCTGATATTTGAAGGGTGCCTTCTCCAAACTGCCATTTTTAGATCTCTCCACAGGTGTTCTATGGGATTCAGGTCTGGACTCATTGCTGGCCACCTTAGAGGTCTCCAGTTCTTTCTCTCAAACCATTTTCTAGTGCTTTTTGAAGTGTGTTTTGGGTCATTGTCCTGCTGGAAGACTCATGACCTCTGAGGGAGACCCAGCTTTCTCACACTGGGCCCTACATTATGCTGCAAAATTTGTTGGTAGTCTTCAGACTTCATAATGCCATGCACATTGTCAAGCAGTCCAGTGCCAGAGGCAGCAAAGCAACCCCAAAACATCAGGGAACCTCCGCCATGTTTTGACTGTTGGGACCGTGCTCTTTTCTTTGAATGCCTCTTTTTTTTCTCCTGTAAACTCTATGTTGATGCCTTTGCCCAAAAAGTTCTACTTTTGTCGCATCTGACCAGAGAACATTCTTGCAAAATGTTTTAGGCTTTTTCAGGTAAGTTTTGGCAAACTCCAGCCTGGCTTTTTTATATCTTGGGGTAAGAAGTGGGGTCTTCCTGGGTCTCCTATCATACAGTCCCTTTTCATTCAGACGCCGACGAATAGTATGGGTTGACACTGTTGTACCCTTGGACTGCAGGGCAGCTTGAACTTGTTTGGATGTTAGTCGAGGTTCTTTATCCAACATCCGCACAATCTTGCATTGAAATCTCTTGTCAATTTTTCTTTTCCGTCCACATCTAGGGAGGTTAGCCACAGTGCCATGGGCTTTAAACTTCTTGATGACACTGCGCACGGTAGACACAGGAACATTCAGGTCTTTGGAGATGGACTTGTAGCCTTGAGATTGCTCATGCTTCCTCACAATTTGGTTTCTCAAGTCCTCAGACAGTTCTTTGGTCTTCTTTCTTTTCTCCATGCTCAATGTGGTACACACAAGGACACAGGACAGAGGTTGAGTCAACTTTAATCCATGTCAACTGGCTGCAAGTGTGATTTAGTTATTGCCAGCACCTGTTAGGTGCCACAGGTAAGTTACAGGTGCTGTTAATTACACAAATTAGAGAAGCATCACATGATTTTTCGAACAGTGCCAATACTTTTGTCCACCCTCTTTTTTATGTTTGGTGTGGAATTATATCCAATTTGGCTTTAGGACAATTCTTTTTGTGTTTTTTCATTTAAGACAAATTAAATGAAGATAATACCAAAGAATTTGTATTTGCAATCATTTTCAGGAAGAAACTGAGTATTATCTGACAGAATTGCAGGGGTGTCAATACTTTTTGCCACAGCTGTAAATATTAATAATTACCAGTTATTACCTCTTTATGGGAAGGAGTATTAAAAAAAGCAATTTAAATTGTTTTATTATTTTTGTACACTTTCTGAAAAGATAAATTGTTTTTAGGGGTTGCCTTTTTCTGAGAGCCATAAGTTTAACAATTTTCCATCAGCAGAGGTATACGATGACTTATTTTTTGCAGGACAAGTTGTGGTGCTCATTGATGCCATTTTGTGGTACATATAATGTTTTCATCACTTTTTTTTATTAATGATTTGGGTGGCCAAAAATATACAAAAAAAAAAACCTTGCAATTCTACATTATTCTTTTATCACTATTCAACATTTGATATTATTGTCATGCCAGCTTTATTCTGTGGGTTGATACTAAAACACCAATACTAAATTTATTTTTATGCTATGCTACTTTTGCACAATAAATGACTTTACAAAGAAAAAATCCTTTTTTTGTCACTATATTCTGCTATGACCTTTTTTATTTTTCTGTAGCACTGTATTAAGACTTGTTTTTTTCGCTGAAGCAATTGTACTTTTACTGTTACCATTTTTGGGTGCATACCACTTTTTGATCAGTGTTAATTCTTTATTTTTTTTATTTTTTTTTTTAAGTAGTAGGCATGAACAGAAACATTAAATTTGGAGATTTTTTTTTCCTACATTTTTCACATAGTTCACCGTGCAGTGTAAGGCCTCTTTCACACATCAGTATTTTTGATCAGTATTTCATCAGTATTTGTATGCCAAAACCAGGAATGTCTCCAAAATAAGGAACAGGAGTCAGTCTTTCAACTATATTTTTTTCTCGGTAAGTTCCCTTCCTGGCTTTGGCATACAAACACTGATGCAAAATACTGACCAAATACTGACGTGTGAATGAGCCTTAAGGCTGGGGTCACACTTGCAAATGCAATGCAAGAAACTCGCGCCTCAATACCCAACACTGCCGCCGGCAGTTCGGACCAGAGCGTTCAGCTGCATAGAAAGACATGCAGCCGCACACTCTGGTCCAAGTGCCGGCGGCAGTGCCAGGTGCTGAGGCGCGAGTTTCTCACATTTCATTCGCAAGTGTGACCCCAGCCTAAGGGATGTTGTAAGTGTACACTGTGTGTCAATACAATTATGTTGCTACCATGTATGTTATATATGTTCTACTACTTTTTCATACAAAAAAAATCACTTTAAAAAAACAAACAAACGAAAGAAAAAAAACAAACAGTTTTCTTGTTTTTGGGGGCTAGAGTTAAAAAAAAAAAAGTACTAACTATTTTATTTATATGACAAAATGTATCCAAGGCACCGGAATAATGACTCTGATGAATCCTTTTATGTCTTTATAGATCAAACAGTAAAACAAATTGCAACGTTTTAGCCACATACGACCTTCGTCATTCCATGCATAAACAAATACAATATTTTTTTTAGAATACATATGACTTTGTAATCACTTTTAATATACTAATTTTTTGAGTCAAGAATAACAAAACTGCAATTATTTCATAGTTTTTCATAGTTTTTACTGCTATTTCTCGTACAAGATTAAATATATAGTTTTATGGTGTGTTTTTTTTTTGTTTTTTTTTGCTGTAGCTGTTTTACAAGCAAATGGACCAGGGAAAAAAAAGCACATTCCCCTAACGTGTAACCTCGTCTGATTGGATTTGCATATTCTATATCTTGTTAGATTTGTGCATTAATAAAGAATCAGTGCACCCCTACTCTGGACCTCTCTACCACAACATATCAGACTCTCGCCTACCATGGAAACCTTCAAAAAGAACCTGAAGACCCACCTCTCACGACAAGCCTGCAACCTGCAGTAACCACTGATCCACCACTCTGCTCCACGACCAGCTCTACCCTCACCTTCTGTATCCTCACCCATCCCTTGTAGACTGTGAGCCCTCGCTGGCAGGGTCCTCTCTCCTCCTGTACCAGTCGTGTCTTGTAGTGTTTAAGATTACTGTACTTGTATGTATTATGTATACCCCTCCTCACACGTAAAGCACCATTGAATAAATGGTGCTATAATAAATAATAATAATAATCAAATGCTGCATTCCTAATGTACGGCATGTTATCATTGTTTTGTACCCTAAATATCCGCTGCTACACACCCCTATTTACCTGTAGGTTTATTGACATGCACTCTTATGCAGAAGGGCTGTTGCCAAGTTTCACAAAATAATCCAAGAAAAATCATCAGTAACACCAAAGGTACATAAAACCCGTATTGCATCTGGTAGGAATTGAATGAATCATTATTTGTAATTAACTCCTCCAAGTATTTATTAAAATTTTGATGCTCGCATCATGAGATTCCGTCTGTGGATTCTTCACAGTTGCAGTACACATTTAAATGAATCGGTGTCTATTAGTAATGAGTAGAGTTGAGCGACTTTGGTCGGATCGGGTTTCGTGAAACCCGAATGAAACAAAATAAGTTTCAGATGAAACTCGTCCGACTAGAGCAAAACAAAGTCGGAGTATCGTCCGAAACCCGACCCCAATGCAAGTCAATGGGAAATAAAAGTCGGACGAAACTCCGACTTTGTTTTGCTCTAGTCGGACGAGTTTCATCTGAAACTTATTTTGTTTCATTCGGGTTTCACGAAACCCGATCCGACCAAAGTCGCTCAACTCTAGTAATGAGCGAATGTGCTGAGATAAGTTGTTATCTGAGTGTGTTCGGGTGCTAACCAAGTGTCTTTGTGCTCATATAATATGTTCCAGTCCCCGCGGCTGCATGTCTCGTGACTGTGCCGCCACACATGTATTGCACCATGAATTTTATATGACGGAATAAAGTATAAGTTTTAATCCATGGTCTGTTCAGCTGGATTTTGAAAGGCCTTGCACACCCATTGAAATTGTGTTGCTCTAACACCACCATGCAGGGAAACACCTGTGGTCTCTTCATGCATCCAGAGTAAGCTTACTCTCCCTTATTTTTTCTCGAAAGGAAAGTTGCATTATGGTTCATAAGATGGAGAGGAAAAAACTACAAAATTACCCAATCTTTAAGGAGTGAATGAAGTGTTAATTTATTTCTGTTATCACTGTAGTAAATCAGCTGCTGTCCACAAGAATCCATGTGTGGTCCTTTTAGTGGAACCATACTCTTAAGCCCCCGTTACACACGACGAGATCGCTGAAACGAAAATGATTTTGTGACGCAACAGCGACATCGCTAGCGATCTCGCTAATTGTGACACGCGGAAACGACCGGCTCCCTGCTGCGATGTCGCTGATCATGCGCGAACGTTCAGGATCATTTTTTGATCGCTGGCGTCACGCTGACCAGCATGCATCGCTGTGTTTGACGCCCCTTATCAACGGCGAGCGACCTCGTTGGCGACTCCGAACTCATATATATAGCGCTGAAGGACGCCTATTCAAAGTCGGAATCGCTATTATAGACAGTGTGTGACACGGTACCGTGGTCGTTAGTGACATCGCTGATCGCTGATGCGTCGTTATGAAGATCGGCCTGTATGACTGCTTACTAGCGATGCACAAACGATCTTAGCCAGATCGTATCGTTGTCGGAATCGTTGGTGCGTCGCTACGTGTAACGGTACCCTTAAGGTCACATTCACACTATCAGTATTTGGTCAGTATTTTACATCAGTATCTATAAGCCAAAAGCAGGAGTGGGTGATAAATACAGAAGTGGGGATGTGTTTCTATTAGGCCGGCGTCACACTAGAGAGAAATACGGACGAGTGAGAGGCGTTAAAAAAACGCATTGCACACGGACCAATGATTCTCTATGGGGCAGCTCCCAATAGCCGTATTTTTGTCGCTTATTTTTTACGGGCCGAGCCAATCGCAGCATGCTGCGAATGTCAGCGTAGTACGCACATAGTACGCCAATGTAAGTCTATGGGTGGGCAAAAAAAATGCATTACACACGGACCACATGTGTGACTTGCGAGAAATACGCAAGACTTCTGGTGACAGGAAATGGGCCAATCCATCATCAGGAAGCTTAGACATGCAAATTAGCTCAAAAAGCTCTTCAGACATCCAGGAAGTACGCCTCCACGGAGTACAGCAGCATGTCTACCCACATTAATGTGGAGCTGTTGATTGTTTTGGTCCAGGAAAGGCCCAAACTTTGGGACCAACGGGATGCCCATTATTCCGACAGGGCCAGAAAAGAGGTGGCATGGAGGCGCATCTGTGTGCAGATGTTTCCAGACTTTGCCCAACGGCCACATGAGGAGCAGCAACAAATTCGTAAGTAATTGCCTTTTTTACCAATCATCTTAAGGGCCAGAAGTGAGCTTTTTTAAAAGTAGACCCTACAATCCTATACTGTGTATGTAGGTATCCCTGCTTGCTAACGAAAAAGTTTGCTAAAAAGCACCCCCTACTAGGCCACATGACTATGTGAAATGTTAGGAATATTGCTTGGCACATTTTCCCTTCACATTGCAGTTGAGGATGTGATGAGACGCTGGCACAGCATCCGTGACCAGTACCGGCAGGAAAGACAGCAGAGGGCCAGGAGTGGGGCAGCAGCACCAACCAAGCGGAAATACATACAGTATATTTTGACCGCTTGTCATTTTTGGCACCCATTATGGATCTCAGACCGTAAGTACAGACATCACACCACATGACACATATGCTGTTTAGGGTCAGAGCTATATTTTTGCTTTTTTTATTACATTTGCTAACAGAACTCAGTCCAACCTCACAGAGAGGGAGACAGGGTCGGATACTGAGGCCATTATAGACCCGGACGGGGAAAGTGAAGAGGTGGCTGGCCCATGTTCTGACCCGAGCATTTGCAACCCCCAAGCTCCACCAGCACCAGGACCAGCATCAGATTCTGGATCTGGTCCAGAACCAGCAGAGCCTCCAGCACCCAGCATGATGGACGTGGCTACAACCAGCCACAGGAGTTTAATCGCCATTATCTTTATGGTCTCTTTGGCGCGCAGCTACATGACCATGGCCACATATTACCACAGGGCCAAGAACATCCACCCCAACAGGGTGATGGTCAAGCTGGGCACCCCAACCTCCAACAAAGAGATGAAGGCCTCCCGCCATCACCTCCGCCAAGCTACCAGCAGTTATAAAACCAAAAAGTTGTTTATGTTTTTGCGTTAGCAAATGTTTCTTTCTAGTTACCTATTTGGGTGTCCAAATAATATAATGTGCTATACAGAAAAGCCTCAATGGGCAGGTCAATATCTGCCATATGACAAAAATATGGTAAACAGTATTCTAAGTTATTTTTTGCATTTATAAAAATTTTGAAAATGCAACTTTGCGCCTCTTCTTTCATTATTTTAGACATTCGAATAAGTAAGACAACTTTAGGCCATATAAACAGAACACACAAATCATAGGACAGTAAAAAATATTATTTATATACACACACATAAGAACATCACAACATAGATACAGCTTGATCTTGCCAGGTAGTAGCACCATGAGGTGAAACAAAATACTGGGTGAACACATCACGTACTTTCAGTCCTGAGAGAGGAAGCCGTAAAGGGAGCACATGTGGCCTAGGCCTATTCCCATTGTCCACTAAACCTTCAGCCACATCAGATGAGGAGCAGTAATGCAGTCTAGTGAAGTTACGGAGGCCCACACAAGCTTTGATGACCTCATTGTCGTTGGCTTCACTCAGCTGAATTGCAGACTGGAGGCCACGCCATTTGGCACAAAGAATGCCGAAGGCGCACTCCACCAGTCTTCTAGCACATGAAAGGCGCAAATTAAAAATCCTGCGCCAGTGGTAAAGGTTTCTGCCCAGGTATGGCCTCATTACATGCGTGGTCAATTACAAGGCTTCATCCCCCACTAGGACATAAGGCACCACTTCTTGATTTGAACCTGCCAGCTGACGTGGTGGGGGTAGGTCCAACTGGTTATTGCGCAGCCGCCGACCCATAGTGGAAGAATTGAAGACTCGAGAGTCTCCAGTTCTTCCATAAGCCCCAATGTCTACTATTATAAACCTGTAGTTACTGTCAACCAGAGCCAACAAAACTACAGAAAAATATTGTTTATAATTATAGAATTGGGACCCTGAGTTCGGCGGCTTATGCACACGGATGTGCTTCCCATCCAGGGCTCCAATACAATTGGGGAATTGGCAGTGCGACTCAAATCCCCTGGCAATCCTCAGCCAGTCAACCATCTTGAGCTCTGGCATGACCAGTTGATTAAGTCTGGACCAGATTTCCGAACATGTAGCCTGAACGATGCCAGATATTGTCGATCGCCCAATCAAAAACTCCAGATGGAGTGCGGCATAAGAAAGGCCAGTTGTGAGGAACCTACAATTAAACAAATGGAGAAAATATATACATTACTACATGCTAAAGGATGCACACATTACATATAGAACACCAGAACAGTGGGTAAGTAAGAAGAAAGGCGAACAATACTTATACACATGTACCACGGCTATGTAATGTGGAAGAACACATCAAAGTCTTCTAACTTTTAGAGCATATATTTGGGAACAATTCATAATGTCACTCAGCCAAAAAGGTGTTACTGAGTAAGAGAATTATTTTTGAAACGAATAATCTAAATACATTCTGTAGCTGAGGAATACATACCGTAACGTAAGGAGAAGCCGCTCCTCCGCAGAGATACATTTGCGCATCCGAGTGTCCTGGAAGGTGATCCCTGGGCACACTGTCTCCAACAAAATTTCAAAGGTAGAAACGGTCATCCGACAATAGAGGAAAAACGAGTCGGGATGTGTCCTCAGAGCTGCATAAAGCCTGTGAAAATGGCCTTAATTGAGGCGTTGTCTCAAATGTGGATGCACCCACATTCGTCTCCTCCTCCTCGGATCCACAATCACTGGGTATGGCTGGCCAAAGCGCCGGGACAAAACCCAGTTGAACAGAACATGGTCAGTTGGGGTGAACTGAAGTGTGTCAGACATGTTTGCTAACAACCACCAAGACACCAACACAAGCACAGCACCAAAATGGGCACATTTGAGGCTGCCACCTGTTGTAGAGGCAATAAATAGGGTTGGTGATGATTGTTTAAATTATGTGCAGGGCTCAAAACTGTTAAATGTCCATTTTGCAAGGTTGCGAGAATAAAACGCTATACGGATCACATACGGATTATATACGGATGCTTACATGGGAAAAATAAGCGGCCACACCCTGACAACGGATGACATACGGATAACTATTTAGGGACCATTTATGCGTATTACGGCCATACAATACAGTCCGTATATTTCTACGTTGTGTGTGACGCCGGCCTTATACTTTTCCTCTGATTGTTCCATTCCTGGTTTTGGCTTATAAATAAGTGATGCAAAATAATGAGCAAATACTGAGGCCATGTGCACACGATGCAGATATCCAGCGGATCCGCAGCGGATTTTTCCGCGCAGAAACGTTGGATATCCGCATTGTGATGTACAGTAGCATGCTAGTCAATTGAAAAAAAAACAGCTGTGCAGACGCTGCGGATTTTTCCCTGCGGTTTTCTTGTGGTTCAAAATATGCAGCATGTCACTTCTTTTGTGTGGTTTTCCACCTGCTCCATTCTCCAAATCCGCAGGGGGAAATCCGCAGGAAAACCGCAAGAAAACAGGAAGAAATCCGCAATTCTGCAATTTCTTCAATTCTGCGTGGAAAAATCCGCAGGGCTAAAAAGTACGTCTGCACTTAGCCTTAAAGTGTGAACGCGGCCTAAAACTCATAATGGGCAACTCGTCATGTTTCTGTTCTCTTGGAGAGCAGCATAAGTTAACAAACTGACTGGACTCCAGCATATCTTTTCCCTGTGACCATATCTGACCTTAACCCTGTGAGCAGGTAGCAGGATGCAGTAATGAATAGGAGGCAGAGCAAGGGTTAATGTTAATTTTACTTGAACAGGGGGATACTCCACACAGGGAGGAGAAGGGAGAGACAGGGGTATGGGCAGATGATATGAGCACAATAGATGTGCAGAGTGAGGTAACAATTGTAATAAGTATAGCAACTGTTCATTTTAGGGTTAACTTATCAGTCCATTGGTTTCCTGACTGCAGAATCCTAGGTTCAAATGGTAGCGCCAACGCTGTTAGCGCCTGATGAGTCCGGTGTCGTCCTGAAGGCGTTGATGATCCGGTTCCTGGCGGTGACGGTGAGTCTTCGACATCTTGTGCAGGGTCCTGGGTCCAGGATTCGTGGTGCAAAGTGAAGTGCAGTCTCCAACTCTGCCTGAGCTTAACAAAGCTTGGCAGAAGTATGCGGGTGAGAGGGAATAGTTCTCGGTGAGTCACCTGGTCTTTCTTAGGCAGCACGCGTGCAGTATTTACTGACCCGTAGCGTTTGGTACCTTCAGCTGCTGGAGCCAATGGGCATACGGCAGTTCTCTGATCACAGTCCTTCCCCTGCTGCATGCTGCGTGTTCCATCAGGTCTCACTTTTTTGCACGCTCTGTCCTCTTTAGCTTAGCCACGCCCCCTGCTGTCAAGTGCAAAAGTCAGTCTGGGATTCTAAGCTTTCCCCCGGACAACAAAGGTGACAGCCCAACAGTTCCGGACCCGGCGCAAGAGAGGCGCCCCTGGTCCAGTCCTTCTCCTTACAACCCTGTAGAGAATCTATGAGGTATTGTCAAGAGGAAGATGAGAGACACCAGACCCCACAATGCAGACGAGCTGAAGGCTGCTATCAAAACAGGAGCTTTAGTGAACACATCCACTTGGAGCCATTGCCAGGACATGCCCATTCTTCATTTTAGATATTTGACTGTGAAGGCTCATGGAAAGAGTGTATTAGGCCTGGGTCACACTAGAGAGGAATACGGACGAGTGTGAGGCATTAAAACCACGCATTACACACGGACAAATGTTTCTCTATGGGGCAGCTCCCAAGAGCCGTATATTTCTCGTCCGTATTCTACGGTCCGTGCCAATCGCAGCATGCCGCGATTGTCAGCGTACTACGCCCGTAGTACGCCAATGAAAGTCTATGGGTGAGCTAAAAATACGCATTGCACACGGACCACACATGTGACTTGCGAGAAATACGCACCCGGCGTCTTTTAGAAAAGCCGGCAATTCAGTGCGCTATACAGTAAACTCACACTGACAGGTTTAATAAAGAAACAAAAGAATAGATATAGACACATAGAATACATATATATATATATACATACATGTCATTGTGACAAACATATATATATATATTTATATTTCACAGAGTTCTTCATAGCAGAATAGCCGCTAATTCAATTGCCGGCTTCTATCAAATCATTCCCCAACCCGACATGAAATGACACATGGTTTACATACAGTAAACCATTTCATTTCATGTTTTTTTTATATGTCCCTGACTAATAATTAGATGAGGGTTTGTGTGCAAAATTTGGGAGGTGTAGGTGTTATTTTAATTCGTTGTTAAAAAATGCGTGGGCTTCGGCTAGTTTCACACTTGCTTTTTTTTGCAGCGCGTTTTTCCCGCAAAAAAACGCATTAAAAAAACGCATACAAAAGCATACAACTGCTGCGTTTTTTTCAAGCATTTTTATGAGCATGCATGAAAAAAACGCAGCGTTTTTATGCGTTTGTAAGCGTTTTTAGTGCGTTTTTACCGCGTTTGCGTTTTTTTCCAACATTAGGTGGCCCCTCACACTAACCCAAACCAAGACTTTACTAACCCTAACCCTGACCCTAACCCTAACCCTAACCCTAACTAACCCTAACCCTAACCCTGACCCTAACCCTAACCCTAACTAACCCTAACCCTAACCCTGACCCTAACCCTAACCCTAACCCTAACCCTAACTAACCCTAACCCTAACTAACCCTAACCCTAACCCTAACCCTGACCCTAACCCTAACCCTAACCCTAACTAACCCTAACCCTGACCCTAACCCTAACTAACCCTAACCCTAACCCTGACCCTAACCCTGACCCTAACCCTGACCCTAACCCTTAACCAAACCATACTTAACCATAACCCTGACCCTAACCCTAACCCTAACCCTAACTAACCCTAACCCTAACTAACCCTAACCCTAACCCTGACCCTAACCCTAACCCTAACTAACCCTAACCCTAACCCTGACCCTAACCCTAACCCTAACTAACCCTAACCCTAACTAACCCTAACCCTAACCCTGACCCTAACCCTGACCCTAACCCTTAACCAAACCATACTTAACCATAACCCTGACCCTAACCCTAACCCTAACCCTAACCCTAACCCTGACCCTAACCATACTTAACCCTAACCCTGACCCTAACCCTAACCCTAACCCTAACCCTGACCCTAACCCTGACCCTAACCCTTAACCAAACCATACTTAACCCTAACCCTGACCCTAACCCCAACCCTAACCCTGACCCTGACCCTAACCCTAACACTAAACCCCTTTAACTAACCCTAACTCTAACCCAAACCCCTAAATTCCATGGTTAAAAAAAAAAAACGCTTGTGCAAAAAAACGCATACATAAGCATGCCAATGCGCACATATGCGCACCCATAGGCTATAATGGCCATTTTAAGCGCAAAACGTGCGCATATGTGCGCATGCGCTTTTTTGCAGGGCCAAAAAATGCAACATGCTGCGTCTGGAAAATACCAACGCATACCCCAAAAAAACGCAGCGCATGAAAATCGCATACATGCGCATGGCAGCGCGCAGGTATGCGCACCCATGTTAAATATAGGGGAAAAAACGCATGCGCAGGTTAGCGTTTTTTTCCAGCGCTAAAAAACGCAAATGTGAAACCAGCCTTCCGCTGTAATTTCTCAACCATGCTCAACCATGCTCCTGAATGCCCCATGTGAACTGCATTGTATTTTATATGGTATGCATTGCTGAATGTCCACCACTTTCCCATGCTCCTGAATGCCCCATGCAAACTGCATTGTATTTTATATGGTATGCATTGCTGAATGTCCACCACTTTCCCATGCTCCTGAATGCCCCATGCGAACTGCATTGTATTTTATATGGTATGCATTGCTGAATGTCCACCACTTTCCCATGCTCCTGAATGCCCCATGCGAACTGCATTGTATTTTATATGGTATGCATTGCTGAATGTCCACCACTTTCCCATGCTCCTGAATGCCCCATGCGAACTGCACTGTATTTTATATGGTATGCATTGCTGAATGTCCATTACTTTCCCATGCTCCTGAATGCCCCATGCGAACTGCATTGTATTTTATATGGTATGCATTGCTGAATGTCCACCACTTTCCCATGCTCCTGAATGCCCCATGCGAACTGCATTGTATTTTATATGGTATGCATTGCTGAATGTCCACCACTTTCCCATGCTCCTGAATGTCCCATGCGAACTGCATTGTATTTTATATGGTATGCATAGCTTACCCATCTTCTAGTATCCATAATTGTAGTCCATCTTGTTATCTTTACCACACATCTAAGTGGTCTGTATAACCCCTTCCCCCTTTTATGACCTCTGCTTAACTCTGTGCATTTGGCCTGGCAGTCACACCCCACTTTCACTCACACCTGATTGTGCTTAGCAGCACATATATTCAGCACCATGCGTCTGCTCCAGACGCAGTCGGCTCCATCAAGTTCAAAATCCTATTTCAAAGTACTATTTCTAAGTACTGTTGAATTAGACTGGAATTGACTGGAAGGTAACGGACTATAACACCACAACAATGTTTCGCCTTGTTTTTACTATCACCCCCATACTACTCTATTTCTCCCTAACTCCTGCAATCCCCCCTCCTAGTAAGGAACTATTCATCTCCCCCTCCATGCACCCCAGCCACCTAACCATACAATCCTTTTTCTCCAGAAATGCACGGCCACATCATGTCCTATCCTCCTCCCACCTTCTAATGCTCTGTCTACTACTCCTCGTTGCTGGCGACATATCCCCAAATCCTGGCCCCCCTCAACACATCCCTACACTCACTTCTACCACCCTGCCACGATCCTCTACACGTCTTCGCAACCATGACAACCTCATACCTATTCATCCACACCACACTCACCCAACCCCCTTACCTGGAGCCTTATGGAACGCATGCTCTGTCTGCACCAAGCTGTCATTTATCCATGACCTCTTTATCACCAACAAACTCTCCTTCCTCGCCATCACTGAAACCTGGCTCACTCCCTCTGACACAGCCTCTCCAGATGCGCTCTCCTATGGCGGACTCCATCTCTCTCACACCCCTCGCCCCAGAAATAAACGTGGTGGAGGAGTTGGCTTGCTCCTGTCTGATACTTGCTCCTTTACCCCAGTTCCTCTGCCACCCTCCGCTACTCTTCCCTCGTTTGAGGTGCACTCCGTTCGCATCCATTCCCCCTCCAACCTCCAACTGGCTGTCATCTACCACCCCACAGAACTAGCCATCTCCACCTTTCTCGACCACTTCACCACCTGGCTACTCCATTTCCTTTCTGCTGACATCCCCACCATCATCATGGGCGACTTCAACATCCCTATTGACACTTCCACCCCGACTGCCTCTAAACTTCTATCGTTCACGGCTTCCCTCGGCCTCACTCAATGGTCCTCTGCTGCCACTCACAAAGATGGTCACACGCTGGACCTTATCTTCACCCGTCTCTGCTCCCTCACTAATCTCAATAACTCACCCCTCCCCCTGTCTGACCACAACCTACTGACATTCTCTTCCCTCTCCTCTCCTACTGCGCAACCCCCGCTCCATAATCTCGCTCACCCTCGCAGGAATCTCAAACACCTCAATTTACAATCACTCTCTGAATCCCTTCTCCCTCTTACAGACATAGCTTCCCTTCATGACACAGATGCTGCTGCCACTTTTTATAACACCACAAAAATAGCAACACTTGATTCGGCCGCCCCCCTCACGCAGCGCAAAACTCGAACAATCAACAGGCAGCCCTGGCTGACCAGCCTGACCAAAGAACTGCGACGGGTTTCTAGGGCCGCTGAGCGGAGATGGAAGAGAACCCATTCTACTGAGCACTTCAATGCATACAAGCAGTCCCTTGCCAGCTTTAAGTCCACGCTCTCTGCCGCAAAACAAACTTATTTCGCATCTCTCATATCCTCCCTGTCTCATAACCCTAAACAGCTCTTCAACACTTTCAATTCTCTACTCTGTTCCACAGCACCTCCTCCCCCTCCTCTCATCTCTGCTGAAGACTTTGCCTCCTTCTTTAAGCAGAAGATCGACACGATCAGACAAAACTTTGGCCCGCAGCCTCCAATGCCCCTCTTAGCCGCTCAGCCCTGTTCTGCAAAAGCCAGCTTCTCCACCATGACAGAAGATCGGCTCTCCACCCTTCTGTCAAGATCACACCTCACCACTTGTGCCCTCGACACACTCCCGTCCCACCTCATCCCTAACTTGGCCACAGTCCTCATCCTATCTCTAACACACCTTTTCAACCTTTCACTTACAAATGGTGTCTTTCCCTCATTCTTCAAAGATGCCTCAATCACACCCATCCTCGGTGTTCCCCAAGGCTCTGTCCTAGGATCCCTACTATTCTCCATCTATACCTTCGGCTTGGGACAGCTCATAGAATCCCACGGTTTGCAGTATCATCTCTACGCCGATGACACGCAAATCTACCTATCTGGACCTGACCTCTCCTCCTTACTGACTGAAATCCCACAATGTCTGTCTGCTATCTCAGCCTTCTTCTCTGCTCGCTTTCTCAAACTGAACATGGACAAAACAGAATTTATCATCTTTCCCCCATCTCACTCTACCCCTCCACCAGACCTATCCATCAATGTCAACGGCTGCTCTCTTTCCCCAGTCCTGCATGCTCGGTGCCTTGGGGTGATCCCCGACTCTGCGCTCTCTTTCAAACCACATATCCAAGCCCACGCCTCCTCCTGCCGCCTCAAACTCAAAAATATTTCCCGGATCCGCTCATTCCTCAACCACGAAACGACAAAAACACTAGTGCACGCTCTTATCATCTCCCGCCTCGACTACTGCAACCTCCTACTCTCTGGCCTCCCTTCTAGCACTCTGGCACTGCTCCAGTCCATCCTACACTATGCTGCCTGACTAATCCACCTGTCTCCCCGCTACTCCCCAGCCCATACAGTCTATGGGGTCGCATGCGTGTGCATGGACATGCGCACGTCAGCGCTTTTTGCGCGCATGCGATTTTGGAGTAAGCAATGTCTAGACACTTGTTTAAACCACCCCCTACACAAGCAACATTGTTTGAGTGGAGTCTAGATAAAAGAAATACCCCGAAACAGCTGTCTGTGGATGGATACCATGTTTTGGCATAGGTGGTTTCCTTCATTGGAGACTGCCCTTCCCGTGGTTGTTCCTTCCCGGTGAAAGACCTGGCTAGTCATTTGCTTGTGTTGAGAAACATGTGATGGTGTCTCCGCGGCTTCTGTTTTGCATGTTTTACATATTTCCCATAAGGGATGGGGACAGTGCTCTAGAATCACTGCGTTGAGAAACACGTGATGGTGTCTCCGCAGTGTCGGATGTTGATCTCCATGAGGTCAATCATCCTCCTTTTTCATAGTCTTCTACTAGGCATTGCTCCTACTAGCCAGTTTCCTACTCCACACTGATGAGGGGCAAATACCCCGAAACAGCTGTCTGTGGATGGATACCATGTTTTGGCATAGGTGGTTTCCTTCATTGGAGACTGCCCTTCCCGTGGTTGTTCCTTCCTGGTGAAAGACCTGGCTAGTCATTTGCTTGCGTTGAGAAACATGTGATGGTGTCTCCGCGGCTTCTGTTTTGCATGTTTTACATATTTCCCATAAGGGATGGGGGCAGTGCTCTAGAATCACTGCGTTGAGAAACACGTGATGGTGTCTCCGCAGTGTCGGATGTTGATCTCCATGAGGTCAATCATCCTCCTTTTTCATAGATAAAAGAAGGTGACTGCACTGTCAGACCACTACTCTACAGACAGCCTTGAAGAGACAAGACAGCCTTGAAGAGACAAGACAGCCTTCCAACTTTGGATCCAAGCTGAAGCAGCCAAAATGTGAGTATTCTTAAACCTAATGTCTGCCTGTCCTTTCAAATTTATTATGTACTAATGTTTATTTTTTTTTAAATTGCAGCATGTCTTCTGGATCGGAATACTCTCCATCCCAGCAAGAACTGGCCCAAGCAGAGCATGAGGTGAGTATCTTGCTGCCTTTGGGTAAGTATAGCTGCCTCTACAAATGTGTAATAATTTTTTTTCTTTACAGATATCATCATCGGACCCGGCAAGTGAGGCCGAACAGCGGCAGATTATAATGTATTTTTTTTCTAGGTTCCACAACGGGACGAAGACATCTATCTGGACAACGAGCACCTGATCCGCTTGGTCCAGGAGTGTGTCCCGTTGTGGGACAGCCCTGACCAGCAGTACAAGGACACTGTGGTGACCCAGCTGCTCTGGAATGAGGTGGCCGCAGCATTGATGGATGGCTGGGACAGCACCTCTCCAATTTCCAAAAAGGCGTTTAGTAAGTATTTCCATACTCTGTGATGCCGCATTGACTCTTGTTCCTGATGATACTGTTGTGTTAGGAATGGCGGAACGCACTAAATAAAATAATAATAAAGTGCATTCGCCGCTCGGGGTCCACCGTGAAGTAGGTGGTATAACTGCCGCTAAGTGGTGGCAGACAAGCAATATGGCGGTATGATGCACACGGGTTAAACTTCACCCAGAGTGCACAGAGTGGCCTCTGTTCACACACAGAGGTGCCACAACAAAAAACACACAAAACTCTGAACCTGTTAGTGACACAGGCTTCAGATAGATGCACACACGGTGTCTGGTCACAGGAGCAGGACCCAAGACAGAGGAGCTGCGTCCCTCTAGACCTACCGTGTGTGCGGCATCCCTTCTGCGGATGCCAAGGAGGGCTGCAACTGCAGCGCAGCATAGGACAGTGCCGCTCGACGACAAAGCAGAAAGCAAGCGCGATGTCGGACGCTAGCGTAGCGGTGCGGTGAGCACAGTGGGTTAAGGCTTGCCACAGACTGGTGCAGACTGCGAAACTTAATCCCTATCCACATGCGTAATATCAGAGGGAAGGGGTTTCAAATGAGTCAGTCACCAGAATCATGCATCCGTCACCATTCACACATAGCAAGTATAGTCTATACTATCGCATGGCGGAACGGCCATGCGCGCTTTTTATAGCCGTGCGGGACCTTCCAGATCTCTGAGATGGACCAATGAGATCTGGAACAGGACCTGGGCACATGACTCCCGATCATCTCGTGAGCATGCCCAGTAGGAGCACAGATGGACTTAATCTCTGGAGCGGTCTGCTGCAAAGCAATCTCCTCTGCAGTAGAAAGACAGCAGGAGACCGCAGAATGTGAGGCTCTGGATTCCTGCAGAGCAGACGCAGAAACCTGACGCCTAACATGTTGTGTTTCCTGCTAGATATATTCTAGCAGGAAACACAACAGTGTCATCAGGATCAACAGTGACTGCATTGTGTATTGTACTGCTGTATTGTTCCTGCTTTGATTCTTGTTCCTGATGATACTGTTGTGTTTCCTGCTAGATATATTCTAGCAGGAAACACATCAGTGTCATCAGGATCAACAGTGACTGCATTGTGTATTGTACTGCTGTATTGTTCCTGCTTTGACTCTTGTTCCTGATGATACTGTTGTGTTTCCTGCTAGATATATTCTAGCAGGAAACACAACAGTGTCATCAGAATCAGCAGTGACTGCATTGTGTATTGTACTGCTGTATTGTTCCTGCTTTGACTCTTGTTCCTGATGATACTGTTGTGTTTCCTGCTACATATATTCTAGCAGGAAACACAACAGTGTCATCAGGATCAACAGTGACTGCATTGTGTATTGTACTTGTTCTGCCTTCATACACGTTGTTACAGTGTGCAATTCAGCATTCAGCATAAACCACTGTTCTTTGTTCCAAATAAGCAGACTGTTCTCTGTAGTCTAACTTGTTTATTGGTGAACAGCATGGAACATGCACGGTAAAACTGTGAGGAATACAAAATGATATAGGTAAGTATTCGGCAGATGATAACACAGCTAACACATTTATAGAAAGTGTACAGTGATGCAAACATTACATGAGAATACATGAGTCCCTGATTACATTCACTATGAACTGGTAGCTAAATGGTTAATGACATCTCCTGGCTGCTAGGCAGTAAATAATACCTCTGTAAATCACTGCATTGTAAGAAAACACTGATCCTTACCAGATATTAGGAGCTGCATCATCGAGTTCAAAGTTCGGGTGCTCTTTAGCCATCACAAAATTATGTAGTAATGTCGAGACGGCGGGGAGAAAAGCAACTGGGTTAAAGGTAGAGTCTATAGACGGTCAAACCTGCATAGCCTTGCCATCAATACTGGAGAGCAACCAGATTCCCGACAATAGGTCTGAGTTACCTACGCCAGAGGTAGCAGCTCACCATCCTCATCTGAAGCATATAGCCCATCTGATACCGGAACTGGATCATGAAGCTCTGATCGTCTTACTCCTTAGAAGAGACGTACTACGAGTCCATAAGGCTAGAGGACAGATAATTACAAAATTATGTAGAACCACACACGCCTTCACCACCTCATCCACTGTTTCCAGTTTCAGATTAATGGCTGTGCCGAGAATGCGCCATCTGGAGACAAGTATACAAGCACTCTATGGGATTATATGTGTGTTATGCATTCCTTCCTTTTCTTAAATATTTTGTATCGCTGCATTTATCTTTTTGCACTATATTTCCCTCCCTCCCACCATTTTATTTCTGTGATGGACAGCCGTGCGCATCGCTCTTTGCACCCTGCAGCTCCACTCAGCGTTCGGCATCTATATGTACTATGTGCACGCTCGGGCTACAGCCCGGCGCATGCGCATTTGTGCATGATGCCTGTAATGCTCTGTAGGACCTGCAGAGGCTGGGGTGCATGCACCAAGAGCGCCACCATCATTGGGCAACCCCGGTCACATGACCGAGTTCAGGGACTATTTAAGGTCCTGTTTGGACCTCTTTATTAGATTCCTCTTGATAAAGCGGCCTGAGGCGCCGCGAAACGCGCGTCGGGGGTGGCATAGCCTGGTTCTCCCTCTCCTCCTTGTTCCGGTAAGCTCCTCTGTGGTTCCTTTTTTGATGTTACTTTGCTGCAATTTGCGGCAGGGCCATTATGGCATGCTGGCGCCCTCGCTTACTTCATTTTCATGATGTCTAATTTAGGACCTCTTGTTTGGGCGCTTCCTTCACCTTGTTATTTACAGCACATGGACTTTTCTGGGGATTTTTTCTGGGGCATTTTTTCCATCTATATGGAGGAGTAGGGTATTTGGGTTGATGCTGTCTATTTTTGTCTGATGAGCACATTGTTACATAGATATAAATTGTAGTACTTTATTCTAATAAAATATGACCCTTTTATATGCTGTTTATCGCATGCTCGATTTTTTTTCTCCTGGTTCTCATTGTATTTTGAGCTTGTACATTTTGGCGCTGGTGTTTGGGTTGCTGTTCCCCATCTCCATTACGCCACATCATGTTTATGGGATTTTTGTTGCCAATAATTGTCTCTGTGTTTCTCACAGTTGTCCCTATTCCTATTATGGATTTTCGTGCACGTGACCATACGTGGCGCACTCAGCTTAATGACGTGTTTCAGGACAATTCAGACAGGGAATGTGTTGGCTCCAATAAAGACATACAGGAAGTCATTTACAATTTTAAGGAATTATTACGCAAGAGAACTCGGATTTGGTGGAACCACGAGTTCCTGGACCAATATATAAAGAAAGACCTGATCCCAAGAGGCCTCCGGATTCAGGTCTTCCCCTCATTATCAGTTTTGCAATTCTAGGATGTATTAACAGAAGCATACAGTCTAGATCACGTGAAGTCATTATTTCCCTCTACTCCTCTTTGGTCAGACCTCATCTGGAATATTGTGTCCAGTTTTGGGCACCACATTTTAAAAAAGACATCAACAAACTGGAGCAAGTTCAGAAAAGAGCGACCAGAATGGTGACCTGTCTGCAAACCCTGTCTTATGAGGAAAGGTTGCAGGAATTGGGAATGTTTAGTTTGCAAAAGAGAAGACTGAGAGGAGACTTAATAGCTGTCTACAAATATCTAAAGGGCTGTCACATTGTAGAAGGATCAACTTTATTCTCATTCGCACAAGGAAAGACTAGAAGCAATGGGATAAAACTGGATGGGAGGAGACACAGATTAGATATTAGAAAAAACTTTTTGACAGTTAGAGTGATCAATGAGTGGAACAAGCTGCCACGAGAAGTGGTGAGTTCTCCTTCAATGGAAGTCTTCAAACAGAGGCTGGACAGACATCTGACTGGGATGATTTAGCGAATCCTGCTTTGAGCAGGGGGTTGGACCAGATGGCCCAGGAGGTCCCTTCCAACTCTACGATTCTATGATTCTATGATTCTATGGACGAGACTTTTAAAAATAAATGGGAAGAACTAACTAATGAGTGCTCTAAGGGCTTCATGGTTCTATTAAAACAGTTGAACCATGATTCCCTTACCACCATTGAGACCAAGATTGATGAATTACAGTCTATTTTACAAAAGGAGATGTCCAATGATGCCCTCAAAAAATTGAACGATCAAATTGATGCTGATCTTCAAAAATGGGCCCAGGACATCCAAGCCAATAAGGCAAAAAAATTTAAGAGGGATGTTCAGGACAAATTAGCATCGGAAGTTTATCGATGGCGGGATACTACTGGCCGGTCACGTCCAAAATTTAGGAATATGTCTCATTCCCGCTCAAGGACTACATCATTGAGGTCTAATGTTTCTAATCATGATGATGAGACGGGACAGAGAGGCCCTGGTCAGAACACTAACACCAATGTGGCTCCTGCCAAGAGGATCGAAATTCGTCAGTCCTCTAAAAACAAATCAGCTGGATCAAGGGCCCCCCAGGGCGGCTCCCGGGGGGATTTACAGGTACTCAATCTTTCTACCCATGTGTTTACGGAGGTACAATTGGAGGTTCTTGGCAAAGGCCTGACATTTTCACCCACTAACTCATTCAATTATTTCACAGCCCTGAAAGATCTTCAATCATTTTCATTTTGAAAAAACATCATGCTCGAAGTCACATCCCTGAGGCCCTGAGCGATGTTGAAAGGGAGGCACTTTTTGATCTGGAGGATCTGCTCTCTGAACAGGGCAGCCCATGCACAAGTAAGTTCCCTCCCCTGGTTCGGCCTAAGTCCACTAGGTTCCCCCCTTTGTCTATCAGTCCACCTGTTGAGATCTTCACCAAGCTGGTGAGTGATGATTTTAAAAAACTGTCCTCTAGACGAAAATTTGATAATCTTTCTTATAAACAACGTCAGGCAATCTCCCAGTTACAATCCTTGGGGGATGTAGTTTTTAAACCGGCTGACAAAGTGGGGAACATAGTGGTCTGGCCCAACCAGAAATATGAACGGGAGGCATTTCATCAACTCAAGGATCCCGATACATATTTGAGACTTTCCTCTGATCCTAGGGCCTCTTTCTCACGGGAACTCCAAGTGATTCTTGAGAGGGCATTTCAGAGTGGTACTATAACCAAAAAAGTCCATGATGGGTTGATAGTCAGGTCTCCTAGGAACCCCACATTTTACCTCTTACTGAAGGTCCACAAGGATGCCCTCGACCCCCCTGGGGCGTCCTATCGTGTCGGGTATAGGAGGTATGTGTGAACCAGCATGTCAATTTATTGACTTTTATCTCAAACCACTTGTTGAGTCACTGCCTTCCTATATCCGAGACACGACGGACGTTCTGGTGCGGGTCAATGGCATCCTTGTGGAATCCTCCACTCTTTTGGTAACTGCTGATGTGGAGAGTCTCTACACCTGTATTGATCATTCTTTGAGTCTGGAAGCGGTTCGCTGGTTTTTGGGGACCTCCGACCTGGATGGCCCCCTATGTGAGCTGATCCTCATGCTGGTCGGCTTTATCCTTACCCACAACTTCTTCGTCTTCAAAGACCAATTTTATTTGCTGAAGCGGGGCACAGCCATGGGCGCGGCCTGTGCACCTTTGTATGCCAATCTCTTCCTTGGCGCCTTGGAGAGAGAGGTATTTGGCAACGGAGGCCCGCGGGGCGCGTCCCATGTGCTGTGCTGGTATCGCTATATAGATGATGTTCCATTTTTGTGGGATGGAACAGTCGACCAGCTCGGGGATTTCATGAGGTCGTTGAATGAAAATACTAGCAACATCCGTTTGACCTATTCATTTGATGATACATGCGTGGACTTCCTGGACGTCCGCCTGGAGGTCGATGTCGACCGGCGCATCCAGACGATGTATTCAGGAAGCCCACATCCGTCAATTTTTCATTACATGCCACGTCCGCCCATGATTCTGCCACTGTGAGGGCCATCCCGGTCGGACAGTTTCTCCGTATGCGACGCATCTGTTGCACCGATGATCGATTTGAGAGACAGGCCTGGGACTTAAAAGACCGCTTTCTAACTAGAGGCTACAGTCGCAGGTGTATCAAGGCCAGTTACAACAGGGCGAGACATACCCCACGCAGCAGTCTATTACATCCTGTCCGGAAGAGTGGAGGTATGGTTGGAGATGGACCTGTCAGGTTCATTTCAACTTACAACCATGAGTGGCACAACATGCGGGCCATCTTACGTAAGCATTGGTCCATTCTTGAGACAGATCCTTCCCTGGGGGCCGCCCTGGGGAGTTTTCCCTCTATGACACCTCGTAGATCTAAAAATGTAAACGACCTTTTGGTGCGGAGCCACTATGTTCCTACTCCCAGGAACTTCTTTGGTTCCTGTGGTCCGGTTAGTGGGTCATTTTCATGTGGGTACTGCGTCGCTTGTGCCAATGTCCTGCGCTGCTCTACCTTCAGTTCCTCAGACGGCACAAGACAGTTCAAGATCAGAAATCGCATTTCGTGTGGCACATCGAATGTGATTTATTACGCTACATGTCCGTGCCCTAAGATCTATGTGGGTCTCACCACCAGAGAGCTGAGAGTGCGGGTTCGTGAGCATGTGCGGGACATTAGCGCAGCGAGGACGGTGTCTGATTTGACTGAACTAAAAACAATCCCCCGACACTTTCGGCTACAGCACCACTGTGATGCTGGGTTGCTGAGGGTGAGGGGGATTGATGTACTACACATGGGCATCAGGGGTAGCGATAATAAAAAAATTCTCGCACAAATGGAAGCGAGATGGATTGTTGAGTTAGATACTATGACTCCGAGAGGACTCAACGAACATTTAAGCTTCGCCCCCTTTCTTTAATTAGTATGCCCATGTGCTGTTATATCTTTATACCAATGGAGTGTATCTTTTCATGACCCTTATTCTGTATGCCAGATTATCATCATTGGTATTTCTCTCTTGCGTGATTTCTTAAAAAACTTTGGAACTTCCTTTCTCCTTACTTCTGCCTTCACAAATCCCTGTATCTTCCCAGAGGTTCCATGGCGGCCTTTTTCGTTTTTATTGCTTTTAATCTTGTTATATCACTGATATTAATTTTTCTTTTTCTTTATGTGTATTTCCTTAGTTTACAGTACTCCTTTTGCTCTGGATATGGATGCGACTTTATTATATGATTGGACTACTACTATCAAGTATCTTCAGCGTCTAATGGACTTCTATATCTGTCTTATCATTGGATGTTTTTTCATAATGATGTTTTACCATATACAGGGGTTGGACAAAATAATGGAAACACCTGGAAACATCAACAAAAGTTAGTTTAATATGGTGTAGGTCCACCTCTTGCGGCAATTACAGCCTCAAGTCTCCGAGGTATGGATTCATACAAGGTGTGAATTGTTTCCAAAGGAATTGTAGCCCATTCTTCAGTTAAAACACCCTCCAGCTCTTTGAGCGACGATGGCGGTGGAAATTGACGTCTAACTTGAATCTCTAAAATCGACCATAAATGCTCAATAATGTTGAGGTCTGGGGATTGTGGGGGCCAGATGAGATGCTCAACTTCATTACAATGTTCCTCGTGCCATGCTTTAGCGATTCTAGCTGTATGAATTGGTGCATTATCATCCTGAAAGATGGCGTTCCCCTCTGGGAACAGTGCTTGAACCATAGGAAGCACTTGGTCGCCCAAAATGCCTAAATAATCGCGGCTGTTAATTCTTCCATGAAGGGATATCTTTGGCCCGGCGGATCTCCACGAAATAGCACCGCAGATCATCACAGAACCTTCGCCATGTTTTAAGGTTGGGAGAAGGCAGTCTGGATGGAATGCTTCTTTCGGCTGTCTCCAAACGCACACTCGGCCGGAGGTCAGAAATAGGGTAAACGATGATTCGTCTGAGAATATCACGTTTCCACTGCTCGAGGGACCAATTCTTGAGGTTTCTACACCACTCTAACGCTTGGAAACATTTGTCAATGAGAGTAGCGGTTTTTGAATTGCAGCTCTTCCGTGGAATCCAGATTTGTGCAGCTCCCAACGAACAGTTTTCGTGGAAACTGGGTTCTGTAGGTGCGATCCTCTCTCACAATTCGCTTTAGAATCCGACGGTCTCTCTCAGTCAACTTCGACTTTCGCCCGGACCTGTGCTTTGCTGCGGACGTTTTTCCTTCTCTTTCAAACGCAGTCATTACTTTGGAGACAGTACCTCTTGACACGCCAAGTATTTGGGCACTTTCTGTTACACTAGCGCCTGCCATAGGGGCACCAACAATTTGGCCTCTTTGAAAATCCAAGAGGTCTGCCATTGGTATCAGATTTTCATCAATCTTCTTACAATTCTGCAAAAAAAACAGTTAATTTACATACACATATCACATAACACAAATAATCAACTACAAAACATTACCATATGTCACGGTTTGCATGTTTATAACATGTTCAAAGATTATGATGCCAAAACGTTAGGTGTCTCCATTATTTTGTCCAACCCCTGTATATGCATACTCTACAGTCATGGCCAAAAGTTTTGAGAATGACACAAATATTAATTTTTGCAAAGTCTACTGCTTCATTTTTTCTAATGGCAATTTGCATATACTCCAGAATGTTATAAAGAGTGATCAGCTTAACAGCAATTACTTGCAAAGTCAATATTTGCCTAGAAAATTAACTTTATCCCCCAAAACACATTTCAACATCATTGCAGCCCTGCCTTAAAAGGACCAGCTAACATCGTTTCAGTGATTGCTCCATTAACACAGGTGTGGGTGTTGATGAGGACAGGGCTGGAGATCAATCTGTCATGATTAAGTAAGAATGACACCACTGGACACTTTAAAAGGAGGCTGGTGCTTGGCATCATTGTTTCTCTTCTGTTAACCATGGTTATCTCTAAAGAAACACGTGCAGTCATCATTGCACTGCACAAAAATGGCCTAACAGGGAAGAGTATCGCAGCTAGAAAGATTGCATCTCAGTCAACAATCTATCGCATCATCAAGAACTTCAAGGAGAGAGGTTCCCTTGTTGCCAAAAAGGCTCCAGGGCGCCCAAGAAAGACCAGCAAGCGCCAGGACCGTCTCTTAAAAGTGTTTCAGCTGCGGATCGGGCTACCAGCAGTGCAGAGCTTGCTCAGGAATGGCAGCAGGCAGGTGTGAGTGCATCTGCACGCACTGTGAGGCGGAGACTTTTGGAGCAAGGCCTGGTCTCAAGGAGGGCAGCAAAGAAGCCACTTCTCTCCAGAAAAAACATCATGGACAGACTGATATTCTGCAAGAGGTACAGGGAGTGGACTGCTGAGGACTGGGGTAAAGTCATTTTCTCTGATGAATCCCCTTTCTGATTGTTTGGGACATCTGGAAAACGGCTTATTCAGAGAAGACCAGGTGAGCGCTACCACCAGTCTTGTCTCATGCCAACTGTCAAGCATCCTGAAACCATTCATGTGTGGGGTTGCTTCTCAGCCAAGGGAATGGGCTCTCTCTCAGTCTTGCCTAAAAACACAGCCATGAATAAAGAATGGTACCAGAATGTCCTCCAAGAGCAACTTCTCCCAACCGTCCAAGAGCAGTTTGGCGATCAACAATGCCTTTTTCAACATGATGGAGCACCTTGCCATAAAGCAAAGGTGATAACTAAATGGCTCAGGGAACAAAACATAGAGATTTTGGGACCATGGCCTGGAAACTCCCCAGATCTTAATCCCATTGAGAACTTGTGGTCAATCATCAAGAGACGGGTGGACAAACAAAAACCTTCAAATTCAGACAAAATAAAAGCATTGATTTTGCAAGAATGGACTGCTATCAGTCAGGATTTGATCCAGAAGTTGATTGAGAGCATGCCAGGAAGAATTGCTGAGGTCCTGAAGAAGAAGGATCAACACTGCAAATATTGACTTGCTGCATTAACTCATTCTAACTGTCAATATAACCTTTTGTTACTCATAATATGATTGCAATTATATTTCTGTATGTGATAAAAACATCTGACAAACACACATAAAAACCAGAGGGCAGCAGATCATGTGAAAATATAATATTTGTATCATTCTCAAAACTTTTGGCCATGACTGTATTGTGATACCGCCTTATGTACCCTCATACAGTATTATGCTATTCACACTTGGCGGTTTTTAGATGGACCTATGTATACATGCACTATATGGCATTATATGTGTGTTATGCATTCCTTCCTTTTCTTAAATACTTTGTATCGCTGCATTTATCTTTTTGCACTATATTTCCCTCCCTCCCACCATTTTATTTCCGTGATGGACGGCCGTGCGCATCGCTCTTTGCACCCTGCAGCTCCACTCAGCGTTCGACATCTATATGTACTATGCGCGCGCTCGGGCTACAGCCCGGCGTGTGCGCATTTGTGCATGATGCCTGTAATGCTCTGTAGGACCTGCAGAGGCTGGGGCACATGCGCAAAGAGCGCCACCATCATTGGGCAATCCCGGTCAAATGACCGAGTTCAGGGGCTATTTTAAGTTCCTGTTTGGACCTCTTTACTAGATTCCTCTTGATAAAGCGGCCTGAGGCGCCGCGAAATGCGCGTCGGGGGTGGCATAGCCTGGTTCTCCCTCTCCTCCTTGTCCCGGTAAGCACCTCTGTGGTTCCTTTTTTGATGTTACTTTGCTGCAATTTGCGGCAGGGCCATTATGGCATGCTGGCGCCCTCGCTTACTGCATTTTCATGATGTCTAATTTAGGACTTCTTGTTTGGGCACTTCCTTCACCTTGTTATTTACAGCACATGGGCTTTTCTGGGGATTTTTTCTGGGGCATTTTTTCCATCTATATGGAGGAGTAGGGTATTTGGGTTGATACCGTCTATTTTTGTCTGATGAGCACATTGTTACATATATATAAATTGTAGTACTTTATTCTAATAAAATATGACCTTTTTATATGCTGTTTATCACATGCTCGATTTTTTTCTCCTGGTTCTCATTGTATTTTGAGCTTGTGCATTTTGGCGCTGGAGTTTGGGTTGCTTTTCCCCATCTCCATTACACCACATCATGTTTATGGGATTTTTGTTGCCATGTCCATATAGACAGCTTAAGGCCCCGTTACACACAACGATGGGATCGCTGGCACATAGTTAGGGTGATCGCTGGTGACCTGTCACATAGACAGACTCACCAGCGATCAGGACCGGCGAGCAAGCTGGTATCTAGGGTAAACAGCGGGTATCCAAGAGCCGCGCGGCTCTTAGTTACCCGCTGTTTACCCTAGATACCAGCGTGCAGCGTCGCTGATCGTTGATCTCCCGCTGCCACACACAGCGATGCTTGCTGGCCAGCGGGAGACCAGCGATCAAAAAATGGCCCAGGACAATCCTACATGATCAGTGATAACAGGCGGGGGGGGGGCGGTCGCTGATGGATGCACACACAGCGAGATCGCTGGAGAGATAGCTGATGCGTCACAAAATCAGCAATCTCGCTAGCGATCTCACTGTGTGTGATGGGGTCCTTAAGAGGACTGATCTTTGTCATAAGTGGTCCAAGGTACAGGAGCTGTAAGATGTTCCAAATTGATGATGAAGGAAACAGGTCCCCTCTAATGCTGAAAGCCGCATCTTTCCGAAATGCGTAAGGATAAGTGCGGTCATTCTCGGATTCTGTGCTTCAGAGACTGCGTACCGTCACACGCTGCTCATGCCTGTGCTTTGCTTCCATCTCCACTGACATCACTGGCCGGGACTCCCTGGATTGCTGCATCGTTCCTCTCTGTTATACATGCCGACAGTGCTCCACCGCTATTAATCATCAAATTGGAAAAGCTTACAGCTCTGCACCTTGAACCCTACTTTTAGCAGTGAGTGTACTGACATTGTTGTCCTCCACTTGGTACACCTGTGCCTAATTGGTCATGTTGTATCTGTCAGGCAGCCACCAACATGCACACTAAACAGGTTGGTATATAAATATATACTTATAATATTTTTTTTTTACCTTTCACTCTGTGGTCAATATTATATCATTTTTCAGCCTGGTTGGTTCTGTCTCTTTGCCTTGGTTTATGTTAGGAATAAAGGGGGTTTTACACTAAGCGATATCGCTAGCAATATCGCTAAAACGTCACTGGTTTTGTGACGTTATAGCGATATTGCTAGCGATATCGCTATGTGTGATACTTACCAGCGACCGGCTCCCCCGCTGTCCATCGCTGATCGCGCGAGAATGTCCAGCTCCATTTCTCGTCGGGCGCTTCCTGCTGAGACTTCCTGCTGTGACGACGAGCGACGCGTGGAGGCGGGCGGGAGGACGCCAGGATCGCTGTGTGTGAATGGTAAGTATCGTGCGCTGCGTCGCTGCTGAATCGCTGTGAGATCTTTCTGTATGAAAGCTCACTAGCGATCATTTAGCGATGCACCAGCGATCCTGACCGGGTCGGATCGCTGGTCGGATCGCTGGTGCATCGCTAAATGTAAAAGGGCCTTTACTGCTTTTTCCCATGGAGATAGATTGTGATAAGTGCCGGCGTTAGGGGCAGGCAGACCAGACAGCGGCCTAGGGCCCCCCGCTCCTCCAGGGGCCTCCAGCCAGTGGCATGCTGCTTGTAGCGGCACACCACGCGGACCCTATGGGGCCTGTAAGAGAGGCCCGGCACCGCGCCCCTTCCTGCATTGCACATTCAACTTATTGTCATCACAGATCACAGATGCCAATACAGTTGAAAGCAGTGATAGAGGAGAGAGTCAGATGACACTCCCTCTTCCATTGCTCACTGTCCCTTCACTAACCCTCAGCTTGTGACTCCGCAGGTGCATGATGGCTGCAGTGGAGCCAATGAGAAGCACTGCACAAGCCAGAGCAGGCAGTGGAGGAATGGGTAGAGGTAAGTATTGTGTATGTGTGTGTCTGAATTATACTCTGTGTCGGGGGGTCTGCACTATACTCTGTGTTAGGGGACGGCCCTATACTGTGTTTGGGCTGCATTATACTGTGTGTAAGGGGGCTGAATTATACTGTTTATGGAGGGCTGGGTGTGTGTGGGGTTGCATTATAGTCTGAGGTGGCTGCATTATACTCTGAGGGGACTACATTATACTGTATGGGGGGCTGCATTATACTCATACTCTGAGGTGGCTGCAGTATACGTAGAGGGGGGCTGCATTATACTCTATCAAGGACCATGGGTGCTGCATTATACTGTATCGAGGACTAAATGTACCCATCATGCTTCCTCAGCCAGTGTAAAGAAACTCAGGATCAATCATCGAACGACTTCAATATTGTCACTCACGCTCATTTAACGGTCTGAACTCAGCGCATGTAAATACAACCAAAATGTGAGCATTTGGTTCCCCACTTTAACTATTGCCCAGGGCCCCACTTTGTCTAAAACCAGTCCTGATTGTGATACATGTGTAACTATTAGCTAATGATTTACTGCAGTGACCCTGGAGTGCAGTCACAACTATGTTGACTCTTGGACTCACTTTTGCTCACAATTTTTGAGTTCTATGTGAGTAGTATGTATTTGTTCTTCTATAGTGCGGAGGTATAGTGTTTGTGTTTTAGAATATTTCTAGTACGCTATTAACAGGGATGTACTTGCCATCAGCTGCTTACTGTTTGACCAATTCTTAGTGTATGATTGGGCTCCGGTGTATCATGCTATCATCTTTTAAAAAATCTTCAGGAAAAAAGTAGTTAAAAAAACTATGAACCACTAAGTAGAAATGAATAGAAAGAGTTTTCAAATAATTTTTAAAGTCTTTTTTAGGACATTTTCCGCCCACATTCACTTAAAAAAACCAGTGTAAGCATAGTTTGATGGTTGAGATAATCCGTGTGATCTCAACTTTGTTTGGATCCTATCCTGCTGAGTACTTCTTTACACTGATTCTAATACCAGTAATATTACTCATGGAAGAAATTTAATCCTGTAAGGAATTCATTCAGTCTCCTTCAGCAAGACTAAACCAGCCAGTTGCCATTGTTTGTCACTAAGATTTGGTCACTTGAGTTAAGGTTGCATGGCAAAAAATATATTAGGTCACACTTTATGCTCCAGGGAAAATGGAAATGTATTTATAACTGTCCTGACCTGTCTTCACCAAAACTGATAGGCCACTGGTCTATTTGCTGTAAATTTGCACTGTAAACAGCCACCAATCCCTGGATGAAAAACACACATTATTTTCAGCTATTACTTTGAACCCCCATACACATTAGACCAACATCAGCCGAACACTCCAATTGACAAGTTCAATGTGTATAGGGGCCCCAACATTCCAGATGATGTTGAGGGGAGATAAGGATCCAGCATATATGGAATTTCCGATGTCTGATTTCTGCAAAAGATATGTTACCGCCAGAGTAGAAATCTGGCAGTAGCTTTTCCATAGAGAACCGTCATGAGGGAGTCGATCCGGTGACTCATTGCTCCTCTTGTTTGCTGAGCTATTGGCCTTTTCTTCTCTGGCCTTCAGCTGATGGTTCCTATTGACTTTATTTTTCCTTTATGGGTTTGCTCCTCTTCAGTTATTTCCCATTGTCCCATTTTGGTTGCCCTATCACATTCTGGGTTGGGCTATTTTATTATCCTTCACTAGACTTACTTGCTGGCTATACTTCTAACTTGATTAGTGCTAAGGAGTTACAGCTCTTCAACTAAGGGATTTTTCTTGCTAAGCAAACACAGTTTGTATTTCTGCTGTGTGCTTGTTTGTCTTTCTTCCCAGCACCTTTCCTTTTCCTCAGTTAGGTTGGTGGGAGATTATTCTTGTGTCATTTATTATTCTTCTTAGTGCCCCTTCTTGCAACCTGCTTTAATTTTCCTCACTCTGGGTCCTCATATCGCTCTGCACACTTTCCCTCTCCTGAATTGTTGTGCAGAGCTGCCTCCCCTCTGGTTCCTCAGGAGGTATGAGAAACGATTCGACGGCCTTTTAGGGAGTCAGATCTGAGGTGGTGTTTTTAGTTGTGCAGCTAGGGATTGTCAAGTCTGTTTAGGGACCAGTAGGGTTTGGATACAGCTTCTCTGTGTTGTATGCTTAATTATTCCAGTTATCCATGTATTAGTGAGCTACGTGCATAACAAGAACACAGGCACTCCTCTGTCTGTTGAGATGGGAAAGATAGGTGCCAGCAGAATGATTTGGCCAACGGCTATCTAAAGTGTATGGGAGGCACTGGCGTATCGCCAATGGCGGCAGGCCAAGAGGCTGCTATGTCACCATTAACTGAGGGGTAGAGCCCTCGCCCATCATCAAGTTCAACAGTATCAGCAGCCTAGATTCCAGTACAGTTGAAAGCAATGATGAAAGAGAGAGCATCAGCTAATGCTTCCTCCTCCATGGCACTAAGGGGACTGCATAGTACTATATGGAGGACTATGAGAAGAGCATTATAATATGTGGGGGGCTATGGGGAGCGCATTATACTATATGAGGACTATGGGAAGTGCATTATACTATATGGAGGACTATAGGGAGCACATTTTACTGTATGAAGGACTATGGGGAGCGCATTAAACTGTATGGAGTACTATGGGGAGTGGATTATTCTGTATAGAGCACTACGGGGAAAAAGCATTATACTGTATGGAGGACTATGAGGAGTGCATTATACTATATGGAGGACTAAGGGGAGTGCAACATACTATATGGAGGACTATGAGGTCCATTATACTATATTTAGGGCTATGTGGGCGCATTATAATACTTGGAGGGCTATGTGAGAGCCATTATACTGTATTCAGCTATACAGTGTGAAGGTTTGTAGGTTTGTATGGGGTCCATCAAACTGTTTGGGGGCCATTATACTGTTTGGAGGACTAATGGGGGTCTTTAAACAGTGCAGTGAGTTGTGGGGCCATTATACTGTTTGGAGACCCATTATACTACTTGGATGGCTGTGTGGGGGTCACAGAAGCATGATCAAACTTTGTTGGGGTCACCATACTTTGTCAGAAGAGTTGAGGTGGAGTCATCAAATTGTGCGTGTGGAGGATACTTCACTGTAGGGGTATCATACTGTCTTTGTGGACCACTTTTGTTGGCATCATACTTTATGGGAGCAATGAAAGGCGAACCTAGGACTCCAGTAGGAGCAAAATTACTTTGTAAAGGCCAGTTTGTGAGATATGCTCAACTGTGACCCCCACCACATGTTAATTATTTTTTTTGGTTGGGGGTCTATTAGTACTTCTGCTATGGAGCCCCGTGATTTCTATGTACGCCACTGTGTGGTGGGGGAATTATGCTCCCTTTACATGGCTATATGTGGGCCAGATATCTAGTGCCAATATATATTTTTTTGTTAACACCTCACTGTTTTTATGTAGACTGACTTGATGGAGCAGTACAGTAAACTGATTGTTGTGAGTCTGTGTATGGGGAATCCACAAACACGTCAAATAATAGAGCAAATACAAAAGAAGTCTACTACAGGACATATTTATTTCTGACATTATATGCAGATATTCAGAGATGTTTCTGCCAGATTTCTTGTGAATAAGATGTAAAGCATTCATCCACAGCAGTACAGGCAGTGTGGCACTGTGCTCTGATCTCGGACATTTAATATGGCCGTCTGACTGCGGCTTTACAGTCAGGGGGCATTTGAGGTTGAAATAGAAAGTTGACTTTCCTATATTTTGTACCCCCATCAACTGCTGTAAAGAAAGAAAAAGATGAACCAAACAAATCTAACCATGATATGAATCTAACCACTGTTTGGCCATGAGATGAGTGGTGCTGGGAGGGTTGGGTAGCCATGTTTCCCTATGTATATAACTTTTTTAAACTGGTCTGATTAGCTGGTGAGCAGTGCAGGAAATTGTTTATATTTTCCAAAAATGTATTTCATTTACTTGTTGATGCCATTTCATGTTAGACCAAATGAATGGCATAACTTGTCAGCCTACTTTGTGCCTTTGCGTGTTCATAGAATCATAGAATCGTAGAGTTGGAAGGGACCTCCTGGGCCATCTGGTCCAACCCCCTGCTCAAAGCAGGATTCGCTAAATCATCCCAGTCAGATGTCTGTCCAGCCTCTGTTTGAAGACTTCCATTGAAGGAGAACTCACCACTTCTCGTGGTAGCTTGTTCCACTCATTGATCACTCTAACTGTCAAAAAGTTTTTTCTAATATCTAATCTGTGTCTCCTCCCATTCAGTTTCATCCCATTGCTTCTAGTCTTTCCTTGTGCAAATGAGAATACAGTTGATCCTTCTACAATGTGACAGCCCTTTAGATATTTGTAGACAGCTATTAAGTCTCCTCTCAGTCTTCTCTTTTGCAAACTAAACATTCCCAAATCCTGCAACCTTTCCTCATAAGACAGGGTTTGCAGACCAGTCACCATTCTGGTCGCTCTTTTCTGAACTTGCTCCAGTTTGTTGATGTCTTTTTTAAAATGTGGTGCCCAAAACTGGACACAATATTCCAGATGAGGTCTGACCAAAGAGGAGTAGAGGGAAATAATGACTTCACGTGATCTAGACTGTATGCTTCTGTTAATACATCCTAGAATTGCATTTGCCTTTTTTGCTGCTGCATCACACTGTTGACTCATATTCAGTCTGTGATCTATTAGTATACCCAAGTCTTTTTCACATGTGCTGTTGCTTAGCCCTATTCCTCCCATTCTGTATATGCTTTTTTCATTTTTATTGCCCAGATGTAGTACTTTGCATTTTTCCCTGTTAAAAACCATTCTGTTAGTTGCTGCCCACTTCTCCAGTTTATTTATATCTTTTTGAATCCTCTCTCTCTTCTCTAGTATTAGCTATCCCTCCTAGCTTTGTGTCATCAGCAAATTTAATCAGTTTACCCTCAATTCCTTCATCTAAATCATTGATAAAGATGTTGAACAATACAGGGCCCAGGACAGAGCCCTGTGGTACCCCACTTGAGACATTCTTCCAATTGGATGTGCAGCCATTTACGACCACTCTTTGGGTCCGATCACTAAGCCAGATATGAATCCACCTAACAGTTGCCTAGTCAATTCCATACTTAGTCATTTTTTCAATAAGGATTGTATGAGATACTTTGTCAAATGCTATGCTGAAGTCAAGATATACTATATCTACAGCATTTCCTTGATCCACCCAATCAGTGATTCCGTCATAGAAGGAAATTAAGTTAGTCTGACATGACTTATTAGTTACAAACCCATGCTGACTCTGTTTAATCACTTCATTCTTATCCAGGTACTGACATACATGTTGTTTAATAATTTGTTCAAAGATCTTTCCTGGTATAGAAGTCAGACTCACAGGCCTATAGTTGCCTGGGTCCACCTTCTTCCCCTTTTTGAAGATAGGAACAACATTTGCTCTTCTCCAGTCTTCTGGGACTTCTCCTGTTCTCCAAGAATTTTCAAAGATTATGGGGAGGGGTTCAAAAATTTCTTCTGCTATCTCCTTCAGTACTTTGGGGTGTAATTCATCTGGACCTGGAGACTTGAATTCATTTAGGTTAGCTAAGTGTTTCCTCACTATCTTTCTGTTTATAGATATCCTGGATTCTTCTATTCCCTTAATAGGACAGTGAAGAACAGTCGATGTTACATTTCCTTTCTGAGAGAAAATAGATGCAAAATAGGAATTTAAAAGTTCGGCCTTCTCAACATCCTGTCTTACCATTTCATCATTTTCATCCTGTAAAAATCCTATAGCATCTTTGACTTTGCTTTTACTTTTGACATATCCCCAAAATCCTTTATTATTGCTTTTGACATCTCTTGCAAGCCTCAATTCATTTTCAGCTTTAGCTAATCTGATTTGTGCCCTGCAGGTTCTGCAGACAGCATTATATTCTTCTTTAGATATGCCTCCCTCTTTCCATTTTATAAACATTTTTTTCTTCCTTTTTAGCATGTGCTTAAGTTCTGTGTTCATCCATCCTGGTTTCCTTAAATGCTTCCTATTCTTCCCTCTTTTCGGAATTGTTAACAATTGTGCTGTGAGAATTTCATTTTTCAAGATTTCCCATCCTTCCTGGACATTTTTGTCCTTAAGGATATCCAGCCATTGGATCCCTCCAATTCTCTTTCTGAATCCCTTAAAATCTGCCTTTCTGAAATCTAACCTTGACGTCTGAGTCTTCACAGGTCTTCCTCCTCTAGTTATCCAAAATTCTAAAATAGCATGGTCGCTACCTCCTAGGGTCCCAGCCACTTTTACCTCCTCAACCATTTCCTCCCTGTTTATAAGGATTAGATCCAAGGTAGCAGTTCCCCTTGTTTTCTCCCCTACCTTTTGGAAGATAAAGTTGTCAGCAAGAGAGGATAAGAATTTCCTTGACCTGTTAGTTTTGCCTGAGAGAGATTCCCAACAAATGTCTGGATAGCTGAAATCTCCCTTGACAACTATGTCATATTTTTTGGAGAACTTGGCCATTTGATGCATAAAGAGGTCATCCATATCTTCAGCTTGCACAGGTGGCCTGTAGTAAATGCCTACAATGGTGTCCTTTCCATTGTTCTGTCCTTGTATTCTTACCCAAACAGTTTCCACAGAACTCCCAGTCTCTGAAGCTTCAATCTCTGTGCAAATATACGCGTTTCTAACATACAATGCGACAACTCCTCCTCGTTTATCAAGTCTGTTTCTTGCAAATAAGTTGTATCCTTCTAGTCTTGTATTCCAATCATGTGTATCGTCCCACCAAGTTTCAGTGATTCCAATGACATCATATTTCTTTTCCTGTGTTAGTAGTTCCAATTCTCCTTGTTTGTTGCCCATGCTTTGTGCATTAGTATAGAAACATTTTAGTTTGTGATTGATTTCTCTTTCTCCAATTTTTTTATTAATTAGATTCTTTTGACTTTGTTCTTCCTTTCCACTTCTAATAGCAGACTTCTCAATAGCATTTGTCAGGTGTATGGCTTTTTCTGGTCTTTTGCTTCCCTTCCCATGTTGTTCTAGTTTAAAGCTCTCCTTACAAGTGTAGCAAGGCGACTTCCAAATACATGTTTTCCAGTCTTCGTAAGGTGCACCCCATCTCTAGTAAGTAGTCCATCATAAAAGTAATTGACTCCGTGATCCATAAATCTAAATCGTTGCTGACGGCACCATCGACGTAGCCAGTTGTTCACCTGCAGAATCTTATTCCACCTCCTTGTTCCACGGCCATCCACTGGGAGGATGGAAGAGAAGACCACCTGCGCTCCCAGTTCTTTCATTTTCTTGCCCAAGTCTTCAAAGTCTCTGCAGATGGTTTCCAGGTCATTTCTTGCGGTGTCATTTGTTCCCACATGTAGTAGCAGGAATGGGTAGTCATCTGTAGGTCTGAAGAGTCCTGATATCCTGTCAGACACATCTTTAATTTTTGCACCTGGAAGACAGCACATTTCTCTTGAAGTTATATCCGGTCTGCAGATAGCGGCCTCTGTTCCTCTCAACAGGGAATCCCCCATGACCACCACTCTCCGTTTCTTCTTCACAACATTTTTCTTTCTCCATCCAGGAGGACTCTGAAGGCATACAAGGTTGCAGTTTGTTGGCAAAGTCTTATCCTGATGTATTTCTTCATCATTTTCCTGCGTGAGAGCCTGGTACTGGTTCCTGAGAAGTATGGGTGCTGACTGTCTCCTGATCCTCCTGCTTCTCTGGGTCACATGTCTCCATTCCTCTGTTTCTTCAGGTGCACTTCGAATTTCTTCTCTTTCTGTAACATGAAGAGATCATTCTGCTCTGTCCAAGAACTCTTCACCTTCCTTAATGATCTTCAATGTAGCTAACCTCTCTTCGAGATTTTGCAACTTTTCCTCCTTTTCATAGATGTTTAATTCTATGCTATTTGCCAGAACACACCACATAAGACACTGTGGGTGCCGTCAGGAGCGATGGTATATTGGTATATAAGGGCTTTATAGAGAGCAGTGGAAGCACAGATGGACTTTTGCTAGTACTGTCTGTCTGAAAAGCATAAATGAAAGAGAACAAGACCACACTCAGCGTGCCACATAGTAATCAACACTTTGCTATCCCCACCACAAGCCAAAGGCTATGTGCCCACGATCAGAAATAGTAGCGTTTTGGATGCAGCTTATTTTCGCTGTGTCCACAACGCTGCGCTCTACATACGCATTTGTCTTTTAGAACTATGCGGGTTTACCGCATCTAATAACCATCTATTCAGGGAAAGTACATAAAGAAGACGAGCATCTCCGCTACAGATATTGACACGCTGTGGCTCGTAAACCCGCACATCAGGTGAGATTACACAGCATTAAAAAAAAGCACAGTGGACAGGAGATTTCTATTAATCCCATCCACTGTGCTTGTAATGAAGACCGCAGCGTTTTGAAGGCAGTGAAATAAGCTGTCTCCAAAGCGCTACTATTCCTGATCGTGGACACGTACCAAAATGGTAGCAAATTACAGTAGCAGTTAAAGGGTATATCTAGGACTTTCTAAAGAATAAAATTATAAAAAATTGGCTAATCAGTGACGGGCAGGTAGTAGCTACTTACCTGCCTGTTGTGCACAGCGCCGTTCTTCACGGGCACAGACTGCTCCTGCCAGGGATTCAGCTACCTCAGCTGATATCACGTCAACAGAGTAGCGGATTCTTTCCCACTCCGCTCTGTTAACAGGACGGGACTTCTAACGTAATTCTGACTGACAGCTGGATTCTCGCTGCCTAACTGGGGGAGCTGCTTGTCAATCAGAATGATGTCAGAAGTCCCTCCCTGTCGACAGAGCGGAAAAGAAGCAGCTGCTCTGTCGACGTAAAGTAAGCAGAGGTCGCTAAGTCCCCGGCAGCAGCGTTCAGTGACCACTATGTGTCAGGGAAGAATGGTGCCATGCACAACAGGCAGGTAAGTAACAATTTCCTGCCTGTTAGTGCTTAGGCACATTTTTTGTTTTTCAGAAAGTCTCAGATACCCCCTTTTAATGGTCATTTACACTGAAAGATAATTGTGAATGAGTGATCGTGAATGAGTGTTTTTAAGAATGCTTGTTTCATGCTTATCTTTGTGTGTAAATAGGTCACCAATCCAATCACTTGATGAATGAACAAAACACTCATTCACTGGTTGAAATCAGCTCTTAGGCTGGTTTCACACGTCAGTGTGTCCGATACGTGTGGTGACAGTTTTCACATGTACCGGAGACACGTACACACTAATTAATGCGTCATAAGACGATGACAGCCATCGCACTAAAAATAACGAATATTTCCCTATTTCAAAGCTGTAGCTTTAGGTTACAGAAGAGTTTGTATTTTGTATACTATATATTTTCATATAACAATTTTTATACAAAGTTTTATACTAACTACATGGACAGGCGAGGTCATGACATCATCAATGACGTCATGACATACAGTATATGTACATTTCTAGAAATTAAAGAATTAATACACAGTGCATTTTAAGACCTACTTCATCACTGAATAAGCGTGTCAGGTCAATAGTCACTATTTTCATCATCAGACACTGCTTCCTCACTCATATTGTCACAATGCCCTTCTTGACATGGTCCGCATACCCGTGAACAGGTAAGTCCGTGTCTTTTGCAAGTTCACCGAAGTGTACTATAACCACGAGAACAACTGCAGTGAATTATTTTCAGAAGTGTTTCTGGCGCGGGTGAAGTATCCATCCTCACTGGAACTAGATTGTTGTTCTGCAATTCCCATCCCCATTCAGTAGTGTCCATGGCCTCACCATTGTCCATCCAAAGCATCACTTGGAGGTAACTCCGAAGGGCATGATACTTCGTTGCAGAGGGGGTCGGTGGCAGTTGTCCAGGTGTAACAAAGATTTTGGCTGAACCAACTTTTTTGCAGAGAGTAGAATACCTCATTGCAGACAGATTGTCTTCAGGTTTGCCCCCGAACAATGAAACCATCGCTTTACACCCAGCGTCTTCAATCTCAGCTCTGTTTTTGTTAGGTGTGCAAAAGATTTTAGCGCAGCTATTTAAGACCGAGTCTCCCTTCCAAACCTTGTGTAGACCGAGTTTTTTTCCGATTCCAAAAACCGCGGAAGTGGTATCGCAACCCGTGAATGCATAAAGGAACAGAAGACTGCTGCAGACATGGTTTCCCAGGTACTTCTTCATAACCTTAATGTTGTATACTGTTGCAGGACTCCCTTTATTCGAGTAGAAATAAAGCTTGTTGTCATCACTGGTTGACGCGTGATGAAGTAACAGCACCAAAAGATCTGTATCTTCGCCAATGAGACTAGTACTTTTGTTGGATGACATTGACACTGCTGCCTTAACAATCTCCACATCTGCATCCCCCTCTGATTGTATTACGTGGCAACCTCTGTCATTCATGCACTGCGAAACGAGATTGACAAGAGACTGTTTGTTCTCCACATTCGAAAGGAAGTCCTCCTTTTTCCCGACAAATTTTGTTCCTTCAGCAATGTTCACTTTGTTACTTGATTGTTTTTTGCCTCGTTGCTGATGGGTAATGTCCTTAGTGTTTGGTCCTCCAATGTAACCATCAAATACTATCGTAGCCTTACCATAGTGCTTTAGTGTGAAAGATGCATAGTCTTCAGCGATTGAACAATATGTCTTTCCTTCTGACCACTTCAGTTGATGGAGAAGAGAACCTCCATCAAGAACATAATGTTCCACTTCGGGTACATCCTTGAGTACTGCGTCATCTGAACTCTGTTCTTTTATAGCAGCCTTCAGTTGTGCTTTGTTTGGTTTGCGTAAGAGATGTTTTGCCTCAAAGAGGGATGGTGGGTATGGTGAAAGTTCATAGGCCATCACCTCATCAAGGGAAAGATCAGTAGTTTGAGACACCACAAGAAACCTTTGGAACAAAAGAGCAGGGTCTATTGTTTTGTCACTAGCCTCACTGGATGCCAGGGTCTTGGCTTTCATTGACCGCTTGTACTTAACTGAAAACAGTGATTGACCCTCCATTGTTGCCACTATTTCTCTGCCAATGGTGAACAGGTTATGGACATTCACATCCTTATTTGCATTGACACCGGTGATAATGTTGCGAAAAGACACTTCATCAGAGAAAGGTGAAAAGGTCTCGAGTTTATCTGCAATTTTCTCCAGGTCTTCACGATCTCTTCTCGTCCTTGACGTTCTTGCCTCCTTGTGTTGTTCACTGGTGACAAAGCTCAGGCGAGTGAAACCCTGCATTGCATCACTGTAGGAAGAGGACACTGGCACAGACAGAGTCCACAAGACCCTCTGATGTTCGGACATTCCACTTCCTCTGGTGAGTCCTCCTGCAGTTTTTAGGGAGCGCATCAGAGCTTGCTCGATGACTAGGTCGCAACCCAGGCCTGCCCAGTACTGATCAGTTCGCCTTACAACATGCAAGCCATTCATAAATCTATGGAAGACTGATGGCATATCATCTTCCAGGGTGGTCATAGACTGGAGGTAAAGGTAGGCGGCCTTCACATAGTTCCCATGCCCAGCAGCTGCAAGAATGGGCAAACATTCGGCTACAGCATGAAGGTGCATCAGCCAGGATCCTGTACGATCGGCCTCGATAAGCTCCCTTGCAATTCCAACCATCTGTTGGTAATTCAGCCATAGTTTACTGGTGCATTTCTTTTGGTGGACAAGAGGTGGACAATTTCACTAAGGCAGGTAGAAGTGATGACCGAATTCAAGTCACTTTTCCCTGTCAGTGTCTGAGCATACAACTGCTCAAGTTCTTGCAACAGGTCTGCAAAACCGGGATGGTCGCAAAGTACTTTGTCTGCAACTTGCTGAGTAAGACACTGATCAAGAAGGAGATGGCCATGAACTGCACGCTGAACTGCCTTTCCAGTCATGATGTGTTGCACAGCATTGTCACCGTAAAATGTTCCCAAGATCTCTTTGATTCCACTCCCATCCATCAACGTTCCTATGGCACCCATAAGATTCATCAATGTGTGGAAGCTCCTGAGCATCAGGACAACATCTCGAACCGGGCTGTCTTCAGGCACCTCGTGTTTGATTTCTGACGCTTTCTAGTAGAGTGACTGATCGAATGTAACAACTGCAGCGGATCGGTGTTTATCAGCAAGGTTGCACAGATACTCAAGAGTAGAGAAGATGCATGACTTGTCTCCGGAATACATGTCAATGATGGGCAGGAAGATTACCGAAGACGACACCGGATGATCACAGTTTTTATGTAGCATGTGCATCATTCCTGTAGTGAAACCTCCACCAGGGGGAGCTGGTGAGGGAAGAGAGGTTATACACTAAGAGTAGCAACCCTGAGCAACAGCACAGGTGCCACAGGTAACAAGAGAGAATAGTCAGACGAATCGAGTCAGAAACTAACAGGAGCAGACGTACCAGAAGGAGCAGCAATACACATAGTCAAAATACCAAAGCCGAGAGTCAGAAAGCCAGAACATGAGCACGGGGTCCAAAACGTGAGACAAAATACGTGGTCGGGGTACAAGCCAGGGAGTCAGATGCCAGAGAGGGAATGTAACAGCAGAGACGAATACCAAGAGACGGGGTCAGAAATCAGTCCGGGTCATACACGTGAATATCAGTCAAAGGCAGGAGGATCACCAGGGTACAAGGGTCAGCGGCTCTAAACTGCAAGCTTGAGCTATCACTAACACTGGTCAGCAGGCTGTGAGGGATTTAAATAGCCCAGCTAGCTCCAGAACGAGGCTGAGGAGATTAACCCCCGCATGACCAGTTCGGAGTGAAGACAGCAGAAGATAAACTCCGGACTGGACCATGACAATTCCATTCCAGCTCGGTGCAGGCTGTTTGAAGCATAAAGACATCTCCCACAATACATCAACATGATGGCCAATGGCGTCGAGAAATGGCAAGGGCTTGAATTTTATGTTTCGGCCAGTGTGTTTTGCGAAGCGGTATTCCCTTACATCAACTCTGCTTTGTTCAACTATCTCCACGTCCGCAGTCTTCCGTCTGAGAACAGTGCGACTGACCTTCTTTCCTGGAGTCACAGTAGCTACCATCCCCATGCCGTGGAAAGTCCCCTTCCCATCTAACGTGATGATATTATGATCGATGTTGTCCGCAGCGAACAGCAGTGCTGTATCCAGTCTGTCTATGGTACCACCGAGTACATCCTGGCCAACAGAAGCGGCAGCGTTTTCCTAGAATCGCTGAACTTTCGAATATGATGAACAATATCCCATGGCTGAGAGACAGTCTACAAGAAATCGAGACCTGAAATGATGAAGATAAATAAATCGTTAAATAATAAATATAATAATAGTAGTAATTGTAAAAGAAATATGATAGACACTGAAAGGTGAGTCGCATTTAACATTTTACAGCTTTGGCGGCCATATTTTTTGACGTCATATTTGGACCCTTTGTGGTAACCCTATTTTGGTAAACTTTTAGTATGTTTTTCCCTACATGTAATACTACCAAAAAAAAACAATAAAACGCTTTCTTGGAATTTGTTCAGGGTAAAGGATTTTTTTCGTATTTTGACTGGACTAATGGGTCTATTACTCCCATCAGCCTACACCTGCTGCAGCTAATAACAGTGAGTGCAGACGGCGGCTGATAAGAGAATTTATCATCTGCCATCTGCGCTATAATATTTTTGCTAACCAGCCAGGAAAAACTGACAGCTGGTGGTTGCAATCCTCAGCTGTCTGCATTATCAAGGCTAGTTGTCAAGAATAGAGGGGTCCCCATGCTTTTTTAAAAATGATTTAAATAAATAATGTTAACAAAATGGTGTGGTGTTCTCCCCATTTTTGACAACCATCCTTGCTAAATCAGACAGCTGGGGGCTGATATACTCAGGCTGGTATGGGGCCATTGATATTGACTCCCCGCAGCCTAAAAATAGCAGCCTGCAGCTGCCCAGAAAAGGCACATCTATTAGATGCACCAATTCTGGAGCTTTGACTCAGCTATTCCCACTTGCCCTGTAGCGGTGGAAAATGGGGTTCATATTTGTGAGGTTGATGTCACCTTTGTATTGTCCTGTAACATCAAGCCTACGGCTTATTAATGGAGAGGCATCTATAAGACACCTATCCACTACTAATCCTATAGTTATATGGGAAATAACGACACAGCAAGTATAAAGTCCTTTTTTAGAAATAAAACAAAACACACTTTTCCATTTTTATTTAAAAACTAACTGAAGAGCCCGGCGTTGCCTGGGCATAGTAACCAACTGTGGTTAGTTCTAACAAATTATAATGATTATATTGCACATAAAAAACGTGCATCTAATCCTATCCTGTGTATCTAATACTATTCTGTGTGATACTATGTGCTGAGCTGCGTATCTAATCCTATCCTGTGTGATAATGTCTGCTGAGCCATGTATTTATTCCTATCCTGTGTGATACTGACTGCTGAGCTGCGTATCTAATCCTATCCTGTGTGATAATGTCTGCTGAGCCATGTATTTATTCCTATCCTGTGTGATACTGACTGCTGAGCTGTGTATCTAATCCTATCCTGTGTGATACTGACTGCTGAGCCGTGTATCTAATCCTATCCTGTGTGATACAGTCTACTGAGTCGTGTATCTAATCCTATTCTGTGTGATACTGGGCTCCCCCTGCAGTCTGGGTCAGCGGGTGGTCTGTGTTGGCACAGTAATAAATTGTGTTATTTCCAGCTTTACAGAAGGACGATAACACCATAGAAATTATAAGAATAATAGGCCTCAGTTACCACAACTGTCTACAAAGAAAACTGTTGCTGATAGCAACCAATCACAGCTCATTTTTCATCTTTTAAACAGCTCTGGGACAGCGTGGCGAGTTTTGAGTGGCGACTTTTGTGTTTCGACTTTTATGTGGTGAGGTTGGTGTATGTGTGGTGAAATGTGTGCTGAGGGTGGTATATGTGTTGAAGCACGTGGTAGTGTGTGGCGCATTTTGTGTGTGTGTTCATATCCCCGTGTGTGGTGAGTATCCCATGTCAGGGCCCCACCTTAGTAACTGTACGGTATATACTCTTTGGCACCATCGCTCTCATTCTTTAAGTCCCCCTTGTTCACATCTGGCAGCTGTCAATTTGCCTCCAACACTTTTCCTTTCACTTTTTCCCCATTATGTAAATTGTTTGGTGAATTGGAAGGCGCGGGGTTAAAATTTCGACTCACAACATAGCCTATGACGCTCTTGGGGTCCAGACGTGTGACTGTGCCAAATTTTGTGGCTGTAGCTACGACGGTGCAGATGCCAATACATACATACACTTTTTCCCCATTGTGTAGATAGAGGCAAAATTGTTTGGTGAATTGGAATACGCGGGGTTAAAATTTTGCCTCACAACATAGCCTATGTAGCTCTTGGTGTCCAGACGTTTGACTGTGCCAAATTTTGTGGCTGTAGCTGCGATGGTGCAAATGCCAATCCCGGACATACATACACACCTACATTGAGCTTTATATATTAGATAACAAACACAGTTATACTCGCCTAACTCTTAATTCCACCAAATCCCTCACCTCCTGTAATAAATCAAAAATAAAAAAACAGCAACATGTCTGTGGATAAATAGTTTTCAACCTGGACAGTGCCAAGATGCGACCGTCCAGGCTGAGAACCACTGGTGAATGAGCTGCTGTGAGCGCAGCATCATTGATCATCGGTGACATCATCGACGTTACCGCGGGTCACTGAGGCTGCGTTCCCAGTCGGGCTGAACTGCGTTGACTTCAGCACCGTGAGAAAAAGACAGTGAAAAAGTCACACTGATTAGATGATAAAATACAAAAGTTATCTATGTATCTATCTATCTATCTATCTATCTATCTATCTATCTATCTAATCTCTTTCCCTTTCCTTGTACTATTCTTGTCTCATCAATAGAGCTCATTCACATAATTGCATTTGTGGTCCAAGTGCTATGTTTGGGAAAAAAAGACAGTATTCAGACCAATGTTATTCAATGGGGCAGTGTAGATGAGCATTTTTTTCAAATGGCAGCATGCTCTAATTTCTTCCGTATATCAAGTGCGACTCACCCATTCAAGTCTATGGGTGCTAAAAAAAAAATGGATGCCGTACGGAGCCACAGTATAACATCTGATATTTTCCTGTAGCATAGGAAACTGTAAATGCTTGTGTAAATGTTTAATAGCTTCTGCTGTAAAAAAATGGATTGTATATGGATGAGAAGTGAGAAAAAAAATCGTCCCACTTTTCTGGGTGAAACTCTGAATGATTTTTCATACACAAGTGTAAACCTGGCCATAAAGTCACAAGGTTTTCAATGAAAATAGTAAGCATAAACTAGACCATACAGTTCATTACTGTAAGTAATGTCCTCCGGTGGCAGCAAAGCAAGTGTCCCACCTGACACCTCATTCTCCTCTTCCTTTTTGGAGCCACATCTCACCATGTTCCCTGACTCTACCACAAATAGCTTGGCAGTGCTCTGTCATCGTGTCCCCTGCTAAGCTCCCCATCTGCGACATGTTAGGGGAAACTGACACATCCTCTATGCTTAGATCATATGCTGAACCTTGACGAGCAGGCTTTTTAGAAGACCTCAAGGGCTGCAAAAGTCATTCTTCATGAGAGTGTCCACAATTCCATGAATTCTCAAGCTATGCTGGCAATTCTTTCGTACTCAAGCCTGAGAAACAGAATCTCAGCAGGTTCTCATGGTGCCCAAGACAGAGATTTCCATAAGAGCACACCACGCACGGTGCTGCAAGTGTCTGGTACTACCACTAAGTGAAACTGTAAGGAGGTGGCGGGGACGATCAGTTGCTCCCTCAATCCTTTATGTCGGACACGTGTCCCCCATGTGGTGTCCTGATAGTTTGGCCATGTATTAACTGTTATGAACTACTGTTTTATTGCTGTGTTTGTATGTCCGGTATTGTCTTAATGTTTTACTATTGTGCATTGTAAAATACAACATGCATATGTTAGATTAGGGATTGTAAGGCTGTGTGCACACGCTGCGGATTTTGCTGCGGTTCCGCAGCGGTTTTGGCCGCTGCGGACCCGCAGCAGTTTTTGCTGCGGTGTACAGTACCATGATTCCCTATGGGAATCAAAAACCGCAGTGCAGACGGTGCGGAATTTTCCGCGCGGATTATCTGCGGTTTTCAATCCGCAGAAAGAATTGACATGTCAATTCTTTCTGCGGATTCTCCTGCGGTTTGCCATCTCCTCCATTGAGGAGATGAAAAACCGCAGGGCAAAACCGCAGAGCAATCCGCAGGTAAAACCGCAGGTCTTTTGACCTGCGGTTTCACCTGCGGATTTTACAAAATCCGCGCGGATGAATCCGCAGCGTGTGCACACAGCCTAAGAGGTTAACTAAGGGGGCTGGATCTGCAGCCTCAAAGGGACAGGAAATTTCTGTCTCCCAGTCATTGCCTGGGCAGGCTCACCTGTGGCAGGACGCTCCACACAGCCAGGAGCAGAAGGTGCCCTGGACAATGTTACAAAGCTTCCGCAGACCGCTGCATCAGTCTGCCTGGCAGAATAGATGGACCGTGGGATCGTCATCAGAAAGACTGATACTGACTGGCCTCAAGTAACTGCAGGGACACAGCAGGAAGCATTGTTTCATCCACAGTAAAATTTTCCCTGTTGGATCAGAACTGTGCCTGACGTGTTTTCCTGGATCCTCATCTCCAGCTGCAGTGAAAGTGGAAAGAAGATAACTGACTGTGCTGTAGGATTGGGACCGCACCTTTCTTTTTCATGTGCAAAGGGCCGGGCGGGGTGCTTATAGACTGTTGCTTTAATGGACTCAGTCATGACTACCACCCCGTGCTACCTTGTTACAAAACTATATAATTTCATTTAAACAGATGCCCATGTGACAAGAAGAGAAGCAAAAGTCTGTTACTTCCTCTTTTTTTAGCTTTACCTTGGCTGAATTGAATTTTCATTTTTTTCCAGTTAGAATATACAAATGTAGTTAAGATATTGACCTATTAATAAATATCTACATAGAAAATTTCCCACAATCAAATATTATTTGTATCATTAGTATATTTTCATTTAAGAGGTTTGTCATCCTCTTAAAATCGGTAAAATTACAAATTTCTTGGAAAAACAAGTAACTTTGCAATTTTACCCCTTATTAATAATCCTCTCCACTCTCAGGCACCGAGAGTTTTTTTTATTTTATTTTATTTACAGCTCATTACATAGACTGCAGAGGTGGCCTTAACCTATCAGCAGTGGCCAGTCTCCTAGGCAAGGGGCACAGCATTTGTAAGTGCTGCTTTGGATCTGACCAATCGCTGGGTGCCACTGTGTTATTGTGATGCAGCAGAGACAACAATGCATCTGTTTGTAGCCCTGGAAAGACAATAGTTTGGATCAGCGGTGCAGTTATGCTGCTGGTCTGGACTGTCAATCATTGGGAGAGTGAGGAGAAGTCTGCCGCTGATGCCAAAAGATGAGAATAGCCCTTTGACCCCTTACCTCAGTAACTGAGCCCACTTAATTCACGGCAGATGATGGCTGTGATATTCAGCCTTCATTTGCCTCTAACAGCCGCACATGGATTATAGCTATACTTTGAGCTGTTAACCTTTTAAATGTTTAAATGTTGCTGTCAATCTCTGACCTCAGCATCTACCACATGACGGCAGGAGGCCAAGTCACTCTATGTGCCCATGGGTATAGCGCAATTATAGGGTGCTCAAGGGTTGCCACTGGGTCGCCCTCCCAGGGCTGTGGGGTACTCGGTACCGGGCCCGATGAGCTTCAATGGGAGATGTCACGGCAGCTGGGACCCGGCCCGTGGCCCTGGGCGCCCATTGTAACAAAGGGGGAATGTTCAGTGTGCTTATGATGATTGAAGTTTATGCATGAATGAGTTGTGATGTCACCTGTGGTGTTCGGCAATGAAGATGTTAAGCCGACGCTGCAGACAGATCCTCTGGGACAGATGGTGGGGTGCAGCAATGATGTTATAGCCCTCCACAGGCAGGGCTGTAGTCCCAGGGCAGTGAGATGAAGTGACACGTAGATGGTGTAGTGTTGGGTGCAGGGCTAGGCACAAGGATGTAGTAGTGCTGGGTGTGCTGACGCAGGAATAAGTAGAGGACACCAGGGCATGTAGTTCCAAAGCTTTACTTACAGTCTGTTGCAGGTACCGGTGCCCGCTTCGGGGCCGTGTCCTCCGGGTCAGGGGCTCAGCCAACTTCCAGGCAAGATGAAGCACTCCTTTCCAACACTCCGCCAACATATATGCCTTTTCTGAATGTCTCCCTCTTAGCGCCTTTAGTGAAGTACTCACAGTACTGAATTACACTGGAGTTCCTCCTGTCAGATGTTCCTATGAACTGTACTTGTACGGCAGACAGCTGTAGCCTGCTTCGGGGACTCCTTACTATCTAGTCCCGACTCACTATCGATGCTGTTGTGCCCCCAAGTCTGGTGTGGGAATAAAGTGGTGACAACTTCTATTCCTCCGGTGTCTGATGCAGGACCATTAGTATCCATACAACCTTGGGGACCGGACCCCTACCTTGCGCTTAGAACTTGGGAAGGGTTCTCCTCTAACCCTAATCCTTAATTCTCTTCTCCTCACGTTCCGTACTAATCCGTTCCTTCTTATGGAGAGTCAGGCTTTCTATCAAAGTTCCTTTCCTGTGCCAGCGGACCCAGGTAACTGAGGTCGGCTGCAGCACCTGCTTCATCCATCCCACTCAGGGGATCTTCACTCTTCCTCTGACTCTGTCAGACTGACTAAATCCTAAACTCGTCCCACTCTTTTGATGCAACCTAAACTCCACCCGCCTCCCAGCATGCTTCGTGTTCCAAGCAGGGAGCCACCAAAGGGTGCTTTGCTACACTACTATGTTGTGTGGGATGCAGGTGTTGGAGCGTGGTCAGGTGTCTCCACCTTACCTGGATGGTGGGGTACCACACCTCAGGAGGAGGTGCAGTACCTCTGTAGCGACTGAACCCTCAGGGACGCCACACCATAATGGCCGGGGATCTGCTGAGGACTGTGATGTCTGTCATGAAGGTACTCCTTTGAACCCCATCTTCTGGCTGGAGTTCATAGGAGACCATGATTGTTTCTATATACAGTAATGCCCCAGCGGTATAGCACAAGCTATCAGACGATCGCAGGTCCCCTAAGGGGACTAATAAATACAGTGAGAAGTGGAAAAAATGTTTTTGAAAATATGAAGCACAAATAAAAGCAATATAAACATTTAAATCACCCTCCACCCACACTAAAATTAAACAAAATAAAAAATTAAGTAATGTGATCGGTAATGAAAGAAACAAAATGCCAGAATTAGTTTTTCTGCTGTCCCAAAACACAAAAAAAATGCAATAAGAGGTGATCAAAAAATTGTACCTACCCCAAAATGGTATTAATATACTCGGGGTGTTAAAAATAATCCCTCACACATCCCCATCGACCAAAAATTTTAAACATTAAGGGTCTCGGAAAATGCTGGGCGGGCCAGGAAACGTCGTATTACTTGGCAGCCGGGTATTTGAATAGTGGCCATGTAATCCTAGGACAGCACATGAGCCACTCGTTGTATATGTGAATTACAAAACCTTTCACAAACCTATTTGTAACATTCTAATACTAAAGCAATAACAGAACATAATGTACTGCTCTATACATAACACAGTGTATCAGAATAAGCAATGTTTCTGCAACAGATGATCCCAACTGGAAACCAGAGATGATGTTTTTAAATGGATGTTCCTTTCAAAGCCATATCAAACTAGCATCCATTATGTCATAGGTAATGCTTTCACTGCCACGGGGGTCATGGACTTAACAGCTGTTCTGGAGAGTTGCCAGAGTAGGCCGTATTATTGTTAAGGCTTACTCACTTAAAATAGAACTTTATATACATCATCCAATAAGAAACCTCATATTACAAGCAACTTAAAAAATCCCAATATTGCAAATAAGTGTGCGACTTTCACTGCATGGAAAGGCAATGTTTGGTAACTCTTAGTGATGGGCGAACCCCCCGATGTTCGGGACCGGCAGGTTCACCTGAGTTTTTTGCAAAGTTCGAGTTCGTGGCCGGAGATGACGCGAACTTGCGTCGGAACCCCGAACTTGAACATTACAGATATGGGCCATTCTATTTATACTTAACTGTCCAGCTGCGTGTCCTGCAGTACAGCGATGCATCCTCCTGACCCGCTATCGCTCGGCCGCATCTGCTTCCGGGACCGCTCATTACCTGACGGCAGTATTCACTGCACTTGGCAGTCTTCTGCTTTTTCCGGCAATGTTTCTCTGGCCCAGATGTCACCTCTCTGCTGTCCAGAATTCCGGAGTGTCTATCAGCCATATCCTCCTTCTTCACCTCTCGCTTCCTAAAACTCAATGTAGACAAAACCGAGCTCATCATCTTTCCTCCATCTCACGTATCTTCCCTACCCGATCTATCTATTATGGTAAACAACATCATGCTCTCCTGCACCTGAAATACGCTGCCTCGGAGTAACGCTTTTCTCTGCCCTGTCCTTCAAACCACACATCCAAACTCTTGCCACCTCCTGACGCCTCCAACTCAAAAATATTTCTAGAATCCGTCCCTTCCACAGCCCTCAATCTACTAAAACTCTTGTGCATGCCCTCATCATCTCCTGCCTCGATTATTGCAACACTGTCCTCTGTGGCCTCCCCACCAACTCTCTTGCACCACTCCAGTCTGTCCTCAACTCTGCTGCCCGACTAATCCACCTCTCTCCTCGCTAGTCCCCTGTTTCTCCCCTCTGCAAATCCTTCCACTGGCTCCCAATTCCCCAATGAATCCAGTTCAAACTACTAACACTGACCTACAAAGCCATCCACAACCTGTCCTCTCCCTATATCTCTGAACTAATCTCCCAATATCTTCCCTCACGTAATCTTTGATCCTCCCAAGACCTTCTACTCTCCTCCACACTTATTCGATCCTCACACAACCGCCTCCAAGATTTCTCCCGAATATCCCCCGCCTCAACACGGCCATTTTTCCACCACCCTCAGATCCTTCAGATGGAACCTGAAAACCCATCTCTTCAGGAAAGCTTACAGCCTGCAATAACCATTCTGTCGCCTCACCACCACCCGAGCTACTGCCTCACCACCACCAGAGCTGCTGCACCCCCGACCTTCTGTCTCTTCTCCATCATTCCGTAGAATGTTAGTCTGTAAGGACAGGGTCCTCTCCCCTCTGTACTAGTCTGTCATTGTAAATGTGTTTACTGTAAAAGATATATGTATATAACTTTGTATGTAACCCCTTCTCATGTACAGCACCATGGAATTAATGGCGCTATATAAATAAATAATAATAATCTGAACATGCCCGTGTGCTAACTTAGTGACTTCAGCGAGCTCAGATAATATGTTTGAGTCCCCGTGGCTGCATGTCTCGCTGCTGTTAGACAGCTGCAACATATGCAGGGATTGTCTGTTTGTTAGCCAATCCCTTCATGTGTTGTGAAGAAGAAGTCACTTTTGCCTCACAAAGGCGAAACTTGACTAGCATGATAAGGAGAGCCTACAACCTGTACTTTCACTGCAGAATAGGAGATCAGGACAAGAGTTGGGCTTCACACAAAGACCATGTGCACACATTGAGTATTTGGTGAGTTTTTTACCCCAGTATTTGTAAGTCAAAACCAGTCTCCAACATCTGATTTATAATCCTGATTATCTGCTTGTTAATGTTTTCAGTGTTTCTGGCTCCCTCTGGTGACCAGAGTCATAACCGAAGTTGTGAGTTCATTTTCCCCTTCACCGTTGATGTCTGATGAACTCCCTCTGCTGCTGAAGAGAGGTAGTGAAATTGATTGGGTTGGGAAGAACCTGTCATCTGAACAGGTGGAGCCTGATTGGACACCCGGAATCACTGAGTGGATATAAGGCAGCCGACGCCCTACAGCGGTGCTGGTGATCCTTTCTGCTCTGAGCTCTTGCAAACCAGTTCAGTACCTGTCTTCTGAAAGCTAAGTATTTGCTCTCTTATTTTTCCATGAGATATTGTCTGTTTACTTAGTGTTTGTGTTCTGCCTGCCCTTGTTGGTACAGGCTGAGCTCCATTTTTGTCTCAGGTCAAGTTGATCTTTTGCTCAGTCTTCAGAATATACCTGAGTGCTGATATAGTGTTTTTGAAGTCTAGTGACTTCAGGGCCTTTTTCCTATCAGACGTGTTGGACATTATTTTGGCAGTATTTTTGCGGATTGCAGCCAGCATCTTTTCTGTCCTTCCCTATTTAGTTAGTTGGGCCCCATCGTTTGCTCAACCTGTCTTTCTGTCTGTGTTTGTGTTTTCATCTGCTTTTCACCGACAATACATGTTGGGGGCTGTCTGTTGCTTTGGGGTCTGCTCTGGGGCAGTTTAGATTTCCCCTTTCTTTCTTTAGGCTTATTTAGTTCTCCGGCTGTGAACGAGGGGTCTAGGGCACCGTAGGAACCCCCCACGGCTACTGTTAGTTGTGTGAATAGGATCAGGGGTCTGCAATCCGATAGCTACCAACCTCTCCGGTTTTCTGGACTTAGCTTGTATTTTTGTTTTTTCCTCCTTCGGTGACTCATTCATAACATGCAGTGTAATTTTACTTTCACTGTATTATTATTATTATTTATTTATTTATATAGCGCCATTAATTCCATGGTGCTGTACATGACAAGGGAATTACATACAAAGTTATACATATCGCTAACAGTAAACAAGTTTCCACAACAAATTTACAATGACAAACTGGTACAGAGGGGAGAGGACCCTGTCCTTGCGGACTTACAGACTTACATTCTACGGGATAGCGGGGAAAAGACAGAAGGTCGGGGGTGCAGCAGCTCTGGTGGTGATGAGGTGGCAGCTCAGGCGGTGGTGAGGCGGCAGAATGGTTATTGCAGTCTGTAAGCTTTCCTGAAAAGATGGGTTTTCAGGTTCCGTTTGAAGGATCCGAGGGTGGTGGATAATCGGACGTGTTGAGGCATGGCATTCCAGAGGATAGGGTATATTCGGGAGAAATCTTGGAGGCGGTTGTGTGAGGAATGAATAAGTGTGGAGGAGAGTAGGAGGTCTTGGGAGGATCGAAGAGTACATGAGGGAAGATATTGGGAGATTAGTTCAGAGATATAGGGAGGGAAAAGGTTGTGGATGGCTTTGTAGGTCAGTGTTAGTAGTTTGAACTGGATTCGTTGGGGAATTGGGAGCCAATGGAGGGATTTGCAGAGGGGAGAGACAGTTGAGTAGCAAGGAGAGAGGTGGATTAGTCGGGCAGCAGAATTGAGGACAGACTGGAGTGGTGCAAGAGAGTTAGCAGGGAGGCCACAGAGGAGGGTGTTGCAGTAGTCAAGGTCGGGAGATGATGAGGACATGTACAAGAGTTTTAGTAGATTGAGGACTGAGGAAGGGACAGATTCTGGAAATATTTTTGAATTGGAGACGACAGGAGGTGGCAAGAGTTTGGACGTGTGGTTTGAAGGACAGGGCAGAGTCGAGAGTTACTCCAAGGTGCGGGAGAGAGCATGATGGCATTTACCACAATAGATAGATCGGGTAGGGAAGATACGTGAGATGGAGGAAAGATAATGAGTTCAGTTTTGTCTACATTGAGTTTTAGGAAGCGAGAGGTGAAAAAGGAGGATATGGCTGATAGACACTCTGGGATTCTGGACAGCAGAGAGGTGACATCTGGGCCAGAGAGGTAGATCTGAGTGCCATCTGCATACAGGTGGTACTGGAAGTCATGGGACTTTATGAGTTGTCCTACGCCAAGAGTATAGATGGAAAAAAGTAGGGGCCCCTGGACAGAGCCTTGGGGGACTCCAACAGAGAGGGAGCGGGATGAGGAGGTAGTGTGGGAGTGGGAGACGCTGAATGTGCGGTCAGAAAGGTATGAGGAAATACAGGATAGGGCAAGGTCTTTGATGCCAAGGGAAGAAAGAATCTGTAGCAGTAGGCAGTGGTCAACTGTGTCAAAGGCAGAGGACAGATCAAGAAGGAGGAGGATGGAGAATTGTCTGTTAGCTTTGGCTGTGAGTAAGTCATTAGTAATTTTGGTCAGGGCAGTTTCATTGGAGTGGTGGGGGTGGAAGCCAGATTGCAGGATGTCAAGGAGGGAGTTAGATGAGAGAAGGGAGGAAAGTTGAGCATGGACATGCTGTTCAAGGAGTTTGGAAGCAATCGGGAGCAGTGATATGGGGCGAAAGCTGGGCATAGCAGTTGGGTCAAGGTTTGATTTTTTGAGGATGGGTGTTATTGTGGCATGTTTGAAGGCAGAGGGGAAGGTACCCAAAGTTAGGGATAGGTTGAAAATATAGGTTAGGGCTGGAATAATCATGTTAGTGAGGTTGGGGAGCAGGTGGGAAGGGATGGGGTCAAATGCACAGGTGGTGAAGCGTGATTTGGAAAGGAGATGAGTAAGCTCTCCTTCAGTGATGTTGGAGAGGGAGGTTATTAGGGAAGGGCAGAGGTCTGGTATGTGGAGCGGTTGGGGTGGTGGAACTGTAAAGGTTTGCCTTGTTTGGTCAATCTTGTTTTTGAAGTAGGTGGCAAAGTCCTCAGCAGAGATGAGGGGAGTTCGAGGTGGCAGTGGTGGGCGGAGGAGAGAGTTGAATGTGCTGAACAGTTGTTTTGGGTTGTGGGATAGTGAAGATACAAGGTTTGTGAAATTGGTCTGTTTAGCAGAGGTGAGGGCTGATTTAAAGGCAAGTGTAGCTTGTTTGAAAGCAGTGAAGTCATCTGGCAGGCGTGTTTTCTTCCAATGCCGCTCTGCGACCCTGGATGCTTGTCGAAGTTTTTTGGTGAGGTTGTTGTGCCAGATTGCCTATTGGTTTGTCGCATCATGCCATGCTTGAGAGGAGCAACTGAGTCTATGGCTGATGTGAGGGTGACATTGTAGAAAGCGGTGGCACTGTCCGTGTTGTGGAGTGAAGATATGGAGGACAGAGGTAGAAGAGAGTCTGAGAGTCTGTGAGTGTCTAGGTGTGCGAGGTTTCTGCAAGGATGTGCTAGTGGCTGGACATGGGGGGCAGGTGAGAAGGACAAGGATGAGAAGGTGAGTAGATGGTGGTCAGATAGGGGGAAGGGAGAGGTTGTGAGATTAGATAGGGAATATAGGCGGGTGAAGATGAGGTCTAATGTATGTCCATCTGTGTGGGTGGCTGTGGAGGACCACTGAGTAAGTCCAAAGGATGAGGTAAGTGACAGGAGTTTGGAGGCTGCTGGTTGGTGGGTGTCAATGGGGATGTTGAAGTCCCCCATGATGATGTTGGGGATGTCAGGAGAGAGAAAGTCGAGGAGCCAGGTGGAAAATTGGTTAATGAAGGTAGTGGCTGAGCCCGGTGGTCGGTATATGAGAGCCATTTGGAGATTAGAGGGAGAGTAGATACGGACAGAGTGAACCTCGAAAGAAGGGAGGATAAGGGAGGGTGGGGGTTGGATAGGGTTGAAGGAGCAGTTTTTAGAAAGGAGGAAACCCACTCCTCCACCATATCTGTTGCCAGGGCGAGGACTGTGGGTAAAGTGGAGGCTGCCATAACTCAGTGCGGCCGGGGAGGCTGTGTCAGGGGGTGTCAGCCAGGTCTCAGTGAGGGCCAGGAAGGAAAGGTTGCAGGAGGTAAAGATGTTGTGGATCACGTGGAGCTTGTTGCAGATGGACCAAGCATTCCAAAGTGCTCCAGAAAGAGGGTGCGGGAGGGAGGGGGTCAGTGGCACGGGTTTTAAGTGTGAGGGATTGCGGTAGTTTCTTTTAGTGTGAGAAAGATAGGGGTGAGAATTAGTGAGATGTATGAGGCAGAGGGGGCCAGGATTGGGGGATATGTCACCAGTAGTGAGAAGAAGCAGAATCATAGAATCATAGAATCGTAGAGTTGGAAGGGACCTCCTGGGCCATCTGGTCCAACCCCCTGCTCAAAGCAGGATTCGCTAAATCATCCCAGTCAGATGTCTGTCCAGCCTCTGTTTGAAGACTTCCATTGAAGGAGAACTCACCACTTCTCGTGGCAGCTTGTTCCACTCATTGATCACTCTAACTGTCAAAAAGTTTTTTCTAATATCTAATCTGTGTCTCCTCCCATTCAGTTTCATCCCATTGCTTCTAGTCTTTCCTTGTGCAAATGAGAATAAAGTTGATCCTTCTACAATGTGACAGCCCTTTAGATATTTGTAGACAGCTATTAAGTCTCCTCTCAGTCTTCTCTTTTGCAAACTAAACAATCCCAAATCCTGCAACCTTTCCTCATAAGACAGGGTTTGCAGACCGGTCACCATTCTGGTTGCTCTTTTCTGAACTTGCTCCAGTTTGTTGATGTCTTTTTTAAAATGTGGTGCCCAAAACTGGACACAATATTCCAGATGAGGTCTGACCAAAGAGGAGTAGAGGGAAATAATGACTTCACATGATCTAGATTGTATGCTTCTGTTAATACATCCTAGAATTGCAGAGAAAGGGAAAGCTTTGATGCTTGTATTTCTTGCATGCTTGTATTTATGCTTGCTTCACTTTGATGCTTGTATTTTTTCCCTCCGTTGCAGTGCATTCTGGTAAGCTTTTGCAGTGCATTCTGGTAAGGTTGCAATGCATCCTGGTAGCCTTTGCAAAGTATTATAGTTAGTTCAGCTTCCATTTCAGCCCAGTTCTCCATTTTCCATCTGCCTGCATTCAGGAAGCATCTCATTTCTCTTCCCCCCTTGTGATAGCATCGCTGGTATGTATTTACGCTTCCTGTATCTAATTTCTGTCTCATATTAGCCTGGTTAATTAGCTCTTCCCCTGGTTAGCTATTAGTGCAGATGTTGATTTATAATGTATTATGTATATATGAATTCCTGATGTACCCTGTATTAACTGAGTGTATATATATGTTTTGCTTGTAGTTTCACATCAATATACCATCACGTTCAATAAAGCACAGATTCAATCTACAGTCTCCTTATTTGATCCCGGTATAGCGGTTTAGCTGCCTGTATAGCTACATGAATTCTGCTTCATTTAGTGAGGACAGAACAGTGAAACAGTGGCTATCCAGCTAGTGGAATTCAGGGAAAAGACAGCCTTCCAGCCTGCAGGGACTAGTGAAACTGCAGCCATCCACCTAGTAAGATTCAAGTCACCGGCTACACAGAGACTTAATACAGCTGCAGCAATCTCTGCACAGCCAAGCTTTGCTCCAAGACACCATGTCCCACAAATCACACAAGACAAAATCTGTTACTTCCGTCTCTTCAAAGACTATATCCATCAACAGCGTGGTCGCCATTCCCTGCGCAAATGCTGAAGCCACCAAAATGCGAGCAAGCTATGCTGAAGAAGAGATGCAACTTAAAATACAGAAAGCACGTTTAGATGACCAAGAGAGAAGGTAACGCTTAGAGAGAGATGAGCAAGAGAGAAAGGTGCAGTTAGAGAAGGCATGCCTAGATGACCAAGAGAGAAGGTCACGCTTAGAGAGAGATGAGCAAGAGAGAAACATGCAGTTAGAGAAGACACCCGTGGATGCCGCCTTAGAGAGCCTAGCAGCAAAAAGAGAAGCTGCCGCAGCCATAGCTGAAGCAGAATCGCTAGAAGCCGCGCAAAACCCTGAGCTGCATAGCCGAAGCAGTACGTCAAGTCTGAAGTTGCCACTGCAAGATTCGCCACAACGCACATCTCAGTATGTTAATGAACTTCCTGATCCAAACTATAACCAAGAACATGACACATCCAGTGAAGCGAGTGAGAGTCAACATGAGTGTCATGATCCATGCTGGATCAGGACTGATAAAAAGCACAGGTAACCTTTTTTTTCTTAAGCTGTGCTTAAGTTTGGTTTTTGCCCCCGGTGGCCATTAGGATTTTTGCACTGTGGTGTCTTTTGTTCTAAGTTTGCCCCCGGTGGTGGTGAGTGTCATTGCACTCTGGTTTCTGTAGTTAAGTGCACATGATTATAATGCAGGTGTGATTGCTCTGGCTGCTATAAAAGAGTCACAGGTGTTGCAATCAGTGTTGGTGATAGTGTTCATTTCAACCATCCTTGGTGGAGAAAGGAGCTGGAGAGCGTTCCTTGCAGCACTGTCTTAGCCCTGGTGTGGAAGGAGTCATAGGGGATTTCCTTGTAGCTCTGACAGAGCTTGGTGGCAGCGATTCAGGAGGAGAGCTGCATTCTGGTGGTGGACTCTGTTGCCAGGAGCAAGTGCAATAGACTAAAGCTAAGTGGTGTTTCCCTGTTTGTGTTTTTCCTTAGTGTGTATTAGTACAGCGGTGGGACCAGTGCCTGCGCCACCCAGCACCCTAGCAAGGGATAGGTGTAGGGTGTGCTAGGGCGACAGTTTCCTGATCGGCGCCCGGTGCGGAACCGGCATAGGGAACATTAGGAGCGTTAGGGACACTGACTCAGGAGAGTGCAGGAGGTCTCCACGTCCCCTTTCCCTATCGCAGGGCCCACCATTGTAACTGTTTCCCCTTTCCCCGCGGGCCGTGTCACACAGGACAGTATCACGTGCCGTGTCTTGTTGTTTTAGTTACCGGCCTGCGGGTCGCGTCACACAGGACGGGTCATCGTGACATTATCACCAACCCATAACTTTTTTTTTTCTGCTGAGCCATGGACCCAGTTCAGACCTTTGCCCAAATGCTGCAGACCCTTAGTGAGGAGATTAGGGGGCTGCGCGGTGAGTTGGTGCAGCAACTGCAGCAGTTGGTGGGCTTTGGGGGCTTGGTTCAGAGACAGGCTCAGCCAGAACCCAAGATATCCCTCCCTGACAGATTTTCTGGAGGGAGAGATCAATTCTTGGTGTTTCAACAAGCCTGTAAATTATATTTCAGGCTGCGCCCTCGTTCATCAGGGAGTGAAGAGCAACGGGTGGGAATCATTATGTCCCTTCTTAAAGGGGATCCCCAATACTGGGCATTCTCCCTACCAGACGATTCTCCATCATTGGTGTCCGTGAATGAGTTTTTTGCGGATCTGGCGCTTGTGCATGGGGATCCTGATGCCGAAGCCCTGGCGGAATCCCGAATCCATAGGTGTAAACAGTGAGCCCAGGTTGCTGAGGAGTACTGCTCAGAGTTTAGGAGATGGGCCACTAACATTCAGTGGAATGACCCTGCGCTTAGGAGTCAATTTGTGCAGGTTTTGTCTCCAAAGTTGCAGGATACTCTGGTGCAGTACACCGCCCCCAGGTCGCTGGAAGCCGCCATGTCCCTTGCCATCTGGGTGGAGAGACACCTTAGGGAAAGACATATACAAAAAGTGCCCCCTGATGTCCTCACTAGGGAGGAGGACCCACCAGTGCGGACGGAGGAACCCAGACAGCCCGGTCTTGTTGATACAAAAAAGGGGGTGTCTGCGGCTCGTCGTGGTGGGGGGTATGCTTTTCCTGTGGGAAGCATGGCCATTTTATGAGAGCCTGCCCAGTTCATGCCAAGTCTCCTGACGAACCTATGCAAGTAGGAGGCGCTAGTTTGTATTCGGAGCTGCCTACGGTTTGGGGAGTGGTGTCGGCATGTTTGTACTGTGGGCAGACTGGTCATGTCCTGAAGGCTTGCCCATTGTGCGCCAAATTATCTGTGCCATCTGAGAAGCCGCATTCCCCTGGTCGCTTGGAGGGAAGCGACCAGGGAGTATACATTTCCTCCATTTTGCCCTCCCAAGGTACCATGTCAGCAGATGTCTTGGCTGGCGGGGTACCGGAGGTGATACCGGTGCTTGTCGACAGTGGAGCAGGAGTCAGTCTGGTGGATGCTTGCTTTGTCCAGACTCATGGTCTGAGGTGTAGGATGCTAGCCCAACCTATTAGCGTCCAGGCCATAAACTCTGTTCCACTGAGCCAGGGGAGCTTGACCCAAGTCGTAGAGAATATCCATCTGCGTATAGGACATCATGAGGAGTCCTTGTCATGCTACGTCTTGGAGGGAATGCCAGTACCTATCGTTTTAGGTCTCCCTTGGCTGAAAAGACACAACCCGGTAATAGATTGGCGGGCGAGGGAAGTGGCCAGCTGGGGGCACTCGTGTGAGGGCTGCTGCCTAGGAACTACTATCTCTGCCATCTCTCTTCAACGGACCCCTTCCTCTCCGGTGAGAGCAGCAGAGGTGCTGCAGGAGAGTAGGGGCAAGTCTCAACCCTCGCCATTGGCCAACCCTGGGAGGCGCAGACCTCGTGGTGGAAGGGGTTGGAGGGTGGTGTACCCCTTGGTGAAGTGCAGGGGTGTGAGTGTGGTGACACAGGGGGATACCTCTGTTGTCAATCCCAGAGTTCTCCAAATGGTGACAAACGAACGAGTGACAATAAATATTCAGGTCTGGACCTGTGTGTGAACGAGCGTGTATGGGTGGCCACCAAAAAACATCCAGTGGAAGTGTGTTGTGGAGTGTTACCAGCTCATACCAAACATACACATACACAACTCGTTCCCCAGGTCAGCACTTCGGAGACGAGTGGTGCCTCCAGAAACGTTGCCAATACCAGTGGGCTCATTTGTCATCAACCTGACGTGCACGTAGTTGCTGGGGTGAATGCTGGGTCTGGGCGTCCCCGCTGTAGGTGGTTCCCTGATGAGGAGCGGTCTTGAGGGTCCAGAGGCCCCTCATTAAGGGGAGAGTACTGTCATGATCTATGCTGGATCAGGACTGATAAAAAGCACAGGTAACCTTTTTTTTCTTAAGCTGTGCTTAAGTTTGGTTTATGCCCCTGGTGGCCATTAGGAGTATTGCACTGTGGTGTCTTTTGTTCTAAGTTTGCCCCCAGTGGTGGTGAGCATCATTGTACTCTGGTTTCTGTAGTTAAGTGCACATGATTATAATGCAGGTGTGATTGCTCTGGCTGCTATAAAAGAGTCACAGGTGTTGCAATCAGTGTTGGTGATAGTGTTCATTTCAACCATCCTTGGTGGAGGAAGGAGCTGGAGAGCGTTCCTTGCAGCACTGTCTTAGCCCTGGTGTGGAAGGAGTCATAGGGGATTTCCTTATAGCTCTGACAGAGCTTGGTGGCAGCGATTCAGTAGGAGAGCTGCATTCTGGTGGTGGACTCTGTTGCCAGGAGCAAGTGCAGTAGAGTAAAGCTAAGTGGTGTTTCCCTGTTTGTGTTTTTCCTTAGTGTGTATTAGTACAGCGGTGGGGCCAGTGCCTGGGCCACCCAGCTCCCTAGCAAGGGATAGGTGTAGGGTGTGCTAGGGCGACAGGTTCCTGATTGGCGCTCGGTGCGGAACCGGCATAGGGAACGTTAGGAGCGTTAGGGCCACTGACTCAGTGGATTGCAGGAGGTCTCCATATACCCATTCCCTATCGCAGGGCCCACCGTTGAAACTGTTTCCCCTTTCCCGTTTCTTGTTGTTTTAGTTACCGGCCTGCGGGCCGTGTCACACAGGACAGTATCACGTACCGCATCTTGTTGTTTTAGCTACTGGCCTGCGGGTCACGTCACACAGGACGGGTCATCGTGACAATGAGGCTCAGCTCCAGGAAAACGTGGCGCAAAACAATTCTGCTAATGACTATCTTGCCCCTCGCCAGGTAACCAATGTGAACTCGCCAGGTAACCAATGTGAATCACCTTGCTGACACACCGCACGTCAGACCGAAGCAATATGACACCGGCTGGTGCCACCCTGAGGATACTAACAGGTATGAACGCACCTCACATCACTATCAGTGCGACCCATCACCAGTATACTCTGCTGACAACCGGTTCACAACAGAATTTGCTAAGTTCTTCACGTGACGTGAACAGGTTGCCAAGGGACTCAAATTCACTGACCATGCTGAAGGTTACAGAGCTTGGAAAGCTTCCTTCCAAAATGTCTCTGTAAGGTACACCTGGGGTGGACCCGCTAGACCGTGGTAACGAACCTCCCGGGGGCGAGCTGACCAGGTGGACCACCCCCTATACAGGGAGCGTTTGGGGCAAGCCCGCGGGTAGCTATTACCACGGCAGCTGATACCCTGGGGAAGTATCGCCAGACAGACAGCTAGAACCGAGTTGGGGACACAGGACTGACGGTACCGGCTTGGAGCCACAGGACAGACGGGCACGGCTTGGAGACACGAGACAGGTGGGCGCGGCCTGGAGACACTGGACAGGTAGGCACGGCCTGGAGACACAGGGCAGATAGACACGGCTTGGAGACACAGGACAGGTGGGCACGGCTAGGAGACACAGGACAGGTAGGCACGGCTTGGAGACACAGGACAGGTAGGCACGGCTTGGAGACACAGGACAGGTGGGCACGGCTTGGAGACACAGGACCTAGGAGAGAGGATAATGGAAGAGGTGAACGAGAAACGGATGGACAGGACGCAGAAGTGTGCATAGAGAGCGGCCAGAATCACTAGGGAAGAGCAGTGATACTCAGGCACCGCTGGCAGGAAGAGGCGGCCAGATATAGGGGCTAGTAGGAGGGCTTCCGGGTCGTGACCTGTAGTGGAGGAGGAGCCGGCGCGCGTCCTCAGGAGGAGGAGGAGGAGAAGGAGCGCGCGTGCCCAGGCACAGTGTGTGCACGTGCCCCCCGAGCAGGAGGGGCGGGGGCGTGCACCCGGCGCGGTCCGGAAGACCGGACGGAGGCGGCCGCCGAACGGAGGAGAGGAGCCGGGAGAGACAGCGGAGAAGCCCGCGGCAGCCGGCGCCAAGGCGAGGAGGACACCGGCGAGCGGGTAAGCTGCGGCCGGGAGGAGGCAAAGAGAGGTGTGCGCGGCAGCCGCCGCGTGACAGTCACTAGAGACTTGGGGCTACAACACAGGGAAGAGATAGACCTCTTAGGCTACTTTCACACTAGCGTTTATGAGCGCAGCGACGGCCGCCGCTAAGCCCCGCCCCCTGCCACGCCCGCCGGTAGCTCCGCCCACCGGCGCATGACACTGCATGCGCCCTGCGTCCCCTATCTTTATCACAGGGGGCGCAGGCCGTGCGCAGTATGCATTTGGCGGCGCATGCGCCTTTTTGACGGTGCGCCGATGTAACCAAACTGCAGCAGGTTGCGTTTGGCGCAGGTCGGCGCACCGTCAAAAGGACGCATGCACTGCCAAACGCATACTGCGCACGGCCTGCGCCCCCAGTGATAAAGATAGGGGACGCAGGGCACATGCAGCGTCATGCGCAGGTGGGCGGAGCTACCGGCGGAGGCGTGGCAGGGGCGGGGCTTAGCAGCGGCCGTGCGCAGGCCGTCGCTGCGCTCATAAATGCTAGTGTGAAACTAGCCTTCGTCAAATACCTAGGAGAAGAGTCAGTCAAATACGCAGTAAGTATCAGAGACATTAATATAAATCACCCTGAGATCGGCCTCAAAGAGATCTGGAAGAGGCTAGATGAGTGTTACGGCTCAGCAGACGTAATAGAGAGAGCCTTGTTCAAAAGAATCAATGACTTTCTTAAAATATCTAACAACGGTCTCCAGAAACTTAGAGAACTAAGTGACCTGCTAAAGCAAGTCCTAGTTGCCAAATGTGAAGGTGACCTACAAGGACTTGCATTCCTTGACACAGCCAAAGCTGTTAATCCTATAGTCCAAAAGTTGCCCTACAATCTACAAGAGAGGTGGCTCACACATGGTTCCACGTACAAATACAAACACAGTGTTCCATTCCCTCCCTTCTCCGTCTTTGTAGACTTTGTACACAAACAACTGACACTTAGGAATGATCCCAGCTTTGACTTTGCAATGTCATATGCCACACTGTCACCAGCTGCAAATCCACACAGAACATCTGTGGCAGTGCACAAGACTTATGTTTTTTCTCCAAGTTCCAATTACATGTCTGCTGGCTGCTCCCAATCAGAGACAAAAGTGCAAGACCCTGATAAGCAGTGCCTGCTCCATCAGAAGCCTCATCCTCTTCTGAAATGCAGAGCCTTCAGGGGAAAATCTATGTCAGATGGCAGAAGCTTCCTGAAAGAGAACGGTATCTGCTACAAATGCTGCTCATCCACAACTCATCTCGCCAAGGATTGTAAGGTCAGTGTAAAATGCACAGAATGTGGTACCACAGATCATAACACTGCTCTACACCCTGGCCCAGCTCCATGGAGTGCACAAAACACGTCAGCTGACAGTGAGCATGGAGGAAAGGAACACTGATGCAGCTACGCAAGAGATCACATCACAATGTACTGAAGTCTGTAAAGGGACAATAGACAGTAGGTCCTGTTCAAAAATATGCCTCGTCAGAGTGTACCCAAAGGGTCATAGAGGCAAAGCTGTAAGACTGTATGCTATCTTGAATGATCAAAGTAATCGATCCTTGGCTAGATCAACATTCTTTGACCTATTCAACATCAAAGGACCAAGCACTCCCTACTCATTAAAAACGTGTGCAGGTACTGTGACAACAGCAGGCAGGAAAGCTAGTGACTACCAAATTGAGCCCTTAGACGGGCAATTCTGCCTACCACTACCTACAATCATCGAGTGTAATCAGATCCCAAACAATAGATCTGAAATACCTACGCCAGATGTGGCAATCCATCACTCTCACTTGAAACGCATAGCACACCTTATACCAGAACTCAACCATCAGGCACAGATAATACTGCTGTTGGGAAGAGATATCCTACAGGTTCATAAAGTGAGAAGTCATATCAATGGACTCCACAATGCTCCCTATGCCCAAAAGCTAGACCTAGGATGGGTCATAATAGGAAACGTATGCCTCGGACATACTGTATGCACGCCCCATCTTCTGTGACAAGTATGCTAACAAATACATTGGAGAAAGGACGCCCATCTTTGTTTCAACCTTGCAACAATGAGTTCCATGTCAAGGAACTACCATACAGCATCCAACTGTCCAATCATTTAATAGACTTTACTCATGACAGTGGTATGGTGTCAGGAAGCTATGACGATCAGTTGGGGTGCACATTCTTCCAGGGAACTAAGCAAGACAACCAAGTAGCAATGTCGGTAGAGGACAAGTTGCTCTTAGAGGTAATGGACAAGGGACTTGTAAAAGATGAGACCAACAGCTGGGTCACACCTCTTCCCTTCAGAAACCACAGACCACATCTACCGAACAATAGAAATCAAGCATTAAAACATTTCGCCTCTCTCAAACATAATCTACAAAGGAAACCAGAGATGAGAGATCATTTTTTCTCCTTCATGTCAAAGATTTTTGAGAACTGCCATGCAGAGCTAGCTCCCACTCTCAAAGACTCTGAAGAATGCTATTTCCTACCCATGTTTGGAGTATACCACCCTAAGAAACCGGGCCAGATTAGAGTGGTGTTTGACTCCAGTGCTAAGTTTGATGATATCTCCCTGAATGATGTTCTACTGACAGGACCAGACCTCAATAACAAACTGCTGGGAGTACTTATGCGCTTCCGTAAGGATTTCATTGCCTTCATCGCCGACATCCAGCAGATGTTCCATTGTTTCCTTGTGAGAGAGAGAGACAGGAACTTCCTAAGACTCTTCTGGTACAGAGACAATGATCCTACTAAAGAGGTCACAGAGTATCGCGAGAGTGCACATCTTTGGCAATAGTCCTTCACCTGCAGTCACCATCTATTGACTCAAAAGGTCGGCACAAGAAGGAGAAACAGAATACGGATCAGATGTCAGACAATTCATAGAAAAATACTTTTATGTTGATGACTGTTTGAAAGCCATGCCTTCAAATGAGATTGCCATCAGTCTTCTCAGGAGAGCCCAAGAGATGCTTGCTTGCTCTAACCTCAGGATTCACAAAATAGACTCAAATAGCCAAGAACTCATGAAAGCATTCCCTTCACAAGACTTGGGTAACAGTCTCAGAGACCTGAACCTGGGGTCAGACCCCACACCAAAGCAACGCAGCCTTGGGCTTCTCTGGAATCTACAGTCAGACACTTTCACCTTTCAGGTCAGCCAGGAAGAAAAGCCTTTCACACGCAGAGGTGTCTGTTGTGAGCTCATTTTCTCGTTCACCTTTGATGTCCGATGAACTCCCTCTGCTGGTGAAAGGAGGTGGTGAAACTGATTTGGATGGGAGAGGGCTGTCACCTGAACAGGTGGATTGCGATTGGACATCAGGAATCTCTGAGTGGATATAAGGCAGCCGACGCCCTGTAGGGTTGCTGGTGATTTCTCTGCTCTGAGCTCTGGCCTCCAGTTCAGTTCCTGTCTTCTAAAGCTAAGTTTTTCTCTGTTATTGTTCCATGAGATTTCGTCTGATTTGCTTAGTTTTGTGTTCAGCTGCCCCGGCTGGGGCTTTGCTGAATTTCCATTTTGTCCCTGATCGGTTTAATCTCTTTTGCTCTGTCTTCAGAATATATTGGAGTGCTGATATAGGGATTTTGAAGTCTAGTAACTTCAGGGCCGTTTTTCCTATCAGACGTGTTGGAACATTTTTGGTAGGGTTTTTGCAGATTGCAGCCAGCATCTTTTCTGTCCTGTCCTATCTAGTTAGTTGGGCCCCATCGTTTGCTCTGCCTGTCTTTCTGTCTGTGTTTGTGTTTTCATCTGTTTTGACCGACAATACATGTTGGGGGCTGTCTATTGCTTTGGGGTCTGCTCTGGGGCAGTTTAGATTTCCCCTTTCTTTCTTTAGGCTTGTGTAGCTCTCCAGCTGTGATGAGGCGTCTAGGATCACCGTAGGAACGCTCCACGGCTACTGTTAGCTGTTGTGAATAGGATCATGGGTCTGCAATCCGCTAGCTACCAACCTCTCCGGTTTTCTGGACTTAGCTTGCATTTTTTTTTCCTCCTCCGGTGACTCATTCATAACAGGTGTCCTGTCTACCATCAACAGCCTGTACAATCCCTTGGGTTTTGCAGCTCCTGTTACTATACAAGGCAAAGCCATACTAAGAGACTTAACTAAGGAAACATCTGACTGGGATGCACCTCTGCCACCTGATAAGAGAATCCAGAGGGAAATATGGAGAAGCATGGAAGAACTCTTTAGCAGCCCTCTCTAACCTGAATGTTCTAAGACCATACACCCCTGTGCTGTCTAGAGAAATACAAAGCCAAAGACGGTATGTGTTTGCAGATGCTTCTGTCAAAGCAATTGCTGCTGTTGTCTATCTCAAAACTGTAGATTCCAAATGTCAGAGCCACATTGGATTCATTATGGGGAAGGCCAAACTTGCTCCACAGCCAGAGCACACTATACCCAGGTTAGAGCTTTGTGCTACAGTCTTAGCCATTGAATTAGCAGAGTTCATCACATCCGAAATGTATATCGACCTGACACAAGCCAAGTTCTACTCAGACAGCAAAGTAGTCCTGGGATACATCCACAATGAAACTAGACCATTCTATATTTATGTCAGTTCATCCAAAACAGTGGTATTACATTCCCACGGACCAAAATCCTGCAGACCACGCAACTAGAGCAGTTGACGCAAATCGACTAGGGAGCACAAGATGACTCTCAGGACCAAAACTACTGTACACTGAGGAACGTTTTCCAGGCACCTTTGAACTAGTGAGGGAGGACTCAGATGCTGAAATCCGCCCTCAGGTGTCTACACTTCATACAATGACTTCAGCTATTCTCCTCACCCAGAAAACAGGACTATGCAGTGCCCCTTCAGGAGTATTCGGCTCTAAGGACCTCTACAAGCGCCAATTAAGACAGGTACAAAGTCTTGCAAATACTTTCTGGGACAGGTGGTGCAAACAGTGTTTGTCTACCCTGCAGCCACAGACAAAGTGGCAAACTACCCGGCCTAATCTGAGGATTGGTGACCTCGTCTTTGTGAAAGACTGTCAAGTCCACCAAAACCAATGGCCACTAGGTCTAGTGACCGCAACATTCCCGAGTAAGGATGGCAGCGTCCGCAAAGTTGAACTGAGGATGGCCAAAGGGAATGAACTTAAGACATTTTTCAGACCAGTAACTGAACTGGTCCTATTGTTGTCTACTGAGAAAAAGGACAGTGACATCCGTTTGATGCCAGACAGAGAGTGTTCTATCTCCAACATCTAATTTATAATCCCTGATTATCTGCTTGTTAATGTTTTCAGTGTTTCTGGCTCCCTCTGGTGACCAGAGTCACAACCGCAGTGTTATTGTGTTATTTTACTTTTGTATTGATGCTTGTATTTTTTCCCTCCGCTGCAGTGCATTCTGGTAAGCTTTTGCAGTGCATTCTGGTAAGGTTGCAATGCATCCTGGTAGCCTTTGCAAAGGATTATGGTTAGTTCAGCCTCCATTTCCCTCCAGTTCTCCATTTTCCTTCTGCCTGCATTCAGGAAGCATCTTATTTCCCTTCCCCCCCTTGTGATAGCATCGCTGGTAGGATATTTATGCTTCCTGTATCTAATTCCTGTCTCATATTAGCCTGGTTAATTAGTTCTTCCCCTTGTTAGCTATTAGTGCAGATGTTATATTTCTGGATTTAAATGAGGTTTATTGTACTAACAGAAAATGTGCAATCTGCATTTAAACAAAATTTGACCAGTGCAAAAGTATGGGCACCTCAACATAAAAGTGACATTAATATTTCGTAGATCCTCCTTTTGCAAAAATAACAGCCTCTAGTCGCTTCCTGTAGCTATTAATGAGTTCCTGGATCCTGGATGAAGGTATTTGTGACCATTCCTGTTTACAAAACAATTCCAGTTCAGTTAAGTTTGATGGTCACCGAGCATGGACAGCCCGCTTCAAATCATCCCACAGATGTTCAATGATATTCAGGTCTTGGGACTGGGATGGCCATTCCAGAACATTGTAATTGTTCCTCTGCATGAATGCCTGAGTAGATTTGGAGCGGTGTTTTGGATCATTGTCTTGCTGAAATATCCATCCCCTGCGTAATTTCAACTTCGTCACTGATTCTTGCACATTATTGTCAAGAATCTGCTGATACTGAGTTGAATCCATGCGACCCTCAACTTTAACAAGATTTCCGGTGCCTGCATTGGCAACACAGCCCCAAAGCACGATGGAACCTCCATCAAATTTTACTGTGGGTAGCAAGTGTTTTTCTTGGAATGCTGTGTTTTTTAGCCTCCATGCATAACGCCTTTTTGTATGACCAAACAACTCAATCTTTGTTTCATCAGTCCACAGGACCTTCTTCCAAAATGTAACTGGCTTGTCCAAATGTGCTTTTTCATACCTCAGGCGACTCTGTTTGTGGCGTGCTTGCAGAAACGGCTTCTTTCGCATCACTCTCCCATACAGCTTCTCCTTGTGCAAAGTGCGCTGTATTGTTGACCGATGCACAGTGACACCATCTGCAGAAAGATGATGCTGCAGGTCTTTGGAGGTGGTCTGTGGATTGTCCTTGACTGTTCTCACCATTCTTCTTCTCTGCCTTTCTGATATTTTTCTTGGCCTGCCACTTCTGGGCTTAACAAGAACTGTACCTGTGTTCTTCCATTTCCTTACTATGTTCCTCACAGTGGAAACTAACAGGTTAAATCTCTGAGACAACTTTTTGTATCCTTCCCCTGAAAAGCTATGTTGAATAATCTTTGTTTTCAGATCATTTGAGAGTTGTTTTGAGGAGCCCATCCATGATGCCACTCTTCATAGGAGAATCAAATAGGAGAACTACTTGCAAGTGGCCACCTTAAATACCTTTTCTCATGATTTGATACATCTAGCTATGAAGTTCAAAGCGCAATGAGGTTACAAAACCAATTTAGTGCTTCAGGAAGTCAGTAAAAAGTAGTTAGGAGTGTTCAAATCAAGAAAATGATAAGGGTGCCCATACTTTTGCACCGGTCAAATTTTGTATAAATGCAGATTGCACATTTTCTGTTAGTACAATAAACCTCATTTGAATCCAGAAATATAACTGAGTCCATCAGTTATTAGATATGTGAAACTGAAATAGCTGTTGCAAAAACCAAAATTGATATAAAGAAAAAAGGTTAACATTAATATGGGTGCCCAAACGTTTACATATGACTGTATGAATTCCTGATGTACCCTGTATTGAATGAGTGTATATATATGTTTTGCTTGTAGTTTCACCGCGCATCAATATACCATCACATTCAATAAAGCACAGATTCAACCTACAGTTTCCTTATTGGACCCCGGTATAGCGGTTTAGCTGCCTGTATAACTACATGAATTCTGCTTCTATTAGTGAGGACAGAACACCTGGTTTTGACTTACAAGTACTGGGGTTAAAAACTCACCAAATACTGAATGTGCGCATGTGGCCAAATGCTGCAATACATGTGCATCACATCTTACTCGTACAGAAGAACTGCAAAATCACCAGAAACATTTTCATTTTCAAGTGAGGAAGAATATAGCACTTGGAGTCATGAAGCATCTTCCTCTCTCGACCCACACTTCCTGTCAACCCCCTTAAGTGAACCACACCTTATAACACAAAGTGAGCTGAACTATCTTGTTAGAGATTTGGATCTGCCTAAGAGTAATTCTGAGCTCTCAGGTGCCAGGCTACAGCAGTGCAATCTTAGGCGATATTTGGATTTCTATGTTCAGCAACCATGATAAAGATCTTCTCCAATACTTCTTCATGGAGGGCGATCTTGTGGCATGCAACTACATCAACAGTTTAATGGAAGCTCTGAAGATAAGTCATAATCCAGAGGAGTGGAGGCTTTTCATTGATTCATCCAAAACAAGCCTAAAAGTCATCTTGCTACATAACGGCAATGCGTCACCTTCAATTCCAGTTGGTTGTTCAGTCCACACGAAAGAAACCTATGACAAAATGAAATAACTATTAACCCCTTCCCGACCTGTGACACAGCGTATGCGTCATGAAAGTCGGTGCCAATCCGACCTATGACGCATACCCTGTCATGAATTCAAAGCCCCCCTGCGGGTCGGGTGACCGGGGTCAATGAAAGGTCACCTGACCCGCAGATACAGGGGGCTTTGTAATTCACCACAGGGGGCGTGGCTTCACCCCCATGTGGCTACGATCGCTCTGATTGGCTGTTAAAAGTGAAACAGCCAATCAGAGCGATAGTAATATTTCATCAATGAAAATTGATGAAATATTACAATCCAGCCATGGCCGATGCTGCAGTAGCATCGGACATGGCTGGAGACACCGATTTGACCCCCCCACCGGTGATCGCCCCCCCGCCACTGAATGACAGCGGCAATCTGCCGCCGCTGTCATCATCTGCCCCCCCTCCCATTCCCTTCGCTCCCCGCCAGCTTCCGATCCCCCCCTCACCCACTCTCACCGCCCCGGCACCTTCCAAGTCCCCCCGTCGCTCCCGGTGTCCGGCGGGTCCGGTTCATGGGCGCCGCCATATTGGAAAATGGCGGGCGCATGCGCAGTGCGCCTGCCCGAATCTGCCGGCTGCAGATTCCATTATTTCATTTTGATCACTCTCAGAGTGATCAAAATGAAATAAAAAGTAAATGAACCCCCCTATTATCACCCCCATAGGTAGGCAGAACTAATAAAATAAAGAAAATATTTTTATTTTTATTTTTCCATCAGGGTTAGGGTTAGGGTTGGAAAGAGGGTTAGGGTTAGGGTTAGGGTTGGAAAGAGGGTTAGGGTTAGGGTTGGAAAGAGGGTTAGGGTTGGAAAGAGGGTTAGGGTTGGAAAGAGGGTTAGGGTTGGAAAGAGGGTTAGGGTTAGGGTTGGAAAGAGGGTTAGGGTTGAAAAGAGGGTTAGGGTTGGAATTAGGGTTAGGGTTGGAATTAGGGTTAGGTTTGGAATTAGGGTTAGGGTTGGAAAGAGGGTTAGGGTTGGAAAGAGGGTTAGGGTTGAAAAGAGGGTTAGGGTTGAAAAGAGGGTTAGGGTTAGAATTAGGGTTAGGCTTGTGGTTAGTGTTATGGTTAGTGTTGGGGTTAGGGCTGTGTTGGGGTTAGGGTTAGGGTTGGGATTAGGGTTAGGGATGTGTTGGGGTTAGGGTTGTGGTTAGGGGTGTGTTGGGGTTAGGGTTGAAGTTAGAATTGTGGGGTTTCCACTGTTTAGGCACATCAGGGGGTCTCCAAACGCGACATGGTGCAACCTTTGATTCCAGCCAATTTTGCGTTCAAAAAGTCAAACGGTGCTCACTCCCTTCCAAGCCCCGACGTGTGCCCAAACAGTGTTTTACCCCCACATATGGGGTATCAGCGTACTCAGGAAAAATTGCACAACAACTTTTGGGGTCTAATTTCTCCTGTTACCCTTGGGAAAATAAAAAATTGGGGGCTAAAAAATTATTTTTGTGGAAAAAAAATGTTTTTTTCATTTTCATGTCTCTGCATTACAAACTTCTGTGAAGCACTTGGGGGTTGAAAGTGCTCACCATACATCTACATAAGTTCCTTGGAAGGTCTAGTTTCCAAAATGGGGTCACTTGTGGGGGTTTCCACTGTTTAGGCACATCAGGGGCTCTGCAAACGTAATGACGACTGCAGACTATTCCATCAAAGTCTGCATTTCAAAACGTCACTACTTCCATTCCGAGCCCTGACGTGTGCCCAAACAATAGTTCCTCCACACATATGGGGTATCAGCGTACTCAGGACAAACTGGACAACAACTTTTGGGGTCCAATTTATCCTGTTACCCTTGTGAAAAAAAAAATTGCGGGCTAAAAATCAATTTTTTTGAGGGTAAAAAAATGATTTTTTATTTTCACGGCTCTGCGTTATAAACTTCTGTGAAGCACTTGGGGGTTCAAGGTGCTCACCATACATCTAGATAAGTTCCCTGGGGGGTCTAGTTTCCAAAATGGGGTCACTTGTGGGAGGTTTCTACTGTTTAGGCACACAGGGGCTCAGCAAATGTAACATGACGCCCGCAGACCATACCATCAAAGTCAGCATTTCAAAATGTCACTACTTCCCTGCTGAGACCCAACGTGTGCCCAAACAGTGGTTTCCCCCCACATATGGGGTACCAGCGTACTCAGGACAAACTGGACAACAACTTTTGGGGTCCAATTTCTCCTGTGACCCTTGTGAAAATAAAAAATTGCGAGCTAAAAATTCATTTTTTGAGGAAAAAAAAAGACTTTTTATTTTCATGGCTCTGCGTTACAATCTTCTGTGAAGCACTTCGGGGTTCAAGGTGCTCACCACACATCTAGGCAAGTTCCTTATGGGGTCTAGTTTCCAAAATGGGGTCACTTGTGGGGGGTTTCCACAGTTTAGGAACATCAAGGGCTCTGCAAATGTAACATGATGACCGCAGACCATTCCATCAAAGTCAGCATACCAAAACGTCACTACTTCCCTTCCGAGCCCTGACGTGTGCCCATACAGTGGTCATCCCCCACATATGGGGTATCAGCGTACTCAGGACAAACTAGACAACAACTTTTGGGGTCCAATTTCTCCTGTTACCCTTGTGAAAAAAAAAATTGCGGGCTAAAAATCATTTTTTTTTAGGGAAAAAAATGATTTTTTATTTTCACGGCTCTGCGTTATAAACTTCTGTGAAGCACTTGGGGGTTCAAGGTGCTCACCACACATCTAGATAAGTTCCCTGGGGGGTCTAGTTTCCAAAATGGGGTCCCTTGTGGGGGGTTTCTACTGTTTAGGCACACAGGGGCTCAGCAAATGTAACATGACGCCCGCAGACGATTCCATCAAAGTCAGCATTTCAAAATGTCATGACTTCCCTTCCGAGCCCCGACGTGTGCCCAAACAGTGGTCCCCCCCACATATGGGGTACCAGCGTACTCAGGACAAACTGGAAAACAACTTTTGGGGTCCAATTTATCCTGGTACCCTTGTAAAAATAAAAAAATTGCAGACTAAAAAATTTTTTTTTAGGAAAAAAAAAAAGATTTTTTATTTTCACTGCTCTGCATTATAAACTTCTGTGAATCACCTGGGGTTTCAAAGTGCTCACTATGCATCTAGATAAGTTCCTTAGGGGGTCTAGTTTCCAAAATGGGGTCATTTGTGGGGGAGCTCCAAAGTTTAGGCACACAGGGGATCTCCAAACACGACATGGTGTCCGCTAACGATTGGAGCTAATTTTCATTTCAAAAAGTCAAATGGCGCTCATTCCCTTCTGCGCCCTGCCGTGCACCCAAACAGTGCCCCCCCCCACATATGGGGTACCAGCGTACTCAGGACAATCTGGACAACAACTTTTGTGGTCCAATTTCTTCTGTTACCCTTGTGAAAATAAAAAATAGCGTGCTAAAAAATCATTTTTGAGGAAAAAAAAATGATTTTTTATTTTCACTGCTCTATGTTATAAACTTTTGTGAGGCACTTGGGGGTTCAAAGTGCTCACTACACATCTACATAAGTTCCTTAAGGGGTCTAGTTACCAAAATGGTGTCACTTGTGGGGGAGCTCCAATGTTTAGGCACACAGGGGCTCTCCAAACGCGACATGGTGTCCGATAATGATTGGAGCTAATTTTCCATTCAAAAAGTAAAATGGCGCTCCTTCCCTTCCGGGCCCTGCCGTGCACCCAAACAGTGGTTTATGACCACATATGAGGTATTGGTGTGCTCAGGAGAAATTGCCCAACAAATTTTAGGATCCATTTTATCCTGTTGCCCATGTGAAAATGAAAAAACTGAGGCTAAAAGATAATTTTTGTGAAAAAAAAGTACTTTTTTTTTTTTACAGATCAATTTGAGAAGCACCTGGGGGTTCAAAGTGATCACTATGCATCTAGATAAGTTCCTTGGGGGGTCTAGTTTCCAAAATGGGGTCACTTGTGGGGGAGCTCCAGTGTTTAGGCACACAGCGACTCTCCAAACGCGACATGGCAAGCGCTAAATATTCCAGCATATTTTCCATTCAAAAAGTCAAATGGTGCTCCTTCCCTTCTGAGCCCTGCCGTACGCCCAAACAGTGGTTTATGACCACATATGAGGTATCGGTGTACTCAGGGGAAATTGCCCAACAAATTTTAGGATCCATTTTATCCTGTTGCCCATGTGAAAATGAAAAAATTGATGCTGAAAGGAAATTTGTGTTGGAAAAATTAAAATGTCTATTTTTTCCTTCCACATTGCCTTAGCTGTTGTGAAACACCTGAAGGGTTAATAATCTTCTTGAATGTGGTTTTGAGTAGCTTGAGGGGTGCAGTTTTTAGAATGGTGTCACTTTTGGGTATTTTCTGCCATATAGACCCCTCAAAGGGACTTCAAATGTGAGGTGGTCCCTAAAAAAAATGGTTTTGTAAATTTTGTTGTAAAAATGAGAAATCGCTGGTCAACTTTTACCCCTTATAACTTCCTAACAAAAAAATATTTTGCTTCCAAAATTGTGCTGATGTCAAGTAGACATGTGGGAAATGTTAGTTAGTAACTATTTTGTGTCACATAACTCTCTAGTTTAACAGAATAAAAATTCAAAATTTGAAAATTGCGAAATTTTCAAAATTTTTGCCAAATTTCTGATTTTTTCACAAATAAACGCAAAAATTATCGACCTAAATTTACCACTAACATGAAGCCCAATATGTCACGAAAAAACAATCTCAGAATCGCTAGGATGCGTTGAAGTGTTCCAGAGTTATTACCTCATAAAGGGACACTGGTCAGAATTGCAAAAAATGGCCAGGTCATTAAGGTCAAAATAGGCTGGGTCATGAAGGGGTTAAACTGCCTGAACTATGACCAACAATTGTGGCCCCTCTGTGGTGACTTAGAGGTGGTTGCCCTCTTACTCGGTCTCGAGTGTGGATACACAAAGTACTGCTGCTTTCTACGTGAGTTGGATAGTCATACAAGAGAATATCAATATCACTGTGGTCGGCGCTTATAGCAAGTGAGCAATTCTGCTAATTCTGCTACATACAGGCGATCTGATCATCGCCTGTATGTAGCAGTGTCAATCGGGTAATGGCAGCTTTTAGTCTCCCATGGAGGCTATTGAAGCAGCCAAAAGGTAACAAAAAATGTTTTAAAAAAATATTTAAAAAATGGAAGAAAATATAAAAGTTCAAATCACCCCCCTTCGCCCCATTCAAAATAGAACAATAAAAAAAATTCAAACATACACATATTTCGTATCGTCGCATTCAGAATCGCCCAATCAATCAATATAAAAAAAACTAACCTGATCGCTAAACAGTGTAACGAGAAAACAAATGTCAAAACGCCAGAATTACGTTTTTTTGGTCAGCGCAACATTACATTAAAATGCAATAATGGGCGATCAAAAGATTGTATCTACACCAAAATGGTATTATTAAAAACATTAGCTCGGTGCGCTATTGGTATGGTTTTTTTTTTAACAAACTTTGGAATTTTTTTTCACCACTTTGATAAAAAAGAACCTAGACATGTTTGGTATCTACTGTACGAACTCGCAATGACCTGGAGAATCATAATGGTAGGTCAGTATTAGCATTTAGTGATCATGGTTAAAAAAAATAATCCAAAAACCACTGTGGGATTGCATTTATTTTTTTGCAATTTCACCCCACTTGCAATTATTTCCCATTTTCCAGTACACGATATGTTAAAATGATGTTGTTCAAAAGTACAACTTGTCCTGCAATAAAACAAGCCCTCACATGGCCATATCGATAGAAAAAAAAAAAAGTTATGACTCTGGGAAGAAGGGGAGCAAAAAACGAAAATGCAAAAATGAAAATACTTCCGGGGCTTAAGGGGTTAAAGACTTATTTTTTACATCCGCATCTAGACTTTTTTTCCATTAAACTGTGGAGCAGCGAGTGACAAACACAGTGAGAGATTTCACCAAGATATTGGGGCTATAGAGAAAAGATATAAAGGAAAATGGAATCCATCATTGTTCGCAGACTACTGTTGGACAATTGTAGTAGATGATAGCATTCAAGGAATAGGTGCAGAAATTCTGCAGCTTCAAAACCGCAGCAAAAGGTCATCATGGGAACGTAGTCTGAAAACATTGTAATAATTAACTTGCTGCATTTGTAAGAAAACACACGTGGCTATGAACCATATAATGTGGCCAGGGTAGGTCACAGGTGGTGAATGCTTGGACCCGGTTGGTCCAGTGTAGAAGGTCCCGCTGAGATGGGGCTTCCTGCCTGACAGCACGTGTGGACGCTGTGAGTAATGGCTGCAAGTGCCTGATAGTTCCCTGGAGGGAATAAATATCTGCAGTATGGAGAAGCAGCCATGAGAGAACCCTGACGGGGTGAGATATAACTGTGAGGCTAGAAAGCCTGTGTATTGGACATTGCTAACAGAGTGAAGCTCTGTCATGGACGCTATGCCGTTTATATATTGCTGGTCATGGTTTATGATGATTAATAAACCGCATGGACTATACTGGTTTATGGAAAACCTGTGCTGGATCTGATTTTGTGGCTGCTGAGCGAGTATCCCCTACTTAAATGACAGCACTACCTCACTATATATATATATATATATATATATAGTCACACACATACATGTATACACAGGGTGGTCAAAAAGAAGGTGGACAGTGTCATGATCCAGTGTTGGATCTGGCGGTATTAAAAGCACAAAGTGAACTTTTTTTACTTTGGTTGAGTTCAAAGGTGTTTTGACTGTCCCCGGTGGTGGTTAGCGGTATCGCACCATAGGTTTAGGTTAATGTTCACTTAATTAGGGATCAGGTGTGACTCCCTATAAAGGTGTGCTTAGGGGTTCACTCACCGCTGGTGATACTTCCTTCTGAGTTGTTGGAGAGCCTGGTGGAAGGATGGAGCGGGATAGGAGTCCTGTGCAGTCAGCCAGAGAGGATGAGTGCCAGCTAATGGTGTCTGCAGGAAGGACTGGCATGGCTTGGTGGAGTCGCAGTTTGTGGTGTCGGCGGGAAGTGGGGGCATGGCTTGGAGGAGTGGCAACTTGGAAGAGAGTTGCACTCAGCATGCTCTACTTGGTTGCTGAGAACTGGACTCGAGCATGCTTGGAGTCTTGGCAGAGGCTGGACTCATCTTGGGACTCTGTGTACTGGACTGCTGCAAGTGGTGATGGACTCTGCTCCCAGGCTGCACGATGGTGACGGATCCAGTTATGTGATGGATCAGGGTGGAGGAGAAGATGCACACAGGTGGTGGGCTCTGTTGCTAGGAGCGCACGCAACAGAGCAAAGATAAGTGGTGTTTCCCCTGTATTGTCTCTTTCCTCATGTGTGTTATTAGTGCAGTGGTGGGATTAGTCTCCGCACCGACCCATTCCCTAGTGAGGGTTTAGGGTCAGGGTGAGCAAGGGCGTTAAGGTACGCGTCCGGTGACAGGTGCGGAGCCTGTTTAGGGAATGTAAGGAGTGCAGGGACACTGGCTCAGGGGAGCTTAGGAGGTCTCCATGTCCCCATTCCCTATCGCAGGGCCCACCATTGTTATAGTTTCCCAGGTTCCCCCTTTATTATTTGATTATTGTATGTATAACGTGTAATACCCAAATTCGCCAGGTGGAGGCGGCGTATCCACCTGCACGTTTTATTATTTAAATTCGCCCCACTGGAGGCGGTGTATCCAGGGTCACGTGTGTCACATGGGTTCGCCTTGCGGAAACATCTGCGTCCTGACACACGTGACCATGACAGACAGTATATGTAATAGGGTTATGAAGGGGGAGATTTATCAAACATGGTGTAAGTTGAATAAGATTCCAATTTTCTTTTGTTCTTCACGGGCTCTTTGGAAAATGAAAGGTGGAATCTGATTGGTTGCTAAGGGCAACTGAGTCAGTTTCACAGATCCAGTTTTCACAGATAAATCTCCCCAAAATCTGTTTTCTTTTCAGATAATTCAGATAACCCATAATGGCAAATAATTTCAATACAGATCAAACAAAATGGATTTTAAAAGAGTATTGGAAATCTCAAAATGCTGAAACAGTTAGAGCAAATTGGGTTGAAACTTTTGGTACTCAAGCCCCAAAGAGCCAAACCATTTACCGCATTCGTGACAAATTTGTTGCCACTGGCTCAATCCTTAATGCTCCAAAAACTGGTCGACCCAAAACAGCCTGTACAGAAAATAATAAACAACTTGCTGCTGAAACATTTGTTCAGAGTCCAAAAAAGTCCACCAGAAGAGTCTCTTTAGGATTGGGAATTTCACGAGCTTCCATCATGCTAATCCTGAAATCTATTAGGTGGAAAGCTTATCGTCCACGTCTAATTCATGGCTTATTGGAGGATGATCCAGACAGGCGGCTGCAATTTAGTGAGATTATGCTTGACGAAATTGAAGAAAATCCAGTAATTTTAGATGACATTATGTGGAGTGATGAAGCTACTTTCAAATTATCTGGCCATATTAACAGACAGAATTGTATTTACTGGTATAATGAGAACATGCATTTAACATTAGAGCAACAACTAAATGAGCCTGGTGTCAATGTTTGGGGTGATATTTCATGTTTTGATGTTTTTGGACCATTTTCTTTATGGAACAGTCACAGGAGATAAGTATCTCGAAATTCTAATGAATCAAGTTGTTCCCCGGTTACAGCAACAGCCTAATTCAAATGACCTTTATTTCCAACAAGTTGGCGCCCCTCCACATTATTCAAGAGTAGTCCGCGAGTATCTTGATGAAACATTTCCTAATAAATGGATTAGCCGAAGAGGCCCACTTGATTTGCCGACACATTCATCAGACTTGACCCCAATGGATTTTTTCTTTTGGGGAGTACTCAAGGACAAAGATTATAGTTGAAAACCAAAAAGTGTCAGTGATTTGAAAAATTACATAAGAGATGCATTTCAAGAAATTAATACCCAAAGAGAATTGTGCAAAAATGTTGAAGCATAAGAGGCAGATTTCAAAGCTGTGCAAATTGTGATGGAAAACAGTTTGAGCACCTGCGTTGATAAAATTTAAGGGCTTTTGTATTATTGTTCAGAATAAAATTTAATTGTCAATGTTAAGCTTGTGTTAGTAAATATAATTTTATATATAAATCAAAATAAATGTTATTTTCTGTCCACCTACTTTTGGACCACCCTGTATATTACCTTGTCTCCTTTATTATGTATATTGCTGTCCATTATACAGTGCCCTCTCTTGCTATGTACAGCACCATCCATTACCTATTGGATTATATAGAGCCCTGTTTTTTATTATATATCGCCCGCTCTTGTTAGATATATAATGCAGTGGTGGCTGATGGAGCATGGGAAAGCTTCTTTGCTATTGGAGGGGATAATGGACTGGTAGTCTGGTCACCAGTTCCTTCATCAGCAATCATTTTATATCTAACAAGAGAGCGGACTATGTAATAAAAGAGGGCACTGTGAATAATTAAATGTAAGAGACAGCACTGTACATAACAGCAGAGAAAACTATACAATAAGGGACGTCACCATATATAATTAGAGAGGATGGTATGTAATAAGGGATGGTGTTATACATAACAAAAGAGGAAACTATGTAACTAAGGATGGTGTTATACATAATAAGTGAGTACCCTATATACTAAGGGACTGTGCTATAGATAAAAAGTGACTACACTATATACTGAGGGCCTGTGCTATGTATAATAAGTGAGTACACTATATACTAAGGGACTGTGTTAACCCCTTCACTCCCAAGGGTGGTTTGCACGTTAATTCCCGGGCCAATTTTTACAATTCTGACCACTGTCCCTTTATGAGGTAATAACTCTGGAACGCTTCAACGGATCTAGGCGATTCTGACATTGTTTTCTCATGACATATTGTACTTCACCTTAGTGGTAAAATTTCTTTGCTATAACTTGGCGTTTATTTATGAATAAAATGGAAATATGGCGAAAATTTTGAAAATTTTACGATTTTCAAACTTTGAATTTTTATGCCCTTAAACCAGAGAGTTACGTGGCACAAAATAGTTAATAAATGACATTTCCCACATGTCTACTTTACATCAGCACAATTTTGGAAACAAATTTTTTTTTTTAGTTGGGAAGTTGCAAGGGTTAAAAGTTGACCAGCAATTTCTCATTTTTACAACAAAATTTACAAAACCATTTTTTTAGGGACCACCTTACATTTGAAGTCACTTTGAGGGGTCTATATGGCAGAAAATACCCAAAAGTGACACCATTCTAAAAACTGCACCCCTCAAGCTACTCAAAACTACATTCAAGAAGATTATTAACCATTCAGGCGCTTCACAGGAGCAGAAACAACATGGAAGGAAAAAATTAACATTTAACTTTTTAGTCACAGAAATTATCTGTTAGCAACAATTTTTTAATTTTCCCAAGGGTAACAGGAGAAATTGGACCATAAAAGTTGTTGTCCAATTTGTCCTGAGTACGCTGATACCCTATATGTGGGGGGGACCACTGTTTGGGCGCACGGCAGGGCTCGGAAGGGAAGCAGCGTCGTTTGACTTTTTCAACCTAAAATTGGCTGGAATTGAGATTGGGCGCCATGTTGCGTTTGGCGAGCCCCCATTGTGCCCAAACAGTGGAAACCCCCCACAAGTGACCCCATTTTGGAAACTAGACCCCCTAAGGAACTTATCTAGATGTGTGTTGAGCACCTTGAACCCCCTAGGGCTTCACAGGAGTTTATAACGCCCGGGCGAGAAAATAAAAAATCATATTTTTTCCACAAATATGATCGTTTAGTCCCCAATTTTTTATTCTCCCAAAGGTAGCAGGGGAAATTGGACCCCAAAAGTTGTTGTCCAATTTGTCCTGAGTACGCTGGTACCTCATATGTGGGGGAAAACTACTGTCTGGGCGCACGTTGTGGCTCAGAAGGGAAGAAGTGACGCTTTGGAATGCAGACTTTGATGGAATGGTCTGCGGGTGTTATGTTAAGTTTGCAGAGCCCCTGATGTGGTTAAACAGTAGAAACCCCCCACAAGTGACCCCATTTTGGAAACTAGACCCCCTAAGGAACTTATCTAGATATGTGGTGAGAACTTTGAACCCCCAAGTGTTTCACTAAAGTTTATACTGCCCAGGCGTGAAAATAAAAAATCATATTTTGTGCCCACAAAAAAGATCGTTTAGTCCCCAATTTTTAATTTTCCCAAGGGTAACAGGAGAAATTGGACCCCAAAAGTTGTTGTCCAATTTGACCTGAGTACGCTGGTACCCCATATGTGGGAGAAAACTACTTTGTCTCTTTGGGGCTTGAGTACCAAATGTTTCAACCCAATTTGCTCTAACTGTTTCAGCATTTTGAGATTTCCAATACTCTTTTAAAATTCATTTTCTTTGATCTGTATTGAAATTATTTGCCATTATGGGTTATCTGAATTATCTGAAAAGAAAACAGATTTGGGGGAGATTTATCTGTGAAAACTGGATCTGTGAAACTGACTCAGTTGCCCTTAGCAACCAATAAGATTCCACCTTTCATTTTCCAAAGAGCCTGTGAAGAATGAAAGAAAATTGGAATCTTATTCAACTTTCACCATGTTTGATAAATCTCCCCCTTCATAACCCTATTACACATACTGTCCACCTACTTTTGGACCACCCTGTGTATACATGTATGTGTGTGGCTATATACATTATATATATATATACATATATATACATATATAGCTTTGTCACCATAAAATGAGGGGGCCCCTTGAGAAAGGAGTTCAAAACGCGCGTCGGGGCGGCCACGCTGGCCCAGGAAGCACGGCACTCGGTACCACTGACACCAATAGGTAATTACTATAAATTATGGAGTTCTGATAGTCACTGGTATGATGGGCTTTTTAGGTGGTGCTAGATGTGACATCCTTTATAGGGCTATACTAGATTGATTATTGCACAGTGGGATATAACATTGCAGCAGTAACCTGATTACAGGGAACTTTTTAATTACATTGTTTTTGCTACCCTGTATAGCTTTATTAAATAGTCAAAAGGAAAGGGGACACACCAGGTGCTACTGAGCATATTATGCCCTTATAGATTTAAATTGTGATCATTGCGCAGCAGTGGATATTATTGGGTTAAGATTGTATGGTTTTTCTACCTGGTGATTGCGTTTTAGTCCCAATATTTCACCTTGGTGCATGTCTTTCCCTTATGTTGTGAATAATTATTATTACTGTGCAGTAGTGGATAACATTGCGTCCTATATATCTGATTTTGATACCCCCTTAGCCCTGTGATTCTATCTGTGGTGTCTATTTTCCTGGACCTTAGCGTCCTTGAGTGTTGTGAGCAGTGAATGCACTGTACTTTCCTTCTTGTTCTGGTATTTGGTGGTATGATTTTAATGTTGTCATAATAAAAATTGTATTTTTTATATATTATGATTGCCTTTTGATCATCTTTCTTTGTGTGGTTCTATGTGGTAACTGATGATAGGCTGTATTAATCAAACCATATACATGGTTAAATAATCATGTGGTTTTGTCAGACCTGTTGGTGATTATCGTTATAATGCAGAAACTTGTGGATGGCCTGAAAACACGTCCGGACCATGACCATTCGGAACACTGGAGTGTTGTATAAAATATCAACACTTCAATATTGCTGAATTTCAGGCTTCTTCAGGATACCCAAGGGGAGGACCAGGCCCCAAAACTGCGTCATTTCAACTGCGTCCACAGGAGACAAGTTAGTATAGGATGAACGCGGGTTTTGCTCCAAAAATTGCCGAGCGTACAAATTAGTTTGCTCCACCATGAGGTTAACAAAATCCTCAGAGAAAAAGACTTTGAAAAAGTCAATTTCTGTGAGGCCGGTGGTGTCAAACTTGATTCCTGATTCTGCCACAAAATCAGGAATCAGTGGCTTGTAATTTTCGGGGGGCGAGGTCCACACAGGGTCTGCTGAATCAGCTGCGGGCATGGTGGGCGCTGCCTCATCTTCTATCCTGGAGCGTCTGCGTGGCGGTTCCGCAGGACCCGAGGAGGAAGATGAGGAGGGGGAAGAGGAAGAGGATGAAGAATCCGAAAAATAAAGAAAAGTCGGATCGTCGTCCTCGCTATCAGTGTCGTAGGCAAGTAAAGCATATGCCTCCTCCATTGAATAGTGCTGTTGGGAGGAACGTGATGGGCGGGTCATTTTTTTTGTGTAAATATGGTGCTTGGGTGTACTTTATTTATAACTGTGTATGTGTGGGGGGGCTAGTGATTGGTGCACACTATCCTGTAAGAAAAAGCTAAAAGGAAATGGGAAGCAAAATACCTGTGAAAAAAAGTCTAAAACAGCAGGTCCTAGATATGATAAGTGAATGGCGTCACTTATCAAAATTTAGTGGCTGCTGGATGTGTGCACAGGGGTGGCTCAAAGAGGGGAGGTGAAAAAGAAAAATGGAAAACAGCCGGCACAAACTTTGGTAAGTGAATTGCGTCACTTATCAAAATTCGGCGGCTGCTAAATGTGCACACGGAAACGGCGCAAAGGGGGGTAAAAAGAGGGGGCTGGGGGATTGGGGTGGATGAATAGAGATCGGGCAGGGATCAACAGTTAGGGTTGTAGTTAGGTGGCACAAGAAGGGGTGAAAAAAATGAAAAACGGCAGGCACAAGCTCTGATAAGTGATGTACGTCACTTATGAAGATAGATTGGGGGGTGAAGATAGATTGGGCAGGGGATCAGGGATTAATTAACACTTACAGTTGTAGTGTTCTTTCTTATTTCTTCTGCAGGGATTGTGATGCTACAAGCTGTGGCACCACAATACCCAGCACAGGAGCTCTTGCTGCGTCCGACCTCTCTGCAGGACTCCTCAGTTAGAGTGAGGACCTCTGCAGACAGGTCAGACATGTCAGAGGCAGGTCAGGGGCAGGTCACAGAGCTGACTAGGCAGCAGCAGTTTCCTGCTCCCTCTCTGCTGCTGGCCCAGCCCACAATAATAATTGTTGCTGTCCCTGCCTCTATTAGGTGTATTGCATACATGGCAGACACAGCACATTAAAGGGAACATTCACATAATACATAGTATAAACACATAGTACATTCAAGTGCATAACATATATATATATGAAGGGCACAGAGTGTTCACACGGAAGGAAGGGTGCAACTGAGGGAACCTGTCTCCTCCTTCCAGTATCACAACACAATGCTTGTGTAAGACGGTGTGACATAAAAGAGGAAAATTCCCAGCGCTGTGCGGCATTTGTGCAAGAAGACTGCCATCTTCAGTCCAAGCGAGACCCTGAAAAACCAACCGGAAGAGGAAGAGTTTCAAGAAGGAAGAGTTTTGATGGAGCACTGGGTCAGGCAACAGTGATGATGAAGTTCCCTTATATAAAAAAAGCCAGTGCGCCAAAATGGGAGCAGGTTTGGCATCAAGGGAAGGAACACAAGAGCATTTGGTTAAGTGAGTGCTCCTGTCTATGGGAGAAAGGGCCATCGGACAAACGCCATCGAGTGCATATGGCTTAACATTGAACCGTGAAAATAAAAAATCACATTTTATCCCACAAAAATATTTTTTTAGCCCCAATTGTTGCATTTTCATAAGGGTAACAGGAGAAATTGCGCCATACAATTTGTTGTGCAATTTCTCCTGAGAACACTGATACCCAATATTTTGGGGAAAACTACTATTTGGGCGCATGGTAGGGCTTGGAATAGAAGAAGCGCCATTTGACCTTTTGAATGCAAACTTTGCTGGAATAATTAGCGGATGCCGTGTTGCATTTGGAGAGCCCCTGATGGCAATCCCCCCAAAGTGACAACATTTTGGAAACTGGACCCTTCAGGGAATTTATCTAGATGTGTGCTAAGCACCTTGCTTCACATAAGTTTATAAGGTAGAGACTCCAGCCATGGAAATAAAAAAAAATCACATTTTTTTCACAAAAATTTTCTTTTAGTCCCAATTTTTTTATTTTCACAAGGTAACAGGAGAAAATGGACACCAAAATCTGTTGTGCAATTTCTCCTGAGTATGCAGATACCCCATATGTGGTGAAAAACTACTGTTTGGGTGCACGGCAGGGCTCAGAAAGGAAGGAGTGACGTTTTGGAATGCAGATTTTGCTGGAATGGTCTGCAGGTGTCATGTCGCGCTTTCACAGCCCCTGATGTTCCTAAACATTAGAAACCCCACACAAATTTCCCTATTTTGGATGATATTGCGGGTGTGTCAATCGGAGAATAAAGGGGGCTCCCTCTGCTTGCCTGCTAAATACTGTGGTCGATTTCGATTGCAGTATTTAGGGGTTAAAGTGTCGGGAGCGTTGCCGGCACCTCTCCTGCAATGAGTGCTGGGTGTCAGCTGTCAGAATCAGTTGACAACCGGCTGCGATCGCCCGCACACAACTCCTGTGCATGGGAGATTGCCATGACGTATAGATACGTCATAGGTCCTATGTCAAGAAGAGGTTAACACTGTTAAGCCCTGTTTTAAATTGCAATTTTGCTGCCTTATTTTGCGCCATCATATTCTCTAGCACTTTAATGTCATTATTATCACTTTATCCATTGGAGCTCAAAATATTTGGAATATGGGAATAAAATGGAGTGCACAGAAGAAACCCATACAAACACGGGCAGATAATACAAACTGCTTGAACCCAGTGCCACAATACTACAATGCTAACCACTGAGCTAAAATGTTGCCATTTCAAAAAGTTTTTTATTAGTGGATTGGACAACCACTTTAATTCATTGTCTAGGAAAAATGCAGGATGACAATGGGTAACAATGGGTGATGAAGTAATGCCAATGTTTATGTATCAACTGTGCATCTCTTTCTTGCAACTTGGTCAATACTGTTATTTTCTCCTTTTCTAAAGGCCCCGTCACACTAAACGATGCACCAGCGATCCCGACAACGATACGACCTTGTCAGGATCGCTGGTGCCTCGCTACATGATCGCTGGTGACCTGTCAAACAGGCAGACTCACCAGCGATCAGGACCAGCGAGGACGCTGGTATCCAAGGTAAATATCCGGTAACTAAGCGAGCGCGTCGCTTAGTTACCCACTGTGTACCTTAGATACCTGCGTGCTGGCGCTGGGAGCTGGTATCTAAGGTACACAGCAGGTAACTAAGCGTGTGCGTCACTTAGTTACCCGCTGTGTACCTTGGTTACCAGCTCCCAGTGTCTGCTTACAGCGCTGGGAGCTCGCTGATCGTTGCTCTCCCACTGCCACACGCAGCGATGCGTGCTGACCAGTGTGAGACCAACAATCAAAAAATGTCCCAGGACATTCATGCACGATCAGCGATACCCAGCGGGGGGGGCCGTCGCTGATGCATGCCACACACAGCGAGATCGCTGGCAAGATCGCTGATGCATCACAAAATCAGCGCTCTCGCTAGCGATCTCGCTGTGTGTGACAGGGCCTTTACTCACATTTAAGGAATGTTTGACCAAAATCAAGAGTTTCTTTTTGTAGACTGCAGAGCTTTTAATTGGAGAATTTATTGGTATGTACAGAACAAGCCATTAATTCAAATGCTAAATCCAATAAAAAGAATGTTATCCTGTAATAAATATGTGCACAAGGGCAAGACGTCCTCTAAATGATAATGACAGTTATTTCTGGTTAGGAGAAAGGCAGTCATTTTCTGGTCGCCAGCTGTTTGCTCGGAAGGAGAATGCGATCATTGTTCAGTAAAAGACACCATATTGTGCGGTCCAATATATATGCATGTGCTTTCAAGGGGATATTATTAGGCCTTTTAGTCTGTTTCCGTAACACCCACAGACTTTAATGGCCATATTTTCATTGTCTTCTATAGGAAAAGCAACCAACATGTATCAGCGAAAGGGTGGCATGGGTTCATTATTCTCACGAGACTGACTATGGGTAAGACCTACTGATATCAAGTATCTTTGGCATCTCTTGTCCTTCTTATTAATGTTTTAAATGGTTTACATCTTATTTGTCATCATTCACAGTTTCTTATTACATGGTGTTTATGCATTTAATACAAGTGCCATTGTCTGCACCTTATGATATTGCTTTGCAAGATGGGCTTTTAAACCAGCACCCACAGATTTTTAACAATGATGTTTAGTGGACTTGGATTGTCTCACACACTCCCATCAAAAAGACACACAGTAAAAGAAAACTTGTTGACAGCATACACCAACAGTACAAATTGCAAAAACAAATTTAACTTCCAGTAATCTTCCAGGGCCTGCAAGATACTGAGCTCAGTTTACCTCAGATATGTCTTATACTGTTCATGGGGATATTCTGTTACGGACCGAGTTTTGTCCTTTTGTCCTGTCCTTGTCTTATCTGTTGTCCTTCCTGATTCTGACCCTGGCTTGTTTGACTCCACTTTTGACTGACCTCCTTGTATAGAACCCCGACTTCCCCTCTGACTTCAGCTTTGTCTGTGTGGCGCCCCTGAGGCTCAGTCGCCACAGAGGTACTGCACCTCCTCCTGAGGTGTGGTGTCCCACCATCCAGGTAAGTTGGAGGCTCCTGACCACGCTCCAACATCCGCACCCCACACAACACAGTAGTTCAGCAAAGCCACATTGCAGCTCTTTGCTTGGAGTGTAGCAGGGCACCTTTGGTGGCTCCCTGCTTGGAACACGAAATGTGCTGGGAGGCGGGTGTAGTTGAGAATACATAAAAGAGCGGGGAGGTTTAGGATTACAGGTCAGTCAGACAGGGAGTCAGAGGAAGGAAGCCACTCGGAGAGGAGTGGGGATCCCTGGAAGAGGGATGGAGGAAGGAGTGCTGCAGCTGTCTCAGTGATCTGAGCCAGCTGGCACGGGAAAGGAAAGAAGGAGAAAGACATTGAACTGAAACCTGATCTTCCATAAGAGAGAGAGATTAGTACGGAATGAAGGAGTAAAAGGGAACAGAGAGGATGTGGGATAGGAGAGAACCCTGCCTAGAAGTTCTAAGCACAAGGCCGGGGCCCAGTCCCCGAGGTTGTATGGACACTAATGGCTCTGCAGCAGACACCGGTGGAGTAGTGGGCTGTAAATGCACTACTCACATCTAAGACTTGGGGGCACAACAGCAACTTGGATAGAGAGCCGGGACTTAGGAGTAAGGAGTCCCCGAAGCAGCCTACAGCTGTCTGCCATACAAGTAGAGTTCTTGGGAACATCTGTCAGGAGGCACTCCGGTGTAACTCAGTACTAGGAGTACTTCACACTTAAAGGCGCTATAGAGGAGACGTTCAGAAAGGTACATGTTGTCGGAGCGTTGGAAGGGAGCATTCCATCTTGTCTGGAGGTTGACTGAGTCCCTGACCCGGAGGACACGGGACGGAGGCAGGCACCTGTGTATACTACAGACTGTGAGTAAAGCTTTGAAACTACAAGCCCTGGTGTCCTCCATTCATTCTCGCGCCAATACACCCAGCTCCGCTACATCTGGGTACCAGCTTCTACAGCACTTGTGCCTCTCCAAGCTTCACCATCTTGGCTGCAACACCCCACCAGTCCCAGAGGATCTGCATGCAGCGTCGGCCTAACACCTCACTTGCCGAGCACGACAGGTGGCGTCACGAACTATTTATCTAACTACATTCCACCACCATTTCAATTCCCCCCTATTAATTGGGTGCCCAGGGCCACGGTCTGGGTCACCGCTGCTGTGACACATCCCGCTGACACTGGCCCGGTACCGAGTACCTCACGGCCCTGGGAGGGCGACCCATCTGCGGTTTTTGCATCATGCCCTGTCTCTCTTGATATTGACCTGGCTTTGTTGGGCCATCATTGCTGCAGGCTTAAGGCCCCGTCACACACAGCGATCTCGCCAGCTAGATCGCTGATTTTGTGACGCCACAGTGATCTCGCCAGCGAGATCGCTGTGTGTGACATGGATCAGCGACCGGCCCCCCTGACGGGTATCGCTGATCGTGCAGGATCGTCCTGGGCCGTTTTTTGATCATTGGTCTCCCGCTGGCCAGCGTGCATCGCTGCGTATGGCAGTGAGAGACCAGCGATCAACGACGCTGGACGCTGGTTTCCAATGTAAACAGCGGGTATCTAAGAGCCGCGCGGCTTTTGAATACCCGCTGATTACATTGGAAACCAGCTTGCTTGCTGGTCCTGATTGCTGGAGGGGCTGTCTATGTGACAGCTCACCAGCGATCAGCCTAACTATGTCCCAGCGATCTCATCCATGTCGGATCGTTGGTGGGATCGCTGGGACATCATTATGCGTAACGGGGCCTTTACTCAGGGTCGGACTGGCCCACCGGGATACCGGTGAAATGCCCAGTAGGCCCCTGGGCCCCAGAGAGGAGGAGGAAGAAAAAAAATTAAGGACGCGGGCCCTTTAAAACTGAAGGAGGCCAAGGCAGAGGCGCGCGAGCGCATGCACGCTGTCCCGACCCGCCGCTAGGACCAGGGCCGGGGGCACCAACACCCGACGATCAGGTAGGCGCTGGGGGCCATGGGTGAATGGGAGTGGGACAGACAGCATGGGGTCAGTGAGTTGGGCCCCCCCGGCACCAGCGCTGGCATCGGGGCCCCCTCTAATACTCACCTCTCCTCGTTCCGGCAGCTGCAGTGTCCTGTGACTCTGCAACGTCTCAGGGCAGAGGGAGCTTTGACATCATCACAGCGTGCTCAGCCTCTCTGTCCTGAGCGTTGCAGAGTCTGAAGAGACACTGAGTGTACAGGACCTGCAGTGGAACGGGAGAGGTGAGTACTTGTTTTTTTTTTTTCTTCATGTATGCAGGGAGGGGGGGGGCCATAATGTGCTGCATGGAGGAGCTGAGGAGGCCATAGTATGCTGCATGGAGGAGCAGGGGGCCATATTGTGCTGCAATGAGGAGCAGCGGGGCCATAATGTGCTGCATGGAGGAGCAGGGGGCCCATAGTAAGGTATGAAGGAGCAGGTGCCCCATAATACTGTATGGAGGAGCATTTTATGGGGCCCATAATACTGTATGGCGGACTATGTGGTTGCCAATAATACTGTATGGCAGACAATATGGTTGCCCATAATACTGTATGGTGGACTATGTGGTGCCCATAATACTGTATGGCGGACTATGAGGTGCCCATAATACTGTATGGTGGACTATGTGGGTGCTCATAATACTTTAAGGTGGACTATGTGGTTTCCCATAATACTGTATGGCGGACTATGTGGTGCCCATAATACTGTATGACGGACTATGAGGTGCCCATAATACTGTATGGCAGACTATGTGGGTGCTCATAATCTTGTTTGGCGGACTATGTGGTTTCCCATAATCTTGTATGGTGGACTATGTGGTTTCCCATAATCTTGTATGGCGGACTATGTGGTTTCCCATAATACTGTATGGCGGACTATGTGGGTGCTCATAATACTGTATGGCGGACTATGTGGGTGCTCATAATACTGTATGGAGGAATATGTGGTTGCCCATAATGCTGTATGATGAACTATGTGGTTGCCCATAATACTGTATGGCGGACTATGTGGTGCCCATAATACTGTATGACGGACTATGAGGTGCCCATAATACTGTATGGCAGACTATGTGGGTGCTCATAATCTTGTTTGACGGACTATGTGGTTTCCCATAATCTTGTATGGTGGACTATGTGGTTTCCCATAATCTTGTATGGCGGACTATGTGGTTTCCCATAATACTGTATGGCGGACTATGTGGGTGCTCATAATATTGTATGGCGGACTATGTGGGTGCTTATAATACTGTATGGAGGACTATGTGGTTGCCCATAATGCTGTATGGTGAACTATGTGGTTGCCCATAATACTGTATGGCGGACTATGTGGTTGCCCATAATACTGTATGGCGGAATATGTGGTGCCCATAATACTGTATGGTGGACTATGTGGTTGCCCATAATACTGTATGGCGGACTATGTGGTTGCCCATAATATTGTATGGCGGACTATGTGGACCCAATTGGCAAAATGTGGAGCTTTTTTCCCCATTAGACTGGAGTGGCATGTCTGACTTGATCACTGATCCATTCATCCCCTCATTGGCTGCACTTATCTTTTTATAGAAGCCCCAAAGAGAATGAATGGAGCTTCGGTCAGATATCCCACCTGCTGCTCCATTTTAAAATGGGGATAAGTGTCCTATCAAGAATAAAACTTCCTCATTCTTCCAATCGGTGCAGTTTCTAATGGTCGGACCTAAGCGATCACCTATCCTGTAGAGCCCATGGATCGGTGATAACTTGTTTTAACCAAAGAACCCCATTAATGTAAGCTACTGTAATTATACATCCCAATTATGGGGGCGCACAGTAAATGTGCAGGAGCTGCCTGTGTTTTACAACCGATGCTCCACTATAATGGGGATAACGACTGACAGATATTTGCATATAACTGTAGGGTGGGCCCCTAGAGTCCATTCCCCTGGTGGGCCCCAGACACCCCAGTCCGACCCTGCCTTTACCCCTTTGTCCAGCAACTACTCCAAGGACGCAATCCAGGGGGCCCAGTAATAAATCCAGATACCTGCAGATCGGTTAAAGTGTGAAAGCCTGGGTTCCTCTGGGTTCTGCTAAATGGAGTAGCTGGAGCTAAATTTGTCGAGGTAGCCTTTTTGGGCTGCTGGCTTTTGACAATAAAGAGATGCACTATTACTTTGTGGGGCACTGATTGAGGCATTATTTCTGTCTAAGGCACTCTGGATGGTTATAGCAGTGAAGAGATTGAATAGAGGTGAAGTAAGCAGGGAGGGTGACAGAAAAGTGACGACTCAAAGATGAATTGTGAATGAAGAAGTCTGAGGAGAGGAGAGAAGAACTAGAAAAGAGTTTATCTAGAAAGATAGAGATGTCACGGGTGACTTATGTTATTTTCCCGTATTGTGGACACCTATATGATATCTACCATTGTATGGTTACTGTATGCTTGCAATGTACACTGGTTTTGCTAATGAACAGTGTGGGGGCATTATGTGGTCATGGTGGTGTGCTGGTATTATTTGTCTTTTGTATTGCAATATTCTTGTTAATATTGGTTTTGTTATATTGGATTTTGTTCAATAACAGTATGGTGATTACACTTGTATAGTGGCATTATTTGGTCGCTGTAATAATTCGGTGACTTAACTGATCATATTCTGTAAATGTGAAATACACGCTGGTCAACTCCAACTCACAATGATTTGCAATTGGGCCCTAGTCCTTTCAAATGCCATAGCTGAATTTCATTCCCAATCTGATATCATTAATAGAGTTGATCAAATATGTTCGTAATCGGTCACCGAATCTGAATGTGCCACATTGGTACCCTATTTGTGCCAAATTTATGCTTGATGATCGGTTCCAAACATATTTGTTCATTTCTACCCCTATTGACTCCAGTGACGTTCGGCTGTGTTCAGCGAGTATTGCAAAAACAATAGTCGCCATCAATCGTAATCAGAACTGAATTTTGAAAAATTGCTCAACTCTAATCATTAACAGACTTAAGATATTACAGTTTTGTCTAGTAATATTACTGCACTTATTATACAATGCTGTACCATAAAACTTTGCATGTTTGTAATGTGGGTGTCACTCTTTATTTTCTGTCCATCTTTAAGTCTTAATGCAAGAAAAGTAGGTTGATGGATCTATGAATGTATATGTGTATGTACAGTATGTGCTAATACATACGTGGCTATATGTGTGTCTGTATACTGCTATATTTGCGATGTAAACTGTGTTCTGTATGGTTGTGCTATCTGGTATCTGTTTGGACACATTGTGAATGTGGTTTCTGAGTAGTGTATTGTGGGATAATTAGGGCACAGAATAATGGTTGAAAATTATTATAATCCATTAGCTTCCATAAAAATGTCGTGGCTGGAGACCTATGATTTGGATCTGTTAAGAAACACCACTCTTACATACTGCTCACATTAATCTGTTAATCAAGATGATAGGAGCAGGGCCGGCATCACCACCCGTCGGTCCTGTGCAAGTGCTGAGGCCCTGAGCAAGTGGGAGGGGGCACTCGCCATCATGGACACCAGCAGGTGCCCCATCGTGTTTTAAACTGTTTATACTCACCTCTCTCTATTCCTAGGCAGCTCTGGTCTCTTCCGCAAGTTATGATTCTGTGACGTCTCAGGGCAGAAGGTGCGAAGACATCACTACAAGGCATCCTCTGCACTGAGCAATGCAGAGAGTCAGAAGTCACTGAGGAGACTAGAGATGCAGCAAGTAACAAGGAAAAGTGAGTATTCGATTATTTATTTTTTACGTAGGGAGCATTATATGGGACCAATCCTGTATGGAGCATTATATGGGGCCCATTCTATATGGAGCATAAAATGAGGTCCATTCTGTATGGAGTATTATATGGGGTCCATTCTGTATGAAGCATTATATGGGGTACATTATTCTGTATGGATCATTATATGGGGCCAATTATTCCGTATTGAGCATTGTATGGGGACCATTATTCTGTATGGAGCATTATATGGGGACCATTATTCTGTATGGAGCATTATATGGGGACCATTATTCTGTATGGAGCATTGTATGGGGACCATTATTCTGTATGGATCATTATATGGGGGCCATTAGTCTGTATGGAGCATTTTATGGAGCCCATTCTGTATGGAGCATTATATGGGGTCCATTATTCTTTATGGATCATTATATTGGGCCAATTATTATGTATGGAGCATTGTATGGGGACCATTATTCTGTATAGAGCATGATATAGAGCCCATTCTGTATGAAGCATTATATGGAGCCCATTCTGTATGAAACATTACATGGGGTCCATTCTATATGGAGCATAATATAGGGTCCTTTCTGTATGGAGTATTATATGGGGTCCATTCTGTTTGGAGCATTATATGGGGTCCATTATTCTGTATGGATCATTATAAAGGGGCCAATTATTCTGCATGAAGCATTGTATGGGGACCATTATTCTGTATGGAGCATTATACGGGGACCTGTTATGAGCTCATTTTCTGCTCCACCAGTTGAGAGTTCCCCTTCCGTTATCCCTCTGGTGGTGACGGGAGGTAGTGAGGTTGGTTTAAGTGGTAGTGATCTGCCACCTGGTGAGGAAGATAATGATTGGATCTCTGGAGTATCAGACTGGATATAAGACAGCCGACGCCCTATCCTGTTGCTGGTGATTCAGTCTGCTTCTCAGGTCTAGGACTCAGCTCTGTTCCAGTCTTTCAAGATAAGTTTGTTTTTTTGCTAATGTTCACACTTGCTCTTGTTTGTCTTTTCAGTTTTTTGTGTGGTCAGCCAGCCCGGCTGGGCTGTGCTGAATTTCCACTCTTATTTGCCAAATTGCCTTTTTTTGTCCCTTGTTAGATTGGCCTCTTTTTGCTCTGGCTCAGAATATTTCAGAGTGCTGATATAGTGGGAGAAGTCTAGTGACTTCAGGGTTAATTTTGCTATCAGTTGTGTTGGACATTTTGTAGGGTTTTTTGGCAGACTGCAGACAGTGTCTTTCCTTTGCTGTCCTTTCTAGTTACTCGGGCCCCATCGTTTGCTCAGCCTATTTTCCTGCCTTTGTGTGTGTTTTCATCTGGTTTCACCGTCAATACATGTGGGGGGCTGTCTTTCCTTTGGGGTCTGCTCTGGGGCAGTTAGTTTTCCTCTTTTCCTGCTTTAGGCTTATGTAGCTCTCCGGTTGTGACGGCGTCTAGGACCAACGTAGGAACGCTCCATGACTGCTACTAGTTGTGTGGTTAGAATCAGGGATCTGCAGTCTGCATAGTTACCAACCTCTTTGGTTTTCTGAGACTTAGCTTGTGTTGTTTTTTATTTTCTCCTCGGCTACCCGTTCATAACAGGGACCATTATTCTGTATGGAGCATTATATAGAGCCCACTCTGTATGGAGCATTATATAGAGCCCACTCTGTATGGAGCATTATATAGAGCCCACTCTGTATGGAGCATTATATGGGGTCCATTCTGTATGGAGTATTATATGGGGTCCATTCTGTATGGAGCATTATATGGGGTCCATTATTCTGTATGGAGCATTATATGGGCTCATTATTCTGTATAGAGCATTATATGATGCCCATTATACAGTATGAAGGACTATACTGTAAGAAGTAAGTGACTTTTTTGCATTGTACTATACCTATATTTCTATGCCATATTTGGGCATAATGAATCATGGTATGTCTTAAAGGGGCCCAATGAGACTCTTTCACCCGGGACCCACAAAAACCTGGTGCCGGCCCTGGATAGGAGTGCACTAATTTATTGTTTCCTTGACAGAACATGATCTCCCTCCACTAACCTGGTTTTCATAGAAGTGCTGATCTGTGTCTGGCATTGATAGCCTACTGGTGCAAGCTAAATGCCTCAATGTACACAAAAACAATATGGTTTTACACCTATTAAATGAAATATACCCTGTATGCACATAAAGTCTTTATAATATGTTTTAATATACTGTGAAAGATCCTGTGAAATAACAAATAGCAGTGATATAATTATGCCTTTAATTTATTCGGCTATTGTGGGCATATTTTTTCTGTTGCGTGTATTCCTTATTTGACTGCTGTGAGTAAGATGAATTGTGGGGCTTGTAAGGTTCAAGAAACAAATATACCAGGAACTTTGTTAGATTAACTTTTCTACTGCGTCTCTAAAAGAAATCTGTCACCAAGTTTTTGACACCTAATCAGAGAGCAGCATAATACAAGGGCAAAGACCCTAAATCCAGTGATGTATCACTTACTACTTAGTGTACTTTTAATATGCTCACTGTTTTATCAGCAGGAGATTATCACTAGAGGACTAGTAATCCTGTTGCCATATAGTCCTCGATATTCATGAGTAGTGTATAACCCCACCTCCTCCACTGGTTGGCTGCTTTCTGCCTATTCACAGTGCACACAGAAAGTAGCCAATCAGTGATGTGGGTGGGGTTATATAGATTAGATTCAGAGAACACAGAGTAACGCATTGTTGGAATCAGTGTCTCTTGCCCTACATCGTTCTGCACTCAGATAGAGAAGCAAAATGCCAGAACTGTAGTATAAAGACATGGATTGCACATCCAAAAATCACACATAGCAAAAAGCTAGGGATAGATTCTCTTTATAGGGAATCTGTCACCTACCCTTTGGCGGGCGATGAAAACGAGGTCGGTCGGGTCCGATGGGCGGTGTTCCCGATGTGTGCCGCCTCCCCATCCTTGCCCGCCGTCCGCAGGTTATTGCTGAATTGGAGTAGGTGTACGCCATTTTTTGCGCGTGCGCTAAGCATTCATAGCTAGCGCACGCGCAGTATGCTTTGCCCAACTGCGGGCAAAGCAGAAAATCCGGACTGCGCATGCGCCGGTTAACTAAGCCCCGGAAGTATTTTGCTGTGTTCCAGGGCTTAGTTAACCGGCGCATGCGCAGTCTGGCTTTTCGGCTTTGCCCGCAGTTGGGCAAAGCATACTGCGCGTGCGCTAGCTATGAATGCTTAGCGCACGCGCAAAAATTGGCGTACACCTATACATATATATATTTTTTTTACACCTTCTATGTTGTGCACTGTATATAACATATGTGTATATATATATATATATATATATATATATATATATATATATATATATAGTACATATATAGCTCTGGCAAAAATTAAGAGACCATTTCCAAATGTTCAGTTTGTCTGATTTTTCTCTTTATATTTTTGAGTAAAATGTAAATTGTTCTTTTAGTCTACAAACTTCTGACGACATGTCTCCGAATTTCCAAGCAATACATTTTGGGTTTTTTTTCTGAAAGGGAGAAATGGTCAAAATTTAAAAAAAAACAGTGCTTTCAGACCTCAAATAATGCTAAGAAAACAAGTTCATAATCATTAAGAAACAACAATACTAATGTTTTAACTCAGGAAGAGTTCAGAAATCAATATTTTTTTGGAATAACCATGATTTTTAAAAACAGCTTTCATGCATCTTGGCATGCTTTCCACCAGTCTTTCACACAGCTTCTGGTGCAAAAATGTAAACAGTGCTTCTTTGTTTGATGGCTTGTGACTATCCATCTTCCTCTTGATTACATTCCAGAGGTTTTCAATGGGGTTCAGGTCTGGAGATAGGACTGCCCATGACAGGGTTTTGATGTGGTGGTCTCTTAATTTTTACCAGAGCTGTATATTTTAATTGTACTTTATTTTTGGCAACTTTTGTTATATTTTAGTGGAAAAAGCAAAGACAAATTACATCAACCTTTATGATTTTTTTTTATTTTAATCTGTGGTCCTAGAATAAATCACATAAAATATTAAAACAAAATCTGAAATCTTTACCAGTACAAATACATATGTTTTCTTCCTTCTAATACTTCCAATCCCATAAAAAAAATTCCCCACCCTCCCTTTCCCTTGTTATATAAAAAAAAAATACTGCAATAAGCACCAGTTCATTGTGGGCTGTTGGCGTGCGTTAATGGGGGTGTAACAATACCTAGACGGGTTCGGTGATGAGGGTACAATATATGTGCCCACATTACTGTAATAATTAGGACCCATTTGCTGCATCTTGTGCAAATATTGCAGTTTTAGGTTGGTCATTTCATTACCCTTCACAGTCAAACCTTAAATTGTCCTGCAAATGATCTTTTCTTCTTTGGCCAAGTAACGAGTCCGACAAGAGTCTCCGCTAATTAGTGATGAGGTGTTGGTTCTAGGAGGTGGCACAATGCTCTTTCTCTTGGCTCCCTGGTGCTCTCTTCATAAAACCCTCTTCCGTTAGGAGCGTGTTCATCTCGTTCTGCCGATGCTCCTTATCACGGTACGAGTCCCCGTGCCTCTGCCTTCTGCGGCCACAAGCCTTCCCGATGAGGAAGAACACTTCAGCTACATTTAGAACAATGCAGATTCCTGAAGCCGAGAGCATGAAAACGGTAAAGATAGTTTTCTCTGTGGGCCGAGACACAAAACAGTCCACGGTGTTAGGGCAGGGGTATGCGGTGCATTTGACAAGTCGTATCATGGCATAACCAGGGTAGATGAGGTAGAAAATGTACATGAAAGCCGCTTCAAAGACGATTCTGAAGATCACACTCAGTGTATATGTCCACCACAGGGTGCCGGAGATTCTGACCTTCTGCTTTTTCACTTCAGCCAGTTCTTTAGGATCGTCGTGTCCAGACAGTCGCAAAATCTTCTTCTCCTGGTGCTGCACGTGAGCCACATGCATAGCCACAAGAAGGGCAGGCGTGGATACAATAATGAGCTGAAGGGCCCACAGCCGAATGTGAGAGATAGGGAAGAAGTGATCGTAGCAAACACTGTTACATCCAGGCTGTTGTGTATTGCAGGTAAATGAGGACTTTTCATCTCCCCAGACACTTTCGGCAGCTACGACAAGCACCATTATACGGAAGATGAAAACCACAGAGAGCCATATTCGCCCAATCCCGGTGGAATGGCGGTTCACACCACTCAAAATGGCATATAATCCTGCCCAATTCATTGCGTATTAGCTCTGGGGAGAAAACAGATAAGAACATGAATATATTTGAAAACTGCCATCCAAGATTTTTGTAACAGAAGAACATAATCAATATGGACTATGCCAATACATGTACTGTATTACTGTATTACTACAAGACTCCATCAGGGGTTCCATCTCAATCCCTAAAAAGCACATTTCAAGAAGTAAGTCCTGACAAAGCCATTGACTGCAATGATTTATACAGAATACAAAGTTTGCCCCTTTGGACTCCTTTTAGTCTACTTGCCAGCGCACCTCGATATTGTGTCCAGCATACTTTGTACTCAATTTGACTTGTTGTATTCAGTGAATTTCCTTTAGGGATCCTGTCTGAATCGCATTTTGGGGGGATTATGACAGACCCCCTGATGAAGTCTTGAACATGGAGTTCAGCTAAATGCAGTGCGAAACCTCAACGAGAATTTGCATGACAGTTTTGGATCCAGCAAATGCACACATTAAAGGAGATTTAGAAAATCTGTGCAAATGAAAATTGGTACATAAAAATCGCCTTCCAGCTCTTATTATACAATGGTCATTAAAGAGGATGTCCACTGCTAGGACAACCCCTTCTTAAACTAAATGTTTAGCCTCGATAAAATAATAAAGCCTAGACTCACCGTTGCAGCGGTGTTGGCACTCGCGGTCCGGGAGCTGTGATGCGGTGGAATGACATGTGATGCCTGGCGCCCAACCAGCGCTGGCGTCACTGTCCCCGACATCCTCTTCATGTTCCATTCTGAAGACGGAGACAGTAATGCCAGCGCTGATTGGGCACCAGCGTCACGACAACAGAACGGGAGCCCTGGGGAAAGCGAATGCCGACACCGCTGGAACAGAGCTGGCACGGGAGGGGAGTATAAGCTTTATTATTTTATCGGAGCTGAACAATTAGTTTAAGAAGGGGATGTCCTAGTAGTGGGCAAACCCTTTAAGACAAAGGCTACATGGTGACGTGTTGCACAAGTCTGAAAGTACATTGACATATTACAACATTGGATGGAATAATTTCTGATGGTGTTGCATTGCAACCTGCAACCTCCAGAGACTGTGATACAAAGTCACATAACGTTTCCAAATGCATTGGATTTTCTGTTGCTGGTTGCAAGTCACAATTTTTACAGTAAAATCACAGCAAGTTGCATAAAGGTTTTTGTCATGTGATTTTTCAGAGAACTGTTGTTATGTGACACATGTCACCCCTGCCTCAATGAGCGCTGGAAGCTGATTGATTAGGCAATCGATCTCCAATTTGATAAATTTCCAACGTTCTCCTTCCTGAATGGATGTAAATACTCAGCATGCCACTAGGGGGCTAGAAGCTGAGCTGCAGGCTGGGATCACACATGGGAGAAACTTGGACGAGTCTTGTATCTTAATACCCGGCACTGCCGCAGGCACTCAAGAGCGGAACATGCGGCTGCATAGAAATACATGCCCCAGACTGTCACTCAGAGCCACCACTGAAAGAGAGCTGGATATTGATCCTGGGCATTTGTAGGCAAGCATGGGTGGGATATATCTAGAGATCTGGGTGGGATCTTTGCTGTCCTGGTTGTACATTGCATGAGGGTTGCCGTTGCAGTCATTTGTATTCATGCTGGAAAATATTTTGAAACATTTGTTAATGGTGGTTAAAGTATTGTTTTCATTATTGATCTTTAACAGCGCACAGTTTTCCTTGTCTGCAGATAGATTAAGTAGTTGGGATGAAGGGAGGAAGCAGTGCACTCGTGAATGACTGGCGGTTCAGACCAGATGAGTTTTCCAAGGTTCTAAGTGACGGCAGTTTTTCCTCCACAGCAATGAGGGGACACTGGATCAGGAAAGCTTTATAACAAAAAGCCTGCATGTGCGCACACCTTGTCTAGGAAACTGGCCACTGCTGGTGGAGTGTATGGAGGTAGCCAGTAAGCTAGGCAACAAGCAGTAAATAATAAAATTAACCCCTTCATGACTTCACAATTTTAGATTTTTGCGCTTTCGTTTTTTTTCCTCCCCTTATTACAAGAGCCACAACTTTTATATTTTTTCCATCCCCATAGCCATGTGAGGGCTTTTTTTTTTGCGGGATGAGTTGTTGTTTTTAGATTTTTATCATGTGATGCACTGGAAAGCGGGAAATAAATTCCAAGTGCGTTGAAATTGCAAAAAAAAAAATGCAATTCCACAATTGTTTTTTTTTCTTTACTATGTTCACTATATGGTAAAACTGATAGGATTCTCCAGGTCAGTAAAAGTACGCAGAAATCAAGCATGTACAGGATTTTCTTTATTTAAGTGGTGAAAAAAATGTATTCTATGTGTCTTTATCTATTCTCTCATTTCTTTATTAAAACTGTCAGTGTGAGTTTACTGTATAGCGCACCGAATTGCCGGCTTTGCTAAAAGACACCGGGTGCGTATTTCTCGCAGGTCACATGTGTGCTCCGTGTGTAATCCGTATTTTTTGCGCACCCATAGACTTGCATTGGCGTACTACGGGCGTAGTACGCTGACAATCGCAGCATGCTGCGAGTGGCACGGAGCGGAGGATACGGAGGAGAAATATACGCCTGGTGCGAGGGACCCCATGGAGAATCATTGGTCCGTGTCTAATGCGTGCTTTTTGCGCCTCTCACGCACCCGTATTCCTCGCCAGTGTGACTCCGGCCTAACAACTAATTCTATTCAACCCTTCATGTAGCCATGCACTCACTGGCAGAGAATATATAGCAGCTTGTGTGTCTTGATGTCGCTTTCATATGATTCAAGTCTTGTGACTTTCTTTTTCTTCCTATAGAAGTAATCTAAAAATTAACACTTGTGTTGTCAGACAGGCACCCACCATAAGGGTCCCGTCACACCAAACGATGCACCAGCGATACCGACAACGATACGACTTGGTCAGGATCGTTGGTGCATCGCTGCATGATCGTTGGTGAGCTGTCAAACAGGCAGATCTCACCAGCGATCAGGATCAGTGAGGACGCTGGTATCCAAGGTAAATATCGGGTAACTAAGCGCGCGCGTCGCTTAGTTACCCTCTGTGTATCTTGGATACCAGCGTGCTCGCGCTGGGAGCTGGTATCCAAGGTAAATATCGGGTAACTAAGCACGCACGGCACTTAGCTACCCGCTGTTTACCTTGGATACCAGCTACCAGCGCGAGCACGCTGGTATCCAAGGTACACAGCGGGTAACTAAGCGCCGTGCACGCTTAGTTACCCGATGTTTACCTTGGATACCAGCTAGCAGCGTCTGCTTACAGCGCTGGGAGCTCGCTTATCGTTGGTCTCCCGCTGCCACACGCAGTGATGCGCGCTGGCCAGCGGGAGACCAGCGATCAAAAAATGGCCCAGGACATTCCTGCGTGATCAGCGATACCCGGCGGGGGGGAGGTCGCTGATGCGTGTCACATGTAGTGAGATCGCTGATGCGTCACAAAATCAGCGATCTCGCTATGTGTGACGTGGCCTTTAAAGTCAAAAGTGACATTGTTTCTGGAGCGCCCTCGCTCGCCAGGGTCATGGAGTACTCGGTACCAGGCCGGTTGATCTTCTCAACGGGAGTTGTCACGGCAGCAGTGACCCTGTCCGTGGCCCTGGGGCTCCATTGCAAAAGGGGTTGTTTCAGTGTGCTTATGGTGGGGAAAGTTTATAAGTGATTCGTGACACCACCTGTGGTGCTCGGCAAATGTTAAGCCGACGCTGCAGACAGATCCTCTGGGACAGATGGTGTAGTGCAGCAATGATGTTATAGCCCTCCACAGGCAGGGCTGTAGTCCCAGGGCAGAGTAGGTGAAGTGACACTTAGATGGTGTAGTGTCGGGCGCAGGAGAGATGTAGCAGTGCCGGGCAGGTTGACGCAGGAATAAGTCGAGGACACCAGGGCATGTAGTTCCAATGCTTTACTCACAGTCTATTGTGGTACAGGTGCCCGCATCTGTGCCGTGTCCTCCGGGTCAGGAGCTCAGCCAACTTCCAGGCAAGATGAAGTACTCCTTGCCAACATATATGCCTTTTCTGAACGTCTCCCTTTTAGCGCCTTTGAGTGAAGTACTCACAGTACTGAGTTACACTGGAGTTCCTCCTGTCAGATGTTCCTATGAACTCTGCTTGTACGGCAGACAGCTGTAGCCTACTTCGGGGACTCCTTCTACCTAGTCCTGGCTCACACTCGTTGCTGTTGTGCCCCCAAGTCTTGTGTGGGAATAAAGTGGTCACTACTTCTATTCCTCCGGTGTCTGCTGCAGGACCATTAGTATCCATACAACCTCGGGGACCGGACCCCGGCCTTGCGCTTAGAACTTGGGAAGGGTTCTCCTCTAACCCTAATCCTTGGTTCTCTTATTCTCCTCACGTTCCATACTAATCCTTTCTTTCTTATGGAGAGTCAGGTTTTCTTTCAATATTCCTTTCTTGTGCCAGCGGACCCAGATCACTGAGGTTGGCTGCAGCACTTCTTTCATCCATCCCACTCAGGGCATCTCCTTTCACAGACTGACCTCGTCAGACTCCTGTGACTAACTAACTCATTCCTATCCTCTTCCCGCTCTTTTAGTGCAAACTAAACTCCACCCGCCTCCCAGCACGCTTCGCGTTCCAAGCAGGGAGCCACCAAAGGGTGCTTTGCTACACTACTATGTTGCGTGGAATGCAGGTGTTGGAGTGTGGTCAGGTGTCTCCACCTTACCTGGATAGTGGGGCACCACACCTCAGGAGGAGGTGCAGTACCTCTGTGGCGACTGAACCCTCAGGGGCGCCACATTTCTATATCTAGGATCAGCAGTGCAACATTTCCATTGACTAGGCAGTATGAGAATGTTTTATAAGTAGGGGATTGTAGTGACGCAACAGTAACACAAGCTGTTATCTACTTCAAAGCCTATTGAAAATGGCATTCATCAAGCTGTAGAAATGTTTTACTGTTTGCAATTAAAGTCTCGCTGTCTCGGAATAATTTATTTCTAGCCTGGCACGCTTCTCTTCAGTACAGTATAGAGATGATCCAATCTTCTGAAATTCAAATTCGTTGACTATTTAAGAAAATCGAATGCAAATTGCAGGTAAAAGACTCTCCTAGTACGGTATCCAATCCCTTTCAATCTCTTTAACGCAAACATAGCCTTAGTAATGTCAAAATGACCTCAATATATACAGTTGTGCTCAAAAGTTTACATACCCTGGCAGAATTTTTGCTTTATTGGCCTTTTTTCAGAGAATATGAATGTGTGGCGCCCCTGAGGCTTCAGTCGCCACAGAGGTACTGCACCTCCTCCTGAGGTGTGGTGCCCCACCATCCAGGTAAGGTGGGAACTCCTAACCATGCTCCAACACTCGCATCCCACACAACATGGTAGTTCAGCAAAGCCACATTGTGGCTCCTTGCTTAGAGAGTAGCAGAGCACCTTTGGTGGTTCCCTGCTTGGAACACGAAACGTGCTGGGAGGCGGGTGGAGTTTAGAATACATAAAGAGCGGGAAGAGTCAGTCAGTCAGTCAGTGAGTGGGAGAGAGAGAGTCACTCAGAGAGGAGTGAGGATCCCTGGAAGAGGGATGGAGGATGGAGTGATGCAGCTGCCTCAGTGATCTGTGCCAGCTGGCACTGGAAAGGAAAGAAGGAGAAAGACATTAGACTGAAACCTGACCTTCTATGAGAGAGAGGGATTAGTACGGAACGAAGGAGTAAAAGGGAACACAGAGGACGTGGGTTAGAGGAAGAACCCTGCCTAGAAGTTCTAAGCAGAAGGCTGGGGCCCAGTCCCCAAGGTTGTATGGATACTGAAGGTCCTGCAGAAGACACCGGTGGAGTAGTGGGCTGTAAATGCACTACTCCCATCTAAGACTTGGGGGCACAACAGCAACTTGGATAGTGAGCCGGGACTCAGGAGTAAGGAGTCCCCGAAGCAGGCTACAGCTGTCTGCCGTACAAGTAGAGTTCTTGCGAACATCTGTCAGGAGGCACTCCAGTGTAACTCAGTACTAGGAGTACTTCACTTAAAGGCACTATAGAGGAGACGTTCAGAAAGGTACATGTTGGCGGAGTGTTGGAAGGGAGCATCCTATCTTGCCTGGAGGTTGACTGAGCTCAGGACCCGGAGGACACAGCACAGAGGCAGGCATCTGTGTGAACTGCAGACTGTGAGTAAAGCTTTGGAACTACATGCCCTGGTGTCCTCCACTTATTCCCGCATCACTACACCCCGCACTACTACATCTGGGCACCGGCCTCTACACCACCTGTGCCTCTCCTCCATTGCTACATCTACACTGCCCTGGGACTACAGCTCCACCTGTGGAGAGCTTCACCATCTTGGCTGCAACCCACCACCAGTCCCAGAGAATCTGCATGCAGCGTTGGCCTAACACCTCACTTGCCAAACACCACAGGTGGCGTCACGAACCATTCATAAACTTTATTTCATTGTACATTCATCCCCTTTTTGCCATGGAGCCCCAGGGCCACAGAACGGGTCACAGCTTCCGTGACAACTCCCATTGAGATCAACGGGCCCGGTATCGAGTACCCCGCTGGGCCCTGGGTGGGGCGCTCCAAATGAATCAGGAAAGGGATACAAAAAGATATCCAAGGAATTTATGTTAGTCAGCAGTGTTCAAACTGTGATTAAAAAATGGAAAATCAGGGGCTCAGGGGCTCTGTATAAACAAAACCACAGCCAGGAAGAACAACAAAAATTTCATCCACAACTACCAGGAAAATTGTTCGGGATGCAAAGAAAAACCCACAAATAACATTAGCTGAAATACTGGACTCTCTGAAATCTAGCGGTGTGGCTATTTCAAGATGCACAATAAGGAGGCCCTTGAGGAAAAATGGGCTCCATGGATGAGTTGTAAGGGGGGGGACTGCACCGCGGGTACCTGCTAGCCAGGACCGGAACTGTTGAGGCTGCATCCCCTGTTCCCTGGGGGAAGCATTAGTGAGGCGTACCTTCCCCTGCTGCCTGATGGAAGCTCCAACGAGGTGGACCTTCCTGCTGAACGAGTGGGGAGAGACAGGAGGAAAGAGGTCGCAGCAGCGGGGAGATAAAAGGAGAAAGCGCGCACAGCAGAGGAGTTTGGTGCCAATGGAGTGCAGCGCGCAGAGCGGTGAGTGGCGCGCTTTAAGATTCCCCTTCTCTCACCACAGAGTATCAGCGCTGCTATAGGCCACATAGAACAGAGAAGAGCTGTGCAGATAGAGCAGAGCCGTGCACACAGCAGAGCCGTGCATACCGAGCAGACGGGAAGGACAGGGACCGCTGCGATGATGGGGAGCTGTGTGTCCAGCAGCAGTCAGGGAGAAGACTGCTCCATCCGTGGAGCACCAGCATCATGCAGACCAGCGTCCCCCATCTCCCGCCACCAGCAGCGGGGACCAGAGAGGAAGAGGAACGTGCAGTGTGTGCTCGGTGACTACAGAGAGAAGGTGCAGTGTGCAGGGTGCCGGGGACTACCAGAAAGAAGCAGCGCGCCAGTGTTTGTCGGCGCTTCAGTCTTGGCACGAACAGGGAGCGTGCAGCATGGAGAGAAAAGTGCAGTGCTCTCAGTAGTGACCAGAGAACAAGGCGCCGCACGCCGAGTGTCCGTGAGTACAGTACACATGCCACATAAGAGTGACCACATACGAGACTGACACTTGCGCCCTGACGTTGCTAGCGACTCTTTGCCCAGACACTTGTGCCCTGACTTTGCCAGTGTATATTTGCAGAGCCACATTTGGCTCGTGCAGGACTGTGGCCTGCCCTTTTCAGCCACTGTAGTATATGGACTAGGCTCAGCGGAAGGTACCGTAGACCGACCACTGCCGCTAGAAGACGGATCATTGTTACTAAAGAACTTTCCTGGAAAAGACACCGTGCCAGCTGTTGCCGGCGCTATTGAGTTCACAGCAGGAGTTACAGGTTAAGGAACTCCGGACACAAGTACAACCGAACTGCCGCTATCTGAACCGCTGTTCTTCACCTTCCCATATCCTTTGCCATTTATACTGTTTAGTTCACTGTTTTACCCTTTACCTCCCTGCGTGGAGTATTCCCGTTTAATAAAACCCTTGCTCTGCATCCTGTCCGTCACTGCATCCCGCTTATCTGCAATTCTACAGAGTCGCCATTACTGTGAAAATACCACAAAGTATCGCACCTACAATACGCAAAACAGCACAGTGACAAGCCTCAAAACTTCTGGAACAACGTAATTTGGAGTGATGAGACCAGAATTGAACTTTATGGCCGCAACCATAAACATTACATTTGGAGAGAGGTCAACAAGGGCTATGATGAAAGGAACACCATTTCTACTGTAAACTGTGTGAGCTACAAAGGCACAGGAAACTTTGTCAAAGTTGAAGGAAAGATGAATGCAGCAGGTTAACAGCAAATACTGGAGACAAATTTGCAATCATAAGACCGGAAGCTGCGCATAGGACGTACTTGGACGTTCCAACATGACAACAATCCAAAACACAAGGCCAAGTCGAACTGTCATTGGCTGCAGCAGAACAAAGTGAAGGTTCTGGAGTAGCCATCTACTGACCTCAGTATCATTGAGACACTCTGAGGAGATCTCAAGCACGCAGTTCATGCTAGACAGTCCAGGAATTTACAGGAACTGGAGGCTTTTTTCCAAAAAGAATGAGCAGCTTTACCATCTGAGAAAATAAAAAACCTCATCCACAACTACCACAAAACATTTCAAGCCGTCATGGATGTTAGAAGGGGCAATACACGGTATTGAGAAATGGGGTATGTGAACTTTTGATCAGGGTCATTTAGATGTTTTGGGTGGTCATTATGATTTAAAAAGAGAAAACAGTAGTTTGACAATAAATGGCTTAACTTAGGCTGGTTTCACACTAGCGTTTTTTAGCACAGCGCATCGTGCGCGTCCATGCGCATGCGCCATGCTCCCCTATGTTTAACATGGTCTAGCGTTTGCACGCGTTTGTATGCATTTTCGTGCACATGCTTTTTTGTAGTGTGCGCCTAAGCGCGCTGGACGCAACCTGTTGCATTTTTGGTCCGTCCAACCTGAGTCAAAAAAATGCATGCACACGGAATGCACGAAGCGCTGAGCTAAAAAACACTAATGTGAAACTAGCCTTAGCCACTAAAAATGAATGGAGAAAAAGTTTTGGTGTTATCATTCATAGTCTCTGAAAAAAGGCAAAGAAAGCAAAAATTCTGCCGGGGTATGTAAACTTTTGAGCACAACTGTAGCTATGGGTAAGCAGATGGAAAGTGATCTTCAATGCCGTTTTGTCACACTTCCTCAATTGGCCAGATCCTTCAAAGCTTTTTCGCCACATTTAAAGGTTGCAACATTTTGGCGTGACTCAAAGCTGCACTGAAATTTTGTTACTTATGGCGTTCTCACAACAATTTTCACACCCAAAGTAACAGGCGAAGTGAGTGGAGCTTGAGCGTGACAGGGTTGTGGCACTCTCCGCTCATCAAATTGATAATGAGACGTGGTTTTCACTTCTAGATGCCTCTCCATTACTAAGCCTTGGGCTTGATGTCACCAGAGAATACAAATATAACATCAACCCCACAAATATGAACCCCTCTTGCCACTGCCATTTTCTGGAGTGGCTGTGGGCTGCTACTGTTAGACTGGGGGTGGGGCAATATCCATGATCCCCTTACCAGGCTGAGAATACCAGCCCTGAACTGTGTGCTTTAGCTTGGCTGGTTGTCAATAATGGGGAGAACCCCACGCTGTTTTTTTTATTATTTATCTAAATAATTGAAAAAATATGGCATGTGGACCCCTCTATTCTTGATAACCAGCCTTGAGCTCAGGGTTGCAGTCCACAGCTGTCAGTTTTGCCTGGCTGGTTATCAGAAATACAGGGAAACCCATGCCATTTTATTTATTTATTTATTTATAGTGCAGGCACTGGATGATGAATACTCCCATCAACTGCTGCCTGCTCTCGCTCTTCTTAGCGGCAGCAGACATCGGCTGATGGTGGTAGTAGTAGTCCCATCAGTCAACATCTGTGACCAGAGCTAAACCTTCTACTTTTGGTCACCATTGCGGGCTCACACTGTCATCTGACAGCATGGGCACTGCGGCTGTCTGACAATCCGTAATGATCTTTCTGCCATTCAGAGGCAGTGTTTGCCGCACTGTCATGCACATGACAGCATGGCAAACACTGGCTGTTCAGCCCCCCATTCGTGTGAATGGGGTCTAGGTTCGGGCACTGTTCTGGTACCCAAATCAAACTGTTTTTGCTTGTTCGGCCGAAACTGCTGGACTCGAGCATCCAGGGGTCCACTCATCACTATATACTATGTGATTGCAGTGCTATACTATGTGTTCATTGTGCTATACTATACTATGTGATGGTTGCACTATGTGATGTGCTATGCTATGTGCTATACTATACTGTGTGATGGCTGTGCTATATTATACTATGTGATGTGATGTGCTGTATCCTGTACTATTTGATGGCTGTGCTATACTATACACTGCTATGGGTGTCCTACACTATACTATGTGATGTGCTATACTGTGTGATGTGCTACACTATACTATGTGATGACTGTGCTGTCTTCAGGGATGTACTGTGCTATACTATATGATGGCTGTTCTACTCTATGTGATGTGCTATACTGTGTGCGATGCTCTAATGTACTATGTGATGGCTGTGCTACACTATGTGATGTGCTATACTATATTTTGTGATGGTTCTCTCTGGCTTATGAAATTATCTTCATTGTGTAAAATAATGGTGGGCATTGTTTCGCAATTCCTGCTAACTGAATTGGAAATTATTCTAACTTGTCTGGTCCAGTGAATTTAGTAAAATTCAACATAAATTTGATTCTCCTCAAATCAATTAGCTCATTTCTATTACAAAAAATTTCATTAAAGTTTTCCCACAAACAAAAGTTCATTTTAATCAATAGATCTTGGATTAATAATAATTTCCACAATTGGATGTGATTAAAAAAAATGTTCCTGCGCTGATAATCTTATAAATGTGCCCCTGCTGTGTACTGTGTAATGGCTGTGTCTGGCCGTGCAGGGCAGACAGGACAGCACGAGATCACAGCTGATTCTTTTTGTGAGGGAAAAAATTTTACTGCCTGGTTTTAAATAATATTTTACCTCAGAGAAAGAATCAGTTACAATCCCCTGCTGTAATGTCTGTATACTCTTTTGCTTCCTCCCCTGCCCAGGAGCTGTGGTATGATCAGACCATGTTCCTGTACAGTCAGACACAGCCATTACACAGTACACAGCAGGGGAACATTTATAAGATTATCTCAGCAAAGGAAACATTTTTTAAACACATCCAATTGTGGAAGTTTTTATTCTTTTAAGATCTGTTGATTAAAATATACTTTTGTTAATGGCACAACTCTTTTATGTTTACAGCAAGAAATTATAACACTATTGATTTTTCTATAGAATTAAAATATATGTTTGAATATTTCACTAAAAAAAAAATAACAATGCCAGCAGTTAACCCTAATATGCCTCCTTCACTCATATGTCCCATATCTCTCTCGGTCCCTATGCTTGGCTGTGACAAGGAAAGAAATATTGCTATTTGTTAGGCAGAGAAAGCAAATCACAGGTTACCACGTTGTAGCTTCAAAGTCACAGGCAGGCACAGTGATAACTATAGGACAAAAGTTCAACGAAAAAAATAGATCCAGCTTCCGTATCCAATTGCAGATACAATCCTAATAATCCGATAAAGATATTCACATGGCAAAATTAAAATAAATAAGGGGGGAGACCTCTGTGAAACCTATGTGTTTTGAATACCAAATGTACGTATACATAACATGAACCAGGATTAAGAACTTTTAGAGTTCGAAATGCATCGGTTTCACGGAGGTCTCTCCCTAAATTTATTTTATTTTTGCAATGTGTATATTTATTTATGGATTAACTATAAAATCATGATTTTATGTGCAAGTGGATCTGGAAGCTGTACCCCTTTTTTTCCTTGAATTTACATCCACAAACGTTGGTGGTGGCGTGACCTATTGCTTCCTCACTGTTTGGAACAGAAAGGGTGAGCTGGTGTTTTTTTTTTTTACATTGACAACTATAGGACCTCTAAATTGTGAGGAGACCCACAATCAACCCCTGAATTTGAGAAAAGGAGAGAGTCATAAGGTGGTTAACCGAAGTCACACCGCGACCGTCCGGTTCTGGCGCCACTTACTGTACACTGTAAATTTCATAAATGAGTCCGTGACGTAGAAGGAAAAATAGAGACTCGCGCTTCCAAGCAGTGTATGTTGTATATAGGACCGTGTAAACATGAGCTTAGTCCTACCCTCAATCAGTACCCAAAACTGCGACTAGTCCAAATGGACTTGGTTACCAAAAAGATGAATTTCACAATCACACCATGTGAACTGACCTATCGTATTAAAATAGTGTTGTACGTTGTCACCAATGAGGGAAACTGTTCAGCAGGTCTGTACATAACATGCTGATATCATCAAGAGATATTAATTATTAAATAAAACGGGCATCTTACTTTGTATCATTGGATTATCATACCACAGCCATTATTAGCCCTTCACCTGTACTGTACAAGATATACTGTATGCACACTAAAAGAAAACATAAACTAAACCATAAACTAAAAGAAAACCCTAAAACCCACAAATAAAATACAATAGAATCCTTAGTGAAAATTATTAAACCATTTACTTATATCTAGAAATGGGAAAAAAAAATATTTGTTATTACACCTACAAATTAAATAGTACTATCTTCCTTATAACAAAACATATAGTAGAACATATTGTATAACATACCTTGTACTAATCCCAGCTTCTATATTGCCCACAAATGTCCACAAAAACATGCTAGAGAAAGCTGAAACTCTGCATGCACTTCCAAGCATTGGGATGAATCATCTATGACCTGCTAAGAAGTATTCTATAGAGCACTCTCTGACTATATAAGCGCTCAGTGCCCCCTCACGTGAACGCATTGTTGACCAGTTCAAGACATTCGACTTAAAATAAGTTCATTTTTCAATGTCCTTCCACTCCCCACAACGGCTGTTCCCTCCACTCCCTAGCTCTCCGTATAGTCAGTAAAGAATGAAGAAGGGCAGGTTTTAGTGGCTTTGGTGTAAAGTGTCACCTTTAAGAAGCAAGGTAAAATATAATGAAAAGCGTCCATATATTTTCTTATATACCCAGTACCTGCTATTAGGACCTGTAATTAACAGGACACAGGCAGGATTCTGAAGTTATTAAACTTTGTGCTATTAGATCTAAACTTGTCCCCATCACTGATCTCAGAGTCTGTGATTACCATGGAAGGCAGAAGTGCTCACAATATAGACTGAGAAATGGATGCAATCTAGTAGAGCACGAAACCTATTAAATATATAAACATATAACCAGATTTCTTAAACATATAATATTGCGAACGATTATGTAACAAATGGCAAAACCTACTGTTATATCTGACAATTTATTCCGTTAGAAGCACTTACCAATGTACTGATCAGGAAGCTACTTGGTTACAAGCTCTCATTGGATTTACCTTCTTCTTGTAGACTGCGTATTTCAATCTTTTTCTCTGTCGGTTACTTTGGACACTTTCCCTAATTTCGTCGCTTGAATTTTCTGTCAAATTTTTCTTCTTTATTCTTGTTACCTTTTACTTGACAGTTAAGTCATCCTTTTATCCCACTCCACTCACTATTCCCTATTCTATCTCTTTAATCCCTACCTTTTGCGTTACGCGCTCGTGTCTATTAATCTAGCCTAATTTAGGCTGTCCCCTCTATTCTTTCGCCCCTGCGTAAGAGTCTCTCACTGCCTGTAACATTTTCTCTTCTTCTCCATTATTTCGCTCCCCCTGTCACACTGCCTTTCTGCTGGGACTCCACACAATGCCTCCTTTCTCACTTTTGGTAACATGTTACCATTCATTCTTCTCAGACTTCCACCCACCGGATAGTCACAATGCGTCTCTTTCCCCAACAGGACAAGAGAATCATAAGCAAATTAGCACCCCCTCCATCCTCCTGATTGTTCTGTCAGCCCTCCATGACTTTCACTGGCTCACAATATCGTTTGAGCTCAACCCTTCTAATTTTTCCCCTTTTTCCATCTTCGACTCCATCTGACTGGGGTGATGGTCACTTGGCTGCACTTGCTGAAGCGGATGTGAAGGAATTAATGACATGTGCCTATGATGCTGGATAAGGACAACTTCATTATAACAATGGCATGTATGTTATTTTCACTGCAATGAACCCTTCTTCTGCACAAAATACATTAATGCCCACAAAGCTAATATTCCTTACCTGATATTGAGTGTTTAAATGTCAGGCACCAGGATACAATGGTAGGTCAGACACAGCTGGGTTGTTGGCACACTATGTTAAATGTAGGCAGCACAATGGCACAAATCAGATGTTTTCTCTTGTACTGACATTGCAATTGTCCCTGGACCTTTATACCCTTGGCTGTTAATTAAGCTACTCACAGTCCTGATAACCCAATCTCCCCTATGTTTACTCAGCTTAGTAAGAAAATAGAGGAGTGACTTTTATGTGTCACTCATGGCTAGCAAAGACAGATACCCTTTAACAAAGTTTATCCATTTCCCCCAATAACTACAGCCAGGTGATATCTCTCAGTGCTGGCATTCCTGAGGGCCTTTTATCATGTAAAAAATATTCCCAATCATTGTCCAGTGTAAACAAGTGCAGTGATTGCGCGATCAGCCAGAATTTGTTTGCCAATCTCTCATAGAGGTCTAAAAAATAGTTTATCAGTAGTGATGAGCAAAATTGCTGGGATAAGGTGTTACCGGAGCATGCTTGGGTAATAACCAAGTGTCTTTTGCGTGCTCAAATAATATGTTCGAGTTCCCATGCCTGCATGTCTCGTGGCTGTCCGACATCCACAACACATGTAGGGATTGCCTAACAAACGTGAGACATGCAAACGTGGGGACTCAAACATATTATTCGAGCACATGGAAGACACTCTTTGAGCACCCGAGCATACTCCGATAACATCTTATCCCAGCACATTCGTTCATCACTATTTATCAGCATTTTATCCTCTTGTGTGAACAGGCATTTTCTAATTGTGGGCAGACGGGATATGAGGACAGACAAATGATTGTGAAAGCATCTAAAATGAAAAAAAAAAAGATAATTGTTACATATAAACGCATGTTTTACATGTGTTATATACACTACCATTCAAAAGTTTAGGGTCACTTAGAAATTTCCTTATTTTTTAAATCAAAGCACAGTTTTTTCCAGTGAAGCTAACATTAAATGATTCAGAAATACACTCTGTACATTGTTAATGTGGTAAATGACTATTCTAGCTGCAAACGTCTTCTTTGTAATACAATATCTTCATAGGTGTATAGAGACGCATTTCCAACAACCATCACTCCAGTGTTCTTATGGTACTTTGTGTTTGGTAACTGTGTAAGAAGGCTAATGGATGGTTAGAATCCCCTTGAAAACCCTTGTGCAAGTATGTTAGCACAGCTTAAAACAGTTTGACTGATTAGAGAAGCTATAACCTGACCTTCCTTTGAGCTAGTTGAGAAACTGGAGCATTAAGGTACTGTCACACTTAGCGATGTACCAGCGATCCCGACCAGCGATATGACGCGGTCAGGATCGCTGGTACATCGCTAAGTGGTCGCTAGTGAGCTGCCACACAGGCAGATCTCACCAGCGACATCGCTGGGGACGGGGGTCGCTACTTACCTGTCACACTAGGCGATCCTGCATCCTCCCGCCCGGCTCTACGCTCGTCGCTCGTCTCTCCACAGGAAGCACCGCAGGAAGCTGACGATGAGAAGTGGTCCTGAACGTTCTCGCGCGATCAGCGATAACCAGTGGGGGAGCGGGTCGTTGGTAAGTATCAGACACAGCGATGTCGCTAGCAATATCGCTATAACGTCACAAGTTATAGCGATATTGCTAGTGATATCGCTTAGTGTGACAGTACCTTTACATTTGTTGGTTCCATTAAACTCTCAAAATGGCCAGAAAAAAAAGAACTTTCATGTGAAACTCGACAGTCTATTCTTGTTATTAGAAATGAAGGCTATTCCATACGAGAAATTGCCAAGAAACTGAAGATTTCCTACAACGGAGTGTTCAGAGGAGAACACAAACAGGCTCTAACCAGAGTAGAAAGAGAAGTGGGAGGCCCCGCTGCACAACTGAGCAACAAGACAAGTACATTAGAGTCTGCAGTTTGATAAATCGACGCCTCACAGGTCCTCAACTGGCAGCTTCATTAAAAAATACAGGCAAAACGCCAATGTCAACGTCTACAGTAAAGAGGCGACTCCGGGATTCTGGCCTTCAGGGCAGAGTGGCAAAGAAAAGCCATATCTGAGACTGGCTAATAAAAGAAAAAGATTAATATGGCAAAAGTGTTATGGACAGGCGAATTCAAGTTTGAGGTGTTTGGATCACACAGAAGAACATTTGTGAGATGCAGAACAACTGAAAAGATGCTGGAAGAGTGCCTGACGCCATCTGTCAAGCATGGTGGAGGTGATGTGATGGTCTGGGGTTGCTTTGGTGCTGGTAAAGTGGGAGATTTGTACAAGGTAAAAGGGATTTTGAATAAGGAAGGCTATCACTCCATTTTGCAATGCCATACCATACCCTGTGGACAGCGCTTGATTGGAGCCAATTTCATTCTACAACAGGACAATGACCCAAAGCACACCTCCAAATTATTCAAGAACTATTTAGGGTAGAAGCAGGCAGCTGGTATTCTATCTGTAATGGATTGGCCAGCGCTGTCACCATATCTCAGCCCCATTGAGCTGTTGTGGGAGCAGCTTGACCGTATGGTACGCAAAAAGTGCCCATCACGCCAAACCAACTTGTGGGAGGGGTTTCTGGAAGCATGGGGTGAAATTTCTCCAGATTACCTCAGCAAATTAACTGCTAGAATGCCAAAGGTCTGCAATACTGTAATTGCTGCAAAGGGAGCCTTCTTTGACGAAAGCAAAGTTTGAAGGAGGAAATTATTATTTCAAATAAATACCTTTTTTTCAAACCTTGTCAATGTCTGGACTAGATTTCACATTCATTTGGCAACTCATTTGATTAATAAAAGTATGAGTTTTCATGGAAAACACAAAATTGTCTGGGTGACCCCAAACTTTTGAACGATAGTGTATAAATACATATATCTGGCCTCTGTCCTGCCAATATTCATTGTTTTCAGACATGCACAAAAATGTGATTATTATTGTACCACTCTCCAGCTCTTTGGTGAACAAGTTGTCTTCAGTTGCAGCCAAATATTCACATTTTGACTTATCAGCCCAGAGCACCTGCTGCCATTTTTCTGCACACCAGCTCTATGAATAGTTGGGTCACTTGTCTTATTTCCATGTTGAAGGTATTGTATATGACCACAATTCTTCCATGAACACCACTTCAGCCAGATTTATCTGAACAGTAGATGGGTGTAGCTAGTCCCACTGGTTGCTGTCAGTTCTGATCTGATGGCACTGCTGAACATCTGATTTCACACCACGATGTGTCTTTCAGCTGCTGCACTAAGGCTAGGTTCAGATTTGCAGATGTCAGAGCTGCAGAAGGCTGCGTAGTTCCTCTGTGAAGCTCCGCCCACTGCCGCACCTCCTCTGTTCAGCTCCTCTGTTCAGCCCCAGGTGTTGTTTTGATGCTGCGACAAACGCAACAAAATGCAACATGTTGCGTTCGCCACAGGTCACCGCAGCATCAAAACAACGCATGCAGAGGCATCCGTATACATCCGCATGGCCTGCGTACCCAATGGTAAAGATAGGTACGCAGGCCACATGCAGATGTAGGCGGAGCTGAATGGAGGAGGTGCGGCAGTGGGCGGCGCTTCACAGAGGAACTACGCAGCCCTCTGCAGCTCTGACATCTGCAAATCTGAAACCAGCCTAAGTTTCTTTGACCAACATTACCCTTTTTTAGTGTCCTCAATGCTGAGAAATACAGGCAGTTATTTATCCATGATGCAGTACCATCAGGGAGGCGTCTCATTGGCTCCAAATTTATTCTGTATTAGGAAAACAACCCCAAAAATACAGCCTAGAACAAAGAGTGCTGGAAGTAATAATGTGGCCCCTCAGAGCTCTGATCTCAACATCAAGTCTGTGACTAAATGAAAAGACAAGGATTTGCATAAGGCTGGTTTCACACTTGCGTTCCTTGGAGCTGCGCACGGCCACCACTAAGCTCCGCCCCCTGCTGCGCCTCCTCCGGTCAGCTCCGCCTACCTGCGCACGGCATGCGTACCCAATGCTAAAGATAGGGTACACAGGTCGCATGCCGTGCGCAGGTATGCGTTTGCTGGCGCATGCGTCCTTTTGACGGTGCGCCGAGCACACCAAAATACATTTTATTATTACATATCTATTTCCATTTTTCCAAGTAGCATTTGTATTTCATTTCATATTTATTTTTGCTTTTGTTACAGTTTTTTTACTTCTCCCCTGCGGCCCTGTGGCAGTATTTTATATTCTTATTCTCCCATGTACAGCACCATGGAATTAATGGCGCTATATAAATAAATAATAATAATAATAATTCTTGCTGTTGCTGAGAATCATCGGGTTCATGAAGACTCCTGGAGGCGGGAAAATCATTTGCGGGGAATCGGCGGGCTTAATTCGTGAAGGGTTGACATGCTTCCTAGATAATATTTTAATACTTTAAAAGGTGCATATGTGTGGGGGGTGATAGCATTGTCATACATAGGTCCTCTCAAAGGTACTTGAATGCTCAATTCCCCCTGTAAAAAAAGGTTCGTGAAATTTTTTTGAGAATGTGTGAAATTGCTGCTAAATTTATAAGCCACCTAATGTTGTAAAAAAAATACCAACATATGTTAGATATATTATGGGGCATATGAGGATATAATGTATGTGAAATGTTAATTGCTATCTATTTTGTATGGTATAGCTATCTGTTTTTAGGGTATACACATAAGGCTAGGGCTATACAGGACATGTGTCACGTGACACTAAAATTACAGCAATAAATGGCAACATTGGATATAATGATTTCTTATGGTGTTGCATTGTGACCTCTAACATATTGCGACAACAATACAGAGTTGCAAATGTTTCCAAATGTGTTGGATTTTCTGCATTGGTCACAAGTCGTACATGACACATTTGACATTGACTTTGAAGGAAGAGTCACACGGGACATATGACTTTTGTGCAACTTATTTTGTTTACACCAAATCAGAGCTCAAAAATAGTTGTGTGACAGCAAGTCGCACACAAGTTGCACAAATATTTTTGTTGTGCGACTTTTCAAGGAATTGCTGTCTCTGTGCAGCCCTAATCTGATCGTTTGAAAAATTTAAATTTTTCAATTTTTTTTTTGTAAATGTCAGTCTTTTTTTTCCATAAATTCAAAACAAATAAACCTAAATTTGCTATGAATATAAATTACAATGTGTCACAAAAAATAATCTCAGTATCAACTTGGATACATAAAGACATTGCAAAGATATTGTTAAATAAAGTAACACATGCCAAATTTGAAAAATAAGATTGTGTCCTAATAATGTCCCAAATAGTCTGCATCACTGAGGGTGTAATTATTTATTGACTTCTGATATATAAAAATATAACCACAGTTATGAAACAGGTGCACAGGTATGCTGATCACTACAAGACACAGCTCTCGTTCTGTAACTGTAACGAATGAGCAGCTGTGCGTCCATCACATGACCAGCACAGACTTTGATCTGCTTTAAGTAAGCAGTGAAGGGTCTTACTGAATGACTGCATTGAGATATTGATATAGGAATTTATTGAAAAATTGTGTAATGTATTGTAAAGAATAGAATTTATTTGCTGAAACCACAATACCCTTTTAACAATAAGTGTATTGTTTGTTCCTAGAATCTCTTTATTGTTTGTCAACAATACATCTATGTCAACAAGACCCCACCATCAGAATGGCATGGTGGAGACTATATAGCAGCACATTGTGTTCCTATGGTTCGGTAGGACAAATTCTGTAGGTTTTATTGTGCCACAAGATGGTGGGTCGCACCTTAAATAGTCACACTTTATGGTCACACAGCAAAACTGTATTTCAGGCACCTCAAAATTATTGGCGAAGCCAGAAAAGTGTTTTTATACATATAATACTTTTGGTTTACTTTGATTCCTCATTCTCCCCCAATTAATCGATCAGTAAGGAACCTGTCTGTACCTCTGAACAATATTTCAGTTTAAGGCTGTGTGCCCACGTTGCGTTTTTTAAGCGTTTCCGCAGTGACACGCGTATCTGCTGCAGAAACGCTTAAGAAAAGCATCCCATGGAAACATAATTGAATCCGCACATGTTGTGCTAATGGTGCGTTTTTTTCCACTGCGGAAACGCTAAGTGGAAAAAAAATGTAGCATGTTCATTAATTTTGCGGAAACGCACGCGTTTCCACATACATTAGATTGTATTGCAAAAACGCATAGGAAAACGCATGCTAAAACTCTTGACAAAAGCGTCAAAAACGCTTACAAAAGCGCTTCACAAGACGCATGCGTTTTCCCGGGAAGAGGGTGTGCATTTTCGCTCAGGAATATTCTGCATGAAAAACGCTGCATGGGCACATAGCCTAAAGTTTACATTTCTTTGTCTTTACAATTTTGTCACAGTTTGGTCAATATTTTCTTATCATTTGTCCTGTTTGTAGTTATTAGCAGGATTAAAAATGTGGATAAAAGGTGAGGTGAATAATCAACTAGGTTGGCGAGGGGGGCGGTCACTGGTCACTTTACACATTAACGAGATAGCATCAGTGCTACCCCTCACATGGACTTTACTCCTTTCTCTGCTATGGGCAGAAAAAACCATTGCAAAGAATAAGGAAGGAGATATTAGAATATTAACCTGTACCACCTAAACCTCATGGTCACTATTTGGACATTCCTGTATTTACAGCTTAATTCCAGTACAGACATACCACATGAACTTTTCCAAACATTTTTCATGTTACACCTACAAATTGAAATAATTTTATTTAGATTTTATGTGATATATCATGACATAATAGCAGTTAAGTGTGAACTGTAAAGTAAATGATACATGGTTTTCTAAGTATCTTAAAAATCTAAATATTGAAAATATAAATTGTGATGTGTATTCAGTCCCCCTGAGTCAATATTTTGTAGGATCACTTTTCACTGCAATTATTGCTGTAAGTGTTTTGGGGTATGTCTCTCTCAGTTTTGTACATCTAAAGGTTGAAATTTTGTCCATTCTTTGCACATTAGCTCCAGCTCAGTGAGATTGGATGGAGGCGTCTGTGAACCGAGATTTTCAAGTCATATTGTCAATTGGATTTAGGTCTGGACTTTGACTAGCCCATTCGCACACATGACTATGTTTTATCTAAACCATCCATTGTAGCTCTCGCAGTATGTTTAGGGTCGTTGCCCTGTTGGCAGATGAACCTACGCCACAGTCTCAGGTCTTTTGCAGCCTCTAGCAAGTTTTCCTCCAAGATTTCCCTGTATCTAACTCTATCCATCTTCCCATCAACCCTGACCAACTTCCCTGTCCATGCTAAAGAAAAGCAGCACCACAGGATGATGCTGGAACCACTATGTTTGTTGGTGGGGATGGTATTTTCAAGGCGATGTGAAGTGTTAGTTTTCCGACACACATAGTGTGGGAAGGAGGGCCCCCGCAGAGTGTCCGGGCTGGAACCAAGGGGAACGTCGTCTAGGTTCCTAAGGGAACTGTACCCGGGGTGCGGAGGAGGAAGGCGGACGGCTGAGAGGGACAAAACAGCAGGGGGAGGGGCGAGTATAAAAGGGGCAGGGAACGCGCAGGAGAGTCAGTCAGCAGAACGGCAGAGATGGAGCAGGAGACTGTGGGAGCGTCAGGGAGCCGGAGCCACAAACAGTGACCAGAGAGGAGGCCAGCAGCAGAGGGGAGACTTACAGTGGCCTGCTGCGAGGAGGCGCCGAGCTTACCGACAGGAGAGTGCCGCTTCACTCCAGTCCGGAGTCGCGGCCTGCCCACTGTCGTCGGCGGCCGTTGCCGCTGTACTCCAGCCCGTTGCGACCTGTCTGATGCCACACACGGCCGCTGCCGCCCCACTCCAGCCCGCGGTTGTGGCCTGCCCGCTCCCGCCCGCAGACGTTGCCGCTCCACTACAGTCCGCAGCTGCGGCCTGTCCATTACCGCCTGCAGCTGCCATCACCCCGCAGCAGTCGACAGTTGGGGCCTGCTCCTCACTAACAGAGAAACTCTCTGCACAGCCCTAGGCCGTGCAAGTGGCCTACCAACCGCCACTTCACGTAACTGCGACTCACCTCTGCTCGGAGGCTGGGGTCTCCCTTAACCCGCTAACCGGCGGAACCCCGCTGCTTTCACAGGGGGTTGCCTCATCAAAGGACTCGCCCAGTGCCTGTTGTTCCCCCACCCCTCCTGGGCGTCGGAGTGCCCGAAGACTACGCCAGATGCTCAGCAGCTGGGCCCTGCGGCTGCGATGCTGAAGCAACATCATCTGAGACGTCGAGGGACGTCAGGACGGAAAAGTGATACTATAGAAACTAAGGACCCGTAGTTGGCCATACCGCGGCCCTATAGTAACCGGCCTTTGCCGGGGTAGTCGTGTTCTCCTTAATAGTGTTTGTTTGTGCTGAGTCCCTGCGAGGACAACTACTGTTACTTTGTTTTGGTTGCTTAGGATAGCCCTAGCGGCTTCCATTTATAAAAGTTACGGTCCAAAGTACAATTCAGTCTCGCGTCTCATCACTGCATCCTGCGTACCTGTTATTACCATGTTATTACCACATTTGGCCTAGTCGGCAGGATGCAGTCTCCGAGCGCTGACAATGACGCCCCAGATCAGGGCAGGGCCGTGAAGTCAACAGATAACGAGGGCCCCTGGTCCAGCATTTCGTTGAGGGCTAAGCTGAGCAACCTGCCTAGGTTTTCCAGCTCCAATACCATGCTATGGAGCTGGACAGAGAGAATGTGGGGGCTCTTTCAGATGCACCCGATGACTCCTGACCTGGAAGCCGAAGTAACTCTCATGGCATTGGACGGGAAGGCTCGGGATTCAGTAATGTTGAGGCCCCCAGGACACCGCAACACCTTTGGTAGAGTTTTGCAGATTTTAGAACAGACCAATGGGGACTGAACCAACGTGGGAGAGTTAAGGACCTGGTTGTTCAGTCGGATGCAGGGGGAGGGGGAGACCATCACCCAGTATATGAATGTCCTCCAAGAGTTAAACACGGCCATCGAATGGAAGGACGGCGTTGGGGTAGAACCTATCGACATTACACTATGCGACCTGTTGGTGACTGGACTGCGGGACCCGTTAATAAAGCAGTCATTACGGGAGCAGGTCAGAGTGAACCCACGTATGGACTTTTCAGAGGTGGGAAGTCAAGCACGCGCTCGAGAGCAGGAGCAGGGAATGGCGGTCCCCGTGGGGAAGGTCCAGAGTGTAGAGGCCTCCGTGAATGCAGTCAAAGAGCCCCAATGGGTAGAAGAGATGAAACAAGAGTTGAAGAACATCAAGGGCGAGTTGGCCGAAGTGAAAAGAAGGACCGAGTTCGGGACTGGACGGTCTAGTTTCTGTAGTGAAACCTCCACCAGGGGGAGCTGGTGAGGGAAGAGAGGTTATACACTAAGAGCAGCAACCCTGAGCAACAGCACAGGTGCGACAGGTAACGAGAGAGAATAGTCAGACGAACCGAGTCAGAAACTAACAGGAGCAGACGTACCAGAAGGAGCAGCAATACACGTAGTCAAAATACCAAAGCCGAGAGTCAGAAAGCCAGAACATGAGCACGGGGTCCAAAACGTGAGACGAAATACGAGGTCGGGGTACAAGCCAGGGAGTCAGATGCCAGAGAGGGAACGTAACAGCAGAGACGAATACCAAGAGACGGGGTCAGAAATCAGTCCGGGTCATACACGTGAATATCAGTCAAAGGCAGGAGGATCACCAGGGTACAAGGGTCAGCGGCTCTAAACTGCAAGCTTGAGCTATCACTAACACTGGTCAGCAGGCTGTGAGGGATTTAAATAGCCCAGCTAGCTCCAGAACGAGGCTGAGGAGATTAACCCCCGCATGACCAGTCCGGAGTGAAGACAGCAGAAGATAAACTCCGGACTGGACCATGACAGTTTCAATCCCGGTCCCTGGGGGCCTCGCCCTACCCGGGGCGGCTGGGCATCGCAGACCCGGTGCTATGAGTGCAAGGAGCCACTTTGCCCGAGAGTGTCCGCGGCATGGGAGATACCCACCCCGGCGGCCATTAAACTAGAGGGCTCCGGGCTGGGGGGATGCTGCTCGGAGCCAGAAACCACGATTGGGGTGGTGGAAGTCCCGAAGATTTGGTCGCAAAGTGTCCGGTGGTATGGGCAGAAGTCGAGGGCCGTGCCGTCCGGTGCCTAGTGGACACGAGGTCACAAGTAACAACTATGCCTGCAACTTATTTCCGGCAGAATTTCCCAGAGGCAGCGAGACCCCAGTGGGGGTCCATGATCAGACTGGTAGCCGCCAATCAACTACCGGTCCCTGTTGCCAGAGTGGTGTGGGTGCAGGTGACACTGTGTGGTAAATCCCTCAGCCACAGAGGGTTCTGACTCAAGGGGAAACCAATGAGCAGCATCCAGTCATTCTGAGCATGAACATACTGCGGGAGTTCGGTAATCTGCTCCTCAATGATCCCACGCACGAGACCCTGAAGCAGTGGGGTTCCCGCATGGCCCAAGGACAGGTATTCCAGCAGTTGGTGCGGGAAGTGTGAGTACTCCAGGACTGCCAGGAGAACGAGGCTCTGGGCAAAGTCATCGCGCCAGCGACTCCCCTGCTTGTGCTGCCTCCTGGGCAGACGGCAGTGGCCCTGCCGATCCGAGCCTCGATACCATTGGAGGGCGTAGAGATGCAGGTGGAGCCATGCTACTCGGAGCGCTTGCCTCCTGGCATACTGGTGGCCCGCTCCCTGACCACAGTGCGGAAGGGGACCGTCCTGGTGCGCTGCGTCAACCTTGAAGACCAAGACATCGTTCTGAAGCCCCGGACCGAAATGGCCAAGCTAGTAAGGCCTTTGGAAGAAGTGCTGCTGGCCCCGGCGGTCCAATTGAGAGTGCAACCTGAGGACCCTTGGGCAGTGACTATCCGGACTCTACAGGCTGCCGAGACCTCAACTCAGAAGGGTCGAAACATCCTGGAACAAATGCGGGCCGAGCTCTCCGGCCTGATTTCAGCTCAACTTTCCCAGATAAAAACACTGCTCAGACAGTACCACGAGGTATTTGCTAGTCACGAGGATGATTTTGGATGTACCACCGCCATCACCCATGGAATTCCCACGGTAGTAGCGGCCCCCATCCGCGAACGGTATCGGCAGATTCCTCCACAGCTCTACCAAGAGGTGAAAACTTTACTGGCTCAAATGCTACGAAAGGGAGTCATCCGAGAAAGCCAAAGCCCCTGGGCAGCTCCCATCGTGTTGGACGGCAAAAAGGATGGCAACCCTACAGTTCTGTGTGGACTATCGAAAGCTGAACGCCTGTACCATTAAAGACTTGTACCCACTACCCCGTATAGAAGAATCCTTGTCCGCCTTGGGGAAGGCGACGTATTTCTCGGCTCTGGACCTGGCAAGTGGGCACTGGCAGGTGCCCATGTCGGAAGAAGACAGGGCTAAGATGGCATTCATTCTTCCCATGGGACTATTTGAGTTCAATCGAATGCCGTTCGGGAAGACCAACGCCCCGGGAACCTTTCAGAGGTTGATGGAGCGGAGTCTGGCGGATCTCAATTTCGTGGCCACGTTAATATACCTAGACGATATCATCATCTATGCTGCCAGGTTTGAGGACCACCTGAGGCGGTTGGGGCAGGTACTCGGCTGGCTGCAAAAGTACGGGTTGAAGGTAAAACATTGTGGCCTCTCTTTGGTTCAGGGAGAGCGTCTTATACCCCTGAGAAACTCCCATCCCCATCAGTTATACTTTTGCCTTTGGCCGAGTGTGTTGACCCCTGTGTGCCTGTGCCTGTTGGTTGTCTTATAGCTTGCTTATTTGGTTCTGACCCGGTTCTGTTCCCCGCTGTGAGTTTGCCTGTTGATTCTGTACTGCGCTACCCTCTCTGTGTATGACTCATTGCCTGTGACCTGACTACTCTCTGCTCGCCCCTCTTGTGCTTTGCAGCTATCTCCATGTAAGACTCATTGGCTACGTCCTGACTATCCTTCCTGTATAATCTTCTGGTTTTGTCGTGCTATCTCGTGCTTTGACCCCGGCTTGATCTGTTTTCGTCCCTGTCTATGCCCCTTGGTAACTTTGTCCCATAGTTACCCTGCTAGGAGTTTTCCTGCAGCTCCTAGCTCTCTGAGATTTAGGCCATGCCCCCAGCAGTCACGTGCTTCAGGTCCTGCTGTTCTGAAGTATGCACCTTCTCTGCTGCTGCCCGCTCCACAGGTATCTCTGAGCTTGTTTTACTCAGGACACACGCACTGGCTCAGTGAGCAAGTTCAGTGCAGTGTTCCTGACATTATAACTGACCGTGAACTTTTTTTTCTCTCCTCACTTCTGCAGCATGGACCCAATGTGTGCTTTATCTGACCAGGTGAAATGCTTGACTCAGTCGATGCAGAAGCTAAGTTTGGAACACCAAGCTCTGGCCCAGTCCCAACGGCAGGTTGCGGACTCGGTTCAGGGGGTGCTTTCTGCAGGCTTTCAGCAGGTGGGGAATAGAGATGTCGTTTTAGTCCCACCCGAATCCCCGGTTAAATTGCCAGATACGTTTGCTGGTAACAAAAATGAATTTAGGGCATTTAAGGAGGGCTGTAAGCTTTTTTTTCTCCTTGAGACCCCGCTCCTCTGGGGTTGAGAAACTGAGGGTGGGGGTGGTTATGTCCCTGCTTTCCTCTTCTGCCCCTGAGAGAATGACTGTGGATGCGTTTTTTGAGGCCTTAGGGCTTATTTACGATGAGCCTGATAGAGTGCGTTTGGCTGAGGACAAGGTGATGAGTGTCTGTCAGGGGAAGCACTCGGCCTAGTGATTCTGTTCTGAATTCAGACGTTGGGCAGCCGAGATCTCTTGGAGTGATGCCGCCCTTCAGGGGCTGTTCTGTAGAGGCCTGTGTGAACGTCTGAAGGATGCCCTGGCACTTCATCCTCCACCTGACTCCCTGGAGGATGTGTCTATAGAGACTCAGGGAGAACCAATTGTTTGCTAAATTGGAAAAATGTTCGTTTTTCGCACAGGAACTGTCTTTTTTGGGGCTGATTGTGTCCTGTGAGCGGTTTCGTATGGATCCTAAGAAGGTGCTGGTGATTGCTGACTGGGTCCAGCCTCGAGATCTCAAGGGGCTCCAGCGCTTCTTAGGATTTGCGAACTACTACCGGAGATTCATTAAAGGTTTCTCACAAGTGGTTAAACCACTCACGGATCTTACCAGGAAGGGGGCTGATGTAAAAAATTGGTCTGTACTCGCTAAGGAGTCCTTCTCAGCTCTTAAGAAATGTTTCATGTCCGCCCCGGTGTTGGCCCAACCAGACCCGGCCAAACCTTTCATTGTGGAGGTGGATGCTTCTGAAGTGGGGGTGGGGGCTGTGCTGTCCCAGGGTCCGGCCACCCTTACTAATCTCAAACCCTGTGCCTTCTTCTCCAAGAAGTTCTCTTCAGCCGAGAGAAACTATGATGTAGGCAATAGAGAACTTCTTGCGGTCAAGCTGGCATTCGAGGAATGGAGGCATTTTTTGGAAGGGGCGGCTCACCCTATCACTGTTATCACGGATCACAAAAAATTGGCCTACCTTGAATCTGCTAAGAGGCTTACTCCTAGATAAGCCCGTTGGTCACTTTTTTTTCACGATTTCAATTCTCCATTACTTTTCGACCGGGGTCCAAAAATGTTAAAGCGGATGCCCTGTCCAGAAGTTTTGACCCGGTGTCTCCCCCCGAGATGCCATCCTCCATTCTTCCCCCAGGGTGGTAGTGGCGGGGGTCTCATCAGAGTTGGAACAAGAAATTTTAAGGGCTCAGGCCCTAGCTCCGGCAACCAGGCCAGGGGATAAATTGTTTGTTCCAGATTTATTGTGGCCTAGACTTCTGCAGGAGTTTCATGAGTCTAAGCTGAGTGCTCATCCTGGTATCACGGCCACTAGAGAGGCAGTAGCCAGGGGTTTTTGGTGGCCTTCACTGAGGTCCGATGTCAAGAAATTTATTTCTGCTTGTGGTGTGTGTGCCCGTTCCAAAAGCTCGCATAACCGGCCGGCTGGGGAACTCATACCTTTACCGGTTCCTGATAGGCCATGGACTCATCTCTCCATGGACTTTATTACCGGCCTTCCACCTTCCAGGGGCAATACCGTGAACTGGGTGGTGGTGGATAGGTTTTCTAAACAGGCCCATTTCATTCCCTTGGCAGCATTACCCTCAGCAGAAACATTGTCAAGGTTGTTTGTGTAGCATGTGGTCCGATTGCATGGGGTACCCCTGTCTGACAGAGGTGTGCAGTTTGTGGCCAAATTTTGGAGGGCATTCTGTATGAAATTGGGCATCTCACTCTCCTTCTCGTCGGCATATCACCCGGAGAGTAATGGTCAGACGGAACGCACCAATCAATCTCTGGAACAAATTCTCCGGTGTCTGACCTCTGCCAGACAGGAGGATTGGTGTGATGCGTTACCGTTGGCGGAATTCGCTTTTAACAACTGGGTGAGTCAGTCCACCAACATGTCCCCTTTCCTGATTAATTTAATCCTCATTTTGGGGAGTTTTCATGGGTGGATTTCGGTTGTCCAGGGGCAGAGGGGTCCTTTCAACGGTTAAAAAACCTCTGGGCTGAGGTCCAGCATAATATCTCTCAGGCCCAGGGGAGGTACAAATATTTTGCTGACAAAAAGTGAGTCCCGAGAGACATGTTTCAGGTGTGAGAGAAGGTTTGGCTTTCCACACGTAACATCAACTTAAAGATACCATCAGCTAAATTAGGACCAAAGTTCATTGGTCCGTATGAGATTATGGAGATAGTCAACCCAGTGGCATATAGGTTGCGTCTCTCCGCCTCTTTAAAAATATCCAATGTGTTCCATAAACCTCTGTTGAAACCCGTAGGGTCTGTCAAGGAAGACTCTGAGTCTGTTGTTCCTCCAGTGTTGGTGGAGGGTCAATTGGAGTATGAGGTCAGACATATTGTGGACTCTCGGCGGGTGCGCCGCTCCTTGCAGTACCTGGTTCACTGTACATGCAGATCGCCTGGTTCGGGCTTTCCATGCCAAATACCCCGGGAAGCCTGGGGGTCCAGAGGCCCCCCGTTGAGAGGGGGGTACTGTCATGATCCCAGTGCAGGTTTTGACCTGCACATCAAGGGTTAATGCCGGGAGCCCAGTGCAGGCTTTGACCTGCACGCCTGGGGTTAATCATTGTGGCCTCTCTTTGGTTCAGGGAGAGCTTCTTATACCCCTGAGAAACTCCCATCCCCGTCAGTTATACGTTTGCCTTTGGCCGAGTGTGTTGACCCCTGTGTGTCTGTGCCTGTTCGTTGTCTTATAGCTTGCTTATTTGGTTCTGACCCGGTTCTGTTCCCCGTTGTGAGTTTACCTGTTGATTCTGTACTGCGCTATCCTCTCTGTGTATGACTCATTGCCTGTGACCTGACTACTCTCTGCTCGCCCCTCTTGTACTTTGCAGCTATCTCCGTGTATGACTCATTGGCTACGTCCTGACTATCCTTCCTGTATAATCCTCTGGTTTTGTTGTGCAATCTCGTGCTTTGACCCCGGCTTGATCTGTTTTCACCCCTGTCTATGCCCCTTGGTAACTTTGTCCCATAGTTACCCTGCTAGGAGTTTTCCTGCAGCTCCTAGCTCTTTGAGGTTTAGGCCATGCCCCCAGCAGTCACGTGCTTCAGGTCCTGCTGTTCTGAAGTATGCACCTTCTCTGCTGCTGCCCGCTCCACAGGTATCTCTGAGCACAGTTTGTTTTACTCTGGACAAGCGCAGTGGCTCAGTGAGCAAGTTCAGTGCAGTGTTCCTGACAATGAGATTATCTATAAAAGAGGGGCCGAAAATGTACATGCTGACGCCCTCTCCCGGATCCGACATACAACTCCAGGGAAGAGTCGAGACGACGAACTGGAAGGGGAAGAGATACCGTTCGCCCTCACTGCCACCGTGCTCACGGCTGCCACCCAGAAAGTATCCCCCTCGGAACCCCTAAGGGGCATGCTGGAGCAATCCCGTGAAAAAATGGATCCAACAGCAGCAAAAAGATGAAGAAATTGGGCTGCTACGGCAATGGGTAGCTGCTGGCAAACTACCCACTGACTCTCAAAGACAGACTTTGACTCAGGATATGTCGCTGATGTTACGACAATGGGAGAGGCTGGTCATCAGAAGAGGACTATTGTATCGTAAAACGACATCACGGACAACATCTAAGACGATTTGGCAGGTAGTTGCGCCCAGAGCCCAACTCAACGAACTGGCCCGAGAAGCCCACGAAAAAGGGACCCACTTCGGGGCTCAAAAGACCTTGCAATGGTTGCAGCAGATAATTTACTATCCATGCTTGCATGCTGCTGTGGACGAGACTTTACGGGCCTGCAGCCTATGCAGCTAGCCAAACCGCTCGCACAGCGAGCCCCAGTGCAAACAATAGTGACCTCAGCGCCCCTCGAGCTTTTGATGGTAGATTACTTGACATTGGTCCCGCATTCCAGGGGTACAAACACTGCCTCGTCATGGTGGACCATTTCACTAAGTTTGCCGTGGTCACTCCCACCCGAGACCAAACCGCGGAGTCGGCCGCCTCCGCAATTTGTAGAAACTTTATACAAGTGTACGGCTGCCCTCAACGTATAAATTCCGACCAAGGAGCATGTTTTTTGGGAAAAATTATGGAGGAACTACATCGTCTCTACGGTATCGACAAATCCCGGACCACGCCATTCCACCCGCAGGGAAACGGGGCATGCGATCGATTTAATCGGACATTAATTCAAATGTTGCGTACCCTGGAGAGTGACAGGAAGGCATGCTGGCCCGAGTATGTCCCTGAACTAGTATGGGTCTATAACAACCAGGTGCACCGAGTTACCGGCTATACCCCCTACTCCCTACTATTCAGGCGAGAAGGCAAAGGGATCACGGAGGTAGAGTTGGACCCAGAGGAGCCCCAGCCCTGGACCGGAGTATCATCATGGGTACGAAATCACCGACACCGGCTGCAAACCCTCCACCGAATTGTTCATACCAAGCTCCAAGACTTAGAACACCCAGGAAGAAATCTACCTCCACCCTCCAACCTTCAAATCGGAGACCGGGTACTCGGACTAGACCAACGCCCCCAGAACAAATTAGAACCACGCTGGGAAGAAAGTCCCTACCGAGTCTTACGCCGCATAAACCCCGATGGACCTGTATACGAAATACGACCCGAGAAAGACGGAACACTGCCCAATCACATTGTACACCGTAATATGGTACGCCCATGTACTTCCACCGACCCTGTACAACCTGAGCCTACCCCCCCAGGTCTCTGAACCACTGCCAGTGGCCTGGGACCCGGACAACGAGGAAGACTTCCCCACGATATCTGTGGGCTGTCCACTCAATGACAACTCAACTGACCCAATTTACATGCCTGAACCAACTAGCCCACCACCATCCACCACCCCGGAAGACTCCACCATAGTCGAACTTAGACGCTCCGAGCAGTCAGCAGCTGGCAAACCCCCCGAACGATACGAACAGGACCAGTTCATATGGCAACAAAAATTGACATTTCCACAGGCCAATCCAAGTCTACTAAGGCCCTCGCCCGAGGACTGGCAAGCATACAGGATGGGGGAGTGTGGGAAGGAGGGCCCCCGCAGAATGTCCGGGCTGGAACCAAGGGGACCGCCATCTAGGTTCCTAAGGGAACTGTACCCGTGGTTCGGAGGAGGAAGGCGGATGGCTGAGAGGGACAAAACAGCAGGGGAAGGCCCGAGTATAAAAGGGGCAGGGAACGCGCCGGACAGTCAGTCAGCAGAACGGCAGAGACGGAGCAGGAGACTGTGGGAGCGTCAGTGGCCTGCCGCGAGGAAGCGCCGAGCTTACTGACAGGAGAGTGCCGCTTCACTCCAGTCCGGAGTCGCGGCTTTCCAACTGTTGTCTGCGGCCGTTGCCACTGTACTCCAGCCCGTTGCGACCTGTCCGCTGCCACTCTCGGCCGCTGCCGCCCCACTCCAGCCCGCGGTTGCGGCCTGCCTGCTGCCGCCAGCAGACTTTGCCGCTCCACTACAGTCCGCAGCTGCAGCCTGTCCATTACCGCCCACAGCTGCCATCACCCCGCTGCAGTCGGCAGTTGAGGCCTGCTCCTCGCTAACAGAGAAACTCTCTGCACAGCCCCAGGCTGTGCACGTGGCCTACCAACCACCACTCCACGTAACTGCGACTCACCTCTGCTCAGAGGCTGGGGTCTCCCTTAATCCGCTAACCGGCGGAAACCCGCTGCTTTCACAGGGGTTGCCTCATCAAAGAACTCGCCCAGGACATGTTGTGCCCCCACCCCTCCTGGGCGTTGGAGCGCCCGAAGACTACGCCAGATCTGCGATGCCGAAGCAACATCATCTGAGACGTCGAGGGACGTCAGGACGGATAAGTGATACTATAGAAACTAAGGACCCACAGTCGGCCATACCGCAGCCCTATAGTAACCGGCCTTTGCCGGGGTTGTTGTGTTCTCCTTAATAGTGTTTGTGCTGAGTCCCTGTGAGGACAACTGCTGTTACTTTGTTTTGGTTGCTTAGGATAGCCCTAGCAGCTTCCATTTATAAAAGTTACAGTCCAAAGTACAAATTAGTCTCCCGTCTCCTCACTGCATCCTGCGTACCTGTTATTACCACAATAGCATTTTGTATTTAGCCCCAAAAAGTTCTGCTTTGACTTCATCTTACCAAAGCACCTCTTCTACATGCTAGCTATGTCCCCTACATGTTTTTTTGCAAACTACAAATGGGACTTTTTACCTCTTGCTTTAAAAATGGCTTTCTTCTTGCCTCTCCTTTCATAAAGGCTAGATTTGCTCAGTATATGACTAAGGTCGGAGTCATACGAGCATATAAAAAAATCAGTCCCATTCTCAACTAGGAGCGTGGTACTTTTTTGTTTCTCACTTGTCTTAAATGTGCAGTTCGTAAGCGATCCATTTTTTTAACTAAGCAGCTATTAATCTTTTATAGGACCCTTTACAGTTTAACTTCTTACAGTATTGCAATGTATCTGTAAAACTTGGATGCCATACTGATGGTCCATATGGCATCCAATTTTTTTCTCGTACCCGTTTGATTTTGGAGTGCTGCAATTTTTATCTCATGTCAAATACATTTAAGAAAAAATACACTCATCAGCACTGCATCATTGAATTAAATTAGTCCAAGTGCAATCCCTTTTTTTATCGGATAGCACTCGTCCCAGTTTTACCCTTGTGTGAGCAAGCCCTAATGGTTGTCCTGTGGACAGATGCTCCCTCCTGAGCTGTTGATCTCTATAGCTCCTTCAGAATGACCATGGGCCTCTTTGCTGCTTTTCTATCTACATGTAGTGCTCTCCTTGCTTGGGATGTTAGTTGAGGTGGACGGCCATGTATTGATAATTTTGCAGTTGTGCCATACTCCTTTCATTTTTGGAAGATGGCTTGAACAGTGCTTCGTGAGATATTCAGAGCTTGGGCTATTTTTTTTATAAACTAATCATGCTGTTTTCCTTGGTTATCATAATGTTGTTTGATCCCTAATGTTCTCAAACAACCTCTGAGGCCTTCACAGAACAGCTGTAGTTACACTGAGAATAAATTATACACAACTGTACTCAATTTACTAATTATGTGACTTCTAGAGAAAGTTGGTTACTCGTGATTTTTTTTTAGGGGTATCAGATTGCAGGGGGTTGAATATCCCATCAAGGACAACATCTGCAAAGAGTTTGTAGGTTCTCTCCGTGTTTGTGTGTTTTTTTTTCTGGGTTCTCTAGTTTCCTCCCACACTCCAAACACAGGTCTGTAAAGCGCTGTGGAATTAATGGCGCTATATAAGTGAGTAAAATAAATAAATAAATATAAATGCATGTTACAATTTTCAGATTTATATTTTTTAAATAATTAAAAAAACAAAAAAAAATGTATCATTTCCTTTACATTTCAAAAATACTTGCTAATTTGTGTTGGTATATCACATAAAATATATTTAAGTTTGTGGGTGTAATATGAAAAAGACGTAATTGTTTACCAGTAGTGGGATTTTCCAGAGCCAATGACAACACCAGGCGAAATAGGCGATCTGCCTATCAAGGACAGGAACCTACTAAATAAAAAGGGAGGAACCTCTCTTCCTCATCAGTTGGGTTACAGAGTGTGAGAGGACCTATAATACAATTACTCGTATATACACATACCTGCACCAAACCATAACCTAGATGCACGCCGTAATTTTGATTAGTGCCCATCGATTACCAGTGACATATGGGGGGAATATAAGGGTACTGTCAAGTGCTCTGGAAAATCCCATTACCAGTAAGTACAGTAATTACAGTGACCAAAATAAGTATTTGATACACTGCCGATGTTGCAAGTTTTCCCACCTACAAAGAATGGAAAGGTCTGTAATTTTTATCATAGGTACATTTCAACTGTGAGAGACACAATCTAAAAAATCACATTGTATGATTTTTAAATAATTAAATTGCTTTTTATTGCATTAAATAAGTATTTGATCAACTACCAACCAGCAAGAATTCTGACTCTCACCGACCTCTTAGGGTATGTTCCCACGGTCAGTAAACGCTGCAGGTTGGACGCTGCGTACATCCGCAGCGTCCAGCTCACAGCGGTCAGATGTTACAGCATAGTGGATGGGATTTCAAGCAATCCCATCTCCACTATGCGTGCACAGATGCATCCGGCTTCCCTGCGAAGACGGACATGCGGCGTGTCTTTCCAGAGCGCAGCATGTCTATCTCCGCAAGATAAATATCACCAGTGCAATGTATAGGACGCCGTGATTCTGCACGGTTCAAGGAACATATTCGGAATCACCTGAGTTGAAACGCCGGCAGTGCTTTGGACGCAGCAGACATCTGCTGCGTTCAAAGCGCTGCCAGTTACTGACCGTGTGAACATGCCCTTAGTTTTTCTTTAAGAAGCCCTTCAACTCATTACTTGATTTAATTGCACCTGATTGTTAACTTGCTACCTGTATAAAAGACATCTGTCCAAACACTATCAATCACACTCCAACCTCTCCACCATGACAAAGAACAAAAAGCCATCTAAGGACAACAGGGAAAAATTTGTAGACCTGCACAAGGCTGGGTTGGGCTACAGGACAATAGGCAAGCAGCTTGGTGAGAAGGCAACAACTGTTGGCACAATTATTAGAAAATACAGAAAATTGAAGAAGCATAAGATGATTGTCAATCTTCCTCGGTCTGGGGCTCCATGCGAGATCTCACCTTGTGGGGTAAGGATGATTCTGAGAAAGGTCAGGAATCAGCCCAGAACTACACAGGAGGACCTGGTTAATTACCTGAAGAGAGCTGGAGCCACAGTCTCAAATACTACTGTCAGTAACACACTACATCACAATGGATTAAAATCCTGCAGGGCACGCAAGGTCCCCTTGCTCACGCGAGCACATGTACAGGCCAGTTTGAAGTTCACCAATGATCATCTGGATGATCCTGAGGAGGCATGGGAGAAGGTCATGTGGTCAGAGGAGACCAAAATAGAATGATGAGTACAACCCCAAGACCACCATCCCAACCGTGAAGCATGGTGAGGGAAACATCATACTTTGGGGGTGCTCTTCCAGAAAGGGAACAGGATGACTGCACCCTATTGAAGGGAGGATGGATGGGGTTATGTATCATGAGATTTTGGTCAATAACTTCCTTCCCTCAGTAAGAGCATTGAAGATGGGTAGTGGCTGGGTCTTCCAATGACCCGAAGCACACAGCCAGGGCAGTTAAGGAGTGGCTCAGAAAAAAAGAAGCATTTCAAAGTCCTAGAGTGGTCTAGCCAGTCTCCAGACTGTAAGGAGGAGTAGGTCAAAATGCAGTGTGTACAAACTTGGTCAAGAACTACAGGAAATGTCTGACCTCTGTAATTGCAAACAAAGGTTTATATAACAAATATCACATTCTGTTTTTCTATTGCATCAAATACTTATTTCACGCAATAAAATGCAGATTAATTTTGTAGAAATAATACAATATGATTTTCTGGATTTTTTTAGAATCTGTCTTTCACAGTTGCAGTGTACCTACGATAAAAATTACAGACCTCTCCATTTTTTGTAGGTGGGAAAACTTGCAAATTCGGCGGTGTTTAAAATGTTTATTTTCCCCACTGTACGTCTTTTCTTTCCCTCATGACAGCACCACATTAGAGATTTACAGAGATACAGATGAAACCAGAAGTTTCCATATACCGTATATACTCGAGTATAAGCCAAGATTTTCAGCCCATTTTTTTTTGGCTGAAAGTCCCTCTCTCGGCTTATACTCGAGTCATATACACCAGGGGGTCGGCGGGGGAGAGGGAGCGGGGGTGTCAGATCATACTGACCCCCCTGACGCATCTCTGCAGCCCCCCTGCTTGTGCCATGGTCTCCCTTCCTTCCTTCATCGGTCACATAGTACCGCTAATTAAAGTCATGAATATGCGCATATTCATGACTTTAATGAGTGGTACCACGTGACCGCTGAAGGAAGGGAGACCGTGGGAGAACGGGGCTGAAGAGACCAAGCCAGAAGGGGGTAAATATATCCAATATTCACCTGTCCCCAGTCCATCGCTGCTCGCCGCTGTCTGCCGCGTCCTCTGTCAGTGATGTTCTGGCAGCAGAGGGCGCGATGACGTGGTTAGTGCGCGCCGCTCCCTCTGCTGCCTGAACTTCACTGACAGAGGACGTGGCAGACAATGGCGAGCAGCGATGGACTGGGAACAGGTGAATATCTCAGGTGCCGGGTCTTGAGCCAGCGGTGACACCGACACCTGTACTCCAGTGACGGAGAGGTGAGTATGTCATTTTTTTTATTTGCAGCAGCATTTGGGGCATAATCTATGGAGCAGCATATAGGGGCATAATATATGGAGCATCTTATGGGGGAAGCATATGGGGGCATAATCTATTGAGCATCTTATGGGGGCAGCACATGGGGGCATAATATATGGAGCATCTTATGGGGGCAGCATATGGGGGCATAATCTATGGTGCCTCTTATGGAGCATCTTACAGGGGCATAATCTATGGAGCATCTTATGGGGCCATCAACCTTTATGGAGCAGCATATGGGGCATATTATTCTATGGAGCATCTTATGGAGCCATTATTAACCTTTATGCAGCATTATATGGGGAGTATTTTGTATGGAGCATCTTATGGGGCCCATCATGAACTGTTTCGAGCATTATATGGGGCTCCTGATGGATATTCAAAAACATTTAACCTACTGATGTCTCAATTAATTTTACTTTTATTGGTATCTATTTTTATTTTTGAAATTTGCCAGTAGCTGCTGCATTTTTCACCCTACAATACAAAAACCGTTTAGCACAGCTATATAAGTGGTGGTGCAGCAAGTAGGATCCTAGTCCGTAATCATATGAATATAGAAACTTGGCACACACTATATATATTTTCCAGTGAAAAGGTAGATTTTAATGTACAGTACATACAGTATAGGCGTTTCGGTCACATTGACCTTCATCACAGTACTATGTATTGTACTGCTGTCATTTGCATTATGTTCAAAAGAAGGAGAGCCAAAAAAGGTAAGTGGTCCTCCCGGGAGTAGGGACAAAAGGCACAATTATACAGAGTCAGTTCGGTCAGTGTGCAGCATATGGGGCAATGACACGGCGTCCACCTCATTTTCCACCCTAGGCTTATACTCGAGTCAATAAGTTTTCCCAGTTTTTTTGTGGCAAAATTAGGGGGGTCGGCTTATACTCGGGTCTGCTTATACTCGAGTATACATGGTACTTTATAAAAAGACACATATGCTTGTTTTCCTCAATAACTAAATGAAATCAGAATACACCTTTCCTGTTTTAGGTTAGTTAGGATCACCATAATTATTAATATTTGCCAATTGCCAGAATAATGAGAGAGAGAGAGAATGTTTTAGGGCATTTTTATTACTTATTGCAAAATCAAACATTTACATACATTTCATTATTTGGTACCATTGCCCTTAAACTGAATGACTTGGGTCAAATGTTTCTGATATCCTTCCACAAGCTTCTCAGAAGAGTTGGTTGGAATTTAGGTCCATTCCTCCTATCAAAACTGGTGTAACTGATCCAGATTTGTAGGTCACCTTGCTCGAACCTGCCTTTTCAGCTATGCCCATAAATTTTCAACAGGATTGAGATCAGGGCTCTGTGATGGCCACTCCAAAACATTGACTTTGTTATCCTTAAGCCACTTTGTTACCAATTTGTCAGTATGCTTCAGTTCATTGTCCATTTCCTCCCAAGCTTTATCTTCCTGGCTGATGGCTTAAGATGTTCCTTCAGTATTGCCACATAATCTTCTTTTCTCATGATGCCATCTATTTTGTGAAGTGCACCAGTCCCTCCTGCAGCAAAACAACCCAACAACATGATGCTGTCACCCCCGTGTTTCACAGTTGAGATGGCTTTCTTAAGCTTCCAAGCTTCTCCCTTTTTCCTCCAAATGTAACGATGAGCATTAAGCCCAAAAAGTTCAATTTTAGTTTCATCAGACCACAGGACATGTCTTCAAAAATTAAGGACTTTGTTCCTGTGTGCATTTGCAAACATTAATCTGGCTTTTTTATGTTTCTTTAGGAGTAATGGCTTCCTCCTGGTAGAGTGGCCTTCAGCCCATGTTGATACAGTACTCGTTTCACTGTGGATATTGAGACAATCTTACCAGCTTCTGCCATAGTCTTCACAAGGTCTTGTGCTTTAGTCCTTGGGTTGATATGCACATGTCAGTGCTTTGGTCTGATATGCACATGTTAGACCAAAGCACGTTCATCTCTGGGACATAGAACCCGTCTCCTTCCTGATGGCTGGACATTCCCATCTTGTTTGTACTTGCATATAATTGTTTGTGCAGATGAACAAGGCACCTTCAGGTATCTTTAAATTGTGCCCAAGGATGAGCTAGACTTGTGCAAGTCCACAATTCTCTTCCTGATAGCTTGGCTGATTTCTTTAGACTTTCCCATGATGCTACACAAAGAATCAGTGTGTTTCAGGTGTGCATTAAAATACATCCACAGGTGTGTCTCTAACTCAGATGTTGCCAAAAAATCAGAAGCTTCCAAGCACATAACATATTTTCATATAAATATGGATAGGGAATATAAAAGGGACAGCACCGCACAGGATCTAAGTGCGATATTAAAAATGTCAAAAAGGAAATTACAAAGCTGATGCGCTCACCAAATTGAGGTAGAAGGAACAACGTATTGGCCCTAGGGGAATGTCCTAAACCAAGGTCCTAATTACTCGGTATGCTGCACGGCTCCTGGTCAACGGGGCAATCCTCAGTCGTCCGCAGGTGTACTGTAGGATAAAAGAAAAATAATCCAGTCTGGTGCCGGCGCTCCTGAAAAAAGTAAAATGTGAGAGATCGGCTTATTTTGAAAAAGGGTTTATAAAGACATGGTCATTGTTTTGGACAACCTCACAGCTTAATTCAGAGGTATGCATAGCGCTGTTTACAAGGTAACATGTCCTTTTGAAATCAGCCTTTTTTTCACCGTCCATGTTTTGCGGCCACATTATATTGAACACCTCAGTAAATGCTATCAAGTTATCGGCTACTTAGCCATTATGTTAAGCTAGTGCACACTGCAATTTGTATATTTTGTATAACTTTTGCTGGCGTACTATAGTGGGCATTTTAGCAATACTATTAGTTTATTGGCTATTTAGCCATTGCACTTTGCAATGTATACATTTTTGCACTAGTAAATAATACCTCTGAATTAAGCTGTGAGGTTGTCCATTTTGTATTACATTTCTGCTGGCATATTTTGGGCACTTTAGTAAATATTATCAGCTAATTGGCTACTTAGCCATTATTCTCAGCTAAAATGCACTTTGCAATTTATATTCTGCACCAGTTAAAAGCACCTTTAAATTAAGCTGGGAGACAGTCTGTTTATTTATTTACCTATATATGAGCCTTCATTTTGTATGGCAGCTCATTTATTTAACCCTATGTAGGCTTGGCTATGTGGATACTTTTTTTGACTAACTGAAAAGATGTTTTTCTCTCAGGTATATATATGAATACAAAGGACATTTAAATTAATGTGCATGACCCATTTGGGTACTAGTTGATGAGTGCATAAATGTAGCTCTCTTTTTGTGTATATATATGCCATAATTGTGATTTATGCAAATTAACTTGACTTTTGGAACGGTTTTTATTAAACTACTTATTACTATGGCATTTCAAAGCATGTTCTTTCCTTGTTAAACAGTTCATTTTGGTGACATATATCTCCACTGAAAAATGATTTTTATGAGTGTATTTTTAACTGTGATAAATAAAGTTGATTAATTTTAATTCTATTTGGCATAGGCTTCCTATTTTTGCTCTGTTGGATTTATTTATATGATTGGAAGTGCCTTTAAACTAAGCCTAGAATTACGTATATATTGTTTGCAAATAGCCAACATTTAGTTGGCTATGTGACAATTGACCTTTTTCTCTTATTGTCCTTATGCATGTATATATGCTGCTAACGTATTGTTCTCCCATTTTTTTGAACATTGACTATAAATACATTGTTTATGTCTTTATATTAATTACCTTGTTACTGAAATGGGGTCTATATTCTCCAACTTTTTTTTGGATGTCCATGGTAGCTGTCTAGTTCGTGATGACATATTTATATGTTTCTGTATTTACAACTCTGGCATTTTGATGTACAAATGGAAATTTCGTGCAATTATTCATCCAAGGGATATGAAATTCTTATATTTGTAAAATTATACTTTTCTTTCTCTGTGCCCATTATATATACATATATTACTGTAGTTATGAAGAATTCTTATATTTATATTTGTGTATAATTTTTCAGGAATCTCCTTGTCATGGTTAGGACATGGTTAATGTCCTGTTCTCGCAGGGTTAACTTTTGCCGGCCTCTCTTTGGATCTGGGAGGGGTATTTATACTCACTCCAGACTAGGATTCCCTGTCAGCTATACTGTTATTCTGGCTGTGTGTCTGATCCCTGGTGTGCGTGTATACTGCTTTGCTTGTTTGCTTTCCGTGTATGACCCGGTCTGTCCCCTCACTCTGTTTTCTGTCTCACGTTTTGGTACTATCGCCTTCTCTGGTTCTGACCTCATGGCTTGGCTATCGTTACTCTGTTACAGTTTGTCCCCACTGTACCTTCTATTGCCCGTTCTGGTTTTCTGATCTATTGCTACGTCCTGATTATCCGTTCTGTCTAACCCTTTGGTATTGTCGTGCTATCTCGTGCTTTGACCCCAGCTAAATCTGGTTTATGTCTCTGCCTATGCCCCTTGGTAACTTGTTCCGCAGTTTGGGGAATTTTCCCGTATGGATTCTGATTGCCCTGGTGCTGAGGGGATGGTACAACAGTTAAAAACCCTCTGGAGGGAGGTGCAGGGGAACATCTTCAAAGCCCAGAAGAAGTACAAACATTTTGCGGACAGGAGGAGGTGGGTCCTGCATTAACAGTGGGGGAAAAACTCTGGTTGTCCACCCATAACATCAAACTTAAAATACCCTCTGTGAAATTGGGCCCCAAATTTATTGACCCATACAAGATTGTAGAGGTGATCAACCCGGTGGCATACAGATTACAGTTGCCCACCTCCTTCAAAATATCTAATGTCTTCCACAGGTCCCTATTAAAACCTGTGGGGACAGTTAGAGAAGATCCCTCATCTGTGGCTCCACCAGTGTTGGTAGAGGGTCAACTGGAGTACGAGGTAGGGCGCATCATTGATTCACGGTGGGTGCGCCGGAGACTTCAGTACCTTATTCATTGGAAGGGATATTCCGTTGAGTATCAGTCATGGGTTCCGGCCAGTTTGGTGCACGCTGATCGACTGGTGCGGGCTTTTCATGCCAGATACCCAGAGAAACCTGGGGGTCCAGTGGCCCCCCATTAAGAGGGGGGTACTGTCATGGTTAGGACATGGTTAATGTCCTATTCTCGCAGGGTTAACTTTTGCCGGCCTCTTGTTGGATCTGGGAGGGGTATTTATACTCACTCCAGACTAGGATTCCCAATCAGGTATACTGTTATTCTGGCTGTGTGTCTGACCCCTGGTGTACGTGTATACTGCGTTGCTTGTTTGCTTCCCGTGTATGACCCGGTCTGTCCCCTCACTCTGTTCTCTGTCTCACGTTTTGGTACTATCGCCTTCTCCGGTTCTGACCTCCTGGTTTGGCTATCGTTACTCTGTTACAGTTTGTCCCTATTGTACCGTCTATTGCCCGTTCTGGTTTTCTGATCTATTGCTACGTCCTGATTATCCGCTCTGTCTAACACTTTGGTATTGTCATGCTATCTCGTGCTTTGACCCTGGCTTAGCCTGGTTTACGTCTCTGCCTATGCCCCTTGGTAACTTGTCCCGTAGTTACCTTTCTAGGAATTTTCCTTCAGCTCCTAGCTCTGCAGAGCTTAGGCCACGCCCCCAGCAGTCACATGCTTCAGGCCCTGTTAGTCTGAAGCACGCATCTTCACTGCTGCTGCCCTGCTCCACAGGTATCTTTTGTACTCAGGACATGCGCACTAGCTCAGTGAGCAAGTGCAGTGCAGTGTTCCTGACACTCCTATATTCATGACTCCTTTTTCTGTTCCTTTGTATTTATAATGACCTATACCACATTGTATATTTCGAGTTATCTGCACCAACGTTATTCTCGTCTTATGCGCTTATACTTGTACACTGCTGTGCACTTGGTATTGATTGCGCATGTGCTTGATAGTGTGCAGTGTGTGCTTGTGATCTATTGCCTTAGTAGACTCGTGCCTGCGCTCTGAGCTCTCCCCTTTCAGGTTAGATTGTGCATGCGCTAGAAATTCTTTGTGACTTCTGCTTGATATGTGGTGCATGCAAGTGCACTAACAATCTGACCCGTTCTGTGCTTAAGTTCCGGGTCTCTTTAGCATGTCACCGGGACATGTGGTATTCATTCCTGCTGCCAGTTACCAGCTGGTAAGAATTATAATTAATTATGTACCCATAAATAAGTTACTCTCTCTGGACCAGATACACTCACCTTGAAAAAGACACCTTGAGTGTCGGAATGTGTGGGTCCTCTTTCTCCACTTGGCTACATTGCTGCTCTCTAGTCTATGGGGCAACTTTTTAGATTGCTTAGGGTGAAGTATTAGCTTGCCTTGGTATATACATTTGTTCGTTCCCACTGGGCTTGTGTTTTTCCGATGGGTTTCTTAGCTCAGTGCTATTGTGCAGGATTCAGAGGTGGTCATGCCCTAGTGATTACCAATGCCTGTGCCTGAATAAGATTTTGCTTTCTTTTGCTTGTGTATAAACAATATTATGGATGGCAATATGTTAGCAGCATTTTCTGTGATATCATGCAATAATTTTGTATAATAAGGAATTTTTGCAGCCAGTGGGTATTTTTGTGAATATTATATTCTAAATTTTGGATCTAATATGCATGTTCCTTTTTGGAATTTTTAAATGTTTTTAACTGATTTATAAATAAAAACTTTTTTGTATCTTTCCATATATTGTGGTGATCCTGAGTTTATGCATGTGCTTTCTTCTTTTGTGGATTTACTGTGCTTTACGTGCATTTAGGTGATCTCACTTCTAATATTTTTATAATTATTAGTTGATGGTGCCCACTTTACTTTGTATGTCCAGCACACTCATGTAACAGCCTGGAAACAAGTTTTATAGTCGATTTTATTGACTCCATCTTGAATGGCCAATATTTCAAGAATTTGTTCAGATTCTTCAAATTGATGATGGTTTTGAAGGTGCCGTCTGGCTTCTTTATCAAGAAAAAGTGGCAATAGAAACTTTTCCTTTTCTTCTCCATTGATACTTCTATAAGAACCTGTTTTTTAACTAGATCCAGGGCTAACGGTGCCCCCAAAGATATTCAAGGAGTTGGTACCGCAACCATCTGAGGAGGAAGAGTCCAAAACTCCAATCTAATTCCAGGTTCCACTTTATTGTGAATTCATCTGTTGGATGAGATTCTTGTCCAAGTAGGGAAAAAGAAGGAAAGCCTTCTCCCTCCCTGGAGGATGGCGTCACTGGGATGACTTTTTTTTTCCCTGAGCAGGGACTCCTAAACATGACCCCTGTTTTTATTTCTCTTGTCTTCTCATATTTCTTGCTCCCTGGGAGGTTTTTTTTCTGCCATTCCTTCTTCTCCAAAAGGACCTTTTGTATTCTAGGATGGCCAATTAGGAAACCCTTTCCTATCTCTAGCTTTGTCCAGGATGTCATCCAGAGCAGGACCAAACAAATATTCTAAGTCACATGGGATGGAATTTAGTTTGATTTTAGACTGGACATCGCCTGGCCATTATTTAAGCCATAGTGCTCTACGGGCTGTGTTGGAAAGGCTTACTGACGTTGCTGTCAATCTCACAAGTCCATAGAAGCATCTGCTAGAAATGCAGCTGCTCCATGCATTAACAGGAGAATAGCCAGGATATTTTCTTTTGGCACCTTATCCCTCAGTCGACTTTCCAGTTGTTCTAGTCAGACCATCTCTTTTGTTCATTCACTTCGCATTTTATTAATTGATAGAAATAAAGTATTAACCTTCCTATTTTTTAAAGCTTTCTTAATTTGCAGTATTTTTTTTCCATCCTTGCCTAAAAGTTGTCTGTAATACTGTATATTATTATAGAAACATACTTGCACTTGTGACACACTATTATGATGCTATGTTGGAACATGTTACATGATCACAGGGTACCTTTTGGGGAAAATAAATGTACAGAAAAATCATTGTGCGGAATGTGCCTTTAAAGTAAAAAAAATATTTTGCAAAAGCTTAAGCTGCATGGAGTCATATTCACGTCATGTTCAATGCTGCTCTTAGGCTACTTTCACACATCAGGTTTTCGGCGTCAGGCGCGATCCGGCGTCGTGCCGGAACGCCGGATCCGGCAAATGTTTTGTAAAACCGGATGTGACGGATCCGGTTTTCTGCCGGATCCGTCTTGTTCTTGACAGACAAAACCGGATCCGTCTCATCCGGTTCATCCGTTTTTCTATCCGTTTTTCGACGGATTACGCCGGATCCGGTTTTTTAAATTGACCCTTGTGGCCTTCCGAACGGGATTGGCTACTGGAAAACTATATATAGAGTGTTCCTACAGCCCTTCTTTGACAGGTTGTCGAGGAGAAAGTGCAGGTTGGAGAGAAGAGCAAGTTACTGGCGAAGGTGGATGTTGTGATTGGAAATATTTTGAAGAATTTGGCGGATTTTATAGCGGAGGCGAATCGTTTGAGGGTGATTGTTCTGGAGAAGGAGAGAGCGAGACAGCAGCGCATCAGGCATCGTAGACGACGTTTGTGGATCCACTCCATCACAGCCAAGAGAATGACGCGTGGGGTCTATTCTACACTCTGCATGGACCTTCGACGAAACCTGGATAAATTTTTTGGATATGTTCGGATGAAAATGGAGAATTTTGATTACTTGGTGGAGCGCATTGCACACCTCATAAGAAAAGCGGACACCTATTGCCGCTTCTCTGTTTCACCCGCAGAGCGTCTGATGGTGACTTTAAGGTAAGCCACATTTATTGGATGTGATCGCATCAGAGCACACTTTCACTGCAATCTTGTTGGTGGTAGTTTGTATCTCCAAGTGTTATAGCTGAGTTTTGGTATGTAATGCTGTGATTTAAAACTAATTGATTGTTTTTTAATTCCCCACAGATTTCTTGCAACTGGAGAATCCCTTTCGTCACTGCATTTCCAGGACAGACTCGGGATTTCCACCATATCTGGAATAGTGAAGTACACATGCCGTGCACTGTGGGACTCCTTAGCTGAAGAGTTTTTACCAGAGCCCACAACAGAGAGGTGGATTGAAATTGCTGACAAGTTTCAACAGATATGTCAGTTTCCCAACTGCTTGGGCGCTGTGGATGGGAAACATATCCGCATTGTAAAGCCAGCCAGATCGGGATCGGAATATTTCAATTACAAGAAATATTTTTCAATTGTCCTCATGGCCATCGCTGACGCGGAATACAAATTTATTGCTGTGGATATTGGGGCCTATGGCCGCTCCAATGACTCTCAAGTTTTCAAACTGTCTGCCATGGGGCGTAAACTGTATGGAAACACCTTCCAGTTCCCACCACCTAGACCGCTGCCGCAAACATCTGGTCCACCTATGCCATTTGTCTGTGTAGGGGATGAAGCCTTCCAGCTGTCAGAACACCTTTTGAAACCGTACTCTAGCAGAGGATTGACAAGACCAAAACACATTTTTAATTACCGCCTCACAAGAGCAAGAAGAATGGTTGAATGTACCTTTGGTATTCTGACAGCCAAATGGCGGGTCCTATTGACTGCGATCAACCTCAAGACAGAAACTGTTGACGAGGTGATCAAAGCTTGCATGGTACTCCACAATTTTGTTATCTGCAAGGAACCCATTTCCATTGAGGACACCTCTGAAGAAACCACCTTGCAAGATTACCATGACACTAGAAGTTCTGTGACGGTTTCAGTAATGAGGGACAATTTTGCACTATACTTTATGTCACCTCAAGGCAGAGTACACTGGCAGGATGACAGAGTGTGAAAGATTTGTGCCCTAACCAAACTTGTGTACCTTCTGTACCAACAGTATATACCTTTCCCAACCAAAGTTGGCTATCTTGTCATGGTCTCTATTTTTAGCTTTAGGCCACAGGTGTGTACCTGGTTGTGATTTATGCAAAGTATTTCACCTTTTAACAAAAGTTGTGTACATTGTTAGGAAATCACCAACAATAAACACAACTTTTTAGGTGAAATACTTTGCTTCAAACACAACCAGGAACACAACTGTGGCAAAAAGCTAAAATTTACCCACAGTTATATACCTGGTTTTGAATACCTTTTTACCTTTTAAATACCCTTTATTTAACCTTTTTTTTAAACATATTTCGCCGCAGAAAGAAATGACAGACAACCAGTGTAAACAATAATTTAACTTTTATTTAAAATATTTTTTTGTTTGTAAACTGTTTTTAAAGTTAAAAAAACTTTTTTAATAAAGGTTTGAAAAAAAACTGGGCATTTTTATTACAAAACACACATTACAAATCTGTGTAGTGTGGGGTGGAAATACTGCTGGATGGGCTGCGGGACACTTCGACAATGGGAGTGTGGAGAGAGGACTGGGATCGTGGTGGGGAAGGAACAGTTAGAGGTGATGGTGTGGAAAAAGCTACAGAATGGGTGGACATGTGGGAGGCAGAAGAGGTGGTGGGCGGTGGAGTGGAGGGTTGGGCAGGGACTGTAGGAGCAGATGATGTTGATGGAAAGTTGTATGGGGAAGGAGTTTGGTACGGGGAAGGAGTTTGGTACGGGGAAGGAGTTTGATACGGGGCAGGTTGCTGGAAGTGGGGAGATGTCTGGTACTGGGGAGGTTGCTGGTACTGGGGAGGTTGCTGGTACTGGGCAGGTTGCTGGTATGTAATAGGAGGGGGAGGATGGAAAGTGGCTGGAGGGGGTGCAGATGTAATAGGAGGGGGAGGATGGAAAGTGGCTGGAGGGGGTGCAGGTGGAGGAACTACAGTGGTGGGAGGTGGAGGTTGGGAGGTAACCTGCTGTAGAGCACCGTGGCACGAATGCATTACATGCATCTGCTGGGTAGGAGATAGTGTTGCCATGCGCTCCACAACAGACCTGAAAAAGGTGTGGTTTGGAGAAGATCTTGCTTCTGAATGCATGGTTTGCAGAAGTGTCTTCACCTCCAGAATGCTGGAGTTGATCTGCTGAAAGCCTGCGGAGATTTGCTCTGACAAGACTTTTAGACAGTTCTGGAAAGATGAATTCAGATGCCAGAACTCTGGCGCATAACTCTTTTCCTGACCCCTCTGCCGCTGCCGCCCAGTACCCGCAGGTGTACTAGAGGTGGCAGGGGCAGAAGGGTCCAATCGTGCAGGCTCCCGAGTGCTGCTCACCGTGCTGTGGAATAAAGAGAAAAAAAACCAATTAAAATAGTGACATGGCATGGCCCTGGCTGAAAAAAAAGTTACATCTAAACATTTTTTTGTCACATGTGGTGTGTAATATTTACCTTCTGGTGAGCATTGTCTCCCGGAGGAACGACAGGGCTCGTGCGTACTTGTACTTGCTCCTGCGTCCTCCAGATCCACTCGGGGCCCGCATCTCTTTATTGAACTCCTTCTTGAAACGATCCCTCACAGACCGCCACCGCTTCACAATTCTCTCCCCTGAAACGAGAAAGGACAAAGTGGTTAGTATACAACATCAGTGTTTCCCAAACTCCAGTCCTCATGGTCCCCAGGGGTCATGTTTTCAGGATTTCCAAAGTAAATAGAAATCCTGAACACATGATCCGTGGGGACCACGAGGACTGGAGTTCGGGAAACACTGGTTTAAATCAAGCAACCGGTACTGTATATACTTACGCTCTTTAATCTGGGCCCGAGCTTCGATGTCCTCCCAGCGGTCCACAAGGAGCGAACAGATTTCCTCCCAGAGTCGTCGGGTAACGATAAGGTCAGCGTGGCGGCGGTCAGCCATATTCCAGAGCAGCTCCCTTTCTCTGACGAGATCGATGAGGCGGTCCACATCAATCCCTCCATCCTCAGCGTCAGAGTTGAGAGCACGCTGTGAAGGCTGTTAAAGAAAAAGACAAAAATAACATAATTAGCCTCCACAAAAGAAATGAAATAAAAAGTGCAAAAAAAACAAAGCAAAAATATTTATACTTACACGCTGGTGACCGCCGCGTTGCTGTCGCCGACGACCCCGGGAGGCACTGCGAGGACCTCTTGGCCGAGCACCAGATTGGGAAGACTAGAGAAGAAAACAAAAAATGTTATGTCTTTGGATGTAGGCATTTGTTTGCTGTGTGTGGTCTGCAGAACATTGTTTTCTATGTGTTGTGTGTAGTGTGATGTTGTGTTTCTGCGTTTGATGCAAAAAACTTACCAATTGTGAGCCCACTCCAAGCGTCTGTCCACCCCTTCCTTCTTCTTCTGGGAGCTCCTCTTCATCTTGTGATTCCTGTTTTGAAATAAAAGGCAATGAATAGACATATATTACAGAGATGATGGATTTTGGAAATAAAAACTTACCGTCAAACGCTGACGATGCGAGGGAGGGCTCCCAGAAGAAGATGTGCTGTCTTCCTCATGTCCAGACTCCATGGCTGTGGGTGGTGTTCCTGCTGCTGCCGCCATTGCTGCTGCTGCTGCTGCTGCATCTATTGGGCGGCTGTTGAATAAAGAGAAACAAAGGGCCAATGAATACCTTGATATTCCATAGCCCTAGTTTGGAGGAATGGGGGATTTGATAATTACCGTCTCTCATCTGCTGCTGGACTCCCCTCCCGTTGTTCAGCATGCTGCTCCATTTGGGGTGGTGCTGATGGTGCTGCTGCAGATGTCTGCTGCCTTCTCCTGCTCCTGGTTCTTGGCTTGGGTGTCATGTTGGGTGTGGCTGAGGGTCCCACTGTCTTGATTTTATATATGTCTTTTGGGCAGAGCTACTGAGCATGCTCAGACCAAAACAACCAGATCCGGCCGCCGGATCCGGCTGCTGCCGGATCAGGCGCATTGCGGCGCTCATAGGCTTTCATTGTATGAAAAAGCCGGACACGCCGGATCCGGCGTGTCCGGCTTTTTCACCGGAGACAAAAAACGTTACAGTAGCCGTTTTTTCCAGACGCCGGATCACGTCACATTGCCGGATCCGGCGAAAATCGGATGAAACGCATGGCCATCCGGCTCGATCCGGCTCTAATGCAAGTCAATGGGGGGGAAACTGGATCCGGCATTGCATTTCGCCGGATCCGGTTTTTGTCAAAAGCGCCGGATCGCGCCTGACGGCGAAAACCTGATGTGTGAAAGAGGTCTTAGAGTATCTTTATGACTGATGGAGGTCCCTGGTAAAACAGACCTTCTGCTACAATCACATATAAAAGAATTGCATACACATGAAACTCTTTATAGCAGTGTACAGGAGTTACAAGGTGGCTACATGGGCTGGGTGGCTAGCTTGTGTTAAAATGTTAATTTAGTAACAAAAGTCAAGGTGCTGTAGTCTCCCATACATTGTCAAATAGCCAGTCCTGAAAATTAGTGATTTTAAGAACCAGATTTGAAGAACTGGTTTGAGCTAGTGTAATGGGTGTCACAGGTCCAATAGGTCTCCAATGTGGCTGTTCAGTTGCTTTTCTGTAGGTGCATGGTGGCAAAGGGAATCAAGAGGACTCTTTAGTTTACCAGCGATTGATGCATTTGAAGAGGATGAACATTTTATCTTTACTTTAAAAATAGATTTAGGAACATGATTGTGTGGCACTTACTAACATATGTTTGGCAGGTTATCCTCCTTCCTCACAGCAAAGTTCTCCCGCTCCGAAGCTCCGAAATGGCTGCTGATGGAGGAGTATCTGACCAGACCAGTCCATCAGCTTCCTCCAACTGAAAAACAGCTTTTCCACCTACATATTTGGTCACATGCATTTTCTATATAATTACCTTTAACATCTATAAATCTATTACATTTAGAAACTAGATTTTCCATTCCTTGAAAAAATTACATTTCTTTTTTCCCTCAAAAAAATGGTCAATTTTCAATGATTTCAGCTCATCATCCCAATCCATGAAGGTCTTTCTTTTAAATTGGGGAACAGATAGTTAGTTATCACTGGCGGTAAGTCAGGATTATAGGGTGGATGATTAATTTCCTGGAATCCACAGTCTCGCAAAACAGCCCTAATGCACTGGGCATACGGTCGTGTTGTCATGGAGACGGAGTACTTCTTTGGCCAGTTTTCCTCGCCTTTTAACTTTTATGGCATCTTGTAATCGATTTAAAGTAGCAGTATACAATATCCTGCTGATAATTGCACCCTTTTCTTCATATTTAATTAGTGAAATTCCTTTGCGGTCCCCAAAAAAGTGGCCGTCAGATTTTCAGCCGAAATGGTGACTTTGAACTCTCCGAAAGGGTTGTTCATTTTTTGACCCACTGCATTGAATCCTGTTTGTTTTCTGGGTCATAATGTTCAGTCATAATTTGATCACTATTAGCTGATGGAGTAACACCACGAAGCTCTAAAACCTCTTCACAACAATACACTCAAGGAAGGTGGCTTCGGAGTGGTCTATGGCTTGACTGTACTGCATGGTATGAGTTTGGATAACTGGACTCTCCTGCTACGCTTCCTAGTGGGCCTTGGTTCGTGAACTTTTCACTTCCACCCCCCTCGTAGATCCTTGATCTGCGGATCGTCCGAACTGTTCTGGATGTTTATACGAGTGGCTCTCGTATATTTGACTATGTTTTGGTTTCTTATCTTTTTCTTTTTTACTTTTCCTTTCTTTTTTTTGTCTGTTCTCTTTTTTATTTTCTTTTTGGCATCCTTTCGGGCCAATACTCTGGCCCGTCTGTAAGTATTTCTGCTCCCATTTTTTCTTCCAGGTTTTTTCCTCCCAAATACCCATGCATCTATGTGCTACAATGGACTCTCAGTGTATTTGTAGACGTGTTGGTTCTAGCATGCTATATGTGACTATATTAAGTGTGCAGTTCCATTCTGCCGGCAGCACTGTGAACTTCTCGTATCAGTATTATGAGTATACAAATCTTATCCTTGAATGTTAGGGGCCTAAATTCCCCTGAAAAACGCTCTATGATGTGGAGGGAGGGAGGTGGGGAGGTCACGGGCGGATGTTGTCTGCCTTCAAGAAACACATCTACTGGAAGCCGATAATTTCAGGCTTCGACACCCTCACTTCCCCCACATGTTTTTTGCTAATGGTCAGACCAAAAAGGCTGGTGTGTGCATTATGGTGAAACGTACAATAGCATTTCAATTGTTATCACAATATGCTGACTCCGTAGGTAGATGCTTGAGAGTCACTTGCCTGCTAAATGGAAAGGTGCACACGTTGACAAATGTATATGCTCCCAATGAAGGCCAACACAAATTTTTGAGAACTACCTTTAATGATATCTCTTTAAAAGCGAAGGGTAGCAATATCATATGTGGTGATTTCAATCTCCCCATGAATGCGGACCTTGACTGCTCTTCAGGAAGGAAGAGAACTAGGAGGGGTTTGAACCTCCTATCCCATGAATTCCACCTACAAGATTTTTGGAGATACTCACACGCATCGGAAAGAGATTATACTTTTTATTCTCCTAGGCACTCCACATACTCCCGTGTTATGAATGAGTCACCGTAGGAGGCAAAAGCTGAAATACAAGCTAAGTCCAGAAAACCAGAGAAGTTGGCAACTATCAGATTGCAGACCCCTGAACCTATCAACACAACTAGCAGTAGCCGTGGGGGGTTCCTACGATGCCCTAGACCCCTCGATCACAGCCGGAGAAATACATAGGCCTAAAGAAAGAAAGGGGAAATCTAAACTGCCCCAGAGCAGACCCCAAAGCAATAGGCAGCCCCCAACATATAATGACGGTGAAGCAAGATGAAAATACTAACACAGACAGAAAGATAGACTGAGCAAAGACGGGGCCCCAAAACTACCTAGATAGGAAAGGGACAGGAAGGCTGCTGTCTGCAATCTGCCAAAACCCTATCAAAGACATAAGCCAACCAGCTGATATGAAAAAGGCCCTGAAGCAGCTAGGCTTCAAAAACTGAATCAGCACTCAGGTATTTTCAGAAGACAGAGCTAAATGAATTCAGCACACCCCAGCAGGGAATGGCAGAAATCCAGAAAAACAAAGCAAAAACAAAGTCAAAGCACAAAAGCAAAAGGCCGAGCAGCAAACTTAGATTTGGAGGAGCAGGAATTCAGACTGGTCTCCAAGGATCCCACAGAGAAATCACCCGCAGGGCAGAAGGGCGTCGGCAGCATTATATCCAGTCCGTAACTCCACTCAGCCAGTCACAATCATCAGCCTCAGGTGTTTGACAATCAGGCTCACTACCTTCTTTTACCAGAAGAGGGAGTTCCTCGGGCCTCAGTAATGAAGGGGAAAATTAACTCACAACAGTACCTCCCCCTTGAGGAGGGGTCACCGAACCCTCAACTATGCCACCAGGGCGATCAGGGTGAGCCCGATGAAAGGCACGCACCAATCATTTGGCATGAATATCAGAGGCGGAGACCCAGGAATTATCCTCCTGACCATAACCCTTCCACTTAACCAAATACTGGAGTCTCCGTCTAGCCAGACGGGAATCCAGTACTTTTTCTACCTCATACTCCATGTTACCTTCAACCAATACAGGGTCTGGAGGTGCCACCCCCGGAACAACAGGTTCAACAAACCTCTTCAACAAAGATTTATGGAACACATTATGGATTTTAAATGTGACAGGAAGAGCCAAACGAAAAGAGACCGGATTAATAATCTCCACAATCTTGTAAGGTCCAATAAATCTAGGCTTAAACTTAGGAGAAGCCACCTTCATAGCAATATTTTTTGATGATAACCACACCATATCACCAACCTTAAACTGGGAACCAATGGTCCTATGTCGGTTGGAAAACCGCTGGGCCTTCTCCTGAGAGAGAGATAACTTATCCACCACTTGGTCCCAGATCTGGTGCATTCTCTCCACCACAGTGTCAACACCTGGGCAGGCAGAGGGCTCCACCTGCCCTGAAGAAAATCGAGGATGAAACCCAAAGTTACGAAAAAAAAGGTGACATCAAAGTGGCAGAACTAGCTCTATTATTTAAAGCAAATTCGGCCAAGGGCAAAAATGAAACCCAATCATCCTGATCAGCAGAAATAAAACATCTCAAATATGACTCCAAGGTCTGGTTTGTTCTCTCTGTCTGCCCATTGGTCTGAGGGTGAAAAGCAGAGGAGAAGGACAACTGAATTCCCAGCCTGGAACAGAAAGTTCTCCAAAATCTAGACACAAACTGCACTCCTCTGTCAGATACAATGTTCTCAGGAATCCCGTGCAAACGAACCACCTGTTGTAAAAACAGGGGCACCAACTCAGAGGAAGACGGCAACTTAGGGAGTGGTACAAGATGAACCATCTTAGAGAACCTATCACAAATCACCCAAATAACAGTCATCCTCTGAGAGACAGGCATATCAGAGATGAAATCCATTGAAATATAGGTCCATGGCCTCTTGGGGACAGGCAAAGGCATCAACAACCCACTAGAGCGAGAACACGATTTAGACCGGGAGCACGTCCCACAGGACTGCACAAAATTCCTGACATCACGAGACAAGGAGGGCCACCAAAAAAACCGACTCACCAGATCTCTAGTACCAAAAATACCTGGATGACCAGCCAAAGGAGAGCAATGAACTTCAGACATCACTCTCCTCTTCCACTGGTCAGGAACATACAACTTTCCACTGGGACAACGCTCAGGTTTGTCCTCCTGGAACTCTTCCAGAGCACGACTCAAATCAGGCGAGATGGCAGAAAGAACTACCCCTTCGCCTAAGATGGTAGCAGGCTTGGTCACCACAGGAGAATCAGCAAGGAAGCTCCTAGAGAGGGCGTCTGCCTTGACATTCTTTGTTCCAGGAGGAAAAGAAACCCACAAAATCAAAACGTGTAAAAAACAAGGCCCACCTAGCCTGTCTAGGGTTCAAGCGCTTAGCCGACTCTAGGTAAATCAAATTCTTGTGGTCAGTGAGGACCACGACTTGATGCTTAGCTCCCTCCAACCAATGTCTCCACTCCTCAAATGCCCATTTCATGGCCAACAGTTCCCTATTCCCCACATCATAGTTACGTTCAGATGGAGAGAACTTTCTGGAAAAGAAAGCACAGGGATTCATTTTAGATGTTACAGGATCCTTTTGGGACAAAACAGCTCCTGCACCAATCTCAGAAGCACCCACCTCTACCTGGAATGGAAGTGAGAGATCAGGTTGCCGCAAAACCGGGGCGGAGGTGAATCTTCGCTTCAACTCCTGAAAGGAAGAAACAGCCTCCGGAGACCAATTTAACATATCAGCACCCTTTTTAGTCAAATCAGTCAATGGCTTGGCAATACTAGAAAATTTTGCTATAAATTTCCGATAAAAATTAGCAAAACCCAAAAACTTCTGGAGGGCCTTCAAAGAAGTGGGCTGAACCCAATCGTGAATGGCCTGTACCTTGGCCGGGTCCATTTCAATAGTTGACGGGGACAAAATAAATCCCAAAAAAGAAATCCTCTGTACTCCAAAAAGGCATTTAGATCCCTTGACATACAGGGAATTCTCCCTCAAGATCCGGAACACCGTCCGAATATGTTCCACATGAGAATCCCAATCCTTGGAGAAGATCAAAATATCATCCAGATAGATAATCAAAAATTTATCGACCAAAATCTCGGAAAATATCGTTCATGAAGCACTGGAAGACAGAAGGGGCATTAGTGAGCCCAAAAGGCATCACCAGGTACTCAAAATGTCCCTCCGGAGTATTAAACGCCGTCTTCCATTCATCCCCATGCTTAATGCGAATAAGATTATACACCCCCCTGAGGTCAGGCTTGGTAAACCAGCAAGCACCTTTAACTCTGTAGAATAGATCAGAAATCAGGGGTAACGGATACTGATATTTAACAGTAATTTTGTTGAGGGCACAATAATCAATACAAGGTCTTAATGATCCATCCTTTTTGGCTACAAAAAAAAAACCGGCACCCAAGGGTGACGAGGATGGTCTAATATGACCCTTCTTCAACGCCTCCTTAATATAGGATCGCATAGCCTCGTGCTCGGGTACAGATAAATTGAAGAGCCGACCCTTGGGAAATTTACACCCCGGGCTCAGTTCAATTGCACAGTCATAACTCCTATGAGGAGGCAGAGACGCAGACTCATTCTCACTAAATACATCATAAAAGTCCGCCCAATAATCAGGAACATCATGCGACTGAGGAGAGGTGGAAAACACCGGAGCCTCACTAAAGGCACACCGACAACCCCAACTCACCACAGACACAGATTTCCAATCCAAAACTGGATTATGAATTTGTAACCAGGGAAACCCCAGATCAACAGTATCATGCAGATTATGCAACACCAGAAATCTGCAATTTTCTTGATGGTCTGGGGCGACCCGCATTACCACCTGGGTCCAAAACTGGGGTTTATTTTTAGCCAAAGGAGTAGCATCAATTCCCCTCAAAGGGATAGGCGTCTGCAGAGGTGTCATCGGAAATCCACAACGTTTAGCAAAATCCAAGTCCATTAGGTTTAGGGCTGCTCCCGAATCCACAAACGCCTTGGTGGAAAATGTGGACAGGGAGCAGATCAGAGTAATAGCCAGAAGAAACTTAGGTTGAACACCCCCAACAGAAAACGTGTGTGCAAAGCGTTTCTCTCGTTCGGCACAGACAGAAATAATATGCGAGGCATCTCCACATAAAAAACACAACTTATTACGCCTTCTGAACTCCTGACGCTGCTCTCTGGAAAAAACTATCACATTGCATAGGTTCAGACATTTGTTCAACAGGTGGCAACACCTCTCGTGCAGCTTTGCGTTCGCGCAAACGCCGATCAACCTGAATGGCTAATGACATAGAATCGTCAAGACCAGAGGGAACAGGAAATCCCACCATAGTATCTTTTATGGCTTCTGACAACCCCTTCCGAAAGAGAGCAGCCAAGGCATTATCATTCCAGGTAGTAAGTACTGCCCACTTTCGGAATTTTTGACAGTACAATTCTGCAGAATCACGACCCTGGCTCAATGCCAGCAGGGTCTTTTCAGCCTGATCAATGGCATTAGGTTCGTCATACAAGAACCCCAAACCTTGAAAGAATGCGTTCACATTAGTCAGAATAGGATCATCTGGTTTCAAAGAAAACGCCCAATCCTGGGGATCACCACGCAGCAAAGAGATGACAATTTTAACCTGCTGCGCGGAGCTCCCTGACGAGTTAGGCTTCAAGGCAAAAAATAATTTACAATTATTTTTGAAATTCAAAAATTTAGACCGATCCCCAAAAAATACATCAGGTGTAGGAATCTTTGGTTCAGCAGCATGTGAATGAGCAAGGTAGGAGGAAATTCCCCGCACTTCTGCAGCGAGCTGCTCCACACGATCAGACAATTGCTTCATCTCCATTGAGAGAAAAAAAAATTCCCCCTACGGCCTCAGAGATATAGAGGAAAAAATATACACTTTTTTTTTTTTTTTACAATTCTTTCCTGCTATTGAGTACCCTAGAATCTGCGGTACGGCGGGTGATTCTGTTATGAATGAGTCACCGTAGGAGGCAAAAGCTGAAATACAAGCTAAGTCCAGAAAACCAGAGAAGTTGGCAACTATCAGATTTCAGACCCCTGAACCTATCAACACAACTAGCAGTAGCCGTGGGGGGTTCCTAAGATGCCCTAGACCCCTCGATCACAGCCGGAGAAATACATAGGCCTAAAGAAAGAAAGGGGAAATCTAAACTGCCCCAGAGCAGACCCCAAAGCAATAGGCAGCCCCCAACATATAATGACGGTGAAGCAAGATGAAAATACTAACACAGACAGAAAGATAGACTGAGCAAAGACGGGGCCCCAAAACTACCTAGATAGGAAAGGGACAGGAAGGCTGCTGTCTGCAATCTGCCAAAACCCTATCAAAGACATAAGCCAACCAGCTGATATGAAAAAGGCCCTGAAGCAGCTAGGCTTCAAAAACTGAATCAGCACTCAGGTATTTTCAGAAGACAGAGCTAAATGAATTCAGCACACCCCAGCAGGGAATGGCAGAAATCCAGAAAAACAAAGCAAAAACAAAGTCAAAGCACAAAAGCAAAAGGCCGAGCAGCAAACTTAGCTTTGGAGGAGCAGGAATTCAGACTGGTCTCCAAGGATCCCACAGAGAAATCACCCGCAGGGCAGAAGGGCGTCGGCAGCATTATATCCAGTCCGTAACTCCACTCAGCCAGTCACAATCATCAGCCTCAGGTGTTTGATAATCAGGCTCACTACCTTCTTTTACCAGAAGAGGGAGTTCCTCGGGCCTCAGTAATGAAGGGGAAAATAAACTCACAACACTCCCGTATCGACTATTTCTTAATAGATAGTGCGACCCTAAGCAGGTGTCTAAATGCCACTATTGGCCTAATCGCCTGGTCTGACCACGCTCCTGTCTCTCTGACCCTTGCTCTTGCCCACCAGGCTGACCCTGCGTTCAGGTAGCGTCTTCATGACTCATTGCTGCTGAGGGGGGAGGTGGTTGATAAGGTTTTCCTCGGAGCTGGAGGGCTACTTTCAAATAAACGATAATGGGGAGGTCTCTGATGAGACCCTTTGGTCTGCTCACAAAGTGGTGGTTAGGGGGTTCTCCTACAACAAGCTTCATATTTAAAGAAGAAAAGAGAAGCCAGTAGAGAGGCTCTGCTCTCCCGTTTACATTATTTAGATGCTATTAATAAGGCTGCACATACGCCCTCCGTCTCTGAGGAGATCTCCCAAATTAGATTTAAATTAAGGGAAAATTTCCTATACAAATATGCATACAATATGAGGAAACTTAAAACTAACTTATATGCTACCAGGGACAGGGCGGGAGCGCTTCTAGCTCTCAGAGTTCGTAAACGGGAGGTCATGTCACGAATTGACCACATATTGGATGAGCAAGGTAGAGCCCTTAGGAACCCACGGGACATAGTGCAAGCCTTTGCTCAATATTACACTGTCCTCTATAATTTAAAAGATGATGCCTCCACCCCTCAACCTGACCAAACATCTATTGATGCATACTTAGATTCTGTTAATTTGCCATGTATTACCATTGACTAATTAAATTATTTAAACGCCCCCTTCGCGGCTGCAGAAATTCAGCAGGCGATTAAACAGACTAAACTTCATAAAGCCCCAGGTCCGGATGGCTTAACGAATGATTATTATAGGACCTTTTCTCAGCAATTAACACCATATCTACAGCGTCTGTTCACACACTGGAGAGACGCTGGTACTGTGATGGCCCCTAATTTAGAGGCCACTATTTCCACTATACCAAAACCGGGGAAATCACTCACGCATCCCGGAGATTTCAGACCCATTGCTTTGTTAAATTCAGATGTCAAACTGTTTACTAAAATCATAGCATCTAGACTGAAACTAATTATACCGACTATAGTGTCTCCAGATCAGGTGGGCTTTGTTGCAGGACGGGAGACGAAGGATGGCATACGACGTATGTTGAATTTGATTAAAATATCTGAGCTGTCAGGCCAACCCAGTGCATTCCTGTCACTTGATGCTGAAAAAGCTTTTGACAGGGTGCACTGGGGATATTTAAGAGCAGTCCTGAAGAAATTTGGACTGTCGGGCCCTATATTATCCGCAATCTGTGCCATGTACTCGACCCCCTGCGCCAGGGTTTTGACGTCTGGCTTCTTGTCCGGCCCGCTCCAGATCACGAATGGTACAAGACAGGGGTGCCCGCTCTCGCCTGTTATTTTTGCGCTGTGCATGGAGCCGCTTGCCAAGCGCATTAGAATGTCGGCGGGCATTTCTGGGATTAGGGTTGGACAGGTGGAGCACAAAGTCGGTCTATACGCCGATGATGTCATTCTATCCTGTGTAAATTTAGAATCTTCGTTTTCTGCGATTATTTGTAAACTTGGGGAATTTAGCAAGGTCTCATACTATAAACTGAACCCCACAAAATCCCTGTTGTTTCCGGTGGCGGTTCCTTGTGCGGCAAAGACAAGGCTGGAGGCCATTTTTCCGTTTAAGTGGATGAGAGAGGGTATTCCATATTTGGGCATTACACTGACGGGTTCTGAGCAGATTGTGGATAGGAACTTTACTAATTTGGAAATACAGCTTAAGAAACAATTGGAGCAGCTTCATGCTGTCCTGACCTCCTGGATTGCAAGGATTAATGCCTTTAAGATGATTGTCCTACCTAAAATATTGTACCTACTCCGGTGCATACCAATGATAATCCCTAAAAAAAGAATTCTAAGATTACAAACTATGGCATATAGTTATATTTGGTCATATAAAAAGTCTAGGATCTCCAGGGCCCTAATGTATTTCCCGTATAAAAAAGGGGGACTGGGGGTACCAAACTTGTTAAAGTATCATAAAGCCGCTATAATGACGGGACTGAGAGACTGGTGGCAAGCGGACAGAGACCATAAATGGCTTCAAATAGAAAACTATTATGCTACCGCCAGGTCTACCCGACATATTTTGGAGGCTGAAGCTATTAAAACTACTAAATATTCCCCACTTATGCCAACTATGAAAGCTGCGCTACATCATTGGAGGACAGTGGTCCCATCTCTTATTAAACTATCACGCCACTCCATATCGTTAAAGGCCCTTGAGATGCATATTCCATACCTTAATCTTCAGTCATGGGTTGCTGCCGGAATTGTGAGTCTGGGAGACCTGGTGGGGAGTGGTGGGTTAATCCCGTTTGACCAATTGGCTGCTGAGTTTCCGGCCACCCAGAGGTGTTTTTACCAATACCTACAAATACGTCATATGTTGCATAATTCACCGGACTCGGTTTTTTTCAGTTCACAACTAAATAGCACAGTTAACGGTTATTTTCTGCTGCCTGCTTCTGGCCCGAGAGGTATCTCATTATTATATAGAGCCCTGAATGACCCGCCGGATAATACAAAACTGCCCTATATGATCAGGTGGGAGCGGGATCTGGGTTTTCTCTCCGAACCTGTTGACTGGGAGGAAGGATTGTGTGAAGTTGTACGGGTCTCTTCATGTGCGAACCATCTGGAGCAGTTGAAAAAGACGCACCTGAGATGGTATCAGTTCCCGGTCCGAACGGCACATTTTGGAGCTGGTGGGTCTGGTGAATGCTGGAGAGGGTGTGGGATGAGGGGTACTCTTGAGCATACTTGGTGGTCCTGTCCGGTGCTCCAGCCTTGGTGGAGGGGTGTTGATTTATTGATCTCACAAGTCTTGGGTATCCAGATGACTCTGACCCCAAGCCAGGCCATTTTACACATTGGCCTGAACGAAATTCCTCATATTCTTAGAGATACGCTGTCACATATTTTGATAGCTGCTAGAGTGTTGACAGCGGCTAGATGGAAAGATCCCACCCCCCCAGAGGTTGCAGGACTAATTGATAGAATTAACACTCACTGCCATCTTGAACTAGCACTAGCTCACTCGATGACCGCCATAATAAAAAGACAGAACATTTGGCACCCCTGGATACATAGTAGACACTCCACGGTCGCCCCGCTCCAGCCTGCTTAGCCGTATATAATTAAGATGCCGGATATTAGATATTGGATATTGTTTGTTTTCTTTCCTTTTTGGAATATATTACTGTACTGCAGAACACTGAGACTTATTATGTGTACTTGCTGTTACACATAGTTCTATCGATGCCACTAATGCCTGTTCCTCCCCTCACCCCTTCCCCTTCCCCCCCCTTCCTTTCCTGTTTTTCATTTGTCGGTCCCCACTTTCTGCTCCTTATTTTCTCCTCTCGTTCCCCTAGTTTCATATATATGGTGGTTGTAACTATGGTTGTCATTGTTTTGACTTGTTTTCTTGTTCAACCTCAATAAAAATAATTGAGAAAAAAAAAAAAACAATACACTCAGACCAATGTCTGAGAATCCGTGAGCATTCGAGGTATCCATCGTACACTGACCTTTGACAAATTAACTAGATCATGAAGGACGTTGTGTATGGTACCAACAGATTGGCTAGTCATATCTGCTAATGTTCACACTCAAATTTGGACATATTCCATTACTATTGTTTTCGACAATATTGTCTGTAGCTGCTACAACTGGGTGTCCGGGTCACAGATAATTTTCCATGCTCTCCATACCTTTTTTGAATTCACTAGACCACTTATGAACTATAGATAATGAAGGAGCAACATTTGGAAACACAGGAACCATCTCTTCATGCACCAATGCTCAAAAGAAGCTGAAATTTTACATTTACAGTTTAGCCTAAAAGAGTGCCATTTGTAGTTTTTTTGGGATGAAAACAGCAAGAAATGTAAAGTTGGCTTATTTATTGTCTATAGAAATAGACCAGTCTTAGCCAAAGAAGGTTCAACACCACAGACAGTGTGTTATGTCGGAACCATTAACAAGTTTATGTTACACTGGATATATAGGACACATTCATGACCATTGCCCTCCATAGGTCACATTGCACCGTGTCCCACTTGGCAGAGTAGACTGATACTTTCCGCAGACCGTGCTTCATCACTGACCAGTCATTCATACCCACACACCTCATGTCTTCCCACACACTATGCTGGTGACGCACTGCTACACGAACATGCAGTGACACAGTGGGTGTGACAAGGGATGTGGTGAAGCACAAGTCTTCTTATAATGTGATATGAAGAGAAGGCAAAGACTTCCAAATTACGAAGGAAACTTTGCCATGGATTGTGGGTGTGGACTATTTAGATTTGGAGGAGTCCAGATAACTGAATAAAGATTTAATGGGCACGTTAATTAGTTCTGGTTCCAGGTGTGAAGTTATGTACACGATATAAATCCTACTGAATGACTCAAATCTTTCATAATTTGTACCAGTATCATGCAGTTTGGGAAATATATGATCAAAGTGCAATAATTTACCACATTGGAGAGACCAGAGAAATGCTTAATTCATATGTCAGCGTTCTTTACTGACCGCACATTGACATATTATATTGCAGGCTGCCATTAACATGACAGATTTTCTTTGCTGAAAGTCTGCATAGAGAAAGCCTGCAAAGAGAAAGACAGAGCCAGGTCCTACTTTGGTACATTTGCAGACAATACTCACCCATTCAAGTCAGTGAGTCAGCGATAAAAATGGACAGTAGATGGATAACATATGCATACCTCCATCGGTTTTTTTGCAAGAGCTGCAAAAAGCAGATGTCACACAGATGGCAAAAATGGACACATGTTGAAAACAGATGAAAATCGGATCCAGAGCAGTTACATTTTTCGGGCGTGAAAAATCACTGACATGTGAATAAGTTCTAACACAGCAACATTTGAAGCTTTGTTCTCTTTGAAGCACTACAGTTCATACCACATGTACCTGCCTTCTGCCAAAGTGGTCCTTCCATTTCTCCTTTTCCTAGAAAGGCCATCTGCTGTGCTTGCAGCTTGCTGTTTGCCCTTCCTCAGTGCTGCCTCTCAATGAAGTGTCTGAGTTGTGTGTAAATCAAATTGAAAGCTATTGTAGAGTATAGAGTCATTGGTAGCATGAAGCCAACAACACTAGAGGACCTCAATGACCTTTTCCAGTTAGTAAAAATAAGGCAGTTTTTTTGCCCTGTGCTTAAAAAAATTTAAGACGTCTGTTATTTTTTTGAAGCTGAACAAACTTATATAATTTTTGTTGGCAGATGATTAATTTCCGTACTGTACAGCCATTGAACAATGCATACATATTCAGGAACAAGGATAACACAGCTTACAACTGGTATTTCTTATAGCTTAGGATCTTAGCATCTTGTCTGCCAGCTTGCAAAGTTTTTCTTAACAATTAATTATTGGCAATATAACATTATTCCTGGAGACAGAAACTCATTCACTATTAAACAGTGGTTAATAGTAGTTTTTGCAATATATACAATAATACCGTAATTATTATTCCAACAATTTTGACTGTAATTATCATCATTTTACAGTTTACATTGAATGCAACTGATGTCTTCATGTCACAATTATTGGCTACTAGCTGAAGAGCCTGGCGTTGCCCAGGCATAGTAACTAACTACGGTTAGTTATAACAAATTATAATGATTATATCTATATACATAGCTGACTGTATAGCCCCGCCCACTCCGCATAGCCACATTCACTATAATATCCTACATCATCCCGTCAGCCAGAGCTACCGGACTACTAATATCACACATCATCTTGTCAAAGCCACCGGACTACTACCCCTAATATCCCACATCATCCCGTTAGCCATAGCCACCGGACAACTACCACTAATATCCCACATCATCCCGTCACAGCCGCCGGACTACTACCCCTAATATCCCACATCATCACGTCAGCCAGAGCTACCGGACTACTACCCCTAATATCCCACATCATCCTGTCAGCCAGAGCCAACGGATGACTACCCCTAATATCCCACATCATCCCATCAGCCAGAGCCACCAGACAACTACAACTAATATCCCACATCATCCCGTCAGCAAGAGCTACCGGGCTACTAACCCTAACATCCCACATTGTCCCGTCAGCCAGAGCCACCGGACTACTACCCTTAATATCCCACATCATCCCTTCTGCCAGAGCCATCGGACTACTCCCCATAATATCCCACATCATCCCGTCAGCCAGAGCCACTGGACTACTACCCCTAATAGCCACATCATCCCGTCAGCCTGGGGTCAGAACCAGAGCACTGAGTGGAATGGTCCTAACTTCCATACCATGGATCCCTTTAAGAGAGGCCTGGTGTCAGAACCAGAGCACTGAGTGGATTAGCCCTGACTTCCATACGAATTATCCCTTTAATAGAAGCCTGGCGGCGAGAATCAGAGTGCTGAGAGATTTACCCTAACTTCCATACTGGAGATCCCTTTAAGAGAGGCCTGGGGTCAGTACCAAAGCGCAGATTGGATTTGCCCTCACTTCCATACCAGAGATCCCTTTAAGAGGGGCCTTGGATCAGAACCAGAGCGCTGAGTGGATTTGCCCCATCTTCCATACCGGGTATCCCTTTAAGAGAGCCTGGAATCAGAACCAGAGCACTGAGTGTATTTGCCCTGACTTGCATACCAATGATCCCTTTAATAGAACCCTGGGGTCAGAATCAGAGCGCTGAGGGATGTGCCCTAACTTCCATACCGGAGATCCCTTTAAGAGAGCCTGGGGTCAGTACCAGAGCAATAATAAAAAAAGAAGTGATCCAGCTGAGTGCTCTGGTGATTTATTGAGTGCTGTTCAGACAATAGAACGTTATTTACGCGTTTCTGGCTAGACGCCCTTAATCATAATCGTTATGATTAAGGGCGTCTAGCCAGAAACGCGTAAATAACGTTCTATTGTCTGAACAGCACTCAATAAATCACCAGAGCACTCAGCTGGATCACTTCTTTTTTTATTATTGCTGTGCGGCCAGGGCAGGGCCGGATCCGAGTCTGAGGTGCGGTGAGGTCAGACGGTGGTGAGCTGGACTTTCAAACAAATCAGTACCAGAGCATTTGAAGGCAACTGCCCTGACTTCCACACCGGGGATTCCTTTAAGAGAGGCTTGGGGTCAGAACCAAAGCGCTGGATGGATTTGCCCTGACTTCCTTTCCAGAGATCCCTTTAAGAGAGGCCTGGGGTCAGTACCAAAGTGCTGGATGGATTTGCCCTGACTTCCATACCAATGATCCCTTTAAGAGGGAAGATGTGCCTATGGGACAGAGGATGTGTGTTGGGTATATAGGCACGGGAGGGGGATTCATTTCTGTCGTGCTCTCTGCTCCCTTCTGGGAGGCAGACAATGGCTGGGAGCTTATGTTCCCAGGGATGCTAGATTTCTCCCACCATGTCAGTGTCTGCTGAGGTGTTGTCAAGTGGGAAAACTTGCTCATAGCAACCAATCTCAGCTCTGCTTCTTTTAACCAGCTCTGGTGAAATGAGAGATGCTTAGTGATTGGTTGCAAGGAAAACTGTTGCTCATTGCAACCAATTACAGCTCAGCTTCTTTTGAACAGCTCTGGTGAAATGAAAGATGCTTCGTGATTGGCTGGTGATACACACACACACACATTCATTTTTATATATAGAGATAAACACGGATCACTAATTTTCATAATGATTTGTTATGGCGTTCCAATATATCAGTAAAAAAATTGTGATTTTTTTTTCATAAAAAATATATAAAATTGGCGCTCAGTTAGTCAAGTTTATATAGTTTACGATTAACGGGATAGGATGCTACTTGACTACCAGCCCAGTGGAAGTGCTGTGGAGTATCCATGTGATTTTTTTGATAAGCAGTCCAAAAAAATAAAAAGTCAAGCTGACAACCCTAAAAAATGCACATACAGTTGGAGAAGTGTGGGGAAAAAAAGTGGGAAGAGCGCTGGAAAAGTCATCATGGATGGAAGAAGTAGTCATAGCAGTCTGTGGCAAATGAAGAAAAAATGAATGACTACATTTAGAAAAAACATCACTTGTGAGTTACTGAATTCATCTGTACTGTACATGCTTATAAGGTCTATGGTGCTCTAGGGACCATAGGAGTGTGATAATGCCTCTAAGGGCATACCAGTTATTTAATGTAAATGGCGTGTTCCACCTTTTTTTTTACATAAGAGGTGCACAAATAAGTGGCATAACTCTTGTATGAGGGACAGAAGATTGGGTGTTAAGCCCCCCCGTCACACACAGCGATCTCGCTAACGAGATTGCTGCTGAGTCACCAGTTTTGTGACGCAACAGCGATCTCACCAGCGAGATCGCTGTGTGTGACACCTATCAGCGACCGGCCCCCCTGTCGGGTATCGCTGATCGTTGTGGAAAGCCCTGGCCATTTTTTTGATCGTTGGTCTCCCGCTGGCCAGCACGCATCGCTGCGTGTGGCAGGCAGGAGACCAGCGATCAGCGAGCTGGAGCTGGTAACCAAGGTAAACAGTGGGTTTCTAAGCACTGCGCGGCGCTTACAAACCTGCTGTTTACCTTGGTTACCAGCTCCCTGCATCAGCGCGCTGGTAGCTAAGGTCCACAGCAACGCGCCTGCTCTTGACGTCGCTGGTGCTGATCACTGGTGAAGCTGCCTGTTTGACAGCTCACCAGCGATCATGTAGCAACACACCAGCGATCCTGACAAGGTCATATCGTTGTCGGGATCGCTGGTGAGTCGCTATGTGTGACGGGGCCCTTACTATTGTATGAGGTACAAAAAAGGAGACTTTTCTATTGTATGTGGGCCACAAAGTTGGATGCAACTGCTGTATAGAATGGGGAATACTTTTTTTCATTCTTTTGACCAGTCTTTTTTATGACGATATTGGAGTTGATCTGCTTCAAAATCCATGTAAGAAAACTCTGTGTGAACCTGCTTGGATAGTGATGGCCTATTCTTATGAAAGGTAATTAATATCAGATTGGTTGGGGGCTGACATCTGGCATACCCGCTAGTCAGTTACCGTGTTTCCCCGGAACATAATACCTACTCCAAAAATATGCCCTAGCATGATTTTGCAGGCTTTTTGGCGTCTGCTTGAAATATAAGCCCTAGTCAAAAAATGAGCCCTAGTTACAGTTGGGGCTGGTATTTGGGGTGAGGTGTGAACTAGGCAATTGCCCAGGGTACCCACTCTCTTTGGAGCCCCTAGTATTTCTATTCATAGGTTAAAAATTCCAGAAGAACTGAACAGGCTAGTATACAGGGCCAACGTTAGGGGGGGAGACATGGCAAACTGGGCAATTTCTCAGGGCCATGACTCACTTAGGCGCCCCTAGTATTTCTATTCCTAGGTTAAGACTGTTTAAGAACCTTTGGTGCCCTTGATGTCACCAAAGGTTCTGTAACTGCACGAGTCTAGAGGAACTGAAGAGGAGGCAGGTTGAAATATACCATATATGCCTGTCTTATTTTCGGGAATGGGGGGGGGGAGACGGTATTTGCAGCTACCGCACCATACATATATAAATATTGTGAGGAGCCAGGACAGCACAGTCCCATATATTGAATAGGAACTGAGCTGTACAAGAACAGTCACTGGACAGTGTACAAACCATTGATGGCTCCATCAGTGCCCCGCACACTGCTTATATCACAGGAACTTCATACAGCAGGAATGCCAGGTGTCAGACCCCTCACCAAGCTTACACGTATAGCTTATTGTAAGAATTGGCCATCAGTAAGTAGTAGACAGCCCCTTTAATCAGAGTTTAGGATCCCCAAATGTAGTAACTTAGATAAATGATATTTGGCAGAGGTGTAAAATATTTACATACCCCCAGTTGAGTCCAAGTATACCTCTGGTTAGGACGTCTGGACTTATCCTGCTCTTCACTAAAATATTGTAGCCGAACACTGATCGGATGTGAAACCAGATTATTCCAAGCAATTCACTAACAAGTTATCTTCGTTGATTAGGGTTTGGTTGAGATAGTTTCCTGTTTCTGTAGATCCAGGCTCTTTAAGCTTGTATAGCAGTGTGACGAGTGGTGCTAGTGTGACACATGCAATAAAAATGACTAGTATGTCATTTATACATATCGGACCGTGGACAACACACCTGGTTTTGTGCAGGATGGGGTCTAATTCATACAGTAAAATTGATTACCATCATATTCTTTCCTAGCAGCTAAGTGGTATCTTTGTGGAGGTCAGTAATGTTATGTGATTATGTCCAACAGTTCAACAAAGAATTGTGATAATGGAGGCTTGTGTACACACAGGCGCATTCAAGGAACAGATGTTTTGCGTCAATTTCTAGACCTTCCAACTCCTCCAAAAAGCAGTATACATGGCCAATGACGAAATAAATTAGATATATCTGCATTGTTGTAGACATCCAGGAGAAGATTATGAAAAGCTCCAGGAAATCGATGCAAAAATGACCCCATCAGATGCATGTCAGCAAGACAGATTGTTGACGGGAAATTAAATTGCTTCACCTAAAGCCATGCTGAGTATTCAGTGTGCAAAATTTAAAGGAGAGGAATAAAGAAAACCGTGTGTTGCAACTGTTGATTTGCGCAGTAATATGTACTGGCAAATACACACAAACTGCACTAACTGCAACCTCATAATGTACAAATTGGCTTTGAGTGTGTGACAATGCAAACCCTGATTCTGGGTCAAATAGTCTTTGATGAAAATGTGAATACCGTTTAAGCAATTCTATGCACAGTAAAAGTTTTTGCTTGTCATGGCCAATTTTGGCCTATAAAGACCATTGGAAATTTTAATAAGAGTCAGTGATAAGCGGTCATAAAGGAGCACTTAGGAAGCAACCCAGGGGCAGACAAGGATGTCAGGTCTCCACCGCAGCTCCAGCCGAAAACCTCCAATGGAGGATAGGAACAATGAGAAAATGGAAACGCATTGTGGTTTAAACCCATCTCTTGTCTGAGACTTTTTCCTGCGCTCCTAAGACCGTTTTCCATTTTCTCATTGGAAATTTTAGACACATAAATTTTACAGAGATAGATTTCTCTAGTATTTAAATAGTCAGTATTGGTTGTATAAAAGAGTGATGGACGCTCCCTCTATTTCTTGTTGTTCCACTCAAAACACGAATTTCCAAAGCCATTCCTTGCACCTTTGTGTGTTTGTAGATTAGTTTCAGAGCAACACAGGGCCACAATCTAATATAAAACATGAATGAAGGAGAAGAGAAGACAAGGCATACATAAGATGGAGGAGGGATTGCTTGGGACAACATGAATTTTGTTGCTTCCACTATAGGGGGTCACATAGGAAAGTGAAAATGGGTTATGCTGCCATGGACCTCAAGTTTGTTCAAGGGTTGTAGGTTTCTCTGTATCAGTGCAGGAGTTTTTTCATTACTTTTGTAAAAAAATTTGGGCCCAATTCATCATTTTGTGATTTATTGAAGTCAAAGTCACTGGAGTGAGAAAAATGAGACATTTGGTAAAAGACTCATTTCATGAATCTGTCTAAAACAACTAAATAAGCAAAGTTGTAGAGGAGAAATAAAAAAAGACTCAAAAAAGAAAAACTTAAAAACATATAGATATTAAGGTGCAAATACTAAAGCCTCTAAAAAGAAGCAAATTACTACAGAAAGCTAGAGAAACACCAATGATGAATTGGGGTCAAAAGCCCCAATTCATCAAGACCGGCAATTTTCTAGGCTCAATGTGCATCACCAGAAATCTTCCTTCAGTCTCCAACTAGAGTAAGATTTCTGGCGAAAGGAAGGACATTGGCTCGTCATGAGTTAGATGAGTTGTGACTTCACGCCCCTGTTGCGTCCCTGTCTCATCCATGCTCCACCCATTTTGTAAGGCTGGAAGAAACTTGAGTGAAAAGGGTAAAAATCACAACATTTTTGGGGCATCTCGGAGTTCTGCTAAAATTTTGTGACTCTCAAAGTAATGCTGGTGAAATTACTTTGATGAATCAGAGATTTCACTAATGTTGGCCAAACCTGCCAATATCGACGTACAGGCTTGGTGTACAAGTCTGCAGTCACTGTATGTGACAGCAGACTTGCAAACCCTCACAAATGTGCACGGTCAGGGATCTCTGGTGCCGAAAGTGGGCGACCATGTGACTGCAACTATGTAATTTGATTTCTTCTGGAAACACTCCAACTAGGTTTGTACTGTCTTGCTCAATTCACTTGTTTTGAGTCAGGCCATACACATCTAGTCTGCACGTGCCCGTATGCATGCAAATTGCATTCTTGCGGTCACAGGCGCCTATACCACAGAACGCACTGTGCAATCTGTGAAGATTTACAAGTCTGCAGTCACATACAGTGAGTGCAGACCTGAGCCCCAAGCCTGGAGAATGCCTATAATATATAAAGTATAATACATCTCATCACTCGTGAGTGCTGATTTCCAGCTTGCATTTGATCTTTAAAGGAAAAAACAGCTGGTCTAGTACCTATATTAAATTCTTTGTTTCTTAGTTTGACTGAACAGCATAGGTACTTACAGGAGAATGAATCAAAGTGACTAATGTGAATATCCACTTAAAACTTTACTTTTATTATATTAATTTAAAAGAACATCCAGGCAAAAAATTGTGAATGTGCAATAATAAAAGATAGCAATAATTGATGTAAAGGTTATCACAAAGATACTGGACTAAATATAATCAATGCATCGATCCATAATGTGTCCCTTCACTATTGGATGGTTGTAGAGATCAGTGCCCCAGATATAGGGATTCCTCGGGTCCTTATTCAAAGATGACCTGACCTAAGTTGGGCCCCATTCATAACTGACCTAACTGCAATAAATGATAGTTATATACCACATATGTTCTGATAATTGTGGACCAATAGCATCTGCCCATCTGCTTGTAAAGTTGAAGGGAAATTGGCATCCCTGACTAGTAGGACAACTATATGGAAGGGATATCATTAGGTATAGAGTAGAAAGTGAATATTTCTACTAGTGGGCCAAATCAGGCACCGGTTACAACATTTTGGTTATGTGTCTATCTAGGGGGCATTTTATCTAATTTATTGGGGGAATTGTGGCTTTTAGGAAGATAGCGTGGATAGAAATGGGGGCTTTGCAATTGGTGATATTATGATAGGGGACATTGAGGTGAGCAAAGTGATATTGATAATAGCTGGTAATGAGGAGCATATTGTGGCACTGCATGGGAAGCATACTGTGGCTAGCAATATATTTGGTTTGTAAAATAACACAAACCTCAACTTTTACAGATCTTGTGCCAACATAGGATCAGTTCATATTACGCAATCAGTGACTGGCATGAAAATATCACTTCCTCTTTAGAAATGAGCTTCTGCTGGAGCTGCTATTTTATTATAGAAGATGAGTTATACAATTTTCATTTAGAAATAAAGGAATTATTTTTACAGTATAAGTGTGTTACAGCCACAAATCAGTTCAGATTAATAGGATTAGTTCCTCGGAAGAGATGTGATTGAATCAAACTATATTCCACATCTTACTTCTGCAAGTAATGCCAAGATGCTAATCTAATCTAAGGAGTACAAAACAGCCTGAACATTTTCTAAGCATGTCTTTACTGCACTAGACTAAAGGGCCTGTCACACTAAGCGATATCGCTAGCAATATCGCTATAACATCACTGTTTTTTGTGACGTTATAGCGATATTGCTAGCGACATCGCTGTGTCTGATACTTACCTCCGACCGCTCCCCCGCTGGTTATCGCTGATCGCTCGAGAACGTCCTGGACTGTTTCTCGTCGTCAGCTTCCTGCTGCGCTTCCTGCTGTGGAGACGAGCGACGCGTGGACGCCGGCGGAAGGACGTCAGGATTGCCTCGTCTGACAGGTAAGTAGCGACCCCCGACCGCTGCTATCTCACTGGTGAGATCTGCCTGTGTGGCAGCTCACTAGCGACCACTTAGCGATGCACCAGCGATCCTGACCGCGTCATATCGCTGGTCGGGATCGCTGGTGCATCGCTAAGTGTGACACTACCTTAAGGCCAGGTTCACACTGCGTTTGATCAGCATGTCAGCGGTGCTATTGGGGCTTACATTGGAAGCCCTGGAAAATGGGATTCAGGTGTATGCACTGACAGAGCCATGGACTGTAATGTGTCACTGTGTGCTCTGTTTGTGTCAGGACTCAATCCCAGCAGCTCTTGTGCACCAGGTGGCAGCTCTTCCCTCTGAGGTATTCAGCTCGCTGGAGAGTTCCTTGCTAAACCAGATGCTGGTACCTGTGTTGTTCCTGATTCTCTCCACCCGAGTTCCTGATTATCTCTATCCTGTGATCTCCTGATTGAACAACCTACTTAAACCTGGAACTGCACTTCCTTCCTTGTGAGATTGTTGAGCTCCCATCCTTTAGTCTAGCTGCTTTCCACCTCCTGCTTATCCTCAAGATCCTACGGCTGCTACTCTGTACTGACCTCTGGCTATCTCCTGACTATGATTCCTGCTTGTCCTCCAAACTACACTGTGGCTCTGTGTACCAACCTCTAGCGATTTCATGACTATGCTACCTTCTGGTGCTGCCCCTAGAGGTTGCAATGTCACTACTCCAACTCAGGTCAGTTCATAACAGTTGGACATCATTTTTGGCTGTATCCACTTATTTTGATGCAGTAACCACATTGCAATTAAACACATCTTGATGTCTGCCTCAAATAGGCGAGTATGGCCGAAAATGATGTTCAGCAGAGCGCATAGTAAGCCCTGATGGAGGCACTGATGTGGGGGATCAAAGGCAATGTGAACCTGGCCTTGTGCTGAAAACTCAATTTTTCAATCACACAGTTACACTGTATATCACGAAGCTGGAGAGCTATGTTCACAGAGCCTGTACAGAGACACACGGAATTTCTGCAAGCTGGAGAATCTGATAAAACATAAGGAATCTGAGTCTGACTGTATGCCTCTGAGGCATTCAGAGTCAGTATGACTCCAAAGAATAGTATGGATGTGTATGACTGCTTATGGAACAGGCTGTGCAGTTTCTTTGTTAAACCATTTTATTAGCAGGAGAAACTTCTTTAGGGTGCATTCACACATGTGTGTTTTCATCAGAATCTGCAAATCGTTTGATAAGACAGCACTCGGACGCAAAGAGTATTTTACTTGTCCATTCACAATCTGAGAAAAAACTCAGGCAATGTCTTATTCTCAGACGATGTGGAGTATAGAATGGGATGTACTTAGGGGGTCAGTGTGCTGTCCGGTAAAAATCAGGCAGCACACCGACATTCACACGGATGTATGAATAAACCCTTACACTAGTTACACAAGAGGGGATGTAAGGCTAGTGCAGTCATGAGCGTATTACCTCATCGATCTTGTGAACTTCAACCCCACATCAAATGTTGTTGTTGGAGAGTGAATATTATTTCATTTCTCCACGCTCGTCCACGTAACAATGCAGTTATGACATCTGCCGGCATGCTGAAGATCTAAAGTACATTCACAGCTGGTCATATTGGTCTCTTCATAGCAACCTTGGTGTGATTGGGCCAGTGCGCCACATTATTGACACAACATCAGAAAAGCTTTGGAGTTTCTGTGGATTTAGTTCCACCCAAGAAGGATATGACTATGGCTCCCAACATTACACACCTCGCCCTCGGTTATATCAGTACTAATGTGTGCTGCTACAGTGTATAGTATCAGTGGAAATAGGGTACATTTTTGCAAAATTATTAGCTTTTATGGCTGCACATCTCTTCTTCATTCTAAATGAAAAGCAGATGACCTGTCTCTTCCAGTTTCTCCTGCGCAGTCGTCCTCTGATCCCACTCCACAGCAGAAGTGTGGTATCATGATGATATTTCTATGGAGGGGCTCACAAACCGAGTGATATATCTGATGTTAGACACATTCCCTGTTTTGCTGCCTGAGCTAATCATTGACAGATCTGTGCTACTTGTAGAATCTGTCCAGCATGTAGAACATGGAGTTCTATGATGTAGGTGCCTTACCTTAACAAACAATAATGTGTTTGGCGTTACTGCTGCTTCTCTAGCAGAATGTTTTTAGTGATGTATTAAAAGTTTAAGCCACTGCTTGGTAACTATGCCCCCACACTGACTGACGGCCAGCTCAGGGCATGGTGAAAGCACCGTTCACTATGTACTGAGCAGAGACTGAAACCATGCCAGCTGCATCTCTATGACTGAAAGTCAGAGGCTGCAGGGAGGAGTAAAGTTAATTTCCTCCTGGTAGCTTGACTTCAGTGTGGAGGCCACAGAGCTTTATAATGCCATTAATCTGTAGATTAACCCCATATCAGGTTAATAATGTTTGGGAACGTAATAGGTCCCTTTAAAAAGAACCTGTCACCTGATTCATGCTGTCCCAACCACAGGCAACATGAATCAGATCCTGGCTACAAAAATACACAGGCAGATCAGAGAAAATATACTTTAAAAATCCCAGGGACCATAGCCAGAGATACTACTCCCGGTTGGCTCTTTCTTGCACTGCTGCAGGTGATTAACAGATCTCTACTTATGTAAAGATGAAGTAGAGACCTGTCAATCACTTGCAGCCACAGGGAGAAGATCCAGGTCGGGGGTGGCAGTAGACTAGTCTTAAGATTTACAGGTCTGACCCTTGTGTGTATATATAGAGAGCTCTATAAAAAGTATACTTACTCGGAAACACCAGCATGTTTCAGAGAAAGATATACTTGGCTGCAATCATGCAGCCAGGCTGCGTTTTATGCTGCCCGAGGTTTGGGCAGCAAGAATCAGATGACAAGTTCCCTTCAATTACTAATATCAGATCACACTCTTCTGGACGCCAACAGGCCCTTTCTCATCTCCATCTGGAAAAGTGTTTGTGTGTTGCAATGTTGCAAATCATATTGGAAGTAGATGGAAACCAGTTGTTATCTAATCTCAGGACACTTGTCTGTAGTTTGCCCACCTTGTGACTTCTCAAATTCATTAGTTGTAGTACTGCTTAGGTAGCCACGATGGGCCAAAAAGCTTGCTTCTGAATGACATCCCTAGCATGGCTGACAACCATGAAAGACATACTAGCATTGTTCATGAAAACTGCAGCACCTTCATGGGAGAAGCTAAGGCCTCCCATTACCCTACTGTAGATGTAACATCACAGATGTGACAGTTGTGCCACATTTAGCAGCATTTCATTAAAATTTTAGTGTCATGGAAGTGTAAGAGGCTGCAGACTGTTATGCTACATCTGTCTGCAGAAGGTCTCAGCAGTTTGCTTTGCAGACTTCTGCCTGATCCTTCTGACAGTAGTACCCAGTGGCCACCTCCCCTGACTCTAATGGTAACACCTGGATCTGGGTGTTTATAACTTTCAACTTGCTGTTGGGAGTTGCGGGTGATATTTTCTATTTTGCACTTCCCTGTTGAGGTGGGGATCTGCAGCAGTCAGCTAGCATATGTCATGGTTAGGACATGGTTAATGTCCTGTTCTGACAGGGTTAACATTGCCGGCCTCTCTTTGGATCTGGGAGGGGTATTTATGCTCACTCCATACTGGCATTCTCTGTCAGTTATACTGCTATTCTGGTGTGTCTGACCCCTGGTGTGTGTCTACTCTGCATTGTTTGTTTGCTTCCCGTGTATGACCGGCTTGTTCCTTCACTCTGTACTCCGTCTCTCGTTTTTGGTGCCATTGTCTTTTCTGGTGTCTGTCTCTGTCTATGCTCCTTGGCAACATTGTCCTGTAGTTAGCCTTCTAGGAGTTTCCCTGCAGCTCCTAGCTCTGTGGAGCTTAGGCCACGCCCCCAGCAGTCACGTGATTCAGGTCCTGGAGCATGCATTGTCACCACTGCTGCTCGCTCCGCAGGTATCTTTGTGCACAGTCTTTGTACTCAGGACACGCGCCCTGGCTCAGTGAGCAAGTGCAGTGCGGTGTTCCTGACATTATAACTGAACTAGACAGCAGATCAAGCCGGGTCAAAGCACGAGATAGCAGGACAGTACCAAAGGGCTTAGACAGAAAGAATAGTCAGGACGTAGCAATAGATCAGAAAACCAGAACAGGTATTAGACGGTACAATAGGGGTAAACTGTAACGGAGTAACGATAGCCAAGCCAGGAGGTCAGAACCAGAAAAGACAATGGTACCAAAAACGAGAGACGGAGTACAGAGTGAAGGAACAAGCCGGGTCATACACGGGAAGCAAACAAACAATGCAGAGAACACACACACCAGGGGTCAGACACACCAGAATAGCAGTATAACTGACAGAGAATGCCAGTATGGAGTGAGCATAAATACCCCTCCCAGATCCAAAGAGAGGCCGGCAATGTTAACCCTGTCAGAACAGGACATTAACCATGTCCTAACCATGACAGTACCCCCCTCTTAATGGGGGGCCACCGGACCCCCAGGTTTCTCAGGGTACCTGGTATGAAAAGCTTGCACCAGTCGATCAGCGTGCACCGAACTGGCCGGAACCCACGATCGATCCTCAACGGAATATCCCTTCCAATGGATAAAGTACTGAAGTCTCCGGCGCACCCACCGCGAATCAATGATACGCCCTACCTCGTACTCCAGTTGACCCTCTACCAACACTGCGACTCCTCCACGCCATGCCAGCAATTCCTGCAGACACCATCACTGACACACGTCCCCCCTGGCTAAGCTGCGCAGGACTCCTCCTCAGCTCCATCCTTCCACCAGGCTCTCACCAACTCAGAATCAATCAATGAATGAATCAATGGTGGGCCCTGCGATAGGGAATGGGGACATGGAGGCCTCCTGCACTCCACTGAGCCAGTGTCCCTGCACTCCTCACATTCCCTATACAGGCTCCGCACCTGTCGCCGCACGCGAACCTTAAACCCTTGCTCGCCCTGACCCTAAACCCTCACTAGGGAATTGGGTGGTGCGGAGACTAACCCCACCACTGCACTAGAGACACACATGAGGGAAAGAGACAATACAGGGGGACACCACTTAGCTTTATGCTCTGTGCTTATGCTCCTGCAACAGAGCCCTCCACCTGCGTGCGTCTTCTCCTCCACCATAACAGGATCCTTCACCATAGTGCAGCCTTGGAGCAGAGTCCACCACCAGTTGCTGCTGCTTAGTAACAGAGTCCCAAAGATGAGTTCAGCTTCTGCCACGAAGTCAAGCATGCTTGAGTCCAGCTCAGCAGCCAAGTCCCACATGGTGAGTGCTACTCTCCATAGTCGCCACTCCACCAGTCCATGCAGACACTTCCTGCCGACACCAACACTGCGACTCCTCCACGCCATGCCAGCAATTCCTGCAGACACCATCAATGACACACATCCCCCCTGGCTAAGTTGCCCACCTCCTTCAAAATCTCTAACGTCTTCCACAGGTCCCTATTAAAACCTGCTGTAAAAAAAATCTAACAATAAACAGCAAGTGCTAGTAAAAAGATGATAACAAAACAGGGTATTTAGTTGATACTTTTTTTGATAGTAAGCCGCTCTACCAGACGCCAAGGTATACTCTTCAGAGCAGTCCTAACCAATGTATTTAAAACCTGACTATGTGAACAGTACCTATATGAGCAGGATTCAGAAAGGTAATGTCTGAGGTGGACACGCTGTGTGAGACGGCTTTATATGTGCATGGCCCACATGAGAAGGGTGGGGACCTCCCAAAAACTTGCAAAAGCAAGAGACATAACATTGTTTTATCATCTTTTTACTAGCAGTTGCTGTTTATTGTTAGATTTTTTTACAGCAGAGAATTTTTTCACGTTTGTTGTACTGTGTTTCTCTGTATTTTAGTCTCTTGGTGGTGTGAATACTGTCCTACTGACTTATTCACAATGTGCATGGCCCATGCGTTTGTATAATAACACACTGGTAGTTTCTTAAATGAATGATGAGATGTTGCCTTTGTCTATATACTGTATAGTGAATCAAGTGTATTGTGACAGCTACTGTTCATGTTGGGAAATGGTGGCCCCACACCCACTTAGGGGCCCACCGAGAATTCACCTGATCCCCTGTTCGCCAATCCGAAATTGGGCACTGCTGTTATTGGCCCACAGAAATTTTTGCTTACATTTTTGGAGGAGGAAAAAAGATAGACCGCAGTATTCACAGGAACTCTGACCTATGCCAATCTGTTTAGCATAAATTTTTATGGTGCCCAAGGTCAAGACAAAGAGCCTGCACTAACAAGAACAGGTAACAAAGTCCCTTTATTGACCCTCAAAGCAAAAAGAAAAGAAAGGGACCTGCAGGAGGTGATTCATTAGACAAACTATTTAAAAATAGTTCGATTCTTGCAGAATTTCTTTCTTCTACAACTATAGAATTGTTAAATTGGAACTTTCATCACTGACATTGATATAAATACTACTGCTCTATAGCATTTATTAAAGGGAACCTGTCACCTGTTTTGGCCGCTATAAGATGCGGCCACTGCATTTCAGTGCTTATCTACAGCATTCTACAAATGGCAGTGGCCGCATCTTATAGGTGACAGTTTCCCTTTAAGATACAGTTGTGCTCAAAAGTTTACATACCCTGGCAGAATTTTTGCTTTCTTGGCCTTTTTTCAGAGAATATGAATGATAACACCAAAACTTTAGTTAGTGGTTGGGTGAAGCCATTTATTGTCAAACTATTTTCTCTTTTTGAATCATAATGACAACCCAAAACATCCAAATCACCCTGATTAAAAGTTTACATACTCCATTTCTTAAAAAAGTGTATTGTCCCCTCTAACTTCAATGACAGTGTGAAGTCTTTTGTAGCAGTTGTGGATAAGGTTCTTTATTTTCTCAGATGGTAAAGCTGCCCACTCTTCTTGGCAAAAAGCCTCCAGTTCCTGTAAATTCCTAGGCTAGCATGAACTGAGCACTTGAGATCTCCCCAGAGTGGCTCAATGATATTGTGGTCAGGAGACTGAGATGGCCACTCCAGAACCTTCACTTTGTTCTGCTGTAGCCAATGATAGATCGACTTAGCCTTGTGTTTTGGATCGTTGACATGTTGGAACATCCAAGTACGTCCATGCGCAGCTTCTGGGCTTATTATTGTAAATTTGTCTCCTGTATTTGCTGATAACGTGCTGCATCCATCTTTCCCTCAACTTTGACCAAGTTTCCTGTGCCTTTGTAACTCACACATCACCATAAAGTCAGCGATCCACCTCCGTGCTTTACAGTAAGAATGGTGTTCCTTTCATCATAGGCCTTGTTGACCTCTCTCCAAATGTAATGTTTATGGTTGTGGCCAAAATGTTCAATTTTGGTCTCATCAATCCAATTTACTTTGTTGCAGAAGTTTTGCGGCTTGTCTCTGCTCTGTCTTGCATATTGTAGGTGAGATACTTTGTGGCATTTGCGCAGTAATGGCTTTCTTCTGGCGACTCGACCATGCAGCCCAATTTCCTTCAAGTGCCTCCTTATTGTGCATACTGAAACAACCATCCCACTAGTTTTCAGGGAGTCCAGTATTTCAGTATTTCAGCTGATGTTATTTGTGGGTTTTTCTTTGCATCTTGAACAATTTTCCTGGCAGTTGTGGACAAAATTTTTGTTGGTCTATCTGACCGTGGATTTGTTTTTACAGAGCGCCTAATTTTCCATTTGTTAATCACAGTTTGAACGCCGCTGACTGGCATCATCAATTCCTTGCATATCTTTTTGCATCCCTTTCCTGTTTTATATAGTTCAACTACCTTTTCCTGTAGATCCATTGACAATTCTTTTGCTTTCCCCATGACTCACAATCTAGAAATGTCAGTGGCTGGATGAAAGATGCAAGAGTCTGTCTGGATCCCAGATACTCACTTAGCTTTTATACACACACACTGATTGCAAGCAAACAGGCCACAGGTGAGGATGTTACCTTTAGTCACCATTCAAACCCATTTGTGTCAACTTCTGTGCATTTTATCAGGCCATAATCACCAGGGTATGTAAACTTTTGATCAGGGTAATTTGGATGTTTTGGGTTGTCATTATGATTTAAAAAGAGAAAACACAGTAGTTTGACAATAAATGGCTTCACCCAACCACTAACCATGAGTGGAGAAAAAGTTTTGGTGTTATCATTCATATCATCTGGAAAAAAAAGCCAAGAAAGCAAAAATTCTACCAGGGTATGTAAACTTTTGAGCACAACTATAAATAGCTCAATTATGTCCATACACAATGATACACCTATGTCATGCCTTGTATGAAAACACACATCATATCCTGAGATTGCTATAACCAGCCCGCTTCTTATAGTTGCCATTAGCTGCATTCATTCTGATGTTGCGTTCATTCGGTTGCAAAATGTGACTACTATAAAAACTTAAAGGGGTTGTTCCTTTCTATTAAAAGTTAGGAGGGCCCCGTCACACCAGCGATCCAGACAACGATATCAACGTGTCACGATCGCTGGTGAGTTCGCTACATGATCGCTGGTGAGCTGTCAAACAGACAGCTTCACAAGCGATCAGCACAGCGACGCCGAGTGCGCGGCGTCGCTGTGTACTTTTGTTACCAGATCCCTGCATCAGCGCGCTGGTAACTAAGGCACACATCGGGTTTCTAAGGGACGTGCGCCACTTAGAAACCCGATGTGTACCTTGGTTACCAGCTCCCTGCATCAGCGCACTGGTAACTAAGGTACACATCGAGTTTCTAGGCACAGCTCGCCCCCTTAGAAACCCGATGTGTACCTTAGTTACCAGCACCTGCTCGCTGGTCTCCTGCCTGTCACACGCAGCGATGCGTGCTGACCAGCGGGAGACCAGCGACCCCAAAAATGTTATAATTAAAGTTATCTTTTAATAATGTATCAGTAGATGGAAGAAAATTATGTAAATAATCTTTATTGACATTGGACAAAAGTGGACTATTGTTGTAACTTTGGAGAAGGGGACCCAGAAATTTGTGAGTTAATTTATTTTTCTTTCAACAAGACATTGCATGATGTATCTCTGTAGAGCTGCTGTTTGCACAACCTGCAGATGACCAGAAGATTAACCAGCAAGGTCCAAAATAATGTCACATTGGGAGTACGTGCATCAGAGCACAGATATTTTTCCTGCGTTTAAGTTATTATTGCCCCTGTTATACACCTGAGGTGCACAACCTTTTAAGGTCCGCTGGCCAAATTTTGTGATTGTGGTCACCTTTGGATACCTAGTTACCTTTAAAGAGAGTCTGCTAGCTACAACAATACCATTTACCTGCAGATATATAGAGGTAATTTGAGAATAGAGCTTTAAATATTTTTGGATGGATTACTGGAACAGCAGCTCCTGAGAGAAAATTAAAGCTTGTCAGGCCTTACGGCATAAGTCTGCAGTTAGGGGCCCATCACAGCAAACGATGCACCAGCAATCCCGACAACGATACGACCTGGTCAGGATCGCTGATGCATCGCTACATGATCGCAGGACCATGGACCAGCGAGGACGCTGGTATCCAAGGTAAATATCGGGTAACTAAGCAAGCGCGTCGCTTAGTTACCCGCTGTGTACCTTGGATACCAGCGTGCTTGCGCTGAGAGCTGGTATCTAAGGTAAATATCGGGTATCTAAGCGCGCATCACTTAGTTAGGCTGGTTTCGCACTTGCTTTTTTTGCGCTGTTTTTTAGTGCAAAAAACATGCTTTTTTTCCCCTATCTTTTACATGGGTGCGCATACACATGCGTTTGTACGCGTTTGTATGCACATGCATTTTATTGTAGTGTGCGCTCGGGCGCACAAAATGCATCCTGTTGCATTTTTTGTGCGTCCGACTTGCCCCCAAAAAACGCATGCGCACGCAATGCGTTTTTTTACAGCCAAACACCCATTATAGTCAATGGGTGCGCATATGGGCGGCACACATCGGGAACACCGCTCATCGGACCGGACCAACCTCGTTTTCATCGCCCGCCAAAAGTAGGTGACAGATTCCCTTTAAGCACATGCTAAAAAGGAAGAAAGAAATATTTATAAAATGGAAAGAGGGAGACATATCTAAAGAAGAATATAATGCTGTCTGCAGACTTGCAGGGCACAAATCAGATTACTAAAGCTGACAATGAATTGAGGCTTGCAATAGACGTCAAAAGCAATAATAAAGGATTTTGAGGATATGTCAAAAGTAAAAGAAAAGTCAAAGATGCTATAGGATTTTTACAGGATGAAAACGATGAAATGGTAAGACAGGATGTTGAGAAGGCCGAACTTTTAAATTCCTATTTTGCATCTGTTTTCTCTCAGAAAGGAAATGTAACATCAACTGTGCTTCACTGTCCTATTAAGGGGATAGAAGAATCTAGGATATCTATAAACAGAAAGATAGTGAGGAAACACTTATCTAACCTAAATGAATTCAAGTCTCCAGGTCCAGATGAATTACACCCCAGAGCACTGAAGGAGATAGCAGAAGAAATTTTTGAACCCCTCTCCATAATCTTTGAAAATTCTTGGAGAACAGGAGAAGTCATATCTGTTGTTCCTATCTTCAAAAAGGGGAAGAAGGTGGACCCAGGCAACTATAGGCCGGTGAGTCTGACTTCCATACCAGGAAAGATCTTTGAAGAAATTATTAAACAACATGTATGTAAGTACCTGGATAAGAATGAAGTGATTAAACAGAGTCAGCATGGGTTTGTAACTAATAAGTCATCTCAGACTAACTTAATTTCCTTCTATGACAGAATCACTGATTGGGTGGATCAGGGAAATGCTGTAGATATAGTATATCTTGACTTCAGCAAAGCATTTGACAAAGTATCTAACACAATCCTTATTGAAAAAATGGCTAAGTATGGAATGGACAAGGCAACTGTTAGGTGGATTCATAACTGGCTCAGTGATCGGACCCAAAGAGTGGTCGTAAATTGCTGTACATCCAGTTGGAAGAATGTCTCAAGTTTGGTACCACAGGACTCTGTCATGGGCCCTGTATTGTTCAACATCTTTATCAACGATTTAGATGAAGGAATTGAGGGTTAACTGATTAAATTTGCTGATGACACAAAGATAGGAGGGATAGCTAATACTAGAGAAGAGAGAGCATTCAAAAAGATATAAATAAACTGGAGCAGTAGGCAGCAACTAACAGAATGGTTTTTAACAGGGAAAAATGCAAAGTACTACATCTGGGCAATAAAAATCAAAAAAGCATATACAGAATGGGAGGAATAGGGCTAAGCAACAGCACATGTGAAAAAGACTTGGGTATACTAATAGATCACAGACTGAATATGAGTCAACAGTGTGATGCAGCCGCAAAAAAGGCAAATGCAATTCTAGGATGTATTAACAAAAGCATACAGTCTAGATCATGTGAAGTCATTATTGCCCTCTAATCCTCTTTGGTCAGACCTCATCTGCAATACTGTGTCCAGTTTTGGGAGCCACATTTTAAAAAAGACATCAACAAACCGGAGCAAGTTCAGAAAAGAGCGACCAGAATGGTGACCGGTCTGCAAACCCTGTCTTATGAGGAAAGGTTGCAGGATTTGGGAATCTTTAGCTTGCAGAAGAGAAGACTGAGAGGAGACTTTATAGCTGTCTACAAATATCTCAAGGGCTGTCACATTGTAGAAGGATCATCTTTATTCTCATTTGCACAAGGAAATACTAGAAGCAATGGGATGAAACTGAATGGGGTGAGACACAGATTAGATATTAGAAAAAACTTTTTGACAGTTAGATTGATCAATGAGTGGAACAGGCTGCCATGAGAGGTGGTGAGTTCTCCTTCAATAGAAGTCTTCAAACAGAGGCTGGACAGACATCTGTCTGGGATGATTTAGCGAATCCTGCTTTGAGCAGGGGGTTGGACCAGATGGTCCAGGAGGTCCCTTCCAACTCTACGATTCTATGATTCCATTTATGACCACTCTTTGGGTCCGATCACTAAGCCAGTTATGAATTGACCTAACGACTGCCTTGTCCATTCCATAATTAGTCATTTTATCAATAAGGATGGTGTGATATACTTTGTCAAATGCTTTGCTAAAGTCAAGATATACTATATCTACAGCATTTCCCGCATCCAACCCCTCAGTGATTCTGTCATAGAGGGAAATTAAGTTAGTCTAACATGACTTATTAGTTACAAACCCATGCAGACTCTGGTTAATCACTTCATTCTTATCCAGGTACTTACATACATGTTGTTTAATAATTTGTTCAAAGATCTTTCCTGGTATAGAAGTCAGAATCACCGGCCTATAGTTTCCTGGGTCCACCTTCTTCCCCTGTTTGAATGCAGGAACATTTGCTCTTCTCCAGTCTTCTGGGACTTCTGTTCTCCAAGAATTTTCACAGATTATGGAGAGTGGTTTAAAAATTTCTTCTGCTATCTCCTTCAGTACTCTGGGGTGTAATTCATCTGGATCTGGAGACTTGAATTCCTTTATGTTAGCTAAGTATTCCCTCACTATCTTTCTGTTTATAGATAGCCTGGATTCTTCTATTCCTTTAATAGGACAGTGAAGATCAGTTAATGTTACATTTCCTTTCAGAGAGAAAACAGATGCAAAATAGGAATCTAAAAGTTTGGCTTTCTCAACATCCTTTCTTACCATTTCATTTGTATCCTGTAAAAATCCTATAGCATCTTTTTACTTTTCTATTACTTTTGACATATCCCCAAAATCGTTTTTTATTGCTTTTGATGTCTTTTGCAAGCCTTAATTCATTGTCAGTTTTAGATAATCTGATTCGTGCCCCGCAGAATAAAAAGTACATATCACAGAAAATAATAACTTTTTGCACATACCACTGGATTACATAAACACTGATAGAGCTTACACCAGTGTTCCCCCAATTCCATCCCTCAAAAGCCACCAGCAGATCATGTTTTCAGAATTTCCTTAGCATTGCCTAGGTGAGGGAACCTGTGGCATTTTCTGATGCCTTGATAATGATTACCTGTTGGTGGCTCTTGAGAATGATTTGGGGGACACTGCATTAGACCAAATGGTGCAAAGACTGTGCTTATAAACTACTGGTGCTGTTGCTGTGTTGACCAATGGGCTTGTGAGTACAAGGGACTTAGACACGATGTGTCAGGCTCTCCAAGCTGGCAAGACCGGGGTCATGCGGACACATGAAGTAACTGGACTATGTCCAGGGACTGTCAGGTAACTGTTAATGTGTGAGCCTAAGAGTAATTTTTTTCTCTGGAATATGGACTCAGATGGACATTGGTTTTGGTTCTGACAAAGAGGACCGCCTACTTAAAGTTTCATGCAGGAGAAGGATATGGTATGTGCCCAATAACTATTATGGTGCAGAGCAAGACAAGAATACAGACTGGAATGGAGGTGTATCCTCTCCAGCTATTCGTCCCACTTTTGTCTTCGATGCAATGATAGATGGAGATTGGAATGGATACCAAGTGGTCAATGCCATGAAAAGGCCTTCACCAGAGAAGGTGAAAGTGTTGAACGAGGTTTTATTCATACTATAACTCCAGGCCACATGTTGCTTGTGTTACTGTGAGCAGCCTGTGGGGCCTAAATGTGTTACAATGGCCTGCAGTGTCTCTGCCCTGGTCTCCCATTGAGCATATCTAAGACGTCATTGGTTGGCAAATGGAAAATGAGCTGCCAGCAGTGGATCTTGATGATTTTCCCAATTGCATTCAGAGTGGCAGAATATCCTTCAGACAACCATTAAAAACCTCATTAGTAGCAGCCAAGGTGTGTATATGCGTGTATTTCTGTATATTGTTCTTATACTTGATCTTCTTTCTATCTAATATATAAAGTTCAAGTGTGTATATGTATGTATGCATGTATGTATGTCCGGGATTGGCATCCGCACAGTTGCAGCTACAGCCACAAAATTTGGCACAGTCACACGTCTGGACCCCAAGAGTGTCCTAGGCTATGTTGTGAGGCGAAATTTTAACCCCGGGCATTCCAATTCACCAAACAATTTTGCCCCTATCTATATAATGGGGAAAGTGTGTGTGTGTGTGTGTGTGTGTGTGTGTGTGTGTGTGTGTGTGTGTGTATCAAGCACTGCCCCTCATTATGATGTCACAATGGTTGCCATAGCGACGCTGATGTCATCATAGGTTGCAAGCCCCACCGCTCATTAAGATGTCATAATGGTTGACTATGGGATGGAGGATGTGTGATGGGTATATGGGCACTGGACTATGGGATGGAGGATATGTATGACGGGTATATGGGCACGGGACTATGGGATGGAGGATGTGTGATGGGTATATGGGCACTGGAAAATGGGATGGAGGATATGTATGACGGGTATATGGGCACGGGACTATGGGATGGCGAATATGTATGATGGGTATATGGGCATGGGACTATGGGATGGAGGTTGTGTGATGGTTATTTGGGCACTGGACTATGGGATGGAGGATATGTATGACGGGTATATGGGCATGGGACTATGGGATGGAGGATATGTATGATGGGTATATGGGCATGGGACTATGAGATGAAGGATATGTGATGGGTATATGGGCACTCGACTATGGGATGGTGAATATGTATGATGGGTATATGGGCATGGGACTATGGGATGGAGGATGTGTGATGGGTATATGGGCACTCGACTATGGGATGGAGGATATGTATGATGAGTATATGGGCACGGGATGATGGGATGGAGGATGCGTGATGGGTATATGGGCATGAGACTATGGGATGGAGGATGTGTGATGGGTATATGGACACTCGACTATGGGATGGAGGATATGTATGATGGGTATATGGGCACGGGCCTATGGGATCGTGGATATGTATGATGGGTATATGGGTACGGGATTATGGGATGGAGGATATGTATGATGGGTATATGGGCATGGGACTATGAGATGAAGGATGTGTGATGGGTATATGGACACTCTACTATGGGATGGCGAATATGTATTATGGGTATATGGGCATGGGACTATGGGATGGAGAATATGTATGATGGTTATATGGGCATGGGACTATGGGATGGAGGATGTGTGATGGGTATATGGGCACTCGACTATGGGATGGAGGATAGGTATGTTGGGTATATGGGCACGAGACTATGGGATGGAGGATAATTATAATTTGTTATAACTATCCACAGTTAGTTACTATGCCCGGGCAGCGCCGGGCTCTTCAGCTAGTATATAAAAATGTGTATGTTTGTGTATATGTGTGCATCGACGATGTCATAATGGTTGCCATGGCGACGATGATATCATAATAGGTTGCAATGGTGATGGTTATGTCAGAATGGTTTCCATGGTGACGATTCTGTCATAGTAGGTTGCCATGGTGATGATGTCAGAATGGTTGCCATGGCGAAGATGATATCATAATAGGTTGCAATGGTGACGGTTATGTCATAATGGTTTCCCTGGTGACAATGCGGTCATAATAGGTTGCCATGGTGATGATGATGTCAGAATGGTTGCCATGGCAAAGATGATGTCATAATGGGTAAATGTGAAAAATGAGGATGAATGTACTCATGGAGGTTAACATCCGACACTGCGGAGACACCATCACGTTTCTCAACGCAGCGATTCTAGAGCAATGCCCCCATCCCTTATGGAAAATATGCAAAAACATGCAAAACACAAGCCACGGAGACACCATCACATGTTTCTCAACGCAAGCAATGACTAGCCAGGTCTTTCCCCGGGAAGGAACAACCACGGGAAGGGCAGTCTCCAATGAAGGAAACCACCTATGCCAAAACATGGTATCCATCCACAGACAGCTGTTTCGGGGTATTGCCCCTCATCAGTGTGGAGTAGGAAACTTGCTAGTAGGAGCAATACCTAGTAAATAATGGGTATATGGGGCTGGAACTATGGGATGGAGGATGTGTGATGGGTATATGGGCCAGGAACTATTGGATGGAGGATATGTATGATGGGTACAGGGGCACGGGATTATGGGATAGAGGATATGGATATGTATGATGGGTATATGGGCACGGGACTATGGGATGGAGGATGTGTGCTGGGTATATGGGCACTGGACTATGGGATGCAGGATATGTATGTTGGGTATATGGGCACAGGACTATAGGATGGCGGATATGTATGATGGGTATATGGGGAAGGGACTATGGGATGGAGGATATGTATGATGGGTATATGGGCACTGGACTATGAGATGGAGGATAATCATTATAGTTTGTTATAACTAACTACAGTTAGTTGCTATGCCTGGGCAATGCCGGGCTCTTCACCTAGTACCAAATAAAGTGAGGAGGGTATAATGTCTTTGTTAGTCTTTATCATTTCAGCCTTCTGCATCCTTTTGTAAAGGGCTAATAGTTTGAGTATCTTTTTAGGTGTAACACCATTATGAGTAACTCCATTAATTCCATAAGCCATGTGTTCTGCCAGTTTAAGTAAAATGTTATAAATCAATGTATTTTTAATCCTAGTTATCAATAAATCTAACAATAAATAACAAATCAGATATTTGCATAGCACATGTCCATCTTGCAAATTAATAGAAATTTAAGATACAGTAATTTAGCCAATTTTAAATCTATTACTCTTGGTTTATTACCTAGGTCCACATATTAATATTAAGTCAGTAAAGAAAGCTGGTGATAAAGAGTAGGTCATAGATACGAGAAACATTGTGTCATATGGTACATTTCTTTTTGTGTAGAGTATCTGAGAATATTGTTATACAGCCCCTCACATACAACCACTATGGCTGCCTGCTCCTAGTTCTTTATCTCTTTAGTGTCCATTCTTATCTTATAGAAATCCATGTCTGATAAAGGTCCAGATATAGGGATCGAAACGTTACGCCAGTGTAGTTTTTTTGGACTACCTAATAAAATCTGAAATATCATTTGTACTTTGGAGTGCCAAGTACCTTTTCATGTTTTATCTGTCGGATATGGAACCCTGAGTGTCCCCTTGTCACAGGAGTGCTATATATCCATTATATGCACAATATTTTGTTCTACAATCCAGCTGAAGATTGTAGCTTCCTAAGTGTGCCCTACTTTCATTCTGCTGATATAGGCCGTGGCTCTGTAAAGGTACTGTCACACTTAGCGATGTACCAGCGATCCCGACCAGCGATATGACGCGGTCAGGACCGCTGGTACATCGCTAAGTGGTCGCTAGTGAGCTGCCACACAGGCAGATCTCACTAGCGACATCGCTGGGGACGGGGGTCGCTACTTACCTGTCACACCAGGCGATCCTGCGTCCTCCCGCCCGGCTCCACGCGTCGCTCGTCTCTCCACAGGAAGCGCCGCAGGAAGCTGACGACGAGAAACGGTCCAGGACGATCTCGCGCGATCAGCGATGAGCAGCGGGGGAACGGGTCGCTGGTAAGTATCAGACACAGAGATATCGCTAGCAATATTGCTATAACGTCACTAGTTATAGCGATATTGCTAGCGATATCTCTTAGTGTGACATGCCCTTTACTCTGGCTGCATGCATGATGTCTTTGCCAACCAGTGCCCAAGTATGATGTCAAGCTTGGATGCCCATTTTAATGGGAATTTTCACTGAAATGCCTTTTCCTTTGACATGTCTGCTTAGTTTTAGATTTCCTACTCCGGGTTTACATTTCTTGCCTTCTCTGGTTTTATATTTTGGCCTTTCCGATTCTGATGAATCTTCTGAAACTGACTCACAGCTTCGCTTTTGACCATACCACTTTTCCATCTCGAGTACCACTGCCAATCAATGGCCAATTTGCAGACCATAATGTGGAAATCCTTTTGCAGGGGCAAAGTGTAAAACTCGGGCTTTCTAAGACTACAGTCTAGTCAGCATCAAATACAGTTGTGGCCAAAAGTATTGACACCCCTGCAATTCTGTCAGATAATACTCAGTTTCTTCCTGAAAATGATTGCAAACACAAATTCTTTGGTATTATTATCTTCATTTGTCTTAAATGAAAAAACACAAAAAGAATTGTCCTAAAGCCAAATTGGATATAATTCCACACCAAACATAAAAAGAGGGTGGACACAAGTATTGGCACTGCTCGAAAAACCATGTGATGCTTCTCTAACTTGTGTAATTAACAGCACCTGTAACTTACCTGTGGCACCTAACAGGTGTTGGCAATAACTAAATCACACTTGCAGCCAGTTGACATGGATTAAAGTTGACTCAACCTCTGTCCTGTGTCCTTGTGTGTACCACATTGAGCATGTAGAAAAGAAAGACGACCAAAGAACTGTCTGAGGACTTGAGAAACCAAATTGTGAGGAAGCATGAGCAATCTCAAGGCTACAAGTCCATCTCCAAAGACCTGAATGTTCCTGTGTCTACCGTGCGCAGTGTCATCAAGAAGTTTAAAGCCCATGGCACTGTGGCTAACCTCCCTAGATGTGGACGGAAAAGAAAAATTGACAAGAGATTTCAACGCAAGATTGTGCGGATGTTGGATAAAGAACCTCGACTAACATCCAAACAAGTTCAAGCTGCCCTGCAGTCCGAGGGTACAACAGTGTCAACCCGTACTATCTGTCGGCGTCTGAATGAAAAGGGACTCTATGGTAGGAGACCCAGGAAGACCCCACTTCTTACCCCGAGACATAAAAAAGCCAGGCTAGAGTTTGCCAAAACTTACCTGAAAAAGCCTAAAACGTTTTGGAGGAATGTTCTCTGGTCAGATGAGACAAAAGTAGAGCTTTTTGGGCAAAGGCATCAACATAGAGTTTACAGGAGAAAAAAAAGAGGCATTCAAAGAAAAAAAGCACAGTACCTACAGTCAAACATGGCGGAGGTTCCCTGATGTTTTGGGGTTGCTTTGCTGCCTCTGGCACTGGACTGCTTGACCGTGTACATGGCATTATGAAGTCTGAAGACTACCAACAAATTTTGCAGCATAATGTAGGGCCCAGTGTGAGAAAGCTGGGTCTCCCTCAGAGGTCATTGGTCTTCCAGCAGGACAATGACCCAAAACACACTTCAAAAAGCACTAGAAAATGGTTTGAGAGAAAGCACTGGAGACTTCTAAGGTGGCCAGCAATGAGTCCAGACCTGAATCCCATAGAACACCTGTGGAGAGATCTAAAAATGGCAGTTTGGAGAAGGCACCCTTGTAATATCAGAGACCTGGAGCAGTTTGCCAAAGAAGAATGGTCTAAAATTCCAGCAGAGCATTGTAAGAAACTCATTGATGGTTACAGGAAACAGTTGGTCGCAGTTATTTTGGCTAAAGGTTGTGCAACCAAGTATTAGACTGAGGGTGCCAAAACTTTTGTCTGGCCCATTTTCGGAGTTTTGTGTGAAATGATCAATGTTTTGCTTTTTGCTTCATTCTCTTTTGTGGTTCTTCATTTAAGACAAATTAAATGAAGATAATAATACCAAAGAATTTGTTTTTGCAATCATTTTCAGGAAGAAACTGAGTATTATCTGACCAAATTGCAGGGGTGTCAATACTTTAGGCCACAACTGTAGTTTTTAGTTTACCACATTCTGGTACTTCACTATAACATGATCACAGGCACATGAATTACAACAGCACTGTTTGCTTTGCGCCTGATACTGTCAGTAGACCTTTATGAAGCTATGAACGAAAAAGTTGCTGTGTAAGGCTCTTCCAGTAAGAAATTTTGCTGACTCTTTTGGAAATTTCAGACAACTGCCTTTGTTCCTTCTGCTACTCCTGTAAGCTGGCAGACCTTTTCTTTGTGACCACCTAGTTGGTGCTTGCTACTCTGGTTCAAGAATATGAACTTCTGGCACCTGCATAGTGTAGGTGTTAAGGCATGTCAGGGCTTTATCAACTAGTGTGCCAATCACTTGAATTGTGTCTCCAGCAATTTTCTGTTCTACACCTTACTCAACTTCTAGTCTAGGTTCAGCATACTTCCCCTGTCACCACCCTCATTTGCTGTACTCAGGGCTTTTTTTGTAAAAGAATATTTGCCGGTACGCAATATTTGCCCCCGACCTCCTCTGTGCAGCCCCCGTCCTCCTCCATGCAGCCCCCGACCTCCTCCTTCATACTCACCCTGCTGTGCCGTCGCTGAACGTCCCTGAATCCTCCATTGTCCAGCGCTAACAGCTTCTTCCTGCCTTCAGCGGTCACATGGTACCGCTCATTAAGCTCATGAATATGCTTCCATGCCCATGGACGTCCATATTCACGAGCTTAATGAGTGGTACCATGTGACCGCTGAAGGCAGGAAGAAGCTGTCAGCGCTGGGACAAGGAGGATTCAGGGACATCCAGGGAGGCATGGGAAGGGTGAGTTTGACTTCCCAGCCACCGGCTCCTGCCGCCACTCCCCCTCCCCCGCTGAAGCACCTTCAGATTTCCGGTACGCCGTACCGTCGCAAAAAAAGCACTGGCTGTACTCCTTATTGGGTTTTACTAATTGCCTGGCATGTATCAGTTACATAATTTCCCTAGCCTTTATAAGGCCCAGCTAGACACACCCCTTTTAAGTTGCCATGTGTTATTTCCTCATACATCTGCAACTATCTATGGCTCCACAAGACCAACTGACCCACAAGAGCCATTATTTACTGTAAGCATCTTGAACTGATACAAGAGACTGTTCATACTATGCAGCATACTTTTTTGCAAACTCCTGTGATTTATACTAACCCTCATACCTCCTAGTTAATCCATCTTTGACTAACATGAAAACTATTTTGAGCTTGTTCACTTTGTATTGCAACCGGCTGTGGATCCAGACACCATCTATGTGCTGCTCCAGGCTTCCACATACCTAGTGCGTTTCAACCATAACCCTGCAGTTCTGTGGATCCACCTCACCAAATGAACCTAATGTTCCATAAGGTGGCCTGCATAATTTTCTTGCTTTTGTGGAAGTTCTGATCTTGGCATTCAGACCAATCATGTCATATCTGATTATCTGTATAAATTTCAGAGCAGTTTTAAGGAATCAGGCTGTGTCTGCTTAGCATTATTCCACCTAATATAAGAGACTTCCATTGATGAAACAGTATTCCATCAAGTTTTGCACATGGGCTCCAGAAGTGTGTAATAAGTGTGGCTGCTTTCTAAGACTCAAGCACAAAATTGTGAGTCTTGATCTTCCCGTTCCTTGATAACCTAATTTCAGTAACAACTACAGTGTATCTTCATTTCTGGGAAATTTTATTAGAGGGGTTGCCCAGTACTTGGATAACCCCTTCTCATTCCCCATGTTTTGCTCCATCAGAATAAACACACCTATACTCACCTCCAGTGTTGACGTCATTTCAGTGTTGTCGGCTCTAGCTTTCCCGATGCTCATGTGCAGTTGTTATGATAAGTGAGCCCTGCACCCAATGGCAGCACTGTCACCATCCTTTGGACAAATCAAATATCAAGAGGAAGGCAGAGAGCAGCAGCAGCCCTTGCTTCTTGTTGATGTTGAATACATCTGAAGGTGGTGATAGGTAAGCCGTCGCTGATTGGCTGATTCAGGGCTCATGGTACATAATGTCACAAGACCCCCGGGAACGCGAGTACTGACACCGCTGGAACGGCACTGGTACGGGAGGTGAGCATAGCTGCTTTTGTTTTAATGCAGCCAAACATGAGGAAGATTGAGAAGGGGTTGTCCTAGTAGTGGACAATCCTTTTAAACATAGGAACATACTTCTCTTTACCTTTAATTGTATTGCCAAAGCTGGAACCAGCTGAAGTGCATACATTTTAGTCATCTGGCTCTGACTTAGAAAGAGAGAGGAACTTGTTTGCCCAAAGGTCTTTGTCTCTACTGTGGGAAGAAAGGACACATACTCTACAGGTCGCATAGGCATTAGACTAAAGTCAGCTGAGAACCTGTCATTAGTCTAATGTTGATGGGACTCGTGGACTCTCCTCTACCTCAATAGATGATCTCATGGGAGAGAAGGATCCAACCTACCAAACTTCAGTAACTGATCCTTATGACAGCAGGTCATGGTAAGCACAGGATTGCTCAGCTAAGCTGAGCATCCTCGTATATGGGGAGGGAAGGCAGGAGCAATAGGTTCTTCAAAAGGTTTCCTGTTATGATTGGGTCACCGAGGAGGAACGCAAGACCAAGCTAAGCCACAGAAAACCAGAGAGGTTGGTAACTAAGCGGATTGCAGACCCCTGATCCTATCCACACAACTAGCAGTAGCCGTGGAGCGTACCTACGATGATTCTAGACGCCTCGACACAGGCAGAGAACTAAATAAGCCTAAAGCAAGAAAGGGGAAATCTAAACTGCCCCAGAGCAGACCCCAAAGGAATAGGTAGCCCCCAAACATATTGTCGGTGAGACAAGATGAAAACACAAATGCAGGTAGGAAAATAGGCTGAGCAAACGATGGGGCCCACACTAACTAGACAGGACAGGAAAGACACTGTCTGCAATCACGCAAAAAACCCTGCAAAAAATGTCCAACACGTCTGATAGAAAAATACTGAAGTCACTAGACTTCGCCCACTATATCAGCACTCTGGCATATTCTGAAAGCAGAGCAAAAAGAGGCCAATCTAATAAGGGATAAAAACAAACTGGCACAAGCAGTAACATAAGGATGGAAATTCGGCACAGCCCCAGCCGGGGCTGGCTGACCACACAAAACTGAATAGACAAAACCAATTCAAATGTGAACAATAACAAAGAACACTTAGCTTGAGCATGCAGGGACTAAACTGGAAACTAAGAGGCAGGAAAAAAAATCACCAGCAGGGAAAGAGGGAGTCGGTGGTCTTAAATCCAATCAGAAACTCCAGATGTCCAATCGTCCTCCTCATTATCAGGTGGCAGGCCTCTGTCAATTAGATCAGCTCCATTTCCTCCTGTAACCACCAGAGGGAGCTCGGAAAGAGAACTCGTGACCCCTCTGTCAATACAACCAGCTCCACTACCTTCACTAGCAACCAGAGGTAGGCCAGAAAGTGAATTCACAACAGTTTCGTATCTAAAAAGAGTATAGAGGCATTAACTTTCTGGTGCGCCCCTAAGGTCAGGGTCAGAAGTGGGTGATGGCAAGAAGAATACTTCATAAAAGTTTGACACCTACTTTCTTTGACAAAAAAGCTTTTGGTTCCTGTCACTGTGGTATTCAAGTGCTTTGGGAAATTCTGCCTTAATTTTCTACACTCTAGAGAGCTGCCGAGAATCCTTAACAACAAACTCTTTATTCCTCTGCTGCCGCTCCAAGAACCCCTATAATATCAACTCAGTCATCGCACAGTTGATCATTTCTAAGTAGGAATCCTGCATACTTCGTATTCACTCTTTCAATTGATCTGTAATATTTGGAACTTGGACTATGGATCCTTCCTGTTTATTGCAACACATTCCTGACCTGGACCACATCCCCAATCGGTGTAATTTTTTTTTCTGGCTTGGATTTCACTGCAGTACACAAGCAGAGACCGATACTGTATTGTGAAAAAAGAATGCAGTAATCAATGCAGGAACTTTATACTTATTACTGCGAATGGACTAATTCGCTGTACCAAAAAAAAAAAATAGATTTCTTCACTCATTGATCTCATTGTTTCAGCCACATCAAAAGGGATTATTATTTCACCAAGTTGGATCTGCATGGGATAGTTTGTTTCAAACCAGTGACAGTATTGCATAGATGACAGCTTTTAACACTTGGGATTAACAGTGTGAATACATAAAGATTGAAAGGAAGGCATCACTAAGGCTATGTGCACACATTGCAGATTCTGCTGCGTTTCCGCAGCGGTTTTGGCCCTGCAGAAACGCAGCAGTTCCGCAGACATGGTACAGTACCATGTTATCCTATGGCATTTCAAAACAGCTGTGCTCACGCTGCGGTTTTTTTCCACGCGGTTTTGCTGCGGTTTACAAACCCTCAGCATGTCAATTGTTTGGGCGGATTCCGCAGCGGTTTCACACCTTTAACATAGTAGAGGTGTGAAACCGCAGGGCAAAACCGCAGGGTAATCCGCAGGAAAACCGCAGGTCACTTTACCTGCGGTTTTACCTGCGGATCCGCGCGGAAAAACCCACAGGTGAATCCGCAGCGTGTGCACATAGCCTTAAACATTGCAGCCACATTTTAAGAGTTTATTAATATCAGTCTCTGGATGACCTCTATCAATATGTACTAGTCTATTTGCATGATATCTTGATCTTTATAAAAAGGTTCTGTGAATGTATTGTCTTCTTGTCTGCTCTATTCTGCGGAGGTCGGAAAAGAACTCTCAGTATGTTGATATTCGTGAAGTGTCTTTTTGGGAAGCAATTTCCTTCCCTGGAAAAAACAAGGGGAGAGACTTGCTGAAAAATAGCAAAACCACCAGAAATAAAAATAAAAGACCATATTTCTATTTGGTAATCAACAATGCAAACAAAAAGACAATATTAAAAACATTAAAAACCAAAACATGGTAGATACACATATCATGCCCATAACACAGCAATAACACTCCTCCAAAAAACTGTTCCAAAGTTTGTGTGGCCCTAAATATAAATACACTATTCAAAAATATAAAGGGGACACTTAAACAACAGAATATAATGCCAAGTAAATCAAACTGTGAAATCAAACTGTCCACTTAGGAAGCAACACTGATTGACAATCAATTTCACATGCTGTTGTGCAAATGGAATAGACAACAAATGGAAATTATTGGCAATTATCAAGACACACTCAAAGGAGTGTTTCTGCAGGTGGGGACCACAGACCACATCTCAGTACCAATGCTTTCTGGCTGATGTTTTGATCACTTTTGAATGTTGGTTGTGCTTTCACACTCGTAGCATGAGACGGACTCTACAATCACACACAAGTGGCTCAGGTAGTGCAGCTCATCCAGGATGGCACATCAATGCAAGCTGTGGCAAGAAGGTTTGCTGTCTGTCAGCATAGTGTCCAGAGGCTGGAGGTGCTACCAGGAGACAGGCCAGTACACCAGGAGATGTGGACGGGGCCCAGCAGCAGGACTGCTCCCTCCGCCTTTGTGCAAGGAGGAACAGGAGGAGCACTGCGAGAGCCCTGCAAAATGACCTCCAGCAGGCCACAAATGTCTGTGTGTCTGCACAAACGGTTAAAAACAGACTCCATGAGGATGGTCTGGTTGCCCGACATCCACAGATGGGGGTTGAGCTCACAGCCCAAGACCATGCAGAACGTTTGGCATTTGCCACAAAACACCAGGATTGGCAAATTCGCCAATGGCGCCCTGTGCTCGTCACAGATGAAAGCAGGTTCACACTGAGCACGTGACAGAGTCTGGAGATGCTGTGGAGAGAGATCTGCTGCATGCAACATCCTTCAGCTTGACAGGTTTGGCAGTGGGTCAGTAATGGTATGGTGTGACATTTCTTTGGAGGGCCGCACAGCCCTACATGTGCTCGCCAGAGGTAGCCCGACTACCATTAGGTACCGAGATGAGATTCTCAGACCCCTTGTGAGACCATATGCTGGTGCGGTTGGCTCTGGGTTCCTCCTAATGCAGGACAATGCCAGACCTCATGTGGCTGGAGTGTGTCAGCAGTTCCTGCAAGATGAAGGCATTGAAGCTATGGACTGGCCCGCCCGTTCCCCAGACCTGAATCCGATTGAGCACATCTGGGACATCATGTCTCGCTCCATCCACCAACATCACGTTGCACCACAGCCTGTCCAGGAGTTGACGGATGCTTTAGTCCAGGTCTGGGAGGAGATCCCTCAGGAGACCATCCACCGCCTCAACAGGAGCATGCCCAGGCATTGTACAGTAGGGAGGTCATACAGGCACGTGGAGGCCACACACAATACTGAGCCTTATTTTGACTTGTTTATCTGTATATAATCTCTGTTTTTAATTAATGTACACTCACAGGATTCATCCATTCTTCCTTGGAAAATTCTTCTAGTTCTGCGAGATTCCTGGGTCATCTTGCATGCACTGCTATTTTGAGGTTTAGCCACTGATTTTCAATGATGTTCAGATTAGGGACTGTGAAAGCCATTGTAATACCTTGAGCTTGTAGATTCTGGTGCGTGTTTAGGATCGTTATCCATTTGTAGAAGCCATCCTCTTTACAACTTCAGCTTTTTGACAGAAAGTTGTTTAAATTTTATGGAATCCATTCTTCCCTCTACCGGTGAAATGTTGCCCGTGCCATTGGCTGCAACAAAATCCCAAAGCATGATTGATCCATCCCCATGCTTAATGGTTGGCAAGATGTTTTTTTCCTGAAATTCTGTGTCGTATTTTCTCTACACATATACCTTTAATCATTGCAGCAAAAGAGTTTTATTATAACCTCAATTGTCAACAGAACTTCTTTCCAAAATGCATCAGGCTTGTTTAGATGTTATTTTGCATACTTCTGACGCTCAATTTTATGGTGAGGATGCAGGAAAGGTTTTCTTCTGATGACTTTTTCATGAAGACCATATTTGTTCCACTATTAAGAGGCACCTGCACAATGTACCACAACTCCAGTGTCTGCTAAATCGTTCTGAAGGTCTTTTGCAGTCAAGCAGGGGTTCTGATTAGCCACTATAGCAATCGTTTGAGCAGCTCTCACTGAAATTTTGCCAAGTCTTCCAGACCTTATCTTGACCTCCACTGTTCCTGTTAACTGCCATTTTTTCAGTACATGTCAAACTGAGGAAAAGTCAACTTGAAAACGCTTTGCTATCATCTTATAGCCTTCTCCTGCATTGTAGTCCTCCACTATTTTCAGAGTGGTAAACAGCTGGTTAGAAGAACCCATGGCTGCTGTTTTTTGGCACAAGGTTAGAGGAGGCTGGGTTTTTATAAAGCTGGGAAATTTGCATCATCTGGCCTTTCCTAATGATGAGAGTGAACACTGTTGTGAGTTGATTCTCTGGTTCACCAGTGGTGAGTTCGCCTTCCAGACTCCCTCTGGTGGTGACAGGAGGTGGTGAGGCTGATTTGGTCAGTGGAGATCTACCACCTGATGGTGATGATGACGATTGAACCTCAGGAATCTTAGATTGGATTTAAGACTGCAGACGCCCCAAGTCAGTGCTGGTGATTGCTTCAGGCTGCTCAGGTCTTGGTTTTCAGCTCTGTTCCAGCCTTCTCAAAGCTAAGTGTTTTTGCTAATGTTCACACTTGATTTTATTGGTCTATTCAGTTTTTTGTGTGTTCAGCCAGCCCCGGCTGGGTTGTGCTGAATTTGCACTCTTATTTACCTGTATTTGCCAATTTGCTTTTTAGTCCCTTATTAGATTGGCCTCTTTGCTCTGTCTCAGAATATTTCAGAGTGCTGATATAGTGGGAGAAGTCTAGTGACTTCAGGGTTAATTTTGTTATCAGAAGTGTTGGACATTATTTTGTAGGGTTTTTTGGCAGATTGCAGACAGTGTCTTTCCTTTCCTGTTCTTTAGTTAGTTGGGCCCCATCGCTTGCTCAGCCTATTTTCCTGCCTGTGTTTGTGTTTTCATCTTGCTTCACCGTAAATACATGTGTGGGGGCTGTCTATTCCTTTTGGGTCTGCTCTGGGGCAGTTAGTTTTCCCTTTTCTTGCTTTAGGTTTATGTAGTCCTCCGGCGGTGACAAGGCGTCTAGGAACATCGTAGGAACACTCCACTGCTACTGTTAGTTGTGTGGTTAAGATCAGGGATCTGCAATCTGCATAGTTACCAACCTCTCTGGTTTTCTGGGACTTAGCTTTTTGTTGTTCCTCCTCGGTGACCCATTCATAACAGAGCACACTATAACCCTAACAGGCTAATTAAGGTCTGAAACCTTGGTCAAAGTTATCTGAGCATACAAATATCCAAGGGTGCCCAAACTTTTGCGTCAGCACATTCTCCTTTTTAGAATTTTTAAAATTTAAAAGATTACTATATATAGTGCCTAAAACACAAATAAATGTGTCAGCGTTAACTTTAGACCTTTTAGGGATCATTTCAACTTGCTTAATTGTTCACAATAACAGTAATTTTGACCAAGGGGGCCCAAACTTTTACATGCCACTGTAGGTTTTACCTTCCTCCTGCCTTGACTTTTGGTATGTTTACCTGAGATTTGGTGCCCTAATAATTCTTATAGTGATTCTGTCATCTATGAATCACTGTTTGAACCAAGTAAGGGTGCAACATCGTAGAGCCAAACATTTAACTACACCTTCCTACCTTCATGTTTTCCCTGTATCTCCACCTGCCACTTTTCGTTTTTTGACAGCTTTGGCTTGATAGATAGAAAGCAAGGAGGTAGGATGGTGTATTTGAATGATTGGCCACACTATGATGCACTGAATGTTTGTGCTGACAGAGTCCATTTAAGCCCTTCCTACACATTAGACATCTATCAAATGATGTCTACCCCATTCATAGGAACACTTGGTTTGGCTGTGCTCTCCCATGTTCTCTATGAAACACTCACTGCCAGACTGCTCCAGCAAGGGCTTGTATCCTAAAGAAAAAAAAAAAAAAAAATCAGTTGTTGAAAACCTGACCTGCTGGATCCTTCTCTCGCCCATTATGATACCAAGGGAGAGTTGGGAGGTCCCCATGCACATTAGACTGTAGACCAAAGCAGGCATGACTAGTCTAGGGGCTTTACACCTGGCTGCCAACTCTGGTCCCGGTGTATCCCATAGCATTTTGATTGAGCTCATTAGGACCAATGACTGATATCAATCCACAACTTTTGCAGCACAGACTACATTGCCTTGCAAAAATCAAAGAAGCACTCCTATTACATTTTTTATTCATCAAATGTGTGCATGTAATGTAGTGCAAGTGTATTAATACATTCACCCACTGCTGCTCTCTCCAGTGTCCAGCACCATTCTGATCCTCTCGTTAGTGACGTCACCACAATTGTGGCTAGCTGGCTCACCGTTATATGCATGAGCCAGTAGTCTCTTTTACAAAGTAAGCCTATGGTGTCTTCTTCTGACACTCCATAGGCTTACAATGTAAGAGCCACTTCCGGGTCACACAGAGCGCCGGGTGACCTGGCCAGAGTGCAGAGCGTTGATGTCACTAAGAGGAACAGGACAATGTTGAACACCAGAGAGAGCGGTGGTAGGCGAGTATATTAATACATTCACACTACATTACACACACATTTATTGAATTAAAAAAAAAATCTTTAAAGTTTAAAACCCACGAGATTCCTGTAATTTAGAATAAGCAATGTTATATGGGACTTTAGCTTAGAGAATAAATGTAATTTTGATGCTGTAATTATTCATCTTTACCACTGTAATTTAGGAATCATTGGTTTAAAAAAAACAAAAAAAAAACAAAAAAAAAACAACTTTGTGGCAATTAAACGTACCCTTAAAGTGTTGGTCTTATTCCAAAGGATTGTGATATATGCACAATGTATTGTCACGTGCATTAGCCATACAAAAAAACAAATGCTAAACTATAAAAGCAATTTACAGTTGGTTCATGCAATAAAAAAAAGTTGCAGTGCGTAGATGCATTGCTTTTGCCTGTCCAGCAAGTAAGTGCACTTGGCCAAGAAAAAAAAAAAAAAAAAAAACACGGCAAAACCCTCAAGGCCCGAATACACAACAAATTGAAGTTGGCCAAACCTGCCCAGTATTTTTTTGTTAATTTCTCTTGCGGGCACACTGGGTCTTATGTGTGGAGTTTCTCCAAAGAATTTCATTAGATGAGAAAAATTCACAGGTAAAATTTTTAGTGCATTTTCGCTTAGGAAACGGACTAAAAATGCATGTAATACACACGACTGTCAAAGTTTTGCCAAAGACAAATACCAGGAAGTATTAAAAACAAGGCAGCTTAATTTAAAGGGGTTGTCTGGTGAAAACTGATAAGTCTGTAGTCAATCTGTGTGACTGCAGAATTATGAATCCCCTCCAGAGCACACAATGTGGGCATTCGCCAGTTTCAGACAATGGAATACAGGGTATGTAGTAGTTATATATACTGCCAAAGAGTGGGCAAGGCCTTGCTCCATACAGATGAATGTAGAACAAGGCCGCGCTCACTGGTCGAGGGAACGTATAGCTCATACATACCCTTCAGTCCATGGTCTGAAACCAGCGAAATACTGCAGTGCGCGGTGAGTTCAAAAGTCTGGAGTCGCACAGAGACTGCAGACTTATCGGTTTTGACCAAATAACCCCTTTAAAAGAGGGGGGGGGAATATACCCAGCTAACCCTTGAAGAATTACCCAGATGCATCTTGGCAATATGGAAGCAAGTGATCACGCCGCTACTTGGCATCTTGGTAAATGTTCACAGCTTAATTTAAAAACAGAATATTCCAATGAAACAAAAACCTCAGCATCAAACACACATGTAAAAATGCAAGTAATTTAATTTAGCTAATACATGCAGAAGATCTGCAACATCACAAATTCCCCAAATATTCATATTGGGAACCTAGCATCGAGGTCCAATTACACTGCCAGATAATAGTCAACGAGCTGTTTATAGGAATGCTCATTTCTTGATAATCTTGCAGTATTAGTATTATTATGGGGGACTTCAACTACCCCGACATAGACTGGGAAACTGAAAACTGCGTATCTCAGAAAGGAAACCAATTTCTGTCAGTGACCATGGATAATTATCTGTCACAACTTGTGCAGGGCCCAAATAGAGGGACAGCCCTTCTGGACTTAATTTTAAGCAACAGGCCAGATAGAATAACAGAAGTACGAGTCGATGGGCACCTAGGGAACAGTGACCACAATATAATACAATTCCACTTGTCCTTCAGTAAGGTGCCCTGGAAGGGGGTTACAAAAACGCTGAATTTCAGGAAAGCAAAGTTTGATCAGCTTAGAGAGGAACTACGCCGAATTGATTGGGACAATGTCCTCAAAAATAGGAGCACAGAAAATAAATGGGAAATATTTACCGTATTTTTCGCTTTATAAGACGCTCCGGATTATAAGACGCACCACAATTTTTGAGGAGAAAAATAAGAAAAAAATATTTTTTAATAAAATGGTGGTGCCTCTTATAATCCTTGCATCTTATTGCTTACCGGGGTTGGTGGCTGCGGTGTAGAGGGGTCCCAGGCTCGCTGCTGGAGGAGGCAGGCGTGGAGTGATGCTGCAGGCCGCATTCAGGGATGAGGGGGGGGCTCCGATGTGTGCTGTTGCTGCTGCAGAGTCTTGTGCTGGTGTCAGGTTTCTCCACTTGTCCGGCGGTTGGAAGCCGGTGCTGCGGGTGCTCCGGTGCGGCGTTGTGTGCCCATCGATGCCTGGGGCTCTGCCGACATTGTTCGACAGACCAGAGCCCCAGCATTTCCTCGGTTCCCTGTATATGTGCGCTGAAGTGCCGGTAAAAAAAAAAATGGCCGCCGGCGCGTGCGCAGATGGGATCTCGGGACCAGTTCTCGAGAGATGAGATCTGAAATCTCATCTCTCGAGAGCTGGATCCCGAGATCCCATCTGCGCACGCGCGGCGGCCATTTTTTTGCAGGCACCACCGCGCGCACACAGGGAACCCAGGGAAAATGGCTGCCGGCGCGTGCGCAGGTGGAATCTCGGGACCCACCTCTCGAGAGATGAGATTTCAAATCTCATCTCTCGAGAACTGGGTCCCGAGATCCCATCTGCGCACGCGCCGGCGGCCATCTTTTTACCGGCACACAGGGAACTGAGGAAATGCCGGGGCTCTGGCCTGTCGCACAATGTTGGCAGAGCCCCGGGCATCGACGGGCACACAACGCGGCACCGGACACACCCGCAGCAGCGGCCAGCAACCGCCGGACGCCCCCGATCACAGCCTAGGTAAGGCATGTCCGCTTTGTAAGACGCACCCCTGTTTTCCCCCAAATTTTGGGGGAAAAAAAGCGCGTCTTACAAAGCGGAAAATACGGTAAATCAGTTTTACACACCCACTGCAAGCTAGCCATACAGTACAGAAATAAAAGGGCTAGGAACAGGAGAACACCAATGTGGCTAAATAAGGATGTAAAAAGGGCAATAAATAACAAGAGAAAAATAAAATGTGTAAAAAACAAATACATTTAGCAAAAGTGGAAACTGAGAGACTCATTGCTAAGGAAAGTAAAACAAACCCCAAACTATTCTTTAATTATGTAAACAGTAAAATGATTAAAATTGATGGTGTCGGCCCTTTAAAGAACAATGAGGGTGAAATCATAGAGAGCGATGTGGGAAAAGCAAATGTTTTAAACACTTTATTCTCAACAGTGTTCACACAGGAAAAGGATTTGCCAGGGGAAATGCAGAGTGATAATGTAAACTCCCCATTAAGTATTACCTGCCTAACCTAGGAAGAAGTGCAGAACCGCCTTAGTAAGATTAAAATTGACAAATCACCAGGCCCTGATGGCATTCACCCTCCGGTATTAAGGGAGTTAAGTAATGGGATAGACAGGCCTCTATTCCTTATATTTAAAGACTCTATAGAAACAGGGTCTGATCCTTTTGATTGGCGGCAAGCAAGTGTGGTACCAATATTCAAAAAGGGGTGTAAAAGGGAACCTGGAAACTATAGGCCGGTAAGCTTAACATCTGTTGTGGGTAAAATTTTTGAAGGGTTTCTAAGGGATACCATTATGGAATATCTCAATGTTAATAAATTTTTAACTCCATATCAACATGGATTTATGAAGGATTGCTCCTGTCAAACTAACCTGATCAGCTTCTATGGAGGATGTAAGCTCTCAAATGGACCAAGGAGAATCATTGGATGTCATTTATCTCGACTTCGCTAAAGCATTTGACACTGTCCCACATAAAAGATTGGTAAGTAAGAGGAGAAAGTTTGGGCTAGGGGAAAATGTGTGTAGATGGGTAGGTAGCTGGCTTAGTGATAGAAAACAAAGAGTGGTTATTAATGGTGCATACTCAGATTGGGCCAGGGTTTCTAGTGGGGTACCACAGGGTTCTGTATTGGGCCCCTACTATTTATAGTGGTTTGAAAAAAACATTATATTGTTATCCGAACGCCGCTAACTTATTCTTTTTCTTATTATTATTCAGTTGATTTCCGCAATTAATGCGGCCCAAACCGCTACACGCACAGACTCCGTTGAGGTGTTGTTTCGAAGCCAGCGTCCACGAGAGGTGTGCTGAGTATTCTTCGTGTCAATCGGATTTGTAGTTTTTGCGCAATTTGCGTTTGAAAATTTTTTTTCCCCATCATTGGAATGCACTGTCTCAATGCTTTTCAATGGGAAGGTAAAACATGCCCTGAGGCGATTCAAATGGCAGTAAAGCTCATTGATAAGCGCAGGCACACCTAGTTACTATGCCAACGCCTACGAACGTCACAAGACGCTCCCAGGACACAGTTTCTGGCACATAATATCAGCTCTTAAAGCGAAACCCACAGCACAAATGCAAATCTAGCTTCATCACATGACGCATGCCCCTGAGAGAGAATGTGCGCCAAAGTGGATTTAGAAGCCCAGTGAGCCAAACTAGCTCTTAAAGGGCCGACGCGCCTAAGTGATTCTTAAAGGGCCGGCGTACCAAACTGAGTCTTAAAGGGCCTGCACACCAAATCGAAAGCTGAGTGACCCCAGGCTCCAAATCGGAGGCTGATCGACCCTGGCCTACAAAAAGGAGGCTGAGCCACCCTGGCCTCCAAATTGGACCCAGAGTGGCCCCGTCCACCAAATCGGACCCAGAGTGGCCCCGCCCACCAAATTGAACCCAGAAGGGCTGCGCCCACAAAATCAGACCCTAAGGGGCCCCACCCACAAAATCGGACCCTGAGGAGCCCCGGCCACAAAATCAGACCCTGAGGGGCCCCGCCCACAAAATCAGACCCTGAGGGGCCCCGCCCACAAAATCGGACCCTGAGGGGCCCCGGCCACAAAATCGGACCCTGAGAGGCCCCGGCCACAAAATCGGACCCGGAGGGACCCCGGCCACAAAATCAGACCCTGAGGGGCCCCGCCCACAAAATCGGACCCTGAGGGGACCCACCCACAAAATCGGACCCGGAGGGGCCCCGGCCACAAAATCGGACCCTGAGGGGCCCCGCCCACCAAATCGGACCCTGAGGGGCCCTGCTCACCAAATCGGACCCTGAGGGGCCCCGCTCACCAAATCGGATACTGAGGGGCCCCGCCCTGCAAGTCGGACCCTGAGGGGCCCCACCTACCAAATGGCCCTGAGGTGCCCCACTCACCAAATCAGACTCTGAGGGGCCCCACTCACCAAATCAGACCCCGAGGGGCCCTGCCCACCAAATCGGACCCTAAGGGGCCCCGCCCACCAAATCGGACCCCGAGGGGCCTCACACAAAAAATAAGACCCTGAGGGGCTCCGGCCACAAGATCGGACCCTGAGGGATCCCGTCCACCAATTCAAGCCCTGAGGAGTCCAGGCCACTGAATCGGATCCTGAGGGGCCCCACCCACCAAATCAGACCCCGAGGGGCCCCAAAGGCCAAAGTGGCCCCTGAGAGGCACCCACAGTTAAAACGGATCCTGAGTTGAAAGTCTTGCAGGGGCAGCAGGCAAGTCTCTCTTAAAGGGGCAGCCCGGGCTCCATTTCAAAGCACTATCTGTACTTCCTTCAGGAAATACATATCTAGTTACTATATTTATTAATGATCTAGTGGATGGCTTACACAGTAAAATATCAGTATTTGCAGATGATACAAAACTATATAAGGTAGTTAACACAAAGGAGGACAATTTGCAACTACAGACAGATTTGGAGTAAATTGGAGAATTGGGATAAAAAATGGCAAATGAGGTTTAACACATAAGTGTAAGGTTATGCACATGGGAAGGAGAAACAGATGCTATAATTACTTACTAAATGGGAAACTGCTGGGGAAATCAGACATGGAAAAAGACTTAGGCATCTTAGTCAATAACAAGCTAAATTGGAGTGCCCAGTGTCAGGCAGCTGCCATGAAAACAAATAGGGTCATGAGATGCATTAGAAGAGGTCTGGGGACACGAGATGAAAACATAATTCTCCCTCTGTACAAATCACTCGTCAGACCACACTTGGAGTATGGTGTGCAATTTTGGACGCCGGTGCTCAAGAAAGACATTACTGAACTTGAGAGGGTTCAAAGGCGGGCTACTAAAATGATAAATGGAGTTGGTTCACTACAATACCCAGAAAGGTTATCAAAATTAGGTCTATTTACTCTAGAAAAGAGAAGACTTAGGGGAGACTTAATATATATGTATAAGTATATCAGAGGGCAATACAGAGATCTCTCCAATGAACTGTTTGTACCAAGGACTGTGACAAGAACAAGGGGCATTCTCTTTGTTTGGAGGAAAGACAATTTCTGCACCAGCATAGAAGAGGGTTCTTCACGGTAAGAGCAGTGAGGCTCTGGAATTCTCTTCCTGAGGAAGTGGTGATGGCCAACTCACTGAGTGAATTTAAGAAAGGAATGGATGCTTTTCTTGTGAGTAACAGTATAGAAGGTTACGAATAACAGAATATTCTAGGTAGATGGTTGACCCAGCTTAGGGGGAAGGAATTTTTTTCCCTATGGAGAAAATTGGCTTCTACTCTGTGGGTTTTTTGCCTTCCCCAGGATCAACAATGCAGAACAGCTGCACTAAAAATAGGCTGAACTAGATGGACATAAGGTCTTCCTTCAGCCTTCAAAACTATGTTACTATGATTCCATGGTGCTGTACATGAGAAGGGGTTACATACAAATTACAAATATCACTTACAGTAAACAAACTAACAATCACAGACTGATATAGAGGGGAGAGAGGACCCTGCCCTTTCGGGCTTACATTCTACAGGGTGGTGGGGAAGGAGACAGTAGGTTGGGGGGTTGCAGCAGCTCCAGTGATGGTGAGGCAGTGGCTCCAGTAGTGGTGAGGGGGCAGTGGAGATCATTGCAGGCTGTAGGCTTTCCTGAGAGATGGGTTTTCAGGTTCCGTCTGAAGGATCCGAGTGTGGTTGATAGCCGGACATGTTGGTGCAAAGAATTCCAGAGGATGGGGGCTATTCGGGAGAAGTTTTGGAGGCGGTTGGGTGAGGAGCGAATAAGTGTGGAGGAGAGGAGGTCTTGGGAGGATCGGAGATTATGTGAGGTTAGATATCGGGAGATTAATTCAGAGATATATGGAGGAGACAGGATATAGATGGCCTTGTAGGTCAGTATTAGTAATTTGAATTGGATACGCTGAGGGAGTGGGAGCCAGTGAAGAGATTTGCAGAGGGGAGAAGCGGAGGAGTAGCGAGCAGAGAGATGAATTAGTCGGGCAGCAGAGTTAAGGATGGACTGGAGTGGTGCGAGGGTGTTAGGAGGGAGGCCACAGAAAAGGATGTTGCAGTAGTCGAGACAGGAGATGATGAGGGCATGCACAAGCTTTTTAGTAGAGTGAGGGTTGATGAAGGGACAGATTCTGGAAATATTTTTCAGCTAGAGGCGGCAGGAGGTGGAGAGAGCTTGGATGTGCGGTTTGAAGGACAGGGCAGAGTCAAGCTTACTCCAAGGCAGTGGGCCTCTGGTACGGGGGAAAGCGTGATGTCCTCAATTGTTATAGATAGGTCAGATAAGGAAGATCTGTGAGATGGGGAAAAGATGATCAGTTCAGATTTGTCCACATTCAGTTTGATTAAGCAGGAGGAGAAGGAGGCTATGACTGATAGACACTCTGGGATTTTGGAGAGAAGAGCGGTGACGTCTGGGCTAGAGAGGTAGATCTTGGTATCATCGGCATAAAGGTGGTACTGGAATCCGTGGGACTTTATGAGTTGCCCCAGGCCAAGTGTATAGATTGAGAAGAGTAGGGGTCCTAGAACAGAGCCTTGGGGGACTCCAACAGAGAGAGGGTGGGATGAGGAAGTAGTGAGGGAGTGGGAGATGCTGAATGTGCGGTTGGAGAGGTATGAGGAGATCCAGGATAGGGCAAGGTCTTTGATGCCAAAGGAAGAGAGGATCTGTAGTAGGAGGCAGTGGTCAACTGTGTCGAAGGCAGAGGACAGGTCTAGAAGGAGGATTATAGAGTATTGTCCGTTCGCTTTGGCTGTAAGTAGGTCATTAGTAATTTCCGTCAGGGTTGTCTCAGTGGAGTGATGGGGGCAGAAACCAGATTGTAGATTGTCAAAGAGCAGGCTAGATGAGAGATGGGAGGAAAGTTCAGCGTGGGCGTGCTGCTCCAGGAGTTTGGAAGCGAACGGGAGCAGCGATATTGGGTGGTAGCTGGACATAGCGGTTGGGTCGAGGGTTGGCTTTTTGAGGATAGGCGTGATTGTAGCATGTTTGAAAGCAGAAGGGTGGTGGCGAGGTTGGGGAGGAGGTGGGATGGGATGGGGTCAAGTGCACAAGTGGTGAGGTGTGATTTCGAGAGAAGGGGAGCTTCAGTGATGTTAGATAAGGAGGTTATGGGGTTTGGGCATTGGTCTGGTATGCAAAGGGGTTGTGGTGGTTGAATAATAAAGACTTGCCGTGTTTGGTCTATCTTGTTTTTGAAGTGCATGGCGAAGTCCTCAGCAGAGATTAGGGAAGTTGGAGGAGGCAGTGGTGGGCGGAGGAGGGAGTTAAAAGTATTGAACAACTGTTTAGGGTTGTCGAATAAGGAGGATACAAGGGATGTAAAGTAGGCCTGTTTAGCAGAGGTGAGAGCTGATTTGAATGCAAGTGTTGCTTTTTTGAGTGCAGTGAAGTCGTCTTGGGAATGCGTTTTCTTCCAGTGCAGTTCAGCAATTCTGGAGGCTTACCGAAGCTTTTTAGTGGTGTTATTGTGCCAGGGTTGTCTATTGATTCTTTGCACTCTGTTATGCATGACAGGGGCGACCGAGTCGATGGCTGATGCAATAGTGGCATTATAGAAACTAGTGGCAGTGTCTGTGCCGTGAAGTGAGGATATGGAGGACAGTGGTAGGATAAAGTCAGACAGTGAGTGAGTGTCTAGATGTGCAAGGTTTCTGTGGGGGTGCGTGTGTTGCTGGACATGGGTGACAGGTGAGGAGGACAGGGATGAGAAAGTGAGTAGATGGTGGTCAGATAGAGGGAGAGGGGAGGTTGTGAAGTTAGAAAGAGAGCAGAGGCGGGTGAAGACCAGGTCTAATGTGTGTCAATCTGTGTGGGTGGCTGAGGAGGCCCACTGAGTAAGTCCAAAGGAAGAAGTAAGGGACAGGAGTTTGGAAGCTGCTGACTGGTGGGTGTCAATGGGGATGTTGAAGTCACCCATGATGATGGTGGGAATGTCAGCAGAGAGAAAGTGAAGGAGCCAGGTGAATTGGTCAAAGGCAGTGGTGGGGCCTGGAGGTTGGTATATCACAGCTACTTGGAGGTTGGAGGGAGAGTAGATGCGGACAGAGTGGACTTCAAAAGAGGGGAGGACAAGGGAGGGAGGGAGCAGGTGGGATTGGGTTGAAGGTGCAGTTGGAAGAAAGGAGAAGACCCACTCCTCCACCCTGTCTGTTGCCAGGGCGAGTCATGTGGGTGAAGTGGAGGCCGCCATAGCATAGCACAGCAGGGGAAGCAGTATCGGAGGGTGTCAGCCATGTTTCAGTGAGGCCAAGGAACGAAAAATTGCGAGAGGTAAAGGAGGTCGCGAATCACATGGAGTTTATTGCAGATGGAGCGGGCATTCCAGAGTGATACAGAGAGAGGGAGCAGGGTGGTGGGTGTCAAAGGCAGGGATTTGAGGTTGGAAAGATTTCGGGTGTTTTTTTGGGATTGGGAGTGATAGAAGGGGGTAATAATGGGAGGTATGAGCTGTGGGGGTCCAGGGTTGGAAGATATGTCGCCAGCAGTGAGGAGAAGCAGAGAGAGGCAGAGCAGGTGGGAGGAGGAGAGTGGGAGATGTGTTTTGTGTGTTGTTAGGAGAGATCTGAAGTTGAGGAGTAGATCAGCGGAAGAGGTCAGATGAGGGGGCAAGAGGGAAGGAGAGATTATAACTTGGTTAGAGGTTGCTGGGTCTGTGGATAGCGAAGGAGTGTCAGGAGTAATGGAGGCAAAACCATTAGAGCATATTTCAGCATAGTAAGAGAAAGTGTGGAGCTGATAGAAAGAAATTTGGTGTATTTAAACAGAGTTTTGGTGTACCTTCTGGCATATTTCAATTATTATCCTTATAATGACATCCTTGTAATGGCAGACCAGGGTCTAGGCAGACCAATCTCTAAGAATTTATAACAGCTCAAATGCACATCAAACAGGCCCATGTGTGGTCAGGAGGGAGGAGCAGCAGGGACACTGCTTGCACACACAGGAGGGGATTAATTAGAAGTCAGAAAGGAATAGAGAATAAAAAAATCCAAAAAGGACAGAGACCATTGATAGCAGACAGATACAAGAGTGATTGGGGGTTCAGGAAAGATGGGTGCTGAAGGTATTGCAGCCACTGGACATACCATTGATAGCAGACAGATACAAGAGTGATAACAGCAGTACAAACAAGCTGACGATCACACTAGGACAGTGCTGGCGAACCTACGGCACACAGAGCCCTCTCAGCTGGCACGTGGCCTCGCCTCACTGCTCTGGAGCTGCAGCTTCCTTCCTCTCACTTATTGAGCGGCGCGGTCGCAGAGCTGAATGATGATGTCATCCAGCCGAGGCCACGCTGCTCAATGTGTGAGAGGAAGTGAGAGGAAGGAAGCTGCCGGCGCGCGGAGAGGCGTGTATGTGTGTGTGGCGCCACTGGTGTTTGTGTGATGGGGAGAGGGCCAATGATGGGAGCGATGGGGAGAGAAGAATGATGGGAGCGATGGGGAGAGGGATAATGATGGGAGCGATGGGGAGAGAGGAATGATGGGAGCGATGGGGAGAGGGATAATGATGGGAGTGATGGGGAGAGAGATAATGATGGAAGTGATGGGGAGAGAGATAATGATGGAAGTGATGGGGAGAGGGCAATGATGGTGTGATGGGGAGGAGGAAATGATGGAGGTGGAGAAATGGGCAATTTCTACATGACGGAGATCATGGTGGGGCATATTTCTGCATGAAGAGGATCATGATGGGGCATTTGGCACTTAATCATAAATAGCTGGGTTTTAGGTTGCAGTTCGGGCACTCTGTCTCAGAAAGGTTCGCCATCACTGGACTAGGAAAATGCTTCTTTGTAGGTGAAATTATTTTTCTACTGCACAAAAGATCATTCTTGACAGCACATTGTCCTGTGTAAACAAGACTCATGCCGCCAAGACCAATGGCAGTCTATGCGAGCAGAACGATACATAATAGATCGCTCACTGAGCGCCTGAAGCTGGGTTGGTCTGCGTAAATAGACTAATGACAGCCAATTAAGAAGTGGATCAGTGGGTGGCTAGTGCCCCAGGTCGGCCTGTGCAAATGAACCTTTAGAGCTGCTCTCAGAGAACATAGCGGCCAAGCTGAGTGAATGGGGGAATGGAGAGAGATGTTGGCTAAGCGACCTTTACGTAGCATGTAATATCCTATTTATATGGGGCCTTTACATATTAATGATATTGCAGAGGTGGTTTGCATTTTTTATTTCTCTAAAGATAAAGCAACCACATTTTGTTTTTCAGTTCTTTATGTTTAAAAGTTCAATCCAGTTTTTCTTAACAGGGCACCCAAAAGTAAAATGTGGAGTCCAACTTTAGAATAGGAAGTTTGTCTTTTTTTCCTTTTATGACCACATTCAACCTTTGATCAAATCAAGGTTAACAGAGGGATTTGTGAGAACGCAGTATCAGCACGTCATGGTGCCATATAAATAAGGAGATTTGGCCAGAGTAATGACTGACTAGATCTGCTGTGTTTTGTTGGACGATGATATCTAATACAATCAAAGGTGACTTTATCTAAACTGGCAAAAACGGATCAGGCAAAACTGATACCCAGTCTGATGCAGGGGCCTAGGAACCGTGCATGATACTGGCATCGAAACGCCAACAAAGGCGCATAAGGCATAACTCGTGCACCAGTCCTCAGACTGTTCTTTATGTCTCTATCTGGTAGCAGATCTTGTTTTACTCATAGAGTAAGAAGAATGGCCACACTGTTTGATGCTGTAAATTTATTATGCCAGTTCCATTCTTGTTCTACATTCACAGTACGTCTCCCGTCTGGTAAGACGTGTTCAGTCTCTCATTGCAAATGGTGAAACATGCGGCAATGACAATACATAAAATTATACACACATTTATAATTCATATGTATTTAGCCAGCAGATGAAAATTGCATCCTCCACCCCCCATGGCCCAAACACTAATTTAACAAAGGCTGTGAATGTGTAGATTGATATGCGATTCAGTTTTTTGCTTTCCATAACCTCATGATTTTCACATTTTATTAATAACGCCAATTTAATATCTACATCATGGTCTCAGGAAATTCGCCAATAAATGCAACAAATTGGAGCATTAAGGTCTGACCATCAGGGTTAAAGTCCCAGATTATTATTATTTTTTTTTTTCTAACACATACCATGAATAAGATATTCAATTGCAAAAAGGATGAAGTACCTAAAACTGATCGCATTTATGGGTCTTCTACATAACTGCCTAGACAAAAAGGTAGCCAGAATGGAGAAATTGATTGGCTGCTATGAGCAAAGTCTTTTTCATAGCTACACATTTTTTATAAATGTGGTCTGCAGTGTAATAATTGGCCAGTCCAAGTCCAGAGTCTTTCTAAACATAGTACAATTTTTTGTTGTCTATTTATGCGTATTGACTGACAGAGCCTGGGTCGTGCATCAGAACCTCATCCTAATGATATTGATCGTAACCAACCTTGTACAATGTAGAAAATAAAAAGCTACTTTTTCACAGAGATCATTCTGAAAAGCAGGCAGCTACAATTTTTCTAGATAAAGCTAAATATGCATTTGGAGTCCGGTGTAAATGTTTGGAACCATCCCGAAGGGGCTAGTTACTGTCGCATCCCTAGGAGACGTACTGCATTTATTTCCAAGGCAGAACAATTCAATTCTGGAGAAAAGCAGAAAGAATACACACATTTATAGACATATACTATATTATATATACAGTACATACATATAATCATTGAGAGGATAAAAAAAAAACGTTTGTGGAAGACTGGGAATAGATTCAGGGAGGCCACTTGTTTTTGTCAACTAGCACATGTCTCAGATCTTAATTCAATTAAGCATCAGTGGAAAGTCAACATTTTGAACTCTGTAATGTGTCTCATATCATTTCTGAACAATCCTTGGTGTTTCGGGAAGCATTATCCTGCCAAAACAAGCCATTGCCATTAGTGGGTAAATGTGCTTTGATAGGGTTTAAGAGCTGTACTTTAATATTTAAAAAGGTAACCCACCGGGAGAATCATGTACAAAAACCAGGGGTAGAATGAATGAGATACTGGCTGCACAATTGCAGCAATGTACGCTTTATATGAGACATTTTGGAGATAAAGAGAATGTCAGCATCCACTTCTCAATTTATTTATACAAGCAAAACAATGCTGTACTCTAAAACTACAAGAGGCAAGAAAATAGTGGGCTAAGCAGATCCCAAGTGGGGAACAACCTATGGTCTGTTAATTTAGCACAGCAAGACATACAAGAATCAAATGGATACAGATCCTTCATCACATGTAGCTCCAATGAGAACCTCAGCTCATAAATGGAGGCCCTTTTCTTAAGGTCCCGTTACATTTAGCGATGCACCAGCGATCCAGACAACGATACGACCTGGTAGGGATCGCTGGTGCGTCGCTAAATGATCGCTAGTTAGTTGCCAAACAGGCAGATCTCTTCAGCGATGCAGCAATGATCTAGCGATCAAACACAGCGATGCATGCTGGCCAGCGGGACGCCGACGACTAAAAATGGCCCAGGACATTCCTGCACGATCAGCGATATCCAGCACGAGGGCCAGTTGCTGCTGTGTGTGTCACATGTAGCGAGATCGCTGTTGTGTCACAAAATCGGTGACGCATTAGCGATCTCGCTATGTGAGACGGGGTCTTAAAGGGGGTTTTGCACATAGCGATATCGCTAACAACATTGCTAAAGCATCACCGATTTGGTGATGCAGCAGCGATATCGCTATGTGTGATACTTACCTCCGACCGGCTCCCCCGCTGTCCATCGCTGATCGCGCAGCTCAATTTCTCGTCGGGCGCTTCCGGCTGGGCTTCCTGCTGGCGCCGACGAGCGACGCGTGGACGCGGACGGGAGGACGTCAGGATCGCTGCGTCTGAAAGGTAAGTAACGACCGCTGTATCGCTGCTGCATCGCTGTGAGATCTGCCTGTGTGGCAGCTCACTAGCGACCATTTAGCGATGCACCAGCGATCCTGACCGGGTCGTATCGTGGTCAGGATCGCTGGTGCATCGCTAAATGTAAAGGGGCCTTAAGTCGTACCTGAAGCATGGACTTTTAAACAATACCTCTGACAGAAAGGAAACCAGTATACTTCCATGTTTGCAAATTTAGAACACTAATTCAATGTTCATTACTACAAAGGAAGATGCCTAGGCCCCAATATTATGCTTACCCACAGAGGAACCAGAGTCCATCAGTTGTAAAAGGTTTGGGAAGGACAGTTTTCCTGTGGCTTGTGCTGTCTGTGGCCTCAATAAAAGATTTTCCTCTTCTGCTAGTCCTGAATCCTCCCTATCTAGCCTATTTCCAGAAGGTGCTTCTTCAGCTGCACTGCTCCGAGTAACACAAGCACCAGAACTCCTCCAGCCAAAAAAAGCCAGGGAATGTACGCAACAAAACATGGGATTCAAAATACCCTGAAAAACAAAGATCACCATTGTTTGTTTTTTTTTAATCTTTAAACCACCAACACATCACATAACAGTGCAGTAGTATGAAAGACATAAATCCATAAAGAAAGAGCAAGACCACGCAATATAATCTGCAAATATGGCAGGTAAGCTTAGGTTCAAGACAGGCTATAAGTCAATAGCAGATGTATGCAGTCACTTACATTTGCGGCATACAATCGGCAGGTAATTGCAAAATTTCCCACCAAATGCAATGCCGAATGTAATGTAAATCTAGTATAAGAGTTTACAATATGATACAGTAGACCATCTTGTGTGCTGTATTGTGCATTTCAGAAATTTTCCTAATATTAGAAAGTCCATTTACCCCTTAAAGAGGCGCTTTTACCAGTTTGAAAATTTTAAACTGACCACATAATGGAAAAGTTTCTTATTCCTACTCATTTAGACACTGTTCACATGTTCAGGTTTTAATATATTAGCTAGGGACTGCTTCAATAGGGGTTACCTTGACGTGGTGGAGCAGCTTGGCATATGTTTTTTTGCAAAAAAAAATGTATCGACTAATTACCCTGTATTTGTTATCTTTTACCAGCACTTGCTGACTACTATTACATGTCTTACTGCAAGGTATTTTTGCACATTCTTCATTCTGTGCTTTGTTTGTGTTTCAGTCAGTCAATGGGTGGTGTGAACATTGTCTTACCGACTTGATCACATTTGTGCATGTCACATGTGTTTTTAATAAGGAAGAAAAAGCACCACTGCAAAAGAGCGCACACTGAACCAATATAGTGAAACTAGAAAATATTTATTGATACAAAAGAGTTACACATTAAAATCATGATAAAAACACTTCCCCTGACGAAGCCATACGGGTTGTGGCGATACGCGTGGGGTAATGGTCCTGGGCTGGGCACCCACCTGTTTGCTCCTTATTACAGTTTTCAACCTCCTGTTTTGATGTGGACGTTGTCTGTTTTTTGTATACCTTGGTATTGCCCATTATTATAGGGTGCATTATTCATTTTGGTGATCCTGTCCTTGTGGCTTATCATGGCCCGTGTACTCAAACCAGGTAGCATGGATGGCTATATGGAATGAATTGATTCCATTAAGTTATTGTGCAGTGTTAGGGCCTTATGGTCCTCATGAGCCTAGTAATAGGGAGGTTTACTGATACATTGCTACAGCTGGGTCAGACTATGTATAGGCAATTGTATTATATTATATATGTTTTTCATGTGTCATATTCAATTGCTATGTACTTGTGGGATGCCTGTCATGTTTTTATCATGATTTTAATGTGTAACTCTTTTGTATCAATAAATATTTTCTAGTTTCACTATATTGGTTCAGTGTGCGCTCTTTTGCAGTAGTGCTTTTTCTTCCTTGTCCTGATTGCTAACTTCCACTGCTGCGGCACCTGACCTTTATATACAATATGGTATTTGGCACAGTTAGTGCACCCAACCTTGTTAATTGTACATGTGTTTTTAATAATGGAAAAGTGGCTGCAGAGCTGAGTAAAACGTAGTTAATTTTATTTTCTCCTCTCCGTTGTGGAGATATTCGCTTGAAAAGTTTAGGTTATAATTTATGTTAAATCAAAGAGGGCGTTAGCAGCGCGTCTTCTCTGGGGGTGTGTACTTCTTCCCCTGCATGAGGCTCACTAATCATTAGCCGGTAGCAATATGCAGGTTAAAGAATAATAGCTTAGAGAAGGTTTTCGCTTGTATAAGCCATGTAATGACTGTCTGATCTCACTACAAAGAGCTGAGTGTGAGAATACCTTTCAACTCATGGCAGTCAATATAGCGGGAAGGAAATTTAGAAGAGCTCATCGTCTCACCACACCCACACACACATTAAAAGATTGCCTACAGGGAGGATACACCCCCTGTGAATGTTATTGTGGGTGCAGATCATTGCCATGGTACTCTGAGGTTATCTGATGATCCCAGGGTATGGTGGCCTGTAAGATCTAGCTATAAGCAGAGTCTTAGGGTATCGTTACACTAAGCGACGCACCAGCGATCCCGACAACGATCTTGACCTGGTAAGGATCGCTGGTGCACCGCTAAATGGTCGCTAGTGAGCTGTCAAACAGACAGATCTACTCAACGACGCAGCAACGATCTGGCGATCTGTATATCGACCTCGGCGGTCGTTGGTATCTTGTCACACAGCAGCTATTCTGACGACTGCCGCCTGCATCCATGAGTTCTGTGTCGCCAACAAGGTCGCTCGGAGTCAAACACAGCGATGCGTGCTGGCTAGCGGGACACCAGCGATCAAAAAACCAAATCCTAAAAGACTCATTAGGAAAAACAAAATTTGACTATTCAACACGTTGCGTTCGACGTGGGTCGCTGCATCGTCAAAACGACGCATGCGGACACATCTGCATACATCCGCACGGCCTGTGTACCCATTGTTAAAGATAGGTACGTGAGCTGCATGCAGACGTAGGAGGAGCTGACCGGAGGAGGTGCGGCAGTGGCCTCTGCCAAACGCTAGTGTGAAAAACAAAAACAAAACATATTTTTTATGTTATTACAGCATGAGGCCTTGTAGATTAGTGTTTTGGTGATTATGATGCACAGACATTGTATATTTTTAGGATAGAAAAAAAAAGAATTCTGAAATCTATAGAATCCTAGTATATACACACACATCACCTGTCCCAGTGATGTGACTGCAATATTTTAGCAAATCTAAAAAGGGGCCTTTTACACAATGCAGTGATCTGCTGAACACAAACATTTTAATATTGTAAATTTTCACAGTTATCAAACAATTAAAAGTTTGTGATCGCAGGCAATTCATCTGTCCACGTACAACGATCCTTTTGTTTTGCCTTCCATCCACATGGACAGACCTGTCTTAAAAATTAATTTACAATTAACACAATGTCTGACCTCAAGTGTTATTGTCTACTTAACCAGCTGAGATAATTGCTGCTGAGTTTACAACTCTCCTATCACTTCTTTACAAGTCTGATAAAAGAACACCAGCTGATTGGAGGAATGGTAAATAGTCATGTTCTCGCATAAGCAGGACAGTAAATTTACTATCAAAGCAAACAAGGAAGATCCATTTACAAATATGAATAATAAGAACAAGAGGTGATGTAATACAAAACACCTAAAGCTGGACATAAACATCAGATCAAACATCCTTAAACTGCATTTACACGCACAGATCTCTGAAGCATATTAAAAACATCACTGAAAGAGAAAAAAGCAGCCCCACTGGCAATACCATGTCCAGACACAAATGCACAAACGGGATTCAGCAGGTCCCCCTTGATAAAGGCGGGGGCAGCACAGGTGCAAAATACTGAAAACAACCACTTAGTAACCATCTAACATTTCAAAATGTAATCATGGGTGACCCGCTCCATTCCGTTTGTGCATTTGTGTATGGACATGGTATAGCAAATATGACTGCTTTCCCCCCACCTCTTTCAGTGATGTTTTTATTGATTTTTATTCCTTTTCAGCTATTTTTTTCCATAAGCATATTAGACTACAGCCTGCCATACATATTAGATGGCTTTCGCTCAAACAATGCTTCTTATGATCGGTAGGCCGATAGCCATCTCAGCAGTCTCTCCCTTACACAGAAGAGCTTGTTCGGCCATGCGCTCCTGTGTGCTCAGAGAAAGCGGGCGGCAGCTTACGCAGGGAGGACAATGCAATTGGCAGGCCAAAATAGGACATCTCCCCCGAAAATCAGTCGGTCAGCACTCCCAACATACATTAGTGTAGAATTCAGCAGACATTGGTATAAAGTGATTGATTGCCTTAACACCATCCAAAGCCACCAATATCCGCATGCTTGGACAACAGCCTAATGTGTATTTTGTCCCCTGCAAGATAAGTCTATGCCAAAAGGAGTCTGGCATCGGCTTTCTTGTAGAGAACACAAAAACGTTTGGGCGAACATTCCTTTCTATGTGGGAGTCGGGAGAGACAACAGTTGACTGAACGAGGTTTCGATGAGCAGCTATCCATCATGTATGGGGCCCCTTAGCCATTGGCATCAACAGCTATTCTTATCTCCCTAAATCATGCCAAAATGAAACCTTTGATTCCCACAGCCCTTTATCTGAGATTATAATGAAGTACTTTGTGAACAAGTGCATGTGGCATGTAGAAATGTTTGTTACCATTATGACAAAAGTCGTGACTGCGGCCAAGTGTAACTGTCGAGGAGGCTCTGACGTTTCGGATACTTCAACAAGAAACAGCATAAAGTCACAAAGTACGTTCCCCAGCCAGCTGCAGTAGGCAAAAGAATGACAATAAGAACAGTAAGAGGATTGTGGTTTTATTTTTATTTTTTTAAATAAAAAGCCATTTTTACAATATATTCAGGACTAAAACACTTACCAGACTATAAAAGTACCATTGATCTGGAACAGTCTTCTGCTTAAGGCGTGTTTCTTATCTCGCTCACAGCAAGTGTAGGCCCCAAATTTCATCTTAAGGACAGCAGGTACTAACAGATAAACGTAGACAAAGTTTTTTTTTTGTTTTTGTTTTTTTTTAAATTTGTTTATTTATTTACACTTTTTAGAACTATTCCAGTTCACAAGCCAAGCGACAGTTTAAAGAAAGTTGTAGGAGATTAGAAAAGCCAGGCAGCTTTAGGGTGTGTGCACACGCTGCGGAATGGTCTGCAGATTTTTCCGCATGGATTTAGTAAAATCCGCAGGTAAACCGCAAGTCAGAAGACCTACGGTTTATCTGCGGATTAGCCTGCGGGTTTGCCCTGCGGTTTATCATCTCTACAATGGAGCAGATGGTAAACCGCAGTGGAATCCGCAGAAAGAATTCACATGTCAATTCTTTCTGCGGATTTGAAACAGCAGCAAATCTGCGCGGAAAATTCCGCAGCATCTGCACTGCGGTTTCCATTTTCCATTAATTTTAATGGTACTGTACAACGCAGCTGATTCTGCTGCGGTTTCGCAGGGCCAAATCCGCTGCGGATCCGTTGCAGAATCCGCAGCGTGGGCACACACCCTTACACTGCAATGAGTGTTTCTAGGAATGCTCATTCCATGATAATCATGAAGTCTAGCAGGCTACCAATTACCCAAACTTGTTCGTTGGGTGAAATGATCTTTAATGCTTTACAAAAAAAGATAAATTGTATAAACAGAATCCACGCTGCCCAGGTACAGACGGGGACTGAATTTCAGCCCTGGCATTTGAAATCACACAGGCCCATGCCGTCCCCAAGCACCAGATGAGATATATTACTATTATCATGGAGGTAAGAAAGGAAGATTTACTACAAGACCAATATTTAATACCCGTGGCCTGCTGGGGTAAGTGATGAAGTCAGCAACTTTGCGCTTCATCACAACTCTTAACAGTATGGGTGTCTTGAGAACACCGATTCTGCTAACAAAGTAGCAGACAAGTTGGCCCATGACCAGACAGGCCCTTCTGGCATTTGCCAGAGTGGCCAGATGGCCAGTCCGGCCATGGCGTCGCCAACAACACACCGTACATCTGAAGCCAGGCCAGCCTGTGTAACCAGGATACTAAATGATCCCTGACTGACAAATCTGTTTCCTGATCTTTTAACTATTCATATAAACAAGCCCTACTTCAACAGCACCATGCTTGCCTTGAGATTGTGTGTCTTGTTTTGGAGCGCAGTCTCTACTGAAATGAATGTGCTACACAATTGCAATCGCATCTAGATTTTTTCTGGTAACAAAAAACAAAACAAAAACAAAAAAAAAAAACACCACACCACAGGTATTACTGCTTTTCTACTCTCTTACAACCCAGTGTAAAGGGCCTGTCACACTAAGAGATATCGCTAGCAATATCGTTATAACTTGTGATGTTATAGCGATATTGCTAGCGATATCGCTGTGTCTGATACTTACCTACGACCGGCTCCCCCGCTGGTTATCGCTGATCGCGCGAGAACGTCCAGGACTGTTTCTCGTCGTCAGCTTCCTGCGGCGATGACGAGCGACGAGCGTGGAGCCGGGCGGGAGGACGCAGGATCGCCTAGTGTGACAGGTAAGTAGCGACCCCCGTCCCCAGCGATGTCGCTGGTGAGATCTGCCTGTGTGGCAGCTCACTAGTGACCACTTAGCGATGTACCAGCGATCCTGACCGCGTCATATCGCTGGTCGGGATCGCTGGTACATCGCTAAGTGTGACAGTACCCTAAGAAACACAACAATTAGAGAGGAAAACCATAATATGAGTGTCAACCTCATGGAGAGGACTGATAATGAAACACATAGTATGGTTTATTCTTTTTGATTGTGTTTTTTTTAATAATTAATCACAGAAACTGAAGATACCCAGTTTTAAGATACTGTGAAAAAGAAGTGCCCATTTTAGATCCCACCAAGCCCCCAAATGCATAGTTCAGTTTCCAATCTGAGAACCATCCCCTGGATTACACCAACTGCCAGCAGCCCTGATCCTAAAATGTTATATTAAGAGCAGAAATACTGAAATCCTAAGGGTTTTGACAAGTCCAACATTTTCTTCTCAGCCTGTAAAAATAAGGGACTTATTTTCCATTGTTTAAAAAGAAAAAAAAAAATGTAATTAGTCTAGGATTTTTCTTTAAGTTGGAAGAACTTTGGCAACACAAAATTACTGAAATTGTCAGAAATTTACAAGTCGTGGTAAATTCAGATAATGTCTTCATACCAATATTTTGAACTGTAGAAAAAATCTTGATGGTCTATTATTTTAAATATGCACACAATATTACCTGTCAATTCTTAAATTTTTTTTTTTATCTGGAAAACAAATCAAAACAGGCTTACAGACCCGGGGCGAACACATCTACATTGTACGTAAACAGTCTTCATACCTCTAATAATCGCTCTTCTCAGCAGGAAAGGGCTTCCAAATAGTGCCAGTAATAGAGGAATGTATAGGAGTATGTCATGGAACACAATCAGGCCATTTTTAGAGTCACACCTAAGTTTAGGCAGAAAGTTGAAATAAGTTGTCAATTAACGTTATCACTCCTTCTATTTAGGGTTGCAAAATAATAAGTTTTCTGCTATTTGGAAAACAGTATACCAATCTGAGCAATGCTAAACAGGTAATTAAGGTTATCCAAAGCGGTGACGGCCATGCAGTCTATGGTGGATACAAAAAAAAAAAAAGGGAAAAATTTGCAATTTTTCTGATTTTAAGATGAGTCTCAAAAAATTACTGTAGAATACTAAGAAAGTAGAGACACATTGCAACAACTGCTATCCCAGGTTTCAAAATACGAGCACATGGTGTATTTCAGGTAGATCCTGCCCAGAATCTGCCTGAAGCAGCACAGCAAAAGCGCCCCATAAAATGAACACAGTGTCCAGCAATGTTAAAACACTGCTGTGAACCTGTTCCATCCCAGGTCACTTTAACAGTTTAAGGGTTCAGAAATCTTGAAACAGTTAAAAGAAGTGATATGCTCATTATTCGGGTGGCTCCCGCTGGCATACCATCCGTGCTCTTTACTTATCAGCATAGAGTGAAAGCTATTGGCAGCAGAGCTGCTGCAAGAAAGATGGCGAAACCACCTCAGGAGAATAGATTGACTGCGGGCAGTTTCTTGAAGTGCCTTCATCTGGGAAAACTTGGCCGCTGCACCGGTATGTAAATAATGACCTTTGCACATACCGTAACATTAGTTTAGGGGAGAAATGGAAGAAAAAGCGAGCAGGTTAATCAAGGATACCCAGAAAAAAAATGAACTTTTTAAATTTGGTTCATAAACTACCCAGCTACTAAATTTATTGGAGCAATTTTGGTCTTCAGCTACCGATTTCTCCATTCACAATCATAGCACTGACCTCTCGGACCTATTTATGGCAAGATGGAGGTCTGCTAGATTTCCAGTTCCTGGGGATAACAACTCTTGCTGCTGCAGGAAAGTGATGGAAAATATATTTTTATATACTGTAGATGTAATGGATCCATGTGAAATAGAGTAATGCCACCAGGGTTAGGACACTAGGCTTTCACTAACATTCCTTTTAAGAATAGATCCAAAAAGGATTGTGTGAATGGGGAAGTTCCACCACAAGTGCAGCATATCCCCCTTCAAGAACCCCAGCTGTCCTCAAAAACATCAAGATAGAGGAGGGAATGATATCTGTAGCCAAAAAGTCCATAGTTGATAATTGGGTTACTGGAGAAAACTATCGAAGACATTTTGCGAGACAGAATAAAAGGCTTTATGCCATTGCTCTGCTGTGATGGTCAGGTGGAGATGGTCTCCAGTAGTTACTACAAGTAGTAGGTTGGAAATTTTTTAGAGAGATTGTGGTCTAGGTTGAGTAATGTAGGACACTGCATCATGGTTTCCATCAGAAACCTGGAAAAACAGGATTCCTATGGAAACTCCAATAAAGCCATTCACTACCTTGAGGCTGTCAGTCACTTTTGACGCCTTATGGATTTCATCCTGATTATCAGGAAACACTTGTTTCCCGAGTATCAGCCAGTGAGAACAGGCTGCCAATCCCCCAATAAATTATCATAATGCTTGTTGGTAAGGTAAAATAATTCTTAAGCCTGTCTAAATAAAATCATTGGTCACACAAGAGGATGGGCTGCCAAAAACAAACATGTGAAGCAGAAAACAATAGTATTCTATGCACAGAACAAAAACAGCAGATACAAGATACAATTCTAACACACTAAATAACTAAATACATTAACACTTCAAAAACACAGATACAATGGAAGACTGCAGCATGAACAAGTCCTAAGTATGCATGCATAGGTTATCCACAAAATCTAGATTGTGCTCCCCAAGTAGATAAGCAGTTTGTGATAACCTTTTTTGTATAGGGCATATTAGCGTTCACCTTGAAAGGATAAGGCAGAAAATGAGGAAGACTTAAGACAGATTATCTTTAAAAGATTCTATTTTAACTTTTAGGTTTTAATATTAAAGGTTAAGAAACTCTTGGCAACGAAGAATGAAAATCGTACTATTTACTAATGCGACATCACCGCCATTTCGTAATCACATTTGGATTTAGGGTTAGAAACAATTGCAACAGGATTTTATAGTCAATTTGATTAACTTTTCTAGGTGCAAAAAATGGGTTTGGCGTTTGTGAAGTGAATGCAGAATTTTACCTTCATATAGAAATTCTTCCAAAACAGAACAATTACTCCCATCACACACAAAACACGCGTCCTCAGTCCAACACACAATATTATAGGAAATCTAAGAAAATAGTCACCACAACACACTGACTGAATCTCAGATTCAATGTAAAGCTATGTTCACATGCAGAGTTAATTCAACAAATTAAATGCTGCTTTCTCCAGATCAAGCAAAAGCAATGTGATTTCACAAGCCTCATGAACGTTTTTTTTCTTTATTAAATTGTAGAACTGCAACGTTTTTGAAATTTGCAATTTGTCAATTCATTAAGCTTTTTTTTTTTTTTTTCCCTCTTTCTCTTCTTCAACCACAGAAGGCAAAAAGTAAAAAAAAAGGTTGCATAAAACTCAATGGTGTTTCTTGCTGTGCTTTTAAAGTATTTTAGGTGTATAAAATAACTTTCGTAAACAAAGCACACATGTAGTTTGCGCTCAAAAGAAACATGACAACGCCACAAACACACTGAAAAACAGGAGTTTGGAACACAGCGTTTTCACTGCAAAAAAAGAGCGGATTTGGGCTGCAGAAAAAAAATGCAATGTATGAACATAAGCAAAGTTTTCAGCCAAAAGGTCACATTACAGAATAACCTTCAGGCCATTTATCTTTTACCAGTTTAATTGACTCACTTGTGCCTTGGAGCAGCCATACTCAATAGAGAGAATCTATTCTGCACCAATAGTCGTAAAATCTTGATTAGGATTTATTGGATATCCATATACACATTACAGACAAAGACAGTAGTACATCATCTAATGCAGTGGTCCCCAACCTTTTTTGCACCAGGGACCGGCTTGAACCAAGACCATTCTTCCATGGCCCGGCAGGGCGGGGATGGAGGTGTGACAGGGGCGGGGCTTTGGTCATAAGGGGGCGGGGCTATGGACGCGGTTGTAGTTTAGCAGTGCATATTTATCATTTAATTATAACATTTTTAATGTGACTCAACTCACCATAGGTTTTGAATGAGTGTGAGCACCTGGCTTGTTTCTCTGTTTCAGTGGGAGCACTGGGCTACTTCTACTGATGACCGTCACTGCTAATGATGATTGGAACCTACAAGGAAATGGAGCATTGAGCACTTAAGAACAATTGTACTGGAGTACTGTACATGCTGATTATTTTCTAATCATCAGAAAATGTATGTGTGGTCCCCCCCGTCCAGCTCTGTGTGGCTCCCCCTGTTGTATGCATGGCTCCCCTGTCCCATCCTGTATACATGGCTCTGCTCCCACTCTCCCATCCTGTATACATGGCTCCGCTCCCATCCTCCCATCCTGTATGCATGGCTCTGCTCCCACTCTTCTATCCTGTATACATGGCTCCCTTGTCCCATCCTGTATGCATGGCTCCGCTCCCACTCTCCCTCCCTTGTATATATGGCTCCGCTCCCACTCTCCCTCCCCTGTATATATGGCTCGGCTTCCACTCTCCCTCCCTTGTATATATGGCTCGGCTTCCACTCTCCCTCCCTTGTATATATGGCTCGGCTCCCACTCTCCCTCCCTTGTATATATGGCTCCGCTCCCACTCTCCCTCCCTTGTATATATGGCTCCGCTCCCACTCTCCCTCCCTTGTATATATGGCTCCGCTCCCACTCTCCCTCCCTTGTATATATGGCTCCGCTCCCACTCTCCCTCCCTTGTATATATGGCTCCGCTCCCACTCTCCCTCCCTTGTATATATGGCTCCGCTCCCACTCTCCCTCCCTTGTATATATGGCTCCGCTCCCACTCTCCCTCCCTTGTATATATGGCTCCGCTCCCACTCTCCCTCCCTTGTATATATGGCTCCGCTCCCACTCTCCCTCCCTTGTATATATGGCTCCGCTCCCACTCTCCCTCCCTTGTATATATGGCTCCGCTCCCACTCTCCCTCCCTTGTATATATGGCTCCGCTCCCACTCTCCCTCCCTTGTATATATGGCTCCGCTCCCACTCTCCCTCCCTTGTATATATGGCTCCGCTCCCACTCTCCCTCCCTTGTATATATGGCTCTGCTCCCACTCTCCCTCCCTTGTATATATGGCTCGGCTTCCACCCTCCCTCCCCTGTATATATGGCTCCGCTCCCACTCTCTCTCCCCTGTATATATGGCTCTGCTCCCACTCTCCCTCCCTTGTATATATGGCTCCGCTCCCACTCTCCCTCCCCTGTATATATGGCTCTGCTCCCACTCTCCCTCCCTTGTATATATGGCTCGGCTTCCACCCTCCCTCCCCTGTATATATGGCTCCGCTCCCACTCTCTCTCCCCTGTATATATGGCTCTGCTCCCACTCTCCCTCCCTTGTATATATGGCTCCGCTCTCACTCTCCCTCCCCTGTATATATGGCTCTGCTCCCACTCTCCCTCCCTTGTATATATGGCTCGGCTTCCACCCTCCCTCCCCTGTGTATATGGCTCCGCTCCCACTCTCCCTCCCCTGTATATATGGCTCCGCTCCCACTCTCCCTCCCCTGTATATATGGCTCCGCTCCCATTCTCCCTCCCCTGTATATATGGCTCCGCTCCCATTCTCCCTCCCTTATGGCTCCGCTCGGCTCCCCCATCCTCCCCATCATACTTACCCTCACGTCGCTGAACTTCCTTCCCGTCGCTGCACGTCCCTGCATCTTGCGGCGCTTCAGCTTCTTCCTGTGCGGAGCGGTCACGTGATACCGCTCATTAAGGTCTATGAATATGGACGCCACGCCTATGGGAGATGAGTGGCGTCCATATTCATGACCTTAAATGAGCGGTAGCACGTGACCGCTCAGCGCTGGATGAAGCCGCCGCGGGATGAAGCCGCCGCGGGATGCAGGGTGAGTATCAGCTGCTGCACCGCCCCCCGGCTCCCCTTGTGTCCGCGGACCGGCAAGGGCACTGCAACGGCCCGGTGCTGGGCCGCGGACCGGCGGTTGGGGACCCCTGATCTAATGCATTTTGGACCACTGGTGATTAAAAATGTATATAATCCATTTTGATAGATATTAAAAAAAAAAATTAACTATATATTGCAAGTTTTCCCGCCTACAAAGAATGGAGAGGTGTGTAAGTTTTATCTTAGGTACTGTCAAAGAAAAAAGAAACATCCGGCACTGTCCCTGAGAAAGAAATACCCGCAAAGTCACATATCACCGCTATCAGTGTGACACATGTAACCCTTGCTGAACGGGTGCTCTATCCATGTGAAGAAAAAACATGAAATATCATAGTAGAAAAAGACAGCAGGATGGCACTCACCGTTCTCTTGAAATGATTCACTTTATTTCATGTTAATAAAGCATAGGCACGGGAGAAATGCAAAAAGACGGACTGCACCTGCCGCTGATTGGTCGCGGCCGCCACCAATCAGCGGCAGGCGCAGCTTACCATTACAAACAGCTGCGCCTGTCACTGATTGGTTGCGGCCTGGTGCTGATGACGTCACTCTCGCGAGAGCGAGAAAGAAGACCCAAGTCATCAGCGGTCTAAGCCGCAATGCATTACTGGGAACGTAAGGCCGGGCGCGTGGAAAGAAGACAAGAGGCCGTCGGAAGGTGAGAATAACTTTTTTTTTTAATTTTTTAATATTTTTGCACAGGGCCGCGGCAGTGATTGGTCGCGGCTACATGGCCGTGACGCTGATTGGTCGTGGCTACATGGAAAGGGGGGTGAGGGGGACCATGCATACCAGGAAAGGGGAGTGAGGGGACCATGCATACCAGGATTGGGGGGTAAGAGGACCATGCATACCAGGATTGGGGGCGAGGGGACCATGCATACCAGGATTGGGGGGGGGGGGGGGGAGGATACCATGCATACCAGGATTGGGGGGTGAGGGGACCATACATACCAGGAAAGGGGAGTGACGGTGAGCATACATGCCAGGATTGGGGTGCGAGAGGACCATGCATACCAGGGTAGGGGGGTGAGGGGACCATACATACCAGGAAAGGGGGGTGACGGTGAGCATACATACCAGGATTGGGGTGTGAGAGGACCATGCATACCAAGAGAGGGGAGTGAGGGGATCATGCATACCAGGATAGGGGGGGAAGGGGACCATGCATATAAGGATTGGGGGGGTGAGAGGACCATGCATACTAGGACTGGGGGGTGAGGGGACCTGCATACCCCAAAAGGAGGGTAAGAGGGCCATGCATACCAGGATTGGGAGGCGAGAGGACCATGCATATCAGGAAAGGGGGGCGAGAGGACCATGCATACCAGGATAGGGGGGGTGAGGGGACCATGCATACCAGGAAAGGGGGTGAGGATACCATGCATACCAGGATTTGGGGGTGAGGGGACCATACATAGCAGGAAAGGGGAGAGACGGTGAGCATACATACCAGGATTGGGGTGCGAGAGGACCATGCATACCAGCAAAGGGGGGTGAGGGGACCATGCATACCAGGATAGGGGGGTGAGGGGACCATGCATACCAGGATAGGGGGTGAGGATACCATGCATACCAGGATAGGGGGGTGAGGGGGACATACCAGGATTGGGGTGTGAGGATCATGCATACCAGCAAAGGGGGTTGAGGGGACCATGCATACCAGGATAGGGGGGTGAGGGGACCAAGCATACCTGGATAGGGGGGTGAGGGGACCAAGCATACCTGGATAGGGGGGTGAGGGGACCAAGCATACCTGGATAGGGGGGTGAGGGGACCAAGCATACCAGGATAGGGGGGTGAGGGGACCAAGCATACCAGGATAGGGGGGTGAGGGGACCAAGCATACCAGGATAGGGGGGTGAGGGGACCAAGCATACCAGGATTGGGGGGTGAGGGGACCATGCATACCAGGATTGGGGGGTGAGGGGACCATACATACCAGGAAAGGGGGTGACGGTGAACATACATACCAGGATTGGGGGGTGAGAGGACCATGCATACCAAGAAAGAGGGGTGAGGGGACCATGCACACCAGCATAGGATGGGGTGAGGGGACAATGCATACCAGGATTGGGGGGGTGAGAGGACGAAGCATACCAGAACTGGGGGGTGAGGGGACCATGCATATCCCAAAAGGAGGGTAAAAGGACCATGCATACCAGGATTGGGGGGTGAGGGGACCATGCATATCAGGAAAGGGGGATGAGAGGACCATGCATACCAGGATAGGGGGGTGAGGGGACCATGCATACCAGGAAAGGGGGGTGAGGATACCATGCATACCAGGATTGGGGGGAGGATACCATGCATACCAGGATTGGGGGGAGGAGGATACCATGCATACCAGGATTGGGGGAGAGGATACCATGCATACCAGGATTGGGGGGTGAGGATCATGCATACCAGCAAAGGGGGGTGAGGGGACCATGCATACCAAGAAAGGGGGGTGAGGGGACCATGCATACCAGGATTGGGGGGTGAGAGGACCATGCATACCAGGATTGGGGGGGTGAGGGGACCATGCATACCCCGAAAAGGGGGGTAAGAGGACCATGCATACCAGGATTGGGGGGTGCATTATTGCATTATTATTAAATCTTCAAAAATAAACTGCATATATATTCTAGAATACCCAATGCGTTAGAATCGGGCCACCATCTAGTGATAATTATTTAATTTGATATAGTATTAATATATTCCGCAGCGCTTTACAGTTTGAACTCATTGTCATCGATGTCTTTGGAATGTGGGAAGAAACTGGAGTACCCGGAGGAAATCCACGTAAAACGGGTAGAACATACAAACTCCTTGCAGATGTTGAGTGAATTTGTTCGCCTGTTTGGTGTGCTCTACATGCATATGCTGTGACTGACACAGCCACAACACATGCAGCTATGGCGCTGATCAGCCAGTGCAATCCAGGAAGCCAGGTTCCCTCTGCAGCTTATTCGGTAAGTGCTATAGCTTGACAAAAAGGAAGAAATACAAAATGACTGTCATTCTTCCTTGTTTTGGGGATCCATGCAAGGTCTTTCCTTGTGGGGCAAGGAGGATTCTTGGAAAGTTCAGGAATCAGCCCAGAACTACACAGGAGGATCTGGTCAATGATCCAAAGAGAGCTGGCATAACAGTCTCAAACACCGCCGTTAGTAACACACTAGGACGTCATGGATTAAAATCCTGAAGGGCAGACAAGGTTCCCCTGCTCATGCCAGCACATGTCCATGCCCATTTGAAGTTCACCAATGACCATCTGGATGATCCAGAGGAGGCATGTGAGGTCATGAGGTCTGATGAGTCCAAAATAGAATTTTTGGGTATCAACTCCACTCACCGTGTTTAGAGAAGGTAGAGGAATACAACTCCCAAAACACTGTCCCAACCATGAAGCATGGTGGGGGAAACCTTATACTTTGAGGGTGCTTTTCTGCAAAGGGGACAGGATGACTGCACCCTGGGAAGGATGGATTAGGGTCATATCATGAGATTTCGGTCAACAAATCTCCTTCCCTCACTAAGAGCATTGAAGATGTGTCGTGGATGGGTCTTCCAGTATGACAATAACTCAAAACACAGCCAGGGCAACTAAGGAATGGCTCCGTAAAAAGCATTTCATGGTCCTGGAGTGGCCAAACCATTCTCCAGAGGCGCTGAACCTCAATGTTGCTCATCGATAGCCCCGAAACCTGAAAGATCTGGAGAAGATCTGTATGGAGGAGTAGGCCAAAATCCCTGCTGCAGTGTGTGCAGAAAACGTCTGACCTCTGTAATTGCAAACAAAGGTTTCTGTACCAAATATTAAGTTGTTTTCCTATTGTATCAGATATTTCATATTATTCAAACTATAGGTAGAGAAGAGCGCAATAGGGTCTTATCCGGGTGATTTATAAAAAACAATATAGAGATATACTCACCCTTTCCAGGAGAGAGCGGAGCATATAGAATCAATTTGTCAGCCTGCTGCACGTCCAACGGTCCACTCAGTGACCGCTACGTAAATCTCTTTATGGAATAAAATTCTTGGACTTATGTGCGCTGCTAGACAGACTATCAGATCCAGATCATGTAGATAAATTGACCTTTTATTTCGCAACGCGTTTCGAAGTCCATAACACTTCTTCCTCAGGGGATGACATATATCAAATATATGTATATGATATATGTCATCCCCTGAGGAAGAAGTGTTATTGCAGATATTTCATGCAATCAAATACAAATTACTTATGTAAACGTCATACAATGTGATTTTTTTTAAAATTTTGTCTCACAGGTGAAGTGTACCTACGCTGAAAATTAGAGACCTTCATTCTTTGTAGGTGGGAAAGCTTGCAATATCGGCAGCGTATCAAGGTTTGAGAAAGGCTTCTAATAAGGAGCTGAAACGTCGTATGCATGTGTGTGAAGAAAGTCCACTTTTTTCACTGACTTCCACTGGAGGGCTGCTTCCAATCTATGTTTTCCAAATTTGGAGGCTTCTTGGCTGGGAGCTTGTGGAAAGATTGCACCCACAACATTAGGATTGTGCTGCTATTTTTCCATAAATGTGTATGTGTATTTTATGCACACACGTTATGTCGCATAGAACCACTGGTGGAAGGCATACTGAAACATGTGGAGAAAAATATGAGGACTAATAATTATATACAGTGGCATGTAAGAGTTTGGTTATTGAAGCCAAGAGTTTTAAAAGTTTTTAAAAATATAAAAAACATTTAAGTCTCCTCCCATTCAAAAGAACAAACAAAATAAAAAAAAAAAAAAAAAAAAAACACAACACATTTGGTATCGCCTTGTTCAGAAACGCCCGATGAAAATATAAAAAGAATCTGATGGGTAAACCGCATATTACTTTTTTTGGTCGCCACAACATTGCAATTAAAGGAGATCAAAATATCATATGTAACAAAATGGTATCAATAAAAAAGCCAGCTCGGCACACAAGAAATAAGCCTTCACCCTGCCCCATATCCTGAAAAATGGAAACGCTATGGGTCTTGGAAAATGGCACCAATTTTCTATTTTTTTGCAAACTGTGGATTTTTTTTTTTCACCACTTAAATAAAACAGAACCTATACATGTTTGGCATCGGTGAACTCGTACTATCCTGGAGAAACACAATGGTTTTAGTATTTAGTGAAAATGGTAAAAATAAAAAATAATTGCTGAATTTCACTTTATTCGCAATTTCATCACACTTTGAATTTATATCCCGTTTTCCAGAACACGATATGGCAAAACCAATGGTGTCGTTCAAAAGTACAAATCGTCCTGCAGAAAACAAGCCCTCACATGGCCATATCGACGGATGATACAATTTCTATATTTATGAATTCAAAATATTTTACCACAGGTTGCAACAGCATGAAAAAGTCCTATATATGTCAATAAATGAACAGCAAATAGATACATTATGTCCAAATTTATAAGTCTCTTTTTGGTGTAAGCAATTAGGTTTTTAGGTTTCAGTTTTAAAAAGGACTAGGAGATTTTTTTATGACTAAAGGCATGTTCACACGGCGTCATTTAGGTACTGATTTTTCCTCAAGCAAAGCAGCGGTGGTCATTTTCTTGAGCCAGCGTCCCTGGTGGTTACGCCATTGTTCATTAAGTGGCTCCGCTAACATCAACTTTCACTGTATGCTGTTAATTGTATAGAGCAAGCAGCTTCCAATGGAAGTCTCTGGAAGAGTGAGCGTAAAATTTTTTAATCATTTCAGGATTTCTGAACCCTGAAGCCATTAAAAGAAGCTATATAAAAATGCAACATGTGCACAGCAATATGGTTTTGACAGTGCTTTGGACTATGGTAATTTATGAGGTGCCTTTTCAGGAAAAAAAAAAAAAAAAAAAAAAAGTGTGTGTAGTTAACCTAAGGGTCAGAGATTTTTTGGCTACACACTTATAACCCATATGCATTGTTTAGCTGAAGGTTCATTATATAAAATAGTGGTATGTATTTATATATCATTTAGTGATGAGCGAGCATGCTCGTGTGTTAAAAAGAATATCTTCGCCGTGCTGGAATGATATGTTTGAGTCGCCGCCGCTGCATGTCTCGTGGCTGTTCAACAATCACATATCCATCAGAAATGAAAGCAGCACGCCTTGGAGGATTCAATTTGATGTTTATTAGCCCATCCGGCTATGTGCCCATACTGTTATGAACGAGTCACCGTAGGAGGCAAAAACAGAAATACAAGCTAAGTCCAGAAAACCAGAGAAGTTGGCAACTATCAGATTGCAGACCCCTGAACCTATCAACACAACTAGCAGTAGCCGTGGGCGGTTCCTACGATGCCCTAGACCCCTCGATCACAGCCGGAGAAATAGCTAGGCCTAAAGAAAGAAAGGGGAAAACTAAACTGCCCCAGAGCAGACCCCAAAGCAATAGGCAGCCCCCAACATATAATGACGGTGAAGCAAGATGAAAACACTAACACAGACAGAAAGATAGACTGAGCAAAGACGGGGCCCAAAACTACCTAGATAGGAAAGGACAGGAAGGCTGCTGTCTGCAATCTGCCAAAACCCTATCAAAGACATAAGTCAACAAGCTGGTATGAAAAAGGCCCTGAAGCAGCTAGGCTTCAAAAACTAAATCAGCACTCAGGTATTTTCAGAAGACAGAGCTAAAGGAATTCAGCACACCCCAGCAGGGAATGGCAGAAATCCAGAAAAACAAAGCAAAACAAAAGTCAAAGCACAAATGCAAAAGGCCGAGCAGAAAACTTAGCTTTAGAGGAGCAGGAATTCAGACTGGTCTCCAAGGATCCCACAGAGAAATCACCCTCAGGGCAGAAGGGCGTCAGCAACCTTATATCCAGTCAGTAACTCCACTCAGCCAGTCATCATCATCAGACTCAGGTGTTTGATAATCAGGCTCGCTACCTTTCTTTACCAGAAGAGGGAGTTCCTCGGGCCTCAGTAATGAAGGGGAAAATGAACTCACAACACCATAAAGTGCAATGTTTCGGTCCAAAAAGGGTGCGGACCTTTCTCAAGATCCGCACCTTTTTGGACCGAAACGTCGCACTGTATGGGCACTTAGCCGGATGGGCTAATAAACATCAAATTGAATCCTCCAAGGCGTGCTGCTTTCATTTCTGATGGATATTTCTGAGGTTTGGTATATGCCTGGAAGCGTGCAGCCACTTTTTTCTTTTGTGCTGCTTTTTCATTATGTTCAACAATCACGAGACATGTAGGGATTACCTAACAAACATGAAATCCCTGCGTCTGTCGAACAGCCGCGAGACATGCAGCCTCTGCGACTTGAACATTATCTTCAGCGTTCTCGAATACTCTCTATTAGCACATGAGCATGCTCGCAAAACACTTTATCCAAGCACACTCACGCATCACTAATAATATTGCTATACTCATAAGTTGGGGTAAAGAAATGGTTCTCCCAAAACTTTTTTTTTTTTTTACGTTTGTACATTAGGGTTGCACTCCCATGTATATATTTTTTCTAGTCAATAAAATGTGTGTATGTAATGTAGTGTGAGTGTATTAATATACTCACCTGCCACCACTCTTTCCGGTGTCCAGTGTCATTCTGCTCCTCTTCTCAGTGACTTTTTACTGCTCTGGAAGTGGCTTTCGCAATGTAATCCTATGTAGTGTCAGTATGAGGCTCTATAGGCTTTCACTGTAAAAAAGACTTGACTCTCGCACAGAGTGAGCCAGATAGTCACAATTGCTGCGATATCATTGAGCTTTCAGTCACTATACCCCAGCGCAGACATACCTCTTACCACCTTCAGTCTGTGTGTCATCTCAAATGAATATTGTCTACTCATCTTTCACTTCAACAACACAGCATTCATCTGATGAAGGTCCATGAGGACCGAAACGTTATATCTACTAGCTGTGGATATTCGGACTGGTTCCCTGTAAATAAATTCACATAATTCTGCAACATATCCTTTTGAGTGCAGAGTTTTACGAATATGGGAACAGATTGGAACCCTACTCAGGCACTTCGTTCCATCCATTATGGAGTTCATTGTATGATTTTTATACTGTCACTGAGAGGAGGAGCAGAATGGTGCTGGAGACCGGAGAAAGCAGCGGTTGGCGAGTATATTAGTACACTCACACTACATTACATACACATTTAATTAGAAAAAAAATACATACACAATTCCTGTTTGGATCACTCTGCACTATCATCAGGCAACAAGATCACCTTTGCTGATACAGGGTCGTTCATCCTAAACCCTGAAACACAGCCCCATAGTGTTAGCCCTCCTCCAAACAACGCAGTCAGGCAGATAACATTTTCCTGCCATTTACCAAACCTAGACTTATCCATCAGATGCCAGATTCGGCATTTTACAGAACACGTTTCCACAGTTCCCAGAGTGATGCGAGTTTATTATCTCTTCAGCAAAATTGCAAGGAGGTTGCTGGGAAACTCAGCAGTTGCCCCATCTCTCCTACACACTGAGCCCATGCGGCACCCTAATGGTTCCCTCAAGTTGTGTGTAATGTGTTGTATATGACATGTACCTGCATATGTATATAGTTAGTTCAGGGATAGCAGGAGTTAAAGTGGGCCAATCCAACAGGGTGACAGGGAAGGAATTTCCTGTTCCTGCAGAAGAGCCTGGGCAGGATGCTCTTCACTGCCAGGAGCAGAGGGTACCCCAGTCGGAGGGGGAACACTAGCTTCCACGGACTGTCAGGCAGTGTGGACGGGTCCTGGTGTTGAGGACTGACCCCAGAAGGACTTATGGTTCCCGGCCTGGATGGGAGCTGTGGATACCATGTCGTCTCACGAAGTTGCAGGGACAGAGCAGGAAGCATTACTAGACCAATACAAAGTTTTCCCATTGGAACAGACCTGAGGACTGTGGTGTTTTCCTGCAAGCTCATCCCCAGAAGCTGGGGTACACGTATGATGGAGGTAACTGACCGTACCACAGGACTGGGACTTCACTTGCCTGCTTGTGTGCAAGGGGCCGGGGTGCTCACTGACTGTCTTAGTAAACTCAGTCATGACTACCACCCAGTGCCACTTTGTTACACTTGGCATAGTCGGCAGGGTAGAATCCAGAAGCCCTGCAGCTAGAGAACTGGTGGAGAAGAGCCCTGAGACTTGTGGCCTGGGGACCGCCGTGAAAGAGTTAAAAATGGTGGCTGATAGTGACTCTAAAATGATGCCAAGCACTGACAAGGAGAAAGTGGTGCGTAAAATGAAGGGCGGTGCTGTCTTTCATGGGCGTCATGGAAGGAACTTGGCGCCAAAAGGAAAGAGGCCACACCCCACTGTGACTAATGCCCACCTGAAAAGGGTGCACGCGAAGAATAAGCTTCAGCCTTCCCAACAGAGTGTGAGTGAACAGGTGGAGCAGTCAGAAGAGACTCCGCCCACGAACGGGGAGCCCGAGAAGACGAGTCGGCATGTCAGGAGAGAGGACGCCATTGCCGGACAATATGCAGAGACAGAGTATGTCCTTCTGCGGTGGCATCGAACGCCAGGACTGGAAGCGATCTGGTGGATGGATGAGTGGGAGGAGTGCCGCCCTTTCCAACAACCAGGACAGCATGCTGTGGAGGATGAGGAGATCGTGGGACTGGTGGAACCCAAACAGGCCCGGAAGACCTTGGAGACTGTCTATAGAGGGGTCATCACGACCTTGGTTACCAGCTCCCATGGCTACGCGAGATAGTCACCGGGCGCAGCGTCAGTGAATAGGGAACCGGCATCCGATTAGATGGCCACATCAGCTCCTACCCCCTCACTTCCTTCAGGCCTGCCATCATCGCCGACTCTCGCTGCCTCTTCTGCCGTATGTCTGGAGAAACCCAGTGTGCGCTCTCTCAAGGAGGCCCGGTGGGTCTGGAGATTAATTAAAAGCGGTGAGCGCATTGTGAAAAAAACTGTAGCGCCCCTGCGGGGGAGCTATGGCTGGATGGGTGACCAGTGGTGTTGTCTGGCACTTTGATTCCACGAGGGGCTACGGATTTATCCTGGAGACCAGCACTGGAGATAAGGTTTACGTGAACGCTGGATCCATTGCAACTAGAGGTCCCCTTCAACTATGGCACCACTCCACCTTTGTGAAGAAGCAAGGGCCCCAAGGGCCATATGCAGTGGCTGTAAAGATGGCCTCCAGTCGGGAGGAAGGACAACTGCGGGAAGCTCAGATTTGTGAGCGGCCGACTGCAACGGTTGCAATAAAAAGAGAAAAAAGCCAGCACTGCCAGTGGTCAGAACGCATAACATGAGGTGCATATGCACATATCTTACTGCATTCAAAATGAGACATTTAGCAAAATATTGCGCCACCCCGCCACGCCAAGGCAATCTCATATGGGGGGTTCTACTCTATATTTGTATTTATTCACTGTGCCATTGCGGCCTCCTAAATGTTTTAAAAGCAAGACCATATCAAATACAATCCATACCTGAAGCATGACTGCATCACTCCCGTGTTCGCCATTTTTTCTGTGTTCACTGTGATGGATCTAGGCTGCTGTGCACACATACACAGCAGCCCCACCCTGCCCCAAGCTTTATTTAATTGTGCACCTGTATCTGAACCTGCATTGCCCTTCATCTATGCTTGCTGGTCAGGCAATGTGTGGAGGCTAAAACCTGACACGTCTGTATTCAGACCTGGTTGGCCTTCATCCGCACTTGCCTTTTCTGGCATCATGGGAGCGATCCAGAAATGCTCAGGTACGGATTGCATTTAAAGTGGTCTTGCTTTTAATGTATCTAGGAGGCCGTAATGGCACAGTGTTTATTAAAAACGTAGAGTAGGACCCCCCACATGAGATTGCCTTGGCGCGACGGGGTGGCTCAATTGAATTGATCAATTTTTTTGCTAAATATCTCATTTTGAATACAGTTAGATGTTATGTGCAAATGCACTTTATGTTATGCGTTCTGATCTTGGCAACGCTGGCTTCTCTTTTCTTTTTTTGCAACGGTTGCAGCTCCTGCAGCTACACAGGAGGAGGCGGTGCCTGGAAAGAGTGTGGCGGCCGCAGGAGCATCACCAGATCCGGAAGCTCTGGAAGCCAAGGGGCCACCGTTTTGGGGGTGCATGGAGTAGGAGAAGCAGTGGAGACTCCTCCTCCAGTGGATCCTTAAGTCCATACATACATTGTTGTGCAGGATCCAAATGTGGCCCTGTATTGACTGATGCGCCCCTTTAAGAAAGTTGTGTCGGTTGCACTGCAGAAAGAATGTGAGTGAAGAGGCTGTTCCGCGTCTCTTGAGGGCAAGGAGCCCTGTATGGCAGCCAAACTAGGTGTCGGTGGTGACCATCACAGTCCCAGTTGAAAGACAGTTTACCCCCTCCTCCCAAGTTTCTTTGCGCACCCCCTGCTGGATAACGGGGCTGAAACCCTAAGAGGTTTGGTTGCTATGAACTGTGATATTGTGGGGAAGGAGACTTGACGGACAGACGTGACTGGTGTAAGGAGGGGACAGTTTGTGCACAAGAGACAGAGATTGACAGGATAGAAGGGTGACAGCTATAAAAAGGTAGATAGGAGAGTGCCGTACCGAGAAATGACCACAAGATGGCAGGGGGAAGTAGTTCAGGACTCAACAGCAGCTTAGGGCTTGAGAAACGCTTAGTCATGGGGGGCAGGGAGATAGGAACCCAGGAGGGGAATTCCCAGTGAGAGAGGGGATAAATAGGACTGGTTGGGGTTCCAGAGAAGCTAGTCCCGGGAGGAGCTCAGGAAAGGAAGACTCAGGACAGAAGACCGGAGACAGTGGAAGAGCTTGACCAGGGGACTGACTGAGAAGAGACAGTCAGGGGGGTGGCCCTGACCCGACGGACCGCAGGACAGACGAGGCCCCGGGGGTACCGATTGGACGACGACCTCGGGCAGGTGAAACGCTGGCGGTAGATTGGTCTAGGACAGCCCCAGCGAGAGATCCGCGAGGGACGTTACTTCGACTGGAGCAAAGGTGCAGGTACCCGGGCCTGGAGATTGCAGTAAAGAAGCTGCGGTGCGTGGCTGTGAGGAGGACGACGAATAAAATCCAGATCTGTTACAACTGAACTCTGCCTCCGTCTTATCCTTGCTTCGCCTGGTGTCTGTGTCGTCCAGACATGGTAAGCAGTGGACCACCCACCAATCCGGCCGCCTACCACAATATTTATGCATTCCCATCATAAAACACGGTTGTTTATGGAACATACTATTCACTACACCAAGAGAATGAAATGCTTATGGATAGGGAGCAATCCTGTCCTAAACGAAGGATGGAGATTTAGGTCATATGTTGTGAGAAGAGGCATCAATAACTACTAATAACATGTACAAGATTGTTATTCTCCAGAATCCATAGATTTGTGTTCTTGAGGGTAGATTGGTTTAAAAGTATCTAACGGGTATTGGGAAGTTAGCAGTTTTAAAGACATTTTATTGTTCTAGGAAAATAATTAAAGAACGGATTATCAAAAGCTCAAAGAGTGATGGTTTCGAAATGTTAAAAAAAAATAAAAAAAATAATACATGTTGCAATACGAGGAAACCCATTATACAAAAAAAGGCAATACAAAAAAGTTCTGAACAATGTGGAAAATAGAAAGAATGATTTTTCCCCTAATTACGTATATGAAAAAATTTTGCAGCAATTTGATTTAAAAAAATTGCACCAAACGGACAATATGCTCAGTGAGGTCATAGAAAACAGGTACTGGACGCAGCAGTAGATATGCAGCTCTGACAAAAATTAAGAGACCACTGCAAAATTTTCAGTTTGTCTGATTTTTCTCTTTATAAGTATATTTTTGAATAAAATTTAAAATTGCCCTTTTATTCTGTAAACTACTGACATGTCTTCGAATTTCCAAGCACTAAATTTTGTATTTATTTTCAGAAAATGAGAAATGGTCAAAATAAAAAAAAAAATGCAGTGCTTGCAGATCTCAAATAATGCTAAGAAAACAAGTTCATAATCATTTAGAAACAACAATTCTAATGTTTTCACTCAGGAACAGTTTAGAAATAAATATTTTGAAGAATATCCATGATTTTTAATCACAGCTTTCATGCGTCTTGGCATGCTTTCCCACCAGTCTTTCACACTGCTTTTGGGTGACCTTATGCCACTCCTGGTGCAAACATTTAAGCACTTCTTTGATGGCTTGTGACTATCCATCTTCCTCTTGATTACATTCCAGAGGTTTTCAATGGGGTTCAGGTCTGGAGATTGGGTTGGCCATGACAGGGATTTGATGTGGTGGTCCTTCATCCACACATTGATTGACCTAGCTGTGTGGCATGGCGCATTGTCCTGCTGGAAAAACGAGTTCTCCAAGTTGGGGGAACATTGCCTGAGCAGAAGGAATCAACTGTTTTTTCAGGATAACCTTGTATGCGGCTTGATTCATACGTCCTTTGCAAAGATTAACCTGCCCAATTCAAGCCTAGCTGAAGCACTCTAGATGATCACAGATTCTCCACCAATTTTCACAGTGGGTGCAAGACACCGTTGGCTTGTACGCCTCTCCAGGTCTCCGTCTAACCATTAGACGACCAGATGTTGGGCAAAGCTGAAAATTAAACTCATCAGATTACCTTACTCCAGTCCTCTATGGTCCAATCCTTATGGTCTTTGGCAAACTTCAGCCTGGCTCTCCTTTGCTTCTCATTGATGAAAGGCTTTTTTCTACCTTTACATAACTTGAACCCTGCCTCTAGGAGCCTGTTACGAATTGTTCTTGCCGTGCACTTCACCCCAGCTGCCATTTATTTTGTAGGTTGCTTGATATCATCCTGCGGTTGCTGAGTGACATTCGAATAAGATGGCGGTCATCCCGGTCAGTGAAGAGTCATTTTCGCCCTCAGCCGGTCTGTAGCTTTGTTGTGCCCAATGTCTGCTGCTTGACCTTGTTGTAATGTGGACTGCTGTCTTAGAAATTTTAAGGATGGAGGCAAGATGACACTCCCTGTATCCCTCTGCTAGTAAAGCCAGAATTGAGCCCTTCTTTAACTCACTCAAGACTTTTCTAACTCCTTTGGCATGGTTAAAAGTTATTTTTTCATTCCTATTACTTTTGGGATATTACTAGCACTTGTTTTGCCATCCAGCTTGTCCTATTGCAAGAGGATTGTGAACACCACAGCAGGGTTTTTTATACTTTCCTTCGCTAAATAAGATTTGGTTCAGGTGATCACCTAATCAGAAGCACATTAAGTAGAATGAGGTGTACCTTGGTTGGAATTCAACTGACATTGGAATAGAATGGCTGTCAGCCATGTAGAGAAGCTGATTTTTATAAAACTGTGCAGTGGTCTCTTAATTTTTTGCCAGATCTGTATATCCAACTAAATCAGTGTATATACTTTATGAAATAAGTGGTATACATCTGCTGAGAGGATGAATGGTGGACCATTTGGAAGAATAGTGGAACCCAAGAAAAGAAAAACCGAATGTAACGTGCTACAGAACCACTCAGCACCCAGAATATGCTGTGCAGTTATATGTATGTATAATAGGTTCTATGTGAGATGCATGTCTCTAATGCATCAGCCCACAGGCTGCGCCCCTGGGCAGAGGGGACACGATATTCTCCTTTTGTCTGCCCTCCCCCCACCTTTGTAATTCCCACAGTAAACATCAGCAGGCTCCGGCCACCTGCGGCTTTTGTAATGCATGTCTGGCCTGCCGCTTTTCTATTGGCCTGCCCTCTGTGTGATATATTCTGTGTCCTGTGAGTAAAGTGTTGTCAGACTGGAAATACGTGGAGAAGCAGTGATCTTTTATATGGGCCCATGTAACCAAGGAATTCCAGCCAGCGTCATTCATTCAGACTCCAGCCAATGCAGAGCGGACCTCCGAAAACACGGGGTGGTACTGAAAGAGGTACTCCAGCTTGGTAGACCCAGTTACACTGGTGGCAGCAGCGGGATATGATACCCCTTCTACAGGACGAAAGGAATAAATGGAAAATAATTACCAGAAGTTAAAGAGGACTACATTAAAAGATCTGGTGGAAGCCCAAGGGTTGATCGCCAGCAACAAAACAAAAGCGGATTTGATAGCAGCCATCATGGAACACGACAGTGCAGCGCCCCCCAATGTGAATGTGGAGGAGACCGAATTCCAGAGGGAGGTAAAGAACAGACTGGCGTTCTATGGCCCAAACCCTGCAGTAGAGATCATACGAGAGGTGATGGCTGATGTGCGTACTGATCTGAAGGAAAAGATGGCCGAGCGGACCAGGATAGAGCTAGCCAAGATGGAGATGGCAGAGCGGACCAAAGTGGAGCTGGCCAAGATGGAGATGGCAGAGCGGACCAAAGTGGAGCTGGCCAAGATGGAGATGGCAGAGTGGAGAGAGGAGAGCTAGCGAGCAGGGGGAGCTCTGGCCTTCGACCAGGTACCTTCAACAGTAAGCCACAAAAAGATCCAGTATAATGCCTTCCGACAGTTGGGGGAGGCAGAGGAAGACATTGATGGCTTTCTGCAGGACTTTGAGCGGCAGTGTGCCCTTCATCAAGTGAAGCCGGAGGAACGGGTTCAGATTCTGGCCAGCAAGCTGACAGGCCAGGCAGCGGATGCCTATCGCACGGTACCTGATGAGGACTGTATGGACTATGAGCGGATCAAAGTAGTGATCTTGGCCCGGTATGTGCTGACACCAGAGGCATACCGCCAAAAGTTCCGCAGACTTATAAAACGCGTAACCGATACTCACGCTGAATGGGCCTGTAGGCTGCGACAGAGGATGTTTTCAGAGAGACCGGAGTACACTCGCCTGGCACAACACAAGGTTTAGACCCAGGATCAGACCCTCCTACCACAAAACCTCTTCCGCATCCCTGAGTCTGTACGAGAGGGGATGCGACAAGAGATACAAGAGATGCTGCGTTTAGAGGTCATTGAAGAGTCAGATAGTCCCTGGGCATCCCCCGTAGTGTTAGTGCCCAAGAAGGATGGGACTACACGGTTTTGTGTAGACTATCGTAAGCTCAATGAGAAAACAGTGATGGATGCATACCCCATGCCGCGTGTGGATGAGTTGTTAGACCGGCTGGTGGGGGGCAAAGTATTTGACCACCATCGATCTATGCAAAGGCTACTGGCAGATTCCCCTTAGTCCTGACGCTATTCCCAAGTCGGCATTTGTCACCCCGTTCGGCTTATTCCAGTTTCGAGTTATGCCATTCGGGATGAAGAATGCCCCGGCGACCTTCCAAAGGCTGGCTGACCAGCTTCTGGATGGTCTCCAGGACTATGCTTGTGCCTACCTGGACGACATCGCCATCTACAGTGCGACATTGGAAGAGCATCTTAATCACCTAGAGACAGTATTGGACAGGATCTACCAGGCCAGAATCACCCTGAACCCAAACAAGTGTCACGTGGACAAAGCAGAGGTTCAGTATTTAGGTCATTGGGTGGGAAGTGGGAAACAGCGACCAGAACCAGCCAAGATTGAGGCCATAGCCAAATGGCCCATCCCACGCACTAAAACCCAGGTCATGGCGTTTCTAGGGACAGCAGGGTATTACAGGAAATTCGTTCCCAATTACAGCAGCATAGCCAAGCCCCTCATTGATCTGACCCGTAAGAACCAACCCCGCCAGGTAACCTGGACCTCAGAGTGTGAGGAAGCCTTCTGCCAACTAAAGGACGCCCTCACCAATACCCCTGTATTGGCCGCACCCGATCCAACTAAACATTTCCTGGTTCACACAGACGCTTCTATGTTTGGATTGGGGGCAGTACTGAGCCAAGTCGGGCCGGACGGCCAAGAACACCCGGTAGCTTACCTGAGTCGGAAACTACTGCCCCGTGAAGTAAGCTATGCGTCCATCGAGGAGTGCCTGGCGGTAGTATGGGCACTCAAGAAGTTGCAACCATATTTGTATGGACGACAGTTTTCCCTCCTAACGGACCATAATCCCCTAGTCTGGCTTAATCGGGTCTCCGGACACAACGCCAGATTGCTGCGGTGGAGTTTAGCCCTACAACCTCTGGACTTCACCATCCACCACAGACCCGGCAAACAAAACGGTAACGCCGATGGACTAAGTCGACAAACGGAACTTGTACCAACCCCATAAACTTCGGTCATCCCCAAACTGATCCGTTGAGGATCAGACTGTGTATGCCGATCGCGTCGCTGAAAAGGGGGAGCCGTGTTACGTGCTACAGAACCACTCAGCACCCAGAATATGTTGTGCAGTTATATGTATGTATAATAGGTTCTATGTGAGATGCATGTCCCTAATGCATCAGCCCACAGGCTGCGCCCCTGGGCAGAGGGGACACAATATTCTCCTTTTGTCCGCCTTCCCCCCACCTTTGTAATTCCCACAGTAAACATCGGCAGGCTCCGGCCACCTGCGGCTTTTGTAATGCATGTCTGGCCTGCCGCTTTTCTATTGGCCTGCCCTCTGTATCTGTGTGATATATTCTGTGTCCTGTGAGTAAAGTGTTGTCAGACTGGAAATACGTGGAGAAGCAGTGATCTTTTATAAGCGCCCATGTAACCAAGGAATTCCAGCCAGCGTCATTCATTCAGACTCCAGCCAATGCAGAGCGGACCTCCGAAAACACGGGGTGGTACTGAAAGAGGTACTCCAGCTTGGTAGACCCCGTTACACCGAACATGTGATCAAAACACAATACGGGACAAGCAAGTATATAAAGATAAAATACCTTTATTGACAAAGTAGTAAACAAATGTTTCCTGAATAGAGGATGGCTCAGGTGCGACGCACACCCCAACGCGAGTTTCTGACTGTGTCCTTCGTCAGGGGTCACAGTCCGAAACGTGCGTCAGAGTGTTCGCTGCACCTGAGCCATCATCTATCCAGGAAACATTTGTTTTCTATTATGTCATTGTGCCCCCGACTTCATTGCAGCCTCAGCTCTACAGCAATTGTTTAGACTGTTATTACCATTCTGGTCCTGTTTAAGTTATACTTTCCAACAGTTTGGTCTCACCCTAACTATGCCTATCACTATTTATTTCAGCCCTATTATTACTAAACCTTATCTACTAAATAATTATGTTAACTTCACTATCAATGGCTGATTCTTTCACAATCATCTAGATTTGCACTTTTGGAGTACTTTACTCCCCTCATTCATATTTTAAAAACATTTTTCTTCATTCATGATCTATATTTTTTGGGGGCACAGCACTGGTTGCTGCACATATTTATGCGGTATATACACAGTGACATTTTTTGTGCACACTGTAGCACAGTACTTTATGGTATATATTTAAATTGATTATACACACATACAAGATTACTATATATTTCTGCTACTCTGGAGTTGGCCTTTTAATATTTCATTATATTATATTTATATGCTCTTTTACTTTTTTATGGTGCAGACACCTTTTGAATGCGGTGCTGTTGAAGCACCCCGCAGGGCCTTAGGTTACTTGGTACCGGGCCGGTCAGGTTCTTTAAAGGGGATGTGTTACGGTGGCAGTGACCTGGTCCATGGCCCTGGGCGTCCAGTAAAGATGGATGCTTAATGGGGGGGGGGGGGGATGATAGGAAAATGGTAGGAGAAGGGGAATCGTGACGCCACCCGTGGTATTCGGCAATAATAGCCGACGCTGCAATGCAGATCCTCTGGGACAGTGTTAGGGCAGCAAAGATGGTTACGCTCACCACAGGTAGAGCTGTGTCCCAGGGCAGTTCAGGTGGTAACAGTTGAGCCGGTGATGGTGAATGCGGTGTATGGCAGGCGAGATGCTAATAACACGAAGGACACAGTTGGGTGCAGTTTCAGGGTTTTTACTCACAATTGTTGTGCACACGGTGCCCCGCTTTGTACTGTGTCCTCCGGGGAGGGGTCCAGCCAACTCCCAGGTAGATTGGTGACACCTTTTCAGGACTCCTCTTTATGTTCACCTTTCTAGGCTGCCTCGCTGCACTGATCTCTTCTTTCCCTCCTGCCCTTCACCTTCACAAGCAGTGTCCCTGAGCCGGCAGCCGCGGACCCTGTCAGGTGACGTTCTCAAAGTCCCCTTGCTCTTATCTTGGCTGCCTTTTTAGGGAATACTTTTGGCTGCAGCTCAGGCATCTGAAATTACCTCAGCCTCCGGCTTGCTAGTTGAGCCTTGTTTGATATTCTTAACTAGGCTTAGGGGCTGGCTCCCCCACTGTGGCCTGGTCCTTCCACGTCTGGATACAGGCACCACGGGTGGCTTGTCGCACTACCCGTGCCCCTAGGACCCCTTCTCCTCCTAGGAGCTTCTTTTCTTCTAGATATTTCTCTCTGACCCTTACTCTGCCCACATCAGTCCTGCTCTCTCGCTGGTCCATCCCTGACTGACTGGATCTTTCCAGAATGATCTCTTTACCTCACACTAACTCCTCCCACCAACTGTCACCTCACTGTCACTGATTGGATGCCCTCAATGACACCACTTCCTAAGCTCCTCCCCTTCTACCTACCTTCCCTACCAACTCCCCAACACCCTTTCCTGGCCAACCTGGTGTCTGTTGGGTGCAAGTGTTAGGAGTCCTGGGTGGTGCTCCCTCCTTACCTGAGGGTGGAATACTACACCTCTGGATGAGGTGCAGTACCTCTGTGGCGACTGGACCCTCAGGGGCGCCACACTACTCTTTACCACTTTGTCAATAAAGGTATTTTATCTTTATATTGTGGCGCCCCTGAGGCTTCAGTCGCCACAGAGGTACTGCACCTTCTCCTAAGGTGTAGTGCCCCACCATCCAGGTAGGCTGGGAACTCCTTTCCGCATTCCAACACCTGCAAACCACACACAGGATAGTTTAGCAGGGACCCATCCATGCTTTATGCTGGAAAGGTCATAGGGTGCCTTTTGTGGTCCCTGGCTTCGTAACATGAGAGGTGCTGGGGAGGCGGGTGGAGTTAGATATAAAAGAGAGGGAAGAGTGAGAGTTAGAGGTTAGTTGGTTGGAGGAGAGAGAAGAGAGAAGATGGGTGTCTGAAGGACGTGCTGCAGCAGGTCCCAGTGATCTGGGCTGCTGGCACGAGAAAGACTGATAAGATTGATAACCTAACCTTCCATAAGAGAGATGGAACAGATCGGAACGAAGGAGAACAGAAGGACGGTGGGAACCAGGTTGAGAAAGATATCCCTTCCAGTCCAGAGAGCGCAAAGGCCGGGGCCCGGTCCCCGAGGTTGATTGGATCTTTATGTCCGGCAACAGACACCGGAGGACTAGTGAGCTGCTAACGCCTTGCTCCCATCATAGACTTGGGACACAACAGCAACTGAATAGAGAGCCGGGACGCAGTGAGGAGTTCCCGAAGCAGGCTACAGCTGTCTGTCATACAAGTAAAGACTAGGAACACCTAGAGAGAGGCATTCCAGGGTAACTAAGTACTGGAGTGCTTCGCACCTAAAGGCGCATTGGAGGAGTCGTTCAGTAAGGTACATGTTGGCGGAGTGTGGAAGGGAGAATCCTATCCTGCCTGGAGGTTGGCTGGAGCCCTGACCTGGAGAACACAGTACGGAGGCAGCAAGTTGTATGAACTGCAAACAGTGAGCAAAGCTTTGGAACCGCAGACTCTGGTGTCCTCCAGTTATTCCAGCACCGCTACATCTGGGTAACAGCATCCATACCATTCTGCGCCTCTCCTCATTCATTGCACCTACACTGCCCTGGGACTACAGCTCCACCTGTGGGGAGCTATACCATCTCTGCTGTACCACACCATCAGTCCCAGCGGATCTGTATGCAGCGTTGGCTTACCATCTTACTTGCCAAACACCACGGGTGGCGTCACAAACTATTCATATAAACTTTAACACCATTAACACCGCCATTGATATTGGGCGCCCAGGGCCACAGACCGGGTCACCGCTGCTGTGACACATTCCCGCCTTGACACCGGCCCGGTACCGAGTACCCTGCTGCCCTGGGTGTGCGAGGGCGACCCAATATACTTTCTTGTTCCGCATTGTTTTTTGATCACATGTTCGGTTTTTCTTTTCTTGGGTTCCACAGTGATGCAATAGTGCACAGGAAATCTAGACACTGACGTGTGAATTCTACCTGTACTGTGACAGTGGTGTAAAAATAATTGGGAAAAAGACTCCCAATGATGCCACAATACAGGGCCACTACACAACATTAAGTCAAAGCACATGAATAAGGTAAATATAAAAGGACACTATGTATACTATGACATCACACCTTAGGGAAAACCATAATGATGTCACATACAAATATAGTAGACATGGCCTGTCACACCATTATTTCCCTCCCTATGCAGAGACCTCTGCACAGGTCAGAGCACCTGCCTACAACACTGTTCAAAAGGTCATTTTCTGCACAAGGCGTCCCGTGTCTCTGTGGTTCTTATAAAATAAATCTCTAAACTGCCAGTTAGTAAAGATGGCTGCCCCATAATACTGGGCAAAACCTGGATTACAGAAAACATTAAAAAAGGTATACAATACGTCTGTTCACAGCACATTGCCTCCAAGCAAAAAAAACACGCATCAATGGAAACTTGCACCCACAATGGCCGGATGTACGGTATATACAGTAAGTGATGTACAGGGAGGGAACACTATAGCCCTGTACATGGCTTAGTGGCAGTACTCAGCAGTGACCACTAAGCAATATGGGGGGGCTGCTGTGTCTTGTCTGTACATAGTCTAGTTCTGACTGCTGCTGGAGCAGTTTTCAGCTGCTCAGTGGTGGGCCGGATGCTGCACCCTCAATGTCATACTAATGAAATGTCCAAAAGATAGATCAATTGTGAGCTCCCTGAGGACCCTTTTAATTTCCACACCACAAATCAATTTCTGAAACAGGTCCTTGTTTGCATGGTTGGCTGGTACTGTTGATATTTTTTTCATATGAATTTGCAGTGGAAAACCTGCAATGTATGTGCGAGTAATCTCAGTTTTTTTATTTTTATGTGTTTCGTGTTCGCAATGAGCCCTTTTCCAAAAACAAACTACACAGTACGATCAGATATAAAATAAACCTACGAAATTGCTATTCCACTCTGGAACTGCTTCCCTTCTACAGCAGCGAGGTCTACTCTGAAATGTCAATCTACTTTTTCTACTAATAGATAGCAAATGAAGGTGAGCCCTCTTTTTCCTGATGGGACTGCAGCAGCTGTAATATTCATGGGCAATTATTGGAGTAGTGACAACTATCACAACCATTTCAGGTGATCATCTCCATAACTCCCTTCTCATCTGTACCTTTCGATATCACCCTCTGTGTGCTTGTCCCCACTCAATTTTCTCTACGTATCTTGGTCTCCAATCTGTGCCACTCCAGCTGCAGCAAAACCAACTCTGAACTGCAGTGCTGGAAGTTGCAGTGCCTCAAGTGGAGTTGCGCAGTTTCCTGACCCCTGGTCTTCTAGAAAGATATTTTTCTGAACCTCAGAGTTTGACATGAGAGTAAATATAGTCAAGAATTTGCTCACATTGTTATCTTTACGTTCAAATCATGTTGTCATTGAGACACAAAGACATTGCAGGAGAGTCATAACATGACTAAGATTTCCTCAGACCTCAGTTCCTATGATCTTGTGGGCTCCAAGAATGAATTGCAAAAGAGCAAGAATTACATCACACCGGATAAGGAAGGCAACGTTTTCTTACCTAAAGGAAATGTGACAGTTTAACCCCCTTACCCCCAAGAGTGGTTTGCACGTTAATGACCAGGCCAATTTTTACAATTCTGACCACTGTCCCTTTATGAGGTAATAACTCTGGAACGCTTCCATGGATCCCGGTGATTCTGACATTGTCTTCTCGTGACATATTGTATTTCATGGTAGTGGTAAAATTTAATTCATCTAACTTGCGTTTATTTGTGAAAAAAAAAACGGATATTTGGCGAAAATTTTGAAAGTTTAGCAATTTTCCAACTTTGAATTTTTATGCTCTTAAATCACAGAGATATGGTGCACAAAAAACTTAAGTAACAATTCCCACATGTTTACTTTACATCAGCACAATTTGGGAGCCAAATTTTTTTTTTGTTAAGGGTTAAAAGTTGACCAGCGATTTCTCATTTTTGCAACACCATTTTATTTTTACAGACCACATCACATTTGAAGTCACTTTGAGGGGTCTATATGATAGAAAATACCCAAAAGTGACACCATTCTAAAAACTGCACCCCTCAAGGTGCTCAAAACCACATTCAAGAAGTTTATTAACACTTCAGGTGCTTCACAGGAATTTTTTGAATGTTTAAAAAAAAAAAAAAAACACAATTACTTCAGGTTCAATTTTTTTTATTTTAACAAGGGTAACAGGAGAAATTGGACTGGAAAAGTTATTGTGCAATTTGTCCCGAGTACACGGATACCTGATATGTCGGGGGGGAAACCACTGTTTGGGCGCATGGCAGAGTTCGGAAGGGAAGGAGCGCCGTATGACTTTTTCACTGCTAAATTGGCTGGAATTCAGATCGGATGCCATGTCAAGTTTGGAGAGCTCCTGATGTGCCTAAACAGTGGAAACCACTCACAAGTGACTCCATTTTGGAAACTAGACCCCCCAAGGAACTTATCTAGATATGTGGTGAGCACTTTGAACCCCCCAGTGCTTCACAGAAGTTTATAACGTACAGTCATACAATTAAAAAAATCATTTTTTCCACAAAAATGATCTTTTCACCCCTAATTGTTATTTTCCCAAGAGTAACAGGACCCCAAAAGTTATTGTGCAATTTGTCCTGAGTACGCTGATACCCCACATGTGGCGGTAAACCGCTATTTGGGCGCATGGCAGAGCTTGGAAGGGAAGCAGCGCCATTTGACTTTTTTGGCTGGAATGGAGATCGGATGCCATGTCGCGTTTGGAAAGCCCCTGATGTGCCAAAACAGTGGAAACCCCCCCAATTCTAACTCCAACCCTAACCCCAACACACCCCTAGCCCTAATGGGAAAATGGAAATAAATACATTTTTTTTTATTTTATTATTTTTCCCTAACTAAGGGGATGATAACGGGGGGTTTGATTTACTATTTATGGCGGTTTTTATATTTGGCAGCTGTCGCATGCTATAAGACGCTTTTTAATTGTAAAAATAGTTTATGCATCACCACATTTTGAGAGCTATAATTTTTTCATATTTTGACCCACCGAGTCATGTGAGGTCTTATTTTTTGCAGAACGAGTTGACGTTTCTATTGGTACCATTTTCGGGCACGTGACATTTTTTGATCGCTTTTTATTCCGATTTTTGGGATGCAGAATGAACAAAAACCAGTGTTTCATGAATTTCTTTTGGGGGGGGGGGGTGTGTTTACACCGTTCCGCGTGCATTAAAATTGATAAAGCAGTTTTATTCTTCAGGTCAGTAAGGTTACAGCGATACCTCATTTATGATTTTTTATGTTTTGGCGCTTTTATGCAATGAAAACAATTTTATATAAAAAATAATTGTTTTGGCATCGCTTTATTCTGCGACCTATAACTTTATTTTTTCGCTGATGACGCTGTATGGCGGCTCGTTTTTTGCGGGACAAGATGACGTTTTCAGCGGTACCATGGTTATTTATATCCGTCTTTTTGATTGCGCATTATTGCACTTTGTTTGGCGGTATGATAACAATCGAAGCAAAAAATAAAGCTTTAAAGGGGTTCAATAGAGGGGATAACTAGTGGGACAGTTTTATAGGGCGGGTCGTTACGGACGCGGCAATACCAAATATGTACTTTTGTTTTTTTTTGTTTTCAAAAAATGAATTAGGGAATATTTTTTTTTTTTTATTTTATTTAGCGATTTTTTATAAATTTTTTTCACTTTTTTTTTTTAACTTTACTACAATGTTCCAGGGGGGACATCACTGTCATGTGACAGATCGCTGATCTGTCACATCACAGATCAGCGATCTGTCACAGGCAGTGTTGGAGGCTTCCTCATGCCGGCACTATGCAGGCATGAGGAAGCCGGCTCCCTGCAGGCCCCCGAAGGTCCTCGCCGCCATTTTGGATTCGGGAACCAGCAGGGAAGGAGACCCCCGCAGCAGCGCTGCACATTGCGCTGCTGCGGGGGTCTCAGGGAAGCACGGAGGGAGCCCCCTCCCTCCCGATGCTTCCCTAAACCCCCGGTACACTGCAATTGTGTATGATCGCAGTGTGCCAGGAGTTAAGGTGTCGGGGGCGGTCCGTGACCGCCCCTGACAGTGCCGGGTGACAGCTGTGATAATCAGCTGACACCCGTCCATGAACAACTGCGTCCCCCCCCCCCCCCGTGAGCGCAGCTGATCGCGCTAGACGTACTATTCCGTCCTTGGGACTTAGATCCCAGGTTACATGGACGGAATAGTTACTGTTTCCCCTATCCTGCATTTTCTCCAATACGCTTATTTGTTTGGAGTTTTTTGATCAGCACTAAGTTGCTTGGTTCTCTGATATATTGTGGTTTTATAACAATTAATAAAGTATATCCGTTTTTAAAAATTAGTTTTTTTGTTTAGGAGCCGTTACACAACTAATTTTCTTTGAATTGATTTTTGATGAGTCTCTGTATATCAATGTGACCCTTTCCACAAGAAGAAATAGATTATTTGCTGTATAAAGACGTATACTCGCATTTTGTTTTACAGTTTGAATGTAGAGCCGAGAGAGATGGATTCGATGGACATAGAGTTCCTGTTGACCATTAGAAATTTACTGAACCCTACGAGTTCGAACTGGAGAGTTAATTCTGGCAAATCATCCAAAAAAATGGCTAGTGGTATAGCACATCCAATCAGGAGGTACTATCATAGCCTGTATAAAAGCCAAGGCAGTGAATGTAGCATCAATTTTGAGGTGAATCTGGATAGTGATCGGACGTCAAAGCCATAAAGATAGGGAGAGAAAGCCACAAAACACGGAATAAAGAGCACATATAGTATGTGACAGCACAGCCGTGAAGAATAGTTACCATCTGGCCACTTAAAGATATAGAGATAAAAAATAAGGGGGGGGGGGGGGGGGGAGATATATATTATACACACACACACACACACACACACACACATACGGATCTCACAGGGGAAGGGGGTATCGACTTCGCTAACCTCGGGAGAGGGGAGAGAAGGACCCAGCAGGGATTGGCTCTCTGGCGCCACAACTTGCCTCTGGTCAGTCAAAGAACTGCACCGAGGGCAAATAGTCGCCGGAGAGGCTTCCCTTATAGATACGAGTTGTTGAGGCACTCCCAGTGAGGGGGGATATATATCACCAGTCAAGGCTGGGGATATATATGTAAACCTCCTGGCCGTCACTACCAGAGTTCCTCACTAATACCGTGTTTCCCCGAATATAAGACAGTGTCTTACATTCTTTTGACCCCCAAAAGTCCCACTATGTCATACTTTCGGGGTATGTCTTATATTAGAAAAAAAAAAATGACGATTTTTGTTTTAACCAAAAAATAACATTTATTAACAAGCTGAACAGTGTGGTGTTCACCACAAAACAGTTTTATTAAACCAAGTGCCCAAGAAAGTGCCAAGAATGTCTTGTTACAACCGTATCATGACGGTATTTCCATGTATAACATGTAAAACATTTAAAACAATGAAAAACGGTAACAATGAACAGTCTGAATAAGTTATACTGGAAGATAAAACAAGATTTATTCGATGACAACCATGTCATCATCTTCAGGAACATCATCGTAAACATCCACACTCTGAGGTTCCTGTGGATTTTCTTGGGACTCTCGGGAATCCATTTCCGCCTGAATCATTGGCCCATATCTCTCATGGGTAGCAATGGCACGGTCCTGAAATGAGCAGGCCTTGTCCAGGTAGCCAGCTCGCAGTGCATTTTCAATGCAGGTGTCACTGATCTTATCCCATGAATTCTTCACCCAGTTCACAATCTCAGGCAGTTTTGGCTTAACAAAGTTCCCACGTACGTTCCTCTCCATACGGTTTTCAATGTAGTCATTGATTTCCGCACGCAGATTGTCCTTGAAGGGCTTGTTTATGGCGATATCCAGAGTCTGGAGATAAGCCGTCATCCCTGCCGGAATCATGATCTGGTCGATACGTCGCTCATGAAGGAAGTTTTTCATGTCTTTAGCCCGGTGTGTGCTGGCTGCATCCCAGATCAGCATCCCTCTTTTGCTCCCTCGCATAACAAGCGGCAGCATTAAATCAAGCCACTTCCTTATAACCGCTTGTGTGGCCCAGGCTTTTTCCGTTTCCAGCACATAAATACCAGAAACCCGCTCTATCTTGTCCTTCTTGCCCTTTGAAATCAGCAAAGGTGTGACTTTAGTGCCATCCAGACGAATCGCCAAAATGCAGGTGACACGTGCACTTTCATAAGCGGTGGAGGGAACGTACACTGAGGAGGCACCTCGTTGATCAACGGTGGTTTGAGCTGCTTGGCCCATGAACACAGCAGTTTCATCCATGGCGATCATGTGGCAAAGATTGTATTTGGAGAAGTCAGTGTCATCCACAAACTTCTTGTAGGCAAATGCACGTTTCACAATCTCTGCATCTTCCAGCCTAAAGAGGGTCGTGGATCTTCTCAGAGACAGGTCATTGCGTTCCATGAAGTTATCCACCCAGTGCTGTGACGCCTTGAATTGTTCAGGGGTAATGTCAAACTGTGGTGCCACAGCAAGGGCATACTCCTGAATCTGAGCCCTGGTCACCACCAATGTCTTCGCTCTCCTGTCAGCAACCCACTCACACACCAGGCTTTCCAGCTCGGGATACATTGGCTGCCGACCACATCCAACCTTACGCCTTTTAGCCATTCCACTCTCCGCTTTCTCACTCAGGTTAGTGTATTCTGCACGCCATTTTTGGAACAGTCGGTGATCCAACATCTTCTCCTTGCAGAACTCCACTACATTTTTGCCCCAAGATTCTTCAACCATGGCTTTTTTATACTCCACAGAGTAGCTCTTCCTTTTACTCGGACCGGAACCACTCATGTCTGGGGGCAAAAATATAGCGTATAAGCATTGCTTATGGTTCCGTATCACAGTCACCCATACAGTCCCATACAGTATCCCACAGCAGCCTGCCATACAGAAGGGTTGCTGCCATTACAGTACGGTATCTCACAGCCTGCCATTGTACAGTATCCCACAGCCTGCCATTACGGTATGGTACAGTATCCCACAGCCATTGCTTACCGGATGGCGATTCCTCTGCGGTGCGGGACAGGGCAGGGCAGGCTTCTTCTTCCTCGTGCAGGGGGACACTGGCCAATGAGCGGTGACGTCAGGGCGGCGGCGGGCGGGCTCACAGAAGCCGCTGGGCCAATCAGAGAGGCCCTGACTTCTGCCCGGGGGACACAGGCACCGGTACCGGTATGTTAAACCTAATGCATTATACCGGTACCGCACAACGTCTTACTTTCGGGGCACCGCTGATCCGCTATGTCTTATAAACGGGGGATGTCTTACATTAGGCATCCCCCATTATTCCCCTAGTACGTCTTACATTCGGGGGTGTCTTATATTCGGGGAAAGACGGTAGTACGGTATTCTGCCACCAGTTCCTCATTCAAAATAAGCCCCGTTCGACAATATGCTTATATCGGGTCAGAAACCAACCCGGGTAGAGTAAAATTGACCAACCGAGCGTGCAGACGTGGGGATTCATGAATCGAGATAAAAGAGCATCCCAAGATTAATTTTATATTTAACCCCTTTCCTACATTGGATGTACTATTACGTCCATGTGACCTGGGACCTAAGTCCCAAGGACGGAATAGTGGTGAGCGCCGCTGATCGCGGCCGGGTGTCAGCTGATTATCACAGCTGACACCCGGCACAATGTGTCAGGGGCGGTCCGACACATTAACCCCTGGCACACTGCGATCAAACATGATCGCGGTGTACCGGGGATTAAAGGAAGCATCGGCAGGGAGGGGGCTCCCTCCATGCTTCCCTGCGACCCCCACAGCAGCGCGATGTGCAGCGCCGCTGCGGGGGTCTCTCCCTGCAGGTCCCCGGATCCAATATGGCGACGGGGACCTTCAGAGGCCTGCAGGGAGCTGGCTTCCTCACTGCCCGCAGAGCGCAGGCATGAGGAAGCCTGCAGCAGTGCCTGTGACAGATCGCTGATCTGTCACAGCGATCTGTGATGTGACAGATCAGCGATCTGTCACAGGACAGTGATGTCCCCCATGGGACAATATAAAAAAAAAAAAAAAAAAAAAAAAAAAAAAAATTGTAAAAATAATTAAAAAAAAAAAATAAATAATATTCCCCAATTCATTTTTTGAAAATAAACAAAAAAAAACAAAACAATAAAAGTACACATATTTGGTATCGCCGCATCCGTAATGACCCACCCTATAAAACTGTCCCATTAGTTAACCCCTTTAGCGAACCACTTAAAAAATAAAAAACGAAGCAAAAAATAATTTATTATCATACCGCCGAACAAAAAGTGCAATAACGCACGATCAAAAAGACGCATATAAATATCCATGGTACCGCTGAAAACGTCATCTTGTCCTGCAAAAAAACGAGCCACAACACAGCATCATCAGCAAAAAAATAAAAAAAAGTTATAGCTCGCAGAATAAAGCGATGCAAAAATAATTATTTTTTATATAGAAATTGTTTTCATTGCATAAAAGCGCCACAACATAAAAAAAAATGACAAATGAGGTATCGCTGTAATCGTACTGACCTGAAGAATAAAACCGCTTTATCAATTTTACCGCACGCGGAACAGTGTAAACGCACCCCCCAAAAGAAATTCATGAAACGCTGGTTTTTGTTCATTCTGGGTCCCAAAAATCATAATAAAAAAAAAAAAAAAATCAAAAAATGTCACGTGCCCGAAAATGGTACCAATAAAAATGTCAACTCGTCCCGCAAAAAATAAGACTTCACATGACTCGGTGGGTCAAAATATGGAAAAATTATAGCTCTCAAAATGTGGTGATGCATAAACTATTTTTACAATAAAAAGCGTCTTAGCGTATGACAGCTGCCAAAAATAAAAACCCGCCATAAATAGTAAATCAAACCCCCCGTTATCACCCCCTTAGTTAGGGAAAAATAATAAAATAAAAATTTTTATTTATTTATTTCCATTTTCCCATTAGGGCTAGGGTTAGGGCTAGGGTCAGAGCTAGGGTTAGGGCTGGAGTTAGAATTGGGGGATTTCCACTGTTTTGGCACATCAGGGGCTTTCCAAGCGCGACATGGCGTCCTCTCAATTCCAGCCAAAAAAGTTAAATGGCGCGGCTTCCCTTCCAAGCTCTGCCATGTGCCCAAATAGTGGTTTACCCCCATATATGGGGTATCAGCGTACTCATGACAAATTGCACAATAACTTTTGGGGGCCTGTTACTTTTGGGAAAATAAAAATTGGGGGTGAAAAGATCATTTTTGTGGAAAAAATATGATTTTTTTTTTAATTGTACAGCTGTACGCCATAAACTTCTGTGAAGCCCTTGGGGGTTCAAAGTGCCCACCACATATCTAGATAAGTTCCTTGGGGGGGGGGGGGTATAGTTTCCAAAATGGGGTCACTTGTGGGGGGTTTCCACTGTTTAGGCACATCAGGGGCTCTCCAAAACGTGGCATGGTGTCCAATCTGAATTCCAGCCTATTTTGCAGTGAAAAGTCAAACGGCCCTCCTTCCCTCCCGAGCTCTGCCATGCGCCCAAACAGTGGTTCCCCCCACATATCAGGTATCGGCGTAAGCAGGACAAATTGCACAATAACTTTTGCAGTCCAATTTCTCTTGTTACCCTTGGTAAAATAAAAAAATTGAACCTGAAGTAATTTTTTTTGTAAAAAAAAGTTAAATGTTCATTTTTTTTTTTAAACATTCAAAAAATTCCTGTGAAGCACCGGAAGGGTTAATAAACTTCTTGAATGTGGTTTTGAGCACCTTGAGGGGTGCAGTTTTTAGAATGGTGTCACTTTTGGGTATTTTCTATCATATAGACCCCTCAAAGTGGCTTCAAATGTGATGTGGTCCCTAAAAATAAAATGGTGTGTAAAAATGAGAAATCGCTGGTCAACTTTTAACCCTTATAACTTCCTAACAAAAAAAAAATGTTGGTTCCCAAATTGTGCTGATGTAAAGTAAACAGGTGGGAAATGTAATCTATTAAGTTTTTTGAGTGCCATATCTCTGTGATTTAAGAGCATAAAAATTCAAAGTTGGAAAATTGCGAAATTTTCAAAATTTTCGCCAAATTTCCATTTTTTTCCACAAATTAACGCAAGTTATATGAATGAAATTTTACCACTAACATGAAGTACAATATGTCACGAGAAAACAATGTCAGAATCACCGGGATCCATGGAAGCGTTCCAGCGTTATTACCTCCTAAAGGGACAGTGGTCAGAATTGTAAAAATTGGCCCGGGAGTTAACGTGCAAACCACCCTTGGTAGTGAAGGGGTTAATTGCTGAAAAGGCGCACTAGAAATACACAGGTATATATATTTACAAGAACAATATAAAAAGGTATACAGTCAAAATCTCAGGATACATGGCCCCAATCATTCTTTCATGTACACAGATCAGTAGTCCTGGTCGCTTTGCAGAGAAACAGCCCTAAATCATGATGTTGCCACCCCCATGCTTCACAGTAGGTATGGTGTTCATTGGATGCAACTCAGCATTCTGTCTCCTCCAAATAGGACGAGTTTTGTATATACCAAAACAGTTCTACTTTGGTTTCATCAGACCACATGACATTCTCCAAATACTCTTCTGTATAATCCAAATACTCTCTAGCAAACTTCAGATGGGCCCAGACATGTACTAGCTTAAGCAGGGAAACATGTCTGCCCCTGGAGGATCTGAGTCTCTGGCGGCGTAATGTGTTACTGATGGTAGCCTTTGTTATGGTGGTCCCAACTCTATGCAGGTCATTCACTAGGTCCCCCTGTGTGGTTCTTGGACTTTTGCTCACTGTTCTTGTGATCATTTTGACCCCACGGGGTGAGATCTTGCGTGGAGTTCCATATCGAGAGAGATTATTAATGGTCTTGTATGTCTTCCATTTTCTTATTATTGTTCACACAGTTGATTTCATTACACCAAGTTGATTGCCTATTGCAGATTCAGTCTTCCCAGCCTGTTGCAGGGCTACAATTTTGTTCCGGATGTCCTTCAACAGCTCTTTGGTCTTCACCATAGTGGAGCTTTGAGTGTGACTGTTTGAGGTTGTGGACAGGTGTCTCTTATACTGATAAGTTCAAACAGGTGTCATTACTACAGGTAATGAGTGGAGGACAGAGGAGCCTCTTGAAGAATTTACAGGTCTGTGAGAGCCAGAAATCTTGCTTTGTTTTCAGGTGACCAAATACTTATTTTCCACCACAATTTTCAAAATAAATCTTGCCAAATCAGACAAGGTGATTTTCTGGATTTGCGTTGACTCTCATAGTTGTGGTCTACCTATGGTGTCAATTACAGGTCTCTCATCTTTTTAAGTGGGAGAACTTGCACAATTGGTGGCCGACTAAATACATATATATTGGTCAGTTTGACATTTCCATAACTGTTTTTGCATTAAAGAAGCTTTAAAAAGGGGTTGAGTAAAGTCCTGGGAAATCTAAGAGTGTTACACTTTTTTTTTGAGTAATTGGAGGCTATGCAATAAAACATTTTTTGGGAAAATTTCAGTAGAGCTGGTGAAATCAAACTTCAAAAGTTTCCATCATCTCTACTCAAATACTTTTCTGTACAAAAAAATAAAAATCTGTTTATAGCTGAAATCAATGTGATAACGTATGATACGCTTTGCCAATATGTAGGTCTCAGCAGACTCTGCTCACTTTTGAAATCAGAATTCAGTCAACTCCTGAAAAAATAAATCCGGTCCATTAGGTTTCCTGACGAACAATTTGCTTGTTATCAAGTATATGATAATATGGTATGCCTTCATCCTTGACCCTTTTTAGAGTTGGCAGAGGGATTTGCTATTAAACGATATTGATGACAAAAATAAAACCACAGAGGAAGTGAATTTAAAACTATGTAACATCTGACCAACAAAAAGCAGAAGAATAAATTAGTGATTTGCCTCAAAAAAACAAAGAAAAAACTTTCGATATACGTTATATAAGATTAGGGTTGTAAGTCAATGTAGCAATATTAATTACTGTGCAATAGGTTAATAAACAATAAAGCAAACTTTAATAATGGCGTCACTTGAGGACCACCACCAACAAATGCCCTCCCTACATAGAAATTGCAGCAATTGTGGAAGATCTCTGGTGGGTGGTTGTGTCCTTACAGCAGATGTACCATGGAGTAGAAAGTGACCTATCCTTTACAAACATGGTGGGGCCAAAATTCTACAAAATTCCCAAGTGTCTAAGAAATCTTGAACTCTACGTCCCTTCTGAAGAGAGGCCCCCACCAAGTCCATTTTCATCAAAATGATATGATTTTCCAGAAAAAATTTGAAAGAGGCAGATTTTGAGTTAAAGGAGTATTATCTGCCATCTGTGGGATAGGGGATAACTTCCCGATTGCTGGGGGCCCTACAGATGCCATGAACCAGGGATCTGAATGGAGCGGAAATTGATCATGTGCCCTACAGCTCAATATATTCTTAATGGGACCGCCTCAGAGCGCTGCGCTCAGATGGTTTTCAACATGAACAGGTAATAACTTCCAAACTTGAGAATCCCCTTTAACCTCTTACTGACATCCGCCATACATGTATGGCTTTATTGGCAGTATCCGCTGTATGGAGTGGGCTCATGGGGTGAGCCTACCCCTTACCAGAAGGGTAATGACTGTGTATAGCCAGGACCTGCCTCTAAAAGAGCTCCATAAATGACTTATCTGTTAAATCCTGCTGTTAAGCTCTGATAGCGGCATTAACAATGCCGGCATGGGGCATGTCTTTCTAGTCACTCATTGGTGCCCCTGTGGTGTGATTGTGCATTGCCGATGGATTGCTATCAAAGCAAGGGTCTGATGAAAACCTCCTTAATTCTCATCACAGACTTCCACTGAGGTATTGGTGTATATAGTACAAGTGATCGTATGATCGCAGGTTCAGGTCCCCTAAGGGACCTAAAATGTAAAAAAAAAAAAAAAAAGTCCTCTTACCACACAAAAGATTTAGCCTCAACACAGCTCTATCTACAAAAACATTACACCTCAGAATTTTTTTTTTCCCACCACTAAAATAATAAAAAGCTGGATATCATCATAACCGAACTGACAAGAAGAATCACATTGCCAGGTCATTTTTACAACGCAATACACACCGTAAAAACAATTCCCAAAATACTATGTCAGAAATGCGGGATGATTTTTTGCAACTTCAGGAGCGGAGCATGTGGCTCCATGTATTGCTATGCGGCCCGCACGCTCCGATTCGAGTGGCGGTGGCAGTTCCGGGTAGTAACATGCGAGACTCGGCCGTGTTCCTCGCATGTGTAATCCCGGCCTCAGCTGTCTTATAGGGGTCACATAGGCCGATTACAGAGGATGAGAAAGATCGCACTGAAATAAGAAACTTGTGGCTTTAATCATTGTCATCATGGTGGCTGTGGGAAGTTTGGGTCTGTCCTTTCACCATTTGGTCAGTAATCCTTTAATTATTAGCAATCATCTTGCTTTTCATCTACTGCCATCTAGTGGTGCAATCCTCCCTACACTCTATGAACTCAGTTTGTAGATACGGGTGTGTAAGGATGCATCCGTTTTACTGACGGATGTTACATTACAGATTATTATTATTATTATGCATTTATATAGCGCCATTTATTCCATGGCGCTTTACATGTGAAAAGGGGAAATATAGACAAGTATAATAAACATGTGTAAGACAAGGGACACACAAGTACATAAGGAGAGGGGACCCTGCCCGCGAGGGCTCACAGTCTACAGATACTGGGATAGTCAGATTTGTTCTGTCTCCCTCTCATTTTATGTGGCTAATTGTTTTATTTCCGTGCAGCGACCTTTCTTATAGGTTAGGCCATGGTGATCGATAAAAAAAAACCAAAAAAAAAAAAAAAACACACAACACAAATTTCTACCTGTCTTCAGTCACAGAAGGAATCAACAACATAAGGAGGCCATGGAGACACATGAGGCTTGGAGCTCCCCAACATAAACAGGAGTACAATAAGCCAAACCTGAAAGATACAATAGGCAATATAAAAATATAGATGTTTAAAATAGAACACTTTGAAAACTGTCAATATTAGGTGTTATTCATACATGGTTTGGGAACACTTTTGTGTATCACTGACTGTATCCACACCACAGGGCCCCACACACCCTGCGTACAGTACACGAAGCCTCGTAACATACACTGGGCTCAGTATCTTTACTGTACAGGAAAGCGTTGCCTGCTGCTCCCTCCCAGTTGTCAATATCAGATTGGTGTGGGATCAACATCCGGCACTGATCAGCCGTTTTCAGTTCTGGAGTTGGGCTACAGTTCGTAGAGAGATGAGCTATTGTTCAGCACCATACACTAATCGGTGTGGGTCCGATGATGGATCCATATTAGAAGCCTGCACAACGCCTTGAATGGATGATACTATATACCTATATAGTGGTATATGTTGTAGCTCTTCACTGGAAGGATATGAAGAACTAAAACCTAAAAGATGCACGTAACCAGCATCCAAACACACGTGCCCCCGTCCTCCATGTTCCTGCTATTAGCTGCAATGATCTCAGAATTTATTCATTTGGAGTACAGATTAAGACAGTGAAAGGGTCAGCATTAATGATGAGCGAATGTACTTGGATATGGTGTTATCTGATCACGCTCGTGTGCTAACCGAGTGTCTTTGGCGTGCTCAAAAAATAGGTATTAGACCTACCAGTAATAGGTTCCTCCTCCTTAGGGTATGTTTCCAAGGTCAGGAATGGCTCAGGATTTGACACAGGTGAAATCTGCACTAAATCTGCACCTGAGGTCACTGGCAGGTCACCTGTGTTTTTTACATGCGTTTTTGTAAGCTAAATAAAGATACTATTTAACCAAAAAAAGAATTGTGATGTCATTTCCTTGTCCAACCTCCTCTTTTACATACTCCATTGAAAAATAATACACAGACAGATATGGGAAAGATAGATCTATCTATAGATAATACCAAGCCCGATGTTTAGTAATAAAAATAAAATGGTACATAAAGAATTAAAGAGACACACACATACAAAATCTGCGTTAGGCCGGAGTCAGACATGCGAGAAACTCGCACGAGTCTCGCATGTCAATACTCGGCACTGACATCGGCTCTAGGACTGGAGCGTGTGACTGCATAGAAATGCATGCAGCTGCATGCTCCTGTCCAAGTGCCAGCGGCGGTTAAGAGTATTGACAAGCGAGACTTGTGCAAGTTTCTCGCATGTCTGACCCCAGCCCAATATGTAATGTGTTTTTTTTTTTTTTTTTTTTAATGGCGTGGGCTCCCGGGCAAATTTTCTACGCCAGAGAGGGAAAGCCGACGGCCGGGGCCGATGTTTGCAGCCTGGGAATGGGTTAATGCCCATGGAAGTTCCCAGGATATGAATATCAGCCCGCAGCTAGCCTTTCTGGCTATTAAAATAGGGCCCCCCCCCCCAAAAAAAAAAGCAACATGGAGTCCCCCTATAATTTGTAGCCAGAAAGGCTATGCAGACAGCTGCGGGCTGATATTCATAGCCTAGAGAGGGTCCAAGGATATTGGACCCCCCCTGGCTACAAACACCAGCTCTCCGCCTCCCCAGAAATGGCGCATCTCTAAGATGCACCAATTCCAGCGCTTAACCTCTCTTCCCACTGCAGTGTAGAGGTGGCATATGGGATAATAAGGGGTTAATGTCACCTTTGATTGTCAATAACACACCTACCCATTATTAATCCTATAGTTAGAGGGAAAAAAAAAAAAAAAAAAAAAAAAAAAAAAGGAGCCAGAAAAAAGTATTTTAACGAAATAAAACACTACAGTTTTCCATATTTTTATTGCATGCCCAAATTCAAGCAAAGCCCTCAATCTCCTGAAGAAACCACCCCCCCAAAAAAAAACAAACAAATACTTCCTGTTCCGACGTAGTCCATTTAATTACGAAGTGTCCCACGACGAGTCCAGCTCTGCTACTTCTCACGATCAGCTGACTGAGAACTAGCCTACTGACCGGAGATAACCCCCGGTCAAGTGCACGGCAGTTCTCGCGATAAACTAAGTTCTCGCGAGAACTGTAGTGGATGCGGACTTCCGGCAGCAGGACAGGTAAGGCTGGTTTCACATTTGCGTTTTTTAGCGCTGGAAAAAAACGCATACGTGCGCATGCGATTTTTCCCCTATATTTAACATGGGTGCGCATACCTGCGCACTTGTAAGCGCATGTATGCGATTTTCATGCGCTGCGTTTTTTTGGGGTGTGCGTTGGTATTTTCCAGACGCTGCATGTTGCATTTTTTGGCCCTTGAAAAAAATCGCATGCGCACGTATGCGCACGTTTTGCGCTAAAAATGGCCATTATAGCCTATGGATGCGCATACGTGCGCACTGGCATGCGCAGGTATGCGCTTTTTTAGCGCAGCGTTTTTTGGGTGGTGTCCACTTTTTATCCTAGTTAGAATCTTCTAAAGTCCAAAAAAAAAAGTCTATATAAAGGAGGTGCCTGCCAAAACTCTGCCACTACTACACTAGACAGATTGAAGAGCAGACATTCAACCAAGAACCCATTATATCAGCGAAGAATGTGAGTATATTACATTATATGCCTGTCCTTTTAAATTATGTATGTACCGGGTGAGTCATAAAGGACGGACGTTTTTAAACTAATCATAAAATAGTTAAATATTTATTAAATATAAATGTATTCACAGATTTGGTTACGTATACTGACAAATATTTGACAAATTCAAGTGTGGAAAACAACATCTGCCATGTGGTGGCCATTATCAGTGATGCATTTCCAAAGGCGTTCTTGGAAGTTGGCATCAACACGTTCCAACACAACTCTGTCGATTTGGGCAACTTCCACTCGAATAGCTTCCTTCAGTTCTTGTAATGATCGAGGCTTAAGCTTGTATACACGTGATTTGAGGTGACCCCATAAGTAATAATCGCACATGGACAGGTCTGGGGACCTAGGAGGCCAATTAATATCGCCAAACCTGGAAATGATGCGACCAGGGAAGAGAGGGCGAAGAACGTTCATTGTTGCTCCGGCTGTGTGGGCCGTTGCCCCATCTTGTTGAAACCACACACTAGAGATGGGGATATGTTGCCGTCGTAACTCAGGAACAAAGAAGTTATTTATCATGGCGATATAACGTTGTGAGTTCACGGTAACAGTATTGCCATTATCGCCTTCGAAAAAGTACGGACCGATCACGCCATATTTGCCCATAGCGCACCACACCGTTACCTTAGGGCTGTGCAGCGGTCGTTCATGTAATTCTTTCGGATTTTCATAGGCCCAATAACGGCAGTTCTGCTGATTAACCATGCCATTGACATGGAAATGAGCTTCATCACTCATGAATAAAATAAGGTTGTCGTTTTGCTCAATAATTGCTTCCATCTCATGTGCGAACTTCAGTCGCGCTGCGTAATCCCCGCGCTCCAACTGTTGCACAATGGCCAATTTATAGGGGTGGAAATGCAGGTCTAAATGCAAAATACGCCTTACTGTACGATTACTGAGGGCAAGTTCTAAAGAATGATTCCGAGCAGATCGACTCGGACTACGCAGCATGGCTTGCCTGACGCGTTCCACATTTTCAGGGGTACGTGCCGTTCGTGGAGCCCCCGGTGGTCGTTTGTTCATTAGTGTACCTCGTGTACGGAGTGCTTCAACCCAACGTAGGATAGTGTTACGAGCGGGAACAGCTTGATTTCTGTGAATATTGAAATGACGCCGAAACTCACGCTGAACGGCTGTGATACACTCATTATTCTTGACAAAACTGTCGTACGCAAAAACGCGATGTTCTATCGTCCACGGCACCATAGCTTAAACTGAAACTAAAATAAAAACAATGCTTTCACCTCACAAACATAACCCCGCCTCCCGCACATCTCTACCTCCACCTGGTGGTGAGTTATAGCCACTTCAAATACATCCGTCCTTTATGACTCACCCGGTACTAATGATTTTTATTATTTTTACATGCAGTATGTCTTCAGAATCGGAGTATTCCCCATCGCGGCAGGAATTGGCGCAAGCAGACCGTGAGGTGATTATTTTCGTGCATCTGGTAAGTATATCTGCTGCTTCTCCAAATCTCTTACGTTTTTTTCAACTTTCAGACATCGTCATCATCATCTGCGGACGGGAATAGTGAGGGCGAACAGCAGGAGCAGCGAAGCCAATTCCCGGTGGTTATACGTAATGTAAGTATCAAATGATTTGTAATGTTTTTTGTTTTTTTTTTATCTTCTATTTTTACTCTTTTTTTTGTTTCTTTTTTTGTAACTTTTTAGTCAATTTAAATTTGATTATTCTAATGAATGTGTTTTGTCTAGGTTCCACAACGGGATGAAGACGTCTACCTGGATAATGAGCAGCTCATCAGCCTGGTCCAGGAGCGTTCGCCGTTGTGGGACAGCAGTGACCGGCTGTACAAGGACAATGTGGTGACACGGCGGCTATGGAATGAGGTGGCCGCAGCGTTGATGGATGGCTGGGACAGCGCCACAGCATCCGCCAAAAAGGCGTTTAGTGAGTATTTCCCTGCTCTGTATTGTGCCGCAGTGACTGTTGTCCTTGACGGCACTGTTGGGTTTCGTGCTAGGCGTATTCTAGCTGGAAACCCAACAGTGTCATCGTGGTCTACAGTGACTGCTTTGAGTATTGTATTGCTACATTGTGCCGCAGTGACTGTTGTCCTTGACGTCACTGTTGGGTTTCGTGCTAGGCGTATTCTAGCAGGAAACCCAACAGTGTCATCGTGGTCTACAGTGACTGCTTTGAGTATTGTATTGCTACATTGTGCCGCAGTGACTGTTGTCCTTGACGGCACTGTTGGGTTTCGTGCTAGGCGTATTCTAGCAGGAAACCCAACAGTGTCATCGTGGTCTACAGTGACTGCTTTGAGTATTGTATTGCTACATTGTGCCGCAGTGACTGTTGTCCTTGACGGCACTGTTGGGTTTCGTGCTAGGCGTATTCTAGCAGGAAACCCAACAGTGTCATCGTGGTCTACAGTGACTGCTTTGAGTATTGTATTGCTACATTGTGCCGCAGTGACTGTTGTCCTTGACGGCACTGTTGGGTTTCGTGCTAGGCGTATTCTAGCAGGAAACCCAACAGTGTCATCGGGGTCTACAGTGACTGCTTTGAGTATTGTATTGCTACATTGTGCCGCAGTGACTGTTGTCCTTGACGGCACTGTTGGGTTTCGTGCTAGGCGTATTCTAGCAGGAAACCCAACAGTGTCATCGGTGTCTACAGTGACTGCTTTGAGTATTGTATTGCTACATTGTGCCGCATTGACTGTTGTCCTTGACGGCACTGTTGGGTTTCGTGCTAGGTGTATTCTAGCAGGAAACCCAACAGTGTCATCGGGGTGTACAGTGACTGCTTTGAGTATTGTATTGCTAAATTGTGAAGCAGTGACTGTTGTCCTTGACGGCACTGTTTTTTTTTTATCAACAGTGGACAAAGTCCGAACACGTTGGCGTTCGATCAAGGACCGCTTCAACAGTGATGTTCGTGCTGAGGGCCAGGTTCGCAGTGGATCTGCGTCAAGGACCAGAACTAGATACCGTCACTATCACGCGTTGCAGTTCCTAAGACCGGTCCTTGCCACAAGATCGTAAGTATTATACATTTTGGGTTTTTATTTTTATTAATCTGTGTTTTTCTAATCCACAGCTGATGCTTCTTGTAAAGGCATGGTAGTAATGATTTTCCTTTCTTCCACAGCACCTGGAGCAGCACCCTGCAACCTGGCCCTGGAGCGGTCCTTCCTCGGACGTCCTCTGACCCGTCCCAGCCATCCGACAGCCAGGAAGCACCTTGCAGGTCCCACACACACACAGCTGGTGACCAGGAAGCTGGGCCATCAGGTGTTCCCCTGTCCCAGGTCTCTGCCACTGGTTATGCGGGCACTACCCGCCAGCGGCAGAGGGCCTTGGACAGGAATGTCTTGCCCGAGTTTATGCATTTGAGCGAGACATTTAATTCCAGCCTCAAGTCACTGTCCGACAGAGTTGAAAGCGGTTTTGCACTGATGGAACGTGGTTTTAACCACTTTGAACACCGCTTCAATTCTGTAGAACAGCGCCTTGACCGTCTGGAGGCCGACCTCAACAGACCAGCACACCATTTTTTTAGTAAGATTGAAAAGGGCATGGCGGAACACCTTAGTCCTGATCAACAGCTGAATGTGCTGCAGGCCTGCAACAATGCTTTCTTGCAGGCTATGCAGCATAATCGGTACGGTCAGCAGTCAGTGGTGTCCTTTCCACCTGTGCCACCATTGACTCGCTTCACCTCACTACCGACTTGTGCTGCATACCACTGCACGGACACCTCTCTTCAAAGGCTGGACACCCACCGTTACACCACCACAAGTCTGAGTGCAGCTGGTCACTTCACCGACACCACCATGGCAAGCGCTGCTCCTGTCTGGAGCACCACCGCCAATCCCATGCATGCGTGGAGCTCAGCCACCACTAGGCAAACATGGAACAGCCCTGCCGCTACAACAACATGTAGTAGCCCTGCCACCACCACTCTGCAAACCTGGGCCATCACTGCCGCCACCAGTCCTCCTGCAAGGACGAGCACTGACCAAGAAGAGCAGCATCAGCCACCTCAGCAGCAGCAGCCAACTCAGCAGCCGCCACCTCAGCAGCAGCAGCCACCTCAGCAGCAGCCGCCACCTCAGCAGCAGCAGCAACCACCTCAGCAGCAGCCGCCACCTCAGCAGCAGCAGCAACCACCTCAGCAGCAGCAACCACCTCAGCAGCAGCTGCCACCTCAGCAGCAGCCGCCACCTCAGCAGCAGCCGCAACCTCAGCAGCAGCAGCCGCCACCTCAGCAGCAGCAGCCATACCAGCAGACGGGGGACCTACATTCCATATTTGCCCCTACTTCAAGGCGAAATCAATCAAGGCGGGCATTGGGCCAAAGTCGGTCCAGGCACACAAGCCTACGGCGACATGCCATTACAACTAATGTAACTGAACAGATTTCCTCTCCTACAAGTGTTCCAAGTTTAATTCCCTTAACTGGACTACCTTCCCCCACAAGTTTTGTTGCCCCTTCCCCTCAAACACCGTCTTCAACTGCAAGTGTTGCATATTCCCTGCACACCCCCAAATTGAAACCATCTGCCCCCAAACGCCGTAAAAAATAATTTTTAATTTTTTTTTTTGTGATAAAAAATAAATTTACATTTGTGGTTCACCATTAATAAGTTTCATTAATGTTGTTTGCGCCGCTCACACACACTGATGGGTAAATACATGTTAAAAACCAACCCAAGGGCTAGTATAGTCATATGTGAAATAACATGGACTAGTATAGTCATTCCAAGGCCTAGTGTAATAACTCTAGTTTTACCAAATAGAATCTGGTTTCATGAAAAACAAATTGTTGAAACTTGTCTAAAAAATAAAGTTTCTTTCTATTTTCACCACTTTGTTTTTGGTGAAACAAGATGCTAGTTGTTTAAAATGCTAGTTGTTAAAAATCGAGTTATTACAGTAGGCCTTGGTATGACTATACTAGGCCGTGGTATTTCACATATACTACTAGCCCCAAGGCCTAGTATACTCATATTTGAAATACCACGGCCTAGTATAGTCATTCCAAGGCCTAGTGTAATAACTCTAGTTTTACCAAATAGAATCTGGTTTCATGAAAAACAAACTGTTGAAACTTGTCTAAAAAATAAAGTTTCTTTCTATTTTCACCACTTTGTTTTTGGTGAAACAAGATGCTAGTTGTTTAAAATGCTAGTTGTTAAAAATCGAGTTATTACAGTAGGCCTTGGTATGACTATACTAGGCCGTGGTATTTCACATATACTACTAGCCCCAAGGCCTAGTATACTCATATTTGAAATACCACGGCCTAGTATAGTCATTCCAAGGCCTAGTGTAATAACTCTAGTTTTACCAAATAGAATCTGGTTTCATGAAAAACAAACTGTTGAAACTTGTCTAAAAAATAAGTTTCTTTCTAGTTTCACCAGTTTGTTTTTGGTGAAACAAGATGCTAGTTGTTAAAAATCGAGTTATTACAGTAGGCCTTGGTATGACTATACTAGGCCGTGGTATTTCACATATACTACTAGCCCCAAGGCCTAGTATACTCATATTTGAAATACCACGGCCTAGTATAGTCATTCAAAGGCCTAGTGTAATAACTTTTAATGGAGCAGATTACATTCATCCACTCAATGCTGACTTGTATTCCCCATGGACTTTCATTGGGGTTGGGTTTTGAGTGTTGTGTTTTGAGAAAATCACATACTTTGTTTTAAACTATTTGCACAATTTTATCTTGAAAAAAAATGGTTTCCTGATTCATGGCCTGCAGCTTTGCTCATTCCAATATATTTCACGCAGACTAGCAATGCTGCATTTTAACTCGTATGTGTATTTACCTGCCCAGGTGTGTGAACATAACAAAATTCAGTTATACATGGGAAGTTTTTAAATTAATCGGAGTTTAAAAAATATAGTGCACTCAGTAATGGTATCAAATAAGGATTTTTATTACCATAAACAACAACATTACACCATTTCATCTTGCCAGTGCACCCGTCCTACATCAGAAATAAAGTAGGCCGCAAATTTGTCCCTCATTTGGCCAACTTCAACGGATGACCTGAGAGTGTGCTGAGTGAATTCAGGCAATGGGTTAGGAGCATCATCGTCCAGTTCAAAGGTCGGGTGCTCTTTAGCCATCACAAAGTTATGTAGAACCACACAGGCCTTCACCACCTCATCGACTGTTTCAAGTTTAAGATTAATGGCCGTGCCCAGAATTCGCCATCTGGAAACAAGAATCCCAAAAGCACACTCGACAGTTCTTCTGGCCCTGGTCAGCCTGTAATTAAAAATTTTTTTGGTGTGGTCCAAGTCCCGGCTGGAGTAGGGTTTCAGTAAGTTTCCGCACATTTGAAAAGCCTCATCGCCAACCATTACAAAGGGCAGTGGCGGAGCTTCGGTGTGAGGAAGAGGCCGTGGCATAGGGAAATTAAATTGGTTGCCATACAACCTCCGGCCCATGTCTGAGTTTTTAAAAGCCTGCGAGTCATTACCACGGCCAAATGCTCCAATGTCCACTGCTACAAACATACATCCGGCATCCGCAATTGCAATGAGTACTATTGAAAAGTACTTTTTGTAATTATAGTACTCAGATCCCGTTCTTTGGGGTTTGATGATCCGTATGTGTTTCCCATCAACAGCTCCCAAACAGTTGGGAAAATTGCATACTGTCCAGAATTTGTCAGCAATTTCCATCCACTTTTCAGCGGTGGGCAGGGGCATAAATTCTGGGCAAAGAACATTCCAGAGAGCCCGGCAGGTGTCAGCAACAATTCCAGACAAGGTAGAGATTCCAATACGGTACTGGAAGTGTAGTGAGGATAGGGTTTCTCCAGTCGCCAGGAATCTGTGAACAGACAAAGAAGTAAAATTAATATTTATGTATATTATTTTTAAAAACTATAAAAAAAATATTAGTACATTCACGAAAACTAATTACCCAAGGTTTTGAATACTAAATTTACAAAAAAAAACATCAGACCACACCCCTTTGTTTTTAAAACATACCGTAATGTCACCAGTAGCCGTTCCTCAGGAGGAATCGCACGACGGAGCTGTGTGTCCTGTCTCCGGATGGATTGTTGGACACGAGCAAGCAAATCCATGAAACTTTCGTGGGACATCCGGATATAATCAGTAAATTTCTCCGGGTTTGCACGTAGCTCGCTGTAGAGGGTGTGGTATGCCCCACGGCTCTCCCGGAGTTCAACAATCGGATGTATCCACATACGCCGCCGTCTTCGCTGCCTCTCTCTCTTCCTTTGTTCATGGCAAGCAACTGCATACGCCTGAGCCATCGCGATGTCCAAATCCAAGTTGAAGTGAAAACTCTTCCAGCGCAGATCCATGGTCACGAGAAGAATCAAGCAAATGTGAAGAATACTGTAGACAGGGTGTATATATATTAACATACCACACCCACAATGAAGTCCCATTGGTCTTGTGTGTTGTTGAATGGTTGTTTTTTCTTTTTTGTGGGGTTTTTCCAAAATCTGTAAAAAAACGCAAACGCACAAAAAACGCATACAAACGCGCAAAAACGCTGCGTTTTTTTCCTGCATGCGCATTAAAATGCTGGAAAAAAACGCAGCGTTTGTATGCATTTGTATGCGTTTTTTTAATGCGTTTTTTTGCGGGAAAAACGCGCTGCAAAAAAAAGCAAGTGTGAAACTAGCCTCAGACCTTTATTTTAAGTAGTAGACATGCGCAGTAAGCTACGTTTACGCCGCATGTCCATTTACGCGGGTCTGCCGGCAGTGTCTTTTAACGCATAATGGAGATGGGATTTCATGAAATCCCCTCCACTATGCTGTAATATCTGGACGCTGCATGTTTGGCGCTACAGCTGTACACAGCATCAAACACGCAGCATTTCCTGACCGTGTAAACATACCCTTAGAGGGACAGGAAAGCACACGAGAGGTTAAAAGGCCCCTCCCCACCCACCTCCCTCAGTGTTTTAACAAGTACCACCACATGGCTGATGCAACTTACATTTATTTCAATCGATCTCATGTAATGACCGGAGGTGCAAATAAGATCCAGTGGGTTACAAACCGAGACTGAGGCAGAAATCTCAAAAGAGTCTTTTCTCAAACAGCAGATGAAGTAGAACTTAGTATATGGAAGAAAAAAAACAGATTGAATACCCTTATACAGTACACTCACTCAGCCGGCGCTGAAATCACTATGCCAGTCCAAGGTTCCCTGAATAGTCTACTACACAGGGATTTGAAATAAATTTACTTTTCAGAAAGGTCAATTCAGGTACTCAGAACAGGTGTAAATCAATTGTAGTGATTTCAAGGGACCCCCTGGAATGGCACACTGAGTATAACCTACACAAAGCTACAATAAAAATATGTAGAAGTATAATACAAAGATACTTAAGCGCTTCAACTAGGGATACCCAGGTATCTACGACTATGGTACCTTTAACCTGAGGCGAGTCTCCTCTCAGGCATATAGACTGCATAGCCTGCAGCCAGTCCAATCTGGGGAGGTTCCCTTTAACCTCTCATGTGCTTTTCTGCCCCTGTAAGGAGGAGGAGGACGACGACGACGACCTCCATGGTGCTCTCAGGAGGGACACCGTGGAAAATATGTTCCAGCCTCCGTGGCTGTTAAGACAGCTGCAGCACATTTAGGGATTGTCTATTTGATGGACAATCCCTGCATGTGTTGCGGCTGTCGAACAGCTGTGAGACATGCAGCCGCGTGGACTCGAGACTCGAACATATTATTCAAACAAGTCAAAGTCACTTTCTTAGCAGCAAAGCATGCTCTGATAACACCTTATCTGAGCATGTTCACTCATCACTAATTGTAATGCTTTCAATTACGGTCTCATCTTTTTCACATGTTGGACGATGTCATCTAAGGTTATTATTTCTTAGAAAAAGTGACTGTCTCACAATGATTTCTCTGATTTCACAATTCTTACCACTTTGTAGAATAGCTTTTCTCCATTACCTTTCTGATGGGTTTGGCTTGAAGAGTTGATCAATCTCCAAAGAGTAACAGAGAAACGCCCAGAAGAGCATGGAGCAGAAATAATGAATCCATGTCTGCGGGTTCAAGTGCAATTGAAAAATGTTATAGTTAGAAGGCAAGAAACATGGACAGCAGAATAAGCACTGCAGAGGTGGAAGACCGTTCTGAATCCGCTATCTGGATGGGTAATGTGGCTTCTTTCGATTTAAATACAGAACCCCAGAAAACTCCCATTGCATACAATGCCCCGAGCCATGTCACCGTATGTCAAATATTTTGTTGTTCTATTTAGCAGATTTTTTTTTTTTTTAAAAACTCTTTATTAAAGAGTTCCACAACATAGTATAACAAATGTATGACATTGCAGTATAAGGTCAAAATAATACGAGTTATAATCATTCACAGTGACATATCTTATTATTGAAAGTGTGATGTAATAGTTAACAAATAAAACAATATTCTACACGATACACCTTACCAATCATTGCACCTCCTAACAAGTTCGGTTTAGGAGCTGTCTGCTCATACAAGGTCAGATTATAATAGACACATTTAAATCTACAGAATCATAGCTTCCATGGTCCAGAAGTGATATACATCAGGGATTATGATGCGAGATCGAGGAAACCATAGCATTAGGAGCTAAATGTGTCAAGGGTGAATTATACCACTTTTCCCAAATCTTACCAGACTTCTGGGGACATCCTCTGTTCTGATCTATTTAGCAGATTTAATTCCTTTGATGCTAGGACTTCACGGCGACATGCAGTGTGACATGCAAATCTCAGTGTTGCATTAAGGCCCTGCTTCTAATCCTGTCCCACAACGTCACACTGCAACCTGCGACCTCCCGCAGGTCACAAAGGTTTCCAAATATGTTAGATTTTCTATCGCTGGACGCAAATTACTCACTATGGGCTTCAATTCAAGTACCGTAATCCAAATCATGCATATTGTCCTATGTAACTATGTACAATTGGTGGAGAAAGGTTGAACTTGATGGACAAAGGTCCTTTTGGACCCATGTAACTAGATCTGCACAAATAAACATCGCAGAAATGTTGCAAAAATGTTTATTCCCACGAGACTTGTTTCATAGTAAAGGCTGGTTCAGACAAGAGTAAAATACAGACCGCACACTGACCAATGTAATTCAATTGAGCTAGACAGTTTTTTTTTTTTTTTCCTTCATTTTTTACACAAGGACAGTGAAAAAAAAAAATAAATATGGCTCCTATATGGAACATATGCATTACAGTCACATTTTATAGGTACACTACGAAAACTAACCTAGGAAACTGGATTTGATCATGTACATTTTGACATTTTTATGTATAAAATGGATGGCATACAGATGTAAAAATATAGACACATGGATGGGAATAAGATGTTAAAACAAATCTTTTTGAGTAGGGAAGAAAAAAAAAAAAAAAAATACAAAACATGCCATGTACTGCATCCAATTTTTACATTGCAGTTCTGTAACACAGGAAACTGTAAATTATGGTATTAACTGCTGAAAAAAAAAAAAAAAAAAGTACACCGGACGTGAGAAAAAGTAAAATTCCACTTTTTCTGTATTAAACTCTGAATGATGTTTTTATATTCTTCTGTGAATGAGTACTTACAGGCAGCCACTTGCCGATCAGATACCCCATACCACTGAGGCTTCATTCAGATGTTTCACATACTGTATGTTTTCTATGTTTGGTTTTGTCAGATAGAACATGTACCCATTATTCTCTATGGGGCACCTCTCATGGCTCTATTTTTGTGAATCATGTGTCTGTGCAAAAATCATGCCTATTTTTTTTTTATTTCTCAATTACCGTCACGGATGAAAATCATATACAACACATGGATGATATCAGTGGCAGTACAAGTGCTGTCCATGGTTAACAATGCAAAGGATAAGAGAAGCTTTGTAATTAAATTTGTCCAAATGTGAAACTCATTTAACAACACTGATGGAAAGAAAAAAAAAAAAAAAACCCACTTGCATAGCCCCAGAAAAGCAGAGAATATTGGAACACATGGTGGAATTTATAAAAAATTAAGCCAACACGTATTCCTTTAAAAACCAGACGTGTCCACCAGGATCAGGTTGGTTTTATACCAACGCGAGGGGCCCCAGATAATATTAGGAGAGCGTTAAATATTTAACAACTAACCTACAACGAAAGAGACTTCTACTGCTTGCATTAGATATTGAGAAGGCTTTCGATTCAGTGTACTGAACATATCTTTTTACGGTTCTATCGGAATTCGGATTCTCCCCTAAACTTATAAAGTGCCTCCAATTGTTTTACGATAGCACTAGTGCTTATTTAAAACTCCCGTCAACACATTCCACTCCAATTAACCCCTTAACGACCGCCGATAATCCTTAATTACCGCCGTTAAAAGGCGATGTGCACACGTTGCGGATTCCGCTGCGGTTTTTTCCGCGCGGAAACGCAGGTAAAACCGCAGGTAAAGTGACCTGCGGTTTTGCTGCGTTTTGGCCTGCGGTTTCACACCTCTACTATGTTAAAGGTGTGAAACCGCAGCAGAATCTGCAGAAATAATTGACATGCTGCGGAAAAAAAACCGCAGCAAAACCGCGCGGAAAAAACCGCAGCGTGAGCACAGCGGATTTGAAAACCCATAGGCTAACATGGTAAAGTACCATGTCTGCGGAACTGCTGCGGTTCCGCAGGGCCAAAACCGCAGAGTGTGCACATAGCCTAAGGGTACTTAAACCACAGCGCCATTAATTCACAGCGCTGTGGAGAAAGTGAATAGCGCCCCCCAGTGTCGGATTTTCTCCGGGGTCTCGGCTGCCGGGGGTAGCCGAGACCCCAGAGAACATGAATCAGTCGGTTTTTACCGACCCCACTTTTGCGATCGCCGTTATTAACCCTATAACGGCGACCGCCAAAAAAAAAATAAGCCGCGATTATACATTTAATTTCTCTTTCCTCTGATGTGATCGCACATCAGAGGAGAGAGAAAGAGGGTCCCCGATCCCCCCCGGTACCTCTCCGTGGTCCTCTGTCCCCTCCCGGTGGTCCCGTGTCCTGCCGACGTCCTCCGGTGGGCGCCGCCATCTTGGATCCGGGGAAAATGGCGGGCACATGCGCTGTCAGATTCCATTCATTCATTTTGATCACGATGATAAACTATCATTGTGATCAAAATAAACAAAATAGTACATAACCCCCCCGTTTATCACCCCCTTAGTTAGGCCAACATAACAAAATAAAGAAAATATATATTTTTTTTCAGTTTTCCATTAGGGTTAGAATTAGGGTTAGGACGAACTAGGGTTAGAATTAGGGTTGGGATTAAGGTTAGGGGTGTGTTGGGGTCAGGGTTGGAGCAAGAATTGAGGAGTTTCCACTATTTATCAACCTTGAGGGTCTATAAAAAAAAAAAACAAAAAAAAAAAACCACACTTGTGGAGATAAAGACTTTTTATTTTCACGGCTCTGCGTTTATAAACTTCTGTGAAGCGCTTGGGGGTTCAAAGTGCTCACCACACATCTAGATAAGTTCCTTAGGGGGTCCAATTTCCAAAATGGGGTCACTTGTGGGAGGTTTCCACTGTTTAGGCCCATCAGGGGCTCTGCAAAGGCAACATGACGCCCGCAGACCATTCCATCAAAGTCTGCATTCCAAAATGGCACTCCTTCCCTTCCGAGCTCTCCTATGCGCCCAAACAGTGGTTCCCCCCCACATATGGGGTATCGGCGTACTCAGGACAAATCGCACAACAACTATGGGGGTATGATTTCTCCTGTTACCCTTGTAAAAATAGTTTGGGGGCGAAAAGATCATTTTTGTGGAAAAAAATGGATTTCTTATTTTCACGGCTCTACGTTATAAACTTCGGTGAAGCACTTGAAGGTTCAAAGTGCTCACTGTAATGTATAATAATTAGATCTGTCTCTTTAAGCAAGCCAGACTTATGGGACTTGGGGGGTGGAGACAAGAGGGATGAGAAGGGAAGTTTCAGTTTCACTTCTGTGTAGCATGGGAATGCAACTGTTATGCTGTGTGCTGGAGGACGAAGAATAAAACATATCTAAAGTTTAATACCTAGAATTCTTCATAACGTGTGGATATTACAACTGGCGACGAGGATGGGATATAATCACCTACTGCTGTGAGTACGGAATATATTTTACCGCTTCACACGCCAGCACCACTGAGAGACTATCATGGCTGACTACTTGCACACATTCCCACAATTTGATATGACTGATGTTATTAATCTCTCCCATAACTGGAGAAAATGGCTAAACAGATTTGAGAATTTCCTAGAAGCCATGGACATAAAGGAGGAGAAAAGAAAGAGAGCTTTGCTCCTGCATTGTGCAGGCACAGGAGTCTATGACATATACAGTACGTTACCTGCAGCAGAAACAGACACATACAGCAACTGCACTAAAGCTCTCACTGGCTACTTCAACCCCAAACAGAACATCAGATATGAAAGATATAAATTCAGGATTGCCAAGCAGCTTCCAGAAGAGTCCATAGACACTTATGTCACACGACTGAAAGAGTTAGCACATGGATGTGCCTTTACAGATGTAGATGATGAAATCCTAACTCAAATAATTGTCACCTGCTCGTCTAATAACCTAAGGCGTAAGGCTCTGCAGCAGGATATCTCTCTACATGATTTGCTCAAAATGGCCCGTGCTATAGAAATAGCAGATCATCAGGCTACCGTAATGGAGAATGGGGATAAATTACATGTGCATAATCTCAAACAGAAAAATTTACCAGACAAACAAGCCCAGAAACAGAAGAAATGTTATAGATGTGGACAGGATTTCCCTCACCACCAGAACAAATGTCCAGCTATGGGACAAACCTGCAGTAAATGTGGAAAAGGGAATCATTTTGCAGCTGTTTGCAAATCAGCGCACTACAAGCCTCCGCTGCCTATGACAAAATCTGCAGATGTAAAAGTGATAAATCAGGACACAGAAGAAATGTCTGCGACTGAGAACTATGTGTTCACTACCTCTGTCACTGGTTCAGTACACTCTCAATCTGCAACACTGACATTACCTTTACAATAGATACAGGAGCTTCAGTGGATATCATAGATGGCACTACATATGAACAATTGAAAACAAGGCCAGTCTTACAACAAGTGCAGAGTCAGACTAAAATTTTTCCTTATGGATCTAAAACACCTCTAGCTATAATGGGACAATTTGATGCTGAAATTAGATATAAAGAAAACAGGCAGAAAACCACTTTCCACACATTACAAGGATCGGGAGGCTGTCTTCTCAGCTATCACACTGCCTTGGAGCTAGGGCTCATCCAGATTATTCATACCATAACTGACCCTGCGGATATGGATGTACAAACTATGGTGAACAGCTTTCCCTCCCTATTTAGTGGTTTGGGAAAACTAAAGGACTCTCAAGTACACCTTCATGTGGATGACAATGTTCGTCCAGTAGCCCAGCCTCACAGGCGTATTCCATTTCACCTGAGACAGAAGGTAGAAAAGGAACTCCAATTGCTCATGGATGAGGACGTTATTGAAACTGTTACTGGTCCCACTCCGTGGGTCTCTCCACTTGTGGTAGTTCCAAAACCAAAGACTCCTGATCAAGTGAGACTGTGTGTTGACATGCGCCTGCCCAACACCGCTATCCAGAGGGAAAGACATATCTCACCTACGATTGATGACATTATTCATTTATTAAATGGAGCCACCGTCTTCTCAAAGCTCGACCTCAATAAGGGATATCATCAATTAGAACGGAGTCCAGAGTCCCGATACTTGACCACATTTTCCACCCATGTGGGCCTCAGAAGATACAAAAGATTGACTTTTGGAGTCTGCTCAGCAGCAGAAATTTTTCAGGATGCAATAAGGAGTGTCATTCAACACATTCCAAATGCCTTTAATTACAGTGATGACATATTGGTTTTTGGTAAAACTCAAGCTGAGCATAATCGTGCTCTATATGCTATCTTCGAATGTCTGCTTTCTGCTGGAATCACTTTAAACAAAGAGAAGTGCGAGTTTGACAAGGGTTCATTAGAATTCTATGGTCACATCTTCTCGGCAGAAGGAGTACAACCAGACCCCAAGAAAGTGGAAGCTATCAGAACAGCCTCAATTCCACAGGATGCCAGTGAAGTGCGTTCTTTCCTTGGAATGGCAAATTACTGTGCTAGATATATTCCGAATTTTTCAACAATCAGCAATCCACTACGGGAACTTACAAAACAAAGTTGTATATTTCAATGGTCTCAAGACGGTCAGGCCTCTTTTGAAACAATTAAAAATGAACTCTGCTCGACAACCACTATGGCTTATTTTGATCCAGCCCTTCGAACTGAACTGATTGTGGACGCCAGTCCCGTAGGACTGGGTGCTATTCTAGCGCAGTACAAGGATAACAATCAAAATCCTCACATCATTTCTTATGCAAGTAAGAGTTTAACAAACACTGAAAGAAAATATTCTCAACCTGAAAAAGAAAGCTTGGCAGTTGTCTGGGGATGTGAACACTTTCACTTATTTCTCTATGGAGCTCCCTTCACCATTGTCACAGATCATCAAGCACTTCTTACAATTTTTGGAAATCCCAGAGCCAAAATGCCTGCACGAATTGAACGATGGGGCCTACGTCTACAGGACTACAACTATAAAATTGTTCACAAACATGGAAAATACAGCAATCCGGCTGATTATCTTTCAAGACATCCTACTAATGATGATATACCTGTGCATTCCTCCATTGAAGAATACCTACGTTTTGTTACAGATCATGCCGTGCCAAAAGCACTTTCTCTTGATCAATTTATAAATGAAACAACAAAAGACAAGACACTCTGTGCCCTAATACAAATCATCCAAAATCGAAGGTGGCATGAAATTCAAAAGGAAAAATTTCCTGATTCTGAGATTGATCTGAAAGAGTTAAAACTATTCTCAAACGTACGTGAGGAATTATCAGTCACTGAAGAACACCTCATTCTTCGAGGTACCAAACTAGTTGTACCTAAGACTTTGCGTAACTTAGTCATACAGATAGCACATGAAGGTCATTTAGGAATTGTTGGCACAAAGAAGTTACTCAGAGAAAAAGTGTGGTTCCCAAATATGGATCACTTGGTGGAAGAAAAGATTAGACGCTGTTCTACTTGTCAATTAATCACTCCATCATCAAACTTAGAGCCATTACAAATGTCTCCGTTACCCACTGCTGTCTGGGAGGAAGTGGCAGTCGATATATATGGACCATTGCCAAATGGCCAATACATTCTCGTAACAATTGATGAATATTCTCGATACCCTGTCATTTCATTTATCTCTTCAACATCTGCTAATAATGTTATACCAGAGCTGGACGACATTTTCTCGGCATATGGTATTCCAAGAGTGGTTAAAACAGACAATGGACCTCCATTCAATGGACATGTGTTTACACAATTTTCTGAATACTTGGGATTCAATCACAGGAAAATCACACCTTGCTGGCCGCAAGCCAATGGAATTGTGGAACGTTTTATGCGCACTCTGGGGAAACGTATCAAGGCAGCGAGTCTGGAGCACATCCCACTGAAACAGTCATTATACAAATTCATGCGTAATTACCGCAATACGCCACACTCCACTACTAATGCTGCTCCAGTTCATTTAATGTTCAGCAGAACCCTGCGTATACGTATACCCTGATGTGACCAGCCATCCCCGACCGAGTGACTCCTCAGTGAGATCCACAGATTTCTCCAACAAACAAGCCATGAAACGTTATGCAGACAGAAGGCGAAGGACACAGTCAAGTGCCATCGAAAGAGGGGATGTCGTGGTGGTACGTCAAAGACCAACCAACAAGACCTCACCTGTATATGGTCCTGCAAAATATTATGTTACTAAAAGGAAAGGCAGCATGATCACAGCTGAACGAGATGGACACTCCATAACGCAAAATTCTTCATATTTTAAAGTCATACCGCAGAATGATGACAATGAACTCTCTTTGGTGGAAGATTTGATATCCGATGGTGGAGCGGACCAACAAGAGGTAGCTGGTCCATCAATAATGAACCCTCTCAATGAGCCCAGACGTTATCCTACACGAGAGAGAAGAGCTCCATCGAGGCTTATTGAAGAAGTGTAACTACAGTTTTGTTTGTTTTGTTTTTTTTTTTTGTTTGTTTCTCTGGTTTTGGAATTGAACAAATAAGACAAAACGGACATATGATTTTTTTGGACGTTTTCATGTTGTTGCATTTATCAGTAATATGGGTTATTTATAGAAAAAAAAAAAAAAAAGGGGATGATGTAATGTATAATAATTAGATCTGTCTCTTTAAGCAAGCCAGACTTATGGGACTTGGGGGGTGGAGACAAGAGGGATGAGAAGGGAAGTTTCAGTTTCACTTCTGGGTAGCATGGGAATGCAACTGTTATGCTGTGTGCTGGAGGACGAAGAATAAAACATATCTAAAGTTTAATACCTTGAATTCTTCATAACGTGTGGATATTACACTCACCACACATCTAGATAAGTTCCTTGGGGGGGGGGGTCTAGTTTCCAAAATGGGGTCACTTGTTGGAGGTTTCCACTGTTAAGGCACATTAAGGGCTCTCCGAACGCAACATGGCATCCGATCTCAATTCCAGCCAATTCTGCGTTGAAAAAGTCAAACGGTGCTCTATCCCTTGCGAGCTCTGCCGTGTGCTGAAAAGTGGTTTATCCCCACATATGGGGTATCGGCGTATTCAGGAGAAATTTTACAACAAATTGTGTGGTTGATTTTCTCTTTTAACACTTGTGAAAATAAAAAAAATTGGTTCTGAAGTAAATTTTTTGCAAAAAAAAGTTAAGTTAATTTTTTCCTTACACATTGCTTTAGCTCCTGTGAAGCACTTAAAGGGTTAATAAACTTCTTGAATGTGGTTTTGAGCACCTTGAGGGGGTCTAGTTTTTAGAATGGTGCCACTTTTGGGTATTTTCTGTCATGTACACCCCTCAAAATGACTAAGTATGATGTGGTCCCAAAAAAAAAAAAAAAAAAAAAAAAAAAAAAAATTATATATGGTTCTGTAAATTTTGTTGTAAAAATGAGAAGTCGCTGGTCATCTTTTAACCCTTATAACTTCCTAACAAAAAAAAATTTTGCTTCCACAATTGTGGTGATGTAAAGTAGACATGTGGGAAATGTTATTTATTAAGAAATTTGTGTGACACATCTCTCTGATTTAAGGGCATAAAAATTGAAAGTTTTAAAATTGCAAAATTTTTGCCATATTTCCGGTTTTTTTCATAAATAAACAAGACTTATCAAAGAAATTTTACCACTAACATGAAGTACAATATGTCACGAGAAACCAGTCTCAGAATCAGCGGGATCCATTAAAGCATTCCAGAGTTATAACCTCATAAAGGGACAGTGGTCAGAATTGTAAAAATTGGCCTGGTCATTAAGCTGCAAACTGGCTCTGTCGCTAAGGGGTTAATATTCAGAGTGCTACCAGGCAGGGCTGTCTATCTCCGGCTCTTTTTGCACTTGGAAAATGGAACCCATTGCGGAAACAATAAGGAGAGATCAGAATATCCTGCGCCCTGAGAATATGGGAGACCAATATAAACTCAGCCTCTTTGCGGATGATCTTCTGCTAATATTAGTAAGTTCCCACACTACACTCCCTCACTTGTTTTCCCTCCTTTACGAATTTGAGAAGATCTCAGGGTTAAAAATTAACATTGATAAATCCGAAGCATTGTTTGTAAATTTTCCTAAGATAGAGCACTAACTAATGGCATCCCATTTTGGGTTTATACACAAAGAACATTATCTAACATATCTGGGAATCAACTTAACAGCCAACAGGTCAACTCTGTTTAGGTGGAATTTCACTCCACTGATCCAAAACTTCCAGAGGGACCTGGATAGATGGGCTTCCTCAAAGTTATCCTGGCTCAGCAGAATACATGAATTAAAAATGGTATCACTGCCTCGCTTCTTATATCTATTTAGGTCCCTCCCAATTATGGTACCAGCCAGAACGTTCACTCATTTACACTCTATGATGTCCAAGTTTCTTTGGCTAGGAGAACAACCCAGAATTGCTCAAAAACTTATGTTCCATCACAGAAAAGAAGGGGGTTTATCCCTCCCTAATTTTACACGTTATTACAAGTCGGCACGGATTGCTCAATTAATAAGTACGTGTTCATATCCCAATAGTCGAGATGGGTTATTCTGAAATCATTTCTCTCTAAACCATTCTCTTTATTAGGCCGACTTCCACGGGGGTTAATGAATGTGGCTCCTTTTACAGTCCACTCGTTGCTTCTTTGGAGGAAAGTCCGGTTTAAATATAACTTACAATCTAGCCTCTCTCACCTGACAGCTATATTACAAAACACCATGTTCCCGCCAGGCCTTGAGTCACAAATTTTTTCTTGGTCGAAGCTGAAAGGTATTCGTATACTTAAACATTTGTGTTCCCCATTTAATATCTTACTTGACAGACAGGAACTTGTTACAAGAATTTGAACCTCCAGTTAGGGAGGTAATGCGATTAAACCAGATCTTCCACTTTGCAAAGCATATCCTCCCGAGCGATACTACTCTCAGGACATCAAGTTTTGAAAATAAATGTCTAAATGACCCTTTGGGTAGGGGAACGACCTCATTGATCTATGCTATAATTCTCCACAAAATGATAAAAAAACTGAAGTATATGTTACTGGATCACCCCCAGGGCAGGTGTGGGAATCACCTCGGTACTAGGCCGGTGTCTCAAAGGGATGTGTCGCTGTGGCGGTGACTCGGTCTGTGGCCCTGGGCGTCCATGTAAAATAGGTGGAATGAAGCTGAATAAAGTTTATAGGTAGATAATTCGTGACACCACCTGTGGTACTCAGCAATGAAGGTGTTAAGCCAACCCTGCGGTGCAGATCCTCTGGGACAGATGGTATAAGGCAGCAAAGATGGAATAGCTCTCCACAGGCAGAGCTGTGGTCCCAGGGCAGTAGTAGTAGGTGTTGAGGGAGATGGTGTAGTGTTAGGCACAGGGACGTAGCAGTGCTGAGTAGGTTGGCGCAGGAAGAAGGCAATGACACAGCTGAGTGCAGTTCCAATGCTTTTACTCATGTTTCTGGTACAGACAGGTGCCCACTTCAGTGCCGCAGCCTCCAGGTCTGGGACTCAGCCAACTCCAAGGCAGAAGGAATTAACCCTTCCAGCACTCCCTTGCGTGTGCCTGTTCTGAATGTCTCCTTTCTAGCACTAATCTGAAGTACTTGTAGTTCTGAATTACACTCAAGTTCCTCCTTCTTGATGTTACTTATAACTCCACTCGTATAACGGCCAGCTGTATCCTGCTTCGGGGACTCCATACAATCATGTCCCAGCTCACACACGTTGCTGCCGTGTAGGTAGGTGAGCCGACTGACGTCTCTCTCGACTTTCACTGTGGCTGCCCTAGGCCCACCACCACAGAGCTTCAACCGTCCGAGTCTGTCCGTGTTGTGGTACTCCATGCTCTCTCTGTCTGCAGCTTCTCCCGTCAGGGCCACCCCCCTGACAGTCTCTGCTGTCAGTCCCTTCCAGAGCTTCTTCTTTGTCCACCTCTCCCTTTAGTCTTCTCTCCTGAGCTCCTCTCCTGGACTGACCAACTCTGTCTTCCTTTTATCCCCTTCCTTGGGAATTCCCTCTAGAGTCCTTGTAACCCCGCCCCCCATGACAGTGCAGTTTTGTAGCCCTAAGCTGATGTTCAGTCCTTTCCTCACAGCTCGCTACTCAAATCTTGTGGCCAAACTGCAGTACTACACCTTCCTACACTTCTCCAGTCCTTGGTCTCCCCTGTTATGAATGAGTCACCGAAGGAGGAAAAAACAAAAATACAAGCCAAGTCCAGAAAACCGGAGAGGTTGGCAGCTATCGTATTGCAGACCCCTGATCCTATTCACACAACCAACAGTAGCCGCGGGGGGTTCCTACGGTGCCCTAGACCCCCCGTTCACAGCCGGAGAACTAAATAAGCCCAAAGAAAGAAAGGGGAAATCCAAAACTGCCCCAGAGCAGACCCCAAAGCAATAGACAGCCCCCAACATGTACTGTCGGTGAAAAGCAGATGAAAACACAAACACAGACAGAAAGACAGGTTGAGCAAACAATGGGGCCCAACTAACTAAATAGGAAAGGACAGAAAAAATGCTGGCTGCAATCCGCAAAAATTCTGCCAAAATAATGTCCAACACGTCTGATAGAAAAAAGGCCCCAAAGTCACTAGACTTCAAAATCACTACATCAGCACTCAGGTATATTCTGAAGACTGAGCCAAAGATCCACTTGACCAGAGACAAAAATGGAGCTCAGCCTGTACCAACAAGGGCAGACAGAACACAAACACTAAGTAAACAGACACAATCTCATGGAAAAACAAGAGAGCAAATACTTAGCTTTCAGAAGACAGGTACTGAACTGGTTTGCAAGAGCTCAGAGCAGAAAGGATCACCAGCACCCCTGTAGGGCGTCGGCTGCCTTATATCCACTCAGTGATTCCGGGTGTCCAATCAGGCTCCACCTGTTCAGATGACAGGTTCCTCCCAACCCAATCAATTTCACTACCTCTCCTCACCAGCAGAGGGAGTTCATCAGACATCAACGGTGAAGGGGAAAATGAACTCACAACACTCCCCCTAGTGGCAAAAACCCTGTACTACAACAACCTTCTCCCCTGTCTAGCTGTCTCCCACCTTCATTTACAGCAGTTCATGTCCAGCACAGTGTACATTAACCCTTCCTCTGCAGACAGGTCCATATGTTAGCCCACTTCCCCTACACTCCCCCTTCCTTTGACCACTGTCGCCCTCGACAATCTCATTCCCCTTTTTTCCGTTCTGAAACTTCCCCACCTTATTTTGTCGGACCGGTTGTTGAGCCAGGCCCGCGCTACGCGGGGGCTGAACGAAACTGGGAGCAACCATGCTTTGAGTAGCTTACGGCTACCCACTGGCGCGTACGCCACTATGACAATTCCGTCTGGTTGGGCTAAGACCACCCAGATTCCTCTACGGGTGCGTACTTCCCACTTATCTCCCGTCCTGTGACATTTTGCAAATTTGGAGCGCAATGACTGAGGCCCTAACCTACCAGGTAATCGTCAGCGTCCTCCCTTTCCTTTTGGGGTGTTCGTGGTATTCGGGCTTGACCTATGGATCGCTGTCTGTTAGAATTCCGCCTGTCTCTTTGTCCTGTCAAATTTAAATAGTCATGGTCGGCGTTTTTCCTCTGTACCTTTAGTACCCGGGACCTGTTGAACATTCTCATTTTTAGATGCAAATAACATTTCAAATCAGCTATTATATACTATACATAGTTTTCAACTATACTATGTTTTAATACTACCGCCTTTAACTTTTCCTTTACTTCAGCATTTTCAAATAAGACAACTTTTTTTTTTTTTTTTACAAAACATGAACATTGGTGCTCCCCCTTCCTATAAGGAGAGCACTGCCCCTCCCTTGCATCCCTGCCTCATCAGGAGTGGGCATATTTTCCCGCTTTGAGGACGTCAAACTGTCCCAAGGCAACAGCGCACGGCAGTCCCGGTAGTCCATTTTGAAGGATACTCCGGGCCACCTCCTGGCGGGCGATGTTTCGCCAATCAGTTGGGGGCTCATACCCCTCGGGGTATGCGCTGACCGCCACCTCATAGAAGCCGCGGGGGCAGTACTCCTTGTAACAGAAGACCAGGTCTCCCTCCCACACAGCCCGCCCGTGCTTAACAGAAGCCACATTGAGATAGACTTTGTGGCCGGTTGCGAGGTCCCGAATAAACTCGTAACCTTTTACGGTGTTGGTGTGCATGAGCCGGCCATATGATCGAGGGGTAGACGTGGCTGCCTCCCCCTTCTCGTGCAGCAGCACCCACACTTCCCGCTCTTTGGCCTTCTTCTGCTCAATGACCTCCGCAACCCAGGCGGAGGGTCCGGTGTAGGCCGCAGAGCCCAGCGAGCGGGCCGCGGCCGGCAGCCGCAGCAGGGGTAGAGACGGCCGTAGCCGTCAGCAGGCAGGCCACGGCCGACACCACAAGTCAAGCCGGAGCTGCTGCGGTGTAGGCCGCAGCCAAAGATGGAGCAGCGGCGGCCACGGCTGTCAGCAAGGAGGCTGCGGAGGCCGGCGGCCCGGCATCCGCGGCAAACTGGAGTGGGACCGTGGCAGTGGCAGGCCAAGATGGGTAGGCCGCCGCCAGGGTGTGGAGCGTGGCAGGAGTCGCCGCGGGATGGGATGGCGAGGGGTCGTGGTCAGGAACGGTGGTCGGCCCCGTCAGGGCCACAAAATCATCCAGAGCCGAGGTTGCGGGAGGGCAGGAGGCCGAGCGGGGAGGCCAGGAGCCGATGGTGGGGCCTGGCTTGTGCACGAGGTGGGGGAGTGGGAGCTGCCTGCGGTGACGCCAGCTGAGCCGGGGGGACGCTCACCTTCCCCGGCGCCGCGGCTCCCGACAGACCATCCCGCAGCTCCTCCAGCAACAGACGATCTTCACCCCGCCGTCTGGCAATGCCAGCCTCCAGGCCCGGTGGTTCTGCGGGGAGACTCCATGGCGGTTCTTCCAGCGGCCGTTTCAGCAGGGTCCGGGGTCGCTCCTCCTCCTTGATAGGCATCCGGGGTACCGACAGTGGCTCCCAGGGGCAGCTCTCCCGAAGGGACTCGATCTCCTGACGCCACTTCCATTCCAGGCATCTGAGGCCACGGCAGCTGCAGTGTCGCATTTCGTCCGATGTCCAGAAGCTTAATGGCGCCAAGCAGCCGCACCCAGCCTCTTCACCCGGGCCACTCCCATTCTCGGGTGGGGCGTTGGTCGGCCTCTCCACCCATCTTCCAGGGTCCAGCATGAGGAGGCTGCTGTCTCCAGATGTAAGCTGCTCCCCCCAGGGGCGGGTGCAACATAGTCCCAGATTGTCCAATGTAGCTGCAAACTCCTGTGCTTCTTTCTGGCACTGGAGTGCCACAGTCTTTCTGTCAAGTCCTTTTCCGCTCCGGATCCGCCTGATGAAAACCGACAATCCTGGTCACAGTCCAATTTTGTAATCCACAGGGAAATTCTTCAACCCGTTCAGCTTGGGTCCTTTGGATCTTCGGTGCAGGCTTACCACAGAAGATGGAGTATTGGCGGCGATGATCCTGCTGACTACGCCAAATGTAGGTAGGTGAGCCGACTGGGAAGTGGTCCTATTACCGCCGCGAACAGACGGAGACAGAGACTGTAGTGCGACCAACAGGTCCTCTTTATTGGCCGTCCTCTCGACGACCCGCAGCACCACACAGCAGCTGCTCGACTCCGCACATAGGCCTTCACTTCCTTCCTTTCCTGTTTGACGTCTCTTGCGGCTATTTCAGTGTGGCTGCCCTAAGCCCACCACCACAGCGCTTCATCCGTCTGAGTCTGTCCATCTTGTGGTACCCCAGGCTCTCTCTGTCTGGGGTATCTCCCGTCAGGACCACCCTCTGACCGTCTCTGTTGCCAGTCCCTTCCGGAGCTTCTTCTTTGTCCACCTCTCCCTTTAGTCTTCTCCTCTCCTGGATTGACCGCTTCTAGAACTGTCTTCCTTTTATCCCCCTCCTTGGGAATTACCCCTAGAGTCCTTGTAACCCTGCCCCTCATAACTGTGCAGTTTCGTAGCCCTAAGCTGATGTTCAGTCCTTTCCTCACAGCTCTCTACTCCCATCTTGTGGCCAAACTGCAGTAATACACTTCTCCTGTCCTAGGTCTCCCCCTAGTGGCAAGAACCCTGTACTACAACAACCTTCTCCCCTGTCTAGCTGTCTCCCACCTTCATTTACAGCAGTTCATGTCCAGCACAGTGTACATTAACCCTTCCTCTGCAGACAGGTCCGTATTTCAGCCCACTTCCCCTAAAGCTGCATCTTCGAATCTTAGGTGGGAATAAAGTGGTCACAACTTCTATTCCTCCGGTTTCTGCTGTAGGATCATTAGTATCACACACCGCCTCGGATACCAGCGCCCACCCTTGGCGCATTAAACTTAGGAAAGGGCTCTGTACTATCCCTAATTCCCAGTCTCTCTTCTCCTCACGTTCCGCTCTTATCCTTATGAACAACTGATCCTTCTTTCCTTCTCTTTCCTTGCTAGCAGCTCGAGCTCACAGGAGGCTGATGCAAAACGTCCTTTCCCCTCCTTCCCCCGTAGGGGAGTCTGACATAACTTCCTGTCAGCTTTCCCCTCTAGTGTTTCTAAGCTCCACCCACCACCCTTCATGATCCAAAGCAGCTGCCATAAAGGGTGCTCTGTGGTCTAAGGTGTCTGTGCTGGATGTAGTGCTGGAGTCTGGTCAGGTGTTACCATCTTACCTGGGGAGTGGGATACTACACCTCAGGAGGAGGTGCAGTACCTCTGTAGCGACTGAACCCTCAGGGGCGCCACATTACAATGGGAGGAGGATCTGGGGTTTTAACAGTCAATTGATGAATGGTATCGTAGCTGTGACACCCTATCGAAAGGTAGTCACCAGACTTCTCTTGTGGAGACCTCCTTAAAACTATTGCACAGAGTCAATTATGTACCGGAAAAAATTCATAGCATTTTTCCTAATGTCTCGGGAGACTGTTTTAGGGGCTGTGGATTATCTAGTGACATGAAACATATTTGGTGGTCTTCTACGGTGGTTTCTGGACTTTGGGAGAAGGTGAAGCGTCTGATAGCACAGATGCATGGTGGACCAGTTGTACTGGAACCTTCTAGCCTTTTACTGGGAACCAGACCTTCCCGGCATCCAAAAAGCTTTCAGAAGCTGGTAAACTATTTATGTATGGCCACTAAAATCCATATTGTGGCAAAGTGGAAGTCGCCCTCACTTTCAGTATCTATGGTGAAAGAAGATGAAAGACATTATGTTATATGAAAGAATAGAAGAAACTAGAACCGACACATGGGATTCTTTCAGGGTTTGGCATCCCTGGATGGAGCTTCACTCAGATACTCGACTGGATGACGCACTAAGGCTCTCTCTGTAGCCAACTGAGAACTGGTCATGGCCTGGGACGGGATTCATATATGATCCTACAATAGTGGGTTGCATAACCGCTTTAAACGCCCTGGATTGGTTATTGATGATACCATTATAGATTATTGGATATCGTATAATTAAATCCTATGTGCCTTTGCCTACCCCTGTCTATGTCCTGTCTTCCCTTATATTATTTGAAGTTTACTGAATGTATGTTAAATTGTTAGTTTACACTCCCTTGCATAGGAGTTCATAACTTGGACTTGGTTTAATAAGTTTCTAAATAAAAATTTACTGAAACTAAAACAGACGCGGCCAATACTCGAGTCAAGAGTATTGTGCACATCACTGCTGCAACCAATCACTGAGCTCTGCTGATGTAGATGGCACTAGCCACGTAGCTCAGTGATTGGCTGCAGTGCTGACTCGTGCACTGTAGTTGTAACGGCACTGCTGCAGCTAGTAAACAATCAGACACTGGACCCAGCGAGGGCGAGTACCAGCTGCGTTTGTCATTATAGAGGCATAGAAGCATTTCGGGAAATACCACCATGGTTACTCACCGGTAGCCGGTTTTTCCGGAACCCATGACAGCACACCTGAGAGAGGGATCCGCCCCGCCAGGACAGAAACCTACCAAGATATAAGGGGAGGCACCTCTCCCCCGCTTCAGTTGGTTACAGAGCATTGAGAGGACTTCCCGGTTAGTTACATGTTAATCCAACACCACATCACACAAATGCACCCTACTAAACGTGCACACCCATAAAGTGAAAAAAAGGGGGGGGGGGAAATATACGGGTGCCGTCATGGGTTCTGGAAAAACTGGCTACCGGTAAGTAACCATGGTGGTTTTCCCTTCACCCATGACAGCACACCTGAGGGATTTTTGGAGACTTCAAAACACCTTAGGGAGGGACCACCGCTTGCAGCACTCTTCTACCAAAGGTTAAGTCAGCAGAGGAGGATAGATTTAATCTATAGTGCTTAAAGAAGGTTTAGGGTGAGGCCCAGTTAGCAGCCTTACAAATTTGTTCAATCGATACCTCTGCCTTCTCAGCCCAGAAGGTCGCCACAGCTCTGGTGGAATAAGCTTTGATGCCGTCAGGAATCGGACCACCACTAGCTGTGTAGGCTACACTAATGGCCTCCCTAATCCATCTGGCAATAGTCCCTTTTGAAACCCCATAGCCCTTCCTGGCACCCTGAAATGCTACGAACAAGGACTGGGACCTCCTCCACTGGTTAGTGACAGATATGTATGCTAGCAGGGCTCTCTTAACATCCAGACAATGGAATTTTTCCTCCCCTGAATTCTTTGGATTATCACAGAAGGATGGGAGGATAATCTCCTGACCCCAATGAAAATCTGATGCTACCTTAGGCAGATAAGCGGGGTCTGTTCTTAATATCACCCTATCCTGGAAAAACTTGTGTATAGGGTGGGATTACTGAGAGAGCCTGCAAGTCGCTTACTCTACGGGCCGAAGTGAGGGCCACTAAAATGATCGTCTTTAGAGTCAGGTACTTTATGGGTAGTTGATGTAAAGGCTCGTATGGTTCTTTTGTAAGGGCCTCTAGTACCAGGTTTAGATCCCACGGGGCTATTCTGGGTATTGGGATAGGCCTAGACCTATGGGAGGATTTGATAAACCTGGCTACCCATCTATTTGCTGCCAAGTTGCAATTATAGAGTGCTCCCAGTGCAGATACCTGTACTTTAAGAGTGTTTACCGCTAACCCCAGCTGTAATCCTGATTGTAAAAACTCCACGATGGCATTAATTGGGGGTTCTTGTCCTAACGGCTTACCTAGGAACTGCAGGAATTTATTCCATGTTTTGCCGTAGATATTGGTCGTCACTGGTTTTCTACTCTTTAGCAGGGTGGCTACCAACCCGGGAGAGAACCCTCCATCTCTTAAAAGCGACCTTTCATATTCCACACCATCAGATGGAATCCTTTGACTTGAGCGTGGAATATTGGGCCCTGAGCTAGTAGGTCCAGAATTTCTGGCAGAACCCATGGATCGGAGAGGGACATCCTTCGCAGCAGAGCAAACCAGGGCCTTTTTGGCCAAAATGGGGCTATTAGGATCGCCCTGGCTTGATCGTTCCTGATCTTCTTGACCACCGTTGGGATCAGAGCCACTGGGGGGGGGGGGGAGGAACGCATAGGCTAGCCTGAAGTCCCACGGAATCTGCAATGAGTCCACTGCCCATGGTTTTTCTCTTGGATTTAGTGAGCAAAACCTCTCTGTTTGTCTGTTGTGCTTGTTGGCAAAGAGGTCTATCACCGGTTTCCCCCAAAGCAGTGTTATCTTTTGAAAAATGGACCGATTTAGAACCCACTCCCCTTGCTTCAGAGTATTGCGGCTCAGGAAGTCGGCCTCTAGGTTTTCTGCCCCTTTTATATGCAAGGCTGTTAAGGAGTGTAGGTGTTGTTCCGTTCTGCCCACAATGTCGTTCGCTGCCTTCATTAGGGAGTGTGATCTTGTCCCCCCTTGGTGGTTGATGTCGGACAACAAAGTAACGGTGGCGTACATGAAGCGGACATTGCGACCCCCGAGTAGGGGAATGAGGCGGCCTAGGCCTGTTTCACACTTCCGTTTTTGTGTCCGCCAAACGGATCCGTTTCCGTTTTTTTGACGGAAACTGATGCAAACGGATCCGTTTTTTTAAAAACGGATCCGTTTTTTTGACGGATCCGCGGTAACCGTAATGGAAGTCTATGGGACAAAAAAAACGGATCCTGCAAAAAATGGCGGATCCGTTTTTTTACGGAAAACAACGGATTTTGACGGATTTGAAAAAACGGAAGTGTGAAACAGGCCTTAGGGCTTAGTTTACTGCCCACAGTTCTCTCAGATTGGACAATACCCCCATTTCTTGAGGCCTCCAGGAACCATGGGCTACATGACCCCTTAGATGTGCCCCCCACCCGAGGAGCTTGCATCTGTTAGTATTACATCGGTCGCCTGTCTGTCCCAAGGCATTCCCAAAGCCAAGTTTGTACTGTCCAGACACCAGTTGAGAGTCCCTGGTTTCTAAGGAAAGCTCCAGTCTTCCTTCTAAACGCCCTCTCAGCGATCTTTGTGCTGATAGTATCTGCCTCTGGAGCTGACGGGTGTGAAATTGACCCCACCTGACCGCCGGAATACAGGCAGTCAGTGTACCTAGTAGAGACATCGCCTCCCTCAAAGTCATAAAAGGTTTGTCTCGGGCAGCCAAAGCCAATTTCTGTACCTTCTCTATTTTGGTATCCGGAAGCAGACATGCTTGCTGTTCCGAATCCAGGATAAATCCCAGGAAGGCCTGTTTTCTTAGGGGCTGTAGTTTTGATTTCTTGAAATTTATTATCCACCCTAATTCCTGTAGGGTGTCGGTCACACGGCTCAGCTGTGCAGTGGTCTTCTGAGCTGCCCACGTCCAAGTAGGGTGTATGACTGTATCGTGTCTGTATTCGGAGGAAGGCTGTTACCTCTGCTATGATCTTGGTAAAAACCCTCGGGGCTATAGATATGCCAAATGGAAGAGCTCTGAATTGGAAGTGCTTGAGTATAGAGAGCTACAGTACTCAAATATTTTTGGTAACCTGGATGGATAGGGATGTGGTAATATGCATCCTTTAAATCGACTAGGGCCATAAAACAATCTTGATGTAGCAGCTTTAAGGCCGTAGTCACCGATTCCATTTTGAAGGTTTGATTTCTTATCCACCGATTGAGACCTCTGGAGATTTATGATCGTCCTGAATGATTGATCCGTTTTTTTTTTTTTGTTTTTTTTATCAGGAAAAGGGGGGAATAGAATCCCCTTCCTTCCTGTGTGTTTGGGACCTCGCAAAGGACCTGCTTTTCTATCAGGCTCAGGATCTCTGTTTCCAAAGCAGACTGTTCTTCGATTGTGTTCCTGATAGGGGTTATGACAAACACAGCTTTTGGCTCGCGAACAAAGGGGATTCTTAGGCCTTCTTTTAAAATGCCTAGGATCCAGGTATTGGAAGAGACCTTTTCCCAGGCCTGGGAAAAGAGTGCCAACCTCCCCCCTACCGGAATGCTGGCGTCATTGTGGAGATTTCTTTGAAGTGGAGGTGCCTCCACCAAACATAAATCCCGACTCCTTCTTCCTTTTATCTTCCCATCTCCTTCTATCGGCCGGAGGACGACCCCTATTGAATCTTCCTCTCCGAAAGGGCTGTCTCCTCTGGTCTGTCGGGAACCTGGGGAAGCCTTTCTTCCTATCGCTCGCCTTTTCCAGGATATCATCTAAGTTCTTCCCGAATAACAATCGACCATCACAGGGAAGACAGCACAGTTTGGCATTTGATTGCAGATCACCTGGACAGCCTTTAAGCCATAAAGTACGTCTGGCGGCATTTGACAACCCTGCCGCCCTAGCTGTCAACCTCAGAGTCCGCCGCGGTGTCTGCTAAAAAAAAGCTGCTGCCCCATGCAGGAGGTACCGTACATATCTGCCAATATCTTTTCCCGTGGGACTTTTGACGCTAGCCTCTCCTCTAACTGCTGCAGCCAAATCATCAGGGATCGAGCTGTGCAGATGCCTGCTATCGCCGGCTTTAATCCTCCCGCTGTTGCTTCCCATGCATGCCTTAAATAAGAATCAGCTTTTTTGTCTAGCGGGTCCCTGAGAACCCGAGTCTTCCAGAGGCAGGGCTGATTTTTTGGAGACTCTAGATACTGCTGCGTCAATTTTTGGGACTTTCTCCCATACTTCCGCATCTTTGTGCTCAAAGGGGTATCGCCTCTTAAAGGGGTATCGCCTCTTAGAGGCGGAGGGAAGAGCCCCTGATCTCTCGGGTTTCCTCCACTCTCTCTCAATAAGCGCTTGGATCTTTTCATTTACTGGAAAGGTCCGCTTTTTCCTCTCTTGAAGTCCCCCAAACATAACGTCCTCTAGGAATTTAGCCGCTTTCTCTTCCTGTAGGCCCATTGCTGTCATAATGGCCTTTAGGAGAGCATCCGTGTCTTCAACAGGAAAACATGGCTTACCCCCCGTGTCACTGTCTGAGGAGTCTGAGGAGGATGGCTGTTTGGACTGAGAGGAGGCCGAAGAGGAGTTTGAGGGAACTCTAGGGGGATTCTTTTTACCCTTTCTCCCTTTCTTCAGCAATGTCTTAATTGAACCCTCCATTTCTGACCTAAGGGCCGATATAAGATTAGCTGCGAATCTAGGCGCTTCTTCTGCCATGGATCGCTGAATGCAACTGGCACAGAGGTCTTTCTGCCAGTCTCTTGCTAGGGGAGTTTTACATATGGCACACAGTCTCTATTATTCCTCTTACTTCCCGCTTTTTTAGGCTTTTCCTATGGGGCAAACATACATCAGGGAACCCATATTAATAGAACACTAACATTCACGAAGATTACTCACCACCCATAATCAATGGTACCGGACTCGGAGGCTACGACGGAGCATGCGACCTGTGCTCTTTGGACCTTGAGGAGTCCCCCGACCTGCGGCTGGGGTGACTACTGCTTGAATGGCTTCCATGTTTTCTGCTAGAGGGTTGTGAGGGAGGCAGGGACAATGAACGCTCCTGTTCTGACTCCATCTTGCACGCCCGTTCTGCAGCTGCTTCCTCCTTTTAAATGATGTGTCTCCGTCCTGGTGGGTGTCTCCTCCTCCCTCCCCCCCGCGACCGTTGGCCGACCACTTCAGAAAGCCAGCGTCGCAGTCGTCGCCATGACACAGTCGCCCTTTGCTGACGTCAGCCGGCGCACCCATGCTCCTCTGCGCTGCTGAGGTCAGTGGCCGGAAGGCGCCCGCGGCTCTCCCATGCTAACCGCTACGGGGATCGAGGTTGCGGGCCTGCGCGAGGGGAGGGCGGCGCAGCGGGTTCTCCAGGAGCCACCGGGATCTCCGCCTGCGCCCACATGAACCCGGAGCCCGAGGGGTCACCGGGGACTGTGCCTCCAGCACCCGACGGCCGGCGCTACAGGTGAGACACCTGTTCTTCCCATGCCGGGATGGGCCTGGGCTCTTTTTCTTTCCTTTCTGTTCTTCTATCTTCTCTTTTTTTTTTTTTCTCCTTTTTGCCATGATAGGCACCGTCACAGTGGGATTCCCTCCAGGACAGGAACCCAACTGAAGCGGGGGAGAGGTGCCGCCCCTTATATCTCAGTAGGTTCCTGTCCTGGCGGGGCGGATCCCTCTCTCAGGTGTGCTGTCATGGGTGAAGGGAAAAAAACAACTTCAGCCTTTACAGAATTGAAGGGATTACTTTGTTTTGTCAAGTACTTAAAGGTATCAGATATGGCAATAATTAAATGATTACAGAAAATAGGAAACAGTGTGATATTAGGTACACTTTTGCATAATATAAATCACAAAGGTAAAGTATTTACGCTACACAGGAAAAACTTCACCAGGAATAGTACACATCGTCCATGAGAAGCAGAACGGCGAAGACAGAGAAATTCCTGGGATATCCACACTGTGGCATTAAAGGTGTCCCCTTTCTGTCCACAGAATAACAGGCTTCTGTCTTAGCTGCAGTCTTCCCCAGCTTATGTATTGTTTAGAAACAAATGCTTGCATAACCAAGTGTTAAACAAACTAAAAAATTCTATTTGTCCAATATAATATCTTTCTTCTGAGTGGCCAGCGCTTCAGATGTCAATCTACACCAAACAAATACATCACCGGATATGACATGCCCAAAAACTCTCCTGGTACCAGATATTCCACATAAACATGACATTTCTCAACCATTAACAGCGAAATTATGCAGCAATTATAAACATATACTTTAGCACTGAAGAGCTATGCGGTAATATAAACATACACCGTTGTCATTAAACAGTCATAAAGAACTCAGTGGTATTGGATGAATAATATAAACATGCATGTTCTCATTGAAGCTATGTGCCTATTAGCGTTTTTAAACGCTCAGGAAACTGATCCCCTTTCCAAAAAACGCACGTTTTATTTCCGCGCGTTTCTTGCACAAAAGACGTGCGTTTTTTAAGCTTTTTTTTCCCCCCACACGTTTTCTGGGAATATTGGAAAAGGCTAAAAATGCTCAGCAATGCGGAAATTAATGAGCATGCTGCGTTTTTAGCCGCTAAGCGATTCCTGAGCTTTTAAAAACGCATGCATTGGCACAAAAAGCCAAAAACACATGAAATTTAATGAGAAGCTTCTTTTAAGCGTTTCTGCAGCGTCTGAGCCGGCACAAACGCTGCGGAAACGCTTAAAAAAAACGCAACGTGGGCACACAGCCTAAATATTGATGGTTACGCAGTCTCCAGGTGTTAGGAAAATTACAGAAAATACAAGGCTAATATGAGCTGAACTTTTACTGTCTAATATCTTAAAGGGGTCTTTAAAGACAGGCTATCAATATGAATTCCTGATGGTCATTAACATCTTAGCACTACATACTTCTATACATGAACATCTCAGGTGCTGATCTCCAAGTGTATAAATAATCGTGTGGGTTATCGGAATATCTTATCAGTGGCAAAAACCTTAGAAATGACTTACAGAGATGAAAACACAGGAGATGCGAGCGATCCAAGACTGACTGGACAAGAAGTCGGGAGCGATCAGCCACACTATAGAGTTCAGGAGTAACCCTAAAAAACAAGTAGAAATCTGAATGAAAATACTAGTACTACTTAACCCTTTAGGGGGTTGTAAAGGATGAAAGGAAAGAAAAAACTTTTATGAATAAAACGCATCTATTAGTCCTACATGATCATGAATCCTCAAAAACAGACAGTACACAGATGCCATCTATGCATGGTTATTCTTCTTGCTGACTAACAGCAGGTGCAGGCGACAAGTGCTATCCGTTGTTTTGAAGGATAGGACTCGTCCCCATGCCCAATTTTTTCTTCAGACACAGCCTGTCCAAGGAAAAAAAAAAAAAGTTGAAGTATGCCGAAGTTAGATCGGATATTGGGATCACACTAGGCCATGTAAGTTATTGAGTCCATGGTAAACATCAGACTCGGAAGGCAAGGGCTGATACAAGTCTATGGGTCTGTAAAAAAAAACACATACAGTGCATGGATGGCAGCAGTGCACAGTCTGTATTTAACATTGCAAACAGCTGTAGACAATTTTTTTTCTCATTTAAATGCACATATTTTGGGTTAAAATAATTATTTTTGCAATTGTGCTTCATTAAACATTTTGTACGGTTTTATTTTATTAGGTTCTTTGTTTCCCTGCACATTTAATTTTGATGTTGTCTGTGGTCATAAATGAGCCAAGAAAAGAAAAGCTCAGAAAAACAGTTACAATCTCCCTTTCGTACCATTTGCTGACTGATTCCCAGTTAAAGCTCCGCTACTGCGTTTTTTTTTGTTTTGTTTTTTAAAATTATTTATTGCAGCTGTGCAGTGGCACAACTAATCTAAGTTCCTTTTCCGGATGCGTTAATTTGACACGAGTATTTTTTAGATTTTTTTCACATCTTTATTTTTGAATAGCGAAAAAGGAGGGTGATTTTAACTTTTTCAACTTTATTTTACTGTATTATTTAGTCCCCTTAGGGCACTTGATTTTGCGATTGTCTGATAGTTTGTATTAGGCCTGTGTCACACTTGCGAGAAACTTGCACAAGTCTCACGTCTCAATACCCGGCACTGCCGCCGGCACTCAGGACCGGAGTGTGCGGCTGCATGTATTTCTATGCAGCTGAGCGCTCTGGTCCAAGTGCTGGCGGCAGTGCATGGTATTGAGACGCAAGACTCGTGTGAGTTTCTCAAAAGTGTGACCCCGGGATAATACAGAGCAATTATACACAGCAATATAACCGTACTGCTGCATACATAAAAAAAAAAAAAAAAAATAATCAGTGTCTCGCTTGAAGTCCAGGCCATGCTTCCTGGGAGTATCCAACTTGTGTTGGCGACGTGGGGCCCATGTGGGTTCAATGTTGCATATATGGTGGGCATGCCCGGCCTTGACAGCCTTCTGGAAAGGTGTTCTTAAAGCAATTAAAGAAATGATGGAGGTGTCATTCCCTAAAAGCTCGGAAGCAATTCTACTATTTATGATTCCCATGCCTAAGGCTGGTTTCACACTAGTGTTTTTTATCGCTGCGCTTTATGCGCGTCCATGCGAATGCATCCTGCGCCTCTACCTTTAACAAGGGGGCGCATGGTCTAGCGTACGCACGCGTTCGTATGCATTTTCGTGCTCATGCGTTTTTTGTAGTGTAGGCCTAGGCGCACCGGACGCAACCTGTTGCGTTTTTGGTCCGTCCAACCTGTCTCAAAAAAACGCATGTGCACGCTTGAACACGGAGTGCGCAAAAAAAAAAAAAAAAAAAAAAGAAAAAAAAAATTAATTTACAATCTATGGGAATGGATACCCGACATTTACATTAGAACCCAGCGTCGCTGGTCCTGATCGCTGGAGGGGCTGAAAGTGACCTGCACTTACTTGAATGGGTGGTGAAAAAAAAAAAAAAAAAAAAAAAAAAATGCACCAAATCCGCATGTATCATGTATTGCTGCGCTTTTTTTGTGACAAAACCTTATTCTATGGAATAGGACTTTTTTTTTCTAACACTAAACTTTATCAGCATGCACAAGAGACAAATCTACCGTGCCAAAACTGCCACAAAAACGCTGCGAAAAACAAAAGGGAAACATGCTTTTTTTCTGCAGCTTCTTTCCTGCAAAGAGATCAGGTTTTGCTGCAGAAAAAAATGCTTAGTGTGAACTTACCCTAATGGCTCCATTGAAATTGCATGTTATCAGGATATTATGCATTGTCACAAGTAACGCTTTTACCCCCATAATGAAGGCTTCTCGGCATGCAGTATCCTACAGTGTACAATTCCATAACATAGCACTTTATTGCATTAAACCCTTGCAGAGCCGCAGCCAAGTGTCCCATGCAGAACATAGAGGCTCCATAGCATAGGCTTCTGCTGGGTGCGGTTTACACTGATCCGTTCTTCCCTACCAGCAATGGGGAAAAGCATCCATGTGTGCTCACCATGAATTTTATGTTGCATGATTCATACAGAATGAAAATTGTAAAACACGAAGGAACAGAAGAAGCCACATACTATGGGAACCACAATACAGTGTGTGCACGAGGCCCTATGCAAAGACCAGGCAGTTATCGAATTGCAGGTTCTGCCCTAGTCACACCTGTGGTGACCGAGGCACCGGCCAGCAGGACTCTCCAACCCATCCTGATCGCCCGGCTCTTTTTTCGATTACTGCACCTATAGCAGACGGCCAGACCGACAAGTCCCAAGAGCGCACTGCCTCCACATACGGCATGACAGAGCTCAGACGCAAGCACCAGCTCAGTACCAATATCCCTCTCCGGGCAGCACAGCCGTGGGAACCGCACTGAAGCCATTGAAAAACACATGAAAAAAGGGTGGGAGACCTTCTATGTAAATTAATAGGCACTAAACAGCAACTTATAAATTAACTCTATCATAGGCTGTGACAAACCACAGCCCAGTAACTGGGGGGAATTTGCACAAGTCATTTGTTGCCAAAGTGAAAAACAACAAATAAACAAAAATGCATCAAACCCAGCATTTTGATACAGGAAAGATATACACTCACTGGCCACTTTATTAGGTACACCTGTCCAACTGTGTGTTAAGACTTAATTTCTAATCAGCCAATCACATGGCGGCAACTCAGTGCATTTAGGCATGTAGACATGGTCAAGACAATCTCCTGCAGTTCAAACCGAGCATCAGTATGGGGAAGAAAGGTGATTTGAGTGCCTTTGAACGTGGCATGATTGTTGGTGCCAGAGGGGCTGGTCTGAGAATTTCAGAAACTGCTGATCTACTGGGATTTTCACGCACAACCATCTCTAGGGTTTACAGAGAATGGTCCGAAAAAGAAAAAAAATCCAGTGAGCGGCAGTTCTGTGGCCGGAAATGCCATGTTGATGCCAGAGGTCAGAGGAGAATGGGCAGACTGGTTAGAGCTGATAGAAAGGCAACAGTGACTCAAATTGCCACCCGTTACAACCAAGGTAGGCAGAAGAGCATCTCTGAACGCACAGTGCGTCGAACTTTGAGGCAGATGGGCTACAGCAGCAGAAGACCACACTGGGTACCACTCCTCTCAGCTAAGAACAGGAAACTGAGGCTACAATTTGCACAAGCTCATCGAAATTGGACAGTAGAAGATTGGAAAAACGTTGCCTGGTCTGATGAGTCTCGATTTCTGCTGCGACATTCGGATGGTAGGGTCAGAATTTGGCGTAAACAACATGAAAACATGGATCCATCCTGCCTTGTATCAACGGTTCAGGCTGGTGGTGGTGGTGTCATGGTGTGGGAAATTTTTCTGGGCACTCTTTGGGCCCCTTGGTACCAATTGAGCATCGTTGCAATGCCACAGCCTACCTGAGTATTGTTGCTGACCATGTCCATCCCTTTATGACCACAATGTACCCAACATCTGATGGCTACTTTCAGCAGGATAATGCGCCATGTCATAAAGCTCGAATCATCTCAGATTGGTTTCTTGAACATGACAATGAGTTTACTGTACTCAAATGGCCTCCTCAGTCACCAGATCTCAATCCAATAGAGCATCTTTGGGATGTGGTGGAACGGGAGATTCGCATCAGGGATGTGCAGCCGACAAATCTGCGCCAACTGTGTGATGCCATCATGTCAATATGGTCCAAAATCTCTGAGGAATGCTTCCAGCACCTTGTTGAATCTCTGCCACGAAGAATTGAGGCAGTTCTGAAGGCAAAAGGGGGTCCAACCCCTTACTAGCATGGTGTACCTAATAAAGTGGCCAGTGAGTGTATATCTTTGTACTGTGTTAGCAAGTAGATAGAGGACTCTCAACTCTAAATATTCTTCAAACCCAGCAGTTTTATAGCAAAATTTGTTTTGCGATACTTTTTTGTTTGTATCATTTTTTAAAGGTCTAACATTGAGGTTATGTGCACACGTAGTTTTAGGTGCTGCAGATTTTGAAAAATCCGCAGGTCAAAATACCTGCGGTTTACTTGCGGATTAGCCTGCGGTTTAGCCCTGCGGTTTCACACCTCACAATGGTGAAGGTGTGAAACCGCAGCGGTATCCGCACAAAGAATTGACATGCTGCGGATTGTAACCTGCAGCAAAACCGTGCGGAAAAATCCGCAGCATGTGCACAGCGTTTTTGGTTTTACCATTGCAAAGAATGGTACTGTACAACGCAGCAGAAACTGCTGCGGACCTGCAGGGCCAGAAACGCTGCGGATCCGCAGCAGAATCCGCACCGTGTGCACATAGCCACAGGGTATATCACCACGTAGCGAATATGCAGCACATTTTCATTTGCACTTCTGTATGCAAAAAATCTGCTGCATGTTACAGTACCTACAAAGTTGATAAGATTTTAACCACTTAAGAACCACCTACTGAAAATATGCCTCCACATTTACTTGCCATTTTGTGGAACTAACAACAGGGATATGTGACGGAACATATGCACAGCAAGTCGTTTTAACCCCTTAATGACGGAGCTTTTTTCGTATTCGTTTTTCGCTCCCCTTCTTTCCAGAGCCATAACTTGTTTATTTTTCTGTCTATATGGCCATGTGAGGGCTTATTTTTTGTGGGACGAGTTGTACTTTTAAATGACACCATTGGTTTTACCATGTCGGGTACTCGAAAACGGGAAAAAAATTCAAAGTGCGGTGAAATTGCAAAAAAGTGCAATCCCACACTTGTTTTTTGCTTGACTTTTTTGCTAGGTTCACTAGATGCTAAATCTGACCTGCCATTATGATTATCCAGGTCTTTGCGAGTTCATAGACACCAAACATGTCTATGTCCTCTTTTATCTAAGTGGTGAAAAAAAATTCCAAAGTTTGCTAAAAAAAAAAAATTTGCGCAATTTTCCGAGACCCGTAGCGTCTCCATTTTTCGTGATCTGGGGTCGGGTGATGGCTTATTTTTTCCGTGCCGTGCTGACGTTTTTAATGATACCACTTTTGTGCAGATACGTTCTTTTGATCGCCCGTTATTGCATTATAATGCAATGTCTTGGCAACTAAAAAAACATAATTCTGGCGTTTTGAATTTTTTTCTCGCTACGCCGTTTAGCGATTGGGTTAATGCTTTTTTTTACTGATAGATCGGGCGATTCTAAACGCGGCGATACCTAATATGTGTATGTGGGATTTTTTTTTTACTGCTTTATTTTGATTGGGGCGAAAGAGGGGTGATTTGAACTTTTAGGTTTTTTTAATTTTTTTTATTTTTAAACATTTCTTTTTTTTTACTTTTGACATGCTTCAATAGCCTCCATAGGAGGCTAGAAGCATGCGCAACCCGATCGACTCTGCTACATATGGGGGATGAGCAGATCGCCCATATGTAGCAAATTTACTCCTGTGCTTTCAGCGCCGACCACCGGGTGGCGCTGAAAGCCATATGCCTGGAACAACCATAGAGAGACCTCTGGTTGTCCAGTCAACATGACGCCGACCCCCCGATCACGTGACGGGGGTCGGTGATGACGTCATTTCTGGCCCGGCGGCCGGAAATGCTATTTAAATGCCCGCTGTCAGCTTTGACAGCGGGATTTAACTAGTTAATAGGCGTGGGCGGATGGCGATTCCGCTCGCGCCTATTGCGGGCACATGTCAGCTTTGATGCGGGCTCAGCGCCGGAGCCCTCATCAAAGCAGGGGATATGTCTAATGAAGGACTGTGTCCGTCATTGGACATTAAAGGGTTAACATTACGGTTCCTATTTTCATTTCTTTCATAGTTTTTTAGCACTTGATCAGGGGGCTCGAGTGGAATCACCTTAAGGCTATGTGCACACGCTGCGAATTGGTCTGCGGATTTGTATCTGCGGAACCGCAGGTAAAATGACCTGCGGATTGGCCTGCGGTTTTCCCCTGCGGTTTGACACCTGGACAATGGAAAAGGGGGCAAACCGCAGCAGAATCTGCAGAAAGAATTGACATGTCAATTCTTTCTGCGAATTCAAAACTGCAGCTTTTCCGCAGTTGAAAATCTGCAGCATGTGCACAGCAGAATGTAAATCACATAGACTTACATTGTACTGTACACTGTCTGCAGAACTGCTGCGGATCCGCAGTGTGTGCACATAGCCTAAAAAGGAGGTCATGTGGACATGCCCTTATACTGAACCCACATATGATTCTGTTCAGATTCTGCTCTATAACAAGCTGTCCACAGACCAGGCTGCATGTACAGGTTACTGTTAATTATATTCTAAGGGCCCCGCAAAAACACAAAACCTATATAGTCCAAAACCAGAGATATTTGTCAAAATTATAAAAATAATATTTTATACTGAAATCACACAAACAACTGTCACAAACATTTGAAAACAATAAAAGCCCCAATTCAGACATCCATGTTGCACGTACGTGTTGTATCCGTTTTAGTTTCCCACAGATAAAACTAGACATGAGCGAATATGTTTGTTTGGCCCTGAATCAGATTTTAACATATTCGGCCCATATTGGAACCCTATTCGTGCCGAATGTATGCCTTATGATCGGTTCCGAAGATATTTGGTAATTTCTACTCCCATTGACTCTAATGACGTTCGGCTGTGTTAGACGAATACTGCAAAAACAATATTCGATTCTGATCGTATTCGGAACCGAATCCAAACAAATTCGCTCATCTCTAGATAGAACCCATTCTAGTCTATGGGGTTGTTCATATGTCCATGTGGTTTCAAGGACCATGTGCCCGTCCAAAACTCATGGAGACATGTCAGTTTTTCTCCGGGATCATGGATGAAAAGGGCCAATACAAATCTATGGGTCCGTGAAAAACAGGTACAGCGCATGGATGGGATCAGTTGGCAGTATTGGTATCAGTTTGTATAGAAAAATCTGTGGAATGTGTTTATTCATCCATCCGGGAACAACACTGACCAACACTGATGGTAAAAACGGACACACGGACCATACACTGATGAGGAAACCGTGCCAACTAAAATGCCTAATTCATGAGCTATAACATTGACTTTGACCCCACAACCTACTAAAATGACTGCCTCTACTCTACAGCACATTTCTTCTGAAAATGCTTCAACAGGTCGCCTTGAACAGGGGATCTTCAGTTGATTCCTTAACCTATTTAAACTGTTTGGCCCAAAACTTTACTATGCATCAGCACCATATACAGCAACTTTCATGGATTTCTTTAGGCCTCTTTTCTTCCTGTGGAAGGAATTAACCCCTTTCTGACATTTGACGTACTATCCCGTCCATGGGCCCTGGGCCCATGGACGGGCTAGTACGTCATACGTGATCAGCCGCGCTCATGGGGGGAGCGCGGATGATCACGGGCAGGTGTCAGCTGATTCTCACAGCTGACACCGATCACTAAGGGCCAGGACTTAGCACTGGCACTTTAACCCCCGGAACACTGCGCTCAAACATGGTCGCAGCTTTCCGGGAGAAGGCAGACAGCCCCTGTGACAGCCCCTCTGCTTTTGGATCGGAGACCCCGCGACATGACACGGGGTCTCGGTCGCTGCCATGGAGACCCAATGTTGTCATGATGACATCCGGGTCTCCAGGCCTGAGAGACTTCCTGTCATGCGCAGTGCATGTCAGGAAGTCTCACAGGTCAGTGCACAGAAGCTGCAGCGCTGACAGCTTCTACAGCATGCAGCTCTGCATGCTATAGAAGCGATCAAGCTGCACAAAATGAGTGCCCCATAGTGGGATAAGGTGTAAAAGTAAGAATTAAATATATATTTTTGAAATATTATATAAATATTTTAAAAAATAATAATACAAAAATCAATATTTGTTCCAGCAATAAATAAATATTTAAATAAAAAATCTAAACAATGAAAGTATGCATATTTAGTATCGCCGCGTCCGTAACGACTTGACCTATAAAACTGTCCCACTAGTTAACCACTTTAGTGAACACCATTAAAAAAAAAAAATACAAGGCAAAAAACAATGCTTTATCATCATACCACCGAACAAAAAGTCGAATAACTCGCGATCAAAAAGGTAGCAAAAAACAAGCTGCCATATAGCTCCATCACTGGAAAAATAAAAAAGTTATAGCTCTCAGAACAAAGCGATGCAAAATTTTTTTTTTATATATAAAATAGTTTTTATTGTATAAAAGCGGCAAAACATAAAAAAAGATATAAATGAGGTATCGCTGTAATTATACTAACCCGAAGAAAAAAAACTGCTTTATCAATTTTTCCACAAGCGGAACGGTATAAAGGCCCCCCAAAAGAAATTCATGAATTGCTGGTTTTTGTTCATTCTGCCTCATAAAAATCAGAATAAAAAAGGATAAAAAAAGTCATGTGCCCGAAAATGGTACCAATAAAAACGTCAACTCGTCCCGAAAAAAATAAGACCTCAAATGATTCTGTGGGCCAAAATTTGTAAAAATTATAGCTCTCAAAATGTGGTGATGCAAAAACTATTTTTTGCAATAAAAAGTGTATTTTAAGGCCTCTTTCACACTTCCGTTTTTGACAATCAGTCAAGATCCGCCAATTTTGAAAAAAAACGGATCCGCCATTTTTCTTTGCGGATCCGTTTTTTTCCCCATTGAATTTCATTATTGGCGGATCCTGACTGATTGCCGTCCATTGCATCCGTTTTTGTGAGGATCCACCACAATGTTAGTGTCCGTCAACATCCTGAAAGATTTCCAAACGGAGCTTGCAACGTTTTTTTGGCCGGCGGATCCTCCAGACACTGAATTAACCCCAAATTCTGTCTGGGTGCCGGACAAAACAAAAATTCTCTCTCTCTCGGCCAGCGGTTCCTTTAAATTTCCTCATTTTCAGGATCCGTCTAAAAACGGATCCTGTGCCATCCGTTCACATCAGTTGAGAATGGATCCGCTTGTCTGCCTTTTTGGCGGATTTTAACTGATGCAAATAACTGAAGTGTGAAAGAGGCCTAAGGCTCATTCACACGTCAGTATTTTGCATCAGTGTTTGTATGCCAAAGCCAGGAATGGAACTTACTGAAAAAAAATATAATTGAAAGACTGACTCCTGTTCTGTTTTGGAAACACTCCTGGTTTTGGCATACAAATACTGATGAAATACTGATCAAAAATACTGATGTGTGAATGAGGCCTTACTGTGTGACAGCTGTCAAACATAAAACCTGCTATAAATAGTAAATCAAACCCCCCTTTACCACCCCCTTAGTTAGGGAAAAATAATAAAATTTAAAAAAATGTATTTATTTCCATTTTCTCATTAGGGTTAGGGTTGGGGCTAAAGTTAGGGTTAGGGTGGGGATTAGAGATAGGTATGTTGTTAGGGTTATGGTTGGGATTAGGGTTAGGGGTGTGTTGGGGTTAGCTTTGGAGTAAGAATTGGGGGGTTTCCACTGTTTAGGCACATCAGGGGCTCTCCAAATGCGACATGGCGTCTGATCTCAATTCCAGCCAATTTTGCATTGAAAAATCAAACGGTGCTCCTTCACTTCCAAGCTCTGCCATGCGCCCAAACAGTGGTTTACCCCCACATATACGGTATCATCATACTCAGAACAAATTGCTCAACAACTTTTGGGGTCCAATTTCTCCTGTTACCCTTGAGAAAATAAAAAATTGGGGGCGAAAACATCATTTTTGTGAAAAAAATTATTTTTTATTTTTATGGCTCTATATTATAAACTTATGTGAAGCACTTGGGGGTTCAAAGTGCTCACCACACATCTAGATTAGTTCCGTAGGGGGTCTACTTTCCAAAATGGTGTCACTTGTGGGGGGTTTCCACTGTTTAGGCACATAAGGGACTCTCCAAACGCAACTTGGCGTCCGATCTCAATTCCAGCCAATTTTGCATTGAAAAGTCAAACGCAGTCCTTCCCTTCCGAGCTCCTAAACAGTCGTGTACCGGGTATCGGTGCACTCAAGACAAATTGTACAATAACGTTTGGGGTCCAATTTCTCCTGTTACCCTTGGTAAAATCAAACAAATTGGATCTGAAGTAAATTTTTTGTAAAAAAAAAGTTAAATGTTCATTTTTTTAAAAACATTCCAAAAATTCCTGTGAAGCACCTGAAGGGTTAATGGTTAATAAACTTCTTGAATGTGGTTTTGAGTACCTTGAGAGGTGCAGTTTGTAGAATGGTGTAACTTTTGGATATTTTCTATCATATAGACCCCTCAAAGTGACTTCAAAAATGTGAGGTGGTCCCTAAAAAAAATGCTTTTGTGAATTTTGTTGCAAAAATGAGAAATCGCTGGTCAACTTTTAAACATTATAACGTCGTAACAAAAAAAATTTTTGGTTCCAAAGTTGTGCTGATGTAAAGTAGACATGTGGGAAATATTATTTATTAAGTTTTTTGTGTGCCATATCTCTGTGATTTAAGGGCATGAAAATTCAAAGCTGGAAAATTGTGAAATTTTCAAAATTTTCGCCAAATTTGTTTTTTTTTCACAAATAAATGCAAGTCATATCAAAGAAATTTTACCCCTATCATGAAGTAAAATATGTCACAAGACAACAATGTCAGAATCCATGGAAGCGTTCTAGAGTTATTACCTCATAAAGGGACAGTGGTCAGAATTGTAAAAATTGGCCCGGGCATTAACGTGCAAACCACCCTTGGGGGGAAAGGGGTTAATCATGGAATGAAGCCAAATCCCTTACTTTCTGAGTAGAGCTACACTGTACTGCACTTGCCATCCTGTCACTTCTAGTGTTTTCATCAGACTGAACCTCTTAGGGTGTGTGCACACGCTGTGGATTCTGCTGCGGATCCGCAGCGGTTTTGGCCCTGCAGATCCGCAACAGAAACTGCGGTGTACTGTACCATAATATCCTATGGGAAATGGAAACCACAGTGAAGACGGTGCAGATTTTTCCACGGCTTCTAATCCGCAGAAATTGACATGCCAATTCTTTCTGCGGATTCCACTGCGGTTTACCATCTTCTCCATTGTAGAGGTGATAAACCGCAGGGCTAATCCGCAGAGCAATCCGCAGAGAAACCGCAGGTCTTCTGACCTGCGGATTTTGCTAAATCTGCGCGGATCAATCCGCAGCGTGTGCACGTACCCTTAATGCGTCTGTTACAAGTTCAGACATGTCTCAACATGCACAAAAAAGCTCAGACATATAGGCCTTTTTATTTTATGCCACATACACACATTCAGTATTCGGTCAGTGTTTTACCTCAGTATTTGTAAGCCAAAAACAGGAGTGGGTGATAAATACAGAAGTGGTGCCGTGTTTCTATTATACTTTTAATCTGATTGGTCCGCTCCTGGTTTTGTCTTAGGCCGGGGTCACACTAACGAGGAATACGGCTGAGTGAGAGGCGCTAAAAGCACGCATTAGACACGGACCAATGATTCTCTATGGGGTCCCTCGCACCAGCCGTATATTTCTCATCCATATCCTACGCTCCGTGCCAATCGCAGCATGCTGCGATTGTCAGCGTACTACGGCCGTAGTATGCCAATGCAAGTCTATGGGTGCGCAAAAAATACGGATTACACACGGACCACACGTGTGACTTGCGAGAAATACGCACCAGGTGTCTTTTAGCAAAGCCGGCAATTCAGTGCGCTATACAGTAAACTCACACTGACAGATTTAATAACGAAACGAAAGAATAGATATAGACACATTGCATATATATATATATATATACACGTCATTGAGACACATATATATACACTCACTGGCCACTTTATTAGGTACACCATGCTAGTAAGGGGTTGGACCCCCTTTTGCCTTCAGAACTGCCTCAATTCTTCGTGGCAGAGATTCAACAAGGTGCTGGAAGCATTCCTCAGAGATTTTGGACCATATTGACATGATGGCATCACACAGTTGGCGCAGATTTGTCGGCTGCACATCCCTGATGCGAATCTCCCGTTCCACCACATCCCAAAGATGCTCTATTGGATTGAGATCTGGTGACTGAGGAGGCCATTTGAGTACAGTAAACTCATTGTCATGTTCAAGAAACCAATCTGAGATGATTCGAGCTTTATGACATGGCGCATTATCCTGCTGAAAGTAGCCATCAGATGTTGGGTACATTGTGGTCATAAAGGGATGGACATGGTCAGCAACAATACTCAGGTAGGCTGTGGCGTTGCAACGATGCTCAATTGGTACCAAGGGGCCCAAAGAGTGCCCAGAAAAAATTCCCCACACCATGACACCACCACCACCAGCCTGAACCGTTGATACAAGGCAGGATGGATCCATGCTTTCATGTTGTTTACGCCAAATTCTGACCCTACCATCCGAATGTCGCAGCAGAAATCGAGACTCATCAGACCAGGCAACGTTTTTCCAATCTTCTAATGTCCAATTTCGATGAGCTTGTGCAAATTGTAGCCTCAGTTGCCTGTTTTTAGCTGAGAGGAGTGGTACCCAGTGTGGTCTTCTGCTGCTGTAGCCCATCTGCCTCAAAGTTCGACGCACTGTGCGTTCAGAGATGCTCTTCTGCCTACCTTGGTTGTAACGGGTGGCAATTTGAGTCACTGTTGCCTTTCTATCAGCTCGAACCAGTCTGCCCATTCTCCTCTGACCTCTGGCATCAACATGGCATTTCCGGCCACAGAACTGCCGCTCACTGGATTTTTTTTCTTTTTCGGACCATTCTCTGTAAACCCTAGAGATGGTTGTGTGTGAAAATCCCAGTAGATCAGCAGTTTCTGAAATTCTCAGACCAGCCCTTCTGGCACCAACAATCATGCCACGTTCAAAGGCACTCAAATCACCTTTCTTCCCCATACTGATGCTCGGTTTGAACTGCAGGAGATTGTCTTAACCATGTCTACATGCCTAAATGCACTGAGTTGCCGCCATGTGATTGGCTGATTAGAAATTAAGTCTTAACACACAGTTGGACAGGTGTACCTAATAAAGTGGCCAGTGAGTGTATATGCATTCTAGGTGTCTATATCTAATCTTTGGTTTCTGTTATAAACCCTGTCATAGGGCTCCATTATATGTCCATTTTGCAAGCCTGCGAGAAAATCTCGCCATATGGATTGCATACGGATGCTTACATGCGCAAAATACGCGACCACACCTTGATTACGGATGACATACGGAGCACTGTTTAGGGGCCATTCATCCGTATTACGCATGTAAAATACTGACCGTATTTTGCGTCGGTTAGTGTGACCCCGGCCTTACAAATACTGATGTAAAATACTGATCAAATACTGAACGTGTGAACGAGACCTAAGGCTAAGGCCGGAGTCACACTAACCTGCGCAAAATACGGTCCGTAGTTTACTTGCGTAATATGGATGAATGACCACTAAATAGTGCTCCGTAGGTCATCCGTAAGCAAGGTGAGGTCGCGTATTTTGCGCATGTCTGCATCCGTATGTAATCCGTGTGGCATCCGTATGCAATCCGTATGGCGAGATTTTCTCGCAGCCTTGCAAAATGGACATTTAACGGTTTTCAGGCCTGCAAACAATTTAAATCATTAGCCTGCACCCTATTTAGACACTCAGAAACAGGTGGATGCCTACATTCTGTACATTTGTCACCTTGCTTTCACGAGGTGTGTTGGTGTTCTTTGTGAAGCATGGCAGAGGGTCTGCGATTCAATACAACTGAGCAGGTTCTCTTTACCTGGCTTTTGTCACGGCGCTTTGGGCAACCATATCCTGTGATAGTGGATCCGCGGAGGAGGAGACGCATGTGGGTCCATCCACTTTTGAGGCAACGACTCACAAGAGGTCATTTTCACCGCCTCTATTCGTCTCTGCGGGAGCATCCGGAGAAATTTTACCAGTACTGTCGCATGAGCATTTCCACATTTGATCGACTCTTGGAGACAGTGCGCCCTGGGATAACCTTTCAGGACACAAGGATGCGCAAAGCCATATCTGCAGAGGAGCGACTTCTACTCACAATACGGTATGTACTACATAACCACATTCTCTATGTTCCTAATGTGTGTGCTAAATTATGTTTTTTGGCCTTCTTGGACAAAGTTTAATGCCCTCATCTTACTCCAAATATGTTTCACCTGACACAGCAGAATGTTACATCTAATATGTCCTGCATATCACTTAGTCATTGTGCCACCAAATATGTGTGTGTTCTTCTCTCTCATTTCCTACCAAGTTTGGTCGGCATGTAACTGATTTTTTTTTACTTTAGCCATTCTAAACTTTACTATTTCTGTTGTTCTACAGCTTCCTGTCCACTGGCCTGTCTTATGCCGCCCTCCACCATGAGTTTCTCATTGGAAAGTCAACCATTTCAGGCATAGTGAGGTCTACATGTGCAGAAATCTGGACAAGACTCCATCAAGTGGTCATGCCCGAGCCCAGGATGGAAGACTGGTTAAGGATATCAAGGGACTTTGAGGAGGACTGCCAGTTTCCAAATTGTATTGGGGCCCTGGATGGCAAACATATCAGGGTGCGTAAGCCGCCGAACTAAGGCTCCCAATTCTTCAATTATAAACAATACTTTTCTGTTGTATTGTTGGCTCTGGTAGACCCTCAATACAAGTTTATAATTGTTGACATTGGGGCCTATGGAAGGACGGGAGACTCTAGAGTCTTCAATACTTCCATAATGGCTCGGCGGCTACGCACCAACCAGTTGGATCTACCACCACGCCAGCTACCAGGCTCCCCCGAACAATCAGTCCCTTATGTCCTTGTGGCAGATGAGGCCTTTCAGTTATCGCGCAATGTCATGAGGCCATATCCCCGGCACAACCTTGACCACAGGCGCAGAATTTTTAACTTGCGCCTATCACGTGCTACGCAGCTGGTGGAGTGTTCCTTTGGGATTCTTTGTGCCAAATGGTGGGTACTCCAGTCTGCCATTCAGTTGAGTGAGCAAAATGTGAATGAAGTTGTGAAAGCCTGTGTCATTCTGCATAACTTCACCAGGATACATGATTGTTCCTCCTCTGATGGTGTTGTGCGTAGGCCGGACAATGTGCGCAGGGTGAGACCACCTATGAACGCTCAAAGTAGACCGCTCTCTGGCCTAAAAGTGCGTGATATTTTCTTTATATTTGTTTCTTTAAGTGTGTCTAAATATATATTACTCAAGCCTTTATGATTCTATGAGTGTTTCATTGCATTGGTTGGTGTCTGTTAGTATGTTGTGAGGGATTGTGAAAAATCACACAGAGACGTTAACTAGAGTAGACAAATTTTTAGTTTTGCCTTTTTTTTTTTTGTTTTGCTTAATGGCAAACATAATATTGCCATAAGACAAATTTGGCAATGGCCAAAATGACCCTTTGTGCCTTCTTTAACTTGTTGTAAAATTAACATTACATAACAAAACAGCAACAAACATTAGGCAATAACAACATTGCTGCATGACTAGATTAAACTAGATTTGCCAACAAAAGGTGAGCTCCATCACCAAAATAAAGGCAACAAGATAACACTCACATTTCCTCATAATGTTATCCAATCATAGAAAGATTCCACCATGACAGGCAAGGCTACTTCACATCTTTCACACAGATATTACCTGTCTGTAGAACAGACAATATTTAAGCATGCTATACTGGAAAGGATGAAAATACAAAACTCACTTGTTAAGACATAGAGAGAGCGTGATATTGTGAATGCTGGTCGCCTTGAATTTTTTTTACTAGAGATTGCTAACAAAAAAGGTGACTACTTAACTAAGGCGAGCACGCCTTTCCTAGGCGTTAGCAAGTGAGTAGTGTTTTTTCATCCTTTCATTTTACAGTATAGCGCATTTAAATATTCTCTTTTCTACACACATGTAATATCTGTCTGAAAGGCGTGAGGTAGCGTTGCCTGTCATGATGGATTGTTTCATAAGTTTGGAAAACATTGTTTAAAAATGTGAATGTTAAATTATGTTCTAAATGTTGGTGAAGGAGAACACCTGCTTTTTCATTTCTATTAGGAGCACCAGTTAAATCTCACTGGACATCTCCACCCATCAGAATCATAAATCCTCATATGTTGGGGAAGGGGAACGTGGAAGAACAGCCTGTGGGTGCTGCTGGACATTGTGGCCAACATCGCCCTGTGTGGGGCCATACTGTTGCCCATGATGCTGGAATTGTCCTGCCTCCTGGGACTGTTGGGGATACTGTTGGGACTGTAATGTTACCCTAACATTACAGTCCTGTACATTTCCTGAACAATACCTTTTTAAGTTACATAATTCCCTTTGTAAATGAAAAACATATACTCACCTCTTACAGTGGCACTAGGTCTGCAGGGGCTCAAGTGGCATTGTTACGCTAAGTGAACTCTATAGATAATCCACCGCTGCTGCAGTCTCAATACTTCTTCTTGTCCTAGGTGAGTGTGCAGTAGCCCAATAGTGGCCACTGGTTGTTATGCCTGGTAAGCCTAGCAGCCAATGTCACATGCGCCCTGGCAGAGCCAGCGCTGACTTTGTTGGAAAGACACTGCTGCAAGAGGGGAGTGTAGTTTTTTAATTTTATTTTACAAAAGGGGCTACTTCATTTAAAGGTGAAAAGTGAAAATCCAGCATCACGTCCATAAATAAAAAAAAAAAGTGCTTTCTTTTATTAGATCATATTAAAATCCTTTTCCAGGAAGGTAAGGTTTGGACACAGGGGTGATCTTACAAGTTGTGATCCAAATGATTCTTAATCATAGTGCCACTATTTAACATGATCTAATAAAGCACTTTTTTTTATCCATGGGGGGAGGATGGATTTTCCTTTTGTTTCTCCTGGTTCCTGCCATCACAGCACTCCGTGCGCCGCCCAAGATTGACTCCACAAGATGAATTGAACATAGGTGAGCTGGACTCTTCTATTTACAATTGTTCATTTAAAGGTGGTTGTACAGATAGTGGACAGTGCCTTTAAGTCATTTATTACTCCTGACAATAATACTCAGCACTGCCTTTAAAACACCAAGAACCACTCACACTCAGGTCAGTCTCTGTGTTGCAGGACTCTCTTAACACAATTAGGACTGCTGAAAAGTATACCGCCTTAAAGGGGTCGTCTAGGAAAACAAGTGATTACTAGTGATGAGCGATCGTGCTCGGATAACGGGCTGAATATTTTGAGCATGCTCAGATATGTTTGAGACCCTGTGGCTGCATGTCTTGCGGCTGTTGGACAGCCACAACACATGAGGGCCAAGTATGTGTTGTGGCTGTCGAACAGCTGCGAGACATGCAGCTGTGGGGTCTCAAACGTATTACTCAAGCACGCCGAAGTCACTTGGTTAGCACCCGAGTATGCTCTGCTAACGTCTTATCCCAGCACGTTAGCTCCTCACTAGAGTTGAGCGAAACAGGTCGGCCTGATTCACAAGTCGCCGACTTATGGCAAAGTCGTGTTTCGCCGACCATGCGGTTGGCAAAACGAGCGGCAAAGTCGGATTTCCCAGAATGCGTGCACGTGACTTTTTTCAGCCACTGAGCAAGGACGTACACTGTGGGCAACGAGATGACATGTGCAGCGTCGAGAGATTTTGCGCACTTTAAAAAAGCGGTCCGTCATGTAGGTGTGTTTACTGTCCTCCACTCCCTGTCGACTTTGCTTCCCCATTGACTTGCATTGGGTTTCGTGTTTCAGTCGGCCTCCGACTTTTCCCTATAGTCGGCCGATTTCGTTCGACTCGACTTTTGAGAAAGTCGGGTTTCACGAAACCCGACTCGACCCTAAAAAAGCCAAAGTCGCTCATCTCTACTCCTCACTAGTGACTACCGAAACACAAGGTAGGTGATAACTTACAGATCAGTGGGGTCTGACCGCTGGGACCTGCACTGATTGGCAGAACAGGGATCTTTTCTCCTCGCTGCTCAATGGAGTTGCAATGCACGTCCGACCGCCGTTGCAGCCATTCTCTACGAGCAGCTGGGAAAAGCTGATTGGCGCGTTGGTTGAGCATGCGCATTGCAGCGGCCGGACCCCACAATCACCTCATTATCACCTACCCCTATATCCAGCCGGTGCCCCCGAGGTGTCGCTAACATGTCGCCATCTTGCTCACCTTCTTCTGCTGCCCATTGGCTCCCTTACATCACCAACAACCTCTCTTTTTGTGGTTTTGCTCTCTTACAACACACCTGAATTTTTCCCTAAATTGTGGCCCATATCCATAACCATTTTATTACAGCCTCCTCGGCCACAACCGTTTTTTTTTCTTTAAATTTTTGCTGAGTGACTTTTAATATACCTGGCAATAAGCTGAAATCTACCAGAAATTGTAATAAGAAGTTTCCCTGTGAGTCTTGTAAAATCACGTCCCACTCTATGTGACGGAGGAGACCGCATAGCCCTCCATTCGTGGAAGACGTGACGCCCTGTCGGCTCCCTTCTCTGCCACAGTGCAGCAGCTGCCCGGTGTAAAGATGGCTGCTGCGGTGCCGCTGCCCTCACTGCTGCTGACGTAATCAGCGCGCTCCCCACACGGGCTCTGTGTGTCACGACTAGTTGTTTCCTTCCTACGTCATCTCATGCGCGTCCCCTAAGAGGGAAGGAAGATGGCGGCCTTCGGTATACTAAGCTATGAACACCGGCCGCTGAAAAGACCACGGCTGGGACCGCCGGACGTGTACCCTCAGGACGCCAAGCAGAAGGAGGTGGGTGCAGCACTATGGAGCCGCGTCTGTGGGGGCACAAGGGGAGAGCTGGGTGCTGTACGGGCTCTGGAAGGGCAGGGGTGCGGGTGAGGGACATCCAGGGCCAGACTGTGACTGAAAATCAACCCTGACACACAAACCAAAGCTGCCCGCATGTAAATCAATGAAATAGGAGTGTATCTGTTCTCTGCAGCCTTTTCCGTACAGTTTGTGGGAGAGAACACTCAGGGTATGTGCACACCATCAGTAATTGCTGCGGGTTGGACGCTGTGTACTTGGGATCTCAAGAAATCCCATGTCCACTATGCGTCCACAGGCGCCCGTGGAGATGGACATGAGGCGCAGCATGTCTATTTCTCTTGAGGAGACGCGAGCTTCCGTGGGATAAATCTCACCCATACAATGTATAGGATGCGGTGATTCTGCACGGTACAGTGATCACATGTGGAGTCACCTGCGTTCGATAGCCGGCAGCTCTGTGGACACAGCGGACATGTACTGCATCCAAAGCGTTGCCATTTACTGAACGTGTGCACCTACCCTAAGGGAGTTAAATAGGTAAAAAAATGACAATATATGCCCCTCCTTGTCTTTAAAAGTTGGGAGATGGGACATTCTGTCACTGTGCCTATGCCCCGTGACCCCACTGAAATTTTTTGTAATCTCATGCAAGAGAATCAGATCACCGTAAACTAGCACTGATCAAACTCTCATCAGAGTGCGATCAATGCCATTATCACAATCGATCCAATCCTCTGGCAATCATCAATCGTGTGACCGGGCCCTTAATGTTATCACCACATAAAGAAAAAATTAAAGGGGTTAAACCTTTACTAAAAACGGTCAGTCTTCCAGCCACTTTTGCACCAGGAGCTTATTTGGCCAAGAAGATCTGATTTATATAGAATCATAGAATCGTAGAGTTGGAAGGGACCTCCTGGGCCATCTGGTCCAACCCCCTGCTCAAAGCAGAATTCGGTAAATCATCCCAGACAGATGTCTGTCCAGCCTCTGTTTGAAGACTTCCATTGAAGGAGAACTCACCACTTCTCCTGGCAGCCTGTTCCACTCATTGATCACTCTAACTGTCAAAAAGTTTTTTCTAATATCTAATCTGTGTCTCCTCCCATTCAGTTTTATCCCATTGCTTCTAGTCTTTCCTTGTGCAAATGAGAATAAAGATGATCCTTCTACAATGTGACAGCCCTTTAGATATTTGTAGACAGCTATTAAGTCTCCTCTCAGTCTTCTCTTTTACAAACTAAACATTCCTAAATCCTGCAACCTTTCCTCATAAGACAGGGTTTGCAGACCGGTCACCATTCTGGTCACTCTTTTCTGAACTTGCTCCAGTTTGTTGATGTCTTTATTAAAATGTGGTGCCCAAAACTGGACACACTATTCCAGATGAGGTCTGACCAAAGAGGAGTAGAGAGAAATAATGACTTCACGTGATCTAGACTGTATGCTTCTGTTAATACATCCTAGAATTTCATTTGCCTTTTTTGCTGCTGCATCACACTGTCGACTCATATTCAGTCTGTGATCTATTAGTATACCCAAGTCTTTTTCACATGTGCTGTTGCTTAGCCCTATTCCTCCCATTCTGTATATGCTTTTTTCATTTTTATTGCCCAGATGTAGTACTTTGCATTTTTCCCTGTTAAAAACCATTTTGTTAGTTGCTGCCCACTGCTCCAGTTTATTTATATCTTTTTGAATCCTCTCTCTCTCTTTTCTAGTATTAGCTATCCCTCCTATCTTTGTGTCATCAGCAAATTTAATCAGTTAACCCTCAATTCCCTCATCTAAATCGTTGATAAAGATGTTGAACAATACAGGGCCCAGGACAGAGCCCTGTGGTACCCCACTTGAGACATTCTTCCAACTGGATGTGCAGCCATTTACGATCACTCTTTGGGTCCGATCACTAAGCCAGTTATGAATCCACCTAACAGTTGCCTTGTCCATTCCATACTTAGTCATTTTTTCAATAAGGATGGTATGAGATACTTTGTCAAATGCTTTGCTGAAGTCAAGATATACTATGTCTACAGCATTTCCTTGATCCATCCAATCAGTGATTCCGTCGTAGAAGGAAATTAAGTTAGTCTGACATGACTTATTAGTTACAAACCCATGCTGACTCTGTTTAATCACTTCATTCTTATCCAGGTACTGACATACATGTTGTTTAATTATTTGTTCAAAGATCTTTCCTGGTATAGAAGTCAGACGACTCACCGGCCTATAGTTGCCTGGGTCCACCTTCTTCCCCTTTTTGAAGATAGGAACAACATTTGCTCTTCTCCAGTCTTCTGGGACTTCTCCTGTTCTCCAAGAATTTTCAAAGATTATGGAGAGGGGTTCAAAAATTTCTTATGCTTTCTCCTTCAGTGCTCTGGGGTGTAATTCATCTGGACCTGGAGACTTGAATTCATTTAGGTTAGCTAAGGGTTTCCTCACTATCTTTCTGTTTATAGATATCCTGGATTCTTCTAGTCCCTTAATAGGACAGTGAAGAACAGCTGATGTTACATTTCCTTTCTGAGAGAAAACAGATGCAAAATAGGAATTTAAAAGTTCGGCCTTCTCAACATCCTGTCTTACCATTTCATCATTTTCATCCTGTAAAAATCCTATAGCATCTTTGACTTTTCTTTTACTTTTGACATATCCCCAAAATCCTTTATTATTGCTTTTGACATCTCTTGCAAGCTTCAATTCATTGTCAGCTTTAGCTAATCTGATTTGTGCCCTGCAGGTTCTGCAGACAGCATTATATTCTTCTTTAGATATGCCTCCCTCTTTCCATTTTATAAACATTTCTTTCTTCCTTTTTAGCATGTGCTTAAGTTCTGTGTTCATCCATCCTGGTTTCATTAAATGCTTCCTATTCTTCCCTCTTTTCGGAATTGTTAACAATTGTGCTTTGAGAATTTCATTTTTCAAGATTTCCCATCCTTCCTGGACATTTTTGTCTTTAAGGATATCCAGCCATTGGATCCCTCCAATTCTCTTTCTGAATCCCTTAAAATCTGCCTTTCTGAAATCTAACCTTGACGTCTGAGTCTTCACAGGTCTTCCTCCTCTAGTTATCCAAAATTCTAAAATAGCATGGTCGCTACCTCCTAGGGTCCCAGCCACTTTTACCTCCTCAACCATTTACTCCCTGTTTATAAGGATTAGATCCAAGGTAGCAGATCCCCTTGTTTTCTCCCCTACCTTTTGGAAGATAGTTGTCAGCAAGAGAGGATAAGAATTTCCTTGACCTGTTAGTTTTGCCTGAGAGAGATTCCCAACAAATGTCTGGATAGTTTAAATCTCCCATGACAACTATGTCATATTTTTTGGAGAACTTGGCCATTTGATGCATAAAGAGTTCATCCATATCTTCAGCTTGCACAGGCGGGCTATAGTAAATGCCTACAATGGTGTCCTTTCCATTGTTCTGTCCTTGTATTCTTACCCAAACAGTTTCCACAGAACTCCCAGTCTCTGAAGCTTCAATCTCTGTGCAGATATACGCGTTTCTAACATACAATGCGACACCACCTCCTCGTTTATAGGGACTGTCTGTCCAGGACATATAGAAAGCATGAATTCTTGGCCAATTAAGCTCCTGGTGCAAAACTGGCTGAAAGACTGGGAGAAAACGTAATTATCAGCAGCCCAATAAGTCAGCCACCAGCCAGTTCTGGACCAGAGGAGGGAAACATGAATATTTGAAGGGGTTGTCTACTACTTTAACACTGATGACCTATCCTAAGGATAGGTCATCAATGTATGATCGGTGATGGTGCGATACCACAGATCAGCTGTTCTCGCTGCTGGCAGGAACTGCTCAGTTACAGAACTGCACAGCTCAATCTACTGAATAGTGGCCACAACCAGGTTCTGCACATCCGCCCCTTTATTTGAATAGGTGACAAACGTGCAGTACCCGGCCACTATACAGTAGGTGGAGCTGTGCTGTGCCATAACTGAGCAGTTCCTGCCGGCCCCAAGTACAGCTGATCTGCTGTGGCTCCAGGTATTGCACCCAAACAGATGAGACCTTGATCACCTATCCTACAGCTACAGTAGGTCAATATTAAAGTAGTGGATACCTCTTTAAATGTATTAAATTTGTCCCTGTGTTGAGATAGAACCCTAACTCACCCAGTGACCCAGATTGCTGCACATTGGGGCAGTAACGACAACACACTGCGGCTGACTGCTGGTCTGGAGATTATAAGGTGGAGGCCAGGGGTGTACATAGAAATCATGCTCTTAATAGAATGGCCCCACACATAGCCCTGCCCTTAGTAGAATGGAGACCTGAAAATGGCTATCCACCAACGTTCACCATCCAACCTGACTTAACTGAAGAGGATCTACAAGGAAAAATGGCAGAGGATCCCCAAATCCAGGTGTGAAAGACTTGTTGCATCATTCCCAAGAAGACTCATGGCTGTAATAGCTCAAAAGGGTGCTTCTACTCAATACTGTGCAAAGGGTCTGAATACTGATGACCATGTGATATTTCAGTTTTTCTTTTTCAGGTAAATTTGCCAAAATTTCTACATTTGTTTTTTTTCAGTCAAGATGGGGTGCAGAGTGTACATTAATGAGAAAAAAATGAACTTTTTTGAATTTACCAAATGGCTGCAATGAAACAGAGTGAAAAATTTAAAGGGGTCTGAATACTTTCCTTACTTACTGTATATCCCCATACATAGTACTGATTGAGTAAAATAAAGAAATAAAAATACTCACCTCTCTTCATTCCCCACTGCTGCAGCCAGGCCGCGGCTGCTAGGGTAGAAAAGCGCAGAGCGTATGCTCTCTGTCCGGGAATGCGGTTATATGTCGGCGCGTTCCCAGCTCCAGCAACATGTGTGTCGCAGCGTTCAGTTGATGAATGCTGCGTGCGCGCTTCTTGCCCCCAGTGATACAGGCACCCAGAAAATGTAACCCCTTCACGACCTTTGACGCCACGTAGGCGTAATGAAAAGTCGTGCCAAAACGACCCATGACGCCTATGTGGCGTCATGAATTGATTGCCCCCCTGCGGGTCGGGTGACCGGCGTCACTGAAAGGTCACCCGACCCGCACACAGAGGACACCTTAGAGTTAACCTCAGGGGGTGTGGCTTAGCCCCCACGTGCCTACGATCGCTCTGATTGGCTGTTAAAAGTGTAACTGCCAATCGGAGCGATTGTAATATTTCATCAATGAAATTTGATGAAATATTACAAATCCAGCCATGGCTGATGCTGGAATAGCATCGGGCATGGCTGGAGACACTGAACCGACCTCCCTCCAACTGACTGACAGCGCCGATCGGCCGCCGCCACCATCTTGACGGCGCCGATCGGCAGCCGCTGTCAAAATCTGCTCCCCCCCGCCCTCCGATCACCCCCTTTTACCCTGCACGGTGGCTCCGAAGTCCATCTGGCCGTCACGGTTTGCCGCCGTCTTGGAAAATGGCGGGCGCATGCGCAGTGCGCCCGCCGGTAATCTGCGGCCTGCAGATTCATTCATTTATTTTGATGACTTTCGCAGTGATCAAAATAAAAAAAAAAAAGTAAATCACCGCCCCCCTTATCATCCCCATAGGTAATAAAATAAAGAAAATATTTTTTTTTTCCATTAGGGTTAGGGTTGGAATTACGGTTAGGATTGGGATTAGGGTTAGGGGTGGGTTGGGATTACGGTTAGGCTTGTGGTTAGGGTTAGAGTTGGGATTAGGGTTAGGGGTGTGTTGGGTTAGAGGTGTGGTTAGGGTTAGGGGTGTGTTGGGGTTAGGGTTGGAGATAGAATTTAGGGGTTTCCACTGTTTAGGCACATCACGGGGTCTCCAAACGCGACATGGTGCCACCATTTATTCCAGCCAATTTTGCATTCAAAAAGTTAAACGGTGCTCCTTCCAATTCAAACCCCGACGTGCGCCCAAACAGTGGTTTACCCCCCACATATGGGGTATCAGCTCACTCAGGAAAAATTACACAAAAAATTTGGGGGTCCAAATTTCTCCTGGTACCCTTGGGAAAATAAAAAATTGGGTGCTAAAAATCATTTTTTGAGGAAAATTTTTTTTTTTTTTTATTTTCACGGCTCTGCTTTATAAACTTCTGTGAAGCACTTGGGGCTTCAAAGTGCTGACCACACATCTAGATTAGTTCCTTGGGTGGTCTAGTTTCCAAAATGGGGTCACTTGTGGGGGGTTTCCACTGTTTAGGTTCATCAGGGGCTCTGCAAACGTAACATGACACCCGCAGACCATTCCATCAAGTCGGCATTTCAAAACGTCACTACTTCCCTTCCGAGCCCCAACGTGTGCCCAAACAGTGGTTCCCCCCCCCCACACTTATGGGGTACCAGCATACTCAGGACAAACTGGACAACAACTTTTGGGATCCAAATTTATCCTGTTACCCTTGTGAAGATAAAAAATAGCGGGCTAAAAAATCATTTTTGAGCAAAAAAAATGATTTTTTAATTTCACTGCTCTGCGTTATAAACTTCTGTGAAGCACTTGGGGGTTCAAAGTGCTCACCACACATCTAGATATGTTCCTTCGGGGATCTAGTTTTCAAAATGGGGTCATTTGTGGAGGAGCTCCAATGTTTAGGTGCACAGGGGCTCTCTAAACGCGACATGGTGCCCGCTAACGATTGGTTATTGTGCAATTTGTCCTGAGTATGCTGATACCCCACATGTGGGGGTAATCCACTATTTGGGCGCATGGCAGAGCTCGGAAGGGAAGCAGCGCCATTTGACGTTTTTGGCTGGAATTGAGATCGGACATCATGTCGCGATTGGAAAACCCCTGATGTACCAAAACAGTGGAAACCCCCCACAAATGACACCATTTTGGAAACTAGACCCCCCCAAGGAACTTATCTAGATGTGTGGTGAGCACTTTGAACCCCCCAGTGCTTCACAGAAGTTTATAACGCCCGGGCGGGAAAATAAAAAATTCGTATTTTTTCCACAAACATGATCTTTTAGTCACCATTTTTTTATTTTCCCAAGGGTACCAGGAGAAATTGGACCCCAAAAGTTGTTGTCCAATTTGTCCTGAGTATGCTGATACCCCATATGTGGGAGAAAACTACTGTATGGGCACACGTCGGTGCTCGGAAGGGAAGTAGTGACGTTTTGGAATGCAGACTTTGATGGAATGGTCTGCGGGTGTCATGTTGCCTTTAGGTACATTAGGGGCTCTCCAAACAGTGGAAACCCCCCCACAAATGACCCCATTTTGAAAACTAGACCCCCTAAGGAACTTATCTAGATGTGAGGTGAGCACTTTGAACCCCCAAAGGCTTCACAGAAGTTTATAATGCCAGGGCATGAAAATAAAAAAATCGTATTTTTTCCACAAAAATGATATTTTTGCCCCCAATTTTTTATTTTCCTAAGGGTAACAGGAGAAATTGGACCCCAAAAATTGTTTTGCAATTTGACCTGAGTAGGCTGATACCCTACATGTGGGGGTAAAACACTGTTTGGGCGCATGGCAGAGCTTGGAAGGGAAGGAGCACCATTTGACTTTTTCAACTCAGAATTGGCTGGAATTGAGATCAGACGCCATGTTGCATTTGGAGAGCCCCTGATGTGCCCAAACAGTGGAAACCCCCAATTCTAACTCCAACCCGAACCCCAACACACCCCTAACCCTAATCTCAGCCCTAACCCTAGCCCTAGCCCTAACCCTAACCCTAGCCCTAATGGAAAAATGGAAATAAATACATTTTTTTATTTTATTATTTTTCCCTAACTAAGGGGGAGATAACGGGGGTTTGATTTACTATTTATGGCGGTTTTTATGTTTGGCGGCTGTCACACGCTAAAAGACGCTTTTTATTGTAAAAATAGTTTTTGCATCACCACATATTGAGAGCTCTAATTTTTCCGTATTTTGACCCACAGAGTCATGTGAGGTCTTATTTTTTGCGGGACGAGTTGACGTTTTTATTGGTACCATTTTCGGGCACGTGACATTTTTTGATCGCTTTTTATTCCGATTTTTGGGACGCAGAATGAACAAAAACCAGCGTTTCATGAATTTCTTTTGGGGGGTGCGTTTACACCGTTCCGCGTGCGATAAAATTGATAAAGCGGTTTTATTCTTCGGGTCAGTACGGTTACAGTGATACCTTATTTAGGTCGTTTTTTTATGTTTTGTCGGTTTTATGCAATGAAAACTATTTTATATAAAAAATAATTATTTTTGCATCGCTTTATTCTGCGAGCTATAACTTTTTTATTTTTTTGCGGATGATGCTGTGTGGTGGCTCGTTTTTTGCGGGACAAGATGACGTTTTCAGCGGTACCATGGATATTTATATGCGTCTTTTTGATCGCGCGTTATTACACTTTTTGTTTGGCGGTATGATGATGATATCATTATTTTTTGCTTCGTTTTTTATTTTTATTTTTTAAGGGGTTCGCTAAAGGGGTTAACTAATGGGACAGTTGTATAGGGTGGGTCGTTACGGACGCGGCGATACCTAATATGTGTACTTTTATTGTTTTTTGTTTTTTTTATTTCTAAAAAATGGATTTATTTGGGGGAATATATATTTTTTTTTTTTTTTCTAATTTATTTGGCGTTTTTTTTTTTTTTTTTTTTAATTTATTTTAACACTTTTTTTATTTTATTTTTTTTTACTTTATTAGATAGTCCCAGGTGGGACATTACTGTCCTGTGACAGATCGCTGATCTGTCACATCACAGATCACTGACATCAGCAATCTGTCACAGGCACTGCAGAAGGCTTCCTCATGCCTGCGCTTTGCAGGCACTGAAGAAGCCAGCTTCCTGCAGGCCCCCGAAGGCCCCCGTCGCCATCTTGGATTCGGGGGCCTGCAGGAAAGGAGCCCCCGGCAGCAGCGCTGCACATTGCGCTGCCGTGGGGGGCTCAGGGAAGCACGGAGGGAGCCCCCTCCCTGCCGATGCTTCCCTTTAACCCCCGGTACACCGCGATCATGTTTGATCGCGGTGTGCAAGGGGTTAACATGTCGGGGGCGGTCCGTGACCGCCCCTGACACATTGTGCCGGGTGTCAGCTGTGATAATCAGCTGACACCCGGCCGCGATTAGCGGCGCTCACCACGTGGGCGCCGCTGATCGCGGTAGACGTACTATCCCGTCCATGGGCATAGGGGCCCGGGTCCCATGGAAGGGATAGTACGTCTCATGTCAGGAAGGGGTTAATGTCTCCTCCACCTCCCCCAATACATTCTACATTATTCTTAGTTGTTTTCCTTCATGTAGAATTAACCTACAAGGAAAGAAAGGGTTTATTTTAATTCCGATATTTCTGTCCCATTGACTTGCATTGGTTTCCGGTATCGGAATCGGCGATATCCGATACTTTTTGGGTATTAGTCCGATCCAATCCGATATTTCCCGATATCGGAAGGTATCACTCAACACTACATATGAGGTATCGGTGTACTCAGGAGAAATTGCCCAACAAAATTTAGGATCCATTTTATCCTATTACCCATGTGAAAATGAAAAAATTGATGCTTTAGTTCCAGTGAAGCACCTGAAGGGTTAATAATCTTGAATGTAGTTTTGAGTAGCTTGAGGGGTGCAGTTTTTAGAATGGTGTCACTTTTGGGTATTTTCTGCCATATAGACCCCTCAAAGTGACTTCAAATGTGAGGTGGTACCTTAAAAAAAAAAAAAAAAAAAAATAAAAAATGATTTTGTTGTAAAAATGAGAAATCGCTGGTCAACTTTTAACCCTTACAACTTTCTAACAAAAAAAAAAAATTGTTTCCAAAATTGTGCTGATGTCAAGAAGACATGTGGGAAATGTTATTTATTAACTATTTTGTGTCAGATAACTCTCTGGTTTAACAGAATAAAGATTTAAAATTTGAAAATTGTTAAATTTTTGCCAAATTTCCATTTTTTTTAAAAAATAAATGCAAAAATTATCGACCTACATTTACCACTAACGTGAAGCCCATTATGTCACAAAAAAAACAATCTCTGAATCGCTAGGATCCGTTGAAGCGTTCCTGAGTTATTACCTCATAAAGGGACACTGGTCAGAATTGCAAAAAATGGCCAGGTCATTAAGGTAAAAAATAGGCTGGGTCATGAAGGGGTTAAGGGGCCGGCAGCCATAAAAACAGCTGGCGGCCCCCCAAGCAGTGACACACTGGGCAAGTGCCTGAAGGGCAGACTAGCAGTTCGGGCCTAGGGATATCCATCCGGGAGCAGTGATGGGTAACGTGGGACAATGGGGAAGGAGAGCTCGCGAATGGGCAGAGCAGCTTCACATGTCCCCTTCTCCTATTGATGGAAATATCATAGTAGAAAAAGACAGCAGGATGGCACTCACCGTTCTCTTGAAATGATTCACTTTATTTCATATTAATAAAGCATAGGCAATGGCACGGGAGAAATGCAAAAAGACGGACGACAGCCGTTTCGTGCACAATGCACTTCAACAGGTCCCATGCACGAAACGGCTGTCGTCCGTCTTTTTGCATTTCTCCCGTGCCATTGCCTATGCTTTATTAATATGAAATAAAGTGAATCATTTCAAGAGAACGGTGAGTGCCATCCTGCTGTCTTTTTCTACTATGATATTTCATGTTTTTTCTTCACATGGATAGAGCACCCGTTCAGCAAGGTTTACAGGTGTCACACTGATAGCAGTTATAAGTGACTTTGCGGGTATTTCTTTCTCAGGGACAGTGCCGGATGTTTCTTTTTTTCTTTGACTACTATTGATGGAAATACCACAGGCCCCGACCCTGCCTATCAGCTCAGACGTGTATACGGGGCGCTGTAACGCTGGGTTGTGGGGTTCAGGTGTGACCAGCTATAGCCCATGGACTCCAGCTCACTGCTGCTTAAAGGGGCCAGTCAGAAGGGGCCAGTGTCTGCTCTTTTGTTCCCAGTCCTTCTCTGGGATCGCTGGGACATAGTTAGGCTGATCACTGGTGACCTGTCACATAGACCCACCAGCGATCAGGATCAGCGAGCAAGCTGGTATCTAGGGTAAACAGCAGGTATCCAAGAGCCGCGCGGCTCTTATTTACCTGCTACTTACCCTAGATCCCAGCGTGCACGCTGGGATCTAGGGTAAACGGGGGTATCCAAGTGCCGCGCGGCTCTTAGTTACCCGCTGTTTACCCTAGATACCAGCGTGCAGCGTCACTGGCGAGATTGCTATTTGTGACGGGGCCTTAAGGTACAATTACCCTGTAAAGAAAATCTGTCTCAAAGTTTATTTGTGTTAAAGGGAATCTGTCGCCTCATTTTTGGCCTATAAGCTGCGGCCACAACCATCAGGGGTTTATCTAGAGCATTCTGTAATGCTCTAGATAAACCCCCGATGTATCCTGAAAGATAGGAAAAACGAGTTAGATTATACTCACCCGGGGATCCGGTCCGGCGCCTCCCATCTTCATACAATACGTCCTCCTTCTTAATTCTGCCGCGGCTCCGGCGCAGGCGTTTGTTATCTGCCCTGTTGAGGGCAGAGTAAAATACTGCAGTGCGCAGGCACCGGACCTCTCTGACCTTTCACGGCGCCTGCACACTGCTGTATTTTACTCTGCCCTCAATAGGGCAGATATAGTACGCCTGCGCAGGAACCGTGGCAGAAGTAAGGAGGAGGACATCATTGCTAGAAGATGGGGGGGCGCCGGACCGCGCCTCCCGGTAAGTATAATCTAACTTGTTTTTCTTATCTTTCAGGTTACATCGGGGGGCTTATCTACAGCATTACAGAATACTGTAGATAAGCCCCTGATGGCGGTGGCCGCAGCTCATAGGCCAAAAATGGGGTGACAGATTCCCTTTAATGATTAATAATTTTTTTTTTTTTTTTTTTTGCCATTTGTGCTTGTGCAATCTGTCGGAGAAAATTTGTTCATGGGATCAGCGTAGGATAACAAGAACACTATTTACAAATTGCCCAATGCAAAAAAAAAAATCCTATCTAAAGATCCCTTCAATTATAATATAATATAACTTTTTTTTTAAATCTTATAATATATGAGGGTATGTGCTCCATAAACATACATAGTGTGAGGTCATTGATCTATTTATCTTGTCCTTTGCTCCAGGAGATTTTCTGTTTATTAATTGGTGATCTTAATTTAGATCTCATAGATAGTGGTGCTGATTTGGGATATAACCATATCGCTAGCTAGGCACAAACTCTGTGGATGTATATAACTAGTTATCTAAAGTAATTAGGTTACTTCTTTCTGTATATAATAATTATGTAAACTTCCTTCACTGATATCTAAGGGCAAATCACAAGAATGTATAACAGGACTTATGTAATTATTTGTCTAGGTACCTAGATTAGTTATTTTGTATATATGGCAATTTGTAAATAATGTGTCAGAGCGAGACAGCTAATATAGCAGATTCAGGCCGTAGAGTGTTGTCAATTTCCAGCCGTGTTTATAGTGCTGTGGCCACATCAGTTTTGCATTATGTTCTCCCACTGTCATGCCCAGTTCATAGGTGTAGCTAGGCGCCATTTTCTTGTAGCTCTGCAATGTCGATCAAGCTGCAATTTTGCTTTCTTGTCAGGATCGCACTGTGATGTCGATATTATTCGGTGGTGGCTGCAGGCCGTTCGGCAGAGTGGTGCTGGTTGGCGGCAGGCCGTTCGGCAGAGTGGTGCTGGTTGGCGGCCGGCCGTTCGGCAGAGAGACAAATAAAAGATGCTTCAGGGAAAAACACAGCTAGTGTTCTCCTTGAAAAGAATCTGTCAGCAGGCTCTTGCTACCTTATCTGAGAGCAGTATAATCTAGTAAAAGAGAAGCTGGATCCAATGATGTATCACTTAGATTACTGGGAGAAGCCTTTCTCACACAGAGCTTTTAGATTTAGCAATGCAACAGAGCTCACAGAGCTGCCCCCCGCAGCCCATACCAGGCTTTATATGTACATTGTCTGTAGACAGTGAGCTGCTTATCACAGGAGGGGCAGAGTCCGACTTGCAAGCAGTGGCCAGCTAGTCACAGCAGTGGTATTCACCAGTTGATCTAACCTTCATTGTAAATAAACAGCACCACACAGCCGGACATATTACACATCTTTGAGTTCAGTGTTTTAATCCCTACCTCATGCTGTCCTCAGATTACATAGCAACAACCTGCAGACAGATTCCCTCTTAGTGTCTTTTGCATGAAAATTCAACAGGTACAGCAGCATCTAAAATACACCATGTGCACATACTTACCTGATATTACCTGTGTCCTGTGCTGTTACTTGGCATATTATTTGTATAACTTGTATATATACAGTACAGACCAAAAGTTTGGACACACCTTATCATTCAAAGAGTTTTCTTTATTTTCATGACACTGAAAATTGTAGATTCACTCTGAAGGCACCAAAACTATGAATTAACACACGTGAAATTATATAATTAACAAAAAAGTGTGAAACAACTGAAAATATGTCTTATATTCTAGGTTCTTCAAAGTAGCCACCTTTTGCTTTGATTACTGCTTTCCACACTCTTGGCATTCTCTTGATGAGCTTCAAGAGGTAGTCAGCCGACACGTTAACCCCTGGCACACTGCGATCAAACACGATCGCAGTGTACCGGGGGTTTAGGGAAGCATCGGCAGGGAGGGGGCTCCCTCCGTGCTTCCCTGAGACCCCCGCAGCAGCGCGATGTGCAGCGCTGCTCCGGCGGCCTCCTTCCCTGCAGGTCCCCGGATCCAAAATGGCGACGGGGACCTTAAGGGGACCTTAAACGATCTGTCACATGACAGTGATGTCCCCCCTGGGACAATGTAATAAAAAAAAAAAAAGTGTAAAAATAATTTATAAAAAATCGCTAAATAAATTAAAAAAAAAAAAATAATTTCCCTAATTCATTTTTTGGAAGTACAAAAAAACAAAAGTACACATATTTGGTATCGCCGCATCCGTAATGACCCACGCTATAAAACTGTCCCATTAGTTAACCCCTTTAGCCAACCCCTTAAAAAATAAAAAACAAAGCAAAAAATAATGTTTTATTATCATACCGCCGAACCAAAAGTGCAATAACGCGCGATCAAAAAGACAGATATAAATAACCATGGTACCGCTGAAAATGTCATCTTGTCCCGCAAAAAAACGAGCCGCGATACAGCGTCATCATTGAAAAATAAAAAAGTTAAAGCTCGCAGAATAAAGCAATGCAAAAATAATTATTATTTATATAAAATTGTTTTCATTGTATAAAAGCGCCAAAACATAATAAAACAACATAAATGAGGTATCGCTGTAATCGTACTGACCCGAAGAATAAAACCGCTTTATCAATTTTACCGCACGCGGAACGATGTAAACGCACCCCCCAAAAGAAATTCTTGAAATGCTGGTTTTTGTTCATTCTGCGTCCAAAAAATCGGAATAAAAAGTGATCAAAAAGTGTCACATGCCCGAAAATGGTGCCAATAAAAACTTCAACTCGTCCCGCAAAAAATAAGACCTCACATGACTCGGTGGGTCAAAATACAGAAAAATTATAGCTCTCAAAATGTGGTGATGCAAAAACTATTTTTACAATAAAAAGCGTCTTTTAGCGTGCGACAGCTGCCAAAAATAAAAACCTGCCATAAATAGTAAATCAAACCCCACGTTATCACCCCCTTAGTTAGGGAAAAATAATAAAATAAATTTTTTTTATTTCCATTTTCCCATTGGGGTTAGGGCTAGGGTTATTGCTGAGATTAGGGTTAGGGGTGTGTTGGGGTTAGGGTTGGAGTTATAATTGGGGGGGAGGTTTCCACTGTTTGGGCACATCAGGTGCTCTCCAAACGCAACATGGTGTCTGATCTCAATTCCAGCCAATTCTGCGTTGAAAAAGTCAAATGGTGCTCCTTCCCTTCCAAGCTCTGCTATGTGCCCAAACAGTGTTTTACCCCCCACATATGAGGCATCAGCCTACTCAAGACAAACTGCAAAACAACTTTTGGAGTCCAATTTCTCCTGTTACCCTTAGGAAAATAAAAAATTGGGGGCAAAAATATCATTTTTGTGGAAAAAATTATTTTTTTATTTTCACGCCCGGGCGTTATAAACTTCTGTGAAGCACTTGGGGGCTCAAAGTGCTCACCACACATCTAGATAAGTTCCGTGGGGGGTCTAGTTTTCAAAATGGGGTCACTTGTGGGGAGTTTCAACAGTTTAGGCACATCAGAGGCTCTACAAACGCAAAATGACACCCGCAGACCATTCCATCAAAGTCTGCATTCCAAAACGTCACTACTTCCCTTCCGAGCCCTGACGTGTGCCCGTACAGTAGTTTTCTCCCACATATGAGGTATCAGCGTACTCAAGACAAATTGGACAACAACTTTTGGGGTCCAATTTCTCCTGTTACCCATGGGAAAATAAAAATATTGGGTACTAAAAGTTCATGTTTGTGGAAAAAATGATTTTTTTTATTTTCACGCCAGGGCATTATAAACTTCTGTGAAGCCCTTGAAGTGCTCACTACACATCTAGATAAGTTCCTTGGGGGGGTCTAGTTTCCAAAATGGTGTCATTTGTGGGGGGTTTCCACTGTTTTGGTACATCAGGGGCTTTCCAAACGCGACATGGTGTCCGATCTCAATTCCAGCAAAAAAAAAAAAAATCAAATGGCGCTGCTTCCCTTCCAAGTTCTGCCATGCGCCCAAATAGTCGTTTACACCCACATATGGGGTATAAGCATACTCAGGACAAATTGCACAATAACTTTTAGGGTCCTGTTACCCTTGGGGAAATAAAAATTGGGGGTGAAAAGATCATTTTTGTGGAAAAAATATGATTTTTTTCAATTGCACGGCTGTACGTTTATAAGCTTCTGTGAAGCCCTTGTGGGTTCAAAGTTCTCACCACATATCTAGATAAGTTCCTTGGGGGGGTCTAGTTTCCAAAATGAGGTTACTTGTGGGGGGGGGGTTTCTACTGTTTAGGTACATCAGGGGCTCTCCAAACGTGACATGGCGTCCGATCTGAATTCCAGCCAATTTTGCATTGAAAAAGTCAAACGGCGCTCCTTCCCTTCTGAGCTCTGCCATGCACCGAAACAGTGGTTCCCCCCTCACATATCAGGTATCAGTGTACTCAGGACAAATTGCACAATAACTTTTGCAGTCCAATTTCTCCCGTTAACCGTGGTAAAATAAAAAAAAATTGGACCTGAAGTAATTTTTTTATTAAAAAAGTTAAATGTTCATTTTATTTTAAACATTCAAAAAATTCCTGTGAAGCACCTGAAGGGTTAATAAACTTCTTGAATATGGTTTTGAGCACCTTGAGGGGTGCAGTTTTTAGAATGGTGTCACTTTTGGGTATTTTCTATCATATAAACCCCTTAAAGTGATTTCAAATGTGATGTGGTCCGTAAAAATAAAATGGTGTAACAAAAATGAGAAATCGCTGGTCAACTTTTAACCCTTATAACTTCCTAACACAAAAAAATGTTGGTTCCAAAATTGTGCTGATGTAAAGTAAACATGTGAAATGTTATTTATTAAGTTTTTTGTGTGCCATATCTCTGTGATTTAAGGGCATAAAAATTCAAAGTTGGAAAATTGCAAAATTTTCACTATTCTCCATTTTTTTTTCCACAAATAAACGCAAGTTATTTAAATGAAATTTTACCACTAACATGAAGTACAATATATCATGAGAAAATGGTAATTAGACCTACCGGTAATTGTGTTTCCAGGAAAACACGAGATTTTAAAAGGATCCTCCCCCTACCATCCCTCAGTGATTTCACAAAGTAACACATCTGGATGGATGCAAACATAAACTTTATTTAAACCAACATTCTTCATACACATGTTACGTCACATTTGTATGGAAAGTATTATCGGGAGGGATCTAACAGTGCTGTCAGGATGGATTCCTGGAAACACAATTACCGGTAGGTCTAATTACCATTTTCCAGGTCGCCACCTGACAGCACCCTGGAGTAGTGCCAAAGTATGTTGGTCCTAGGGCGGGACTACTGCGTGGAGTATCTTTCTCCCAAATGCAAGCTGTGTGGATGCTATGTCCAGTTTATAGTGCTTGGAGAAAGTACTAAGACTGGTCCAAGACGCTGCCCTGCAGATCTGTTCTGCCGAAGCTCCCCCCCTTTCTGCCCATGATGCGGCCATGGCCCTGGTTGAGTGGGCTCTAAGGTTCCCCGGGGGAATCTCACCCTGTGCTCTGTAGGCTATGCTAATAGTGGATCTAATCCACCTTGCTATTGTCGATTTCGATGCCTTTTTCCCCTTGTTAGGACCTCTGTATTGGATGAAGAGGTTGCTGTCCTGCCTCCAGGGTCTGGTTGCGTCCAGATACCCGAGTACAGTTTCCGTTACGTCCAAGTTATGGTAGGCTTCTTCCCTGCTATTCTTGGGAGACTGGAAAAAAGAAGGGAGTACTACCTCCTGATTCATGTTAGAGTTTGAGACAACTTTGGGTAGGAAGGCCGGGTTGAGTTTCAAGACTAAGCGGTCACTAAACACCTGTAAGTAGGGATCCTGGATCGATGAGGCCTGCAGTTCTCCTAACCTCTTGGCTGAGGTGACTGCCACTAAGAAGGCTGTCTTGAGAGAGAGCGTGCCCATACTTATCTCTGCCCCTATCTGATATGGCTGCTTGCATAGCGTATTGAGGACTAGGTTAAGGTCCCAAGGTGGTATGCGCTTTCTAATTAAGGTTTTAAGCCTCTGCACTGCTCTCGAGAACCGGGCTACCCACGGGTGTGCCGACAGGGCTGTGTCATAGAACATGCTCAAGGCTTCTATCTGCACTCTGAGTACTGGGTGTTATGAATGAGTCACCGAAGGAGGAAAAAACAAAAATACAAGCTAAGTCCAGAAAACCAGAGAGGTTGGTAGCTATCGGATTGCAGACCCCTGATCCTATCCACAACAACTAACAGTAGCCGTGGGGGGTTCCTACGATGCCCTAGACCCCTCGATCACAGCCGGAGAACTAAATAGGCCTAAAGAAAGAAAGGGGAAATCTAAACTGCCCCAGAGCAGACCCCAAAGCAATAGGCAGCCCCCAACATATAATGACGGTGAAGCAAGATGAAAACACTAACACAGAAAGATAGGTTGAGCAAACGATGGGGCCCCAGCTAACTAAAAAGGACAGGATAGAAAAGCTGCTGTCTGCAATCCGTAAAAAACAATACCAAAAAATGTCCCAACCGTCTGATAGGAAAAACAGGCCCTGAAGTCGCTAGGACTTCAAAAAGACTTTATCAGCTCTCAGGTAAATTCTGAAGACAGAGCAAAAAGACAAACTGATCAGAGACAAAAATGGAACTCAGCACACCCCCGACCGGGGATGGCAGAACTCCAAAAAACAAGGTAAACAAAACTAATAAGTTCAATAGCAGAGCAAAACTTATCTTTGGGAAGCAGGAATCAGACTGGTCTCCAAGAATCCAGCAGAGAAATCACCAGCGACTCAGAAGGGCGTCGGCTGCCTTATATCCAGTCAGAAGTTCCTGTTACCCAGTCATCATCTACAAGATCAGGTGTATGGTAATCAGCCTCACTACCTTCCTTCACCAGAAGAGGGAGTTCATCAGACCGACGGTGAAGGGGAAAATGAACTCACATCAACTGGGTCTAAGGCCTTTCCTGAACCCTTCCTGCAAGAAGTCGAGTATTTTCGGTATGTCCGGCTGGTCAGTTCCGACTGTCTCCTCTCCACAGAAACTGCAGAACTTTTTCCAGATTTTGTTATATATTGCCGCGGTCACGGGTTTTCTACTTGCTTGTAGGGTAGAAATGACTTCGTCCGATAGACCCCTTGCTCTTAGGACCTGCCGCTCAGGATCCAAGCTGACAACTGGAAAGCTTCCGGCTTTTGATGTAGGACCGGACCCTGATGGAGGTGGTCTTTCCTTCTTGGTAGGAGAATGGGTTCCTCGACCGCTAGCTTTCTGAGCAGGGGAAACCAACTTCTTCTTGGCCAGTAGGGAACTACCAATATGACACTGGCTCTGTCTTTGCAGATTTTCCTGAGGACTCGTGGAATGATTGCTAGGGGCAGGAAGGCATACAACAGGCCCCTGCTCCAGGATTCTGATAGGGCATCTGTTCCTGCCGGATTTCCCAGGGGGTTCAGGGAGTAGAAGGTCCTGAGTTTTGCATTCCCTTTGTCCGCGAACAGGTCTACTGTTGGTTGTCCCCAACGGTCGCACAGGCTGCTGAACACCTCGTCGTTGAGCTCCCAGTCCGTTGCAGTTATCCTTCTCCTGCTGAGGAAGTCCGCGACCTGGTTCCGGGAGCCCTCCAGATGCACGGCCGAGATTGAGAGGACCTCCCTCTCTGCCCATCTGAAAATCTGATCTGCTAAAGCCTGAAGTGTTGGATGTCTTGGTCCGCCTTGGTGATGGAGAAAGGCCACTGTTGTGGTGTTGTCCGACAGAACTTTGACGTGTTTGTTCTTCACGTGAGACTCGGCGACGAGCAGCACTTTCCAGACCGCATGTAATTCTCTGACGTTGGAGGATCTTTTGCTGTCCTCCGGACGCCATCGCCCCTCGTAGTACCTTCCTGCGACGTGTCCGCCCCAGCCGAATAGACTTGTGTCCGTTGTCACTACAACCTCCGGGGTCTGAACCCAAGAGACACCACTTTTTAGGTTACTCGGCACGGTCCACCATGGTAGTGATCTTTTGGCCCGGAGGGTTAACGGTATTTTGCTGTCCAGTGAGGTCTGCCTTCTGTCCCAGGACACTAGGACCGTGTGTTGCAGGTTGCGGGAGTGGAACAGACTCCATCTGACACAGGAAATGCAAGAAGTTATCAGCTCCAGGACTCTCATTGCGTCTCTGACCGACGGGGTGGATTAAAAATCAATGTTTTTTTAAAAAAAATCGGATTTGTTTGATTTAAATCGGATTTTTTTCAATAAACTGCTTTTTGAGGAAAATATTTTACCATCCAAAGGTTCTTCCATCATGAGATAAAGCTGAGTTGTTTAACTCAGTAGAATAAAGGCTGTATATGTGTAACATTCACAATGCCATGCTCTTCCAGAGGTTTCTGTAGGATTAGTGGGCAGTTTCTCTCCTATATTATCACAGACGCTCGCTTTACTTACGCAGTTCTCAAAACTGAATTTGACTCCGCAGAGGTCCCAGCCTCCTCTTCACGGCAAAAATGTTACAACATGAACAGAGTTGAGAAAAAGACCTTAATCCTATTGTTCTACAAACCTATGAATACAGAATCAACCCCTTCAGTGCCAAGTCCAAGAAGTTAGACAATATGTTTCTGATTGTTTGGAGTGGTATAGATCTGCACAACACAAGAAGAATGTGAATCTAAGTGTGAGGAGGAAGAAGGGCAAGCAGACAAGAAAATGAAAGTGAAACTTTGAGCACAATACTGCAGCATAGCCACAGACAGACAAGTCTGGATCTGTTTGTGTGTACGATCTGAGGTTTATTACATTCTTATAATGGCAGCAGGCCGTAAAAGAGACCCAGTTTGGGAATATTTTAATGAAGCTCCTTTGCCTATCGGTAAGGCAGGCATGCGTGCAAAATGCAAACGATGCAACAAAGAGATGCAAGGCCTGGTGGCGCGAATGAGGCAACATCATGAGAAGTGCGGTGATGAAGATGACCAAAGAAACCCTTCTGAACAGGCAGGATCTTCAGGTTGGTAAACATTTTTATTGAATCCTATTTCTAAAGACTGAACTGTCATGTGTGAGAAAAATTATATTATTATTACTGCATGTTACTGTCATTTGGTACAGTTATGAAGAAAAACAAATATTCCTTTTGGGGCAGGGGCAGTGATGTGTTGTGTGCAATAAGCAGAAATTGTATAAACAATAAAATAACAGCATTGACTTTTTTTGTTTAGGGGAAGTCATGGATTCTGGAAACTATCCACCTCCAAGATCACCATCATCCTGTTCTACAGTTTCAGAGTTATCCATCCAGGATAGTGCTTCATTAGCAGCAGCAGCATCCTCATCAGACACCCACAGCCACATATCACCATCACCCAAAAGGAAGAAAAAACCTTTACCTCCTGGAACCACCATAGATAGGTTTGTGATAAGAACTAGCAGATTAGAAAAAGAGTTGATTGATGAAAAAATTGCCCAGTTTATTTATGCAACGAACTCTTCTTTCTGTCTGACTGAGAACCCACATTTCATTAATATGGTTCAGTCACTGAGACTAGGATACAGTCCACCCAGCAGAGCTGATGTTGCAGGGAAACTGCTGGATCAAGTGTATGACAGAGAAATGGAGCAATGTGCAACAGCTCTGGAGGGTAAAATTGTTAACCTAAGTATTGATGGGTGGAGTAATGTGCACAATGATCCTATGGTATATGCTTGTATAACAACAGAAGAAGGTAAAGTCTTCCTTGCACAAACAACTGATACGTCAGGAAATGCACACACAGCAGAATACTTACAAGAAGTGGCAGTAAAAGCTATAACGACATGTGAACAAAAATTCAAATGTCTAGTACGCAGTTTGGTCACTGACAATGTTGCAAACGTATCCAAGATGAGAAGAGATTTAGAAGAGCAGGGAGGGAATACAAAGCTGCTAATAACATATGGTTGCAGTGCTCATTTGCTGCACCTCTTAGCCAAAGACTTAAGTGTTCCAGAAATAAAGGCTAATGTTGTTGAAATTGCTAAATACTTCCGTAATAATCATTTTGCTGCAGCAGCTCTGAAAAGGATGGGTGGAACCAAGCTAACGCTCCCACAAGATGTTAGATGGAACTCTGTGGTGGACTGTTTTGAGCAGTATATCAAAAACTGGCCTATTCTGATGACACTTTGTGAAGAAAATCGAGATAAAATAGATGGCACTGTCACGGCCAAAATCCTCAACATTGGGCTTAAGAGAAATGTTGAACATATGCTGAGCTTCCTGAAACCCATCTCTCAAGCTTTAAACAAAATACAGAAAAATAGCTGTTTTATTGCGGATGCTGTTGAAATTTGGAAGGAACTGAGTGAACACTTAAAAACAGAACTACACATGGACAGAATTAAATTACAAGCAGTAAACAAACGAATGGGACAAGCACTGACTCCAGCTCATTTTTTGGCAAATATTGTCAATATCCAATATCAGGGTCAAAACCTAAGTGCTGAGGAAGAGGAGTTAGCTATGACATGGGTATCCAGCAATCATCCATCTTTAATGCCAACTATAATAAACTTCAGCGCTAAGGGGGAACCATTCAAGAAATATATGTTTGCTGAAGATATTTTAAGGAAGGTCACACCAGTAAACTGGTGGAAGTCACTTAAGCGCTTGGATTTAGAGACTGTTCAAGTAGTGATTTCACTTTTAACAGCAGTAGCTTCTTCTGCAGGCGTTGAAAGAATATTCTCTTCCTTTGGACTCATTCATTCTAAATTGAGAAATCGGTTGGGACCCAATAAAGCAGGAAAGCTTGTTTTTCTTTTCCAGATTATGAATAGGAACAAAGAAGAAGATGATGATGAAGATGACGACAAGTGAGCTACAGAGGACAGCAGGGACAGTAGTATTTAAGTTTTTCATGTGTCGGCTGGGCTGACAGTGTAAGTTTCTTAAAATATATATATATTTTGTTTAGCCAAATTAGTTAACAAACATGGATGTTTGTTTAAGCAAATAACTTATGCTGTAATGTTATTGTTTCAGTTGAATAAATCTATTTAAATTGTTATTAAGGTCAGGATTATTTTTCTCCTTCCTAAGTACAACAGAACAGTGGTGTCCAAATATGAATGATTAACCCATTAAACTGGGGAGAAAAAAGTAATATAAAAAGTGATTCTAAAAATCTTCATCTACTTGCATGTTAAAGTAGCAAGAACTAGTTTAGGTAGAAACTTTGATTTAAATCACTGATTTAAATCACGCCTTACTGACTAGTGATTTAAATCGTGATTTAAATCGTTAGATTTAAATCAAATCCACCCTGCTGACCGATACCCGATTCTTTGAGAACTGACGAATCTTCTTCGGCATCGAGGTCTGTTTTTCGGCTGGTAGATAAGACATCCTTCTTTCTGAGTCTAACATGACCCCCAAGAATTTTATTCTGGGCTTGGGTAGGTATGAGATCGGATTTTGACCAATTTATGATCCATCCTAAATTCTGCAGTGTGGAGATTGAGGATTGACAGTCGACCCCGAGCTGGGTTACTGAATCGGCTATAATTAGGAAGTCGTCTAGATACGGGACCACCGTGATATTCCGGGTCCTTAGGTAGGCCACTACCTCTATCATTACTTTTGTAAAGACCCTCGGGGCTGATGCTAGACTGAAGGGTAGGCAGCGAAACTGATAGTGGTATATTGTGCCGTCTCTTTCGACCGCGAACCTGAGGTACTTTTGGTGATCTGGGTGGATATGGACATGGTAATATGCGTTTTTTAGATCTAACGTGCACATTACCACGCCCTTCCCCAGAAGAGGAATCGTAGATTTTATCGATTCCATTTTGAAGCGCCTGTAAGTTACCCATTTGTTTAGGAGTTTGAGGTTTATTATGGTTCGGGTTTCCCCCGAGGGTTTTTTTTATTGCGAAGAGGCTCGAGTAGTGTCCTCCGCTTTCCTCCTGGACGGGAACTGGAGTAACTGCTTCTATGTCTAGGAGATCTTGAATGTCCAACCACATGGGGGAAGCTGCACTGAGACGTGAACTGGTCACTAAAAATCTGTTCGGGGGCAGAGTGTTGAACTCTATTTTGTACCCTTTCGAGATGACCTGTAATACCCAGGGGCTGGAGGTGACCTTCTGCCATTCTCCCGTGAATTTGAGCAATCGCCCCCCTACTCTGGTGGCGTCATTTCTTCCGGGAGCTCGACCCTGGGCCGTAAAAGATGTTATCTCTGTTCCTATTTCTACCCTCGCCTCCTTTGGGGTAGCTCCATCGACCCGACTTCCCTTTCTCCCTGTATCAATACAAAAAGGGTGGGGGAACAAGAGGTGCAATAGTGCCCTATCACTAGTGACACTACGATGTGAGTGGTGTAATGCAGTTCCACTCACCTATTCCGGTTGTGTGACCCACAACTGGCTTGAAGACATAACACAGTATCAGCTGCTGCAGGACCTCCACCGACCACTCCAAAGTGGAAAAACTGCCAGAGAATATGGGAAGCAAGATGTGCCACAGTCCGCGCTGCTGAATCCACAAAATCACCTGGGATGCAAGATGTAGTAACAAAGTACTGCTTTATTCCTTCCTACGCGTTTCGGCGCCCTTCCTGGCACCTTCCTCAGGGATATTACACCAGCCATAGGAGCAGGGAATTTATAGCCCCTTCCATTAGCAATTATGGGTGTGTTCTGTTTACATATGATGTCATAATGGTCATCACTGGGGGAGGGGCCAGCATTTTTGGCACAATTTCACACAAATAACATAATAAAACAAGAAAATCCTTCAAAATACTTGCTAAAATGTACATAAAAATCCTACCAGTAAAATGATATAAAGACCTTCATGAAAATTGCAGCGGAAACATTGCCAAAGTATCCAGACTGTCAATGCAAAAACAAAAAAATTTTTTTAAAAAAATATTATCTCCCTACTTTCAGGGTAGTAGAACCCATGTGTTTACTGGTTTCATTTTTTTCTCTTGTGACTTATGTTGAGCACCACCGTTCTGCTGGTATCAGTGCCTTTGGAACATAGGTTCTATGAACTATTTTGTCACAAAACTATCCTGTTAAATATGTGATACTATGGTTTGTTAAAAAATTATTATAAAAAATTGCAATGAACAATTTTCTTTATTTTTGTTTTGTAGGAGGGAATCAAGGAGCGATGCCACTATTAAATAAAATGGATTATTTCTAAAATTAACTGCTTTTAAAAAACTTATTTTTATTTTCATTTTTATTTTTATTATTTATTATCAATAAAGAATTATCTAAAAATTACTATTATATAATCGTATTATTAAAAATGGCCTGAAGAAAGTATCTATCATCTTCCGTATAGTTATGGTCACTATTTTATATATTAATTGTGGTGGTGTCACCCATGAAACGTATGTCTTTTGGTCTAGCACACCTGGGTTCAAGTCACAGGTCTCCATGCAGGCATAAATGACATTGTCTTTTGTAATATCAGGAAAAATTATAAATTGTTATGAGCTTATGCATATTAAATTAGGGAATTGTGAAATTCTAGATAGGATACCAACTTTGATATATATTTAAACAAAATAAATGTGTCATTAGGTGTATGTGAGACATTAAGTGTTTAGATATACCCGTGCGATCAAAAAAGTAGTCAGATGAAAAAATAAATAAAATGAAAAAAGATAGAATGAAAAAATAAAGTGAGGTTTGCTTAAGTGTGTGACATAAGGATGCAGGAATTCCTCCTACTATGGTGCGCCTTTCTTACCCACTCAGGATGTGACCAAGAGAGGGGGGGGGGTTGGGGGATTATAATTTATATTAGTTCTGAAATTATGTTTAGCCCTCTCGGTTTTAATGTGTCCAGTTTAAACATCCAATATTTTTCACGTTTTTTGAGCAGCTCGAATCTGTTGGGTATATTCACTGCTATATGATCGATCGGAGTTATCTTGATTGCTGTTGCATCTCTGTTATGATACGTGTCATAATGGAATGACACTCCATGTGCTCTATACCCACTCTTTATATTTGAACGATGTTTGTTTAGCCGCTCATGAAGTGGTCTGATAGTTCTGCCAACATACTGCATGCCACATGGACACTCAAGCAGGTAAATTACAAACTCTGTAGAGCAATTCATGTCATGTTTAATGGTAAAGGATTCATTCGTTGATGCGGATTTAAAGCTGCTTGTCTGTTGGATGCTCCGACAACAAAGGCATCTATTTTTTCTACATTTTGATGTCTTTTTCTGCAGTACTTTGGCATAATTCGTGGTTGTCTTCTGTTTGAGCCTACTAGGAGCTATTATCCCTTTAATGTTTGGCGCCCTGCGGAAAGTAATTCCTGGTCTATCAGGTACAATGGATTTTAATATTGGATCACTTCGAAGTAAGTGCCAGTGTCTATGAAGGCATTTTTTGATTGACTTGTGACAATTATTATAAGTCGTTATAAAATTAAATGCTTTATTCTTCTCTGTCCCTTTTCTGTCTTTCTGTATAAGGAGGGTTTCTTGCGGGATTTCTCCACTGTGCTTTTGTGTGCTGGATATCAATTTTTTTGGGTATCCTTTCTCTAGGAATCTTTTTCTGAGTATTTCAGATTGAGAAGCGTAGTCATCCTTGGAAGTGCAATTCTTCTTAATCCTTCTAAATTGATTGGCCGGTATATTACGCAGCCATTTTGTGTAATGTCCACTCCTGAAGTCAATATATGAATTCCTGTCCGTAGGCTTAAAGTATGTTTTTGTATGTATCCTTGTGCCATCAGAGAAAATTGTTAGGTCCAGGAAATTGATGCTTTCTTCATGTATTGTTCGTTCAAAATTTATCCCCCAGTGGTTATTAATGATGTCACTGAAAAACTCCTCCATGTCACCAACTTCCGTGTCCCAGATCAGGAATAAGTCATCAATAAACCTTTTATATAAAACCAAGCCATTCTTGTATTTGTTTCCATATATATGTATGTCTTCAAAAAGACCCATAAAAAGATTAGCGTACGAACAAGCTGTTTTCGAACCCATAGCTGTACCATACTTTTGATGGTACATGTCACCATCAAAGGTGAAAAAGTTATTGTTTAATATGAAATTTAGGCCATCCAGAATGAAGTTGATGTTCCTTATATCCAATTGTATGTCTCTTTTTAGGTAGTATTCAATACAGAGTAATCCTATTTCATGACCTATATTCGTGTACAATGATGTAACATCCATGGTGACAAATCTATATGATTTTTTCCATGTGATTCTTCCCAAAATCCTGATCATATCCGTAGAATCCTTAATATAGCTTTCTAATTTCACCACGTATTTCTGTAAATTTCTATCAATATAGGTGGCAAGGTTACTTGTCAGGGAATCAATTCCTGAGATTATTGGTCGCCCAGGGGGATTGTCCAAGCTTTTATGAATCTTGGGCAAGTGGTATAGGAATGGAATGGGGGGTTGCCTTTTTATTAGAAACTTCTTTAAGTCCTTATTAATTATCCCCTGTTGGAATGCCATGTTTATTTTTTGATTGTGTATTTTTGTTAATGTGGGGTACGGGTTATTTTTTACTTTCTCATAGTATTTAGTGTCCGACAATAATCTTAATGCTTCTTTTTTATAATCATTGGTGTTTTGTATCACTATGCCGCCCCCCTTATCGGCTGCCCGAATTACTATTTCACTATTCTTACCCAAATTTTTCAGGGCTTCTCTCTCTTTCTTCGTGAGATTATTCTTATCCCCCCTTAAGTTGCCGGCTTTCTTCATTAAGGTGTCCTTTTTAAGATCTTTTAATAGTAAGTCTTGGAACGTCTCTAGTATATGACCCCTACTTTCCAAGGGATAGAAATTGGATTTTGTTTTCAGAGTAGGATCAGATGGTGCTTCACTTTTGTTATCTTTCGTGTCATCTGGCTTTAATAAGAAATGCCTTTTGAGAGTCAACCTCCTAATATACTGATGCACATCTATAAAAAGTTTAAAATCGTCTGGTTGGTTCGTGGGGCAGAAAAGTAAGCCCTTATTCAGAAGCTCCTTTTCTTCTTCTGTCAATGAATAATCTGATAAATTAATGACATTATTATTAGTTACCGTTATCTGTTTCAATCCCGGAAAGTGATCTTTGCTTTTTTCTTTATTTCCTCTTCCTCTTTTTCCTCTTTTTTTCTTTTTCCAAGAGCGGGACTGAAAAATTTCGTTATATTTTGATTTGTTACGTTTACAGCAGCTAAAAAAGGAACTATGCCATTATTTTGATTTTTTGAGTTGTCTAATATAACCTTTTGTGTAGGGGTATTGCTACCTGTTTCTATAGGTGTTGGTGTTACTATACTGATTAAATCCTCCTGGTTCTGATCAGTTTCTGTAATAATCATTAAGTCGGGTACAGAGTTTTTATTGTTTTTCAATGGCTTATTATTGTCATGTAATATGATTGGGTCTAGGGGCCTCTCTCTGTTGATTCTATCGATGAGTTCTTTGATTTTGTTAAGATGTTCATCAACATTAACTGTTCCAGTTCCAACAGGTTTTGGATCCTCTGCATTATTATGTACTTGTGCTACAGTAATGACTTGATTGCTGCTAGCTGGCTCGTTATTGGATGCTTCTTTGTTTATATTCCTATCCCCATTGATTAATCTTGTCATGCTGCTAGGTAATTTCTCTATCACGATGAAACCCTCATCATCCAATATTTCATCTGGAAAAAGGCTTGACTCCTCTTTGCTATCTATTTCCTCCTCATCCATTGTCTCAATTTCATTAGTGCTCACAGTCACCGTAGATCTTAGGTTCAGTCCCTGTGTGCTGGATTTTTCAGGACCGTGCCTAGACACTGTTTTTGTCTCTGTCTGCATTTTGTTCCCAATAGGTGCTATCTCCGTATTATTCTTCCTAAAATCTATAGTATTTTGACTGTCTTGACTATTACTAGTGTTATTTCTTGTATCTCTCTCACCAGGGGTCTTACCCCTCCTGGAGCTGTTGGAGAAACTCCTTCCTCTATGCTCTTTGTGGTGTGTGGGAGTTCTATTCCTCCTATATGTATTATTCTCCATCTCAGGTTTGTACTGGGAATAGTCCTGTCTATCTCTGTTGAGCTTCCTGGACTTCCTAATTACTGTATCGTGTTCGATTTGCGTCAAACTAGTGCTGATATTAGAATATATTCTTTTAAATTCAGTACATGCATTAAACCTATTCAAGCTTGCACTGATTATGTTAATTTCTTCTGTTGCAGCATCTGCAAGTTTTGACCTTTTATCACATAAAATACTCAACAGCGTGTTCATACATTTTCTCAAAACAAAGTTCCAATTTGTAGTAAAGTCATTATCATCAGGAAATGGAGAATTCAATACCAATCTTAGCCCCCTGGGGCAGATGTTCTCCTCTATGTAAACAGCCAAAAACCGGGCATCAATGCCATACTGCACCTCCTTTTTGAGGGCATCCTCCAAAGCATGCAAAAGTTCCTTCATAGTCTTAAGTTCCTCATCGCCAAAGTTCTCACCACCAGTCACATTATCCTCAGAAGATGTTCGACCAGTACCTATGGTGCGTTGTATCAACTTCTCTCTGGAAGCAAATCTTCCACGCAAATAGTCCATCTTATCACGCAAAATTTATGCAGCACTCTGTTCCAAAACGGGATGCTAAGCCCCAACCACCGTCACTCTCCCACAGAAACGATGATTCACTGTATCAATACAAAAAGGGTGGGGGAACAAGAGGTGCAATAGTGCCCTATCACTAGTGACACTACGATGTGAGTGGTGTAATGCAGTTCCACTCACCTATTCCGGTTGTGTGACCCACAACTGGCTTGAAGACATAACACAGTATCAGCTGCTGCAGGACCTCCACCGACCACTCCAAAGTGGAAAAACTGCCAGAGAATATGGGAAGCAAGATGTGCCACAGTCCGCGCTGCTGAATCCACAAAATCACCTGGGATGCAAGATGTAGTAACAAAGTACTGCTTTATTCCTTCCTACGCGTTTCGGCGCCCTTCCTGGCACCTTCCTCAGGGATATTACACCAGCCATAGGAGCAGGGAATTTATAGCCCCTTCCATTAGCAATTATGGGTGTGTTCTGTTTACATATGATGTCATAATGGTCATCACTGGGGGAGGGGCCAGCATTTTTGGCACAATTTCACACAAATAACATAATAAAACAAGAAAATCCTTCAAAATACTTGCTAAAATGTACATAAAAATCCTACCAGTAAAATGATATAAAGACCTTCATGAAAATTGCAGCGGAAACATTGCCAAAGTATCCAGACTGTCAATGCAAAAACAAAAAAATTTTTTTAAAAAAATATTATCTCCCTACTTTCAGGGTAGTAGAACCCATGTGTTTACTGGTTTCATTTTTTTCTCTTGTGACTTATGTTGAGCACCACCGTTCTGCTGGTATCAGTGCCTTTGGAACATAGGTTCTATGAACTATTTTGTCACAAAACTATCCTGTTAAATATGTGATACTATGGTTTGTTAAAAAATTATTATAAAAAATTGCAATGAACAATTTTCTTTATTTTTGTTTTGTAGGAGGGAATCAAGGAGCGATGCCACTATTAAATAAAATGGATTATTTCTAAAATTAACTGCTTTTAAAAAACTTATTTTTATTTTCATTTTTATTTTTATTATTTATTATCAATAAAGAATTATCTAAAAATTACTATTATATAATCGTATTATTAAAAATGGCCTGAAGAAAGTATCTATCATCTTCCGTATAGTTATGGTCACTATTTTATATATTAATTGTGGTGGTGTCACCCATGAAACGTATGTCTTTTGGTCTAGCACACCTGGGTTCAAGTCACAGGTCTCCATGCAGGCATAAATGACATTGTCTTTTGTAATATCAGGAAAAATTATAAATTGTTATGAGCTTATGCATATTAAATTAGGGAATTGTGAAATTCTAGATAGGATACCAACTTTGATATATATTTAAACAAAATAAATGTGTCATTAGGTGTATGTGAGACATTAAGTGTTTAGATATACCCGTGCGATCAAAAAAGTAGTCAGATGAAAAAATAAATAAAATGAAAAAAGATAGAATGAAAAAATAAAGTGAGGTTTGCTTAAGTGTGTGACATAAGGATGCAGGAATTCCTCCTACTATGGTGCGCCTTTCTTACCCACTCAGGATGTGACCAAGAGAGGGGGGGGGGTTGGGGGATTATAATTTATATTAGTTCTGAAATTATGTTTAGCCCTCTCGGTTTTAATGTGTCCAGTTTAAACATCCAATATTTTTCACGTTTTTTGAGCAGCTCGAATCTGTTGGGTATATTCACTGCTATATGATCGATCGGAGTTATCTTGATTGCTGTTGCATCTCTGTTATGATACGTGTCATAATGGAATGACACTCCATGTGCTCTATACCCACTCTTTATATTTGAACGATGTTTGTTTAGCCGCTCATGAAGTGGTCTGATAGTTCTGCCAACATACTGCATGCCACATGGACACTCAAGCAGGTAAATTACAAACTCTGTAGAGCAATTCATGTCATGTTTAATGGTAAAGGATTCATTCGTTGATGCGGATTTAAAGCTGCTTGTCTGTTGGATGCTCCGACAACAAAGGCATCTATTTTTTCTACATTTTGATGTCTTTTTCTGCAGTACTTTGGCATAATTCGTGGTTGTCTTCTGTTTGAGCCTACTAGGAGCTATTATCCCTTTAATGTTTGGCGCCCTGCGGAAAGTAATTCCTGGTCTATCAGGTACAATGGATTTTAATATTGGATCACTTCGAAGTAAGTGCCAGTGTCTATGAAGGCATTTTTTGATTGACTTGTGACAATTATTATAAGTCGTTATAAAATTAAATGCTTTATTCTTCTCTGTCCCTTTTCTGTCTTTCTGTATAAGGAGGGTTTCTTGCGGGATTTCTCCACTGTGCTTTTGTGTGCTGGATATCAATTTTTTTGGGTATCCTTTCTCTAGGAATCTTTTTCTGAGTATTTCAGATTGAGAAGCGTAGTCATCCTTGGAAGTGCAATTCTTCTTAATCCTTCTAAATTGATTGGCCGGTATATTACGCAGCCATTTTGTGTAATGTCCACTCCTGAAGTCAATATATGAATTCCTGTCCGTAGGCTTAAAGTATGTTTTTGTATGTATCCTTGTGCCATCAGAGAAAATTGTTAGGTCCAGGAAATTGATGCTTTCTTCATGTATTGTTCGTTCAAAATTTATCCCCCAGTGGTTATTAATGATGTCACTGAAAAACTCCTCCATGTCACCAACTTCCGTGTCCCAGATCAGGAATAAGTCATCAATAAACCTTTTATATAAAACCAAGCCATTCTTGTATTTGTTTCCATATATATGTATGTCTTCAAAAAGACCCATAAAAAGATTAGCGTACGAACAAGCTGTTTTCGAACCCATAGCTGTACCATACTTTTGATGGTACATGTCACCATCAAAGGTGAAAAAGTTATTGTTTAATATGAAATTTAGGCCATCCAGAATGAAGTTGATGTTCCTTATATCCAATTGTATGTCTCTTTTTAGGTAGTATTCAATACAGAGTAATCCTATTTCATGACCTATATTCGTGTACAATGATGTAACATCCATGGTGACAAATCTATATGATTTTTTCCATGTGATTCTTCCCAAAATCCTGATCATATCCGTAGAATCCTTAATATAGCTTTCTAATTTCACCACGTATTTCTGTAAATTTCTATCAATATAGGTGGCAAGGTTACTTGTCAGGGAATCAATTCCTGAGATTATTGGTCGCCCAGGGGGATTGTCCAAGCTTTTATGAATCTTGGGCAAGTGGTATAGGAATGGAATGGGGGGTTGCCTTTTTATTAGAAACTTCTTTAAGTCCTTATTAATTATCCCCTGTTGGAATGCCATGTTTATTTTTTGATTGTGTATTTTTGTTAATGTGGGGTACGGGTTATTTTTTACTTTCTCATAGTATTTAGTGTCCGACAATAATCTTAATGCTTCTTTTTTATAATCATTGGTGTTTTGTATCACTATGCCGCCCCCCTTATCGGCTGCCCGAATTACTATTTCACTATTCTTACCCAAATTTTTCAGGGCTTCTCTCTCTTTCTTCGTGAGATTATTCTTATCCCCCCTTAAGTTGCCGGCTTTCTTCATTAAGGTGTCCTTTTTAAGATCTTTTAATAGTAAGTCTTGGAACGTCTCTAGTATATGACCCCTACTTTCCAAGGGATAGAAATTGGATTTTGTTTTCAGAGTAGGATCAGATGGTGCTTCACTTTTGTTATCTTTCGTGTCATCTGGCTTTAATAAGAAATGCCTTTTGAGAGTCAACCTCCTAATATACTGATGCACATCTATAAAAAGTTTAAAATCGTCTGGTTGGTTCGTGGGGCAGAAAAGTAAGCCCTTATTCAGAAGCTCCTTTTCTTCTTCTGTCAATGAATAATCTGATAAATTAATGACATTATTATTAGTTACCGTTATCTGTTTCAATCCCGGAAAGTGATCTTTGCTTTTTTCTTTATTTCCTCTTCCTCTTTTTCCTCTTTTTTTCTTTTTCCAAGAGCGGGACTGAAAAATTTCGTTATATTTTGATTTGTTACGTTTACAGCAGCTAAAAAAGGAACTATGCCATTATTTTGATTTTTTGAGTTGTCTAATATAACCTTTTGTGTAGGGGTATTGCTACCTGTTTCTATAGGTGTTGGTGTTACTATACTGATTAAATCCTCCTGGTTCTGATCAGTTTCTGTAATAATCATTAAGTCGGGTACAGAGTTTTTATTGTTTTTCAATGGCTTATTATTGTCATGTAATATGATTGGGTCTAGGGGCCTCTCTCTGTTGATTCTATCGATGAGTTCTTTGATTTTGTTAAGATGTTCATCAACATTAACTGTTCCAGTTCCAACAGGTTTTGGATCCTCTGCATTATTATGTACTTGTGCTACAGTAATGACTTGATTGCTGCTAGCTGGCTCGTTATTGGATGCTTCTTTGTTTATATTCCTATCCCCATTGATTAATCTTGTCATGCTGCTAGGTAATTTCTCTATCACGATGAAACCCTCATCATCCAATATTTCATCTGGAAAAAGGCTTGACTCCTCTTTGCTATCTATTTCCTCCTCATCCATTGTCTCAATTTCATTAGTGCTCACAGTCACCGTAGATCTTAGGTTCAGTCCCTGTGTGCTGGATTTTTCAGGACCGTGCCTAGACACTGTTTTTGTCTCTGTCTGCATTTTGTTCCCAATAGGTGCTATCTCCGTATTATTCTTCCTAAAATCTATAGTATTTTGACTGTCTTGACTATTACTAGTGTTATTTCTTGTATCTCTCTCACCAGGGGTCTTACCCCTCCTGGAGCTGTTGGAGAAACTCCTTCCTCTATGCTCTTTGTGGTGTGTGGGAGTTCTATTCCTCCTATATGTATTATTCTCCATCTCAGGTTTGTACTGGGAATAGTCCTGTCTATCTCTGTTGAGCTTCCTGGACTTCCTAATTACTGTATCGTGTTCGATTTGCGTCAAACTAGTGCTGATATTAGAATATATTCTTTTAAATTCAGTACATGCATTAAACCTATTCAAGCTTGCACTGATTATGTTAATTTCTTCTGTTGCAGCATCTGCAAGTTTTGACCTTTTATCACATAAAATACTCAACAGCGTGTTCATACATTTTCTCAAAACAAAGTTCCAATTTGTAGTAAAGTCATTATCATCAGGAAATGGAGAATTCAATACCAATCTTAGCCCCCTGGGGCAGATGTTCTCCTCTATGTAAACAGCCAAAAACCGGGCATCAATGCCATACTGCACCTCCTTTTTGAGGGCATCCTCCAAAGCATGCAAAAGTTCCTTCATAGTCTTAAGTTCCTCATCGCCAAAGTTCTCACCACCAGTCACATTATCCTCAGAAGATGTTCGACCAGTACCTATGGTGCGTTGTATCAACTTCTCTCTGGAAGCAAATCTTCCACGCAAATAGTCCATCTTATCACGCAAAATTTATGCAGCACTCTGTTCCAAAACGGGATGCTAAGCCCCAACCACCGTCACTCTCCCACAGAAACGATGATTCACTGTATCAATACAATAATATTAATATTAATAATACGATTATATAATAGTAATTTTTAGATAATTCTTTATTGATAATAAATAATAAAAATAAAAATGAAAATAAAAATAAGTTTTTTAAAAGCAGTTAATTTTAGAAATAATCCATTTTATTTAATAGTGGCATCGCTCCTTGATTCCCTCCTACAAAACAAAAATAAAGAAAATTGTTCATTGCAATTTTTTATAATAATTTTTTAACAAACCATAGTATCACATATTTAACAGGATAGTTTTGTGACAAAATAGTTCATAGAACCTATGTTCCAAAGGCACTGATACCAGCAGAACGGTGGTGCTCAACATAAGTCACAAGAGAAAAAAATGAAACCAGTAAACACATGGGTTCTACTACCCTGAAAGTAGGGAGATAATATTTTTTTAAAAAAATTTTTTTGTTTTTGCATTGACAGTCTGGATACTTTGGCAATGTTTCCGCTGCAATTTTCATGAAGGTCTTTATATCATTTTACTGGTAGGATTTTTATGTACATTTTAGCAAGTATTTTGAAGGATTTTCTTGTTTTATTATGTTATTTGTGTGAAATTGTGCCAAAAATGCTGGCCCCTCCCCCAGTGATGACCATTATGACATCATATGTAAACAGAACACACCCATAATTGCTAATGGAAGGGGCTATAAATTCCCTGCTCCTATGGCTGGTGTAATATCCCTGAGGAAGGTGCCAGGAAGGGCGCCGAAACGCGTAGGAAGGAATAAAGCAGTACTTTGTTACTACATCTTGCATCCCAGGTGATTTTGTGGATTCAGCAGCGCGGACTGTGGCACATCTTGCTTCCCATATTCTCTGGCACTTTCTCCCTGTAGTCCGTTCTCTGGTTGTAACGGGGTCTACGAAAGGGCTGGTATCTTTTATGCTTCTCCTCAGGGAACCCCTTTTTTTTCATCTGATGCCTTCTCTAAGATGTCGTCGAGCACAGGCCCAAAGACCCTGCCCCCCGAGAAGGGAATTGAACAAAGTTTATTTTTTGGCTGCATGTCGCCCGTCCAACTCTTAAGCCAGATAGCCCTTCTGGCTGTGTTGGACAAGGCCTGACTTCTGGCCGTGAACCTAACCGATTCTGCCGAAGCATCGGCCGAAAACCCAGTAGCTAACTTAAGTAAGGGGAGGGACTTCAGGATGGTTTCCCTCAGGGTTCTATCTGACAGATGCTCTTCCAGGTCATCTATCCATAGATGCATGGAGCATGCTACCGATGTTGCTGCTATATTCGTTTTTATGACCGCAGCTGATCTTTCCCAGGCCCTTTTTATGAGCCCATCTGCTTTCCGATCTAGGGGTTCCTTCAAACTTGAGGAATCCTCGAACAGAATTGCCGTCTTCTTAGATACTTTTGCTACGGGGATGTCTATCTTGGGGACTTCCTCCCAGACTTAGACCTCCTCGGGGTCAAACGGCAGACGCAACCTAAAGTCTCTAGGGATAGTTAACCTTTTCTCTGCCTCCTCCCATTCCTCCAGTATCATTGCCCATATGTGGGTATTTACTGGGAAGACCATTGAAGTCTGGGAGCGTAACCCTCCGAACATTTCGTCCTGTATTGAAAGGGAAGGAGGGGGTTCCTCGATCTGCATAGTCTGCCGCACCGCCCCCAATAGTTCGTCTGTATCCCCAGAAGAAAACAGGTATTTCCTTCCCCTTTCTGGGTGCTCTCTGATCTCCTCTTCCTCTGCATCTGACTCGGACATAATGTCTTCAGATGACGTATCCGACTCCCTCTGTCTTTTCCTGGATAACTGGGGATTCGGCTGTGGGGTCTGGGGAGTAGCTAGACCAGATACTGAGGCCTGTACTTCCTCCCTGATTATCGCTCTCATGTTGGATATGAAAGTAGCCTCCTCCCCCACTATACGCTTTGCACAAGCGTCACAGAGGGTCTTTTGCGACGTGTCCTTCAACTTCCTAGAGCAAACCGGACACTTCTTATCCTTCCGTTTAGGCTCCTTTCTCTCAGAGGTGGAGGTTCCCCCCTTGAACATAGACCCCACAGAACCCGTATTTTATATCTTTACGGGCTCTGCAATGACCTCTTTTAGAGGTTACTCGCGTGACCCTGGCTCTCTGCTCCCACCTCCGTCTTAGTCTGGTCCTCCATCTTCCTGTAGCGATGGAAACTGCCGCTGTCTGCTGGCCACTATGAAAATACACATCTGTAAGCTGTGACGGGCCTCCTGGCTCTCTGCGCCTGGCCCCTCTGGAGCAGAGCCTGCGTACCACTTTGCTGCGTTGCCGACTTGCTCCTCCGGACGCCTGCCCACCTCCCTGGTGGGCCTATACCGCTGTGGTGTGTGGCACTGGCCGGTCGCTGCCAGAGGCCTTAGTGGCGCCGCGACCGGAAGTGACGCGCTGCCGGCTGATGACACGACCGGAAGTGACGCGCTGCCACTGAAGACGCGCGCCCCCCCCCCCCCACCCCCACCCGGCCTGCGATTCGTGCCCGGCTCCCCTGTGATGCGCGTCCTCCTCCGATGGGGCGGCCGATCTGAGGCGCCCCCGGTCTGTGATGCGCAGCTTTTGCTGCGCGCCTCTCCTCCGGGCACGAGTTTACCGGGACAGGCGGGGAAGGCACTGTAGCTGCCGGTGGAGCGCTTGTGGGCTTGGAGGACTCCACAGAGGCGGACTGCAGTGGTGGCGTCCAGGGTTGAGAGCCCCCGTCAGGAGGAAGCGACCCGACATCTGGGAGCAGTGCTACACCGGAGTAGCGGAGGGACCCTCTGTCGGGTGTCAGCTGCAGATATCTCCAAGTAGGAAGGGAAAAGGCTGGGCCCCCCGATCCTGACCATCTGCAAGGAACGGTCGGATATTCCTCTTGTCGTTCCTATCCGCAGTGGGACAGGAAAACCACTGGGGGATGGTAGGGGGAGGATCCTTTTAAACTCTCGTGTTTTCCTGTCCCACTACAGATGAGAAGGACGTCCTTCCAGGGTGCTGTCAGGTGGTGACCTGGAAAACAGTGTCAGAATCACCGAGATCCATGAAAGCGTTTCAGAGTTATTACCTCATAAAGGGACAGTGGTCAGAATTGTAACAATTGGCCCGGTCATGAACGTGCAAACCACCCTTGGGGGTTAATATAAACCACAAAATTAACGTTATAAGAAGGCCACAATAAAACATAGATCACATAGGTCATGACTACAAGATTGTAAAATAGCGCTATTTTCCGATACCCGTAGTGTCTCCATTTTTCGTGATCTCAGGGGTCGGGTGAGGGCTTAATTTTCTTGTGCGCCATATTGGTGCAGATACGATCTTTTGATTGCCCGTTGGTTGCATTTTAATGCAATGTCACGGCGACCAAAAAAACTTAATTCTGGCATTTTTGAATTTTTAAGATATGTGTGACTTTTTATTTTTGTTTTATTTTGAATGGGGCAAAAGGGGGGTGATTTGAACATATATCTAATAATATAAAGCTCAAGTGTGTGTATGTGTGTGTATGTCTGGGATTGGCATCCGCACCGTCGCAGCTACAGCCACAAAATTTGGCACAGTCACACGTCTGGACCCCAAGAGTGTCCTAGGCTATGTTGTGAGGCGAAATTTTAACCCCGCGCATTCCAATTCACCAAACAATTTTGCCACTATCTACATAATGGGGAGAAAAGGTGTATATATCAAGCCCTGCCCCTCATTATGATGTCATAATGGTTGCCATGGCGACGCTGATGTCATAGGTGGCAAGCCCCGCCGCTCATTATGATGTCATAATGGTTGACTATGGGATGGAGGATGTTTGGGTATATGGGCACTGGACTATGAGATGGAGGATATGTATGACGGGTATATGGGCACGGGACTATGGGATGGAGAATACGTATGATGGGTATATGGGCATGGGACTATGGGATGGAGGATGTGTGATGGGTATATGTGCACGGGCCTATGGGATCGTGGATATGTATGATGGGTATATGGGCACGGGCCTATGGGATGGAGGATAATTATAATTTGCTATAACTAACCACAGTTAGTTACTATGCCCGGGCAGCGCCGGGCTCCTCAGCTAATATATATATTCTTTTTTTTTTTTTAAACACTTCTTTTAAAATTTTTTTTTTTTTTTTTTTTTTTTTTTTTACTTTTGCCATGCTTCAATAGTCTCCATAGGAGACTAGAAGCTGGCACAACTCGATTGGCTCAGCTACATAGAGGCGACGAGCAGATGGCCTCTATGTAGCTGAATTACTGACTTGCTATGAGCGCCGACCACTGGGTGGCACTTATAGAAATCTGTCACTGACATCCATAGAGGTCTCCAGGAGACTTCGGGTTATCATGCAGACACACCGGTGACGCAGGTCACCGGTCAGCGTATTTCCAGAGCGCTTGCCGGAAGCGCTTGTTAAATGCCGCTGTCAGTTTAACATCGGCATTTAACTGGTTAATAGCCGCGGTTGGAACGTGATTCCACCCGTGGCTATTTCGGGCACATGTCAGTTGGATGCAGCTGGAAGTACCTGGGATCTTGTAGTCCTGATGTGAGTTGGGGATCTTTATCTTGTCCGTGGTCATTATAAATGGACAGGTTTTACATTTTTTTTCTGGTTGCAAGGAAAGGTTCCTGCAGCTGTTGGAGAGGACAGGGAGCTTCTGACAATTATGCTTCTTAAATTTGTGGGCTGCCTAAAACACAGCAGTGGAAATATGAATTGTAATCAGGCATCTTTTTGTAGTAAAGGTTGTAATTTCCGTGCAACTCCCCTTAGCACCTCCAGATTTGGATTGTAGGTGACCACTAGAGGCTCCCGGTTATTTTCATCTTTAGCTTTGTAATGTAGCAGGTGATTCCTTGATATTCTGGTGGCTCTTGTAATTTGGTTTTCATTTGTTCTTCGATGGTACGCTGGTGCCTATAGTACACGATGTGCGCATACCCTAATTGGGGTGTAATTCATCGCCAAGCTGTGGGAACCATCATTATTGCCGAGTTTGGTATGGACATTTTATTTTTAGGTGACAGATGGTAGGCTTTACACCTGTTAGCTAATGATGGCTATGTGTTTCTTTATTGGCCAGATGGCGTAGAATTTTATTTTGTACTGTGATTTTTTTTTTTTTTAGTTGCTGTGTGTAAAGAAAAAGCTGCTAGAAACTCATTCTTTAAAATATTAACAACACTTATGTTTCTTTCATAAATCAAACAGTAAGGCTATGTGCCCACGTAGCGATTTTTAAGCGTTTTTGCCGTGATTTTCGGCGCGAAAACGCTTAAAAATCGTGTACAGAACGCCCCCATGCATTCCTATGGCATTCCGCACATGCTGTGCTAATGCTGCGCTTTTTTCCGCGGCGGAATCGCATCGCGGAAAAAATCGCAGCATGCTCATTCCTTTGTGCGGAATCGCAAAGAATTGCCGCGATTCCGCACCCATAGGAATGCATGAGAATCACTTACTTCCCGCATGTGGCTATGCCCACCATGCGGGAAGTTAAGCGTCTCATGTGCGGTTGGTACCCACGGTGTGGAGGAGAGGAGACTGTCCTCCAGGCCCTGGGTACCATACCCCTGTAAAAAAAAGAATAAAAAATCGGGGTATATTTACCTTCCGATGTCCCGCGCTGCATTTCCGGCCTAGCGTTCCCAGTAATGCCTTGCGGCAAGGCCCTGTAATGACGCAGTCTCGCGTGACTCTAGCGGTCTCGCGAGATTGCTATAGCAACGCGAGACTACGTCATCACAGGTCTCGCAAGGCATTACTGGGAACGCTGAGGCCCGGGAATGCAGCGCGGGACGCCGGAAGGTAAATATACACGATTTTTTTATTTTTTTTTAGCATTTTAACATTCTATCTTTTACTATTGATGCCGCATAGGCAGCCTCAATAGTAAAAACCTGGTCACACTTGTCAAACACTATGTTTGACGAGTGTGACCAACCTGTCAATCACTTTCCAAGCGATGCTTCAAATCGCTTGGAAAGTGCTTGAATATCGCAAGCGAAAATCGCGGCAAAATCGCGGTGAAATCGCGCGGGAAAAAAACGCGCGATTTCTGGGAAGGAGTCCGGTTTTTAGTGAGCGTTTTAAAACGCTACGTGGGCCCACAGCCTAAAAGTGAAGATATGTTACAGTTTCTTATCTTATTAGTGACAAAATGTCCATTTCCTTACTAGTCAGTCACCTCTTGTTCCTTGCACTGATCATTCAACCTCAAAAATCTACCTACAGATTTGATTTCAATGCCAGATCAAATTTCCTCTTCCCCCTCTATAGACTTGTGTGGGCGGAGTCCACAAAGAGAAACTACTGAGGCTTCTAGTACTAAAAAAGTGGAGTACATGTCATAATGGACAGTAAAAGTAAATAGATTATTTGTTTTAAAAAATAAATTTGAAAAAAACCGGTTCCAGCACTTACTATAAGACAAAGATTTATTGTTAAGAGTATTACGCATTTCGGGTGGGATAGGATGAAGGCTTTTATCAGAAATTCATAGACTGTGCACCAAGGATGTACATGGTTGCGTTTTACAATTGATTGACACTAATTTAATATAGATAATACAATGCATAATGAGAATTCATGAAAGAAACAAGCAGTGTTGTGTGCAATGACACCTGTAGTGTAGGCTGTATGTAGCGTAGATACACTGATTGCTTCCTGTCTATAAGTATATCCTTTGTTTTAAAGAGGTGGTCCACGACATTGTATAATGCCCCCATTGATTTACACCTTTTAACTAATTTATTATTTTTTTTTAAATGCCTTCTTCTGCCATATGTGCCAGGACGTCACTGTACTGAATGTCTGCAGCCTGGAGGAAGGCATCGGGCGGCCGCAGGCATTCAGCTACTTTTTCTTCTAAAATGCGCCCTCCTTGGATAGGCCGAAGGTGGTGCACCTTGTCCAGGCCCTATGTATGAGCATCTGGCTCTGTGATTTCCATTCTACTACCTATACCCACACTTATTACACAACACTAAATAAAAAAGAGGGAAGCCGGCGCTGCTTAAGGTCAGAACGCAATACATAAAGTGCATATGCACATATTGATTTCTAACTGTATTTCAAAATGAGACATTTAGCAATCAATTGATCAGTTTTTTTGAGCCACCACTCCACTTCAAGGCATTCTCGTATGGGGCAGTCCTACTCTACGTTTTTTATATTCGCTGTGCCATTACGGCCTCCTAAATTTATTAAAAGCAAGACCATATTGAATGCAAATTGTACCTGAAGCGTTTCTGAATCACTCCCATGGAGCCATAAAGGGCAAGCGCAGATAAAGGTTGACCAGGTCCGGGCATAGACTTTTCAGGTCCAACCTCCACATGGCCTGACCAGCACCACAGGTGAAGGGTGATACAGGCCCAGACACAGGTGCACAATCAAACAGAGCATGGGGCAGGGCTGCTGTATATGTAAACAGCAGCCTAGATAAATCACAATGAGCACAAAGAATGGCATGCATAACCCAGCACGGCAACAGTGGTGGTCAGCCACAAACCAATATCGCTGGCTCCTCCCCTTTTTTATTTATTACACAACACTGTTTATTCCTTTTGTGAAAGTATTTTATTTATTGTTTTATCTGTATTGATGTGTCAAGTGTTACATCCCACTTATGTATATCCTTGGCGCCATTTTTACTTTTTAATCCTCCATGCCATCACTGTTTACGCAGTTTATGGACTTCTGATGTGTTTTTTGTCATCAGAATGCATATTTTTGTGTTACAGAGGTTTTTCATATTATTTCTTAAGACAATTAGTTTACTATATTTGAATGCCTGGGGCAAGTTTGCCCTAGAAGCACCCACCAGTCTACCTGCTGTAGGATTTGGCACCCCTTGTGAATCTCTAAAGAGAGCAAAGCATAAATGATGTTAATATTGAGTGACGAAACTTGGTCACTGAGTAACTGTAACCTACGGATGTTTGCTGATTGCTCTACCCCATACAGTTTTTGAATGTGACAATCATTAATACAATCATTCTTTACCCATACAGTAGCATGTTGGGACTTTTACATGGGGCTTTTATAGATAATGACATTGGTCTGAGTAAGACTAAACTCACATGTCCAGTAATCATTCTTTAGAACGGATTCAGCAGATATCCGTTGACCCGTTTTTTTTTTTTTTTTTTTTTTTTTTTTTTAACATTGAAGTCTATGGAAAACGGATCTATTAAATAGCCATCCATTTTTCTGCCTTTTGAAAAAGGTTGTTTTTTTTTTTTTTTTTTGGTAACTGGAGCTGGAAAAATAAATATTTACCCTATACTACCGGATATGTGAACATTCAAGTAATCATCTATTTGAAAAATGATCCAGTAAGCAAAAAAACGGAGCCTAGATTTGCCATTTTCTGATACCTGTAACTTTTTCCATCGCTGGAGCTGTGTGAGGGCTTGTTTTTTGCACTCTGATTTTAATTTTTCTTTTTAGTGATACCATGCATACAATGTTTTGATGTTATTACATTTTTTGTGGCAGCAGTCAGAAAAATATTCTTGCGTTGCGATTATTTATTTTTTATTAACTCAAGGTTAAAATAATTTTGTATCTGGATAGTGGTCTTTTATTTACGTGGCAATACCAAAAATGTGTTTGTTTGTTTTTTAATGGAAGAAGAGGTGTGATTTTAATTTTTTTTTTTTTTTTTGTAGGGGGGTTTCAAGTGCTTGATTTATTGTACTATGTACATGCCAACTTCAGAATATCTAGTGACAAGTCAGTTTATACAATTAAAAAAAAACAAATGTACATCATTTTCAATTGAGGGATGGGGTATGATGAAGACAATAGGGTATATGCATGATCCAGTCAGCCCCAAAAGGGCTAATCTTTCCCTCTTGATCCAAGTTGTATGTATTTAAAGTATTTTCTTGTAAAAAAAAAAAAAAAAAAAAAAAAAAAAAAGTATCCAATCATTATTGAACCCATCAATGATTCCCACTGTGACTATCTCTAAAGGTAAACTATTCAACAAATTAATAGTTCTCATAGTAACACGGCCTCAACTCCTCAGGAGATTTAACTTTCTTTTCACCAGGAAATTTAACAGGAGACCACTTCTGACCAGTCTTTTTGCATGGACCATTTTTATACTCAAGTTCCCTCTTGGACTTCTCTTTATTGTTGTATTTAGTAAGAGGTGCAGGATGAAAGTAGAAGCCCTTGGCCGAATATAGCCTGGGTTTATTAGATGTCTGACACTTTCTATGTTTTGCAGGATGAGCTTACAGCACTAAACGTAAAGCAAGGATTCAATAACCAGCCAGCTGTATCAGGAGATGAACATGGCAGTGCTAAGAATGTCAACTTTAACCCAGCTAAGGTAATGCTTCTGTGTGACGGAACAATTTCATTTAGCCTTTTTTCGTGTGTTTTTTTTTTTTGTTTTGTTTGTTTCATTGTACATTACCTACTTTTAGATTAGCTCGAATTTCAGTAACATCATGGCAGAGAAACTGCGTTGCAACACCTTGCCAGACACTGGACGAAAAAAGCCTCAAGTTAACCAGAAGGACAACTTCTGGCTTGTCACTGCTCGCTCCCAGAGCTCCATTAATAACTGGTTCACAGATCTTGCCGGAACCAAACCTCTTACACATCTGGCTAAGAAGGTGAGCGTTACATCATGTGTTGGTGAACACAAGAATATTACGTTAAGGAAGAGTAAAGATATAACTTTGACAAGTTAGTTTCCATATCTGCTTAGTCACTTCTTTTGTTCTTGACAGGTTCCAATTTTTGGAAAGAAAGAAGAAGTTTTTGGGTTTCTGGCACGTTATTCTGTGCCAGTTATGAGGGCAGCTTGGCTTATTAAGATGACTTGTGCTTATTATGCTGCCATTACAGAGACCAAAATGAAAAAAAGACACGTCATGGATCCATTCATAGGTACAATGTTGTTTTTTTTTTTTTTTTTTTTTTCTTGTAGTCTGGAATAATTCTTATTGACAGTATAATTATGCCCTTTTGCTGACCTGTTCCATTTTTTGCAGAGTGGACTCAAATCATCACCCGCTATCTTTGGGAGCAGCTACAAAAGATTGCAGAGTACTACCGACAAGTAAATGGTAGCCCTGGCTCCTCATCTGGTCCTATGCCTCCAGAGGTTGAGCTGTCCCTCAAACAGTGGGAATATAATGAGAAACTAGCCATGTTTATGTTCCAGGTAAGCATTCTGATCATGTTTTTTTATCTCCCTTTTGCGTGAACACTGGGAAAAGTTCCAGAAGGACACGCTGATTGCTACAGGATCAACCCCATTAAGTAAGCTATCCCCTATGTCCGGTCAATAAATGTTGGTACGCCTCACAAAATAACAGGATTTTGGTTGTTTACCGTAAAATCTGTTTCTCAGAGTCTTCATTGGGGGACACAGAAACCGTGGGTGTGTGCTGCTGCCTCTAGGAGGTTGACACTATGCCATGAAAAAAATGTTAACTCCTCCGCAGTATACACCCCTCTGACAGGCTGTAGGACAGTCAGTTAGTGAAAAAGCAGTAGGAGGAGACATTATCATGTAAGTCATCATATATATATATATATATATATATATATATATATATATATATATATATATATATATATATATTCATTACAAGTAACAAAATCATGGGAGGGCGCTGTGTCCCCCAATGAAGACTCTGAGAAATAGATTTTACGGTAAGCAACCAAAATCCTGTTTTCTCTTTCGTCTCTTTGGGGGACACAGAAACCGTGGGGCGTCCAAAAGCAGTCCCCGGGGAGGGAGAAGACCGAAACATCCTTCAGGTCGGAAAACTCGCCACTGCCGCATGAAAAATTCTTCTGCCTAGGCTGGCGTCCGCTGAAGTATAGGTATGGAGCTTATAGAACCTTGAAAAGGTATGAATGGACGATCAGGTGGATGCCTTGAACAATTTCATGCCCTATGGTGTGCTGCCCAGGAGGCCCCCACCGCCCTGGTTGAGTGAGCCTTGACCCCAGCAGGAAACACCCTGTTCTTCACCCGGTAGGCTTCCAGAATTGCCATTCTGATCCAGTGGGCGATTGTTGCCTTAGATGCCGGCAGGCCTCTTCTCACCCCATTAGGAATGACAAAGAGCGAGTCTGTTTCCCTGAAAGGAGCAATCCTAGCCAGGTAGACCCTTATCGCCCTGGCCAGGTCCAGCTTATTGAAAGAACGCTCCAGAGGAAGAGTTGGGGCAAAATGACGGTAGGATTATATCCTCGTTCAGGTGGAAGGCCGATACCACCTTGGGGAGGAAGGAAGGAAAGGAGGAGGCCGCAAAACAACCTTGTTTTGGTGCATAATCAAAAATGGAGGGCGACCGGACAGGGATGCCAACTCTGAAACCCCCTGATAGAGGTGATGGCTATGAGAAATACCACCTTCCAGGACACAAGGGATATGGGAGCTTCCCAGTGGGGCTCCAAGGGTGAATTTGTCAAGGCTTCCAAGACCAGGTCAAGAGCCCATAGATCCACTGGGGATCTGTAAGGAGGAGCTGTATGCCACCCTTTGAAGAAAGGTCTTAACCTGCAGGCGAGAGGCCAAATTCCGTTGGAAAGAAATAGAGAGAGCAGATGCCTGGCCTTTCAGGGAACTTAGGGCAAGACCGGCATCTAATCCTGCCTGGAGGAAGGCTAGGATAGATGGTAGGAAACAGGGTATATAGGTGTTATGTGAATAGACTCATACCAGTCAAAAATAAGCCTTCCAGGCTCGATAATAGACCCTGAAGAAGATGTCTTCCTAGCCTGGATCGTTGTATTAATGTTTCGGTCCGAAACAACCCCGCTGCTCTCAGTATTGTGGTTTAGATGGCCATGCCGTCAAATTGAGCAACTGAGAATTCGGGTGGTAAAACGGCCCCTCAGCCAGGAGATCTGGCCTGTCGGGGAGTCTCCAGGGGGTGCTTACAAGAAGATTGATAATTTCTGCGAACCAGGCCCTCCTGGGCCAGTATGGGGCGACCAATATGACTGGCACCCCTTACGCCATGATCCCCTTTAGTAACCTGGGTAGGAAAGGGAGGGGAGGGACCAGGTAAGGGAGTCTAAACGGTGACCAGGGAATAACCAGCGCTTCGACCCCTATTGCCAGAGGATCGCGGCACCTGGAGACAAACTATTGGACCCTTCTGTTCTGTCGAGATGCCAGAAGGTTCACATCCGGAGTCCCCCATAGTCAGCAGATTTGATGGAGCATGTACTGATGTAAGGACTATTCTCCTGCTGCGAGCACTTCCCGACTGGCTGATCCTTGAGTCATCCTTCCCAACGTAGGAGTGCTGGAAAGACCCCGGTTGGTTCTAGAATGTCGATCGACAGTGAGGATATTCGCCTCGACCATCGCCCCTGAACCACCAGGTGACGGAATACCGCACCCCACCCAGGAGGCTGGCATCCGTAGTTATCACCAGAGAGTGTACAGGGGGAAAAAAAAAAGGACCGCCCCAGATAAACAAGGGGGAGGTCAGTCACCCTTGAGGGACTGTCTGCCTGACTGGGAGGGAGTAAGGGCGATCCAGTGAAGAGAATGACCTGTACCACTGAAGGATGGTGTCCCTCTGAAGTATCCTGGAACGGGACAGGGCAAAGGGTATTGCCTCTGAGGCTGCCATCATCCTCTGCAGGACTCTCATGGCAGCGCGAAAGGATAGGAGTCGGGATTCTAGCAGAGAGCAAATTTCCTGCTGGAGAGTAATCTACTTCCTTTCAGGAAGAGAGGCCCTTGAGCGGCGGGTGTCAATTAGCATCCCTAAGAACTCTAGGCGTTGTGTTGGCGTAAGGTGGGATTCTTTCCCTGTTGAAGAGCCAACCAAACCGGGACAGCGTGACTAGAACCACAGATCGGTTTTCCTGAGCCTGATCGAAGGAGGGTGCTTTGACGAGAATATCGTCGAGATATGGGACTAATACTATATTTCTGACCCTTAATATGGCTACCGTTGCTGCCATAATCTTTGTAAAAATTCTGGGGCTGTTGCCAGCCCAAATGGTAGGGCCACCAACTGGGAATGCTGCTGCTGGACAGCACAGCGCAAAAATCCTTGATGTCCCTGAAAAATGGGGCCGTGCAGGTAGGCGTCCCAAATATCTATGGAGCATAGGAATTCCTGATCCTCCATAGAGGCAATCACCGGCCGGATCGACTCAATCCTGAAGTGGCATAGGCGGACCCATTTGTTTGACTTATTCAGTTCTAGTATGGGACGAACCGAGCCATCCTTTTTTTTTCTTTTTTTTGGTATTACAAACCCTTTTGAGTAAAGGCTTGTAAAACGCTCCTGCTCGGGAACAGGGATGATCACTCCTGCGCTGAGGAGAGAATTGATTGCCGCAAAAAAACCTGAGGCCATGGCAGCGTCTCTTGGTGGTTGATATAGAAAAAAAAACGGCCTCGCAGTAGCGCGCTGAAGTCCATCTTTCATCCTGTGGATACCACTTCCCTTACCCAGGTATCCATTACTGAACTCCGCCTGACATCTCTGCAGAAGAGAAGGCGGCCCCCTAGTGTGGGGAGAGGTACTGGGAAGGGAGCTGTAATCCCTGCAGGCGTCAGGCTGAAGAGGATCTGCCTGGCCCCGACCTGGTAGCTCTGCTGTGGGAACTGCGAGGGCGCCATGAAGGAGAGGCCCGAAAGGACACCTCCTTCCTGTCCCTAGGCGCCTGCGACCTCTGTGGGGCCCTGAGCATAGGCGTCTGCCGCTGGGGCACGACGAAAGGAACAAAAGGATTGGGCCTTTCGTTTGAAAACCTATCGACGAGACCTGGCCTGAGGGAGAAGGAAGCTTATGCCCCCAGCTGCATCTTTAATGATTTGATCCAACATTTGACCAAAAAAGTCGGGAAAAGGCAGATTGGTTAGGGATCTCTTTGGGGACAAATCGGCCTGCCAGGCCTTTAGCCAGACCATTCACCGGATGGCTACCCTGTTGCTGGATACTTGGCTGCGCAGGATGCGGCGTCCAAAGCTGCTGATACCCTATACTTCCCGACCAAAGAGATTCTGTCTGCGAACTCCGCTAGTTCTGCTGGCGGGGCCCCGGCCAATATGGGCCACTGGTGAGTGGAGTGACTGTTTTGGTAGAGAGTCTGGACACTGATGGATCCACCGAAGGGGAGGAGGTCCAGTTGGTAGTGAGATCTGGATATGAGATCCCAAAATGGCTTCTTCTCTGAAACCGCCTGGTCGGGTTTTCCCTTTCCTTGAACAACACCTCCTCAAAATCCCTGTGGGTGGCGAAGACCCTGGAGAGTGACCTATGCCGCTTAAATGAGAGCCTGATCCGCAGGCTTCGATGTGGCGTCCTTAATGCTAAGGTCCCATTGACTGTAGCAATGAGGTCCTGGACCATATCCTTGACACACCAGGCTGCCCTGGCCCGTATTCAGAACTCTCCTCCAAGTGTGTCTCTAAAAATACTTCACATGATTCTGGGGAGGACCGGGAGGAGGCAGCCAGCGGCGGTGAGATGGAGTAAGAAGGGGACATGGGTTGGTGGTCCTGTCTCAACCTTTTACGGCCTCTAGAAGGTCCAGAAAAAGGACTCCTTTGATGCACCTGTGTCCACTGGAGTCTGAGGTGGCAATCTGTCAAGCACCGTTACCAGGTACTGTGATACCTTGGTAAGGTTAGCTACGGATTTAGATAAGGCGGAGGCCCATTCCGGACACTCCTTTCTCCCGCACCTGCTTTTTAGCATAGGTAATACAGTGGGTCTGCTGCGTTCTGAGCAGCGTGGGGAGGACTGACCCGAAGGAAGCTTATTTCCTGAGGTACATACAAAATATTTAACGATGGTTGCCGACCATTGGGCGTAAAGAGCGTGGTGAGGGAGCAACACTGTAGTGCAGTACTCACATCCCGCATCCTGTGTCCCCACTGCAGCTGCTGCCCGAAGGCAGAGGAGAGCGATGCACCGCCCTCTAGCCCCGCCCGGAACCTGGGGCCAGCCCCGGACTTCCTGGAGCACCAAGATGTCGCCAGTCCCAGAAGAGGACCCCGGAGGGCTGGGCCTACCCCGGAAGCCGGGATCTGACATCGGACGCGCACATGCTGGATGACCGCTGGAGCCCAGGAGCATAATGCCGCCGCGGGAGGAAGGATTAGAAGCTGCGCCGCAATCTGCATTCCTGCAGTTCTTGGAAGCAGGTACTGGCTTTTAAGGTAAGTTATAGCCACGGAGCACAGGGTAACAGTGATCCCTCCATAAATGCAAGAAAAAGAGCTGCTTTTTTTTTTTTCTTTCCATGAAAAATGCTGCAGCCTCTTACCTTCAGCTCCCCCCGTGACAGGGAGCAGTTACCTGACGAAAAGATTGCTGTCCCAAATCTTTTCTGCATGGCGTCTCACTCGATCATCCGGCTCTGGAGGGCGAGTGATGACAGACGAAGGTCAGGACCAGATATGATCACCTGAACACGAGTCCGTGTTAGGGGCTAGGGTCCTGCCCATGGGATTTATGAGGATACGGGGTGGCAGTACACGCCACACTCATAATCCCGGTGTGGGAATACAGATGTAGCCGCTCTATTGTGTATCCCTCCATACCTGAAAAGGAACGACGCACACTGAGGTAGGCATGGGTCTGCGAGAGACCTCTGTCCACCTTCTATCTGACACTAAGCAAAACTGATTGTCCTACAGCCTGTCGGTGGGGTGTATACTGCGGAGGCGGAGTTAACATTTTTTTCATGGCATAGTGTCAACCTCCTAGAGGCAGCAGCACACACCCACAGTTTCTGTGTCCCCCAATGAGACGAAAGAGAAATTGTCTGTTTATGGCCTGTCATTGTCTATATACTGTATCATTTGTAATTTTTTTTTTTTTTCTTTTTTAAGCTACTGTGCAGTAATACTATGTATATTTGGATGATGGGAACAGATTCTTTTGGTTGTCGCTATAAATATATCTCTGGCTTCTGTCTGAGGCCGCTATTTAACACCTGGTCTTACAGACTTGTAGGAAACTGAACAATGCTTCATGTTATCAGTCTGTACAGTAAGTGCATTAATAATTTTATTTGACCTGTGATATTTTGTGTACCAATAAAGGATGGGATGTTGGATCGCCATGAGTTCTTGACTTGGGTCCTGGAATGTTTTGAGAAGATACGTCCAGGGGAAGATGAACTCTTGAAGCTGCTTCTGCCTCTCCTCCTTCGTGTGAGTGTAATATAGCATTTAATGTTTGTCTTTACACCTGTTGCATTACCCTTTTTTATATTTTAATTTCTTTTCCCTCTTGTCTCCACAGTATTCAGGTTCTTTAGTCCAGTCTGCTTACCTGTCTCGGCGGCTTGCCTATTTCTGCACAAGGCGTTTGGCACAGCTGTTGGAAAGTAGTGGGGGGCATACAGGGCACCTTCTTACAGCACAGACTGGTACAGCTCTGCCTCCTACACCGGCACCTCCTCCACCCTCAGGATCTGCCCCATCCTCCCCGTTTAGTGACCTTCTACAGTGCTCTCAGCATCGTCCTCTTGTGTTCGGGTTGAGCTGCATGCTGCAGGTACTTTTACCTGATTTGTGTTTGTTCGTGCTGGATGAGAAAACCGCAGTCTTCAAGACACAATACATTAGGATAAAAACTATTTGTGCATAAAAACTACTGATCACATGTCATAATAAATCAAATTGCACTTGCTTTCTTTGAATGAGATACAAAGGAACCTAATTATCTGCTGGCAAATTTCACATATGAGTAAGAAGCACTAAGCAGTCATTATGGTGCCAAAGCAACTAACCTGATGGTGGTCTTCTGTTCTCGGAGTAACAAGTTACTCCCAGTTATTGTACTGGTGTATGGTTCTGGTTTGTGTTTTCTTTTGCATGAGTTGCTCATTAGTCCAATTAAGGGTTGTTCTGTGGGAAGTGCCCCAGTTGGTAGCGGCTTCCATACCCTCTCAGCGTTCCAGGTATAGAGGGAGAGCGCTGCTCTGACACACGGCACTTGGGGTTTGAGCAGTAGTATTATGACAGCTTTATGTAGGCAATCCAATTGCAATATATATTTGAGAGTTTGGTCCGTTCTGCGCTCCACATAATGAACTATCACAAGCCATAGCAATCCATTCTCTTCTGATGAAGGTCTGGAATTTAGGATACAAATGTGTATATTGCAATTGGATTGCCTAAATAAGTGTCATTCTACTGCTCAAACCCTGAGTAACGAGGTTTTCCTTCATTTATAATTACGGACTGATCTCTCCTCGGGCACCGCCACTCCAACAGAGTGAGGTATAATACTGTGTGTTGTACATCTCTGAAACACTTTGGATGGACTGGCTGTAGATCTAATTTCTTACCGCATTTTAGAGTGATGTCATATACTATTGAACAGTTTATGCAAAAGAAAGACAGCCAGACTCATACACCAGATCTGCAATCGGGAGGAACGTGTCAGCAGTTTATTCAGAGACCAGAAGACCACCATTAGGCTGGTTGCTTTGGCACCATAATGCCTGCTTAGTGCTGCTTATCCATCTGCACAACATTGCCAGCCGGTAATTAGGTTCCTACATATCTCATGCAAAGAAAGTATTGTACAGTCTGCATTGTGCACCAACTTGTTCTGTTTTTTTGATCTGTAGTTTTTTTTTCCACCATGCACAAATAGATATTATGGTGAGGTTTTTTCCCTTTCGGTTTTACCATATTTGTCCTCTGGGTTGAGGCTACCATTTCACAGAAATTATGATTGTATGATAGAAATGTCATTAGTAGTTTTACTGTTTTGGATAATATAACTTTACTTTTTCCTCTTCTTTGCAGAGTATTGTTCTGTGTTGTCCCAGTGCTCTTGTATGGCATTACTCTTTGACTGACAACAGAATTAAGACTGGGTCCCCTTTGGATCACCTTCCAATTGCTCCTTCTAGTCTGCCCATGCCAGGGGGCAATTCTGCATTCACACAGCAGGTAAACAAGGCATAAAGGTTTCCAGTCGATTCTCTCAGTGCTTTGATCTTTTGTTGGACGTTTTTCTCACTAGTTACATGTATGCCTCAGGTTCGAAGAAAACTTCGGGAAATGGAGCAGCAGATAAAGGAGCGAGGACGAGCGGTAGAGGTCCGGTGGTCATTTGATAAATGTCAGGAAGCTACAGCAGGTACTATTGTGCTGTATACAGAGCTTTAGGTTCTTTTTAGTTCCTTTTCAGTTGTTTTTTGTTTAATAAGCTACTCTCACATTTTAGGATTTCCCATTGGACGTGTTCTTCATACTCTGGAGGTTCTGGATAGCCACAGTTTTGAGAAGTCAGACTTTAGTAACAACCTGGATTCTCTTTATAATCGTATCTTTGGATTGGGCCTCGGCAAGGATGGTCACGAGGTGATGGAGCGGTCTCTTTTCGCTGTACTAGACTTGATTCTGTCTGTGGTTTAGGTATTTCTGATGCCTCTTATTTTGTAGATCTCGCCAGATGACGATGCTGTTGTTGCCCTGCTGTGTGAGTGGGCTGTGAGTTGCAAACGCTATGGACATCACCGTGCCTTAGTTGTAGCTAAATTGTTGGAGAAGAGACAGATGGAGATTGAAGCTGAGGTATCTATAGGAAATCACTTTGCTTCCTTATAGTTATCTAAAGTGTTTTTTTTTTTTTTTTTTTTTTTTTTTTTTTTTTTAATTTGAAAGTTTTGTGTCTCTATTCTTTCTCAGAGATGTGGAGACTCTGAAGCAGTTGATGAAAAAGGGTCCGTGTCTTCTGGATCTTTGTCTGCACTCAGTTCACCCCCTGTATTTCAGGATGTCCTCCTCCAGTTTCTTGATACCCAAGCCCCAGTGTTAAGTGAGTATGGACTGCTCAGATGTGATGAGCGGGTTGTGACTGCTGTGTATGCTGTGACTTTGGTCACAGCATGAAGGCTTTTATATTCAGAGTTTCTTTAGCCAATATCAACCAGCAACAAAACTATAGGATTGATAATTCTGTGTTGATCAGGAATAATCGAAAGCTTAAACCTTTTTCTGCCACTTTTTCAAGCAGTTTTGTAAAGTGAGTGCTCAAAAAACGCATTTTACATACATGTTCTCCCATGTGTTGGGTCATATGGGGCATGAACTTGCGTAATATAATTTGTTTATAAACATTAACCCCTTTCTGACATCAGACGTACTATCCCGTCCATGGGACCCGGGCCCCTATGCCCATGGACGGGATAGTACGTCTAGCGCGATCAGCGGCGCTCACGTGAGCGCCGCTAATCGCGGCCGGGTGTCGGCTGATTGTGCCGGGTGTCAGCTGTGATAATGTGTCGGGCGGTCACGGACCGCCCTCGACACATTAACCCCTTGTACACGGCGATCAAACACGATCGCGGTGTACCGGGGGTTAAAAGGAAGCATCGGCAGGGAGGGGGCTTCCTCCGTGCTTCCCTGAGCCCCCCCCCACAGCAGCGCAATGTGCAGCGCTGCTGCGGGGGGGCTCCATCCCTGCTGGTCCCTGATGGCGACGGGGGACCTTCGGGGGCCTGCAGGGAGCTGGCTTCCTCAGTGCCTGCAAAGCGCAGGCACGAGGAAGCCAAGTGCAGTGCCTGTGACAGATCGCTGATCTGTCACAGTGATCTGTGATGTAACAGATCAGCGATCTGTCACATGACAGTTATGTCCCCCCTGGGACAATGTAATAAAGTTTAAAAAAAAAAAAAAAAGTGTAAAAATAAATTTTAAAAAAATCGCTAAATAAAAAAAAAAATCCCTAAAATTCATATTTTGGAAATAAAAAAAACAATAGAAGTACACATATTTGGTATCGCCGCGTCCGTATCGACCCACCCTATAAAAATGTCCCATTAGTTAACCCCTTTAGCGAACCCCTTAAAAAATAAAAAACGAAGCAAAAAAATGATTTATTATCATACTGCCGAACAAAAAGTGCAATAACGCGCGATCAAAAAGACGCATATAAATATTCATGGTACTGCTGAAAACGTCATCTCGTCCCGCAAAAAACGAGCCACCATACAGCATCATCCGCAAAAAAATAAAGTTATAGCTCGCAGAATAAAGCGATGCAAAAATAATTATTTTTTATATAAAATTGTTTTCATTGCATAAAAGCGCCAAAACATAAAAAAAGACCTAAATGAGGTATCGCTGTAACCGTACTGACCCGAAGAATAAAACCGTCTTATCAATTTCACCCCACGTGGAACGGTGTAAACGCACCCCCCAAAAGAAATTCATGAAACGCTGGTTTTTGTTCATTCTGCGTCCCAAAAATCGGAATAAAAAGAGATCAAAAGATGTCACGTGCCCGAAAATTATACCAATAAAAACGTCAACTCGTCCCGCAAAAAATAAGACCTCACATGACTCGGTGGGTCAAAATATGGAAAAATTATAGCTCTCAATATGTGGTGATAAAAAAACTATTTTTACAATAAAAAGCGTCTTTTAGCATGCGACAGCTGCCAAACATACAAACCCGCCATAAATAGTAAATCAAACCCCCCGTTATCACCCCCTTAGTTAGGGAAAAATAATAAAATTAAAAAATGTATTTATTTCCATTTTCCCATTAGGGTTAGGGCTAGAGTTAGGGCTAGGGGTGTGTTGGGGTTAGGGTTGGAGTTATAATTGGGGGGTTTCCACTGTTTGGGCACATCAGGTGCTCTCCAAACGCAACATGGTGTCTGATCTCAATTCCAGCCAATTCTGCTTTGAAAAAGTCAAATGGTGCTCCTTCCCTTCCAAGCTCTGCCATGCGCCCAAACAGTGTTTTACCCCCACATATGAGGTACCAGCCTACTCGGGACAAATTGCAAAACAACTTTTGGGGTCCTATTTTCCTGTTACCCTTAGGAAAATAAAAAATTGGGGGCAAAAATATCATTTTTGTGGAAAAAAAAAATGATTTTTTTATTTTCACGCCTGGGCGTTATAAACTTCTGTGAAGCACTTGGGGGTTCAAAGTGCTCACCACACATCTAGATAAGTTCTGTGGGGGGGGTCTAGTTTCCAAAATGGGGTCACTTGTGGGGAGTTTCAATAGTTTAGGCACATCAGAGGCTCTCCAAACGCACATGACACCCGCAGACCATTCCATCAAAGTCTGCATTCCAAAACGTCACTACTTCCATTCCGAGCCCCGACGTGTGCCCATACAGTAGTTTTCTCCCACATATGGGGTATCAGCGTACTCAGGACAAATTGGACAACAACGTTTGGGGTCCAATTTCTCCTGTTACCCTTGGGAAAATAAAAAAAAATGGGGGACTAAATGATCATGTTTGTGGAAAACTACGATTTTTTTATTTTCACGCCCGGGCATTATAAACTTCTGTGAAGCCCTTGGGGGTTCAAAGTGCTCACCACACATCTAGATAAGTTCCTTAGGGGGTTTAGTTTCCAAAATGGTGTCATTTGTGGGGGGTTTCCACTGTTTAGGTACATCAGGGGCTTTACAAATGCGATATGGTGTCCGATCTCAATTCCAGCCAAAAACGTCAAATGGCGCTGCTTCCCTTCCGAGCTCTGCCATGCGCCCAAATAGTCGTTTACACCCACATATGGGGTATCGGCGTACTCGGGACAAATTGCACAATAACTTTTAGGGTCCTGTTACCCTTGGGAAAATAAAAATTGGGGGTGAAAAGATCATTTACTCTGTCGCATCATTGGGGGACACAGAACCATGGGTGTTATGCTGCTGTCCACTAGGAGGTGACAGTATGCATAATCTGAAAAAGATTAACTATGGCTCCTCCTCTGCAGTATACACCCCTGGACGGCGTCGGCCTTCTCCAGTTTTTGCTTAGTGTCGCAAGGAGGCACACCTAAAGGTTTTTTCATTTTTTTCTTTCTTTCCGGAAACAGATGAAGATAAGTGGGTCTCCTAAATGAGACTCCCGGCATGGCTCCTTCCTCGGCCCCCTATTATGGGGTGCCAAGTTGAGGTTGAGATGGCGGTTCCCCATGTCACTTCTTGCCCAGGCCTGCAGGTGTTGGTTCGAAGTTGAGAACCCCCTCCTTCCCCAATTCCCTTTGGTCTTCGGTTGAGGTCGAGGCGAGGAAGAAGCCCTCTGACGGTGACAGCAGCACCCTCCCTAATCCCCCTCTGGGGGTATTAGGTTGAGACTCCGCAGGTAGGGTCTGTTCCATGGCATCCAGGGACCCCAGCTAGTTGCGGGCTTCTGTCCGGGCCGAGGGGAGTACGGACAGGCATAGCACATGCAGACGCAGGGCTCTCTGTGCCCCTGTGTCTGTGGCAGCATTAGTTTACAGCGCCGCAGGGGGGCCCATCAAAGGGCCCCGCTTCAGGTTGTGGCCCCACCGCTAGCCTGCCTTTCAATCCGGGGGGGACCAGTTAAAATCCGCCCCCACCCCCCCCCCCCCAAACTACCGCGCCGGCCTGGAACACTAGCACTTCCTGGGCATAGAACTATAATTTAGGCCGCGGCTTCGGCCTAGATGAGATCGCCGCCCCCCGGATGACAAATATGACTCTGCACAGTGTCACAAATGGGGCGGATTGAGGCAGAAGGGGCGCACTTTTACATGGTCCTGCGCGCTCTTTTTCAGCTCTCCGCCCCCTTCTCCTTCCTCTTCATCTCCTCCGCGGCCATTTTCGCTGCAGCAGACGCGGTCTCATACAACAGCAGCAACACCAGCAGTCTCTGGGGGGTCAGGACTGTGAGTTGTCGGCGCTGGAACCAGGGGCACACTGGTGGGGTAAGATCACAGCCGGGTTCTCCTTACTCGGCTGTGAATCCATATTACCTAGAAGGTTTTTCCTATAGTTTCCCCTGCGCAGCCACCCCTGTACGTTCCTCTGCTAGCCAGCCTCTGTGCACTATGCCGGGCTCAAGGAAAAGAACCAGGCAGGGCTGTTTTTATGCTTTTTGCACAGCTTGCAAAGCCACTCTCCCCAGTGGCAGCATGTACCCGCACTGCAAGGATTGTATCCCAAATACTGGGTCAGAGCCCCAGGAAGCCCCTATCATAACTTCAGCGGCCGCTACCACGCCGGAATGGGCTACCCAGATGTCACAGTCTATGACGCAGTCCATAGATAACCTGACTTCCACATTACTCCAGGCTCTGCAGGGTCATGTATCGGCTATGAGCGTTAGCCAGCAAAGGGACAGCTCCAACCAGGGACAGGCCGTTTCTGGCTCTCCCAGACGTAAGCGGACCCACACGTCACGTTCCTCTGCGTCACCCCATAGCACACGGTCATCCCCCTCCAGGGAGAGACGCCGTAGTCCCACGTCGCCTGGACCGTCCCCTACCAGAGACAGACAACGCAGATCTCCGCAAGAAGACCTCCGCCCCAGCTCACCCACCAGGGAACCCCTGAGCGATGCGCAGGATTCGGAAGGCATCTGTGACTCCGATTCAGATAACGAAACAGAGATCTGCGGTACCTTGTCCCCCTAGCACTACAGCGCTAGTTGAGGACATAGTCTCTTCCATCCACCGGGTGCTTGAAATTTCTGATCCAACCCCGGAAGCCCCAGAACACAAGATTTGCTTTGAAAGTGTCCTAAAACCACCTAAGGTCTTCCCTAATCACCTGGAATTTCCGAAGATACTTACTAAACAGTTCTCGCAGCCTGAGAAGAAATTTGCCAATCGCAAATATTTGGAAGCAAGGTACCCCTTCCCAGAGAAGGACACCAAGGGGTGGACAGGCCCACCTGAAGTGGATCCCCCAGTCTCTAGGCTAGCAGCACAGACCCTACTCTCACTGCCGGATAGCTCAACCCTCAGGGACACAGCAGACCGGCAGGTAGACCGCATGGTCCGCTCAGTTTTCGAAGTGGCAGGGGCCTCGCTGGCCCCTGCCTTCACTTCAGTATGGGCGGCCAAGGCCATCCTGGCTTGGGCCAAAGCATTGCAAGAGGGTCTTCAAACTTCAAATCCCGGGCTTTCGGACCAAGCGGTTCAAATAGCAGTTGTAGCAGATTACATACTTCATGCAGCCCTGGACTGTGCAAGAGGTGTAGCGGGGATAGCAGCAAACGCCATCACGATCCGGCGTATCCTCTGGCTGCGGCAATGGAAAGCGGATGCGGCCTCAAAAAAGTCCCTCGCGCACCTCCCGTACTTCAGTGGACGACTTTTTGGTGAAAAGTTGGACACAATGATATCCAACGCCACTGGGGGTAAGAGTACTTTTCTCCCTCCGTTGAAACCTAGACGCACGTTCAAACAGCGTAACCAAACACGATTCCGATCCTTTCGGAATTCTTCGGGCTGGTCCGTCTCACGACCAGCACAAAATCGTAACCGTTCTCCACGCAGGCACAACCCATGGGTGGCGCAGAGGCCAGACAGGACCTGGCAGTCAAAACCAGGCCAAGCGAAACCCAAGGGAGGAAAGACTCAGAACTTCGCTTCATCATGACTCACGAACTCCGGAAGACACACCACCAGTAGGCGGGCGACTTCTACTCTTTCAGCAAGTCTGGCTGCCTATTACAGAAGACAGGTGGGTCAGGGAAATAGTGTCTTCCGGATACAAGATAGAGTTCACTTCCAGTCCACCGAACCGGTTCTTCCTCTCTGTTCTACCAAAACCGCCAGACAAGGCTCGTGCCTTCCACCAAGCGGTCTCCTCTCTTCTTCAAGCAGAAATCGTGGTACCGGTTCCCGTGAACGAACGCTTCAGAGGGTTCTACTCCAATCTATTCATAGTCCCCAAAAAAAGGAGGCAGCGTCCGGCCCATACTAGACCTAAAACAGCTTAACAAATATATACGGGTTTGTCATTTCCGCATTGACTCCCTTCGGTCCATCATTGCGTCCATGGAGCAGGGAGAATATCTCGCCTCCATAGATATACAAGACGCATACCTCCACATACCAATTGCTTCCGCCCATCAACGGCTTCTCAGGTTCGCGATCAACCATGACCTCTACCAGTTCGTAGCTCTCCTGTTCGGGCTTGCCACAGCTCCAAGAACGTTTACCAAGGTCATGGCAGCTACCATGGACGGTCTACACTCCAGAGGCATTGTAGTCGTTCCATACCTGGACGACCTTCTCATCAAGGCTCCCACCTTCAAGGACTGCGAGGACAGTGTCTCAATCAGAATCGACACACTGAGTCGCCTGGGCTGGTTAGTCAACCTACAGAAGTCATCAACTACACCGAGTCAGGCCCTGACATTCCTAGGGATGCTATTCAACACTTCCAGGGGACTGGTGCTCCTACCCAGGGACAAGACACTGGCTCTCCGTCTGGGAGTTCTCATACTCCTCCGCAACCCTCCTCGATCCCTCCGGTTTTCCATGAGAGTCCTCGGCAGGATGGCAGCAGCAATGGAGGCGGTACCATTTGCCCAGTTTCACCTCAGGCCTCTCCAACTCGCCATCCTCAAATCTTGGGACAGGAACCCCTTCTCCCTCGACAGGGAATTCCGGTTGACATCGTCAACCAGGAGGTCCCTACAATGGTGGCTCAAGCCAACTTCGCTTGCAAGTGGAATATCGTTTCTCTCAGGTCACTGGAAGGTCTCCTGACCACCGATGCAAGCCTGACAGGTTGGGGTGCGGTACACCTACATCACAGGGCACAAGTCAAGTGGTCACCAGCGGAACTGACTTTGCCCATCAATATTCTAGAAATTCGGGCCATCTTCCTGGCACTGAGAGCCTTTCATCGCTTGCTGACAGCCTCTCACATAAGGATACAGTCGGACAATGCCACGGCGGTGGCATATGTGAATCACCAAGGCGGGACCCGTAGTGCCCAGGCAATGAGAGAAGTAGCACATATCCTCCACTGGGCGGAAGAGACAAGGTCGGTACTCTCAGCGGTCCACATTCCGGGTGTGAACAACTGGGAAGCCGACTTCCTCAGCAGACAAGGAATGGACGCGGAGGAGTGGTCTCTCCATCCCGAAATTTTTCACCAGATCTGCCATCGCTGGGGGACCCCGGACGTGGACCTAATGGCATCTCATTTCAATGCCAAAGTCCCCAATTTCATGGCCAGGACCCGCGACCCGCGATCACTCAGAGCAGATGCCTGGGGCAGGGCTGGACCCAGTTCCAGCTTCTGTACATTTTTCCACCCATCCCCCTGATCTCCAGAGTCGTGAGGAAGATCAAACAAGAGGGAGTTCCAACCATCTTGATCGCTCCGGACTGGCCCAGACGTACATGGTACGCCGACGTCGTGCAACTTACAGCAGACGCCCCCTGGGGTCTCCCCGACCGTCCCGATCTTCTGTCACAAGGGCCGTTCTTCCACCAGAACTCAGGGGCTCTCAATTTGACTGCGTGGCCCTTGAAACCTGGGTTCTAACCCAAGCAGGGCTCTCACCAGACGTCAACACAACTATGATCAGAGCAAGAAAGCCAGTCTCCGCCAAGATTTATTATCGTACCTGGAGAGCTTTTTTTGCCTGGTGTGAATCTCATGGACAGGTCCCACTCCCTTACTCCCTACTGAAGGTGCTGCGTTTTCTTCAGTCGGGCCTCGACGCCGGGCTATCCCTAGGCTCGCTTAAGAGCCAGGTGTCAGGTTCCTCCCTACAGACGCCCACTGGAATACTGTCACAGAAAGTGTTTTTTCTGGTGGCAATCACCTCGCTGCGCAGGGTGTCTGAATTGTCAGTACTTTCCTGCAAACGGCCTTTCCTAACTTTTCACCAGGACAGGGTGGTTCTCTGTACAGTACCATGCTTCCTCCGAAGGTTGTGTCCACCCTCCACCTCAATGAAGAAATTTCGATGCCATCCCTTTGCCCGGTTCATAGAGTGGAGAAGGCTCTGCATACGCTTGACCTCGTCAGGGCATTGCGTATATACGTGTCTAGGACTGCACCTGTTGAGAGTTCATTTTCCCCTTCGTCACGGAGGTCTGGTGAACTCCCTATTCTGGTAAAGGAAGGTAATGAGCCTGATTATCAGGCACCTGAGCCTAATGAGGATGACTGGCTGAGTGGAGTCACGGACTGGATATAAGGCTGCCGACGCCCTTCTGCCCTGCGGGTGATTTCTCTGTGGACTTCTAGGAGACCAGTCTGATTCCTGCTCCTCTAAAGCTAAGTTTTCTGCTTTGCCTGTTAGCATTTGTGTTTTGTTTTTTGTTTTCCTTGCTTTTCTGGATTCTTCCATTCCCTGCTGGGGTGAGCTGAATCTCCTTTTACCGGTTGCTCTGTCTTCAGAATATTCCTGAGTACTGACATAGCTTTTTTTGAAGCCTAGCGTCTTCAGGGCCTTTTTCACTGTCAGTTTGTTGGCTCTTATTTTCATAGGGTTTTTCACGAATTGCAGACAGCAGCCTTCCTGTCCTTTCCTATCTAGTTAGCTTGGGCCCCGTCTTTGCTTAGTCTATCTTTCTGTCTGTGTTAGTGTTTTCATCTTGCTTCACCGTCATTATATGTTGGGGGCTGCCTATTGCTTTGGGGTCTGCTCTGGGGCAGTTTAGATTTCCCCTTTCTTTCTTTAGGCCTATTTAATTCTCCGGCTGTGATCGAGGGGTCTAGGGCATCGTAGGAACCCCCCACGGCTACTGTTAGTTGTTGTGGATAGGATCAGGGGTCTGCAATCCGATAGCTGCCAACTTCTCTGGTTTTCTGGACTTAGCTAGCAATTCTATTTTTGCCTCCTACGGTGACTCATTCATAACATGCACCCTTCCGGAAGTCTGATTCTCTTTTTCTTCTTCCGGAGGGCATTCGCAAGGGTCTGCCGGCTTCTAAAGCTACCCTTGCCAGGTGGATCAAGTCCACCATACAAGAGGCTTACAGACTTAGCAATTCCTCTCTTCCGGCCGGTATCACGGCGCACTCTACGCGGGCAGTAGGGGCCTCCTGGGCCATTCGGCACAACAAGTGTGTAAAGCGGCCACTTGGACTAGCCTACACATGTTTACGAAACACTACAGTGTTCATACCCAGTCCTCAGCGGATGCGAGCCTGGGTAGACGGGTTCTGCAGGCGGCAGTGCCCCAAGTTTAGGGACCTGCTAGCACAATATTCGTCCATTGCTTCCCACCCAGGGACTGCTTTAGGACGTCCCATGGTTGTGTCCCCCAATGAGGTGACAGAGTAAAGGAGATTTTTGTGTACTCACCGTAAAATCTCTTTCTCTTAGCCTCTAATTGGGGGACGTTCTCATATTGTTCTTTGAGCTCGTACATAGTAGCCTTCTTACAGGCATGATTGTTATTTCTGTTACATTCCTCCTAATGCTTTTGCTCAAAACTGGAGATGGCTAACGCCGTCCAGGGGTGTATACTGCAGAGGAGGAGCCATAGTTAATCTTTTTCAGATTATGCATAGTGTCGCCTCCTAGTGAACAGCAGCATAACACCCATGGTTCTGTGTCCCCCTATTAGAGGCTAAGAGAGATTTTACAGTGAGTACACAAAAATCTCCTTTTTGCGGAAAAAATATGATTTTTTAATTGTACCGCTCTACGTTATAAACTTCTGTGAAGCCCTTGTGGGTTCAAAGTTCTCACCACATATCTAGATAAGTTCCTTGGGGGGGGTCTAGTTTCCAAAATGGGGTCACTTGTGGGGGGTTTCCACTGTTTAGGTACATCAGGGGCTCTCCAAACGTGACATGGCGTCTGATCTGAATTCCAGCCAATTTTGCATTGAAAAAGTCAAACGGCGCTTCTGAGCTCTGTCACGCTCCGAAACAGTGGTTCCCCCCCACATATCAGGTATCAGCGTGCTCAGGACAAATTGCACAATAACTTTTCCAGTCCAATCTCTCCTTTTACCCTTGGTAAAATAAAAAAAATTGAACCTGAAGTATTTTTTTTGTGAAAAAAAGTTAAATGTTCATTTTTTTTTTTTTAAATATTCAAAAAATTCCCGTGAAGCACCTGAAGGGTTAATAAACTTCTTGAATGTGGTTTTGAGCACCTTAAGGGGTGCAGTTTTTAGAATGGAGTCACTTTTGGGTATTTTCTATCATATAGACCCCTCAAAGTGGCTTCAAGTGTGATGTGGTCCGTAAAAATAAAATGGTGTTGCAAAAATGAGAAATCGCTGGTCAGCTTTTAACCCTTATAACTTCTAACAAAAAAAAATTTTGGTTCCAAAATTGTGCTTATGTAAAGTAAACATGTGGGAAATGTTACTTAAGTTTTTTTGTGTGCCGTATCTCTGTGTTTTAATGGCATAAAAATTCAAAGTTGGAAAATTGCGAAATTTTCGCCAAATTTCCGATTTTTTCACAAATAAACGCAAGTTTTATGAATGAAATTTTACCACTAACATGAAGTACAATATGTCATGAGAAAACAGTGTCAGAATCACCGGGATCCATGGAAGCGTTTCAGAGTTATAACCTCATAAAGGGACAGTGGTCAGAATTGTAAAAATTGGCCCGGTCATGAACGTGCAAGCCACCCTTGGGGGTGAAAGGGTTAAAGTATATTTACCATTGTATTCTGTACTGTTTTACGCCTTACTTTTTTTTTTTTTTCTCTTATAGCTGACCCTACAAACGAGGGAGAACGAGTAGAATTCTTTAATCTGGTTTTGCTATTTTGCGAGCTTATCCGACATGACGTCTTTTCTCACAACATGTATATGTGCACCCTGATATCTAGAGGAGACCTGGGACTGGACCCTCACGCACCTCGACCTCGTTCCCCATATGAGGACACAGCAGATGATACAGATCGCAAAGAGGGAGACACGAATAATAGTATAAAACTGGAGGTGTGTAAAATAGCTACATTTTGTAAGTTGGTGGCGGGTGTATTAAAAAGGTTATTAAGCAGCAAACAAAAAATATCCAGCTTGGAAAATTAAATCCCGGGGAATAAAAACTTCATGTTTATTAAACGCTGTTAAAATACTCCATTAACACAATACTTGGGCACAACATCGTAGCAAACCAACGCGTTTCAGCGTGAAGCCTTAATCATGATTAAGACCATAAGTAAGGCTTCACTCCGAAACGCGATGGGTCGCTGCCTTATTGTGACCAGTATTTTTTTAATCACATCTAATAAATGTGAAAACAGGATTTTTAGTTGCTTACCGTAAAATCTGTTTCTCTGAGCCTTCATTGGGGGACACAGGAAACAATGGGTGTATGCTGCTGCCACTAGGAGGCTGACACTATGCAGAAAAAAAGTTAGCTCCCCTCCGCAGTGTACACCCTACCGACAGGAAGTAGGATGTTCAGTTAGTGAGAAAGCAGTAGGAGAAGTAATTTGTAGACGAGATAAAAACACAGAAAGCACAAATCCACACTGTAACAATATTATGCAGTAACCGAGCTGTTCAACTTGGGAGGATGCTGTGTCCCCCCAATGAAGGCTCAGAGAAACAGATTTTACAGTAAGCAACTAAAAATCCTGTTTTCTCTAATCCCCTCCACGACAGCACATAGGAGGTTGCCTCCCCATCCTGATTAGGGACAGGAAACAAGAGGTTAAATAGCCCTCCCCTTCCTCTAATCCCCAGTGTTTTCCTGTCCCTAAACAGGAATGAAGAGGTGCTATGTGCTCCGTCGATGGGGCCGGCGACATCCCGGGGTTCTCCTTACCATGAGCCGGGGTCGATCGTCCTGCACCTTCCTCCCCATTCCTGCTAGCGGGACCCGCACCATCCTCCGGCGCTTCGGCAACGTTGGATGGTGAAATGGGGGCTGGGGGCCTCCCGTAGCTCCCCAGCCTGGTATTCGCTCCCCCCGCGCGCCGCATGTCTGTCTCTCCTGAGCGGCATGCACCGGAAGTGACGCGCACCACGAGGCCGGAGACGCGATGTCGCTTCCTCCTTGCGTTCCACAGTGGAACACACTGCCATTTTGGCAGGAAATGTAAAAAAAATAGTGGCGCCAGGAACTTGAGGGGGAGCCATCTCATCCGATTGGATGAGGAAAAGGAAGCTGGATCTCGGTTCCTATTTAAGGACCCTGATGGAAGACGCCATAAGGTAGGACAAACGTCTGCATGGTGGATGCGCTTTCCCTGAAAGTTGCGTCTGCAGAGCCCAGCTCAAACCCTGGCCCAGTGAGTACACTCGGAAAAGGGTATATACCTTTTTGGTTTAGGACCCATTCTTAGGGGCCCCCCTCCTCTCTCTTTCAGGGAGACAAGGATCCTACACCAAAAACGGAAGAAAAACCTACAAGCTGAAAATGCGCCATCTGTAGGAAAAAAAAAAACTCTCCTCCGATTATAAAAAGACATTGTGCCAGCAGTGCACGGCAAAAATCGTACGGGAGGAACAACCATCCCTGATAGAGGTATTAAGAGGGATGATGCGACAGGAAATCCAGTCGTCCCTGTCTACCTTCTCCCAGTCATCTGGGGGGGGGCTCTCAACCTCAAGGAAGAGGAAATACGCCCCTGAGGACATCTCAGATTCAGAACCCGAATCATCGGTTTCGGCGGACTGGAGGGAAGAGGGTGAACTGACCCCAGTCCAGTCAGAAGATAAGAAGTGGTTCTTTTCCTCAGACGATATGGAGGAACTACTCTCAGCAGTCAGGAACACAGTGGGAGTAGAAGAAGATAGGTCATCCTGCACTGAGCGGGGTGGCCTATTTGGCGGCCTGAAATCCAGGAAGAAAATGGTTTTCCCTATCCATGGTAATATCCAGAGTCTAATCCAGGAAGAATGGGAACTCCCGGAAAAGAAGCTAAGTATTCCGGGCGAAATGAAGGATCGATTTCCCCTGGACGAAGAAGACGCGAAACCTTGGACTGAGATCCCAAAAGTGGATATCCAGGTAGCCAGAGTAGCTAAAAAGACTACGCTACCCTTCGAGTATTCCTCACAGCTGAAAGACCCGCTGGACCGGAAGATGGATAGCCTATTGAGAAAGTCCTGAGAAGCCTCAGCGACTTTCTTGAAAACAAGTGTTGCATCGGCCTGTGTAACCAGGACCCTGTACCTCTGGCTTCAGCAGTTAGGAGACCATATAAAAAGGGGAACTTCAAAGGAAGATCTCCTAGCCTCTCTACCACTTCTTCAGAAGGCAGCCGCCTCTTTAGCAGACTCCTCTGCGGAGTCGGTCCGTATTGCGGCAAGAACGTCCGTGCTCTCTAACACTACCCGAAGAGCCCTATGGCTAAAAATGTGGAGTGGGGATATCCTATCAAAATCAAAGTTATGCTCTATCCCATTCAAGGGCGAATACGTATTTGGGCCGGCATTGGACGAACTATTAGAGAAGGTGACCGACAAGAAGAAAAACCTTCCTGAGCCAAAACAACCAAAGAAAAAACCCTATCATCCACCCCAGACTCAAACCCTGCAATACAGGGGTAAAGGGAAAACGGGATGTTGGAGCTACCCAAACGGCGGAAGAGGCAGGAATATTTTTCACGATTCCCGTTCAGACAGACAAAAAATGACGCCAAGCAAGTAGGGGGCAGAATTGCAGATTACTTCCCGAGCTGGCAGGAGATAACAACGAACCAAAAAATCCTGGACTTGGTCAGATGGGGAGGAAAAATAGAATTTTCCTCGGGTACGTTTGAGTCACCAGAAAGACGGCATGTGTCTGGTAGAGACCTATCCAAGTGCTCGATAAGAGATATAATACTGCTGCAATAGAGCGCGAGGAACCTGAAGGCGAGAGCGTTTAACTCGCCTGAATACGGTACAGAACACCAGTACCACTGAAGTAGTCAACCCCAAACACGTCTCCACAGTAATACGGCCGTTTGAACTACTGTACCTGGAAGGTGGTGCTTCTGAAGCCTGTATAGCAGATATAGCACAGCTGCCATCGGCTATAAGTATCCTGTGAACAAATCAGTGTGGAGAGAACCCGGAGAAGGGTATAGAAGACAGCCATTTCTGTGTTGCGGTGCAGTCTAGGTCTGGATACCTGATGACATTAGGTAGAACAACGGCTTCTGTGTTGCGGTCAAGGACTGGGTACCTGACGGCATTAGACCGAATAACGGCTTCTGTGTAGCGGTCTAGGTCTGAATACCTGAAGGCATTAGGCAGAATGACGGCTTCTGTGTAGCGGTCTAGGTCTGAATACCTGAAGGCATTAGGCAGAATGACGGCTTCTGTGTAGCGGTCTAGGTCTGAATACCTGAAGGCATTAGGCAGAATAACGGCTTCTGTGTTGCGGTCTAGATCTGGATACCTGAGGACATTAGGTAGAATAACGGCTTCACGTGTAGTAAGCCGTACTACGAAGACTGTAGTAAAGTAGATTCTGACCAGTCAATTCTTCTGACGGTAAAACATTAGGCCTGGGATCAGAAAGAGACTAACTGCACTCTGTTGTGTGCTGTGGTTCCAATCTCTGGACCAGTGAGTTGTGGTCAGCTTCTTTATCCACTGAACCACAGTAGACAATTGCCAGGTAGCACAAACTTCTATCCAGCTGGAAGGCCGGCCCAAACACTGCAGACGTGAAGAGATAGAAGCCGCAAATTATTCTGCTTAGAGCAGTATGAAGCCAGCGTCCGGAGGGGGCTGCAGAAAAAAGTAAGGGCGAGTGCCTGTGAGCAGTAGATATGGGAGCAGATGCTATGCCAGGGCTCCAGCACCTTTATGTGTGAAGCAATGGTTGAGTGTTGCTCTGCTGAAATCAAGGCGCATATCTGCAATGGCCGAAAACACAACAGCCGTGTGACAAAATAAGATCTCCGATGAAAAAAAAAAACGTGTGAGTGAAATCCCCTACCAGGCCAACGCCATGCGGCAAATACAGAAGACAGTAGCGTGGCTCTCCAAGCCTCTGTGTGCTATGCCAGACATACTGATGCACTAGAGACCGTGCCGCAGAAGATTACAATTACGCCAGGAAAATACACGATTCTAGAATACGATTACGTCAGTGACTGTACAGTTCAAGAGTACAGTTACTTCAGAGACTGTACGGCTCCAGAAAACCATTACGTTAGTGACTGTACTGCTCCAGGGACTGTACGACTATAGCGCATTTCACATGAGATGCAATAGCTAAGATGGATTCTCTGCTCCATCACTAGACCTGCGGAAAGTGTGGCCCTGCTTAATTTTACTATGAGGGGCTTATACTCCGCATTGTATCTGATTCGGCTGAGGGGAGAGAGGCAGGAAACAGCTGGTCCTGTTCGGTGAAGGCACTAACGCTGGGAGAATACGACCACTGTGGTGGATGCCGACGCAGGGAGGATGCCGAGGTCCTGGAAGACATATCTCATATTGCAAGTGAGAGAAGAGGAGCAAAACTGAGCGGTGACGAGGACCGCGCTGCCCGCAGGCAGGACAGAGTCATTACCGGTGTGCTCACACCAATATGGCCGCTCAGGGCCCCCACCTACCCGCCTTAGACAAGGGCGCGCTGTGCACAACTCCACTCTGCACAGCCCGAACGGGGGCGGAAAGATGGCGGCGAAGGATATTCTCTCTGCGCAGCAAGGGAGGCCGGACGGAGGGTGGAGCTTGCGCTGGGTGCAGGGAGCGGCTGAGGGAAGACAGGCGAGAAAAAAGCCCACCCGAAACAAGAGAGGACGGGGGCGGGGCTACCGAGGACTAGGCCGCAATTGAAGCTGGGGCCTAGATTAGACCCAGGAGACCGCCGACGAAGGGGGGGCGGCGCGGAGGCCCGAAAAATTCTGGAGTTATCACCTGGATCCTACCAGAAAGGTAGTCGGGTGCGAGGGGAAGCGGAGGGGCGGGAGACCCGCGCTGAGGAGAGCAGGCTGCTGCCCACCTTCGCCTATTCTGCTGAATAGGGTACCAGCTGGGGGAAGCCTGAAACACACAGCACTCGGCGAGCGGTGGTGATGGCTTTGCCGACCTCGGCAGGGAATGAGCTCCCCACATGTGCGGCAGGAGAGCGGCCAGGGAGAGGGGAGGACTCGGCCCAATATAAGCCAGGCTTAGACTACCGGAACCTGGGGGATTTTCTCTTCTTTACCTATCTTCTTATGCGGTGTTTACCTCTTCTCCCTGTGGTGTCAGACGTCCGGAAACATGTTGCAGGACGTCACATCTCATCCAACTAACAGGCTCTGGTGGGCGAGTAGTTGGGAGACGAAGGGCCAGGACCAGGTCTGGATCACCTAAGCACGCTTCTGTGCTAGGGGTTTGGGTCCTGCCGGCTAGACGTATGAGGATACGGGGTGGCAGTACACGCCGTACTCATAGTCTCTTTGTGGGAGTACAGTTGTGACCTTTCACACTGTATCTCTCCTGGTACCTGAAAAGGAACGACACACATTGAGGTAGATAAGGGTCTAATGAAAGACCCGTGTCCACCTCCTACTGACACTAAGCTAAACTGAGCATCCTACTTCCTTGTCGGTAGGGTATACACTGCGGAGAAGCTAACTTTTTTTCTGCATAGTGTCAGCCTCCTAGTGGCAGCAGCATACACCCATGGTTTCCTGTGTCCCCCAATGAAGCGATAGAGGAATTTTACTTACCCAGGATTGAATTTTCTTTGCTGCTTGATAACCAGAGGTGTTACTCTGACCCAGTCCGTGTGATGCTTCCTGAAACTTCAGATCCTGAGTACCTAGTTTGTTGAGATTACATACCCTACTTTTTTGTGTATTAAAAAGTTTGTCTGGGACCTGCTTACTTCAATCAGCTTTTTACAGGTCCCATAGCTGCTGGAAGTAAAGTCGTAGTGGCGGTTCTTGGACACTGCAGCACAACTCCCATTTGAGTAAACGTGAGCTGAGCTATTGCACCCAATACGACCCCTACGTGATGTACAGCACTTTGGTGTCATGGCTCTGACCACAATTTCCTTCCTGCCGCTGCAGGCTCTGTATACGGCTGATTAGTGGAAGTGACGGTGGTTGACTCTCACTGATTTGATGTTGATGACCGAAGTCCTTGATGAAACTTTTTTTTTTTTTTTAGTAGTGTAAAGTGTTAGCCTCTCTATTTGAAAGTTTCATACAAACCACTGTGCAAGTTGGAAGTTGGCAGTATTTTATCCTTCAGATAACATCAAGTGGTGTACACCATACATTTTAATGTAAAGTGTGATTACTTCGTTATTACATAGGTAGAATCATCAAACCACTGCTGGCTTGCTTTTCCTGAATGGAGAGTCGGTGGATGTTGTTCTTGTCTAATTTCAGTCTATGACCTCAATATAACTTCTGCAACATCTATATTGTAGGACACAACGCTTTCGGAAACCATGGACATTGACCACAGTTCAGGTGCTTTATTTGATGATATGGAGAAAAATGATTTCCAAGTAAGTTTGATGTGTTGTCTTCCTTTCCAACCACCTATCTACCCTCCCTGGATGATGCTTGTTGATACTTGTATTTATTATGTATACCCCTCCTCACATGTAAAGCGCCATGGAATAAATGGCACTATAATGATATCATCTGTGGGATTATCTGTGGTTGGAGTGCCCAAATATCTCCGATATCTGCTGCTTGACTACTGATTAGCACCCCCTCACATCATGTGCATTACTAGTTTTACTTAAGATAAATGCTGCATAAAGGTTTACATGAATCTTATGAGTTGCTGCTGGACTTCTTTTTAGATGTTCTCACCTGCCATGCGTTGTGAAGGATGTAGCCCAGGCCCTGATGAGGGAGAGAATGACGGCCGTCGGCCAGTGAAGACATCAAGTGGTGATGGTTTGCTGGCTTCCCTTTATGATCAACCCCGTCACATCCAGTATGCCACTCATTTCCCTATTCCACAGGTTAGTGGTGACTTTGTTTTTTTTTTTTCCTTTTTCTGCTAAGTTTATCTGTGTTTCAGTCTCCAACTTTCTCCCCTCCAGGAAGAATCTTGTAGTCATGAGTGCAATCAGAGGTTAGTCGTTCTGTTTGGAGTGGGCAGGAAAAGAGATGATGCTCGCCATGTAATCAAGAAGATCACCAGAGACATTCTTAAGGTGCTAAACCGGAAAAGCACGGCAGAGACAGGTTAGAACTAATCAGCTAAATCTTTGCAATACGGTCATGTGAAATGCAGAGCGTGATGAATAATGGTATACAATTTCATTCTAGGGTCCAATGAAGGACAGCGTAGACGCAGGATAAAACCCGAAGCATTTCCTACAGCAGAAGAAATTTTCCACCGGTTTCAGCAGCTCTCACATTTTGACCAACATCAAGTTACAGCTCAGGTAGCCCATTCAAGATAGAGATTGGTGTGAAGTTAGTGGTGTGTTGGTGGTACAGAATGGCATTGTATTTAGGGTTAGTTCCATCACCTTGCTGTTGATGCCCTTCTAGCTTTATGTTCATTGCTCTTTTTTACTTGTTTGGGTGAATCAGACATAATACTCTATGAAAATGACATTGTGGTGTACTGTGTAAAATCACTACGGTGTGGTTATTCTGATGAACACCACCTAAAATCTCAGCGCTGACACAAACCTTCCTAGACATTCACTTGTAAAGATGTACCTTGTTCATTGATCTGAGTACACTTCTCATCTACAGAACTTTGTTTCAGACTCAGCAGTTATTGACTCCATGCCTCCATCTTGAATTTGCTTAGTTCTATATTATGTAACAATGTCCAGTGGCCTGTGGTGTGACCTTTACCAATTTATACCTCTCTTTTCTGGCCTTTCTTTTAGGCACAACTAATTTTGTAGCTCTGTATGGTAACAACTTGTCAATTAAATCCACCTGCGATCTGTGTCCTAAAATGCTCTGGGCTAGTCCTGTTCCAAGCTCTAATCTACTCTTTTTAAAGGACGTCTATTTGGCGCAATAACACTATTAGCCTTCAGATATAGGGTCAATCTGCGGATTAATGGTGTTATGAAGTTGTCCGGCTGCTGTACTGAAAGTGTGGCACCTGGGAGAAAATAACTCTACATTTGTTGGTTGATAGCATTTTCTGACATGACTGGTTCCCTTTTAAGTTGAGATATCTCTATATATATTTCTGAATGTGTGTGTATCACCAACCAATCACAAAGCGTCTTTCATTTCACCAGTGCTGTGTAAAAGAAGATGAGCTGTGATTGGTTGCTATGAGCAACAGTTTTCCTTGCAACCAATCCCTAAGCATCTTTCATTTCACCAGAGCTGTTTTGGTTGCTATGAGCAACAGTTTTCCCTCTCCAGAAAACACCTCAGCAGACACTGACATGGTAGGAGAAATCTAGCTTTCTCAGAAATATAAGCTCCCAGCCATTGTCTGCCCCCCCCCCCCAAAAAGGAGCAGAGAGCACATGACAAATGAATCACCCCTTCCGTGTCCATATACACATCCTCCATCCTATAGGCACATCTTCCCTCAAAGGGATCATTGGTATGGAAGTCAGGGCAAATCCACTCAGTGCTCTTGTTCTGACCCCAGGCCCCTCTTAAAGGGATCTCCGGTATGGAAGTTAGGGTAAATCCCTCAGCACTCTGATTCTCACCCCAGGCTTCTATTAAAGGGATCATTGGTATGGAAGTTAGGGCAATTCCACTCAGCGCTCTATTTCTGACCCCAGACTGACGGGATGATGTGGGATATTAGTGGTAGTTGTCCGGTGGCTCTGTCTGACGGGATGATGTGGGATATTATAATGAATGTGGCTATGCGGAGTGGGCAGGGCTATACACGCAGAGAGAGATATATATATATCTAATATATAAAGCTCATTGTGGGTGTGTATGTATGTATGTATGTATGTATGTATGTGTGTATGTCCGGGATTTGCATCCGCACCGTCGCAGCTACAGCCACAAAATTTGGCTCAGTCACACGTCTGGACCCCGAGAGTGTCCTAGGCTATGTTGTGAGTCGAAATTTTAAACCCGCGCGTTCCAATTCACCAAACAATTTTGCCCCTATCTACATAATGGGGAAAAAGTGTGTATCAAGCCCCGCCCCTCATTATGATGTCATAATGGTTGCCATGGCGACGCTGATGTCACATAGGTTGCAAGCCCCGCCGCTCATTATGATGTCATAATGCTTGCCATGGCTACGCTAATGTCATAATAGGTTGCAATGGCGAAGATGCTGTCACAATGGTTGCCTTGGTGACGATGTCTTAATAGGTTGCAATGGTAACGGTTGTCATAACTGTTGCCATGGTGATGATGATGTCATAATGGGTATATGGGCACGGGACTATGGGATGGAGGATGTGTGATGGGTATATAGGCATGGGACTATGGGATGGAGGATGTGTATGATGGGTATATGGGCACAGGACTATGGGATGGAGGATATGTATGATGGGTATATGGGCATGGGACTATGAAATGAAGGATGTGTGTGGGTATATGGGCACTCGACTATGGGATGGCGAATATGTATGATGGGTATATGGGCACGGGACTATGAAATGAAGGATGTGTGTGGGTATATGGGCACTCGACTATGGGATGGCGAATATGTATGATGGGTATATGGGCATAAGACTAGGGGATGGAGGATGTGTGATGGGTATATGGGCACTGGACTATGGGATGGAGGATGTGTGATGGGTATATGGGCACTCAACTATGGGATGGAGGATATGTATGATGGGTATATGGGCACGGGCCTATGGGATCGTGGATATGTATGATGGGTATATGGGCACGGGACTATGGGATGGAGGATAATTATAATTTGCTATAACTAACCACAGTTAGTTACTATGCCCGGGAAGTTCCGGGCTCTTCAGCTAATATATATATATATATATATATATATATATATATATATATATATATATATATATATATATATATATATATATATATATATATATATATATATATATATATATATATATAATGTATGTGTTTGTGTGTGTGTGTGTATATATATATCTAGCTCAAGTGTGTGTATATGTCCGGGATTGGCATCTGCACCGTCGCAGCTTCAGCCACAAAATTTGGCACAGTCACATGTCAGGACCCCGAGAGTGTCCTAGGCTATGTTGTAAGGCGAAATTTTAACCCCGCGCGTTCCAATTCACCAAACAATTTTGCCCCTATCTACATAATGGGGAAAAAGTGTGTGTATCAAGCCCCGCCCCTCATGATGTCATAATGGTTGACTATGGGATGGAGGATGTGTGATGGGTATATGGGTACTGGACTATGGGATGGAGGATATGTATAACGGGTATATGGGCACGGGACTATGGGATGAGGATATGTATGACGGGTATATGGGCACTGGACTATGGGATTGAGGATATGTATGACGGGTATATGGGCACGGGACTATGGGATGGCGGATATGTATGATGGGTATATGGGCACGGGACTATGGGATGAAGGATGTGTGATGGGTATATGGGCACTCGACTATGGGATGGCGAATATGTATAATGGGTATATGGGCATGGGACTATGGGATGGAGTATGTGTGATGGGTATATGGGCATGGGACTATGGGATGGAGGATGTGTGATGGGTATATGGGCACTCGACTATGAGATGGAGGATATGTATGATGGTATATGGGTATATGGGCACGGGCCTATGGGATCGTGGATATGTATGATGGGTATATGGGCACGGGACTATGGGATGGAGGATAATTATAATTTACTATAACTAACCACATTACGTTACTATGCCCGGGCAGCGCCGGGCTCTTCCGCTAGTGTGTGTGTGTGTGTATATATATATATATATATATATATATATATGTATGTATGTATGTATGTATGTATGTATGTATGTATGTATATTATATTATATTCATTATAATTTGTTATAACTAACCGTAGTTAGTTACTGTGCCCAGGCAGCGCCGGGCTCTTCAGCTAGTGTGTGTATATATATGTATGTATATTATATTCATTATAATTTGTTATAACTAACCGTAGTTAGTTACTGTGCCCAGGCAGCGCCGGGCTCTTCAGCTAGTGTGTGTGTGTGTGTGTATATATATATATATATATATATATATATATATATATGTATGTATGTATGTATGTATGTATGTATGTATGTATGTATGTATATTATATTATATTCATTTTAATTTGTTATAACTAACCGTAGTTAGTTACTATGCCAGGGCAGCGCTGGGCTCTTCAACTAGTGTGTGTATATATATGTATGTATATTATATTATATTCATTATAATTTGTTATAACTAACCGTAGTTAGTTGCTATGCCCGGGCAGCGCCGGGCTCTTCAGCTAGTAATTACATAAAATAATTACTAGCGAATTATTAGATTTGTTACAACCTAGATTTGATATGCTTTGTATTTTGTGGATAACTTTAACTTTTCTTCGGATTACAGGTTTCTCGAAATGTACTTGAACAAATTACAAGCTTTGCTTTGGGATTATCTTATCACCTTCCTCTGGTGCAACATGTCCAGTTCATCTTTGACTTGATGGAATATTCTCTTAACATTAGTGGTCTTATTGACTTTGCTATTCAGGTTTGCATTATACACTTTTTTTTTTAAATATATTTTTACGTTTTCACATTTATTAAGCTCTGTCTACTTTTTCCTTTCCTCCTTGCAGTTGCTGAATGAGCTGAGCGTTGTTGAAGCAGAGCTCCTTCTAAAGTCTTCAGACCTTGTTGGTAGTTACACCATGGGACTGTGTTTGTGCATTGTGGCTGTCCTGAGACATTATAACACCTGCCTGATTCTCAACCAGGAGCAGACCGCACAGGTGTTCGAAGGGTGAGAGCTATGCAAATAAAGATACATCTACACCACATTCCAAACTATTATGCAAATTGGATTTGTCATTAAGGTGCAATATTTTTTTTTTTTTTTTTTTTTTTAATTCATGGATGGTCTTCTGTCTCTGGGCTCGTTGGATCACTGAAATTAATCTCAAACACCTGTGATATTTAGTTTGCCAGGTGAGCCAAATTAACGAAAAACTACTTAAGAGGTATGTTCCAAATTGTCAAGCAGCCACAGGGTTCAAGTAATATGGGAAAGAAAAATGATCTCTTTGCTGCCAAAAAGCATTAAATAGTGAAATGCCTTGAACAAGGTATAATCTTTATTTTTTTTTTAATAATAATCTTTATTTTTATATAGCGCTAACATATTCCGCTGCACTTTACAGTTTGCACACATTTTCATCACTGTCCCCGTTGGGGCTCACAATCTACATTCCCTATCACTATGCCTTTGGAATGTGGGAGGAAACCCACGCAAACACGGGGAGAACATACAAACTCCTTGCAGATGTTGTCCTTGGTGGAATTCGAACCCAGGGCTAACCACTGAGCCACCGTGCTGCCTTTAGGTATGAAAACATTTAGATATTTCAAGAAAACTTAAGTGCGGTAATCGTATCGTATTGTGAAGCGATTTCTGGCTAATACAGAACACATGGGTTGGTGCAGATAAAGGCATCATGATGAAGGTTTTTGCCAGACAAATTCATAGGATTAAGAAAGCAGCTGCCAAAATACTATTAAAAAGCAGCAAACGGTCATTTGAAGCTGCTGGTTCCTCTGTAGTCCTGCGAACCTCAAGGTGTAGGTTCCTCCAGAGGTGATATTGCTGAGCTACTCCCCTGAAAAAGCTAGTCATGGCGAAACATGTTGGAGAAGCTGAGTGAATTTTAATCCGCTCTAGTTTTCTTGCAAGTGATGTCTATAATTGTCCTAAGAAAAGCTATCTTAGCTAGTGAACTGCAGCCATTAATCTAGGTAAGATGGTATCTATGGTACCAAAATAACCATGTTAACTGTAGAAAAATCATCTTCATGCATGACAATGCACCATCTCATGCTGTAATGACCTCTGAGTCATTGGCTGCTATGTGCATAACAGGAGAGAAACTCATTGCTGGCCACCATCCTTCCCCCTGACCTCAACACTATTCAGAACCTCAAGCAAAAGACCTATGAGGGTGGGAGGTAAGCTCACATCACAACAGCTGCTTTGGGAGGCTATTCTGACATCTTGCAAAGAAATTCAAGCAGAAACTATCCAGAAACTCACAAGTTCAATGGATGCAAGAATTGTGAAGGTGATAAAAAAACAAAACATTTTTGATAAGTTGAAAAAAAAAAAATTGAAATCATTGGGAGGTTTGTCCAATAAAAGGTTTGAACATTATACTGGTTAATTTGCATCTAGGAAAATCAGAGAAAATTAGCATTTGCATAATAATTTTTGAAACGTGGTGTAATGATGCAAGTGTTACCAGGCTTGATTTTTTATTTTGTACTGTTTTGTATAAATACTTTTATATTACCAATGTAAATCAGTTATTAATATTGCTTTTTTAGAACATTTTTAATTGCTACTTATCACCATCTACAAGAAAGTAAAATAAAAGTTTAAATCATTGCAGCTTTTTACACTTGTCACTAGGTAAGATGAAGGATTATCTTATCAGTTTTGCCATGTACAGTTGTGGCCAAAAGTGTGTTGAGGTTGACACATGGAGACCATGTCACAATGCAAATGTGATAACTAAAGGTAGTGTCACACTTAGCGATGTACCAGCGATCCCGACCAGCGATATGACGCGGTCAGGATCACTGGTACATCGCTAAGTGGTCGCTAGTGAGCTGCCACACAGGCAGTTCTCACCAGCGACATCGCAGGGGTCGTGGGTCGCTACTTACCTGTCAGGCGAGGCGATCCGGACGTCCTCCTGCCCGCGTCCACACGTCGCTCGTCGTCACAGCAGGAAGCCCAGCAGGAAGCTGATGACGAGAAACGGTCCAGGACGTTCTCGCGCGATCAGCGATAACCAGCGGGGGAGCCGGTCGAAGGTAAGTATCAGACATAGCGATATCGCTATAACGTCACAAAAACCAGTGATGTTATAGCGATATTGCTAGCGATATCGCTTAATGTGACAGGCCCTTAAGTGGCTTTGTGCACAAAACAATGAATGTTTGCGTCCACGCCCAAGAAATTTTCCAGCTGTCAATCCAAAGCAGTGATTAGACAATAATGAGTTGTAATTAATGTGGCTTGGCCCAAAAGCTGATATCCAACTGCCAGGGCGAAAGGGGATTTTAAGGGAATCTGTCAGCAGGGTTTCACTCCCCAAGCTATTTATGTACCCATGTAGCTCTTTCAAAGACAAATCCAGTAATACCTTTACATGGCCAGTTCGTTCCTTCGTGTCTGAGAAATAGGCATTTGAATTGGTATGCAAATGAGGCTAAACAGCTATGGTAGATCTGAAGCTTATGTCACTATACTTCTATTCCCTGCCCAGCGCTGCCTCCTCCTGCTTGACTGATGGCTTGTTTGTCTGAAGTCACAGATTACAGAGGCTGACAGTCAAGCAGAAGCAGGCTGCGCTGGGAGGGGAATAGACCTGGAGTGACAGAGGCTTCAGATCTACCATAGCTCTTCAGCTTCATTTGCATAGCAATTCAAACTCTGATTTCTCACTTTCCATAATGGATGAATGGACTGGCCATGTAAAGGTATTACTGAACATGTCTTTGAAAGAGTTTCATGCACATTTAAATAGTTTGAGGAGTGATATATCCTGTTCACAGATTCCCTTTACTGACTGCTCTATTGTGCTACGTGAGTTATAGATGAGGAAGGGTAGTAACACAATTACCCTCTAGTGACCAATGTGGACAACCCTTTTTGGGAAAAGCCCCCCATACACATTAGACTATTGTTGGCCAAACCCGCCCGTATTGTACTGGTTTGGCTAGCAGCCAAATGTGTATGGTGTCCCTCGCCGACTGAGGGTCAGGAGCGATGTCGACCAGGCATGTACGATTTTGGAATGATTATCACATTGTTTTCCCTGAGAGAAGCTACAGGCCGCCGTGTTGGTCCGCAGGTTTTTTTTTTTTTTTAAATGGAGAACACAGGAGTTCTCGGCCGACTGAAGGCACGTCTGTCTGTGTTTGGAAGAAATGGCAGAGATGACAGTTGGACGAAAGATTACCTGAAGCCTCCTTAGGCTGGCCATACACATTAGATGACTGTCAGCCAAAGATGACACAGTGCCATGTATGGTATCTAAATGTTCTATATTTCTTCTCTTCCAGACTGTGTGGAGTGGTAAAGCATGGCATGAACCGGTCAGATGGTTCCTCTTCTGAACGTTGTATTCTTGCATATTTGTATGACTTGTACATGTCTTGCAGTCACCTTAAAAGCAAGTATGGAGAGCTATTTAGGTAAGTAGAAGACATTCAGTTTGCAAAAGTAAGAAATTACTGAAATGTATTGAGTGGTTTTACTTTTTAACTCTTTTCTTGGTCGGCGTTAATTTTACAGCACTGTGGACTGAAAAATGGCTGTAATACAACTTGTGTCCCAATACAGAATACCCTGACTTATTTTACCTGGTCCTGTGCAGCTGTTTTTCAGTATGGTACCACTGTGAAGGTGGATGTCTATCTAGGGTGTCCCGGAACTCAAGCATCTGAACTGTACAATAGTTTGTCTGTTAGGTGAAAGTACATAAAACGTGAAAATAGAAACTCAGATGGGAACATAATGGCTGATTGAAAATAAGAAGTACAAAACGCACCAGTTTCATGAAGATCATTGTGAAGTATTTGTCTTGCTTATATAATGCCATCATATTCTATGGCATGTTACAGGCATTAGCTGGGTTACTACACTCATGTTCCAAAGGGTGTCTCAATAAGATAAAAAATGAAAGATGGTATTTGCTTTACATGGGCAACTTTTATACATTTTTTTTTTCTCCTTCGCCTCATTGGGGGACACAGGACCATGCATGTATGCTGCTGCCATAAGGAGGCTGACACTAAGTGAATACAATAAAAGTTGGCTCCTCCTCTGCAGTATACACCTACCATTGGCTCCAGCCCAAACCATTTCATGCTTAGTGTCCATAGGAGGCACATGGGTCTGCTATTCAGACCATTATTTTTTTTTATTTTATTTTTGATTCTAATTTTTTTAAAATTTTTTTCCAAGGATGGTTTGGGCGACGGACCTTTTCAAGGGTCCAATCTCCCCAAACAAACAACAGGAGGGAACGTGGAGTGTCGCCTCCACGTACCCCCTCCTGCGACGCGGGACAATATGTCTGACATTGATTTTAGGGGCGACCGTCCCTTCAGGGCTCTGTTCTCCTCGCACCAGCAACAGACTGGAACATGAAGTGTCGTCTCTATGTACCCCTTCTGAAGCCAGGCTACAGCCGGACAACAGCCCTGTCCCATCCTAGGGGATTGAACCTCTGGGATGTACAGAGGCACTGATGGTATCCTTGCGGCCCCCACTGCATCACCACTGATAGAACAGCGGTGATGGATGGAGACGGATGGTCCCTCTCCACCTCCCTGATAGAGGGAGGATGGATTGAGGGTACCTGCACCGTCCATCCTACAGCTCCCTGACCTGCAGACATCGGTAGCTCTGCCCCCCTTTTTCTTTCTTCCGTGTCGGTGATTATAGGACATGGGCAGGGGTACAGCATATCTCTCCCTAAAGCATCCAAAAAGGTCAACAAGACACACAGTCTTGTTCACCTCATGTTCCACCTGTCAGGCTGCATTACCACAGGCACAGAACACTCCAATATGTGAAGCCTGCACCCCCGAACGTTCTCAGGAGTCCGCTGCCGCAACTGATCCTGGGAACTAGTCGGCCTAAGTAGGTCTCGTCTCTGTCACAGTCCATGGCATTGCTAGTCAAAGCGATTGAGTCCCTCCAGGATCCCTCAAGGAGTAGGGACATTAGTTTGCCTGTTTTAGAGCAATCCTCTACATCTCAGGAACCGTCGGCCTGCAGGGACCGTTCTCAGTCGAAGCAGACACAGACATCTAGAAAACGGTCTCATATCGCGTCTCCCGGGCCCTCAGCATCCGCGAACTCCCTTTTCTTGCTCCCCCTCGCCAGGGGTTGGTAGCGAGCACGACTCTGAATACGAGTCTGAAGTGCTTCTCGACCTGGATTTGCCAGGCTATCAGACAACAGTAGATAGTCTCATAGAGGCTGATAACCGGACTCTTAAGGTTAATGAGGAATCTACCTCCTCCCCGGATTATGTGGTGTCTTTTTTAAAAGGTCCTCATAGGGTGTTTGCCAATCAGGATATAGTGCGGCGGCCAGACAAACGCTTCACAGGTCAGAAACCTCTTGACGCGAGAGACCCTTTTGCATCCGAACTCGGTAAACAATGGGCGAAATCCCCTCCAGTGGATCCACCCATGTCTCGCTTAGCCTCTAAAACCCTCCTATGTTTACCAGATGGATCCTCCATTAAAGATCCCACGGACCGTCTGGTAGACAGCCTCGCTCGTTCCGTTTTCGAAGCCTCAGAATCAGCACTCTCTCCCTCCTTCGCTGCGACATGCGTAGCTAAGGCCTTGGTCTCTTGGGCAGATTCTCTGAATAGAGCCATTAAGGGTAGTGATCTCCCCCAGGAGGCAGCGGATCAGGCCAATCAGATTTCCTTGGCAGATGACTATTTGGTAAACGCATCCCTGGATGCGGCTAACTGCTCGGCCGTTGCAGCAGCAAACGCTATTTCTATCAGACGGGCACTATGGCTCAGGGAATGGCAAGCGGATTCGGCATCCAAGAAGTCCCTAACTTCTCTGCCTTATCAGAGCGGTCTGTTCAGAGACTAGCTGGATCAGCTTATCTCGGACGCCACAGGGGGGAAAAGTAAGTTTCTCCCCCAGCAATGTTAGGCGACCCTTTCACCGCCATCTGCAAGCTCATTTTCTGTTCTTTCGTAACAATCCTCCACGTCCAACATGTCTGGTTCAGGACGCTCCACTCAGGGAGACCGAGGCCCTCGGGCCTCGTACAGAACTAACCAGGCATGGAAGAGCCGTCCCAAGCTGTCCGGATCTAAGGGATTCAGGTCCCAACGATTTTCAGCCAAATGACTGGCGACATTGGCTGGTCGACACCAGCAGATTAGGCGGTCGTCTACTCCAGTTTCACCATGTCTGGCTCTCTGTCGTTGCCGATGAATGGGTCAGAGACCTGGTGTTCTCCGGATACAAAATAGAATTCGCCTCTCGTCCCCCAACATGTTTCTACCTCTCTCGTCCCCCTCAAAGCGCAGGCGCGGCACCTGTCCTTTTTCCAAGCCATCGAGTCTTTCCGCCAGGACGGTGTTATTACCCCGGTTCCAGAAAACGAGAGGTTTCAGGGGTTCTATTCAAACCTGTTCGTGGTTCCGAAGGACGGAACAGTGAGGCCGATCTTTTACCTAAAGCTCCTAATCAAATTTGTGAAGGTCCGGCACTTCAGAATGGAGTCCCTCCGTTTCGTCATCTCTTCGATTGGAAAAGGGGGAGTTCTTGGCTTCCATCGACATCCGGAATGCCTACCTTCACATACCGATTTCCCCACCCCCCCACCAAAGATTCCTTAACTTCGCCGTCCGTGAGGGTTACATCCAGTTCACAGCCTTGCCCTTTGGCCTTGCCACCGCCCCCAAGGTGTTCACATGGCAGCCATCATGTCCATTCTGCAATCTCGGGGCATAGTGGTTTTGCCATACCTAGACGACCTCTTGATCAAGGGACCATCCTTCAAAGCCTGTGCAGAGTCTGTCCGCATTACGTTGGATAAACTTTCTCGCCTGGGCTGGCTAGTAATCTTGAACAAGTCATCCCCCGTCCTACCTCAGCAAATCTTTCTTAGGGATGACCTGGACACCTCCCGAGGGTTGGTGCTTCTCTCTCGAGACAAAGTCTTAAGGCCCTGTCACACACAGCGAGATTGCTAGCGAGATCACTGATTTTGTGACGCATCAGCGATCTCACCAGCGATATCTCTGTGTGTGGCACGCATGAGCGACCGGCCCCCCCGCCAGGTATCGCTGATCGTGCAGGAATGTCCTGGGCCGTTTTTTGATCGTTGGTCTCCTGCTGGCCAGCATGCTTTGCTGCGTGTGACAGCGGGAGAGCAATGATCAGCGAGCTGGTATCCAAGGTAAATATCGGGTAACTAAGTGCGCGCGTCGCTTAGATACCCGCTGTGTACCTTGGATACCAGCGTCCCAACGCGAGCACGCAGGTTTTCAAGGTACAGAGTGGGTAACTAAGTGACGCGCTCGCTTAGTTACCCGCTATTTACCTTGGATACCAGCGTCCTCTCTGGTCCTGATCGCTGGTGCATCGTTATGTGTGACGGGGCCTTTAGCCCTTCAACAGGGTGTCCGGGCTCTCTGTCACCCTCTTCCTCAGTCTATCCGTCTCATTATGGGGGTCCTGGGAAAAATGGTGGCAGCGATGGAAGCTGTTCCGTTTGCCCAGCTACATCTGTCCTTGGCAGCATGCACTTTTGGCAGCCTGGGACCGGAGTCTGTTCGACCTCGATCGACAGTGCCGCCTGTCCCCACGGGTCAAACAGGCGCTCAGGTGGTGGATGCTACACTCTTCTCTCCTCCAGGTGAAATCCTTTCTCCCAGTCCATTGGCTGGTGGTCACTACCGACGCCAGTCTTCTTGGCTGGGGAGAGTCTTTCTTCTCCACACTGCTCAGGGGCGTTGGTCACCTCGGGAGTCACGCCTTCCGATCAGTCCTGGAGATTCAGGCGATTCGGTTGTCTCTGCGGCGGTTCCATCATCTCCTGGTGGGTCACCCCATCAGAGTTCAATTGGTCAATGCCACGTCTGTGGCTTAATCATCGGGGGGCACCCGCAGCAGGGCGGCATTGCGCGAAGTGGCACATCCTCTGCAGTGCCGAGAGGAACCACTCGGTCATTTTCAGCTGTTCACATCCCGGGCGTGGAAAACTGGGCCGCGGACTTCCTCAGCCGTCCAAGGTCTTGCCTCGGGGGAGCGGTCTCTCCACCCGGAGGTCTTCCAGCAGTTCTGCTATCACTGGGGGACCCCAGACGTGGATCTGATGGCTTCAAGGTTAAATGCCATGGTGCCCAAGTTCGTGGCTTCTGGATCCCGGGACCGAGCTATCGGGGTGGACGCATTGGTTCTTCAGTCGAGTCGGTTTCAGCCCCCGTACGCGTGTTCCCCCCCCCCCCGTTACCGTTGCTTCCAAATGTCTTCAGGAAGATCAAGACGGAAGGGGTCCCAGTGATCTTGGTCACTCTGGACTGGCCACGCTGGGCATGGTACACAAGGTTGGTGCAACTCCTCGCCGACGCTCCCTGGCGACTCTCGGACCAACTTGCTCTCCCAGGGCCCGATTTGCCACCAGAACTCAGGGGCCCTGTGTTTAACGGCCTGGCCGTTGAATCCTGGATCCTAACCCAAACTGGTTTCTCCCAGGAGGTGATTACCACAATGATTAACGCTCGGAAGCCTGCATCGGTACGCATCTGTCAGTGCACCTGGAAGGCCTTTTTTTGCTTAGTGTAGAGAGCGCGATCGGCCCCCTATTTTCCATTCCTACCATTTTGGAATTTCTTCAGTCTGGCTTGGTTTCGGGACTAGCGCTAAGCTCCCTCAAAGGCCAGATCTCTGCCCTGTCCGTCTTGTTTCAGTGTAGAATCGCTACCAAACCACAGGTGAGGACTTTCATTCAGGGGGTCTCCCACGTGGTACAGCCCTATAGAGCACCTTTGGACGCCTGGGACCTTAACATGGTCTTAGGTCTTCTGCATGAGTCTCCCTTCGAACCGCTACAGGACTCCTCGCTAACCCATCTTTCTTGGAAGGTCGTTTCCTTGTCGCAGTAACGTCAATCCGGCGGGTGTCGCAGTTGGCTGCTCTGTACTGCCGGGCTCCCTTTCTGATCTTTCATCACGATAAGGTGGTTCTCAGGTTGTCCCCGCCCTTCTTGCCAAAAGTTGTTTCCTCCTTTAACATTAACAAGGACATTGTCCTACCCTTGTTTTGTCTTGCAGCGGTACACTGCGTGGAGAAAGCTCTTCATGCTTTGGATCTGGTGAGAGCTCTCGGAAGGTATGTTTCACGGACGGCACCCTTTCGTCAGACGGACGCGTTGTTTGTGCTCCCCAAAGGTCACAGGAATGGGCTTGCCACTTCAAAGTCGACAATAGCCAGGTGGATTCGTGCGGCTATTCAGGAATCTTACTGCATTAGAGGCAGGCCTATTCCAGCAGGGATCAAGGCTCACGCCAATCGGTCGATGGGCGCTTCTTGGGCCATTCGGCATCAGGCATCAACGGAGCAGGTTTGCAAGGCTGCGACCTGTTCCAGCTTAGGCTGGTTTCACATTAGCGTTTGGAGGCGCAGTGGATGCTTGCCGTGAAGCTCCGCCCCCTGCCACGCCTCCTCTGGTCAGCTCCTCCTATGGGTGCATGCTGCTGCATGCGACCTGTGTACCCTATCTTTAGCATTGGGTACGCAGGCATGCTTTTGCCACCGCATGAGTCCTTTTGACGATGTGGCGACCTGCGCCAAACGCAACGTGTTGCATTTTGGTGCGATTGCCGCACCGTCAAAAGGACGCATGCGGAGGCAAAAGCATACCTGCGCACGGCCTGCGTACCCAATGCTAATGATAGGGTACGCAGGTCGCATGCAGCGTCATGCATACATAGGCAGAGCTGACCAGAGAAGGCACGGCAGGGGGCGGAGCTTCACGGCGAGCGTCCGCTGCGCCACCAAACGCTATTGTGAAACCAGCTTTACAAACATTCTCGAAGCACTACAATGTCCACACTCTGAGCAGTTGCGGGCCTGGGCACCCATAGACAGTTGCTATGTGCAGTTTTTCCTGTTGTGTTGGTTTCCTACCCAGGGACTGCTTTTGGACGTCCCATGGTCCTGTGTTCCCCAATGAGGTGAAGGAGAAACAGGGATTTTGGTGTACTCACCGTAAAATCATTTTCTCCGAGCCACTCATTGGGGGATACAGCACCCACCCTGTTGGCTTTTTTGGCTATGTTTGGTTTTAGGTTGGACATGTTGTACCTGTATTTAATTATGATCTCCTACTGCTTTGTCACTGAACTGGTTTGGGCTGGAGCCAATGGTAGGTGTATACTGCAGAGGAGCTATCCTTTTTTGTATTCACATAGTGTCTGCCTCCTAGTGGCAGCAGCATACACCCATGGTCCTGTGTCCCCCATTGAGTGGCTCGGAGAAAAGGATTTTACGGTGAGTACACGAAAATCCCTGTTTTGTCAGTTTTAATATACGTTCCCCATTAGAGCTTTCTAAATGATTGTTTGCTGAACCAGCTCTGAAAAACTGTGTACCTTTTTACTGTACAGATGTGTACACATACATTTATATACAGAGATGCACAACATGTCATGGCTATTTGGTGTTGGATGGGGGGCTAATATGTATGTAGAGTGGCTCTAAGGACTTGTGTGTACGAGTCTTGTGAAGCCTGCAGTAGATTTTATTTAGTCAGCGTTCTTCTTGTATTGTGAACATTTCTGGCTCCAAAGTGGAGCTTTAGGCTGTGTGTACAGTACACATTGCAGATTTGGTGCATTTTTGAAGCAATCCTGAAGCCAGCAAAGTGAATGAGAAACCTGACCTGTCATGCACACCTTGAGTGTCTTTGACTTGCAGATTTGTTTCAGAAATAATCTGCAACATGTCAATTCTCTGTGGTTTTCACCATTCACTTCACTCAAATCAATGAAAAACGCATGTTTTTTTTCTCCATCGCTTCATTGCGGGACACAGAAACCATGGGGTGTATGCTGCTGCCACTAAGAGGCTGACACTATGCACAGAAAAAGGTTAGCTCCTCCTCCGCAGTATACACCCCAAACCGACCGACACTAATTTCCTCAGTTTAGCTTAGTGTCAGTAGGAGGTGGACACGGGTCTTTCTTTAGACCCATATCTACCTCAGCGTGCATCGTTCCCTTGCAGGTTCCGGAGGGATACGGAGTGAACAGTCACATCCGTACTCCCACAAAGAGACTATGAGTATGGCGTGTACTGCCACCCCGTATCTTCATAGTTCTCCAAGGCAGGACCAAGAACCCCTAGCACGGATGCGTGTCAGGCGATCCACCTGGTCCTCGCCCCCCGTCTCCCACCCAGTCTCCCACCCAGTCGCCCACCAGAGCCTGTTGGTCTGGAAGAGAAGCAGACCTCCTTCTATGGAAGAGGACAGGCTCATGATAAGGTACAGGTTTTTGCTGAGAGGTAAGTATGGAACCCCGGAGTGTCACCTCCTCTCCCTGCCTCCCACGTCTCCCCCAGCTACACCTTCCTCTCTTATTTTGGGGCTTGGGTACCTTGCGGAGCGGGCGCCCTAAGTGACATGTCCCCAGGTGTCACGGCTCTTTTCAGCAGCCTCTTCCGCTCTCTGCGCCCCCCTCCCCTCCTCAGCTGCACTTATCTTGTTTCGGCTCAACAGCCGGACGGCAGGCATGGATCCACTGCGGGGCGATCGCGCGGCAGTGCAGCGTTGCCTCCGCGCCGCCCCGTGCTCCCAGCCGGCCCACCGCATCTACTCTAGGCCCCGGCTTCTATTTTGGCCTTGTTCGGCGTCGGGGCCACGCCCCTCGCCTTTTTCCTTAGGCGGGCTACTCTCCCGCCCGTTCTAAGCACGCCCACCGCTCGCTGCCTCCCAATCTAGGCCGCAATCCGCTCTTTCCCTCCACGTCTGCGCTCCGGAGGCGGCGCTCCGGTACCACCTTTTGGCTGCAGTTAACCCGCCCTCCTTCTCCCTGTCTCCACAAGGAAGCGCGCATTTTTTCTACCGGGCTCTCAGGCGGCCGCCATTTTCTCCAGCCTGTCAGCCGGACTCCTTCGCCTCTTCTGTGGCCCTGCAGATACGGCCGAGCTGTGCAGCAGCGCTCGCTGAAAGCATCCACAGGTCACCGGACCGTGAGTAGCTCTGCAACTGCAGACTGACACCCTCCTCTGCCTCCTGTCCCCCAACCTTCCGGCACTGCTTCAGTGACTTTCCCTCATTATGTCTAACTCTAAGCCTGATCGTGCTCGCCCTCCGGCTTCCACCTGCACCTTAGTCAAGTTCTTTGCATGCTCTTCTTGCAAACGCAAACTTCCCTCAGGTCAGTCCACTCCCCTCTGCACCGACTGCAGCAACCCCATCCAGCCCGCTGCCCAGGAGTCCCCCTATTGCTCCACGTGAGAGCGAATCCCCCATTCCTGACTGGGCTGATTCTTTATCTCAATCAGTGGCGGATCTCACCAGGGTGTCTCAGTCCCTAGTGGCCGTTCTTGATAAGTTGCCCCTGGACTCCTCTGCAGGACCCAGCAGGTCACAAGAGGTCCCATCTGAACCAGGCAGGATCTCCGGCCGGAATCCTCCCCTCGCTCCATCTCACCACATAGTCCTTCCCAGCAGTCTCCTTCCCCTGCATCCTCACCTGAGTCAGGCGAAGTGTTCTCAGATGCGCCATCCGAGGAGATTTTAGAGCTGGATTCGGACGATACCGCGGACATGAAGGTTACGGTACAGGACCTCATTGCAGCGATTAACCATACTTTCGAGATCAGACTCCCCTGCGAAACCCTCAGATCAGGAGGTTTCGTTCAGACGGACAGAAACACCTTCCAGAGTCTTCGCTCCTCATTCTGAGTTTGCCAAGCTCCTCACCTGGGAAAGGGGAAATCCGACTAGGCGCTTTCAAAGAGGGAAGCGCCTCGGCGTGCTGTATTAATTCTCTCAAGAGCTTACCAACAACTGGTCGGCTTCTCCCTCTGTAGACGCTATTGTGTCCAGACTATCTAACAGCACAGTCCTTCCGAATTCAGGTGTGGCGGCTTTGAAGGATTCTAACAACAGGATCATAGAATTCTTAGCAAAGCCAGCATTCGAAGCGGCTGCGACGGTGCTAAGCCCAGCCTTTGCCTCCACTTGGGTAGCAAAGGCCATAGCTACTTGGGCGGAAGATCTCCGCCAAAGCATTCTTGATGGAGCCCAACCAGAGCGATTGGCCGAGATAGCCAACCAGATCTCCCATGCAAGGGATTATCTTGTCTCGGCCTCCTTGGATGCCACCTCTTGCGCAGCTCAAACGTCCAGCAACTTAGTTGCAATCTGGCATACAATTTGGCTCAAGGCTTGGCAGGCGTATTTGTCGTCTAAAAAGTCCCTTACCAATCTGCCCTTTCAGGGTGTGCGTCTCTTTGGCTCCCATCTGGACCAGATTATCAAAGACGCCACTGGGGGCACAAGCTCTCTTCTCCCTCAGTCCAAGCCTCGTAGACCCCCTCCAAGGCGTCAGTTTCGGCCCTTTCGGTCTTTCCGCCGCGTCGCGATGGCAGAATCTTTTTCCACCCAGCAAAGGCCGCAAGCACGCCAGGATAGGAAGGTGGTCTCCTTTAGGCCCACTCCATCCTGGCGATCTCACTCCTCCCAGGGCAGATCCTCCAGGTCCAGAACTGGAAGGTCCACCTCGGCATGACTATCTACAAAGCCCCAAGGCGCCTTTCCAACTGGGCGGCCGACTCCTTTTTCTTTAGGGACGTCTGGCTTGCCTCGGTGGAAGACGCTTGGGTCAGGGAAGTTGTATCCTCAGGATACAAGATAGAGTTCATTTCTCGGCCCCAGGATTGCTTCTTCGAGTCCCGTCCTCCAAAAGACCCCGCCTTAGTTCTTCTAAGACCCCGCTTCTTTGCATCCATCGACTCGCTTCTCAGTTCCGGGGTCATTGTGCCCGTTCCCGAAACAGAGCGATTCACAGGGTTTTACTCAAACCTGTTTGTAGTGCCGAAAAAAGGCGGCGCGGTTCGGCCCATTCTGGACCTCAAACTGCTGAACAAGAGGGTCCGCCTGCCTCATTTCAGGATGGAGTCCCTTCGTTCAGTAATCGCTTCCATGGAGGCGCAGGAATTCATGTGTTCAATAGACATTCAAGATGCCTATCTGCATGTCCCCATCTTTTACGGGCATCAGAAATTTCTGCGTTTTGCGATTCATCAGGACCACTACCAGTTTGTCGCCCTGCCGTTCGGTCTCGCCACCGCGCCCAGAGTGTTTACAAAGATCATGGCGGCGTTGATGGCCCTGTTGAGGATCAGAGGTCTCGTACTCTTCCCGTACCTCCAGGACATTCTAATCAAAGCTCCGTCTTTTCACCAGACTCTCCAAAGCCTTACCATCGTTCTCGACACCCTGTCCAGTTTCGGGTGGCTCGTAAACAAGAGTAAGTCCTGCCTCGTTCCGACTCAACGTCTTGGGTTTCTAGGCTTATTGTTCGACACCCGTCGATCGAGGGTCTTTCTCCCGGAAGAGAAGTTGATCTCTCTGCGGCGAGATGTTCGATCGCTACAGAGCCTGAAGCTTCCATCTTTCCGGTCAGCCATGAAAGTCTTGGGAAAGATTCGTGGCGACGACAGAAGCGATCCCCTTTGCTCAATTTCACATGAGACCGCTTCAACAGGCCATTCCGTCTCGGTGGAACAGGTCCGTTCTCTCCCTGGATCGTCCAATTCGCCTCTCGTTCCGGGTCAAACAGTCCCTCAATTGGTGGCTGATGTCAACCCTCATTTCCCTGGGCCGTTCATTCCTTCCGATTTACTGGCAGATTGTGACAACGGACGCCAGCCTTCTCGGCTGGGGAGCTGTGTTTCGCAGTCAGACGGTTCAGGGTCGGTGCTCGACCCAAGAGACGACTCTGCCGATCAACGTCCTCGAGATACAGGTGATTTATCTGTCTCTCATTCACTGGGAAAGGCTTCTCAGGGGTCTGCCGGTCTGGATTCGGACAGACAGTGCCACAGCGGTGGCATATGTCAACCACCAAGGGGGGACACGGAGCTCCTCGGCTCTAGCGGAAGTATCCAGGATTCTCCACTGGGCAGAGGTATCGGTCCCAGCAATATCCGCAGTGCACATTCCCGGCGTGGACAACTGGGCCGCCGATTTTCTCAGCCGCGAAGGTCTCGCGGCGGCAGAGTGGTCCTTACATCCGGACGTCTTTCATCAGCTTTGCCGTCGTTGGGGGACTCCGGACGTGGACCTGCTGGCGTCTCGCCTGAACAGGAAGGTCCCACAGTTCGTGTCCAGGGCCCGAGATCCTCTCGCAGTGGGCGCCGATGCTCTGACCATTCCCTGGTCGCAGTTCAAGCTCCCTTATCTGTTCCCTCCCCTTCCTCTTCTTCCCAAGCTGCTGAAGAAAATCAAGGCGGAAGGGGTACCAGTCATCCTCATCGCTCCGGATTGCCCCAGAAGGGCTTGGTTCGCGGACATCGTCAATCTTCTCGCGGACGCCCCCTGGAAGCTTCCAGACAGAGAGGATCTGCTGTCTCAAGGTCCAATCTGCCATCCCAATTCTCTGCCGCTCAATTTAACGGTGTGGCTGTTGAAACCGTGGTTCTGAAGCGGTCAGGTTTGTCAGATCGGGTTATTCACACCATGATCCGGGCTAGAAAACCATCGTCTTCGAGAATTTATTATCGTACATGGAAGGCCTATTTCACTTGGTGCGATGCCAATGACGTTCCGCCCATGTCCTTTTCTCTCCCTTCTATCTTGGCGTTACTCCAGGCAGGCATAGATGCGGGCCTTGCCCTCAGTTCTTTGAAGGGTCAAGTTTCGGCGCTCTCCATTCTTTTTCGGAAGATGTTGGCCTCCCGTCCGCAGGTCAAAACCTTTCTTCAGGGAGCGGCTCATATGGCACCTCCGTACCGCGCTCCCGTGGATCCATGGGATCTCAATCTGGTTCTGGAGGCTCTTCAACGGTCTCCCTTTGAACCTCTCAGGGAAGTCTCCCTGTCCCTTCTCTCCTGGAAAGTGGCCTTTCTGGTGGCCATCACCTCCATCCGGCGCGTGTCGGAAATGGCAGCCCTTTCTTGTCGCCCCCCCCTTTCCTGGGGCTCCATCAGGACAAGGCGGTCCTGCGGCCCCCGCCTTCCTCCTTCCTAAGGTGGTGTCCACTTTTCACCTAAATGAGGACATTGTTCTCCTGTCCTTTTGTCCGGGTCTAATCCACCCTGTGGAATGCTCCTTGAACAAGCTAGACCTGGTCAGGGCCATGAAGGTCTACCTGGCTAGGACGTCTCCCTTGTGGAAGACAGACTCTCTTTTCATCATTCCAGATGGTGCGCGGAAAGGTCAGCCGGCCTCCAAGGCTACCATTGCTCGCTGGATCAGATCGTCAATTTTGGAGGCCTACCAGGTCAAGCATCGAGTGCCCCCTCCGGGAATTAGAGCTCACTCTACCCGGGCAGTGGGTGCCTTCTGGGCGGTGCACCACAGAGCTTCTGCGCAGCAGCTCTGCAAAGCGGCAACCTGGTCTACGATCCACACGTTTGCCAAATTTTACAAGGTCCACACCTACGCTTCGGACGCCAGCCTAGGCGGAAAGATCTTGCAGGCGGCGGTGGGGAGTCCGCTGACCTGATGGAAGTTTGTTTCCCACACCAGGGACTGCTTTGGGACGTCCCATGGTTTCTTTGTCCCCCAATGAAGCGATGGAGAAAACAAGATTTTTGGTTGCTGGTGTCGAGGTAGCCGTTTTGGGAGGGCTAAATTAACCCTTCACGGTTGATCTAGTGACTTCCAAATTATTCCACAGTGTTGCTAGCAACTCAAATGACCACATGGAGACTGGGGTCTCTGTACGGGAGGATCGAGGCAGATCACTAAGCCCCTTTATTTTAGTCACATCTTTTATAATCTTTTGCTTAATTATGCAAGGTTTTCAAGTACCAATAGCATCATTTCACTTTATAAGCCAATAATATTGCAAGAAAACCGGAAACTACATATATGTCCGTATCCAAATAGAAAGTAGTATAATGGCATATTCTTCAGAGTTTTACACCCCCGCCTCCCTTATCTTGCACCTGATGGGAACAGTCTGGTTTCATGACAGCCCATGCCAATTATAAAAATGTATCTTACAGCAACAAAAATGAAGAAACGAAACCTTCAGAGAATAGACAAAACGAAACTTCAGCTCTGGTTTTAGTATTAACCCTTCACACTTATACCGTAAAATCTGTTTCTCGGAGCATTCATTGGGGGACACAGTACCCTCCCATATTCTGCAACTCCTGTTCTTATGTTGTTTGTTGATTACAGTTGAGTTGTCTGTTCTGCTTTCATTCTGCTTTACTTCTCCTACTGCTTTCTCACTAACTGAGGAAATTAGTGCCGGTCGGTGGGGTGTATACTGCGGAGGAGGAGCTAACCTTTTTCTGTGCATAGTGTCAGCCTCCTAGTGGCAGCAGCATACACCCCATGGTTTCTGTGTCCCCCAATGAAGGCTCCGAGAAACAGACTTTACGGTAAGCAACCAAAAATCCTGTTTTTCCAGCTGCGTTTTTCTTACCAAGAGCTGCAGAAATTTTACTCAACGTGTGCACAGAGCCTTACTGTTATTAGAGATGAATTTGTTGATTGATTGAAAGCTGACATTTGGTGGACGCACCATTAAATGTGTAGGGTTTTAGTTGCCAGAACGTGCCTGTTTATTGTGCAGATTTTACAACTGTGCTAAGCTGACCGTTGATTAGTCATCTGTGACTTTTATTTTACTTATTTTTATGTTTTTTTATTCTAGTGATTTCTGCTCCAAAGTAAAGAACACTATATACTGCATAGTGGATCCATCTGACTCCAACATGTTGTGGGAACAGGAGTTTATGCTGGAAACCATCTCTAACCCAACAGAACATAATTATAACTTTGGCATCGTGGGAAAGCTTCTGCGAGATTCTCCTACCAATCGCTACAGCTTTGTGTGCAATGCACTTGTACATGTGTGCGCTGGAGACCATGACACTGATGGGTAAAGATGGGGTGTCATATATTTTGGGATTTTGCAGCTGAAATGATCATAATTGTATTACAGTTTTCTTTTTTCTTTTTGTATGCAGAATTAATGACATTGCTATTCTGTGCGCTGAGCTGACCGGATCCTGCAAAGATCTGAGCTCTGAATGGCTGGGAGTCCTAAAAGCCCTATGCTGCTCCTCGAATAATGGCACCTGCGGCTTCAATGACTTGCTGTGTAATGTTGATGTGAGTCTCATGGAAATTCTTAAGTATATTTACTTTTTTCTCACTTTTTGTGTTCTTTCCCTTTCTTTGAGTGTTGGATGTGCTGTTATGTGCTTGACATTGTTTAATAATTCTGCGCATTTAATTTAATTTGTCCCATTCTAAGATCTTTTAATCAGTGCGTTCAATAAATAAGCAAATGGTATTTTCCAGTCATGTAAGGAAACTTGGAAGAAAAACGATTAAATCGTGCGGCTCGTTGTACCTATAATCATAAATGACATCATCTGTCGTAGCAAGACTTTTACATAGTTCATCCCTTCATCATTGTAGGTCAGTGACTTGTCTTTCCATGATTCGCTTGCAACGTTTGTTGCAATCCTAGTCGCTCGCCAGTGTTTTCCACTTGAGGATCTGATCCGATGTGCGGCCATCCCATCCCTTCTTACAGCAGGTGTGTTTAATATTTTTTTGCTTGACATTATGGGCCTTATTAAAAAATAAACAAAAAAAAAAAACCTTGAGCTGCCTGGAACATAAAATTGAATCACTTCTGACATTTTTCATATTTGTTAAACAGCTGAGGTTTCTTTTTTCATAATTAGTTTCATGTATCATAATGCAAATAGAAATTTTTATAAAATATGATGCACAGATAACATATGAAAGGAGAAAAGCGCTCTGTGAACAGCTTGTACATAATTTCGCCAAAAGACTTTAAAGGGGTTTTCCCACTAACACAGTTCATTTTAATCAATAGATCTTGGAAGAATAATTTCAACTTAATGTTTTGTTTAAAAAAAAAAAAAAAAAAAAAAAGTTTCTGTGTAATGGTTGTGTCTGACCGTGCAGGAACATGGTCAGATCATACCACAGCTCCTGGGCAGGGGAGGAAAAGGGTATACAGACAGGACAGTATGACATCACAGCTGATTCTTGCTTTGAGGTAAAACATTTTTTTATTAACCCCTTCACGACCTTTGCCATTCTAGTACTGCTCTCCCGGAGCTGCATTTCTGTCCAGAGCAGTACTAGTACGGTGCCTCCATTTTCCCGTCACCACGCTACATTGTGCGGTGATCAGGTTCCAATGGCCGCTGCCCCCACATCGGCAATCGCTGTGATTGGCTGGTCAATTCTGACCAGCCAATCACAGCAATGTGACAATGAAGTTTAAAAAAAAAAAAAAAATACCATGTGACATGCTGTCATCGGTGCTGTGTGACACAGCAGCAATCACAGCAGTCACAATGGGTGGGGTGATCACGACGTCACCTCAGCAGATTAACCACTATGGCGCTGATTGGCCAGAAACTATTGTTCAGCCAATTGGCGCCAAAGGCGTTAATCTAAAATAGTGATCACCGCCCTGCACGCCAGCTTTCTCTCAGATTTGGCATGCAGAGCGGTTGTGAGACCCCCCCTGTGTCACCTGAGAAAAGAATCCATTGGTGACATTGTGATCTCCCTGGCAATCTCCAGCCTCCATCTTCAGTGTCCAGCTTCAGCATCCTGCTCTGTGCTCTCTGCTGTGATCACAGCAGAGCAGCAGCAGCAACACCTCCCCCATCCCTTTCTCAATCCCCCCATCTCTTTTCCAGTACCCCCGTCGCCCCTCCAATTCAATTTTTAGCGCACTTTTTTGCGCTTTTTTTTTTTTAGTGTGCGGTTTCCCGCGCAGAGCGTTTGTGCTCTTCCTGTGTCCGCAGCGCTCTGATCAGTATTGCTGCTGATCAGAGACTGCGCCACGGGAATTTTTTATTTTAGCTAGTTAGCATAGCGGACGTCACAAGCTGAGTGACGTCTGATACTTTTTTTCTTAAAAAAAAAAAAAAAATAGTTAGTACAGTGGAGTTTTAGACGTAGCTAGGTAGCATAGCCGGCATCACAGTGTTAGTGACGACCAATTGTTTTTTTTTTTGTTTTTGTTTTTTTTTTTTTTTAGAAAAAAAAATAGTAGTTTGTACAGCATAGTTTTAGAGGTGGTGTAGCCGGCGTCACAGTGATAGTGACAACTGATCTTTTATAGAAAAATAAAATCATACAGAGTAGTTTTATAGGTAGTGTGTTAGGTATAGCCGACGTCATTGTTTGGTGATGTCCGATCTGGTTTTAGGGGAAAAAAAAACATATACAGTAGTTTTATACGTAAAAAAACCCCTGCTATCGCTGGGTATTTCTTTATCGCCTTATTGGGGGACACAGAATACCATGGGTGTATGCTGCTGCTGCTAGGAGGCTGACACTATGCAAAAACAATGAAATTAGCTCCTCCCCGGCAGTATACACCCACCGACAGGCACCAAACACCTCAGTTTGTGCTTAGTGTCTGTAGGAGGCGGACCGGGATCTCCCCAGATCCGCATTTTTCTTTTCAGGTTTAGTCTGAACTTTTTAATTTTTACCTCTTTTGTCTTTTAGGTTATTTTCCATCGGGAAACAGGGTGTAGTTGTCACCCTGATTTCCCATATCATGCGGCTGAGCGAGCAGTGTGGTGTCATCCACATCGCAACTCTCAGTACCGCAGGCAGGACTTTTCCCTTTCGCCTTCCGGTGATAAGGGTTGTGGACAGGTGGCTAGTCCTTGCCGAATCCCCCTCCTCACCCCTCTCTCGGGACAGGGCTGAGAGGAAGACGGCGATCGCAGGTATTTCAAGCCGTCTTCTGCAGGATGCGGGTACAGAGGACTCCTTTCCCCCCAGCGGCCTGCCGTTTCCCCGTGGGCCCCTGTGGTCATCCTCTTCAGGGACGTCAGGTAAGTGCCTGTACGTTCCCTCCGGCCCCGCATAAGCTCCGTGAATGGCAGAAGTTGTACCTTTGTGATTTCAGGTCCACAACTTTTGAATTTCCCGCCCTCTCTGCCTGCCGCACACTCAAGCCGCTTGTTTCTCACTCCCAGGGAGACACTGGGGATTCCTCCAACAGCGTCACAAGCAGGGGAGGCAGACTTCCCAGGGCCACTGTCAGATCAGCTCCGTTATGTCGGCGCTGGCATGGAGCTGCGGCGTCTTCACTTTCACTTTCACTTTCCCTCACAGTCTCCTCATCGCTGTGCTCCCTCCTCCCTTCCTGAGCGCGCTCTTTTCAGCGCGCCTTTACTAGCCCATCACAGGGCTCCTTTTCGTTTCATATGCCAGCCTCCTCCTTCGGCCATGCCCTCTCCTTCGCTGTTAACCAGTCATGGAGCGGCCGCTAAGCTCCGCCCCCAGCCTCCAGCACAAGGATTTCCTGGTTGTCTCACTCCTTCCTGCGCTGTTTGGGGGACACTTCAGCGTTTTCTGCTGCTCACAGAATCTCGGTAGGCTCTGCTCTGAGGCAAAGATTAGCTCTCCTCGGCAGTTATTCCTTAAATCCTGCGGCCATTCAGTGCAGTCTACTTATGCCCAACCCTTCAGGGGATCTCTGCTTCAGGCCCACCGCTATCTATTACGCCTGTGCGCGCTGTAAAAAGAAGTGGGCATCAGGTCAGTCGTCTCCATTCTGCCCCCCCTGCAGTCCTTCCAATATGTCAGCATCTCAGGAGCGCACAGAGTCCCGGGCGGAGGGCGCTCTTCCCTCCTCTCTCCCCCCGGAGTGGGCCGTTACAATGTCACAGTCTGTGTCTGACTTGACAAAAGTATCACAGTCGCTGGTCCAGGTTTTAGAACGATTACCTCAGCTATCCTCAGCCACCTCTGCCCCGACCACCTCTCGGGGTGAGTCGTCCGCACCTGACCGCGACCTTCAGAGAGACAGACGGGGAAGGTCTTCTAGGAAGCGGGCTCGGTCCACTTCGTCCTCGAGCTCGCAGGCCCCTTCTGCTCCCAGGCCTCCTTCTCCTTCCTCAGATGACAGCCTTCAGTCAGGCGATGATTCTCATTCGGAAGCTAGCTCTGAGGGGAACAGCGTTTCTAAAACGCGGGACATGGTCGATAGTCTGCTTGCAGCTATCTTCCAAACATTAAAACTTAAACAGGATGAGGCTCCAGCTCAGGAAAGCTCGGTTGTCCTTAGACGAGCCAGACCTCCGTCCCGAACCTTTCCCAATCACAACGATTTCAATACTACCTTAGCCAAACACTGGGAGCGCCCTGAACAACGTTTCTCAGGCCGCAAGTATTTGGACGTTCTGTACCCCTTTGACGCAGAACTGCTCTCAAAGTGGTCCAAGGCTCCAGAGGTAGATCCTCCAGTATCCCGGATAGCCTCTAAAACGGTGCTCTCTCTTCCAGACGGGGCGTCGCTCAAAGATCCTTCTGACAGGCAGATTGAATCTCTGGCTAAGTCTATCTTTGAGGCATCTGGCGCCTCTCTCTGCCCTATTTTCGCATCCGCCTGGGTGGCGAAGGTCATTTCCGCTTGGGCAAAAATCCTTCGCAGAGGCATCTTAGCGTCAGCTCCTCAAGACGAATTGGCAGATCTTGCAGATCAGATTAACCAGGCGGGAAAATACCTTTTGGCCGCCTCCTTGGACGCGGCCGGCTGCGTAGCAAGGGCTAACAGCAACATAGTAGCTGTACGCCGAGTCCTTTGGCTAAAGTCATGGAATGCGGACACTACTTCGAAAAAGTCGCTTACCAATCTGCCATTCCATGGCTCTAGGCTCTTTGGAGCAAAGCTGGATCAGATAATTTCCAATGCCACTGGAGGCAAAAGTACTTCGCTTCCCCAGTCTCGACCAATACGTCCCTTCAACAGAAGGGGGTTTCGACCATTCAGGCCTTTTCGTCCCTTCTCTGCCACGGAGAGGGCCACTCAACAGGATCGGCCGCCTGCCACCAGGGAGCGGGATCAGAGGAAACCTTCCTACAAACCCGCTCCTCGCTGGAGATCTAGAGGACAATATTCCAGATCTGCAGGAGCCAATTCCGGCAGATTTTCGTCTAAGTGACGGGTCACCCCCACCTGGAATTTCTTCCAGGGTGGGCGGCAGACTTTCCTTTTTCGCGGATGCTTGGCTGTCCGTTGTAGACGACGCTTGGGTCAGAGAACTCGTCGCATCCGGTTACAAAATCGAATTTGCTTCACTCCCGAACAGACGGTTTTTCCGGTCTCGGCCTCCGCGACAGCGGGCCCAGATTCCGGGTTTTCGGCAGGCCATTTCCTCCCTTCTTTCCGCCGGAGTCATTGTTCCCGTTCCCTCAGACGAACGGTTTTCCGGGTTCTACTCCAATCTCTTTGTAGTCCCGAAGAAAGACGGCTCTCTTCGTCCTATTCTGGACCTCAAATTGCTCAATCGCCACGTGAAGATTCTCCATTTCAGGATGGAGTCTCTTCGGTCGGTGATTGCTTCCATGGAGCCCGGGGAATTTCTCTGCTCGGTGGACATTCGGGATGCCTATCTCCACATTCCAATATGTGTGCAACATCAGAAGTATCTTCGATTTGCGTTTCAGGGAGACCACTTTCAGTTCACAGCTCTTCCTTTCGGCCTGGCTTCAGCGCCCCGGGTTTTCACGAAGGTGATGGCGACTGTGATGGCCATCCTTCGCTCCAGAGGGATCCTCATCATCCCTTATCTGGACGATCTTTTGATCAAGGGTTCGTCTCGCCAGGACTGTCTCCGGAGCCTTCAGATAACCCTGGACACTCTCAGCCGCCTAGGTTGGCTAGTCAACAAGGAGAAGTCCATTCTGGTCCCCACCCAGCGTCTGACCTTTCTGGGTATGGAATTCGACACGGAGCTAGCCCGTGTTTTTCTTCCAAAGGAAAAATTTACAACTCTGTCCAAGTGCATCAAATCTCTCAAGAGGCCTGCTCCCATTCCCATTCGGTTCGGCATGAAGGTCCTGGGGAAGATGGTGGCCTCCATGGAGGCAGTGCCCTTTGCGCAGTACCACCTTCGTCCTCTCCAGCTGTCTCTGCTTTCAGCCTGGGACAAGACCACGATGTCCTTGGACCGTCCTATTCGGCTTCCTCTCAGAGTGAGGCAGTCTCTCACTTGGTGGCTACGGCCAGCGTCAGTTCTCCAAGGGAGGTCCTTCCTTCCTCCTCAGTGGCAAATCATCACCACCGATGCGAGCCTTCTAGGATGGGGAGCCGTGTTCCATCAGAAAGCGGCCCAAGGACGCTGGAAGCCACAGGAGTCTCTCCTTCCAATCAATCTTTTGGAGATCAGGGCGATTTTCCTGGCCCTTCTTCACTGGCAGCCCCTCCTTTCCGGCAAGCCGGTCCGCATTCAGTCGGACAACGCCACGGCCGTGGCGTACATAAACCATCAGGGGGGTACGCGCAGCAAACAGGTAATGTCAGAAGTGGCCAAGATATTCCGCTGGGCAGAACGTTACGTTCCGACAATCTCTGCCGTCCATATTCCAGGGGTGGAAAATTGGGCAGCCGACTTTCTGAGTCGCCAGGGCCTAGCGTCCGGCGAATGGTCCCTGCACCCCGCGGTTTTCTCTCAGATATGCGACCGTTGGGGCACCCCGGATGTCGATCTCATGGCATCTCGGATGAACCACAAGGTACCGCAGTTCGTAGCCAGGTCCAGGGACCCTCTAGCCGTCGCATGCGACGCACTGGTGACTCCGTGGTCCCAGTTTCAACTTCCGTATTTGTTCCCGCCTCTGGCGTTGATCCCTCGGGTGGTAAAAAAGATAAAATCGGAAGGCGTACCAGTGATTCTAGTTGCTCCAGATTGGCCAAGACGGCCTTGGTACGCGGAGCTGGTCAACATGCTCGCGGACGTTCCCTGGAGGCTTCCGGACCGTCCAGACCTTCTCTCGCAAGGCCCCCTTTACCACGAGAATTCTCAGTCTCTGAGTTTGACGGCATGGCCATTGAGACCGCAATTCTAAAGGAATCAGGTCTGTCCAGTCAGGTTATTCAAACTATGATCAGAGCCAGGAAACCAGCCTCTTCCCGCATTTACTATAGGTACTGGAAGGCTTTTTTCCGTTGGTGCGATGATAGAAAAGTCTTCCCAATGTCGTTTTCTATCCAGTCTATCCTAGGGTTTCTTCAAGCTGGGTTAGACGCGGGTCTGTCCCTCAGTACGCTCAAGGGCCAGGTTTCCGCTCTCTCTATCCTCTTCCAAAGAGAGCTAGCTTCTCTACCACAGGTCAAGACCTTTCTACAAGGGGTTTCCCACGTGGCTCCCCCTCATCATTCGCCAATAGACCCGTGGGATCTCAACCTCGTTCTTAACGCGCTCCAGAAGGCGCCGTTTGAGCCTCTCCAGGACATTCCTTTGTCCCTTCTCTCTTGGAAGGTCACCTTTTTGATCGCCATTTCCTCCATCAGAAGAGTTTCTGAATTGGCGGCCTTGTCATGTCGTTCCCCTTACCTCATTCTCCATCAGGACAAAGCCGTCCTCAGGCCCGTTCCTTCTTTTCTTCCAAAGGTGGTTTCCGCTTTCCATATCAATGAGGATATCGTCCTTCCTTCTTTTTGTCCGGCTCCATCTCATCCTCTTGAGAAGTCTCTCCACAAACTGGACGTAGTTAGAGCCCTGCGTGTCTATCTTGCCAGGACCTCTTCCTTCCGTCTGTCCGATTCCTTGCTAATCATCTCTGAAGGTCGCCAGAAGGGCCTTCCGGCTTCCAAATCCACGATCGCTCGCTGGATTCGTTCTACCATTCTGGAAGCGTATCGTCTTCAGGAAAAGCGGCCCCCTCCGGGAGTAAGAGCTCATTCCACCCGGGCTGTGGCAGCTTCGTGGGCTGCTCGTCACCAGGCTTCGGCCATGCAAATTTGCAAGGCTGCAACCTGGTCATCTTTGCACACCTTCACGAGGTTCTACAGGGTTCATACCCAGGCCTCGTCTGATGCTGTGGTTGGTAGGAAGGTTCTGCAGGCGGCGGTGGCTCACCGGCCGACCTGAGCCTTTCGGTTACTTCGTTCCTTTTTGCTGTTCCCACCCTTGGGACTGCTTTGGGACGTCCCATGGTATTCTGTGTCCCCCAATAAGGCGATAAAGAAAGATGGATTTTTGGTTCTTACCGTAAAATCTCTTTCTTGGAGCCTTCATTGGGGGACACAGCACCCTCCCTTTTTCAGTTGTACCGTGTTGGGTCTTAGAGTCCCCTGTTGGGTTGGTACATATGGTTCGAGTTTTTTCTCGTTGCTTCTCCTACTGCTTTTTCACCAACTGAGGTGTTTGGTGCCTGTCGGTGGGTGTATACTGCCGGGGAGGAGCTAATTTCATTGTTTTTGCATAGTGTCAGCCTCCTAGCAGCAGCAGCATACACCCATGGTATTCTGTGTCCCCCAATGAAGGCTCCAAGAAAGAGATTTTACGGTAAGAACCAAAAATCCATCTTTTCTAGTCAGACCTGGGCAAACTGCGGCCTGTGGGCCACAGCCGACCTCCTCACTGTTCCTGTGCGGCCCGCTGACACAGCCAGACTGGAGAAGAAGTGATCTTTCTCGTCATTGCAACTGTAGCCCCGCCCCCGTCTTCTCATTGGTGCATGCCGGGCTGCTCAGTTCCTGGCTTGCAGAGAGAGCAGGTAAAACCTGTGCAGGAGGCAGAGTTGTCAGGACAGAAGGAGGGAAACATAGACTAAAACATCCATCTGCTGGAGATAATGGGCAAGTAGCTTCTAAGAGGAACCCAGATACCACCCTGTGTCTGCTGTGCTGAGTAGGTCTCAGTACCTGCGATGCCTCCTTTCACACTGTGGAATGAAAGTTGTGGGACTGCAGTTTATGTTCAAGGAGAGCAACTAATTAGCAGCCACTAAATCTCCCTGGATGCTGATAGGAGATAAAACACTGGGGCTGAGTATTCCTACTGAATATGGGGCCTCACCTCCACTACATGCAGCCTTCAGATGGGATATGCTGTATGCTCCCTAAACTGCTCGTCTGCCCGACCATGTACCCCGCTGCCTCCTCACCTCTGTAAGTGAAGGTTAACCCTTACCTCCCTCTTTGCTCCCAGCTTGTGCTATTGTATGTCCTGTGCAGGAGAGGTAAGGGTTAAGTCCCCCATAGTGCTCCCCCCTGTGAACTGTGGCTTATCACATCCACTCCATAGACTGCAGTGGATTGCTGCCCCATCCGGTCAGCTCCTGCCCACATGTGATGTGGATCTCTGCATGTGGATTAGATGTGGGGAGCAACATTTTTCCAACGTTCACAATTTATAGCTTGAGCAACTGCTAATACTTGTTACAATAAGCTTTATTGCAATAAGTAATATCAGGCTATGTTCACATGACTGTAATATTTGTCCAAGTGCTGTCTGTGGGAAAAAAAAACTAACGCCTCAGAGCACTAGGAGCAATGTTATGCCATTGGGCTATCCAGATTTGTGTAAGAAATGTCACAGCACCAACCGGTCTCTTCTGTATTTGGAATGAGACTCTCTTGTTGATGTCTATGGGTGTGCAAAAATAAAACAATTGGATCCCATATGAATCATCCGTATAGCATCCGATTTTTAAAAAATAATAATAATCTTTATTTTTATATAGTGCTAACGTATTCCGCAGCTATTTAGTTTGCACACATTATCATCGCTGTCCCCAATGGGGCTCATAATCTAAATTCCCTATCAGTATGTCTTTGGAATGTGGGCGGAAACCGGAGAACCCAGAGGGAAAACACGCAAACACGGGGCGAACATACAAACTCCTTGCAGATGTTGTCCTTGGTAGAATTTGAACCCAGGACCCCAGCGTTGGAGTGCTAAGCACTAAGCCACCGTGCTGACCCTCCATTACTAACACAGCACACTGTATTTTGTAAATTTTATTCAATTCTGATGTACAGTGCCTTGCAAAAGTATTCAGCCTCCTGGAACTTTTCAACCTTTTCCCACATATCATGCTTCAAACATAAAGATACCAAATGTAAATTTTTGGCGAAGAATCAACAAGTGGGACACAATTGTGAAGTTGAACGAAATTTATTGGTTATTTTAAATTTTTGTGGAAATCCAAAAACTGAAAAGTGGGGTGTGCAATATTATTCGGCCCCTTTAACTTAATACTTTGTTACGCCACCTTTTGCTGCGATTACAGCTGCAAGTCGCTTGGGGTATGTCTCTATCAGTTTTGTTCATCGAGAGACTGAAATTCTTGCCCATTCTTCCTTGGCAAACAGCTCGATCTCAGTGAGGTTTGATGGAGATCGTGTGTGTACAGCAGTTTTCATCTCTTTCCATAGATTCGCAAGGCACTGTATAAAAATGGATGCCAAACGGATAACAATACAGATGGAAAATTGTCTCTTTCTGGATGAAAATAACGATTTTTTTATATGCTCTTGTAAACTTAATTACATAAACAACTGTTTTTTTTATAAAGTGATGAAAGAAATTTTATGCAGAATTAAAGGGTGATCCAAAAGGTGAATTTCATACTAAATTTAATTCAATAATCTAATCCCTTTTCTAATATATTTCAAATTAAAAAAATTCTACCTTTCCCTCTCTACTTCTTCTTTTTTTTTTTTTTTTACTTCCAATTACATTTTGTTTGAGAATCCCAGTGCATTTTGGGGTACTCACACAGGACGTCATTACTTAGGGGGCAGAGGCTGCTTTCCCCACCATGAAATAACTTATCTGTTTCAGAGATGGGACTGGTCCCTGCTGGGTCATCTCTTCTCCTTAGAGCCAGCAAGGGAGTGCACTGTCACTGTTCATTTAAAGGAATACAGCACAGAAAACTCATACTGAGTATGCATCAGAGTTTACAACCTACGCATTATCAGGTGAGCAGAACTAGCCCAGCCTCCAAAACAGACATCACTGATGGCGCCTCATTTCAGAGAAGGCGCAGAGGCTGCGGCAGTGATTGCAGCTTCTGCCCCTGATGACAGCTCAATTGAGTATCCCAGCATGCACTGGTGAATCTCAAGTAAAATGTCATGGGATGTTAAAAAAAAAAAAAAAAAAAGTCAAAATAAAGAGGATTCATTAGGGAATTTTTCATTGAAGTATATTAAAAAATGAGATTAGATTGTTACACTGAATAGATATACAACCCCTGGCAAAAATTATGTAATCACTGGCCTTGGAGGATGTTTATTCAGTTGTTTAATTTTATAGAAAAAAGGCAGATGGCAACTTTCTGGCTTTAAGAAACACTAAAAGAAATCAAGAACAAAATATGTGGTAGTCAGTAATGGTTACTTTCTCCTTCGCCTCATTGGGGGACACAGGACCATGGGTGTTATGCTGCTGCCACTAGGAGGACACTAAGCAAATACACAAAGAAATTGGCTCCTCCTCCGCAGTATACAGCCTCTGCTGGCTCTATCCTGAACCAGTTTTCTTGCTTAGTGTCTGTAGGAGGCACTAGGTCTGGCTTCAAACCCCCATGTTATTTTAATTTTTCCATTTTTATTTTTTTTACTTTTTTTTTTTTTTCTACGGATTGAAGGGGCGATGTGGCCTTTCAAGGTCCCGATCTCCCAAAATCATCAACAGGCAGGGACGCGGAGTGTAGTCTCCCTGTATCACCTCCTGCAGCCTCAACACCGGCCTGGGCTTCTCAGGGGCGACGGATCCCTTCAATGAGTCCGCTCTCCCTATATCACCAACAGACAGGAACATGGGGTGTCGCTCCCAAGTACTGCCTTCTGGAGCCAGGTTCTTCGGCCAGACATGCCAGCCTGCCTCACCAATCCTGACAAGAAAATTACCTCAGGTAACATGCAGAGGCTCCATGTGGCGTCCGTGAGGCCCCACTGCACCACCACTTCCCGAAAGTGGATGGTGACTGGAAGTGAACGAGACCTCTCCACCTCCCTATCAAAGGGAAGGTGGATTGAGGAGGATCCGTGCGGCCCACAACCAGGTACTGGTGAATGCTACCCTTGGCACAATTTGGGCCTAGTACACTGACTCACCCGGCTCTGCTGCATCCCCTTTCAGCCGCGCAGCACCTGCAGTCGGCAGGGGGAAAGAGAGGGGCTCCTCCAATGGTCCTTTCATATGTTCGGGGGGGTTACATGCACCAAACCGCCACGCTGCCGCTGTGTTCACTCATTGCCACGGTACCGCCGCTGCCCTGGCGCTACCGCGCCTTGGCTGAAAACTTAGCCTCTGGCTTCTGACGGGATAGGCCAAGTTCCGTCCACCTGGCAGCTCCGCCCACTTTTTAAGCGCCTCCCTCTAAGTGAGCAGCGCTGCGGCCACTGTAATGAATGAGTCAACCGAAGGAGGAAAAAACTAAAAGCAAGCTAAGCCCAGAAAACCGGAGAGGTTGGTAACTAGCGGATTGCAGACCCCTGATCCTATCCACAACAACTAGCAGTAGCCGTGAAGCGTGCCTACGGTGATCCTAGACGCCTCGTCACGGCCGGAGAACTAAATAAGCCTAAAGAAAGAAAGGGAAAATCTAAACTGCCCCAGAGCAGACCCCAAAGCAATAGACAGCCCCCAACATGTATTGTCGGTGAAACAAGATGAAAACACAGACACGGGTAGAAAGATAGGCTGACCAAACGATGGGGCCCACACTAACTAGAAAGGATAGGAAAGGAAAGCTGCTGTCTGCAATCACGCAAAAACCCTGCCAAAAAGAATGTCCAACACGTCTGATAGAAAAAGGCCCTGAAGTCGCTAGACTTCAAATCACTATATCAGCACTCAGGTATATTCTGAAGACAGAGCAAAAGAGATCAACTGATCAGAGACAAAATGGGGATTCAGCCCAGTCCCAGCCAGGGCTGGCTGAATACAAAAACTAAGTAAAGCAGACAAAAACTCATATGAACAATAGCAAAGAAAACTTAGCTTTAGGAAGGCAGGAACCAAACTGGAAACCAGGAGCCAGAGTCAGGAAAAATCACCAGCAAGAAACTAGGAAGTCGGCTGCCTTAAATCCAGTCAGAAACTCCTGATGTCCAATCGCAGTCCTCCTCAGGTGGCCGGTCTCTGCTCTGATAGAGAACTACTATTCCTCTGTCAGCACAGCCAGCTCCATAAACCTCACCAGAAGCCAGAGGCAAACCCAAAAATGAGCTCACAACAGTACCCCCCCTTGAAGAGGGGTCACCGAACCCCCATCCACGCCACCGGGCCGATTAAGATGGGCCCGATGAAAAGCACGAACCAATCTTTCGGCATGAATATCAGAGGCAGAGACCCAAAAATTGTCCTCCTGACCATAACCCTTCCACTTGACCAAATACTGGAGTCTCCGTCTAGCCAGACGAGAATCCAGTATTTTCTCTACCTCATATTCCACATTACCTTCAACCAATACAGGGTCAGGAGGTGCAGCCATAGGAACTACTGGCTCAACATATCTCTTCAACAGCGACTTATGAAACACGTTATGGATCTTAAACGTAACAGGAAGAGCCAATCGAAAAGAAACCGGATTAAGAATCTCCAAAATCTTGTAAGGTCCAATAAATCTTGACTTGAACTTTGGAGAAGCCACCTTCATAGAGATATATTCTTTGATGACAACCAAACCATATCACCCACTTTAAACCGGGACCAATGGTCCTATGCCGGTTACAAAACCGCTGTGCCTTTTCCTGGGAGAGAGACAACTTATACACTACTTGGTCCCAAATCTGCTGCATTCTCTCTACCACAGTGTCAACACCTGGGCAGGCTGAAGATTCCACTTGCCCTGAAGAAAATCGAGGATGAAACCCAAAGTTACAGAAAAAGGGCAACATCAAGGTGGCAGAACTAGCTCTCATTTAAAGCGAATTCGACCAAGGGCAAAAATGAAACCCAATCAATCCTGATCAGCAGATATTAAACATCTCAAATAGGACTCCAAAGTCTGGTTTGTTCTCTCCGTCTGCCCATTGGTCTGAGGGTGAAACGCAGAGGAGAAGGACAACTGAATTCCCAGCTTGGAACAAAAGGCTTTCCAGAATCTGGAAACAAACTGAACTCCTCTGTCCGATACAATGTTCTCAGGAATCCCATGCAACCGAACTACCTGTTGTAAAAACAAGGGTACCAACTCTGAGGAAGATGGCAACTTTGGGAGTGGTACAAGATGGACCATCTTAGAGAATCTATCACAAATCACCCAGATAACAGTCATTCTCTGAGAGACAGGAAGATCAGAAATAAAATCCATTGAAATATGGGTCCATGGCCTCTTAGGCACCGGCAAGGGCATCAGCAACCCACTAGAGCGAGAACAGGGTTTAGACCGGGAACAAGTGAAAAAGACTTGGGTATACTAATAGATCACAGACTGAATATGAGTCAACAGTGTGATGCAGCAGCAAAAAAGGCAAATGCAATTCTAGGATGTATTAACAGAAGCATACAGTCTATATCACGTGAAGTCATTATTTCCCTCTACTCCTCTTTGGTCAGACCTCATCTGGAATATTGTGTCCAGTTTTGGGCACCACATTTTAAAAAAGACATCAACAAACTGGAGCAAGTTCAGAAAAGAGCGACCAGAATGGTGACCGGTCTGCAAACCCTGTCTTATGAGGAAAGGTTGCAGGATTTGGGAATGTTTAGTTTGCAAAAGAGAAGACTGAGAGGAGACTTAATAGCTGTCTACAAATATCTAAAGGGCTGTCACATTGTAGAAGGATCAACTTTATTCTCATTTGCACAAGGAAAGACTAGAAGCAATGGGATGAAACTGAATGGGAGGAGACACAGATTAGATATTAGAAAAAACTTTTTGACAGTTAGTGATCAATGAGTGGAACAGGCTGCCACGAGAAGTGGTGAGTTCTCCTTCAATGGAAGTCTTCAAACAGAGGCTGGACAGACATCTGACTGGGATGATTTAGCGAATCCTGCTTTGAGCAGGGGGTTGGACCAGATGGCCCAGGAGGTCCCTTCCAACTCTACGATTCTATGATTCTAAGTCCCACAGGACCACAAAATTCCTGACATCACGAGATAAGGCGGGCCACCAAAAAGACCGACTCACCAAATCTCTGGTACCAAAAATACCTGGATGACCAGCCAGTGCGGAGCAATGAACTTCAGACATCACTCTCTTCCTCCACTGGTCAGGAACATACATTTTTCCCATAGGACAACGCTCAGGTTTGTCCTGGAATTCTTCCAGAGCACGTCTCAAATCGGGCGAGATGGCAGAAAGAACTACCCCCTCACCTAAGATGGTAGTAGGCTTGGTCACAATAGGAGAATCAGCAAAGAAACTCCTAGAAAGGGCGTCTGCCTTAACATTCTTCGTGCCTGGAAGAAAGGGGACCACAAAATCAAAATGCGTAAAAAACAAGGCCCACCTAGCCTGTTTAGGATTCAAGCGTTTGGCCGACTCAAGGTAAATCAAATTCTTGTGGTCAGTGAGGACCACAGCTTGATGTCTAGCTCCCTCCAACCAATGTCTCCACTCCTCAAATGCTCATTTCATGGCTAACAATTCCCGATTCCCCACATCATAATTGCGATCAGATGGGGAGAACGTTCTGGAAAAGAAGGCACAGGGATTCATTTTAGATATCACCGGATCTTTTTGGGACAAAACAGCTCCTGCACCAATCTCTGAAGCGTCTACCTCCACCTGAAAAGGAAGTGAGACATCTGGTTGCCGCAAAACCGGAGCAGAAGTGAACCTCCGCTTCAGCTCCTGAAAGGTCGAAACAGCCTCTGAAGACCAATTCAGCACCCTTCTTAGTTAAATCAGTCAGTAGTTTAGCAATACCAGAAAAATTAGCTATAAATTTACGATAAAAATTAGCAAAACCCAAAAACTTCTGGAGAGCCTTCAAAGAAGTGGGTTGAAACCAATCATAAATGGCCTGTACCTTGGCCGGGTCCATTTCAATAGTTGACGGAGACAAAAAAAAATCCCAAAAATGAAATCCTCTGTACACCAAAAAGGCACTTCGATCCCTTAACATACAAGGAATTCTCCCTCAAAATCCGGAACACAGTCCGAACATGTTCCACATGAGAATCCCAATCCCTGGAAAAGATCAAAATATCATCCAGATAGATGATCAAAAACTTATCCACAAAGTCCCGGAAAATATCATTCATGAAGGATTGGAAGACAGAAGGGTTATTAGTGAGCCCAAAAGGCATCACCAGGTACTCAAAATGTCCCTCCGGAGTATTAAACGCCGTCTTCCATTCATCCCCATGCTTGATGCGAATAAGATTATACGCCCCCCTGAGGTCAAGCTTAGTAAACCAGCAAGCACATTTAACTCTGGAGAATAAATCAGAAATCCGGGGTTTCGGATACTGAAATTTAACCGTAATTTTGTTGAGGAAACGATAGTCAATACAAGGCCTTAATGAACCATCTTTCTTGGCCACGAAAAAAAAACCCAGCACCTAAGGGCGAAGAGGATGGACTAAGGCCTCTTTCACACTTCAGTTTTTTGCATCAGTCAAAATCCGCCAAAAGGACGGATGCTGGATCCGTTTTAGAACTGATGACAACGGATGCCACCCATGCGTTTTTTTGACGGATCCGCAAAATGAAGAATTTTAAAGGAATCGCAGCCTGGAAAAGGAGAGAGAGGGAGAGATTTTTTTTTTTTTTTTTTGCAAGCTCCGTTTTCAAATCTTTGAGGATGGTGACGGACAGCAACTTTTGGCGGATCCTCAAAAAAAACGGATGCAACGGACGGCAATCCGTCACAATCCGCCATTAATGGAAGTCAATGGGGAAAAAAACGGATCCTCAAAAGAAAATTGAGGATCCGTTTTTTTTTCAAAACCTGGCGGATTGTGACTGACTGCAAAAAACTGAAGTGTGAAAGAGGCCTTATATGACCCTTCTCCAACGACTCCTTAATATAAGATCGCATAGCCTCGTGTTCGGGTACAGATAAATTGAAAAGTCGATCCTTGGGAAATTTAAACCCAGGTCTCAACTCAATTGCACAGTCATAACTCCTATGAGGAGGCAAAGACGCAGACGTGCTCTCACTAAATACATCATAAAAATCAGCCAAATAGTCAGGAACATCATGCGACTGGCGAGAGGTGGAGAAAACAGGAGTGTCACCAAGAGCACACCGACAACCCCAACTCACCACAGACACAGATTTCCAATCCAAAACCGGATTATGGATTTGCAACCAGGGAAAACCCAGAACAATGGTATCATGTAAATTATGCAACACCAAAAATCTGCAATTTTCTTGGTGGTCTGGGGCATTATCACCTGGGTCCAAAACTGAGGTTTATTCTTCGCCAAAGGAGTAGCATCAATACCCCTCAAAGGAATAGGCGTCCGCAGAGGTGTCATAGGAAAACCACAACGTTTAGCAAAATCCAAGTCCATCAGATTCAAGGCCGCTCCTGAATCCACAAAAGCCTTCACGGAAAATGTGGATAAGGAGCAGATCAGAGTAATTGCCAAAAGAAACTTAGGTTGTACACCACCCACAGCAAATGTGTGTGCCAAACGTTTCTCTCATTTAGGGCAGACAGAAATAACATGATAGGCATCTCCACAGAAAAAACACAGCTTATTACGCCTTCTAAACTCCTGACGTTGCGCCCCAGACAAAACTCCATCACATTGCATAGGTTCAGACATTTGTTCAAAATGTGGCAGCGCCTCCCGTGTAGTCTTGCGTTCACGTAAACGCCGATCAACTTGGATGGCTAATGACATAGAATCGTCAAGACCAGAGGGAACAGGAAATCCCACCATAGTATCTTTTAAAGTCTCAGACAAACCCTTCCAAAGAGAGCTGCCAATGCACTATCATTCCATGTAGTAAGGACCGCCCACTTTTGGAATTTCTGACAGTATAACTCTGCAGGATCCTGACCCTGGTTCAATGCCAATAGGGCTCTCTCAGCTTGATCAATAGCATTCGGTTCATCATATAACAACCCCAAGGCTTGAAAAAATGTATCCACATTATTCAAAACAGGATCTTCAGGTGTCAAAGAAAACGCCCAATCCTGGGGATCGCCGCGCAGCAAGGAGATGACAATTTTAACCTGCTGCGCAGAGCTCCCCGATGAGATAGGCTTCAAGGCAAGAAATAATTTACAATTTTTAAAATTCAAAAATTTAGACCGATCCCCAGAAAACACATCAGGAGCAGGGATCCTTGGTTCAACAGCATGTGAATGAGGGAGACAGGCGGAAATTCCCCGCACTTCAGCAGTGAGCTGCTCCACACGATCAGACAATTGCTTAATCTCCATCAAGGAGAAAGGAAAAAAAAAAAATCCTCCTACGGCCCCAGAGAAAAAGAGGAGGAAATATACATATATATAAAAAAAAAAAAATTCTGACACTTTTTTTTTTTTTTTTTTTTCAATTCTCTCCTGCTTTTGAGTACCCTAGAATCTGCGGTATGGCTGGTGATTCTGTTATGAATGGGTCACCGAGGAGGAAAAAGCAAGCTAAGCCCAGAAAACCGGAGAGGTTGGTAACTAGCGGATTGCAGACCCCTGATCCTATCCACAACAACTAGCAGTAGCCGTGGAGCGTGCCTACGGTGATCCTAGACGCCTTTTCACGGCCGGAGAACTAAGTAAACCCAAAGAAAGAAAGGGAAAATCTAAACTGCCCCAGAGCAGACCCCAAAGCAATAGACAGCCCCCAACATGTATTGTCGGTGAAACAAGATGAAAACACAGACACAGGTAGAAAGATAGGCTGAGCAAACGATGGGGCCCACACTAACTAGAAAGGATAGGAAAGGAAAGCTGCTGTCTGCAATCACGCAAAAACCCTGCCAAAAAGAATGTCCAACACGTCTGATAGAAAAAAGCCCTGAAGTCGCTAGACTTCAATTCCCTATATCAGCACTCAGGTATATTCTGAAGACAGAGCAAAAGAGATCAACTGATCAGAGACAAAATGGGGATTCAGCCCAGTCCCAGCCAGGGCTGGCTGAACACAAAAACTAAGTAAACCAGACAAAAACTCATATGAACAATAGCAGAGAAAACTTAGCTTTAGGAAGGCAGGAACCATACTGGAAACCAGGAGCCAGAGTCAGGAAAAATCACCAGCAAGAAACTAGGGAGTCGGCTGCCTTAAATCCAATCAGAAACTCCTGATGTCCAATCGCAGTCCTCCTCCTCAGGTGGCTGGTCTCTGCCATTTAGATCAGCTTCATTACCTCCCTTCACCAACAGAGGGAGTCTAGATAGAGAACTCACTACTCCTCTGTCAGCACAGCCAGCTCCATAAACCTCACCAGAAGCCAGAGGCAAACCTGAAAATGAGCTCACAACAGGCCACATCCTGCCCTCTGGCCATGTCTCCGCCCCTTCTGCTGGCGCTTCTCGTTTCTCACGAGAAGTGCCCTCTTGTTCTCGGACCCCCCCACTTCTGGGGGTGGCGCTGGCATAAGGGGGCTCATCTTGCAGCGGGGAGGCTCGACATCCGACCACTTCTTGCATCGGCGTCGGCTGGCGCCGAAAAATTGAGTACCCCAGCTTCGGCCTACCTTAGGCCGCAGCCCAAAACCCCGCCCACGCTAGGACGCGCGGCGGCTCCACCCACTTTCTTCTCGCTTCTTGCACAAGAACGAGAATTCCCTGAGATTCTCGTCTGCCATCTTGCTTCCCCCACGACCGCCTCACGAGCTGGCTCAGAAGTGGCTGCAGCATACGACCCGGCGGCATTCAGCACTGAGGACAGCGCTAATCCAAGGCAACGCGCGACCCCCAGGCATCATCCTAGCTCAGGCGCAGTGTGACTACATGCTCTGGTGCACAGACTCAGGACCTGGGTAAGCTGGTACACAGCGCTTAACCCCTTCCCTGCAGCAGCCTCTAAGAAGCAACTAAAGATGTGAAATATGTCTCATTCCAAGACATCTAAGAAGTCTGATAAAATGCAGTGGTGTATGCCTCATGTACCGCACATAATGCACTACCATGCTGACACTGTAAGGCAGTCTATGCAGCCTGCGACCCCTTATGCGTACAGGAGCCCCCTGCTAATGCCGACCCTAGTGGGTCTAGTCTGCCCTAATGGACCTCGTCTCTGGTACAGTACATGGCCTTTCTGGCCAAGGCTATTGATCCTTCCGCCTCACGAGAGTCTTCCTCAGACAGGGACTGGACTGCGGCAGAAAATAAACAATCTTCTAGAAATCGTCCCCCCTGACACTCTTGTGCCTTGGTGTCCTCAGACTCTGCTTCATGCTTCCCCTCACCAGGGGTTTGCTGCTAACAAAGGGCAGTGCGCAGGCGCCGGGAAAGGTCAGAGAGGTTCGGCGCCTGCGCACTACAGTACTTTACTCTGCCCTCAACAGGGCAGATAAAGTACGCCTGCGCAGGAACCGCGGCAGAAGGAGGACGACATCGCATGAAGATGGGAGGCGCCGTACCGGACAGCGACACCCACCGGACCGGACTCCTGGGTGAGTGTAATCTAACTCATTTTTCTTTTCTCCTATGCCTCATTGGAGGACACAGAGACAGTGGGTGTTATGCTGCTGGCCACTAGGAGGACACTAAGTAAACCAGAAAAAAGTTAGCTCCTCCCCTGCAGTATACACCCTCTCACTGGCTGAGATTTCTCCAGTTCATTGCTTAGTGTCTGTAGGAGGCACTTGGGTCTGGTTTCAGACCCCACCATTTTTATTTTATTTTTGAATTTTCTGTAAGCTTTTATTTTTTAATTAACGGAGTGAAGGGGGTGACGGTTCCTTTCTACGGCCCGCTCTCCCCTGAACCAACAACAGGTAAACACGCGGAGTATACCTCCCCGTACACTTTCCTGTCACGAATGGGGCTGATTCCTCTGACGATGGTTCCCTTACAGTCAGTACTCCACGGATATGAGGGCAAGCGCAACAGGACATAGCACAGGAGTGCATGGAGAAGGACTTGAGCAGCGCTTTTTCGGATGCCCTGAATAAGCCCTAGAGCTCTCCATCCCCCTACCGCAGGGTGGATTGATTGAGCATACCCCTTTTAAGACCTCCAGCTCTGCTACATCGCCCGGAGGATGAGACAAGAAGACCCCGGACAGCGACGACCTGCCTGAGCACAGGAGTGGAGGTATGGGGTCGGGCCCTCTCGGCGCTCGGGTAGACTAAAAATTTAGTCCCCGGCTTTTCCGGCCTGCTAGGCCACAATTTAAATGGCGCCGCCCTCTCTCCGCCCCCGGCGCCCACCGCGGGTAGGCCAAAAATGTAGCCCCCGACTTTTCCGGCCTACTAGGCCGCAATTTGATTAGCGCCGCCCGCACTATCGTCGCCGCCCCCGCCTCTTGGCGCCTGTCATTACGAGACGCACAATTTTATTCTTGGGGGCCATGTCTTCAGCTGCCGTTAACCCTTTCTCCTCATTGGGGACACAGGTACTGTGGGTGTATGCTACCGCCATCTGGAGGCTTACACTAAGTAAACACAAGGTTAGCTCCTCCCCCACCTTATACACCCTCGCCCCGATTGCGGGCAGAAACCAGTTTTTTGCTTCGTGTCCTTTGGAGGCACACACGTGTGGTTTTCTCCAGACTTTTTTTTTTTTTTTTTTTTTTTGGTTTTTGCCTATGAAGATAAGACAGGGGTGACGGACCCTATTGAAAGGGTCCGATCTCCCCAAACCAACAACGGGCGAGCACATGTTGAGTATCATCTCCACGTATCCTTTCCCGCACCGTGGGACATATCTTGGCATTTTTCCCCAGAATTTTTTTTATTTTTCCCTATGAAGGGGCAACAGACCCTATTGAAAGGGTCCGATTTCCCCAAACCATCAACGGGCGAGCACGTGCGGGTGTCCCTCCACGTATCCTCTCCCGCGACGTGGGACACGATGCCGGACTTAGCCCTGGCCACCCTTAGGTATTGAAACCATGGGCTTGTACAGAGGCACAAGACTAGTCCGTGCGGCCCCCACTGCTCCACCAACGCTAGACGGCGGTGCTGCAAGGCGGCGGACGGTCCCTGTCAGCCCTGGAAGGTGACGGAGGTAGGGGCAGCCGGGAGGGCTCTGCGGCGTCCGAGGAGTTCCAGGCAGGTGGCGGCCAGGTGGAGCGCTTCGTGCGGTCAGAAGGGATCCAGCGCCCCCCCGTTTTTCCCCCCGGGCGGCGGGTGGACGCTGCTCAAGCAGCCCCCGCTTGACCGAGGTCATGCAAAGAGCCGGCTACGGACCGGCGCCTTCCTCGGTTTGTGGCGGCCTGTCTGCCCGCCGCCACCCCCCCTGGATTCTAAAAATTCAGCTCACGGCTTCGGCGGGGGGTAGGCCGCGGCCCGAAGTCCCGCCCTCCCGGCGTGACATCACTTCCGCCGGCCCGCCCTCCGGAGTCTGGGCGGACGCCAGATAAATTGAGCCTTCGGCTTTGCGTCGAGGTAGGCCGCGACCGGGGAAGGACTGTCGGCCTGCCCCACAGCATATCAGCGTACAGGCCCCAGGATCGGAAAGGAGAGTTAGCGTGTGCGGGGGACACAGGATCGGGTGCCCCGTCTGCGAGGCACGCTACAGCTTGAGGGGTGCCCCCCTCAAGTCCCTGGCAGGGCAGTATTGTCACCTGGCGGATACAATATGGCTGGGAAAGGGAAGACGCACACGTTCCTTTACGCTGCATGCATTTCCTGTAGGGCTTCGTTTCCGCGGGCGCAGAGCAGCAAATTGTGCGAAGCCTGTGTCTCCGAACGCGCCCAGGAGCCTTCCCCTGCGACTGAGTCCAGTGATCCAAATCCTCCGGAATGGGCCCTTTCACTATCGCAGTCTATGGCATCGCTTACAAAGGCGTTCGAGTCTCTTCGCGCCCCAGATAGGGGAAAGGATAGTGGCTCGTTTATCTGGGAAGGGTCCTCCACCTCACAAGAGCCTCCCGCCTGCAGGGGCCGCATTCGTTCCAGGCAGGCGCACAGGAAACGAACCCACACGGTATCTCCGGGCCCATCCGGTGCTTTGGCATCTGTGAGTTCGGCATCGAGCTCTCCTTCACCAGTTGTTGGGAGCGGGCAGAGTTCAGATTGTGACTCAAATGAGCCACTGGACCTAGATACCCTGGGGTGTCGAGAAACAGTTGACAGCCTCATTGAAGCTGTTAATCAGACCCTGGGAGTTGAGTATGACGCCACCCTGGCCTCAAGCCATAAGGTATCCTTTAAGCGGGCTAAGCGACCGCACAGAGTGTTTGGCACTCACCCAGAATTTGAGGACATAGTACAGCGTCACAGAGAACGGCCGGATAGGTGTTTCTCGGGCCAGAGGACAGTAGAGGCGAGATATCCGTTTGCCCCGGAGCTCCGTAAGAAAAGGGCGGAATCCCCAGTGGTGGATCCACCAGTGTCACGCTTGACCTCGAAAACCTTGTTATCGGTACCTAGTGGCTCGTCCATTAAGGACCCCACTGATCGGCTCATAGACAGTTTAGCTCGCTCCGTTTTTGAGGCATCAGGGTCGGCGCTCTCTCCCTCGTTAGCGGCAACATGGGTAGCTAAGGCCATGATGTCATGGTGAGTCATTGAACAAAATCTTGCAGGATAGAGACCTGCCTGCGGAGGTATCAGAGATCACGAGTCAGATCGCTATGGTGGGGGACTACTTAATGCTTCCTTGGATGCGGCCAATTGTGCGGCACTTGCGGCCGCAAACGCAGTAGCCATCAGGAGAGCCCTATGGTTAAGAACATGGCGGGCCGATTCTATTTCCCAGAAGTCCTTGACTTCCTTGCCCTTTCAGGGAGACCGCCTGTTTGGGGAAAAGTTGGATCAACTCATCTCCGATGCTACAGGGGGAAAAAAGCAGCTTCCTCCCGCAGCAAAAGATCAAACAGCCGTTTCGTCAGGCTCCGTCACGGTTTTGGGCCTTTCGCAACCCCGGATGGTCGGCAGGAGCTAGCTCTGCCCCTCCAAGTCGCGCCAATCAGGATAGGGAGCGACAGGTCTCATATAGAGCCAACCCATTGGGGAGAATGTGGGCCCGCCAGCCCAGGCCGAGGGGAACTAGGGCCCAGAGGTCCTCAGCTAAATGACTCAGAGCGCCGTTTAGGCGACATAAGCAGGGTAGGCGGTCGCCTGCTCTGGTTTCGCCATGTCTAGGTCAAGGTAGCACACGACTCATGGGTGGCGGAACTGGTGTCCTCGGGGTACAAGATAGAGTTTATCAAGTATCCCCCAAAACGTTTTTTCTGTCCCGACTTCCCAGAGTGGAGCCCCGGGCCAAAGCATTGCTAGGGGCCGTCAATTCACTCCAGCACAATGGGGTCATCGTTCCCGTACCAGAGCACGAGAAGGCTAAGGGTTTTTATTCCAATCTGTTCGCAGTCCCCAAAAAGGACGGAACAGTCAGGCCGGTTTTGGATCTAAAACTCCTGAACAAGTTCATCAGGATCAAACATTTCAGAATGGAATCTCTCCGTTCAGTTATATCGGCCATGGGGCAGGGAGAATACTTGGCCTCTGTCGACATCCAGGATACCTACCTGCACGTTCCCATTTTTCCTCCGCATCAAAGGTTTCTACGGTTCGCCATCAATGGCCAACATTTCCAGTTGAGGGTACTAGGGAAGATGGTGGCAGCAATGGAAGCAATTCCGTTTGCCCAATTTCATCTTCGCCCCCTACAGCACGCCCATTTGTCTTCTTGGGACAAGAACCCGTTCACGCTCGATCATCAGTGCCGCCTATCCTCGCAGGTCAGGCAGTCACTAAAGTGGTGGACGATCAGGTCCTCCCATCTTCAAGGGAAACCATTTCCCCCGGATTGGTGGCTAGTGGTCACAACCGACGCCAGCATCCTCGGCTGGGGAGCAGTGTTTCGCCACCACACGGCTCAGGGGCAATGGTTGCAACAGGAGGCACGCCTCCCGATCAATTTGTTGGAAATATGTGCGGTCCGGCTGGCGCTGCAGCATTTTCAGCACCTGCTAGCAGGATGCCCTGTTCTGATAGAATCGGACAACGCCACAGCAGTGGCTTACGTAAATCATCAAGGGGGCACGCGCAGCAGGGCAACCATGCGCAAGGTGGGGCACGTGCTTCACTGGGCCGAGAGGAACCATTCGGTAATATCGGCGGTCCACATCCCGGGCGTGGAAAATTGGGCGGCGGACTTCCTCACCCGGCAGGGGGTCGCGTCGGGGGGAATCGTCTCTGCATCCCGAGGTCTTCCAGCAGATCTGCCAACGGTGGGGAACACCGGATGTGGATCTGATGGCATCCAGGGTGAACGCCAAGGTGCCCGTGTTCGTCGCTCGATCTCGGTACCCGCGAGCGTTCGCTGTGGATGCGTTGATTCTACCATGGAGCCAGTTTCGCCTTCCATACTTGTTTCTCCTGCTGCCACTACTTCCGAGGGTTGTCTAAAAAAGATCAAGACAGAAGGGGTTCCAGCGATTCTGCTGGCCCCAGACTGGCCCCGTCGGGCTTGGTACGCAGATCTAGTGCAGATCTTCCACCCGAACTCGGGCCCTGTGTTTGACGGCGTGGCCGTTGAATCTTGGATTCTGACCCAGGTGGGGTTTGAGCGCAAGGTGGTCGCCACAATGGTTAACGCCCGGAAGCCTACCTCGGCGAAAATCTACTATCACACCTGGCAGGTCTTCTTTGCTTGGTGTCGGGACCGTGGTCTTTCTCCTCTGACATTCTCTATTCCTAACGTCTTGGCTTTTCTACAGTCAGGCCTAGACTCGGGTTTAGCCCCGAGCTCCCTTAAGAGACAGATATCGGCGTTGTTGGGCCTGTTTCAGCGAAAAATTGCTACCAACTTACAGGTGAAGACTTTCATCCAGGGAGTCTCCCACTTGGTACCATCCTATAAGGCGCCGATGGACACCTCGGACTTTAACCTGGTCCTGAGTGTTCTCCAGGAAGCCTCTTTTGAGCCGCCTCAAGATATTTCTCTGTCATACCTTTCCTGGAAGGTGGTATTCTTGGTAGCCATTACTTCCATTAGGCGAGTCTCGGAGTTAGCGGCCCTGTCTTGCCGAGCACCATTTCTCACCTTCTATAAGGATAAGATGGTGCTTAGACCGGCTCCCCCCTTTCTGCCGAAGGTCGTGTCCTCATTCCACATTAATGAGGATATTGTCTTGCCTTCGTTTTGTCCAGCACCAGTACATCGCGTGGAAAAAGCTCTTCACACGTTAGACCTGGTGAGAGCACTCAGGAGGTACGTGTCACAGACGGCACCCTTTCGTCAGATGGACACGCTGTTCGTGCTTTCTGAGGGGCACAGGAAGGGACTCGCAGCCTCAAAATCGACCATAACCAGATGGATCCGTCTAACTATTCAGGAGGCCTATCGCATCAGGGGTCAAAGCGCACTCTACTCGGGCAGTGGGCGCCTCTTGGGCGCTTCGGCACCAGGCTTCAACGGAACAGGTGTGCAAGGCAGCAACCTGGTCCAGCCTGCACACGTTCACTAAACATTACAGTGTCCATACTCAGGCGTCGTCAGATCCCAGCCTAGGTAGAAGGATTCTCCAACAGCGGTGGCGCACCTTTTAAACAAGAGGTGCATGTAGCCTGGATCGGTGAGTCAATCTCCCACCCACTGCTTTAGGACGGCCCACAGTACCTGTGTCCCCCAATGAGACGAAGGAGAAAAATGGATTTTTGTGATAACTCACCGTAAAATCCTTTTCTCTGAGACACTCATTGGGGGACACATCACCCACCCTGATAGCCAGTTGGCTCTTTGTTTATATAATTTATGTCCATTTGTTGTTGTCAGGGTGGTCCTTTTCCAGACATATTGTTATCTGCATTAAGGCTGATTTTTTGTTATTCTCCTACTGCTTTTGCACTAAACTGGTTTCTGCCTGCAATCGGGGCGAGGGTGTATATGGCGGGGAGGAGCTAACCTTGTGTTGCTTACTTAGTGTCAGCCTCCAGATGGTGGTAGCATGCGCCCACAGTACCTGTGTCCCCCATTGAGCATCTCGGAGAAAAGGATTTTACGGTGAGTTATCACAAAAATCCATGTTTCATGAGTGCTATGCCTGCTCTGGACAGCCGGATACCGGGTGACACCACAAGGCCACCGTTTTTTCCTCCCGGGGGGGACCCAGCACAGGACCGGGTAAGCTGCATCTGCTCTCAGATTAAAGCTTAACCCCTTCACGGCACATTCCCTGCAGCTGTAGACAGACTCTGCCGTTAACCCTTTCCGGAGCGCTATGGCTCAATCTAAGGAGGCTAAACGGGCTGTTAAAAAGGCACACTGAGTTTTTTACTGTGTGTACCACTTGCAAGTCTGCCTTACCCAGTGCACAGACTACACGGACTGCGACCCGGACTGCGCCCTGACCTGCGCTCCAATGTCCCTCGCCGCTGCTGCTGACGGGCCTCCTGCGTTTAGTAACCCTGACTGGGCCGCGTCCCTGTCACGGTCAGTGGAGTCTCTGACCCAAGCAGAAAGCGTCCTTGCCTCCCGCAGAGGGCTCTGGTGTCGGCTGGGAACCGTCCCCCAGCAGGGACCATACTCGACCAAGGGACGGTCAGCGCCTCAGCATCGGCAACTCCTGTCTCTCGCTCGCCCTTTCCTGAGGTTCACTGCGAGCACGGCTAAGAATTCGAATCTGACACGTTAGCCCCTCAGAATCCCCCAACTGATCAAGAGTCGCTTGATTCTCTTATAGAATCAATCAACAGGATTCTGAGGTTGGATGAAGAAAATATTCCCGCTCCAGCACACCCTAGCTCATTTAAGGGAACCTAGCGTGTGCGCATGTTATTTACCAGCCATCCAGTAACATAGGGATCGGCCACATGAGCCGTTCATAGGGCAAAAGTCTACTCAGGCTAAATACCCTTTTCATCCAGACCTAATGTAGGATTGGTTACAGTCCCCTCCGGTGGACCCTCCTGTGTCGCGTCTTGCTTCTAAAACGCTCCTATCTGCTTCTGAGGGTTCCTTAGTCAGAAACCCCTCCGATTGTCAAATTGACTACCTTGCCCATTCAGTTTTTTGAAGCTTCATGAGCAGCATTTTTTTCCATCTCTCGCGGCAATTTGGGTCGCTAAGGTAATGGCCGCTTGAGTAGAAGTCTTGATTGGTGCCTTGGAAGGAAGTAATCTTCCTCCGGAGGCAACCACGGTCGCCAGGCAGATATGTCATGCAGCTGTCTTTGCAGTAGATGCTTCTTTTGATACCGCCAATTGCGCGGCTCAAACTGTCGCTAATGCGATCTCCATTAGAAGAGCCCTATGGCTCTGCGGCTGGATGCCACATCTAAAAGATCGTTGTCTTCTCTCCCCTTTCAAACGGGTCGTTGTTTTGGAGAGAAACTGGACCAACTCATTTCCGATACTACCGGGGGAAAAAGTAAATTCCTTCCTCAACAATATGGGCTGTTCGACCGTTTCGCAATCACCAGCTGACGATTTTTCGATCTTCTCGCAACAATTCCGGTTGGTCCTCCTCTACCTTCTCTTCCGGATCAGGTCGGTCCCCGCGCGGAGACAGAAGCTCCCAGGTCTCATACAGACCTTAACCGCTCTTGGAAACCCAGGCCTTGGGCTTCTGGATCTAGGGGAGCCAAATCTCATAGATCTACCCAATGACAACAAGTGGGCCAGGGAGCTGGTGTGCTCCGGATACGAGAGAGCATTTTCTTCTCCCCCTCCAACTCGTTTTTTCCTTTCCTCTCCCCCCCAAGGAAAAAGACAAGAGCCTTCCTTCGGGCTGTTCAGGCTCTGCTAAGGGTCGGAGTCATCATTCCGGTCCCTCATCGCGAAAGGTTCAGAGGATTATATTCAAACCTTTTTGTATTTCCTAAAAAGGACGGGACGATGTGACCCATTCTGGGTCTCAAACTGTTAAATCAGTTTGTCAGGGTACAGTGATTCTGAATGGAATCTCTCTGATCAGTTGTCGATACCATGGAAAAAGGAGAGTTCCTAGCATCCATCGACATCAAGGTCGTTTACCTTCACATTCTGATCTGCCTGTCCCACCAGCAGTTCCTGCGTTTTGCAATTCACAAGGAGCACTTCCAGTTCGTTGCCTTGCCCTTCGGACTCGCCACCACCCCCAGGGTCTTTACCAGGGTCATGGCGACTGTCATGTCCATTCTCCACTCTCGGGGAGTGGTGGTGTTACCATATCCGGACGACCTGCTCATCAAGGGTCTGTCCCTTCCAGCCTGCGAGGAATCCGTGGATAACAGTAAATACACTTTCTCGCCTGGGGTGGAAGATAAACTTTGGAAAGTGTTTCCCAAAACCGGCTCAGCATATTCCCCCTTTAGGGATAATCTTGGACACTTCCCATGGGTTGGTCATTCTCCCTCCAGGAGAGACACAAGCCTTACAACAGGCAGCGCGACTGTTTTCTCACTCCATTCGTTTCGGCATGAGAGTTCTAGGAAAGTTGGTGTCAGCGATGGAAGCAGTTCCATTTGCACAGTTCTACCTCTGTCCCTTTCAACATGCGTTGCTGTTAGCTTAGGGCAAGAACCTGTTCTCCCTGGACCGTCGGATCCCTCTGTCCCTGCGGGTCAGGCAATCCCTCAAGTGGTGGACACTGAGGTCCTCCCTGAATCAAGGCAGGTTTTTTTCTCCCTGTAAGATGGTTGGTAGTAACCACCGACGCAAGTCTCCTCGGCTGGGGAGCAGTCTTTCGTCACCACACGGCACAGGGTCATTGGTCAACCCGAGAGTCAGTCTCCCCATCAACATTTTGGAGATGCAAGCGATCAGATTAGCTCTACCGAGTTTCCACCGTCTCCTCGCAGGTTACATCAGGATCCAATCCGACAACGCCACAGCTGTGGCGTATATCAACCGCCAGGGAGGTACCCGGAGCAGGCTGACCGTGCACGAAGCGAGTCACATCCTTCATTGGGCCGAGCATAGAAAATTGGGCGGCAGATTTTCTCAGTCGCCAAGGCATTGCCTCGGGGAAGTGGTCTCTTCATCCGGAAGTCTTTTCAACAGATTTGTCATCGTTAGGGGACTCCGGATGTGGATCTCATGGCCTCCAGACTAAACAAGGTTCCTCGGTTCATTGCCCGATCACGTGATCCATGCGCCATTGGAGCGGACGTCCTAGTTCTGCCATGGCACCAATTCCGGCTCCCGTACGTCTTCCCTCCTCTTTCCTTGCTTCCGAGGGTCATCAAGAAGATCAGAGTGGAGGGCGTACCAGTGATCCTTGTTGCGCCAGATTGGCCATGCACGGTATGCAGAACTAATATAACTAGTTGCCGACGTCCCCTGGCGACTTCCAGATTGCATGGATCTACACTCGCAGGGCCCGATTTATCACCAGAACACCGGGGCCCTGTCTTTGACGGCGTGGCAGTTATATCCTGGATTTTAGCACAGGCTGGGCTCTCTTGCAACGTGATTTCCACCATGATTAGTGCTAGGAAGCCATTGTCATTGTGCATCTATCTCCGCACCTGGAAAACCTTCTTTTCGTGGTGCAAGGATCATGGTCGATCACCTTTGGTGTTTTTTTTTTTTTTTTTTTTCCCCATTCCAGCCATATTGGAATTCCTTCAATCTGGTTTAAAATCAGGCCTCGCGCTTAGCTCGCTCAAGGGCCAAATTTCGGCCTTGTCAGTGCTTTTCTGACGAAAAATTGCCACCAAACTTCAGGTCAAGACGTTCATTCAGAAATTTCCCATGTGGCGCCTCCTTATAGAAGGCCATTGGAATCATGGGACTTTAACCTGGTTCTCGGGGCCTTACAGGAAGCTCCTTTCGAACCGCCGCAGGACATGTCACTGTCCGTCCTCTCTTGGAAGGTGGTCTTTCTAGTGGCAATTACGTGAATCAGATGAGTTTTGGAATTGGCAGCTCTGTCCTGCCGTTCTCCGTTCCTGAATTTTTCATCAGGAAAAGGTCGTTCTCAGGACATCCCCGTCCTTCCTGCCCAAGGTCGTGTCCTCCTCCATCTCAACGAGGGAATTGTTTTGCCTTTCCTTTTGTCCGGCGCCAGTCCACTGCATTCAGAAGGCCCTCCACACCCTGGATGTGGTTAGGGCGCTGAGACGGTACATATCGCGGACGGCTCCCTGCCACAAGTCAGATGCCCTGTTCATGCTTCCAGAGGGCATAGGAAGGGTCTAGCTGTGTCAAAGCAACGCTAGCCAGGTGGATTCCCCTGGCGATTCAGTAGTCCTACTGTATCAGTAATGTGCCTGTCCCAGTGGGGATTGAGGCGCACTCTACCTGGTCACTGGGCGCCTCTTCGGCCATTCGGCTCCAGGCCTCGGCAGAACAGGTCTGCAAGGCTGCGACTTGGTCCAGTCTGCATACTTTTTACAAAATATTATCAATTTCATTCTCAGGCCTGTCTGCAAGGTTGCGACTTGATCCAGCCTGCATATCTTTTCAAACATTGCCTAATTTATTCTCAGGCCTCTGCGGATGCAGCCTGCAATCGGCAGAATCTCACTGTTGACTCAGTGGTACATGGGGTAATAGCAGATGTATGCTCCTCACCCAGGGACTGCTGTTGTGAGCTCATTTTCTCGTTCACCTTTGATGTCCGATGAACTCCCTCTGCTGGTGAAAGGAGGTGGTGATACTGATTTGGATGGGAGAAACCTGTCGCCTGAACAGGTGGATTGCGATTGGACATCCGGAATCTCTGAGTGGATATAAGGCAGCCGACGCCCTGTAGGGTTGCTGGTGATTTCTCTGCTCTGGCCTCCAGTTCAGTTCCTGTCTTCTAAAGCTAAGTTTTGCTCTGTTATTTTTCCATGAGATTTTGTCTGATTTGCTTAGTTTTGTGTTCTGCCAGCCCCAGCTGGGGCTCTGCTGAATTTCCATTTTTGTCCCTGATCAGTTAAATCTCTTTTGCTCTGTCTTCAGAATATATCGGAGTGCTGATATAGGGATTTTGAAGTCTAGTGACTTCATGGCCGTTTTTCCTGTTTCAATATTTTTTATTAATTTTAGAATTTTTTTTGAGGGAAGGGGAATAGGGTACAGAACAAAACGAAGGGATTAGGGTAGGGAAAACATAATCCCTGTAAAGACAGGGATACCCCACAAAGGGGAATTAGACAGGCAAACATACGTGTTGTACAAGTAGTGTAACAAATCGCAAAGCAAATTGTATGCTATTCAACTCTAAGTACCTATGTCTGTAAGAATGTACTAATCAATTGTTGCTTTTTTTTGCAAAAAACCTGTAGGAAGAAAGGATTACAATACAAATGCAAAGATCAATATACTTATAATAGCCGTTAGAAAAAAAAACAGTACACATTGTGTTAAATTTTACACAATTGTGGTTGCTCAAAAAAAAAAAAAAGATCAATACACGTATTATATTCCTGATACTTCAGAAAAAAATTTAAATAGCTAGGTACGTTATATATATCATAGATACCGCTATACCTAAAAAAAAATCATATTATATTGAATATAAAGAATATGAAAGCCTGTCCTGTCTGGGACATCCTGTGATGTCCCTAGGACCGAGCGGAGGCAAAAAATTGGTTCTTTCAAAAAAAAAAAAACTATATAAAAGTGGAAAATATTTCTTTATACAATTCTATATGTAACTCTAGATTGAACAGCAACAAATAAATTACAAGACCATCAGCCAAGAGGAAGATCCGATTTCGACGTCGAAAGTCTCGGGATAACCTTTTGAGTACGTATTCCAGCGCACTCGAGGAAGTCCTTTCCCTCATCCGGAGAAGAAATAGGAATCACTCTTGATGCATATTTTACTTGAAGAGTTGAAGAAAGAGTCCAGGTGTATGGTATCTCAGCTCGCCGGAGTTCACGTGTGGTGTGTGCAAACGCTTTCCTTTTTTTGCAAAGTCTCTCTTGAAAGGTCCTTGAGGAAGATCAGATGACTGTATTTGGAAGATAGAAATCTTGGCTCTTTTGAAATACTCAGGAGCGCACTTCTTATCCAGTTGGGGTAAAAGGATACAATTATATCACTTGTAAAGCCCTGCGGCAGAGAGGGCGGCCTTCGTATCCTAAACGCTCTCTCAACCAGACATCTCTCAATAATGTCAGGGATCAAGTGAGAGATCATCGAGGATATATAATCTTTTAATTGAGAAGAGTGTATTGACTCAGAAATCCCTCTGATCTTGACATTATTTTTTCTTCTAAAGTCCTCGAAGTTAGCCATATGAATTTCTAGAGAAGCAATATCTTTTTGAATCTTATCTAATGAATCTGTTAATGTAGGTGAAATATGAACATCTCTATGTTGCGTTATTTCGCGTTTTTTATTATTAGAGGGGACCTTCATTTTCCGACCACAAAGAGGACCATCAGAGACTCTAGACAAGGTTGAATGGGTGTCGTCGGTCAAAATCATTAATGTATCACTAAAAAGTCTTTTTATGAAAGCCTCAGAGGCTTTGGATTTATTTAATTTCTTAAGAGTGGGATCACAGGATACATTACAGATGATATCAGCATTATCTTCTTTCCCCAAAAGTTCCACTGATGTAAGAAGAGCTTTAAACATACTAACCATAAAAGCCTCTGTTGGATAGTCGTCAGATGCAGGTATCTCGTCTATCAAATTGGAAGAGGATTTTCCATGTTTCCCCTGATCCAATTTAGCTATGTCCAGTTGTTGTAAAGAATTTTCAATAGGCTCTAAGTTTCCCCGTATATCATCATCTCCCAAGTAGGAATTTGTGGATGAAGATTCATCTGAATCTTCATTAAAATAATCACTTTTATTGAGTTCAAAAAAATCTGTCCCTCCAAAAATCTTCTCTGAATATACACTCTCCAGTTCTTCCGATAAATAAAGAGAGTCGTCCAGTTGATCTGATCTCCCAACCAAAGATTCCGGGTGCTTTGAGGATTTACTTAGGGGTGCCCCTTTAAGTTTTACATTAGCTTGTACCATATATTCTTGGGGATCGGAAGTAGAGCCCCCCTCAACCAACAGTCCCATATGTACTCCACTCTTATCAGCAGAAGGAGCAGGTTTAATCCCATTTAACTGCAGACCAGACTCACAAGAATTAAAGCATGTAATCAGAGACTGCTGTGATTTTTCCTTATGAACATTCCCTCTATCTTCCCCTCTATTAAATTTGTTATTGCATGGCTTCTCATTACATACATAACTATTTTCCACGCGATCTGTAACTTTAGGGCTCTTATGGGAAGATTTAATAGAGGTACTCCGCTTCATAATAGGGGATGTAGAAATGAATTGTATGAGTCTGCTTACCCCTTCAGTTGTCTGCTGAACTTTTTCAGACTTTTGTGTACTCCTTTGTCCTGCTTTCTCCTTCCCTGTTGTCATGGCTCTCCCCTCCTGCTCCCGTTCTCCAAAATGCACTCCAGGTGGCTCCCTCTCTGTCCGGAGACCTAGGGATTCCCCAGGCCGGTTCCATGTGCTGGTCACTGTCTCCTGCTCCTCCTTAGTCGCATCCTCTGTTGTAAATCCATTTTTTGTTTGTGTCCAAGGAACAAAAGCTGGCGCTTCCACTCTTAATCCTCCTACCTGCTTGATTGTAGATCCACCAACAGGTCTTGGCTTTGTGAGAACTGCTGAGTCATCTCTGGCTCCTCTCTTCTGCCTCCCAGCACCTGGGCTCACTGCGATCTCCCGACTTTCTTTCCTAGGTCTGTCTTCAAGTACTGGAGTTGCTTTAGGGGAGGATTTCTTCCCCACAGGTGTCCCACGAGTCCAATGTGCTTTGGAAGGCTCTGACTTCACCAAGGCTTGTCTGGCTTGACATGCAGGTACAGCTTGTTTACCTCCGGCTGAAGTCTGGCCTCTGCCTGGTCTTCCACTGCTTTCTCGTCCCAGCATATGATTTTTCTCAGCAATATCAGCTTCTTTCTTCTTGTAGGTGGATCCAGGCATGTTCTAAAGGTTTTAAGTCACAAAATTTTCCACCTTTAGTAGATTTAAGCCGCTTCAAATAGGGGAATTGCAGGAGCTCCTGATGAACAGGTCTGCTCCCTTCCCCTGCAAACCACGCCCCCCTCCAGGGCCGTTTTTCCTATCAGACATGTTGGGATATTTTTGGTAGGGTTTTTGCGGATTGCAGCCAGCATCTTTTCTGTCCTTTCCTATCTAGTTAGTTGGGCCCCATCGTTTGCTCTGCCTGTCTTTCTGTCTGTGTTTGTGTTTTCATCTGTTTTCACCGTCAATACATGTTGGGGGCTGTCTATTGCTTTGGGTTCTGCTCTGGGGCAGTTTAAATTTCCCCTTTCTTTCTTTAGGCTTATTTAGTTCTCCGGCTGTGAAGAGGCGTCTAGGACCACTGTAGGAACGCTCCACGGCTACTGTTACTTGTTGTGAATAGAATCAGGGGTCTGCAATCCGCTAGCTACCAACCTCTCCGGTTTTCTGGACTTAGCTTGCATTTTTGTTTTCCTCCTCCGGTGACTCATTCATAACAGACTGCTTTTGGACGTCCCACTGTCTGTGTCCCCCAATGAGGCATAGGAGGAATAGGGATTTTTGTGTGCGCACCGTAAAATCCTTTTCTCCGAGACAATCATTGGGGGACACAGCTCCCACCCTGTTTAGCCTATTGGCTCACTGTAGCTTTCTTAGGCTTTGACTTAGTTATGGTTATTATTGACTGTTTATGCTCCTACTGCTTTTTTCACCGAACTGGAGAAATCTCAGCCAGCGAGAGGGTGTATACTGCAGGGGAGGAGCTAACTTTTTTTCTTGTTTTACTTACTGTCCTCCTAGTGGCCAGCAGCATAACACCCACTGTCTCTGTGTCCCCCAACGATTGGCTAGGAGAAAAGGATTTTACGGTGCGTACACAAAAATCCCTATATCTTTCTGGTTACATCGGGGGCTTATCTACAGCATTGCAGAATGCTGTAGATAAGCCCCTGATGTCGGTGGCAGGCAGCTCATAGGGCTAAAATGGGATGACAGATTCCCTTTAAGGCGATGGACTGTGCTCTGCACGTGTGCGTTCGAATATATCTGAACCATACGCCCCTTCATAGACCTAAAGTGGTTAAAGGGAATCTGTCACCCCATTTTTGGACTATCAGCTGTCGGCACCGCCATCAGGGGCTTATATACAGCATTCTGTGATGCTGTAGATAAGCCCCCGATGTAACCTGAAAGATAAGAAAAACGAGTTATATTACACTCACCAGGGGGCGGTCCGGTCTTGGTCCGATGGGTGTCGCTGTCCGGCGTCTCCCATCTTGTATCGGTGACGTCTTCTTCTTTGCTTCCCGTCGCGGCTCCGGCACAGGCGTATTTTACCTGCCCTGTTGAGGAAAGCGTAAAGTACTGCAGTGCGCAGGCGCCGGACCTCTCTGATCTGGTCTGGCGCCTGCACACTGCAGTACTCTGCTCTGCCCTCAACAGGGCGGAGCAGTGCACCTGCGCAGGAGCCACGATGGGAAGCAAAGAAGGACGTCACCGTTAGAAGATGGGAGGCGCCGGACCTGATCGCTACACCAATCGGACCAGAACCGGACTGACTCTGGTAGAGTATAATATATCTCATTTTTCTTATCTTTCAGGTTACATCGGGGGCTTATCTACAGAATGCAGTAGATAAGTCCCTGATGGCGGTGCCGGCGGGTGGCAGATTCCCTTTAATCAAGCTTGTCAAAGTGCGTCTCTTCAGAATCGAATCTCTCCCTTGTGTTATCACCTTGTTTGAAACAGGAGAATACCTCGCGTCTGTCGACATCAGGGACGCGTATCCACATTCCAATCTTCTCAGGCCAATCGGAGAATGACATTTTCGGTTCACGACCTTGCCCTTTGGTTTCACCACAGCCCCAGAGTGTTCACCAGGGTCATGGCTGCTGTTTTGTCCATTCTGCATTCTTAGGGCATGGTGATTCTACCCTACCTAGACGACCTCCTCATCAAGGGATCGTCTCTGCAGACCTGCGCAGAAGGTGTCACGGTGGAACTCTCGCTCTCTCCCTCTCTAATTCTCCCTCCAGGAAAGAACCCGATGCGGATCATGGACTCTTCCCCGAGAGTAGGTAATTCTCCCTCCAGGAAATATCTCGACGCGGATCCGGGGAGCCCGGAAGTTTTCCCTTACTTGACCCCAATCCCTGCGGTTCAGTATGCAGGTCCTGGGGAAACTGGTGGCGTCGATTAAAGCAGTACCGTTTATCCAACTTCATCTCCGTCCTCTACAGCAGCCATTCCCGTCGGTTTGGGACGTTAACCCAGCTCCCCTGGACCGCCGGTTTCGCCTGTTCCCCCAGATTAAGCGGTCTTTCAGGCGGTGGACGTTAACATCCTCACTGAGTCAAGGAACGTCGTTTCTTCTGGTCCACAGGTTGGAGTGCGTCTTTCCGTCCCACACTGCCCAGGGACGCTAGTCCATTCAGGAATCGCGTCTCCCGATCAATATCCTCAAGATTCGGGCAATCAGGATGGTCCTTCATTGTTTCCATCGACTTTTGGCCGGCCGTCCAAGTTGGATCCAGTCGGACAACGCCACTGCGGTGGCGTACATTAATGGCAAGGGGGGGTGCACATGGAGCAGAAGAGTGATGCTTGAAGTAGCATACATTCTGCGGTAGGTCAGGACTCAACATTCGGCCATGTCGGCTGTTCATATCCGGGAAGTAGAGAATTGGCCGGCAGATTCTCTCAGCCGGCAAGGTCTGGCCTTGGGAGAGTGGTCCCTTCATCCGGAAGGTTTTCAGCACATTTGTCAGCACTGGGGTTCTCCGGATGTGGATCTCATGGCCTTTTCTACAAGCAGGATTCGATTCAAGCCTGGCACTGTCTTCTCTCAAATGCTGTTCATCCTGTTCGAGTGAAAAATACCTTCCAAATCTCAGGTTAAGTCCTTCTTACAGGGAGTGCCACAACTTGTTCCTCCCTACAAGATGCCTTCAGAGCCTTGGGATCTTAATCTGGTCTCCGGTGCCCTAAAAGTGGCCCCCTTCAAACTCCTGCAGTACGTATCACTCACCCTTCTTTCTTGGGAAGTTGCCTTTCTTGTGGCAGTAACATCCAGTACGCGGGTTTCGGAATTGGCGGCTTTGTCTTGCAAACCTCCATTTCTGGTCTTTCATTAGAGCGCAAGGTGGTGTTAAGGACGGCTCCGGCCTGCTTGACTAAGGTCGTTAATTCTTTGCATCTGTATGAAGACATAGTCTTGCCCTCGTTCTGAGCAGCTCCGGGTCATCGTACTGAGAAGGCTCTCCGCACTTTGGATTTGGTGAAAGTACTCAGGAAATACATTTCCAGAACAGCGCCTTTCTGCAAATCGGATTCCCTCTTTGTGTTTCCAGAGCGACATAGAAAACGCCTACTTGCTTAAAAAGCTACAATTGCCAGATAGATCCGCTCTGCACTTCACAAAGCTTAGAGGTCAGCCTATCCGGAGAGACTCATGGCAAAATCCATTCGGTCAGTGGGGGCTTCCTGGGCCTTTCGGCATCAGGCGTTAGTACAGCAAGTCTGCAAGGCTGGAACTTGGTCCAGTCTTCACACTTTAAGTATTACAACATTCATTCTCAAGCCTTTTCAGATGCTGCCCTTGGTAGACAAGTTCTGCAATCGACAGTAGCGCATCTGTTGACCAGATTAATCACTGGGTAGTTAAGGTTTCAGCTGTTGTGCTGTTTCCCAGCCAGGGACTGCTTTAGGACATCCCACGGTCCTGTGTCCCCTAATGAGGCGAAGGAGAAACAGGGATTTTTGTGTACTCACCGTAAAATCCTTTTCTCCGAGCGAATCATTGTGGGATACAGCACCCACCCTGTTAGCTTATTTGCTTGTGGTTGTCCTTTGTGCCTTTTGACATGTTGCATTCTTTGTTGCTATCTGTGAACTCCTACTGCTTTAGTATTGAACTGGTTCAGGATAGAGCCAGCAGAGGGTGTATACTGCGGGGGAGGAGCCAATTTCTTTGTGTATTTGTTTAGTGTCCTCCTAGTGGCAGCAGCATAACACCCATGGTCCTATATCCCCCAATGATTGGCTCGGAGAAAAGGATTTTACGGTGAGTACACACAAATCCCTGTTTTTTTAACCAAGCATACAGGAAAAATGATGGAATCACCCAATTCTGAGGAAAAAAATTATGGAGTCATGAAAAACAAACAAAAAAACACTTCAACACATCACTAGTATTTTGTTGGTCCACCTCTGGCTTTTATAACAGCTTGCAGTCTCTGAGGCATGGACTTAATGAGTGTCAACCACTTCAGCAGAAAATTTGCTGAGGCGCAAACACCCGAGAGGGACATCACTATTGATAAATTTCTCGTTCACTTCAAAGGGAGGCTAAAATTCCAACAATACCTGCCCAGTAAGAGGTCCAGGTACGGAATAAAGCTGTACAAACTGTACAAGAGTACCTCAGGGTACACCCACATATTTAGGGACTACGAGGGGAAGGACACCCAGATTAACCACCTTGAATGCCCCCCTGTCCTGGGGGTAAGTGGGAAAATCGTGTGGGAATTGCTGCACCCACTGCTGGCTAAGGGTTATCACCTCTACATTGATAACTTTCACACCAGCATCCCTCTCTGCCAAAGGTACAGCTGCACGTGGCACCGTGCGAAAAAATCAGTGAGGCCTCCCTAAGCCTCTAATTGGGCAAACGCTGAGAAAAGGTAAAAAGGTATTTCCTTATCTTGACCACCATACACCGTGACAACAGCTCCCTTGTCACTGTTTGTGGGACCACAACACAAGTCCCAAAGCCAGGTTGTGTCTTGGATTACAATTGGTACATGGTGGGGGGGGGGGGGTGTCGATCTCTCAGATCAGGTCCTCCAACCATACTTGGCCATGAAAAAAATTGTCCATGCACATTGTACACTGGCACTGTACAATGCTTTTGTGCTGTTCCGATCTGCTGGCAATACGGGGAGTTTCCTTCCGTTTCAGGAGGAAGTCATCAAGGCCCTAATGTTTGGAGATGATGGTCGCAGTACTTCTGAATCTGATGGTGCCCGTATTGTCCCAGGTCAACATTTCCCAGGACAGGTTCACCAAACTGCGAGGACAGGACGATCAAAAAAACGGTGCAGAGTATGCTCCAAGGGGGGAATCCGAAAGGACACAACTTACTATCGTGAAACCTGCCCTGAGAAACCTGGCCTTTGCATTAAGGATTTCTTCAAAGCGTACAACACGTCCACAAATTTAATAAAATTAGTTTATACCCTGTTGACACAACTCTTTTATAATCTGATGTACCCCGCACAGCTTACACATAACACCACATTATAAATTCACCAGTAAAACCAAAAGCATTATAATCATTACTATAAAACTATGCCTCTAGATAAATTCCTTCAGGGGTGTAGTTTCCAAAATGGGGTCACTTGTGAGGGATTCCCACTGTTTAGGCACATCAGGGGCTCTTCAAATGCAACATTACGCCCGCAGACCATTCCATCAAAGTCTTCAATCGAAAACGTCACTCATTCCATTCCAATCCCTGCCGTGCACCCAAGCACATGGGGTATCGGCGTACTCAGGAGAAATTGCTCAACAACTTTAGTGGTTCCTTTTACACTTGTAAAAATAAAAAAAATTATTACTGAAAAATCATTTTTGTGGAAAAAATTTTTTATATTTTTTATTTTCACGGCTCTACGTTCTAAACTTCTGTGAAGCACCTGGGGGTTCAAAGTGCTCACCACACAGCTAGGTAACTTCCTTGAAGGGTCTAGTTTCCAAAATGGGGTCACTTGTGGGGGTTTTCCAATGCGTAGGCATATCAGGGGCTCTTCAAACGCGACATGGCGTCCGCTCTCAATTCCAGCAAATTTTGCTTTCAAAAAGTCAAAAGGTGCTCCTCCCCTTTTGAGCTCTGCCGTGTGCCCAAACAGTGGTTCCCCCCCCCCCCCATATGAGGTATCGGTGTACTCAGCAGAAATTGCACAACATTATTAGTGGTCCAATTTCTCCTTTTATAATTGTGAAAATAAAAAGAAATGTTGCTGAAAGATCATTTTTTTGTGAATAAAAAGTTAAATGTTCGTTTTTTCCTTCCACATTTCTTTAGCTGCTGTGAAGCACCTGAAGAGTTAATAAACTTCAAGTGTGGTTTTGAGCACCTCGAGGGGTGCAGCTTTTAGAATGGTGTCACTTTTTTGGGTATTTTGAATCATATAGACCCCTCAAAGTGACTTCAAATTTGATGTGGTCCCTAAAAAAAAAAAAAAAAAAAGGTTTTGTAAAATTTGTTGAAGAAATGAGGAATCGCTGGTCAATTTTTAACCCTTACGACTTACTAACCAAGAAATATTTTATATCCATTTTGTGCGATGTGACTCTCATTTAAGGGCATAAAAATTAAGTTTGAAATTTTCGCCAAATTTCCGTTTTTTTTTTCACAAACGCAAGTCATATCGAAGAAATATTAAAGTTATCTTAAAGTATAATATGTCACGAGAAACAATCTCCGAATCACCAGGATCTGTTGAAGCGTTCCAGAGTTACCTCTTAAAGTGACAGTGGTCAGAATTGTAAAAATTGGCAGGCTCAGAAAGGTGAAAACAGGCTGGGTCACGAAGGGGTTAAAAACAGGCGGGGAAATGTTTTACCTCACAGAAGGAAGTAATTTCAAAATATGCAAAGTAATGTTCATACAGTCAGAGGGTTTGCGTCATGGTCCTGCTCTATTTTGGAAGATGACTGATACCATAACCTTTTTGTCATGTATTGTTAGGAGGGGTTAACAAGTCTGTAAAGCATAGTCTATCTTGGACAGCACGAAACCCCTTTCACCTAGCAATAGTTTGTTTGCAAGAAACCCACTTGACGAGGGACAAAACTCACTTGCTAAAGGCTCCCTGGATTGCTCAGAGTTTCCATGCCCCTTGTTCAACATATTCAAGGGGGTGAGCATGCTAATTCATCATAATATTCAGCTCCGCTGCCAGGTGATGAATATCAATAAGGAAGGGAGGTACATTTGTATTTTAGGGGAGCTAGCGAATATGGATTGTATTGTTGCCGTCTATAGTATATATACCATCCCCATTGTAGTGCAAGCGAGGTTGGTGCAGTGTGACAGACATGCAGTGACCACAGGAAGGTTCAAAAACAAAGTCTCTTTAATGTCCAGCGTACTCACAAATGGAAAACCTAGTATTTTGATCTCAGTTGAGAATCAAGACAGTCCATATCCCAGACCGATTGCCCTGGGAGACTGCCTCACCGTGTCACACTGAGGGGTGCCAAGCTTTTTTGTCTTCGCTTGGTTCTGAGTTGCTTCACATAGGCTGGACCTTGCAGAGCCACCTGTCCTGCAGTCTGACACACCCAACACTTTGTTGCAGGGTTTTTAAATGGAAGCTGTGACCATGAGCCACTGGTAAGACCAGGCCTGGAGGGAGTAAACTGCACCACTACCATCCTGTAGTTCGCTCCAAAAATAAAAACCAATGACTGGTTTTCTTAAATCTGTCTTGGGCAAATAGCTTGTCCAAGACCAAACTACTTTTATTCTGCACTGGAACCACAGCTATATCTGTGACCGCAATGCACTCGTGCGGCCTTAATACGCTTCTATGCGCATCCTGGGGAATACATAGCGACCCTCGCATATAATACCTGTCACTGCCTCACACCATACTGTGGAGTAATTCTTCAGGATATTTTACAATTTACTGCACAAACTCTGCAGATGCCACATAATCTTGGATGATTTCAATAATATTATAGTTAAGAACCTAGACAGATTTCGGAAGGGACAGGGGTCTGTTGAGACAGGTCTGACTCCCTTTGGGAAACTTTGACATGAAGTAGATCTCTTAGATCTATGGAGGCTCTGAAATCCAGACTTTAGGCTATACTTATGCTTTTAACATACATATGATTTCCTCTCCTACACCCGACAATATGCTGATGACTAGACTGCTGTGCTCCATGGGATACTTGCCCCTTAGTTTACCGAACCATACCCAAGTTAAATTACCTATTCAACTTTAGACCCCGTTACACATAACGATGTCCCAGCGATCCCACCAACGATCCGACATGGATGGGATTGCTGGGACATCGTTAGGCTGATCGCTGGTGAGCTGTCACATGGACAGCCCCTCCAGCGATCTGGACCAGCGAGCAAGCTGGTATCTAAGGTAAACAGCGGGTTTCTAAGAGCCGCGCGACTCTTAGTTACCCACTGTTTACCTTAGATACCAGCGTGCATGCTGGTTTCCAGGGTAAACAGCGGGTATCCAAGAGCTGTGCGGCTCTTAGAAACCCGCTGTTTACCTTAGATACCAGCGTGCAGCATCACTGATCGTTCGTCTCCCGTTGCCAAACGCAGCGATTAGAGTTGAGCGACTTTGGTCGGATCGGGTTTCATGAAACAAAATTGGTTTCAGATGAAACTGGTCCGACTAGGGCAAAAAAAGTCGGAGTTTCGTCCGAAACCTGACCCCAATGCAATTCAATGGGGAATAAAAGTCGGCATTGCGCGAATGACATTCATCCACTCAATGCCGACTTTTATTTCCCATTGACTTGCATTGGGGGTCGGGTTTCGGACGAAACTCCGACTTTTTTTGCCCTAGTCGGACCAGTTTCATCTGAAACCAATTTTGTTTCATGAAACCCGATCCGACCAAAGTCGCTCAACTCTAGCAGCGATGCATGCTGGCCAGCGGGAGACCAACGATCAAAAAATGGCCCAAGACGTTAGAGCGCGATCAACGATACCCGGCGGGGGCCGGTCGCTGATGTGTGTCACACATAGCGATGTCGCTGGCGAGATCGCTGATGCGTTACAAAATCAGCGAAGCCGCTAGCGATCTCGTGTGTGTGTGACGGGGCCTTTAGTTCACAGAACTGTGGATTGGCCCCATCCTTGCAATTTAATCCTTATTGGTTAAATATTCTCCCTAAATCCAGCAAAATTACACAATTATTAGAAAAGTTCTTTGGTAGAAATAATTATATCACCTCGGTTCTAATTGTCTGGGACACTATATGAAGGCCCTTCTAAGAGGTCTCTTCATTAAGGGAGTAAGTGAAATGAAAAATGCCTCTAAGGGTATGTGCACACTTTGCGGTTTCTGCTGCGTTTCCGCAGCGTTTTTGGCTCTGCAGAAACGCAGCAGATTCTGCTGCGTTGTACAGTACCTTTATTTCCTATGGAAATAAAAAAAAAAGCTGTGCACATGCTGCGTTTTTTTCCGCGTGGTTTTGCTGCGGTTTTCCAAACGCAGCATGTCAATTGTTTGGTGCAGAAACGCTGCAGTTTTACACCTCATCCATTATGAGGTGTAAAACCGCAGGGCAAAAACGCAGAAAAAACGCAGCACTTTGTCCTGCGGATTTCCTGCAGTTTTCTCTGCAAAATCCGCAGAGACAAAAAACTATGTGTGCACATACCCTAAAACATTTGAACAAATATTAAAGATGTAGGCAAATACAGCTAAAAGACTATCCATAGCGACTCCCTTTGATAAATCACCAAGCTAGTCTGAGAGGCCAAACATCAATTAATGCAACATATGTTGACTAAAGCAGGCAATAAACCATTTTTCCAAAAACAAAAATACTTTGAAGAGGATGAGAAGGCTGGGCACCTTCTGTCAGTTATAGTAAAAACCAAACGAGGCACTTCATTTATTACAGAGATAAGGAAGGATGGGGTGTTAGGATATCTGGGGATTTCTGTACTAACTGTTTTTCAGAAGTCCTTGAATCCATTTATGAACATGCTTTCTTCTTCTGGCGAAATAACATGCAGAAAAGATGTGCCACAACCCCAATGTGCATTTTGCGTTTGCTTCCTCATGGCCACGAAGAAGACGACGCGAAACGCTAGCGGTGCATCTTTTCTGCCTCTTATCATGGGTAAGAATCTTGGGTGATTGGATGAGCTCTTGGAAGTTCTCTGTAACTCCGGATACTGAATGATGATGGAGTCCTGGGCACATGTCTCTCCCTATACCATAACATAATGGCTTAGTAGTTTACATAAGCGCTATGCACTTTTTTATAATAATGAATTAAATACCCTGTTGATGTAGCAAGGATGCCGTTCGCTACTTGATGCGATCTTTAAAACTTTTAAAACTGATCTATTATGTAGTATATGTGTTAATATATGGTGTTTTTTTGATGAATTTGTCCTTTTGGAATCATTTAATAAATCTATTTCTCTATCGCTTCATCGAGGTGACACAGGTAACCATGGGTGTATGCTGCTGTCGCTAGGAGGCTGACACTATGCAAAAAAAAGCAAAATGGCTACTCCCCAGCAGTATACACCCATTGACAGGCACCAACTACTTCAGTTTAGGCTTAGTGTCTGTATATTACATCCTGGACATATTGCCCCGTTTTTTTGGTATTTTATATGTATTGTTTTTTTTAGGCAGGTGATCATTATGCTTTCTGTTTGATAGTGTAGACTGGGAGTACCTATGGGGTGTGCTATCAAAAATTGATTTCGGTAAGCAATTCATTTCCTGGGTTCAGTTGCTATATTCAGCTCCGATGGCAAGGGTAAAGGCATATGGTATGATGTTGGGACACCTCTCTTTATCTAGAGGAACAAAGGCAAGCCTGCTACTATCCTCAATAGCGATTGAGCTCCTTGCGGCAGCGCTGAAAATGTCCGCCATGGTGAAGGGCATTCAAAGTGGTTCATTAAACTAAAGTCGCCTTATATGCATACAATATGCTATTATTTCTTAGTGACTGGCCAAATTAATTGAAGGAAGCAATCGCCATAAATCATTTTGGAACCATCTCTCATGTTTTTCAATTACGGTAACCAGGACAATTTTCTCTCTGATGACCTTGGACTTTAAGCCGCTTGAACATTAAGGTTTATCAGGTCAATTAAAAGTAGTGACGTCGTTTAAGTACCTAGTAATTCAGATGAGCAAAAACATAGTTAAATATGAAACCTTAAACATTCCACGAATTAAAGCCCAGTTCCAACAAAAAAAACGCATGGCGCAAACTTGCGTTGTCTGTGATTGGGAAAGCCAATCTACCGAAAATGTATCTCATGCTGCAAACCCTTTGTCTTACCCAACTCCTTAATTTAGCTGCCTCTGCGTATCTTTCACAAGATACCAGCATCTGGCCCCCCTACCATCATTGCAAGTTCAACTGTATTGACTGGCTGCAGATGCAGTTGAAAGCAATGACGAGACAGGGAGGGTCATGCTCCCTCTCTCATCATTCCCCCTCTGTGTCTTGCGTCACTGATGCAGACACTGACAGCGGGCGCAATGACGTCACTACTTGTCGTCCGCTGTGTTGAGATGTGTGGGCGCACGGAGCAGTGGGGGAACGACGAGGAGAGGTGAGTATTGTGGGGGGGGGGGGTTTATATATAGGGAATGCATTATAGTCTATAGAGACCTATGATGAGTGCATTATATTACTGGTATATACAGGTGCTTCTCACAAACTTAGCATAGCATGAAAAGTTAATTTATTTGTTCTTTAATACAAAAAGTGAAACTCATATAGTCATTACAAAAGAGTGATCTATTTCAAGTGTTTATTTATGTTAATGTTGATGATTATGGCTTACAGCCAATGAAAACCCAAAAGTCATTATCTCAGTAAATTAGAATACTTTATAACACCAGCCTGAAAAAATTATTTTAACCCCTTACTGACCGCTGCTTTGAGGTGGGCTTTGGTGGTGAGCCCACCTCAAAGCCGTGACATGTCAGCTGACATGTGCCCGCAATAGGTGCGGGCGGAATCGCGATCCACCCGCGCCTATTAACTAGTTAAATCCCGCTGTCAAACGCTGACAGCGGCCATTTGACTAGTACTTCCGGCGCCTGGCCGGAAATGAGTGCATCACCGACCCCCGTCACGTTATCGGGGGTCAGTGACACATTGCCATGACAGCCATTGGTATATGGTTGTTGCCAGCAGAGGCTATTGAAGCATGCCAAAAGTAAAAAAAAAAAAAAGTGTATAAAAAAACATAAGTGTAAATCACCCCCCCCCTTTCGCCCCAATCAAAATAAAATAAAAAAAAAAAAACCTACACATATTTGGTATTGCCGCATTCAGAATCGCCTGATCTATCAGTAAAAAAAAAAAGGATTAACCTGATCGCTAAACGACATAGCGAGAAAAAAAATCAAAATGCCAGAATTACATTTTTGGTCGCTGCAACATTGCATTAAAATGCAATAAAGGGCAATCAAAAGAACGTATCTGCAAAAAAGAGGTATCATTAAAAATGACTGCCTGGCACACAAAAAATAACCCTTCCCTTCACCCGAGATCATGAAAAAATGGAGACACTACGGGTCTCTGAAAATTGCGCTTTTTTTTTTTTTTTTTTTTTTTTTTTTTAAAGCAAACTTTGGAATTTTTTTTCACCACTTAGATGAAAGAGAACCTAGACATGTTTGGTGTCTATGAACTCGTAATGACCTGGAGAATCAGGTCAGCTTTAGCATTTAGTGAACCTAGCAAAAAGGCCAAACAAAAAACAAGTGTGGGTTTGCACTTTTTGCAATTTCACTGCACTTGGAATTTTTTTCACGTTTTCAAGTACACGACATGGTAAAACCAATGTTATTCAAAAGTACAACTCGTCCCTCAAAAAATAAGCATTGCCATATTAACGGAAAAATAAAAAAAACGAAAAAAGCTCTGGGGGTTAAAATTTGAAATGTTGACCTACTGAAATGTATGTTCAGTAAATGCACTCAATACTTGGTCGGGGCCCCTTTTGCATCAATTACTGCATCAATGCAGCGTGGCATGGAGGCGATCAGTCTCTGGCACTGTTGAGCTGTTATGGAAGCCTTGCTTTGATAGCAGCCTTCAGCTCATCTGCATTGTTGGGTCTGGTGTCTCTAATTTTCATCTTGATTATACCCCATAGATGCTAGGTTGTGTCATCATAGTTGTAATCAGGGTTGGGGAACGTGCACACGTTGAGTTTTTGATTGCAGAAATTTATGCATCTCTTGGCAGGAAAACGCAACCTCAAAAATTTTACATTTTTGGTCTGGTTTTTTTTTTCAGTGCATTCAATGGATTAAAGTCTCAGGGCAAAAACGCAGAGAATTGACATGCTGCAGATTTTCTCCATCAAATCTGCATATCAAAAATACTAAACGTGTGCATGACACTTGAGGTTGCTTCAGATTTTGTCACAAATCAGTGCAGAAAAAAAAGCAACAAAAATTCACCAAATCTGCTACCTATACACACATCCTTACCAAAACCCTTTCTACACTTTCCCAGAGCCAAAACCCTAGCTACACCTCTGAATTTAATATCTCCTCAATGGAGAGAAGAAAAAATAAATAAATAAAAACTACATTTTCTTGATCTCTCAAGCACTTTTACCTTACGGTAGTCAGTTTAACATGCAAAAATTGCTGAAAGTTTCTGTTTCCTTACACGTAAGGGCTGTTTCATTATAAAGCTTTTTTAGAGTTTGGAAGGAAAGTAGACAAAAGCCTGCCCTCGGGAAGTATAACTCTGAAGACTTCCACATAACTAAAGATCCTTTTATTTAGTGATACTATATGCAGTCCTTTTTTGTTTTAGGAAACAATGGTGTGTGTATAAGAGTCCTTATTGTTCTTTCCTCCAGCTCCTTTGGACAGGCACTCAGGTTTTCCTTTGATGCAATTTGTTCTCTTTAGTTTGATTAGTTGGAAAATCATTAAAGAGAAATCTGGCGCGGTCCTGCGGAGGTTTTTCCTGTGCGCACAAGCGCTGTGCAGTTTTCTGCGTTGAGTGGGAAGTGTAATGAGTGGCAGATTGAGCATATGATGAAAGGTGTTGTGTAGCATTACACATGTCCTTAATTGCCTTACCATTGTTTGCACTTGATAAGGATGATACTATACACTGGCCCACAGTTTATTTCATGAACATGTTGGATACAAATGTTTTCTCTCCACTTCGTCTGCCGCCATTCTGTTTTGCCAATTTAACATCTGAGCTGGTTTTCTTTGCAGCTTGTAGTGAACAGGATTCTGAGTCTGGAGCACGTCTCACTTGCCGTATTCTGCTTCATCTGTTTAGGACGCCGCAGCTGAATCCTTATGAACCAGACAGCAGTAAGTTAATGGTGTAAATGGTCAATTAGTATATAGAAGTAAAAAAAAAAACTAATCATTTGGTTTTCATCATTGTTTTTTTTTCTTCCAGATAAAGCAACATTTGGGATTCGTTCTTCTTGTGACCGCCATCTTCTAGCAGCATCTCAGAATCGCATAGTACCAGGAGCACTTTTTGCTGTTCTCAAGGCAATATTTATGTTGGGTCAGTTGTATTTTTTTTATTCACAGAGTGAGGGGGTGGGCTTTTATTGTAATGTTAATATGTAAATCAGGTAAGTTTGCATGTTACAAGCTCTTAAAGGGAATCTGTCAGATGGATCAACCCTCCTAAGCTTTCTATATGGACATGTCGTTTATAGGATGCTTAATAAAATGATGTCTCGATATCTGCGATGCGATGTCTTGTACCAGAGAAATCCTCATTTCTCCTTCACCTCATTGGAGGACACAGAACAATGGGGTGTATGCTGCTGACACTAAGTAAATACAAAAAATTTAGCTCCTCCTCTGCAGTATACACCTACCACTGGCTCCAGCCCGAACCAGTTCTTGCTTAGTGTCCGTAGGAGGCACATGGGTCTGGTCTTGAGACCACAATTTTTTTTTTACTTTTTACCATTTTTTCCAATGGATTACAGGCGCGAAGGATCCTTTCAAGGGTCTGATCTCCCCAAACCAACAACAGGAGGGGAACGTCTGAGCTTTTTTTAGGGGCGATGGTTCCCTTTAGGGCACGGCTCTCCCCGCACCAACAGATGGGAACATGGAGTGTCGCCTCCATGTACCCACTTCTGAAGCCAGTTTTACAGCGGGACAACAGCCCTGTCCCATCCTAGGGGAGTGAACCCCTGGGATGTACAGAGGCATCCATGGCGTCTGTGCGGCCCCCACTGCATCACCACTAATAAAACAGCAGCAAAGGAAGGAAGTGGACAGTCCCTCTCCACCTTCCTGGCAAGCAGATGGTGGATGGAGGGCTCCACTGCACCGTCCACGTGGCATCGGCAGAAAGTCCAAACTCTGCGTATGGGCGGCTCCCTCCCCATCGCCCCTGATGTACAGCGGCGGTGGCGGGAAGGTGGACGGTCTTTCCCTCCTCCTCTGAGCTTTGAGTGGGTAGAGTGCATCACCGTCCACGCTGCAGCCTGGGCATCAACGGCGGCTCCATGCCGGGACGCGCACCACTGGTAAGGGAGGTCGGCGATGGGCTCCTGCAGCAGGGTTTTCGGCGCTTCCACGTGGCGTCCCCCTCCCCCGGGTAACGCTCCCGCCGGCTGCTGCTTGGGCCTATTCATCGAGCAATACACGAAGCTCCTTCCACTGGATGCCATTGCGGCCTTCTTTCCAGAGCCATACTTTTTTTTATTTTTCCATCAATATGGCCATGTGAGGGCTTATTTTTTGCAGGACGAGTTGTACTTTTGAACAACTCCATTGGTTTTAGCATCTCGTGTACTCGCAAACAGGAAAAAAATATCCAAATGTGGTGAAATTGCAAAAAAAAAAATGCAATCCCACAATTGTTTTTTTGTTTGGATTTTTTGCTAGGTTTACTAAATGCTAAAACTGACCTGCCATTATGATTCTCCAAGACATTACGAGTTCATAGACACCAATCATGTCTAGGTTCTTTTTTTTTATCTAAGTGGTGAAATAAAATTCCAAAGTTTGTTTAAAAAAAAAAAAAATTGCGCAATTTTCCGAGACCTATAGCGTCTCCATTTTTCGTGATCTCAGTTTGGGTGAGGGCTTATTTATTGCGCACCGAGCTGATGTTTTTAATGACATCACTTTTGTGCAGATACGTTCTTTTGATCACCCGTTATTGCATTTTAATGCAATTTAGCGGCGACCAAATAAACGTAATTCTGGCGTTTCGATTTTTTTCTCAATACTCTGTTTAGCGATCAGGTTAATCCTTTTTTTATTGATAGCTCGGGCTATTCTGAATGCGGCAATACCAAATATATGTGTTTTGATTTTTTTTTTTACTACATTGCTATGAGCGCCTACCACAGGATGGCGCTCATGTCAATCCTGCATCAACAACCATAGAGGTCTTAAGGAGACCTCTGGTTGTTATGCCGACGAACCGATGACCCCCGATCACATGACGGGGGTCAGCTGTGCACGTATTTCTGGCCCGATGGCAGGAAGCGCTCGTTAGATGCCGAGTTTGACAGCGACATTTAACTAGTTGATAGCCACGGACGCATCAAGATTCCATCTGCACCTATTGCAGGCACATGTCAGTTGTTCAAAACAGCTGACATGTCCCGGCTTTGAGGTGGGCTCACCGCCGGAGCCCACATCAAAGCGAGGGATACTGCCATCGGACGTACTATACCATCCGATGGCAGTAAGGGGTTAAAAAAGACCCTGCAGCAGACGCATTAGTCAACATTGGCCCTTCCTAAGTTAATCCTGTACTGTTTGTGATGACATTTGTATGGACACAGTCAAGAGCATTTCTGGGGAATTGACCAAAGAAATGGATGTGAAGATGGAAACGTACACTAGGTCCATCGGTTCTGGGAAACCCTACATCAGTTTGTGGTGGATATTTGAATCTATATCCACCATCTATGGATGTCACTGGACTTTTTGGATTACATAATGGTCTTAATGGCTCTTAACTCTTTAGGGTGTCCTAGGCCCAGGTGATAAGAATGGACACTCGCTGCTCTGTATTCAATACCTAATTAAATATACTCTGCACTACGCTCCCTGTTGAAGGATAATCGCAATGCACAGGAGCCTTCCACAGCTACCAGAACAGGTATATCAAGCCCCCTGAGCGGGCTTCGTTGCCATTTCAGTCCATGTCGCCACTGACAAAAGCAATACAGTCCCTCCTCTATCAGCCTTGACTGTCACCAACTGCTTGGGAAGATTCATCCACCTTAAATTACACAGGGGCGACATCCCTTAAGGGCTCCGCTCTCCCCATACCTAGAACAAGTGGGAACGCGGAGTGTCGCCTCCACGTGCCCCCTCTTGCATCGTTTTATGCTACGGGTGTGTCTGTGATATACAGGGCGACGGATCCCTTTAGGATACCATTCTCCCTACTCCAGAAACAGATGGGAACGTGGAGTGTCGCCTCCACGCAACCTCCTCAGCACCCAGGCCTATCCCGCCTCTTTGTTTCCTGCGCCGGATTAACAGCCCGGTACCGTCATCGGTGAGTTAATCCCTTGAATGTCCAGAGGCACTTACCGGGACCGTGCGGTCCCCTCACCATTGCCCCTGATGAACAGTGGCAATGGCAGAAAGACGGATGGCCCTTGTCCCCTCCTCTGAATTCAGGGTGGGTCGATGAAAGGATAGGACATAGTTTGCCGGCACATGGTTCCTCAATTAAAGACCCCACGAACCAGCAGATAGAGAACCTGTCAGTTCAGTTCATTTTGAAGCTTCGGGCTCGGCACTCTCCCCCTCTTTTGCCGTAGTGTGGGTATCTAAAGCTGTGGTCTTTTGGGCTGATAACCTGAGCAGGACCATACAGGACAGCATCCTTCCTCTAGAAGCAGTCAGACCTTCTTGACCAGGGAATATTTGTTGCACGCGTCCTTAGACTTAGAATGGCGAGCGGGCTCTGCATCCTAAAGGCCTTTGATTCCTTCCCCAGCAAAAGACTAGGAGTCTTTTTCATTGTCGACAATAGACACGTTGCCAGTCTTTTCGTAGCAATTCCGGTTTGGCCAATGCAACCTCCTCTTCCGGCACGGGGTGTTCCCCTTCTGGGGAAAGGAGTACCCAGGTCTCCATTAAAATCATCCAATCGTCCAAATGAACCACTAACTTTTCCGGTCTACTCCTATATCGACATATCTTGTTTTCCCTCATTCACCACGAATGGGTCAGAGACCTGGTGTCTTCCGGATACAAGATTCAGTTTTCTCCCTGTCTCCAGCACGGTACTTCTCCTCTCGCCGCCCCCCCACCCTCCCAAAACAGTTGCGCAGGCTTGGCCTTTCTACCGAGCCATCGACTTCTTACAACAAGGCGGGGTCATCGTTACGGGCCCAGAAGGCGAGATTTTTTCTAGGGGTCCTACTCGAACTTATTTGTGGTCCCGAAAAAGGACGAAACGGACAGACCATCCTGGACCTGAGGTTACTTGGCAAGTTCGTCAGGATCTGGCACTTCAGCATGGAGTCCCTCCAAACTGTCATTTCTTCGTTGTGGAAGGGGGAGCTCCTAACACCCATCGACAAAGGGGATGTTTGCCTTCATCTAGCACTTAGCCGTTCGAGAGGAACACTTCCAGATTGCGGCTTTCCCTTCGGGCTTGCCACCGCTCCCAGAGCGTTCGCAAGGGTCATGACTGCTGTAATTTCCATTCTGCACTCTCGGGGTGTGGTAGTTCTTGCACATACCTAGACGACCTCCTGATCAAGGAACCGTTTTTCCCAAGATTGTGCAGAGTGTGTCCGTATCAATTTGGACACACTTTCTCGCCTGGATTGGCTGATGAATTTAAACAAATCTTCCTCGGTCCCAGCTGAGCAGATGTTCTGTTAAGGTATGACCCTGGACACCTCCTGAGGGTTGGTAATTCTCCCTCGAGACAGCGTTCATAGCCCTTCTACAGGGGGCTCGGCCACTTTGTTGCCCATTTCCTCATTATAGGCTTGGGACAGGAATCCATGGCCATCTATGCTGCCTGTCTCCACGGGTCAAGTGGGTGCTCACGTGGTGGACGTATTGGTTTGCCCTCACTCTAGGAAAAAACTTTTCTTTTGAGGCAATAGGAAGTGATCACTACCGATACCAGGCTTCTTGGCTGGGAGCGGCCTTCCATCACCACACTGCCCAGGGGCGTTGGTCACCTCGGGAGTTGCTTCTTCTGCTCAACATCTTGGTAATCCGGGCGATTTGGTTGTCCCTGTGGCGGTTCCATCTCCGCATGGCGACTCTTCCCATCTGAATACAGTCTGATAACGCCACAGCCTTGGTGTACATCAATCTGCAGGGGGGGGTACCTGCAGCAGGGTGGCAATGCGTGGGGGCCGAGATGACAACTCGCTAATCGCAGCGGTTCACATCCCGGGTATGGAAAACTGGACGACAGACTTCCTCAGTCGTCAAAGTCTTGCTTCGGGAGAGGGTTAACTTCATCCGGAGGTATTCCAACAGATTTGTCATCGCTGGGGATTCCGGATGTAAACCTGAGGGCATCAAGGCTAGACGCTAATGTACCCGGGTTCATAGCTCTGTCCCTGGATCCAGAGGCCATCGGGGCAGATGCTCCATGGCGTCAATTTTGTCTCTCCCACCACACACTTCCGCTACTTTCGAGGGTTATCAGGAAGATCAAGGCGGAAGTGTTTCCGGTGTTCCTTGCCGCTCCGGACAGGTTTTGCCAGGCGTGGTACGCGGAGTTGGTTCTGCTCGTCATCGATGTTTCCTGGTGACTACTGGTTAGCCCAGATCTGCCCTCCCAGGGTCCGATTTGTCACCAGAACACTTTGCTTAATGACCTAACCCAAGTTGGGTTCTCTCGAGAACGGTTGCCTTTTATATCGGTCACTCGAAAACCTGCATGTATCACTGCACCCGGGAATCGTTCTTTGCATGGTGCAGTGAACGCCGTCGTTTTCTCTTGCCTTCTCCATTACGACTATCTTGAAGTTGCTTCACACTGGGCTGGTCTCAGGCCTAGTGCTTAGTTTCCTTAGAGGACAGATTTCTGCCTTATCAGTTTGGTTTCCGCTCCGAATTACTTCTGTGCCGCAGGTGAAGTCTTTCATTCAGAGGGTTCCCCATGGGATACCTCCCTACAGGGAGCCGTTGGACGCCTGGGGCCTTAACTTGGTTCTGGGCGTCTCACAGGAGGCTCTGTTTGACCTGCTCCAGGATGTCTCTCTTTCTCACTTTTCATGGAAGGTCCCCTTCCTAGTTGTGGGGAGCTTCGATCAGGCGGGTTTCGGAGCTAGACGCTCTTTCCTGTCAAGTTGCCTTTTCTCTTTCTTCGCCAGGATAAGGTGGTTCTCTAACCGCCCCTGTTCTTCTTACCCAATGAGGTCTCTTCCTGTCACATTTATGAGAACATTGTCCTGCCCTCGTTTTGCACGGCACCAATACGCCGTTTTGAGAGGACTCTCCACACTCAGATCTCATAGGATTTTCGGAAGGTACATCTCCCGGACGGCATCGCTCGGCAAGACTGGCGCCTTAGTCCCTTCCTGTGACCCTCAGGAAGAACGAATAACTGCTTTCAGGTTCACAATAGCCAGGTGGATTGCCATGTCAGAAGCAGGTCTTAGTCAGAGAGGGTTAGGGCACACCCCACTCGTTCTGTGGGTGCTTCCTGGGCCATTCGGCATCAGGCGTTGGTGGAACAAGTTTACAAGGCTGCGACTTGGTCCAGTCTGCACACCTTCTCAAAGCGCTACACCTTTCACACTCAGGCCTCAACAGAGGAAAGCTTGCAAATACGGATCTTGCAGACGGCGGCAACACATCTCTAGGCATCTGGTGTGTCAGGGTTTGTCGGTCCTGTTTCCCATCCAGGTACTGCTCTGGAACGTCCCATGGTCCTGTGTCCCGCAATGAGGTGAAGGAGAAACAGGGATTTTTGTGTACTCACCGTAAAATCCTTTTCTCCGAGCCACCCTGTTGGCCTGATGGCTGTTTGTTCTTTGGTTTGACATGTTGTACCTGTATTTGGTTATGATCTCCTACTGCTTTGTCACTGAACTGGTTTGGGCTGGAGTCAGTGGTAGGTGTATACTGCAGAGGAGGAGCTAACTTTTTTTGGGTTCACTTAGTGGCAGCAGCATACACACCCATGGTCCTGTGTCCCCCAATGAGTGGCTCGGAGAAAAGGATTTTACGGTGAGTTCACAAAAATCCCTGTTTTTCTTAATATGTAAATGAGCTGTTAAGATCTATGGGCCGGACATAGATCTCGCTGAGAATCTGCCTCCAGAAATTATTTTAAATGACGGGATATTACCAGTGTGAAACATGTAATAACTGACTGCACTCCCCTGATCTACATTTCCCAAACTGGCAACACCATTTAAAATATGCTGTGGAGGTGGAGTCTTGGGGAGATCTTTGTCCCACCAATAGATTTTACCAGCTCATTTACATATTAAGACATATGTGGATTTTTCTGAATTAAGAAATCACATCACTGTTTTCTCTTCCCATTTTGCCAGCAGCAGAATTATTTGATTTCTTTTGGTGTGTACTTTTAAAATGTTTAAATGCATTGTCCCGGAGTTTTACATTGGTGGTTTATCCTTAGGACAGGTCATCTATATCTGATTAGCAGGGATGCGACACCCGCGGCCCCCATCGACCAGCTGCTCTTAGTGTCGGCAGCAGCTAGACGAGCTGTTTAGTTGCAGAGCTGTACAGTACAGCTCTGTTAACTGTATAATGGCTGTGGCTGGGTACTGCATGTCCGCCCCATTTTGGTTCAGATAGGAACAAATGTGCAGTACCTTGTCGCTTCCACTAAACAGACGGAGCTGTGCTGTGCAGCTCTGCAACGGAGCACAACCAGTTGCCACTGGCACTGGGAATAGCTGGTTGCGGGGGTGCCAAATGTCGCACCCTGAACCAACCAGATTGACCTATCCTAAGGATGGGCCTTCAATGTAAAAGTCCCAGACATCTCCTTTAAAGTACTGCATGAGAATCGATGCTAGCAAGTATGTAATACAATGTGTACTGCGCTACAGATTGCTAGCACTATAGCAATTTCCATGTCTATGTACATTGTGTCTTCCAGGTGATGCAGAGCTGCAAGGCTCCGGCTTCTCATTACCTGCAGGTACTGAAGATATTACAGATGAAGACTTGGCATCAAACAGGCCAGGTGGGCGATCTGTATCCATAGAGACTGCAAGTTTAGATGTGTATGCCAAGTATGTTCTGCGCAGCATCTGCCAACAGGTGAGGCTTTGTTCGCATGCTACATAATGTATGCTTACACTGTATGCTGAGAAGAGAATAACCCTGGCGTTCTCCACTTATTTGGTTTGCGCAGTGTATTTGTCATTCTACTTATTTGTGCGTTTTCTTCCCTGATTGCGGCATTTTTCAGGAATGGGTAGGAGAGAGATGTGTTCGCTCCCTGTGTGAAGACTCTATTGATCTCCAGGACCCTGTTCTCAGCAGCGCTCAGGCCCAGCGGCTCATGCAGCTGATTTGTTATCCACACAGACTAAGCGATGCAGAGCAAGGGGACAACCCTCAGAGACAGCGCATCAAACACATCCTACAGGTAGCGTCAATGATCAAGAAGATCCACTGACAAAAGTTCAGTTCAGAAAGCTGCTTTTTGTGGTTTGTTAGAAAATGAAAGCAATCAGTGAATTAATTGCCTTCTGAAATGCCATTAGAATTTTATTTAGTCTAAAAGTCTTCACTGTGTCCTTGCATGCTAAAATAAAGGCTCGTGCAATAGCATTTGATACCTTGGTGCATTTGGTCTGGTTACAAATTGGGATCAATATATACACTTGGGTCCACAAGTGACGTGCTTAAGATATGACGTGATGGTTCAGCAGGCTTTCTTTTTCTTTTTTTTTTTGTCATTGCATCTAGTAATAGTATTTTACATGTTTTATTACTTCTGACATACAGTACTGTGCAAAACTTTTAGGTTGGTGTGGAAAAATATATACAGTATTAGACCGTGTCACCCTTCTGACTTTGTGCACTTTAGTCCTTTTATTCGCAGATACCTACAGGCATATGGCTTACATTACTAACTCCCGCAATGTCGGATGATTTATTTTATTCCTGTCCTCTGCCCCAGCTTCTTTCTGGCTTTGTAATGTTGTATATGTTTTCCTTGCATATTGCTTTTCTCTTATCTCTAATTTAAAAAAAAAAAAAACTACAAAAGCTTTCCATCATGGGTGCCACTAGATGGCACTAGAATGGCGGGTCCATTGTAATAGTTTCTGTGGGATTTCTCCTCTTCTATCTATGCCATGCAGCTTACTGGTATGGTAAGGTAATTCCAGTAAAAGAGCAAGGTTGGAGGCAGCCTTCCATTGATGGATCCATCTTTTTGTTATTCATGCGACTTACCAGCTCAGTGGATGAATGACTGGATCTTTAATTAGCATTCTTCCTGTTTATTACACCTTTAGGACTGTTTGATCACAAATCCTACTCTACATAGCTCTTCACCTGTACTATGAATTATTAGATCTCATGATTCTCATTATTTCCACCCATTAGAGCCTGGATCAATGGACAATGCGTCAGTCCGCACTGGAGCTTCAGCTGATGATCAAACAGACATCAAACAATGTAAGAGAAGTTGTATAGTTTTTCTTTTTCTTTGACAATGTTAGTTTTACTCACATTTTGTAAAACAAGGGTAAAAAAAAAAAAAATTGTACAAGATGATTTTTGCAATGCAAGGTACTGATGATGAAGGGGGGAAGATGGATAAACTTATAAGGCTTATTGGATCCCCATTGACTTCTGTTGTGTCATAAATTGTTGACTTTGGAATATATCTGGTTTTGTTTTTTGTTTTTTTTTCATTATTTTATAGGAGATGAATTCCCTCCTGGAAAATATTGCAAAAGCTACAATTGAAGTGTTCCAGCAATCAGCTGAGAATGTCTGTGCACCCCCTGCAAACAATGCAGCGCCTAGCAATGCCCCAAGTACCAATGCCACTCACAATGCCAAGTCTAAGCCTGTGCTCAGGTAAATGTGGACTGTTGCTACGTCTAACCTTGGCTTGTCATTTCAGCTGTATTAAGCTCTGGCTTCTGTCTTCTACTTCATTTTGTTCCAGTGCTCTGGAGAGGTCTGGTGTGTGGCTCGTAGCTCCTCTGATTGCCAAGCTGCCAACATCAGTCCAAGGGCATGTACTGAAAGCCGCTGGAGAGGAACTGGAGAAAGGACAACATCTTGGATCCTCTTCTCGTAAGGAGCGAGACCGCCAAAAGCAGAAAAGGTCAGTGCAAATATATAAATTTTTAGTTGGCAAATAGACTAATAAGTTGAAGGCAGCAGAGTGAGAATTAGAATAATGTATAATCTAAGGCCTACGTCTACTGCCATCTTCAATTACAGCACATTTATATATGTGGGCGAATTATTTTAACTTCAATTCTAACTTATGTCAGATACCTGATTTTTCACTCTAGATTTTTCTAGGCCATATTTTAGCAAAAGCAGGGATGCTAACAATGAGACCTGTTGTAATGAAATGTTAAATTTTTCTCCTTCTTTCCTGGCAGTATGTCTCTTCTCAGTCAGCAGCCATTTTTGTCATTGGTGTTAACCTGTTTGAAGGGACAAGATGAGCAGAGGGAAGGACTGTTGACTTCTTTGTACGGTCAGGTGCAGCAGGTAAGGGATCGTGATACAGCAGTCTCCTGCAATTTGCTGTTGATTGATCATTTATTATGTGATCTGTATTTACAGCTTACAATGAAAAATGACTTGACGTTGTGAATAACTTTACCTACCCCTGTGGTTTAGGAGCAGACACGTGTACAACACACTGGGAGGTGATCAGCGTAGGTCACACACTTTATTATTGCAAGAACATATCTGGCATGTTTGTTTCAAGGACATTAGTCCTTTCCATTTGGCTTAGGCTGTCCGATTCCTGGCCCTCTCAATGTAACACGTCTCCAAGGTTGCCATTGTGTTAGCCTTTCATGAAGGTGATGGCTGCAATAAATAGTTTGTTCCCATTCAGTTTTGGTGGTAAAATTGCAGAAGCAACAATTTCGCAATTTATTTATTTCATAAATGGAGGAATTTTTCTTTCTTTAGTTTTTTTTTTTTTTTTTACACCTGGGTCATCAGCCATTTCAGCAGTGCTGTCGAGCTTTCCGTTAGAGCTTATAAGCACTGCTCTGGAGCGCACCGCCACTTCACCCATACAATGCCACACAGGCAAAACCCCCGTATAGCAGCATCAGAGAGCACACAGCTCGGAACAAACAGTCGACCAGGAGCGCACCTTCCCCCGAGCAAACAGGAAGCCTGAAGACAGAAGAAGGGACAACCCCTTTAACTGTTGAAATCTTACTAGTACAGGTCGGATTATTCACATTTGGTGTATGATGGAAATAATCCTATACACCAGTATTATTTTGGCATCTGTTGGGTACTATTCATCTATATACCTTAATTTATGCTTTATAGAACAGTGCTGTACACTACACTATTAAATGTCGGGGGGGGGGATCTTGTAAAAGGAAAAAAAGTATATACCAGTTGTTTGTCTGACCACTGTAATGTTTGCATCAGATGGAGGACTCTAACCCAGCATGTGAACAGATTCTACCCAGCTTAACCCCTCTAACCATTATTTACTAGCTACGTGTAAGAACCCTGGTGCTCTCTGACACACTACTATACAGACACATTCATAAGTACTTTTGGGACTTTTGCAGACAGTTCATTTGTAAGCGATTGATTAATTTGTAGAATGTTTAAATGATCTGTTTTTTTCAGATTGTAAGTAACTGGAGGGATGATCAGTACCAAGATGACTGTAAAACTCCTCAGCTACTCCATGATGTATTGAAGCTCCGTCTGAACTTGGTGAGTAGATGTACTAGGATATGTAGTGTCAGTAATATATAAAATGTGCAACGTCTTTGTTTCCGATGGTGTCCTCTATTACAATTTTTGCCCATCCATTTTCTAATGTCTTGTCTTATCCTGGTGTTATGTTGTGACATTTTGTTTGATTGTAGTCTCATGAGACCCAGGACTGCTGTGAATGAGGTAGTGTTGTAGTTCCTTGTACAGCTGCTGCTCGGGAGCATTACTGTGCAGGGACTATCTGAGGAGCAGCAGTGCTCGCACAATAATGCGTTTTTTTTGTGTGAGGCTTTTTGAAATCCTTGCAGCGGAACCTGCAGTGATCATTGATTAACTTTTTCACAACCTATGACGTATAGGTACGTCATAAATTCCGGGACACGACCTGATGCGGCACTGAGCCAGAATCTATTCCATCATATGACAGTTGATTTGATGAGCAGTCATGAGCTCCTAACAGCCGTGGGTGTAATTGTGATCCATCCACGGCTGTTAACATGTTAAATGCCGCTGTCAATCTGACAGCGGCATTTAACACGATTGTGTGAGAAGGGCATCACAAACCCCACCCATTGGCATCCCTGTCACATGATCACGGGGCGCCGATAGTTTGGTATGACAACCGGAGGTCTGCAGAAGACACCCCCCTCCCGTGCTTGTCAGTGCATTGCAGATCTACTAGGAATGTCGGACAGGAGATGATTATGTCAGCCAGATGTAGCAGGGCTTCAGCCCTTCTATGTGTATGATAAGCGATTGGATGATTGCAGCTTCACGTTTCCTAAGGAGGAGACTATTGTAGCAAGTTAAAAAGTTGAAAAAAAAAGTTTTAAAATATTTATAAACTTATATTTAAGTACAAATCACCCCCCCCCCCCCTTTTGCCCCTTTCTGAATAAAACAATACAAGAAACTACACATATTTGGTATCATTTCGTTCGATCTATCAAAGTATAAAACAAGTGAATCCAATCACTTATCGGCATAATGAGACAAAGTATTTAAATTTTTTTTGATCGCCACAACATTGCAATATAATGCAGTAACAGGCGATGAAAACACTGTATCTATCCCAAAATTGGATCAATAAAAAGTCCTCTCTGCCGGCAAAAAATAAACCTTCACCCAGCACCAGATCCCGAAAAATGGAGACGCTACGGGTCTCAGAAAATGGCGGCTTTATATTTTTTCTTAACATACCTTTAATTTTTTTCACCACTTAAATTAAAAAAAAAAAAAAAACACTATACGTTTGGTATCTGCAAACTCGTACTGACCTGGAGAATCATACCCACAGGTCAGTTTTAGCATTTAATGGACATGGTAAAAGGAAAAAAAAAAAAAAATGTGGAATTGCACTTTTTTTCACACAATTTTTTTTCCCCCGTTTTCCACTACACTATATGGTAAAATTAACGGTGCCGTTCTAAAGTACAACTTGTCCCACAAAAAAACCAAGTTCTCACTCATATGGCCATAATTAGAAGGGGAGCAAAAATCGAAAGGTCTTGAAGGAGTTAATTGCAAATCTGTAGTGTGTGTGCGCCCTCCCCTACTATAGTAAAAACAAGCAACCATTAATGACTTTTGTTACATTACTTTGACTGATACAGCTGTTACAACAATGTCAAAGACCCTGCTCTTGCCACAACTACCTGGATAAAAAAAAAAACAATTCTGATCCCACCAGTCCTTAAGGTCATAATGTCGTTTCAAAATAAGCACAGATGCTTGCCCCAGGCATAATCCTGGCTCTGCTTAAAGGAAATCTATCAGCAGTTATTCACTATTTACCTAATCAGAGTGCAACATACATAATATAAGGTAAGAGCCTGATTCCAGAGATGAGTCACTTATTAGGCTGTGTGCTGTAGTTTCAGTACAATAATTGTTTCATCAGCAGGAGATTATCACTGCCTGACTACATGACTGTTCAGGCCAGTCACAATATGTATGCTAGTTCTGGAAGCAGAATACATTTTTGGGGGTCAGTGAAGGAGGACATCAGTAAAACAAAAAAAAAATTGTGTCTATAATGGCGTCTTTATATTTTATTCCTTAGGTCGGTGGAATGTTTGACACAGTTCAGCGCAGCACTCAACAGACAACCGATTGGGCAGTGCTTCTCCTGGATATTATAAGCAGTGGCACTGTGGACATGCAGTCTAATAAGTAATTGTACACTTCTTTTATCTACTGCACAAGAAAGTGATATTATGGATTTGGCAGGCTTTGACTAAAGGTCCATGGCTGCTAGGAACGGTAGATTTCTACCTCAAGCTTTGTAGTCTGCCTGCTTAGTAATAAAAAGATTAGTATTTATCAATGCCCCTGTTACTGTTGGCTCCGCATGTGCTCAGGGATGGTCCTGAAGGCTTCTCTTGGCACTTCAGGGCTTTTTGTTTTCTTAGTGGTTGGCCCACCATTCTATATCACATATAGTATATACGATAAGTAGGATCTACAACGGCGGGTCAATCCCCTTATAAAGCTATAAACTACAGAAACTATTTTCTATACTGATATTTGTGCAGAAGAACTGTATTGTGACACACTTTCTCCTGCATATGTAAAATGCAAGAGAAGGTTAGAAAATATGTCCAGCTGAAATTTTGGTGTCGGGAAGTTAATCATCCATTTCTTGGATTTGTATTTTACATCTTTTATTCCTTGTCTTGACTATATGGCATTGACCTCTCCTCTTTACTTTGCAGTGAGCTCTTCACCACGGTGCTGGACATGCTGAGTGTCCTTATTAATGGGACCTTGGCCGCTGATATGTCCAGCATTTCACAAGGCAGCATGGAGGAGAACAAAAGGGCATATATGAATTTAGTAAAGAAGCTCCGGGTAATAGTTTTTTTTTTCTTTGCTGCATTTGAATTCCCTATGCCTTACCTACAGAAAAAGCCGCATCCTCTCCGGCTTCCTTTCTTGTAGCTCACTTGCTCTGTGTTATTGCAGAAGGAGCTAGGTGACCGTCAGTCAGAGAGTTTGGAGAAAGTACGCCAGCTGTTGCCCTTACCAAAGCAGACGCGGGACGTAATAACTTGTGAACCTCAGGGATCTCTTATTGACACCAAAGGAAACAAGATTGCTGGCTTTGATTCTATTTTCAAGAAAGAGGTGAATTTCATTGCTAAAATAATTATAGGGAATATCAACCACCCATCACTTTTGTTTTCAGTTAGAATGTGGTAGTCTGTACAGTGCTCAGCATAAATCAGCACACCCCAACAGATTGGTCACATTAACATCATCTATGGGATACCATACTACAAAATACTTCCACAAATGTGGGCCATTGTTTGCAGACACGATTTGTTATTCAGCACTCCCAAAAAAAAGTAATTTTCCTAACAAATTAATGCAAGACCATGTTGCAAAAATGAGTACACCCCAATTAGTCTTAACAGCAAAACTAAAATTTAGACAACATAATTCTAAATGACAAGAATTCAATGACAAGTAAGTCTAATTATTCGTTACGCCGCTGATCGGCAGACAGTTGACTATAACAGGGCGCTTTACTGAGCACTGTAAGGTTATTTTCATATACAAACACTGTTCTTTTTGTTTTAAGTTTGACATTTTCTCGGTTAATAAAATGGAGATTCTAGGAACCTAATGATTAAGATTTTCTAATTATTTTTAGTGGAAAACGTATAGTTAATAGATATTGTAAACAGAGCTTTGGGCTGGGGTTATACAGCAAATTTGGCAGTGAAGCATGTGGCCAGCCTAAGATCACATTATGCCACTTCTACAATGCAGCTTAATGTAAGTGACTGGCCATGTTTTGCTCTACAAGCTGTTGCTGCATCTTACTGGACACAAAATGACCACAGGCACTTACAATTAAGGGCTTTGGGGGACTATATGTATATTTTTTTTTTTACCTTTTTTAAACGCGTTTATTTGGGGCTAAAAATAATTTTTACAACCAGAATAATTATATATTATAATTGGCAAAGGACACACCATTTGAACTTTTTCTAGAAGTATAATTAACATTATAATTTCATAGCTGCTAATGGTTGTACAGCTATATAAAGACATGGCAGACCTTACTTAACCCATGGGATGAGTTTGCACTATGCAGCCTTTTCAAGCTTCTGTACTATTTTAAACACGCTGACCAGAACTGTAAGAATGTATTATTGTCCCAAGACGCAGTTGAAAATCCTCAGTTTGGTCTAAATTGTGTTACCCACTTCTTTTACTCACACATGCTTTTTTCTCTTTTTTTTTTTTATAACTTTGTGAACTCCTCCATTAATAGGGGCTTCAAGTTTCCACCAAGCAGAAAATTTCTCCTTGGGACCTTTTTGAAGGTCTGAAACAATCTGCTCCTCTTTCCTGGGGATGGTTTGGTACAGTGCGTGTAGACAGACGTGTCTCTCGATTGGAGGAACAACAGAGATTGCTTTTATACCATACGCATCTAAAGCCTAAGCCACGCAATTACTACTTGGAGCCATTGTCTCTTCCCCCTGAAGATGAGGAGCCACCAACTCCAACAAGTAGTGAGCCAGATAAGAAGCTGAATGAGCCCCTCAAGGTGGATAAGAGTGGAGGAGGCTGCACAGGTCCCACTGATGAGAGGAAAAAGCAAAGCAAGAAAAATAAGAAGACCCGTCAACCAGCAAACAAAGGAGAGGTATAAAAATTGTACATCACAAAAACATGCCATAATACAGTCCATCTTTTCTTATTACAGAGCTGGTTCTGAAAATGTTTGCAGAATAGCATTAATTATTTTGTGTGGTTTATCTAGGATTATGGGCTTGGTGGAGGACGGTCAATGCCTTATCAAGTTCCCACTGAACTTCTACACTCCCAAGGAGCTGGGTCCATGTCTCGTTTGCCTTATGGATCGCAGAGCATGTACACGCAGAATCAACCCTTACCTCCTGGTGAGTTTTAATCATTAATGTACAATTTATTTGGGATCTTGAGCATTCTACTATGAAGCATATTTATGGCTTTACTTAGTTGCCCCTTTCGTAAATTCCAATATCCATTTTCTATACCACATCGTAGCCAAACACCTTGATAGTTGCCCACATTTCCATCTGGTATTGTTAATTAGTCTCCACTGTTGTTCTATCCTGATACAGGTGGGCCACGTCTGGACACATACCGACCTCCTCGCATGAATATGGTAAAGGTAGTTCAGGCCAGACCGCCCTACGGAGGTGGTATTCCTCCAGTAGTAGGAGGGATGATGGATTACAAGCCTATCATGTACAGACCGCCTCCTCCTATTCCCCAGGGTCAATTGCTAAGACAACATCTTCAGGCCAAATTGGTGAGTGATTTTGGGGTTGTTTTAAAACCAGTATAAATGGCTTAATAAACAAAGCAAAACACAAACATTAACTGATCTCTCTTGTATCAATTACTTGGTATTGTATCCTTCAGCAGAATCAGGGTATGATGACCCAACCTGTTAGACAAATGACACCTACTCCTCCATATGGAACTATGCAACCCTCCCAGGTACGTGTGGTTACTAGTGCGCTATTTCGACTCCAAAATGCTTGTTAATGACAAACGTAGTGGCTGCCCAGGAACAATCCTTTTCATACTTTATATTACAAGACCTTTCTAATCTTAAACTGTTGATTATTTTTTTTTTTTCGTTTTATTCTAGGGTTATACATCATATACTTCCCATGTACCCATGCAACAGCATCCTCCTCCGTCGCAGACCAGTGGTTTAGTGCCATCTGGATACAACACGCAGTCCTATCCTGGTACTCTCCCACCATCTGGTGGAACGCTCCTTGACTCTGTGCGACAGATACCCCAGAGGCCTAGTGGTTATGTTCATCAGCAGGCATCTGGTTACAGTCATAATCCGCAAATAGGACAAAGGTACATAAACTTAATTATAAATGTGTGTAGCGTGTTGTTGTTTTGTATTTTTTACAATTAATTTGTACCATTTTCCACCAGATTTCCTCACCAACAAATGCAACAGGCTGGCATGATGGCTGGAATGGGTCATATGACGGCACAGAATGTTCAAGGTGCAATACGGCCAACTCAGATGTTACCAGACCAACAGCAACAGCAGTATCTGAGGCAGCAACAAATGTTACGGGTAATTGCATAAAACATATTGTTAAGCAGTGGAAATAGTGGTTACATCCAGGCTTGTAACAGGTCCTAACTTTATTAGCAGCAGCAACAACAACAACAACAACAACAACAGCAGCAGCAGCAGCAACAACAGGCTCAGGCACCACCTCAGTCCCAAGCTCCACCTCAACCACAGCCACCACCTCAGCAGGTAGCAGCAGTACCACAGGCCCAGGCACAAGGACAGCCGCCGGGACTTGGCATGCAGACACTGGCACCACAGCAACCTATGGTAGAATTAACGTTCAGCTTTGCATGTTGCAATAGACACCTATAAATGTATACTAAAGTGTGTGGGGGAAGATACTTTTTAATGTGGACTTGTAACATAACTTTGTCTGGCATGTAACGATATTTGGCTTTTGGGTGACATTCATGGAAAACGTAAAAAATTTACTCTACAGTGATAGTTTCTGAAAAGGGGGCATTTAAGTAAAAGCATTAATGGTGATTTCCTCATCTCAAACGATTTAATGAAACCAAAACCTACAACAGTGGTGGGTATAACCCCTCAAAATGTCAGTGTCTCAATAACTTGTCACGTGGCTTTGAGCATCAGTTGCATCTGACAAAGCCATCTCATGCTGTTCACAAGTGGGGTTATTGTCTGATGAGGCATGGCATCCCACACTTCTTGAAGGGCGGCCCTCGGGTCATTGAGGTCCTGAGGTACAGAGTTACAAGCCTCTACACAGCGACTCAGCTGATCCCATAAGTTTTCTATGGGATTCAGGTGTGGAGAAAGTGCAGGCCACTCCATTTGAGGTACCACAGTCTCCAGCCTTTCCGTAATGATGCAGCCTCCATGAGCTGGAGCATTGACATCCATGAAGATGAAATTAGGCCTATGTTGTTCATGCAGAGGCACAATGACTGGATTAATTGTTATTCAGGTACTAGAGGCTTGTCACTGAGCCATTCACAAAGTGTAGAGTATTTCTGTATTGGCTAGACACAACGGCCCACACTGTAACACCACCATCATCATCATCATCATCATCAAACGCTCGTCTGGTGACAACAGTGGCTGATGTATAGTGCTCTTCCTGATGTAGCCAACATTTCTGCTCAGTGTGAATCGACTTTCATTAGTGAACAGCACCAATGCCCATTGGTCCTTCATCCAGCGTAGATGACACCCGTGCTTGGTGATGTAATCAGGTACTCTTGTAGGTCATCTAGCACACAGACCATGCTGATGTAAACAGTTTTGAATGGTCAGACGTGACACTTGGGTGCCTCTCACCTTCTTTAAATGTGCTTGGAGTTGTGTGCCATTCATCATCCCGTCCCAAAGGACATTTCTCCTACGCCTCATTGGGGGACACAGAGACAGTGGGTGTTATGCTGCTTGCCACTAGGAGGACACTAAGTAAGGCCTCTTTCACACTTCCGTTTTTGACCATCAGTCAAAATCCGCCAGGTTTTGAAAAAAAACGGATCCGCTATTTTTTTTGCGGATCCGTTTTTTTCCCCATTGACTTGCATTACTGGCGGATTTTGACGGATGGCCATCCTTTGGATCCGTTTTTGTGAGGATCCGCCAAATTTTTTGCGTCCGCCGGCATGCCTGGACGGACCATGCAGCGTTTTTTTTGTTGTTGGATCCGCATTTTCCACAGCGCATGCCTGGAGAAAGGAAGGGAGAAAATTAACCCTAAAATCCTTTCTGGCGGGCGAATAAAACCCCTCTCTCCCTCTCCCCTTCCCGGCCCGCGGTTCCTTTAAATTTCTTCATTCTGCGGATCCGTCACAAAACGGATCCTGTGGCATCCATTCACATCAGTTAGGAACGGATCCGCTTTTCCGCCTTTTTGGCGGATTTTAACTGACACCGAAACTGAAGTGTGAAAGAGGCCTTAACCAGAAAAAAGTTAACTCCTCCCCTGCAGTGTACACCCTCTCGCTGGATGAGATATCTCCAGTTCATGCTTAGTGTCTGTAGGAGGCACTTCGGTCTGGTTTCAAACCCCACCGGTTTTATTTTATTTTTGAATTTTCTGTAAATTTTTATTTCTACTACACCTCATTGGGGGACACAGAGACTGTGGGTGTTATGCTGCTGGCCACTAGGACACTAAGTAAACACAGAAAAAAGTTAACTCCTCTCCTGCAGTATAAACCCTCTCGCTGGCTGGGAATTCCCCAGTTCTTGCTTAGTATCTGTAGGAGGCACTTGGGTCTGGTTTCAGACCCCACCGTTTATTTTACTTTTGAATTTTCTGTAAATTTTTATTTTTTAATTAACGGAGTGAAGGGGGATGACTGTTCCTTTCTACGGCCCGCTCTCCCCCGAACCAACAGGCAAGCATGTGGAGTAACCCTTCACGTTCCTTTCCTGCGACGAACGGGTCTGATTCCTCTGACGATGGTTCCCATGATGGTCTAACGGATACGAGGGCAAGCGCAACAAGATCGCACAGGAGTGCTTGGAGAAGGACCTGAATCAGCCCCAGATCTCTCAGTCCCCCTACCCAGAGGGAGGACCGATTGAGCATACCTCTTTAAGCTCTCCGTCCCCCTGCCCAGTGGGAGGACCGATCGAGCATCCCCTCATTCAAGAACTCCTCCAGCTCTGCTACATCAGCCCAGGAGGATAAGAAGAATGGACTTCGTCGCTGACTTAAGCACTGGAGTTGAGGTATGGGGTCGGGTCCTGCCCCCGGGATAATCGCTGACTTAGCGTCAGCGGCGGCGCACCGGCACCCCATCGCGGTCCCCCGTGCGCTCAGCATTTTCAGATGGCTCCAGAAATTTAGTCCCCGGCTTTTCCTGGCCTGCTAGGCTGCAATTTCAATAGCACCTACCGCGGGTAGGCCAAAAATTGAGCCCCCTGCTTTTCCGGCCTACTAGGCCACAATTTGAATAGCGCCGCCCGCGCTATTGTCGCCGCCCCCGCTCCTAACGAAATGCGCAATTTCAATCTCGGGGGCCATGTCTGTTACCGCTGCTGCAGTTAACCCTTGCAGGAGCAGCCGAATACCGGGCGACTCCACAGGACCACCGGTTTTCCTCCCGGGGGACATAACACAGGACCGAGGGTAAGCGGCATCTGCCCTCAGATTAAAGCTTAACCCCTTCCCGGCACATTCTCTGCAGCTGCAGCCAGACTTTGCCGTTAACCCTTTCTGGAGCGCTATGCATCACTCGAACGAGACTAAACGGGCTGCTAAGAAATACACTGCGTTTTTAACCATGTGTACCACTTGCAAGTCTGCCCTACCCAGTGCACAATCTAATCCGTTATGCACGGACCGCGCGGCCTGCGCTCCGACCTGCACTCCAACGCCTCTCGCAGCGCTGCGGACGGGCTTCCTGCGCCTGGTACCCCTGAGTGGGCTGCGCCCCGTCACGGTCGGTGGAGTTTCTGACCCAGGCTCTTCTCCCTCCGGGAGGTCTATTTAAGTCAGGAGCCATACTCTTCCAAGGGATGGTCAGGTCTCTGAAAAAGCGGACACATGGCGCGTCCCCTCGTCACGTTTGCGCATCAGCGACTCCTGCCTCTCGCTCACCCTCTCCTGAGGTTCACAGCGAGCATGCCTCTCGTATCTAACGCGTCAGCCCCTCAGAATCCCACAACTGATCAAGAGTCGCTTGATTCTCTTATAGAATCAGTCAACAGGATTCTGAAGTTGGACGAGGAAATTATTCCCGCTCCAACACTCCCTGTCTCGTTTATGGAACAAGCGTGTGCGCTGTTATTTACCAGCCATCCAGTAACATAGGGATTAGCCACATAAGTGGCTCACTGGGCAAAAGTATACTCTGGCTAAATACTCCAGACCTATTGAAGGATTGATTACAGTTCCCTCCGGTGAACCTTCCTGTACCGCGTCTTGCTTCTACAACGCTCCTGTTTCTGAGGGTGCCTCAGTCAGAAACCCCTCCGATCGTCAAAATTGACTACCTGCCCGTTCAATATTTGGAAGCTTCAGGAGCGGCTTTTTCTCCATCCTTCGTGGCAGTTTAGGTCACCAAGGCAATGGCCGCTTGGGCAGAAGTCCTGATTATTTCATTCCAGGGCACCAATCTTCTCCACAGGCAACCACTGTCGCCAGCCAGATTATTCACACAGCGGTCTTTGTAGTACACGCTTCTTTTCATACCGCCAATTGCGCGGCTCAATCTGCCGCTAATGCGATCTCCATTAGAAGAGCCCCAGGGCTCCGCGGCTGGTGTTCGCATGCCACATCGAAAAGATCGTTGACTTCTCCCCCTCCTTTCAAAAGGGTCGTCTTTTGAAGAGAGACTAGACCAGCTCATTTCTGATTTTACCAGGGGGGAGAAAGTAAATTCCTTCCTCAGTAAAAGGGCTGTTCGGCTGTTTCGCAACCAACAGCCGACACGTTTTCAATCTTCTCGCAACAATCCCGGTTGGTCCTCCTCCTGCTTTCTCTACTGGCCCAGACTTCATACGGACCTAACCGTTCTTGGAAACCCAGGCCTAGGGATTCTGGATCTAGGGGAGCCAGATCTCATAGATCTACCCATTGACGGCAATTAGGTTAGGAGGCTGGTGTCCTTCGGATACAATATAGAATTTCTTCTCCCCCTTCAACCCGGGGGTTTTACTTTTCTTTTCCCCCAAGAGAAAGACAAGAGCCTTCCTTCAGGTTGTTCAGGGTCTGCTAAAGGACGGAGTCATCATTCCGGTCCCCCTTCACGAAAGGTTTAGGATTTTTTATTCAAACCTTTTTTGTGGTTCCAAAAGGGGACGGGACGATGCGACCCATTCTGGATCTCAAATTGTTAGATCAGTTGTCGCTTCTATAGGAAAAGGGAGAGTTCCTAGCATCCATCGACATCAAGGACGCTTACCTTCACATTCCGATCTGCCCGTCTCTTCAGGAGTTCCTGCGTTTTGCAACTCACGAGAAACACTACCAGTTTGTGGCTTGTCCTTCGGACTCGCCACCGCTCCCAGGGTTTTTACCAAGGTCATGGCGGCTGTCATGGCTATTCTTCACTCTCCAAGAGTGGTAGTGTTACCGTATCTGGATGACCTGTTCATCAAGGGTCCGTCCCTTCCAGCCCGTGAGGAATCTGTGGATAACAGTAGATAGACTGTGAAAAGTCTTTCCCAGGACCAGCTCGCATTTCCCGCGAGTTCACCACCCTCCCTCAGGAGAGACCCAAGCCTTACAACAAGCAGCGTGGTCTCCTTTTCGACCTGTTTCTCACTCCATTCATTTCACCATGGGAGTTCTCAGAAGGATGGTGGCAGAGATGGAAGCAGTTCCATTTTCCACAGTTCCACCTCCGTCCTTTACAACATGCGTTGCTGTTAGCTTGGAACGAGAACCCGTTCTCCCCGGATTGTCGGATTCCTCTGTCCCTGCGGGGAAAGGCAAGCCCTCAGGTGGTGGACACTGAGGTCCTCCCTGAATCAAGGGAGGTCTTTACTCCCAGTAAGATGGTTGGTAGTAACCACTGACGCAAGTCTCCTCAGCTGGGGTGCGGTCTCTCGTCGCCACACAGAACAGGGTCATTGGTCAACCCGAGAGTCACGTCCCCCCCATTAACATTTGGTGACACGAACAATCACATTAGCTCTATGGAGTTTCCACCTCACCCCATCGGGTCTCAATCCGACAACGCCACGTTTGTAGCGTATATCAACCGCCAGGGAGGAACCCGGGACAGGATGGCCATGCACGAAGTGAGTTACGTCTTCTATGGGGCCGAGACCAACCATTCGCCCATCTCAGCAAGCCACATTCCGGGCTTGGAAAATTGGGGGGCAGATTTTCTCAGTCACCAAGGAATTGCCTCGGGGAAGTGATCTCTTCATCTGGAAATCTTTGAGCAGATGTCTTCATTGAGGGACCCCGGATGTGGATCTCATGGCCTCAAGACTGAACAACAAGGTTCCTCGGTTCGTTTCCCGATCGCGCGATCCATGTGCCATCGGAGCGGACACTCTAGTTCTGCCATGGCACTGTTTCCAGCTCCTGTACATCTTCCCCCCCCCCCCCTCTTCCCTTGCTTCTGAGGGTCATCAAGAAGAGCGGAGGGAGTACCAGTGATCCTAGTCGTGCCAGATTGGCCGCACTGAGCATGGTATGCAGAACTAATACAACTGGTCGCCGACGTCCCCTGGCAACTTTTAGATCGTATGGATCTACTCTCGCAGGGCCCGATTTACCACCAGAACTCCGAGGCGCGGTCTTTGACGGCGTGGCCATTGAATCCTGGTTTTTAGCTCAGGCTGGGTTCTCTCACGTCGTGATCTCCACCATGATTGGTGCTATGAAGCCTGTGGTCATGCGCATATATCATCGCACCTGGACAACCTTCTTTTTCATGGGCAAGGTTCATGGTCAAATACCTCTGGTGTTTTCTTTTCTGGCCATATTGGAATCCCTTCAATCTGTATTAAGATCAGGCCTCGTGCTTTGCTCGCTCAAGGGCAAAATTTCGGCCTTGTCAGTGCTTTCCCAATTTGCCACCAGGCTTCAAGTCAAGACGTTCATTCAAAGAGTTTTCCATGTGGCGTCTCCTTACAGAAGGCCATACATGCCACTGACCGTCCTCTCTTGCAAGGTGGTCTTTCTAGTGGCAACTACGTCAATCAGACGAGTTTCGAAATTTTCAGAAAGTTGTGGGAAGCAGGGTGTGTTGCAGTCCCCGCTAGCCGAGATTCACAAATCAACTGGGATACAAGATGTTGTAGCAGTGTACTCCTTTATTTCCTCCTACGCGTTTCGGCGCCCTTCCTGGTACCTTCCTCAGGGATATTAAGGAAGGTGCCAGGAAGGGCGCCGAAACGCATAGGAGGAAATAAAGGAGTACACTGCTGCAACATGTTGTATCCCAGGTGATTTGTGAATCTCGGCTAGCGCGGACTGCAACACACCCTGCTTCCCACAACTTTCTGAAGGTTTTTCCACGTTTGAGTGGTTGGTGGAGGTCCTGCAGCAGCTGATTCTGTGATATGCTCTCAAGCCGGTTGTGGGTTACACAACTGGAATAGGTGAGTGGAACTGTATTATACCGCTCATACTTTAAGTGTCACTAGTGATAAGGCACTATTGCGCCTCTTGTTCCCCCCACCATTTTTTGCATTGATACAGAGTTTCGAAATTCAGTCCTGTCCTGCCATTCTCCTTTTCTGCATTTTCATCAGGAAAAGGTAGTTCTCAGGACGTCCCTGTCCTTCCTGCCCAAGGTCCTCTCCTCTTTCCATCTCATTGAGGAATTTGTTTTGCCTTCCTTTTGTTCCAGCGCCAGTCCATCGCATCGAGAAGGCCCTCCACACCCTGGATGTGGTTAGGGCACTGAGACGTACACCTCGCGGATGGTTCCCTTCCACAAGTCAGATGCCCTGTTCATGCTCCCAGAGGGGCATAGGAAAGGTCTAGTCGCGTCATAAGCAACGCTAACAAGGTAAATTCACTTGGCGATTCAGGAATCCTACCGTGTTAGGAACGCGCCTGTTCCAGCTGGGATTAAGGCACACACTACCCGGTCAGTGGCGCCTCCTCGCCCATTCGGCACCAGGCCTCGGCAGACCAGGTCTGCATACCTTTTACAAGAAATTACGAAATTCATTCTCAGGCCTCTCCGCGAGGCTGCGACTTTGTCCAGCTTGCGTACCTTCACAAACATTGCCTAATTCATTCTCAGGCTTCTGCGGATGCAGCTCTCGGCAGATGCAGCCTGCAATTGGCAGTACCACGGTGTTAAATCAGTGTTACATGGGGTATTAGCATAAGTATTGTCCCCACCCAGGGACTGCTTTAGGACGTCCCACGGTCTCTGTGCCCCCCAATGAGGCGTAGGAGAAATAGGGATTTTTGTGTACTCACCGTAAAATCCTTTTTTCCGAGCCAATCATTGGGGGACACAGCACCCACCCTGTTTGGCCTATCGGCTCACTTTAGCATTTTTAGGTTTTGACAGAGTTATGATTGTCATTCGTTTAATACTCCTACTGCTTTTTTCACCGAACTGGGGAATTCCCAGCCAGCGAGAGGGTGTATGCTGCAGGGGAGGAGTTAACTTTTTTCTGTGTTTACTTAGTGTCGTCCTAGTGGCCAGCAGCATAACACCCACGGTCTCTGTGTCCCCCAATGATTGGCTCGGAGAAAAGGATTTTACGGTGAGTACACAAAAATCCCTATTTTTAATTAACGGAGTGAAGGGGGCAATGGTTCCTTTCTACGGCCCGCTCCCCCGAACCAACAACAGGCAAGCACGCGGAGTATACCTCCCCGTACACTTTCCTGCGACGTTTGGGGCTGATTCCTCTGACAATAATGGCAATGATCCTTGCGAAAGTTCCGGTAATCCACGGATATGAGGGCAGGCGCTCGGAATGGAGAAGACTGGACAGCGCTTCCAAAGGCCCTGAATCAGCCCCATACCTCTGCACCCCCCTACCATAGGGAGGATCGATTGAGCATGCCCCTTTAAGAACTCCTCCAGCTCTGCTACATCAGCCCAGAAGGATGAGAGCCTGCATGGATGGACCAGACAGCGCTGAGCACTGGAGTTGACGTATGGGGTCGGGTCCTGGCCCCCGGGAGAAGAGCTGACTTAGCGTCAGAGGCTTTGCACTCCACCCTCTCGGCGCTACCACGGGTAGCCCGAAAAATTTAGTCCCCGGCCTGCTAGGCCGCAATTTCAATAGCGCTGCCCTTCCCCCAGGCGCCTACCGCGGATAGGCTCAAAAATTTAGTCCCCGGCTTTTCCGGCCTACTAGGCCGCAATTTGAGTAGCACCACCCATGCTATTATCGCCGCCCCCTCGTCTTGACGCCTCTCATCCCTGACAAGACGCGCAATTCTAATCTCTAACCACAGCCTGCTCTGGACACGAGCTGTGAGGCGAGCATTCTGCCGGACACCGGGTGGCACCGCAGGGCCACCGCTATTCCTCCCGGGGGACACAGCACAGGACCGGGTAAGCTGCATCTGCCCTCAGATTAAAACTTAACCCCTTCCCTGCAGCTGCAGACAGACTCTGCCGTTAACCCTTTCAGGAGCGCTATTTCTCAATCTAAGGAGGCTAAACGGGCTGCTAAAAAGCACACTGCATTTTTTACCGTGTGTACCACTTGCAAGTCTGCCTTACCCAGTGCACAGACTAATCCGTTATGCACGGCCTGCGCCCCGACCTGCGCTCAATCGCCGCTGCTGACGAGCCTCCTGCGTTTAGTACCCCTGAGTGGGCTGCGTCCCTGTCATAGTCGGTGCAGTCTCTGGCCCAGGCTATATTCTCCTTCCGGGAAGACTCTTTAAGCCAGAAAGCGTCCTTACCCCCCGAGGAAGGCTCTGGCTTCGGCCGGGAACCGTCCAACAGCAGGGGCCGTACTCTAGAAAGCCGACCCATGACGCGTCCCCTAGTCCAGTTCGCGCCTCAGCATCTGCGACTCCTGTCTCTCGCTCTCCCTCTCCTGGGGTTCTCAGCGAGCACGACTCTGAATTCGAATCTGACACGTCAGTCCCTCAGAATCCCCCAACTGATCAAGAGTCGCTTGATTCTCTTATAGAATCAGTCAACAGGATTCTGAAGTTGGATGATAATAATAATATTTATATAGCGCCAACATATTCCGCAGCGCTTTACAGTTTAACAGTTTCAAAACACAAGCCATAAGTAACAACATTAACAATACAATAATTAAAGCAAAATAAGATGACCCTGCTTGTGAGAGCTTACAATCTACAATGAGGTGGGGGAGATAGAGTACAGGGGTGTATTTACAATGGTGTATTTATGATGGTCCAGCCATCTTAAGGGAGTGAAAGATGGATGGAGATAGTGAATGGGCTACACACGCACCCTTACACATAGAATGACTGATTAGTGAACGTGATAAGCCGCTCTGAACAAATGTGTTTTGAGGGAGCACCTAAAACTGCAAATTGTGGTTAGTCCTAAATTCTTGGGGTAGAGCATTCCAGAGGATAGGAGCAGCACAGGAGAAGTCTTGGAGTCAGGAGTGGGAGGTATGGATTAGTGCAGAGGTTAGTCGAAAGTCGTTTGCAGAGCACAGCGATCGGCTAGGCCGATAGACAGAAATGAGGGAGGAGATGTAGGGGGGTGCCGCACCATGGAGAGCTTTGTGGGTGAGAACAAGTACTTTGAATTGGATCCTATAATGAATGGGCAGCCAGTGTAATGACTGACGAAGAGCGGACACGTCCGAGTACCGATTAGCCAGATGGACAACCGTGGCTGCTGCATTAAGTATGGACTGGAGAGGGGATAGTCGAGTGACAGGGAAGGCCAATTAATAGAGCATTGCAGTAATCCAGCATGGAGTGGATCAATGCTAAAGTGAGGGTTTTTGTCGTTTCCATGGTGAGTAAAGGGCGGATTCTAGAGATGTTCTTTAGGTGTAAGCAGCAAGAGATAGTATATGGGATGTGAAGGAGAGATTGATGTCAAACATAACACCCAGACAGCGCGCCTGTTGCCGGGGTGTTATTGTGGTGCCACTCACGGAGAGGGAAATGTCAGATTTAGGGAGGTTAGTAGACGGCGGGAGCAGAAGTAGTTCAGTTTTGGAGATGTTGAGTTTCAGATAGAGGGTGGACATGATATTGGAGACTGCGGACAGACAGTCACTGGCGTTCTGTAGTACAGAGGGGGTAAGGTCGGGGAATGACGTGTATAGTTGTGTGTCATCAGCATAAAGATGGTACTGAAAGCCAAATCTGCTGATGGTCTGTCCAATTGGGGCTGTGTAGAGAGAGATGAGAAGGGGGCCAAGGACTGAGCCCTGAGGTACCCCGACAGCAAGAGGAGATGAAGTGGAGCCAGAGAACAAAAACACTGAAGGAGCGGTCAGAGAGATAGGAAGAGAACCAGGAGAGAGCAGTGTCCTTAATGCCTTGAGAGTAGGAGATGGTGGTCAACAGTATCGAAAGCTGCTGAGAGTGGTGACCATTACGTTTTGCTGTCAGAAGGTCATTGGTCACTTTGAGTGCAGTTTCAGTCGAATGTAGGGGGCGGAAGCCGGACTGTGAAGGGTCTAGAAGGGAGTGAGTGGAGAGGTAACGGGTAAGGTGGGAGTAGACAAGGCGCTCCAAAAGTTTAGAGATGAAGGGGAGATTGGAGACTGGTCTGTAGTTGTTTGTGCAGGATGGGTCGAGAGCGGGTTTCTTTAGTAATGGAGTAACGATGGCGTGTTTGAAGGAGTATCGGAAAAAGCCAGAGGAGAGGGAGAGAGTAAAGATTGTAGTTAGGTGGGTTGTGACGACTGGAGGAGATGTGAGGGAATGGGGTCGGTAGTGAATGTAGTCGGACGAGAAGGAGAGGAGTCTGGAGACTTCTTCTGTGATGGGATCAAATGTAGAAAGTGAGCCAGGGGAGATGCAGGAAGGGATGGGAGTCACAGCACTTGGTGGTTGGGAGCAGATTTCCTGACGGATATTATCTATTTTTTCTGTAAAGTGGGAGGCCAGGTCATCAGCACAAATGTCTGTGATAGGGGCTTGTGCTTTTGGCCTGAGAAGGGAGTGAAAAGTGTCAGTTTCTTGGGGTTGTTGGCTAGGGAGGAGATCAGGGTGGTGAAGTAGGTCTGTTTGGCGAGGTGAAGGGCAGCGTTATAGGTTCTTAACAAAGTTGAAGTGGATGAAGTCTTCTGATGTGCGGGTTTTTCTCCATAGGCGTTCAGCACTCCTAGAGCATCGCTGGAGAAGTTTAGTTTGCGATGTGAGCCAAGGCTGTTTTACTCTGTGCTTGGAGGTTCTGAGGGTGAGGGGAGCTACTTGGTCAAGAGTGCTTCTAAGAGTGTCATTGTAGTGATGAACAGCCAGATTAGGACAGGAAGAAGAGGAGATTGGGGACAGTGATGAGTGTAGGGAGTCTGAAAGTGTCTGAAGGTTAATGGCTTATAGATTTCTGACTGTGTGGTAGGTAGGAGTGAGCGTGAAGGAGAGAATGTTGTGGTCAGAGAGTGGAAGCGGTGAGTTATTTAGGTGGGAGATTGAGCAGAACTGCACAAAGACCAGATCAAGGGTGTTACCGTCCTTGTGTCTCTCAGAGGTTGAAAGCTCTGAGAGGTCTAGAGAGGTGGTTAGTGATAGAAGCTGGGATGCAGATGTGGAAGTAGGGCTGTTAATGGGGATGTTGAAGACTCCCAGGATAAGGGTTGGAAGTTCTGAGGACATGAAGTGCGACAGCCAGGCTGAAAAGTGGTCAAGGAATTGGTTGGTTGAGCCTGGGGGCCGGTATATGACCGCTACTCTGAGGGAGAGGGGACGAATGAGCCTGATGGTGTGGACCTCAGAAGGGAATAAGAGTGATGAACTGGGGGGAGGATGACCTGGAAAGTGCATTGTGGGGATAGGAGTATGCCGACTCCACCACCATGTCTATTTGTGGGTCTCGGGGAATGAGAGAATTGTAAGCCACCATAGGAAATGGCAGCAGGAGAAGCAGTGTCAGAATCCTGAATCTAGGTTTCAGTGAGGGCCAACAGATTGAGAGTTGCAAATAAAGATACCAGAAAAAATGTCAAATACCCATGCTTTTATGGCGACTCAATATGATATTACCAGCAAGGAGAAACGACGAGTATATGTTGCCAAAATAAATTTTTTCAGAGATAATATATCTATCAAAAATTATTTTAATAGATATTTCTCTGAAGATTGAGAGTTGTTCAGAAAGTCATTGTGTAGGAAAGGAAGCTTGTTACAAGCAGACCGTGGATTCTAGAGGGCACAATTAAAAGATTGAGATGAGGGAGTGCAAGTAATATTAATAAGATTATTATGGTTTCGATATGAGGTAAGGTCGGGGTTGAGGTTGGGGGAGATGTCACCTGAAATCAGTAGGAGTAGGAAGAAAAAGAGCAAATAGTTGTTGGAATTGTAGGTAGTTTTTTTCTGTGATGTGTTTGGGCAAGATGGGCTGAGGTTTCTCAGGAAGGTGAGGAGTGCATGGGAGCTGTACATGGGAGAGGGTAGTATAGAGGGGCTGATGTGTATGAGTCGTGATGAAGGGGGGATAGGATGGTGGATGGCAAAGGAACACAGGAGGATAAAAATAAAGCACATGGTTGAGGGGGGAGAGCAAAGTGTGGGTTACCTGACTGCCATGTATAACTGCTGTTTTCAAATGCTTAGCTTCTGTGATGCTTTGCTTATGGGATGCTTGCGTGCTGCACCCCACACTGCATGATGAGGATAATGTTCCCGCTCAAGCACATCCTATATCACTTAAATAACCTGCGCACACGCAGCCATCCGGACTTTAAGAAAATTGTCCAGAAACTTAGGGATCGTCCACATAAGCAGTTCACAGGGCTAAATACCCTTTTGATCCAGACCTAATGAAGGATTGGTTACAGTCCCCTCCTGTATCGCGTCTTGCTTCAAAAACGCTCCTATCCGTTTCTGAGGGTTCCTCAATCAGAAACCCCTCCGATCGTCAGATGGACTACCTTGCCCGTTCAGTTTTTGGAGCTTCAGGAGCAGCACTTTTTCCATCTTTTGCGGCAATTTGGGTCACTAAGGCAATGGCGGCTTGTTCAGAAGTCTTGATTACTTCCTTCCAGGGCACCAATCTTCCTCCGGAGGCAACCACGGTCGCCAGGCAGATAATTCACGCAGCGGACTTTGTTGTGGTCGCCTCTTTTGATGCCGCCAATTGCGCTGATCAAACTACCGCTAAGGCGATCTCCATTAGAAGAGCCCTATGGCTCCGTTACTGGCGGGCGGATGCCACATCTAAAAGATCATTGACTTCTCTCCCCTTTCAAATGGGTCGTCTTTTTGGAGAGAAACTGGATCAGCTCATTTCTGATGCTACCGGGGGAAAAAAGCCGACGCGCTTTCGATCTTTTCGCAACAATTCCGGTTGGTCCTCCTCTACCTTCTCTTCCGGATCAGGTCCGTCCCCGCGTGGATACAGAGGCTCCCAGGTCTTATACAGACCTAACCGCTTTTGGAAACCCAGATCTCTTAGATCTACCCAATGACTTGTTGCGGTATCCGGCAGTCACCGACAGAGTAGGCGGTCGACTACTTTCCTTCAGCCACACCTGGCTCGCGGTCATCCACGACAAGTTGGTCAGGGAGCTGGTGTCCTCTGGATACAAGAGAGTTTTCCTCTCCCCCTTCAACTCGCTTTTTCCTTTCCTCTCCCCCCAAGGGAAAGACAAGAGCCTTCCTACGGGCTGTTCAGGCTCTTTTAAGGGACGGAGTCATCATTCCGGTCCCTCATCACGAAAGGTTCAGACAATTTTTTTCAAACCTTTTTGTGGTTCCAAAGAAGGACGGGATGATGCGACCCATTCTGGATCTGAAACTTAAATCAGTTTGTCAGGGTACGGCGATTCCGAATGGAATCTCTCCGATCAGTTGTCATTTCCATGGGAAAAGGAGAGTTCCTAGCATCCATCGACATCAAGGACGCTTACCTTCACATTCCAATCTGCCCGTCCCACCAGCAGTTCCTGCGTTTTGCAATTCACGAGGAACGCTTCCAGTTCGTTGCCTTGCCCTTCGGACTCGCCACTGCTCCCAGGGTCTTTACCAAGGTCATGGCGGCTGTCATGGCCATTCTCCACTCTCAGGGAGTAGTGGTGTTACTGTATCTGGACGACCTGCTCATCAAGGGTCTGTCCCTTCCAGCCTGCGAGGAATCCGTGGAGATAACAGTAAATACACTTTCGCGCCTGGGGTGGAAGATAAACTTCGAAAAGTCTTCCCCGAAACCGGCTCAGCAGATTTCCTTTTTAGGAATGATCTTGGACACTTCCTGCGGGTTGGTCATTCTCCCTCCAGAAAAGACGCAAGCCTTACAACAGGCAGTGCGGACTCTTTCCCGACCAGCTTCTCACTCCATTCGTTTCAGCATGAGAGTTCTCGGAAAAATGTTGGCTGCGATGGAAGCAGTTCCATTTGCACAGTTCCATCTCCGTCCCTTACAACATGCGTTGCTGTTAGCTTTGGACAAGAACCCGTTCTCCCTGGACCGTCTGATCCTTCTGTCCCTGCGGGTCAGGCAAACCCTCAGGTGGTGGACACTGAGGTCCTCCCTGAATCAAGGGAGGTCTTTTCTCCCAGTAAGCTGTTTGGTAGTAACCACCGACAAGTCTTCTCGGCTGGGGTGCGGTCTTTCGTCACCACACGGCACAGGGTCATTAGTCGACCCGAGAGTCACGTCTCCCCATCAACATTTTGGAGATACGAGCGATCAGATTTGCTCTACGGAGTTTCCACCATCTCCTCGCAGGTCGCCCCATCAGGATCCAATCTGACAACGCCACGGCTGTAGCGTATATCAACCGCCAGGGAGGTATCCGGAGCAGGATGGCCATGCACGAATGAGTCACATCCTCCATTGGGCCGAGACCAACCATTCGCCCATCTCAGCAATTCACATCCCGGCCGTAGAAAATTGGGCGGCAGATTTCCTCAGTCGCCAAGGCTTTGCCTCGGGAGAGTGGTCTCTTCATCCGGATGTCTTTCAGCAGAAAATGTGGACCTCATGGCCTCCAGACTAAACAACAAGGTGTCTCGGTTCATTGCCCGATCTCGCGATCCATGCGCCATCGGAGCGGACGCCCTAGTTCTGCCATGGCACCGGTTCCGGCTCCGTACATCTTTCCCCCTCTTCCCTTGCTTCTGAGGGTCATCAAGAAGATCAGAGCGGAGGGTGTACCAGTGATCCTAGTCGCGCCAGATTGGCCGCGCCGAGCACGGTATGCAGAACTAATACAACTAGTCGCCGACGTCCCCTGGCGACTTCCAGATCACACAGATCTGCTTTCTCACTGCCCGACTTACCATCAGAACTCCGGAGCCCTGTCTTTGACGGCGTGGCCATTGAATCCTGGATTTTAGCACAGGCTGGGTTTTCTCACGACGTGACTTCCACCATGATTAGTGCTAGGAAGCCTGTGTCCAGGCGTATCTATCACCTTACCTGGAAAATCATCTTATCATGGTGCAAGGATCATGGTCGATCCCCTCTGATCTCCATTTCGGCCATATTGGAGTTTCTTCATTCCGGTTTAAAATCAGACCTCGCGCTTAGCTCACTCAAGTGCTAAATTTCGGCCTTGTCCGTCCTTTTCCAACGCAAAATTGCCACCAAACCTCAGGTCAAGACGTTCATTCAAGGAGTTTCCCATGTGGCGCCTCCTTATAGAAGGCCATTGGAATCAAGGGACCTTAACCTGGTTCTCGGGGCCTTACAGGAGGCTCCTTTCGAACCACTGCAGGATGTGTCATTGACCGTCCTCTCTTGGAAGGTGATCTTTCTAGTGGCAATTATGTCAGACGAGTTTTGGAATTGGCAGCCCTGTCCTGCCGTTCTCCGTTCCTGAATTTTCATCAGGACAAGGTGGTTCTCAGGACGTCCCCATCCTTCCTGCCCAAGGTCGTCTCCTCTTTCCATCTCAACGAGGAAATTGTTTTGCCTTCCCTTTTTCCAGCGCCAGTCCATCGCATTGAGAAGGCACTCCACACCCTGTCATGTGGTTAGGGCTCTGAGACGGTACATCTCGCGGACGGCTCCCTTCCGCAAGTCAGATCCCCTGTTCATACTTCCAGAGGAGCATAGGAAGGGTCTAGCCGCTTCAGAAGCAACGCAAGCCAGGTGGATTTTCTCAGCGATTCAGGAATCCTATCGTGTCAGGAATGCGCCTGTCCCAGCAGGGATTATAGCGCACTCTACCCGGTCAGTGGGCGCCTCTTCGGCCATTCAGCACCAGGCCTCGGCAGAACAGGTCTGCAAGGCTGCGACTTGGTCCAGTCTGCATACTTTTACAAAACATTACCAAATTCATTTTCAGGCCTCGCATCCTGCAATCGTCAGTTCCTCAGTGTTGACTTAGTGGCACATGGGGTATTAGCAGATGTATGCTCCCCACCAAGGGACTGGTTTAGGACGTCCCACTGTCTGTGTCCCCCAATGAGGCGTAGGAGAAATAGGGATTTTTGTGTACTCACTGTAAAATCCTTTCCTCCGAGCCATTCATTGGGGGACACAGCACCCGCCCTGTTTAGCCTACTGGCTCATTTGTAGCATATGGTTATTGTTGACTGTTTAAGCTCCTACTGCTTTTTTCACTGAACTGGAGATATCTCATCCAGCGAGAGGGTGTATACTGCAGGGGAGGAGTAAACTTTTTTTCTGGTTTACTTAGTGTCCAAGTGGCAAGCAGCATAACACCCACTGTCTGTGTCCCCCAATGAATGGCTTAGAGAAAAGGATTTTACGGGGAGTACACAAAAATCCCTATTTTTCATAATGAAGCTGTCATCAGATGTGGGATGCAGGCAAAGGGCTTCCACTTCTCTGCCTTTCTGTGACTCTTCTAGTCTCTCTGTATCTCCGATGCAACCTGCTGACACTTTGTGACATTCTAAGCTGAGTGGCCACTTCCATCTGAGAACATCCTGCTTTGAAGCCTTGCAGTGGCGGGGAACCGTTCATTAATGTTAGGTGTCGTCTTGGTCTCATGATGTCAAAACGTCAACAGCGCGATGAGGAAGTCTCTTTAATACCAACTGTAATTGAATTCTGAAATTTATTGGGCGATTTCATGGATGAAACACCTGTTGTGAATTTTGCCATTAAACTCCCTGTTAGAGAACATCAAGTTGTACTGAAACAGTTGGACATGTGTATCCGAAAGCTTAGAAAACCCCACATTAAGTTCATCCGAAAAGGTTAGAGTTCATTTTAGGATTCACCTGAAAGCCAAATATCCTTAATATTCAATAAAAGAATATTCATAACATGCGCACACACACATATGTATAATATATTACACACAAAAAACTTAATACATATCTTCAATATGTGTGTATTTTTAATGTAAATGTCTGTCTTTTTACATTTAAAAGAACCTCTTCTTGGAAACACAGCTAACACAAGAAACTAAATTTTAAAAAATGTTTTTTTTTTAATTAAAGAAATATTTTAATAAGAATTTAAGTTTTTTTCCTTTTTGCCGTTACGTTTTGGTTTTCTTTTGTATTTCTCACATGGTCTACTCTTTTAGTTTCCAAGGCAAGGTCTGCAACAAACGCAGCAGCAGCAACAGACAGCAGCTCTTGTACGACAACTACAACAGCAGTTATCTAGTGAGTACTCCCTTGTAGAAGTTCTTGTTCAGCTTCACCTTGTCTTACTCCTGTATACCTTGCCGTTCATAAATGATGCATGTTCACTTGAGTACCCTGCAACAATGAAATCTTTTATAACCGTGTGTGCAGCACTTAGAGCTTTGTTTTTTCTCTCCCTGTGCAGCAGCCAGTGGGTGCAGAGTATCTAATATTCTTGTTCTCTTTCCAGACACACAACCACAGCAAGCTACCAATCCATTTGGGCGTTTCTGATTTATGACTGAAGTCTATAGGTGATGACTGTGTTTTGGATCCCTCCTGACACAGAAGAAAGGCATCGGAAACTGAAGACAGTGTTACTGGACTGCTGTGAAGGAGAAAGACAATTACTAGGTGTCATGGCACATTAAATATATAAACCTGGACTCTTGTATAATAAGGAGGGGAACCAGAATGTCATATTGTTCCCCTAAATTAAGAGCAAGGGCTTTTGAGTCTTATGGACCTTTTACCTTTCAACAAAAAAAAAAAAAAAAGTTTTTATTATTTTGATAATCAAATAATTGTCATTTTCTAACCTATTTATATGGCAACCTGATCTCAGGCACATGTATGAACATGGTGACAGATACTACTTTTGCGTTTTCTCTGTTCTTGTAACAGTGAAGTAGAGCTCCTAATTATACCCCAATTGAGTGGTAATGATTTGGCCTATCTAGATTTTTTTTCCAGCAGGTGGAACACGCTACTGGTTGGAATTTTCATAGCCTACAGAATGGAATCACACACCTTCCTCCATATTGGTGTATTTGTACACATGCCATTAGGTTATTGTGCATTTGTCAATTTTCATTAAAACCTACTGCAGTTCATATCTTCCAGATAATCTGTATCGATCATCTCAAAATGCATAATTCAAAGAATTATACTATTTGTGTTCATTCTGATTTTGCTTTTCCTATGCCAAACAAGTAAGAAAAAAAATGCATTTTTGTATCATTGCACTGTTTCTCTACCTGAAGTCAATTTAATAAGCCACAATTTAAAGAAAATGACATGTCAATAAATATATCAAAAGATTCCACTCCAAATACATTTTGGTCAAGGCTATAATTGACTGTTTATTGAAGTGAGAATAAGACCTTAATGGGCCTTTTATACTGTAATATGACTTGGTAAATATGCCCCATATAAAGTATTGTTTGGTTTTTATTTTACATGGATATATCAATATTTGATTATTTATGCAGTGTCTAAAGATGAAATAATCACAAATATGAATTGACTTAGCAATAATTCATAAAATAAATATTTACAGGTCTCAGAACACTTGTACAGATCTAAAACCACAATTGGGTGCATCAGATAGGTTAGAACACATCAGATCTTTCTTAATACCTCAAGTAATTAGTTTGTGGGGCATTGACCCCTTTTAAAAAATTCTGGTTACTGGACAGTTTTTTTTTTTTTTTTTGTTTTTTTTTAAATAAGTACATAACAGTTTTCACTCTTTATTAGAGATGAGTGAGCCCGAACTTAAAAGTTTCAGGTTTGTACCAGATAGTGTCCGGTCCTAAACTCCGAACATAGACTTCTTCCTGATTTAGATTTTAATGTTTGGATTTTTCATTGGGGTTTGGGTTCTGGTTCAACTTCAGGCCCGGTTCTGGTACCTGAACTGAGCTTTGGACTATAAAGTTCAGGTAGGGTACCAGAGCCATACCTTCCACGGGACTCATCCCTATTCATTATCCCCGAGTCCCCACCACAGCTAGCAGTGTCTATTTTCTGCATCCTTATACATAGTTGGTCACCATTTCTCTTATAGAGGCCTCAGCTCTAGTTATGGATCAGCTGTGACAAAATATGCAGCTTGATGTCTTCTGTGGAATTATGTCTAAATTACAATATTTTCATTAGCTCTTCCCACGATGATTCCATAGTGCACGATTTAGGTCTTCATGGAAGTTGTACAGGAGGAATCTTTTGTTGTGCAGAGTAATCTTCATGTCAAGAAAAAATTATATCTGTGTAGCTAAGAAAGCAGCAGACAGAACTTTAAAGGGGTTGTCCGGGTTTTCACATAATCTCAGTACATATCTGGGCTGCAGAATTATGACAATAAGTAATTTACTTTCTGTAACTAGTTTGGACGGTTTTCTAGATATTCTGAACAGAACGTCAAAGGGGGGTGTGTTATGGCATTGAAATGAGAACTAGTCGTAACCTCCTACTCTACTCCAAACATGCCCTCTATAGCAGCAACCCCACCCTCCATAGCTACAGGCCCTCCCCGTCCACATGAAGCAGCCCTCATCACACAGTAACAAATTCTCCCCCTCTAGCAGCCTCAGTGCAGAGAGCAGCTGCTCCTCCCTCAGACACACGCTGAACAGTGATCTATGGAAAGTGAAACTAGTGAGGAGGAGGGAAAATCGTCCTGTATTCTGGGCCACTCCATGATTACAATACATAACTCATTATCAGTAATTCCTTCCCTTACTGTCCCATGCTGCTGGCAGCAGTGAGAACAGACTGTGTGATGGCCAATGATGGGGGTCTGTAGCTTCTAATCTGCACAGGGGATGGCAGTCACTGATGTAATCTGTTGTGTGGCAAAGCCTCTGCTGTGTGAATGAGACAGCTCTGTGTCACTGATGTCTTCACACAGCAGCAGATTTGGTGCAGTGTATGTGTGAGCACTGTGTCTCGACACAAATACTGATGGGAGCAGACTGTCCCAGAATACAGGACAATGTGTGTCTGGGGGAGGAGCAGCTGCTCTCTGCACTGAGGCTGCTAGAGGGGGAGGATGTGTTACTGTGTGATGAGGGCTTCTTCATGTGGACGGGGAGGGCCTGTAGCTATGAAGGGTGGGTTTGGAGTAGAGTAGGAGGTTACCACTAGTTCTCATTTCAGTGCCATAACACCCCCCCCCCCCTTGGATGTTCTGTTCAGAATATCTAGAAAACCGTCCAAACTAGCGACAGAAAGTAATTTACCTATTGTCATAATTCTGCAGCCCAGATATGTACTGAGATTGTGAAAAGCCCGGATAACCCCTTTAAGACTGTGTTCCGGACCAACGAGGTGCAGTTATTTTTGTCCACAATAATAGCTTATTTGGCTAAGACTATGACCCCTATTCCCTAAGACTGGTGTTTTGAATGCCAGTCTTCATGAAGGATGTACAAAAATGTGCCAAATTATCAAGGCCATGCCACTTAATGAATTTGCCGTATCTTATTAACAGCGTGCATCTCTCCAGATATGTTACTTTTAGTCAGGAACTGGAGTAATGTTTCTGACGTTCTACATTTTGCTACTTTTCATTAATTTGACTGGTGGGCATAGCCATGTCCCGTCCTGCCCTGACTTTCCCCCATCTCCGGCCATTTTTTCAGAACTGGTTGAAACTGACATAAAAACTGCAAATATACAACCTTTTTGCGCAACTCCCGTGTTGTACAAAAAAAGTGCGACCTTTCAAAAGGTGTTGCATAAACTTTCTGGCGAAAAAAAACTTTTAGTCCATGGTTCTGAAAGGTTTACAATTTGAACCAAGGCAGTTCAATCATAGAATCTATCATCAATTCTTCAGTGACTCAGTGAGTGTGTATATAGAATCAGATGTCTGTCCAGCCTCTGTTTGAAGACTTCCATTGAAGGAGAACTCACCACTTCTCGTGGCAGCTTGTTCCACTCATTGATCACTCTGTCAAAAAGTTTTTTCTAATATCTAATCTGTGTCTCCTCCCATTCAGTTTCATCCCATTGCTTCTAGTCTTTCCTTGTACAAATGTGAATAAAGTTGATCCTTCTACAATGTGACAACCCTTTAGATGTTTGTAGACAGCTATTAAGTCTCCTCTCAGTCTTCTCTTTTGCAAACTAAACAATCCCAAATCCTGCAACCTTTCCTCATAAGACAGGGTTTGCAGACCGGTCACCATTCTGGTCGCTCTTTTCTGAACTTGCTCCAGTTTGTTGATGTCTTTTTTAAAATGTGGTACCCAAAACTGGACACAATATTCCAGATGAGGTCTGACCAAAGAGGAGTAGAGGGAAATAATGACTTCACGTGATCTAGACTGTATGCTTCTGTTAATACATCCTAGAATTGCATTTGCCTTTTTTGCGGCTGCATCACACTGTTGACTCATATTCAGTCTGTGATCTATTAGTATACCCAAGTCTTTTTCACATGTGCTGTTGCTTAGCCCTATTCCTCCCATTCTGTATATGCTTTTTTCATTTTTATTGCCCAGATGTAGTACTTTGCATTTTTCCCTGTTAAAAGCCATTCTGTTAGTTGCTGCCCACGTCTCCAGTTTATTTATATCTTTTTGAATCCTCTCTCTCTCTTCTCTAGTATTAGCTATCCCTCCTAGCTTTGTGTCATCAGCAAATTTAATCAGTTTACCCTCAATTCCTTCATCTAAATCGTTGATAAAGATGTTGAACAATACAGGGCCCAGGACAGAGCCCTATGGTACCCCACTTGAGACATTCTTCCAACTGGATGTGCAGCCATTTACGACCACTCTTTGGGTACGATCACAAAGCCGGTTATGAATCCACCTAACAGTTGCCTTGTCCATTCCATACTTAGTAATTTTTTAATAAGGATTGTATGAGATACTTTGTCAAATGCTTTGCTGAAGTCAAGATATAGTATATCTACAGCATTTCCTTGATTAACCCAATCAGTGATTCCGTCATAGAAGGAAATTAAGTTAGTCTGACATGACTTATTAGTTAGGCTAGTTTCACACTAGCGCTTTTGAGCGCAGCGACGGCCTGCGCACGGCCGCCGCTAAGCCCCGCCCCCTGCCGCGCCTCCGCCGGTAGCTCCGCCTACCGGCGCATGACGCTGCATGCGTCCCCTATCACTGGGGGCGCAGGCCGTGCGCAGTATGCATTTAGCGGCGCATGCGCCTTTTTGACGGTGCGCCAAACGCAACCTGCTGCAGTTTGGTTGCGCTCGGCGCACCGTCAAAAAGGCGCATGCGCCGCTAAACGCATACTGCGCACGGCCTGCGCCCCCAGTGATAAAGATAGGGGACGCAGGACGCATGCAGCGGAGGCGGGGCTTAGCGGCGGCCGTGCGCAGGGCGTCGCTGCTCTCAAAAGCGCTAGTGTGAAACTAGCCTTACAAACCCATGCTGACTCTGTTTAATCACTTCATTCTTATCCAGGTACTGACATACATGTTGTTTAATAATTTGTTCAAAGATCTTTCCTGGCATAGAAGTCAGACTCACCGGCCTATAGTTGCCTGGGTCCACCTTCTTCCCCTTTTTGAAGATAGGAACAACAATTGCTCTTCTCCAGTCTTCTGGCACTTCTCCTGTTCTCCAAGAATTTTCAAAGATTATGGAGAGGGGTTCAAAAATTTCTTCTGCTATCTCCTTCAGTACTCTGGGGTGTAATTCATCTGGACCTGGAGACTTGAATTCATTTAGGTTAGCTAAGTGTTTCCTCACTATCTTTCTGTTTATAGATATCCTGGATTCTTCTATTCCCTTAATAGGAAAGTGAAGAACAGTTGATGTTACATTTCCTTTCTGAGAGAAAACAGATGCAAAATAGGAATTTAAAAGTTCGGCCTTCTCAACATCCTGTCTTACCATTTCATCATTTTCATCCTGTAAAAATCCTATAGCATCTTTGACTTTTCTTTTACTTTTGACATATCCCCAAAATGCTTTATTATTGCTTTTGACATCTCTTGCAAGCCTCAATTCATTGTCAGCTTTAGTAATCTGATTTGTGCCCTGCAGGTTCTGCAGACAGCATTATATTCTTCTTTAGATATGCCTCCCTCTTTCCATTTTATAAACATTTTTTTCTTCCTTTTTAGCATGTGCTTAAGTTCTGTGTTCATCCATCCTGGCTTCCTTAAATGCTTCCTATTCTTCCCTCTTTTCGGAATTGTTAACAATTGTGCTTTGAGAATTTCATTTTTCAAGATTTCCCATCCTTCCTGGACATTTTTGTCTTTAAGGATATCCAGCCATTGGATCCCTCCAATTCTCTTTCTGAATCCCTTAAAATCTGCCTTTCTGAAATCTAACCTTGACGTCTGAGTCTTCACAGGTCTTCCTCCTCTAGTTATCCAAAATTCTAAAATAGCATGGTCGCTACCTCCTAGGGTCCAAGCCACTTTTACCTCCTCAACCATTTACTCCCTGTTTATAAGGATTAGATCCAAGGCAGCAGATCCCCTTGTTTTCTCCCCTACCTTTTGGAAGATAAAGTTGTCAGCAAGAGAGGATAACAATTTCCTTGACCTGTTAGTTTTGCCTGAGAGAGATTCCCAACAAATGTCTGGATAGTTGAAATCTCCCATGACAACTGTCATTTTTTGGAGAACTTGGCCATTTGATTCATAAAGAGTTTATCCATATCTTCAGCTTGCACAGGCGGCCTGTAGTAAATGCCTATAATGGTGTCCTTTCCATTGTTCTGTCCTTGTATTCTTACCCAAACAGTTTCCACAGAAGCTTCAATCTCCGTGCAGATATACGCGTTTCTAACATACAATGCGACACCTCCTCCTCGTTTATCAAGTCTGTTTCTTGCAAATAAGTTGTATCCTTCTAGTCTTGTATTCCAATCATGTGTATTGTCCCACCAAGTTTCAGTGATTCCAATGACATCATATTTCTTTTCCTGTGTTAGTACTTCCAATTCTCCTTGTTTATTGCCCATGCTTTGTGCATTAGTATAGAAACATTTTAGTTTGTGATTGGTTTCTTTTTCTCTAATATTTTTATTAATTAGATTCTTTTGTCTTTGTTCTTCCTTTCCACTTCTAATAGAGTTCTCAATAGCATTTGTCAAGTGTATGGCTTTTTCTGGTCTTTTGCTTCCATTCCCATGTTGTTCTAGTTTAAAGCTCTCCTTACAAGTGTAGCAAGGCGACTTCCAAATACATGTTTTCCAGTCTTCGTAAGGTGCACCCCATCTCTAGCAAGTAGTCCATCCAAATAGTTGCTGACGGCACCATCAACGTAGCCAGTTGTTCACCTACAGAATCTTATTCCACCTCCTTGTTCCATGGCCATCCACTGGGAGGATGGAAGAGAAGACCACCTGCGCTCCCAGTTCTTTCACTTTCTTGCCTAAGTCTTCAAAGTCACTGCAGATGGTTTCCAGGTCATTTCTTGCGGTGTCATTTGTCCCCACATGTAGTAGCAGGAATGGGTAGTCATCTGTAGGTCTGAAGAGTCCTGATATCCTGTCAGACACATCTTTAATTTTTGCACCTGGAAGACAGCACATTTCTCTTGAAGTTATATCCGGTCTGCAGATAGCGTCCTCTGTTCCTCTCAACAGGGAATCCCCCATGACCACCACTCTCCGTTTCTTCTTCACAACATTTTTCTTTCTCCATCCAGGAGGACTCTGAAGGCGTACAAGGTTGCTGTTTGTGGGCAAAGTCTTATCCTGATGTATTTCTTCATCGTTTTCCTGCGTGAGATCCAGGGACTGGTTCCTGAGAAGTAGGGGTGCTGACTGCCTCCTGCTTCTCTGGGTCATACGTCTCCATTCCTCTGTTTCTTCAGGTGCACTTCGAATTTCTTCTCTTTCTGTAACATGAAGAGATAATTCTGCTCTGTCCAAGAACTCTTCACCTTCCTTAATGATCTTCAACGTAGCTAACCTCTCTTCGAGATTTTGCAACTTTTCCTCCAACAGGGACACAAGCTTGCATTTGTGGCATGTGAAGTTTGGCTTTTCCACTGGTAAGTCTGAACATGTAGCAAGAAATGCAGCTCACCAAATGGCTCCTGGCCTCTTCCATATTGAGATTTCTTAAAAACGATGAAAGATGAGCCAAAATATCCTGATATTCCGATCTCCTCTTTTCAGCTGCAACGGCCAAAACCCAGTGATCGTTGAACTCGCGGAGACTCTTCACTTATCCCAGAAGGCACTGGGAATATGCAAATGATCTCTTCAAGACTCTTCCCCCTGGTTCGTGTATATATATATATATATATATACACACATACACACACGAGGGGCGTCTGAAGTTCGAGGCCCACCCATGAAATCATTTTTGCATGGTCTTGTTTTGCAATGCAATATGTTATTTAGTTAGTTGAATGGTCTCCTGAGCAATCTGGATTTTTTTTTAATTTTTTTTTTCCGTTACAGCATTTTAAAGTTGGGTCGCAAGGCTGAAATATGGAAATGGAGACGGCTTCATCAGAAGGAAAACGACTTCCACCAAGGTGCTTTTTCATCTGTGGGAATAGGTGATAGTCCGAGGGTGGGTGCTGAAGTAGTTGGAAACCACAGGAGTGAATTGCAGCCATTGCAACAGCCGATGTGTGAATTGGCGCCAACTTCTCCATTTCCATATTTCAGCCTTGCGACCCAACTTTAAAATGCTGTAACGGAAAAAAAAAAATCCAGATTGCTCATGAGACCTTTCAACTAGCTAAATAACATATTGCATTACAAAACAAGACTATGCAAAAAAGATTTCATGGGTGGGCCTCGAAGTTTTCAGGCGCTATATATGTCCGGGATTGGCATCCACACTGTCGCAGCTACAGCCACGCGTCTGGACCTCAAGAGCGTCATAGGCTATGTGGTGAGGCGAAATTTATTACCGTGCCAACACTGACCACCCTCTGACACAGACTGCAGGGGAGCCCAGTATCACACAGGATAGGATTAGATACACGGCTCAGCAGACAGTATCACACAGGATAGGATTAGATGCACGGCTGAGCAGTCAGTATCACACAGGATAGGATTAGATGCACGGCTGAGCAGTCAGTATCACACAGGAGAGGATTAGATGCACAGCCACAAAATTTGGTACAGTCACACGTCTGGACCCCGAAAGCGTCATAGGCTATGTTGTGAGACGAAATTTTAACCACACGCATTCCAAATCACCAAACAGTTTTGCCCCTATCTACATAATGGGGAAAAAGTGTATGTATTTCACCACACATACACCAACCTCGCCACATAAAAGTCGAAACACAAAAGTCGCCACTCAAAATTCGCCACGCTGTCCCAGTGCTGTTTAAAAGATGAAAAATGAGCTGTGATTGGTTGCTATCAGCAACAGTTTTCTTTGTAGACAGTTGTGGTAACAGACCTATTATTCTTATTTCTATGGTGTTATCGTCCTTCTGTAAAGCTGGAAATAACACAATTTATTACCGTGCCAACACAGACCACCCTCTGACACAGACTGCAGGGGGAGCCCAGTATCACACAGGATAGGATTAGATACACGGCTCAGCAGTCAGTATCACACAGAATAGGATTAGATACACGGCTCAGCAGACAGTGTCACACAGGATAGGATTAGATACACGGCTGAGCAGACAGTGTCACACAGGATAGGATTAGATACATAGCTGAGCAGTCAGTATCACACAGGAGAGGATTAGATGCACGGCTGAGCAGTCAGTATCACACAGGATAGGATTAGTTACACGGCTCAGCAGACAGTGTCACACAGGATAGGATTAGATACACGGACCAGCAGTCAGTATCACACAGGAAAGGATTAGATACATGGCTGAGCAGTCAGTATCACAGGATAGGATTAGATACACGGCTCAGCAGTCAGTATCACACAGGAGAGGATTAGATGCACGGCTGAGCAGTCAGTATCACACAGGAGAGGATTAGATACACGGCCGGCTGAGCAGAAAGTATCACACAGGAGAGGATACTTGGGTAATCGTTAAGTTATTTTGTGTTGCAAATCTGTGGTGTTGAATATATTATGTGAAATGGTTTTATGTGCAATATAATCATTATAATTTGTTATAACTAACCACAGTTGGTTACTATGCCCAGGCAACGCCGGGCTCTTCAGATAGTCTAATATATAAAGCTCAATGTGGGTGTGTATATCCGGGATTGGCATCCGCACCGTCGCAGCTACAGCCACAAAATTTGGCACAGTCACACATCTGGACCGGGCATCCGAACCGTCGCAGCTACAGCCACAAAATTTGGCACAGTCACACGTCTGGACCCCGAAAGCGTCATAGGCTATGCTGTGAGACGAAATTTTAACCCATAATGGGGAAAAAGAGAAAACAAAAAGCAAAAAACACAAATATCCTGAACTAAAAGTAAAAAATATACTGCAAATAATGCATAAAGGTAATAATAATAATAATAATAATAATAATAAGGGTATTTAGTAAACATAATTTTGATCAAAATAATGTACAAGCCATCCCGCCACGTCATGGCAACCCTTGTGGGACAGTCCCTACTCTAGTATTTAAAACCTTATCACTTGCCAAGTGGCGTGAATGTGAATAAGGGTCGAGCGGCTGAACCACTAGTAACAGCTTAGGCCAGACTGGATGGCTTTCCCAGCTCAGAAAGAGGGCGGTCACACCCATATATGCACTGAATGCACAATGAAATGAATAAATAAATTATTACCTTTATGCATTATTTACAGTATATTTTTTACTTTTAGTTCAGGATATTTGTGTTTTTTGCTTTTTGTTTTCTCTGGTTAATGGTCATGTGTTAATATGCACTTACATTGTGCATACACATTAACTTACTTTTCTCAGTTCAGATTTGTTATTTATTTATAATGGGGAAAAAGTGTATGTATTGGCATCTGCACCGTCGTAGCTACAGCCACAAAATTTTGCACAGTCACAAGTTGGGACCCCGACAGCGTCATAGGCTATGTTGTGAGGCAAAATTTTAACCCCGCGCATTCCAATTCACCAAACAATTTTTGCCCCTATCTACATAATGGGGGAAAATCAACTGTTATTCACTGTCCTATTAAGGGAATAGAAGAATCCAGGATATCTATAAACAGAAAGATAGTGAGGAAACACTTAGCTAACCTAAATGAATTCAAGTCTCCAGGTCCAGATGAATTACACCCCAGAGTACTGAAGGAGATAGCAGAAGAAATTTTTGAACCCCTCTCCATAATCTTTGAAAATTCTTGGAGAACAGGAGAAGTGCCAGAAGACTGGAGAAGAGCAAATGTTGTTCCTATCTTCAAAAAGGGGAAGAAGGTGGACCCAGGCAACTATAGGCCGGTGAGTCTGACTTCTATGCCAGGAAAGATCTTTGAACAAATTATTAAACAACATGTATGTCAATACCTGGATAAGAATGAAGTGATTAAACAGTCAGCATGGGTTTCTAACTAATAAGTCATGTCAGACTAACTTAATTTCCTTCTATGACGGTATCACTGATTGGGTGGATCAAGGAAATGCTGTAGATATAGTATATCTTGACTTCAGCAAAGCATTTGACAAAGTCTCTCATACAATCCTTATTGAAAAAATGACTAAGTATGGAATGGACAAGGCAACTGTTAGGTGGATTCATAACTGGCTTAGTGATCGGACCCAAAGAGTGGTCGTAAATGGCTGCACATCCAGTTGGAAGAATGTCTCAAGTGGGGTACCACAGGGCTCTGTCCTGGGCCCTGTATTGTTCAACATCTTTATCAACGATTTAGAAGAAGGAATTGAGGGTAAACTGATTAAATTTGCTGATGACACAAAGCTAGGAGGGATAGCTAATACTAGAGAAGAGAGAGAGAGGATTCAAAAAGATTTAAATAAACTGGAGAAGTGGGCAGCAACTAACAGAATGGTTTTTAACAGGGAGAAATGCAAAGTACTACATCTGGGCAATAAAAATGAAAAAAGCATATATAGAATGGGAGGAATAGGGCTAAGTGACAGCACATGTGAAAAAGACTTGGGTATACTAATAGATCACAGACTGAATATGAGTCAACAGTGTGATGCAGCAGCAAAAAAGGCAAATGCAATTCTAGGATGTATTAACAGAAGCATACAGTCTAGATCACGTGAAGTCATTATTTCCCTCTACTCCTCTCTGGTCAGACCTCATCTGGAATATTGTGTCCAGTTTTGGGCACCACATTTTAAAAAAGACATCAACAAACTGGAGCAAGTTCAGAAAAGAGCGACCAGAATGGTGACCGGTCTGCAAACCCTGTCTTATGAGGAAAGGTTGCAGGATTTGGGAATGTTTAGTTTGCAAAAGAGAAGACTGAGAGGAGACTTAATAGCTGTCTACAAATATCTAAAGGGCTGTCACATTGTAGAAGGATCAACTTTATTCTCATTTGCACAAGGAAAGACTAGAAGCAATGGGATGAAACTGAATGGGAAGAGACACAGATTAGATATTAGAAAAAACTTTTTGACAGTTAGAGTGATCAATGAGTGGAACAGGCTGCCACGAGAAGTGGTGAGTTCTCCTTCAATGGAAGTCTTCAAACAGAGGCTGGACAGACATCTGACTGGGATGATTTAGCGAATCCTGCTTTGAGCAGGGGGTTGGACCAGATGGCCCAGGAGGTCCCTTCCAACTCGACGATTCTATGATTCTAAGTGAAAGGAAAAGTGTTGAAGGCAAATTGACAGCTGCCAGTTGTGAACAAGGGGGACTTAAAGAAAGAGCGATGGCGCCAAAGAGTATATACCGTATAGTTGCTAAAGTGGGGCCCTGACATGGGATACTCACCACACACAGGGATATGAACACACACAAAATGCGCCACACACTACCACATGCTTCAACACATATACCACCCCCAGCACACATTTCGCCACATAAAAGTCGAAACACAAAAGTCGCCACTCAAAACTCGCCATGCTGTCCCAGAGCTGTTTAAAAGGTGAAAAATGAACTGTGATTGGTTGCTATCAGCAACAGTTTTCTTTGTAGACAGTTGAGGTAACTGAGGCCTATTATTCTTATAATTTCTATGGTGTTATCGTCCTTCTGTAAAGCTGGAAATAACACAATTTATTACCGTGCCAACACAGACCACCCTCTGACACAGACTGCAGGGGGAGCCCAGTATCACACAGGATAGTATTAGATACACAGCTCAGCAGTCAGTATCACACAGGATAGGAATAGATACACTGCTCAGCAGTCAGTATCACACAGGATAGGAATAGATACATGGCTCAGCAGTCAGTATCACAGGATAGGATTAGATACACGGCTCAGCAGTCAGTATCACACAGGATAGGAATAGATACATGGCTCAGCAGTCAGTATCACACAGGATAGGATTAGATACACTGCTCAGCAGTCAGTATCACACAGGATAGGAATAGATACACGGCTCAGCAGTCAGTATCACACAGGATAGGAATAGATACACGGCTCAGCAGTCAGTATCACACAGGATAGGATTAGATGCACGGCTCAGCAGTCAGTATCACACAGGATAGGAATAGATACACGGCTCAGCAGTCAGTATCACACAGGATAGGATTAGATACACTGCTCAGCAGTCAGTATCAAACAGGATAGGATTAGATACACGGCTCAGCAGTCAGTATCACACAGGATAGGATTAGATGCACAGCTCAGCAGTCAGTATCACACAGGAGAGGATTAGATACACGGCCGGCTGAGCAGAAAGTATCACACAGGAGAGGATTAGATACACGGCTGAGCAGTCAGTATCACAGGATAGGATTAGATACACGGCTCAGCAGTCAGTATCACACAGGAGAGGATTAGTTGCACGGCTGAGCAGTCAGTATCACACAGGAGAGGATTAGATACACGGCCGGCTGAGCAGAAAGTATCACACAGGAGAGGATACTTGGGTAATCGTTAAGTTATTTTGTGTTGCAAATCTGTGGTGTTGAATATATTATGTGAAATGGTTTTATGTGCAATATAATCATTATAATTTGTTATAACTAACCACAGTTGGTTACTATGCCCAGGCAACGCCGGGCTCTTCAGCTAGTCTAATATATAAAGCTCAATGTGGGTGTGTATATCCGGGATTGGCATCCGCACCGTCGCAGCTACAGCCACAAAATTTGGCACAGTCACACATCTGGACCGGGCATCCGAACCGTCGCAGCTACAGCCACAAAATTTGGCACAGTCACACGTCTGGACCCCGAAAGCGTCATAGGCTATGCTGTGAGACGAAATTTTAACCCTGCGCGTTCCAATTCACCAAACAATTTTGCCCCTATCTACATAATGGGGGAAAAGTGTATGTATTGGCATCTGCACCGTCGTAGCTACAGCCATAAAATTTTGCACAGTCACACGTCTGGACCCCGAAAGCGTCATAGGCTATGTTGTGAGACAAAATTTTAACCCCGCGCATTCCAATTCACCAAACAATTTTGCCCCTATCTACATAATGGGGGAAAAGTGAAAGGAAAAGTGTTGGAGGCAAATTGACAGCTGCCAGTTGTGAACAAGGGGGACTTAAAGAAAGAGCGATGGCGCCAAAGAGTATATACCGTATAGTTGCTAAAGTGGGGCCCTGACATGGGATACTCACCACACACGGGGATATGAACACACACACAAAATGCGCCACACACTACCACGTGCTTCAACACATATACCACCTCCAGCACACATTTCGCCACATAAAAGTCGAAACACAAAAGTCGCCACTCAAAACTCGCCATGCTGTCCCAGAGCTGTTTAAAAGGTGAAAAATTTACTGTGATTGGTTGCTATCAGCAACAGTTTTCTTTGTAGACAGTTGAGGTAACTGAGGCCTATTATTCTTATAATTTCTATGGTGTTATCGTCCTTCTGTAAAGCTGGAAATAACACAATTTATTACCGTGCCAACACAGACCACCCTCTGACACAGCCTGCAGGGGGAGCCCAGTATCACACAGGATAGTATTAGATACACAGCTCAGCAGTCAGTATCACACAGGATAGGATTAGATACACAGCTCAGCAGTCAGTATCACACAGGATAGGATTAGATACACAGCTCAGCAGTCAGTATCACACAGGATAGGAATAGATACATGGCTCAGCAGTCAGTATCACAGGATAGGATTAGATACACGGCTCAGCAGTCAGTATCACACAGGATAGGAATAGATACATGGCTCAGCAGTCAGTATCACACAGGATAGGATTAGATACACTGCTCAGCAGTCAGTATCACACAGGATAGGAATAGATACACGGCTCAGCAGTCAGTATCACACAGGATAGGATTAGATACACGGCTCAGCAGTCAGTATCACACAGGATAGGATTAGATACACGGCTCAGCAGTCAGTATCACACAGGATAGGATTAGATACACGGCTCAGCAGTCAGTATCACACAGGATAGGATTAGATGCACGGCTCAGCAGTCAGTATCACACAGGATAGGAATAGATACACGGCTCAGCAGTCAGTATCACACAGGATAGGATTAGATACACTGCTCAGCAGTCAGTATCACACAGGATAGGATTAGATACATGGCTCAGCAGTCAGTATCACACAGGATAGGATTAGATACACTGCTCAGCAGTCAGTATCACACAGGATAGGATTAGATACACGGCTCAGCAGTCAGTATCACACAGGATAGGATTAGATACACGGCTCAGCAGTCAGTATCACACAGGATAGGAATAGATACACGGCTCAGCAGTCAGTATCACACAGGATAGGATTAGATGCACAGCTCAGCAGTCAGTATCACACAGGATAGGAATAGATACACGGCTCAGCAGTCAGTATCACACAGGATAGGATTAGGTACACTGCTCAGCAGTCAGTATCACACAGGATAGGATTAGATACACGGCTCAGCAGTCAGTATCACACAGGATAGGATTAAATGCACAGCTCAGCAGTCAGTATCACACAGGATAGGAATAGATACACAGCTCAGCAGTCAGTATCACACAGGATAGGATTAGATACACGACTCAGCAGTCAGTATCACACAGGAGAGGATTAGATGCACGGCTGAGCAGTCAGTATCACACAGGAGAGGATTAGATACACGGCTCAGCAGAAAGTATCACACAGGAGAGGATACTTGGGTAATCGTTAAGTTAATTTGTGTTGCAAATCTGTAGTGCTGAATATATGATGTGAAATGGTTGTATGTGCAATATAATCATTATAATTTGTTATAACTAACCACAGTTGGTTACTATGCCCAGGCAACGCCGGGCTCTTCAGCTAGTCTAATATATAAAGCTCAATGTGGGTGTGTATGTCCGGGATTGGCATCCGCACCGTCGCAGCTACAGCCACAAAATTTGGCACAGTCACATGTCTGGACCCCGAAAGCGTCATAGGCTATGTTGTGAGATGAAATTTTAACCCTGCGCGTTCCAATTCACCAAACAGTTTTGCCCCTATCTACATAATGGGGAAAAAGTGTATGTATTGGCATCTGCACCGTCGTAGCTACAGCCACAAAATTTTGCACAGTCACAAGTCTGGACCCCGACAGCGTCATAGGCTATGTTGTGAGGCAAAATTTTAACCCCGCGCATTCCAATTCACCAAACAATTTTGACCCTATCTACATAATGGGGGAAAAGTGAAAGGAAAAGTGTTGGAGGCAAATTGACAGCTGCCAGATGTGAACAAGGGGGACTTAAAGAAAGAGCGATGGCGCCAAAGAGTATATACCGTATAGTTGCTAAAGTGGGGCCCTGACATGGGATACTCACCACACACGGGGATATGAACACACACAAAATGCGCCACACACTACCACCTGCTTCAACACATATACCACCCCCAGCACACATTTTGCCACATAAAAGTCGAAACACAAAAGTCGCCACTCAAAACTCGCCACGCTGTCCCAGAGCTGTTTAAAAGGTGAAAAATGAACTGTGATTGGTTGCTATCAGCAACAGTTTTCTTTGTAAACAGTTGAGGTAACTGAGGCCTATTATTCTTATAATTTCTATGGTGTTATCGTCCTTCTGTAAAGCTGGAAATAATTTATTACCGTGCCAACACAGACCACCCTCTGACACAGACTGCAGGGGGAGCCCAGTATCACACAGGATAGTATTAGATACACAGCTCAGCAGTCAGTATCACACAGGATAGGAATGGATACACAGCTCAGCAGTCAGTATCACACAGGATAGGAATGGATACACAGCTCAGCAGTCAGTATCACACAGGATAGGATTAGATATACAGCTCAGCAGTCAGTATCACACAGGATAGGATTAGATACACAGCTCAGCAGTCAGTATCACACAGGATAGGATTAGATACACAGCTCAGCAGTCAGTATCACACAGGATAGGATTAGATACACGGCTCAGCAGTCAGTATCACACAGGATAGGATTAGATACACGGCTCAGCAGTCAGTATCACACAGGATAGGATTAGATACACGGCTCAGCAGTCAGTATCACACAGGATAGGATTAGATACACGGCTCAGCAGTCAGTATCACACAGGATAGGATTAGATACACGGCTCAGCAGTCAGTATCACACAGGATAGGATTAGATACACGGCTCAGCAGTCAGTATCACACAGGATAGGATTAGATACACGGCTCAGCAGTCAGTATCACACAGGATAGGATTAGATACACGGCTCAGCAGTCAGTATCACACAGGATAGGATTAGATACACGGCTCAGCAGTCAGTATCACACAGGATAGGAATAGACACATGGCTCAGCAGTCAGTATCACACAGGATAGGAATAGATACACGGCTCAGCAGTCAGTATCACACAGGATAGGAATAGATACACGGCTCAGCAGTCAGTATCACACAGGATAGGATTAGATACACGGCTCAGCAGTCAGTATCACACAGGATAGGATTAGATGCACAGCTCAGCAGTCAGTATCACACAGGATAGGAATAGATACATGGCTCAGCAGTCAGTATCACACAGGATAGGAATAGATACATGGCTCAGCAGTCAGTATCACACATGATAGAATTAGATACACAGCTCAGCAGTCAGTATCACACAGGATAGGAATAGATACATGGCTCAGCAGTCAGTATCACACAGGATAGAATTAGATGCACGGTTTTTATGTGCAATATAATCATTATTATTTGTTATAACTAACTACAGTTGGTTACTGTGCCCAGGCAACGCTGGGCTCTTCAGCTAGTATCGATCTGTATATATATATTCCATCAAAAAAGAAGGCAGCACACCATGTTGGTTTTCAATAAAGTGTTTTTTTAATAGCCCATAGGGCTATGTGCCCATGCAGCAATGTTTCGGTTCAATAAGCGTGAACCTTTTTCAAGCATTACAATGGTAATAGGTGAATGTCTTTTAAAGCATACAATTTACAATGGTAATTTATAATAAGACAGTATTCACTGTATAAAATACAATCACAAGGACTGTGTCATCATTAGAAAGTGCAATGTGCGAAAAATAAAAAAAATGAAAATATTTACAATCATCATAAGTCCTGTTATTGGACAGTGATTATTAATCAGTAGCAGCTGTAAACATAGAAAATAGACGTGACTCACCCCATTAGAATAAACAAAAAGCACGCCATGTACCAGCGTTACCAAAGGCTCAGAGTGCCGGATCAAAATTAGCAAATGAAAACACCTGTTTCCTGTCGCTCATGCTCAGTAGCTCCGTTTGCACACCGACCCCATCTTAGATAAGGGAAGTCAATGCTCATATGCACATAATATAGCGAGTCCTTTCAATAATAGGCTTGCAATGCTACATCACAATGCTATATATATAAATTCTTAAAGAAATATATAGTGCTTTTATTAAATCGCTGAAAGTGAAACAAGGGGACTATGAATGGTTGGATATATCCAGAATATAGGAACACCTCCCATTAGCTGGGATAGGTAACCCATATCTAACCCATATCTCTTCACCATTTTGGAGAAGAGTGTGGTGCACCCCGCTAAGAGCACAACACACAAATTCTCACAGAACTGGACATACACACTCCAAACCAACATAGGTTCAAACCCCAATGTCAGCACATCTAATAATATAACCTTTTTAAAGCCAGAAAAAGAACTGCGCATATATTCTTATTTATTGAGCCTTATAGATGACAAAAATATTTTTTATCACTATTAACCCCTTCACCCCCAAGGGTGGTTTGCACGTTCATGATCGGGCCAATTTTTACAATTCTGACCACTGTCCCTTTATGAGGTCATAACTCTGAAATGCTTCCATGGATCCCACTGATTCTGACAATATTTTCTCGTGACATATTGTACTTCATGATAGTGGTAAAATTTCATTCAAATAACTTGCGTTTATTTGTGAGAAAAACGGAAATTTGGCGAAAATTTTGAAAATTTCGCAATTTTCCAACTTTGAATTTTTATGCCCTTAAATCACAGAGATACGGCACACAAAAAAAAAACTTGATATCTAACATTTCCCACATGTTTACTTTACATCAGCACAATTTTGGAACCAAAATTTTTTTTTGTTAGGAAGTTATAAGGGTTAAAAGTTGACCAGCGATTTCTCATTTTTACAACACCATTTTATTTTTACGGACCACATCACATTTGAAGCCACTTTGAGGGATCTATATGATAGAAAATACCCAAAAGTGACACCATTCTAAAAACTGCACCCCTTAAGGTGCTCAAAACCACATTCAAGAAGTTTATTAACCTTTTAGGTGCGTCACAGGAATTTTTTTGAATATTTAAAAAAAAATGAACATCTAACTTTATTTCACAAAAAAAATACTTCAGGTTCAATTTTTTTTATTTTACCAAGGGTAACAGGAGAAATTGGACTGCAAAAGTTATTGTGCAATTTGTCCTAAATACGCTGATACCTGATATGGAATGACTGTTTCGGCGCATGGCAGAGCTCAGAATGGAAGGAGCGCCGTTTGACTTTTTCAATGCAAAATTGGCTGGAATTCAGATCGGACGCCATGTCACGTTTGGAGAGTCCCTGATGTACCTAAACAGTGGAAACCCCCGACAAATGACACCATTTTGTAAACTAGACCCCCCAAGGAACTTATCTAGATGTGTGGTGAGCACTTTGAACCCCCCCAGTGCTTCACAGATGTGAAAATAAAAAATTCGTATTTTTTCCACAAACATGTTCTTTTAGTCACCATTTTTTTTATTTTCCCAAGCGTACCAGGAGAAATTGGACCCCAAAAGTTGTTGTCCAATTTGTCCTGAGTATGCTGATACCCCATATGTGGGATAAAACTACTGTATGGGCACACGTCGGGGCTCGGAAGGGAAGTAGTGACGTTTTGGAATGCAGACATTGATGGAATGGTCTGCGGGTGTCATGTTGCCTTTGGAGAGCCCCTAATGTACCTAAACAGTGGAAACCCCCCACAAATGACCCCATTTTGGAAACGAGACCCCCTAAGGAACTTATCTAGATGTGTGGTGAGCACTTTGAACCCCCAAGGGCTTCACAGAAGTTTATAATGCCCGGGCATGAAAATAAAAAAATCGTATTTTTTCCACAAACATGATCAATTAGTCCCCAATTTTTTTATTTTCCCAAGGGTAACAGGAGAAATTGAACCCCAAAAGTTGTTGCCAATTTGTCCTGAGTACACTGATGCCCCATATGTGGGAGAAAACTACTGTATGGACACACGTCGGGGCTCGGAAGGGAAGTAGTGACGTTTTGGAATGCAGACTTTGATGGAATGGTCTGCGGGTGTCATGTCGCGTTTGCAGAGCCCCTGATGTGCCTAAACAGTGGAAATCCTCCACAAGTGACCCCTTTTTGGAAACTAGACCCCCCCACGGAACTTATCTAGATGTGTGGTGAGCACTTTGAACCCCTAAGTGCTTCACAGAAGTTTATAACGCTCGGACGTGAAAATAAAAAAATCATTTTTTTCCACAAAAATGATATTTTTGCCCCCAATTTTTTATTTTCCTAAGGGTAACAGGAGAAATTGGACCCCAAAAATTGTTTTGCAATTTGTCCTGAGTAGGCTGATACCCTACATGTGGGGGTAAAACACTGTTTGGGCGCATGGCAGAGCTTGGAAGGGAAGGAGCACCATTTGACTTTTTCAATTCAGAATTGGCTGGAATTGAGATCAGACGCCATGTTGCATTTGGAGAGCCCCTGATGTGCCCAAACAGTGGAAACCCCCAATTCTAACTCCAACCCGAACCCCAACACACCCCTAACCTTAATCTCAGCCCTAACCCTAGCCCTAACCCTAGCCCTGGACCTAACCCTAGCCCTAACCCTAACCCTAATGGAAAAATGGAAATAAATACATTTTTTAATTTTATTATTTTTCCCTAACTAAGGGGGTGATAACGGGGGGTTTGATTTACTATTTATGGCAGTTTTTATGTTTGGCAGCTGTCGCACGCTAAAAGACGCTTTTTATTGTAAAAATAGTTTTTGCATCACCACATATTGAGAACTATAATTTTTCCATATTTTGACACACAGAGTCATGTGAGGTCTTATTTTTTGCGGGACGAGTTGATGTTTTTATTGGTACAATTTTCGGGCACGTGACTTTTTTGATCGCTTTTTATTCTGATTTTTGGGACGCAGAATGAACAAAACCAGCGTTTCATGAATTTCTTTTGGGGGGTGCGTTTACACCGTTCCGCGTGCGGTAAAATTGATAAAGCGGTTTTATTCTTCGGGTCAGTATGGTTACAGCGATACCTCATTTAGGTCGTTTATTTATGTTTTGTCGGTTTTATGCAATGAAAACTATTTTATATAAAAAATAATTATTTTTGCATTGCTTTATTCTGCGAGCTATAACTTTTTAATTTTTTCGCTGATGATGCTGTATGGCAGCTCGTTTTTTGTGGGACAAGATGACGTTTTCAGTGGTACCATGGATATTTATTTGCGTCTTTTTGATCGCGCGTTATTACACTTTTTGTTCATTGGTATGATAATAAATCATTTTTTGATTCGTTTTTTATTTTTATTTTTTAAGGGGTTCACTAAAGGGGTTAACTAATGGGACAGTTTTATAGGGCGGGTCGTTACGGACGCGGCGATACCTAATATGTGTACTTTTATTTTTATTTTTTTTTATTTCCAAAAAATGAATTTATTTGGGGAATATTTTTTTTTTTTCTAATTTATTTGGCGATTTTTTTTTTAAAATTATTTTAACACTTTTTTTTATTTTTTTTTTAACTATTACATAGTCCCAGGTGGGACATCACTGTCCTGTGACAGATCGCTGATCTGTCACATCACAGATCACTGTGACAGATCAGCGATCTGTCACAGGCAGTGCAGAAGGCTTCCTCATGCCTGCGCTTTGCAGGCACTGAGGAAGCCAGCTTCCTGCAGGCCCCCGAAGGCCCCCGTCGCCATCTTGGATTCGGGGGCCTGCAGGAAAGGAGCCCATTGCGCTGCCGTGGGGGGCTCGGGGAAGCACGGAGGGAGCCCCCTCCCTGCCGATGCTTCCCTTTAACCCCCGGTTAAAAACATGATCGCGGTGTGCAAGGGGTTAACGTGTCGGGGCGGTCCGTGACCGCCCCTGACACATTGTGCCGGGTGTCAGCTGTGATATTTAGCTGACACCCGGCCGCGATCAGCGGAGCTCACCACGTGGGCGCCGCTGATCGCGGTAGACGTACTATCCTGTCCATGGGCATAGGGGCCCGGGGCCCATGGACGGGATAGTACGTCTGATGTCAGGAAGGGGTTAATCAAGATAAACATCTCAAATAAAAGGGGAGTCATGTCTCCTAAATTCAATCTGCTGCTGCTGGAGAGTATAGAAAAATATAAAATAGACAATATTAATACCTAAAAATTACACCAAAGAACAAGACAAGGAAAAGAACAATTGAATCCAAGAAATACAACAAAGCAATTTTATAGAGTAAACTGTAATTTATATTCCACCTTTAATCTAAAAGGTTTCAATGTGTTCAATTTTTTGATTCTCTCCAGTTCTCTAATCTTTAATAATTTAATTCAATCACCCCCTCTTCTCAAGGGAGGGATCTGGTCTATAATCATAAACGATAAGTCTCTCTCTCTATATGCTTAAAAAAATGTTTTGCAACTGGTAAAATGAATGCTTCAATAGCAGACACATTAACTATTGGTATGAAATCACTCTTGTTAGATAAATCATAATCACGTAATTTAAAGGTACCCACATTTTTCTCTAATATTGTGATATCCTGTGTACAAACAACATTAACAACAGCATTTTTCCTCTGATCAGAAAACCAGTATTTAAATTTTAGTTGTCTAAGGAACCAATAGAGTTCCTTTTCTAGCTTAAACCAGTTAGCATGACTGCGAGGGCTATATAAAAGCCCCTTTAATAAAAACATCAATTTCAACATCAGACAATAATCTAGATGAAAGGTTTGCCACAAGATCTAGTCCTTTCTTTTGGTCACTGCAGGTCTTTGTGGGTTGATCCTTGTCTTCTGAAGTTTTTCTTTTTTTGTCCACGGTGATGCTTTCTCCCTCCTCTTCTAATCCTCCGATGCATTCCTCTAGTTGAGGCCTTTGTGTCTCTAGTTTATTAGGCAATTTCTTTCCTCTGTACATTTTGCTAGAATCATTTTACCAATTCTAGATCTTCCCCATACGATAATCCTCCATCTATCGCATCCATTTACGTCTCTTTACTTTATAATATTCCCTTAATGTAGTTAGATGTAACTGGAATGTAATAATGTTTTTTCTCATATGTATACTTGCATTTTAAGTCCACTACAGATGGAACATCCAAAAATGTGGCATCACCTTCAATTGATCCAAGGATTCTTTCCTCATCCTCTAAGGTGTAACTGAATGCAGTGGACATATTGGTCTCACCACCAATTTCAGTCATGGTGAAGCAAGAAACATTTTTTTGAAAAAAGAAAAGTAAAAAATAAAATATTTGTGCACGCTAATTCCAGTAAGTATATATAGAACAAAATTGAAAAAAACAGCACAAAATAGAAAAAAGATTCGGGTGCAAGCCCTCCAGGTACATACCAAACCTCCAAATACTCCATCAAAAAAGAAGGCAGCACACCATGTTGGTTTTCAATAAAGTGTTTTTTTAATAGCCCATATGGCTATGTGCCTATGCAGCAACATTTCGGTTCAATAAAAAATCAAGAAAAATAGGCAGCACTCCAAGTTAAATGTGAAAAAAGTGGATACTTTGCTGATCCTCGGGTGGCGACGTTTCATAGAATCATAGAATCGTAGAGTTGGAAGGGACCTCCTGGGCCATCTGGTCCAACCCCCTGCTCAAAGCAGGATTCGCTAAATCATCCCAGTCAGATGTCTGTCCAGCCTCTGTTTGTAGACTTCCATTGAAGGAGAACTCACCACTTCTCGTGGCAGCTTGTTCCACTCATTGATCACTCTAACTGTCAAAAAGTTTTTTCTAATATCTAATCTGTATCTCCTCCCATTCAGTTTAATCCCATTGCTTCTAGTCTTTCCTTGTGCAAGTGAAAATAAATTTGATCCTTCTACAATGTGACAGCCCTTTAGATATTTGTAGACAGCTATTAAGTCTCCTCTCAGTCTTCTCTTTTGCAAACTAAACATTCCCAAATCCTGCAACCCGTCTTTATCAAGCCACACACAGGACCGTAGGTGTGTTCTGCTGCCACTAGGGGGCTGACACTAAGTGAATACACAAAAATACACAAAAAGGGTTAATTCCTCTGCATTATACACCACCCACTGGCTCCGAATCTAGCCAGTTCATGCTTAGTAGCCGTAGGAGGCACACTGGGGTCTGCTATGCAGACTGTTATGAATGAGTCACCGTAGGAGGCAAAAATAGAAATACTAGCTAAGTCCAGAAAACCAGAGAAGTTGGCAGCTATCGGATTGCAGACCCCTGAACCTATCAACAACAACTAGCAGTGGCCGTGGGGGGTTCCTACGGTGCCCTAGACCCCTCGATCACAGCCGGAGAACTAAATAGCCTAAAGACAGAAAGGGAAATCTAAACTGCCCCAGTCAGACCCCAAAGCAAAAGGCAGCCCCCAACATATAATGACGGTGAAGCAAGATGGAAAAACACTCACACAGATAGAAAGATAGGCTGAGCAAATGATGGGGCCCAAGCTAGCTAAATAGGACAGGATAGAAAAGCTGCTGTCTGCAATCCGCCAAAACTCTATCAAAACAAGAGCCAACAGACTGATAGGGAAAAAGGCCCTGAAGACGCTAGGCTTCAAAAAGACTATATCAGTACTCAGGTATTTTCTGAAGACAGAGCAAAAAGGAATTCAGCTCACCCCAGCAGTTAATGGCAGAAATCCAGAAAAACAAGGCAAAACAAAACCAAAACACAAATGCAAAAGGCAGAGCAGAAAACTTAGCTTTTGAGGAGCAGGAATCAGACTGGTCTCCTAGAATCCCTCAGAGAAATCACCAGCAAGGCAGAAGGGCGTCAGCTGCCTTATATCCAGTCAGCAATTCCCGTCACCCAGTCATCATCATCCAGCTCAGGTGCTTGGTAATCAGCCTCACTACCTTCCTTCACCAGAAGAGGGAGTTCATCAGACCTCAATGGTGAAGGGGAAATGAACTCACAACAGCAGACCATACTTTATTTTTCAATTTTAATTTTTTAATTTTTTACTTTTCCACGTGAAAGACTGGGGCAATGGACCCTTTCAAGGGGCCGATCTCCCTCAACCAACAGGTGAGCATGGGGAGTGTCGCCTCCCTCTATCCTCTCCTGCGACGTGGGATGCCAGGCCTGAGCCATCTTGGAGCGACGGTTCCCTTCAGGCCACCTATGCAACAGATGGGAACATGGAGTGTCTCCTCCATGTACCCCCTTTTGAGCCAGGCCACAGCCGGACAATAGCCCTGTGAAATCCTAGGGGAGTGAACCCTTAGGATACACAGAGGCCCCATTTGGTGTCTGTGCTGCTCCCACTGCACCACCACTGAGGGAACAGCGGTGCTGGACGGTCCCTCTCCACCTCCCCCCTCCAAAGTGGACGGCACATGGAGAGTCCCTGCACCATCCCTGTTGCTGCCCTGACCTGTTATCACTGGGTGGCAGCTCTCCTACGATCTCCAGGCCTGTCGGTGAGTACTTGATCGGTGGGGGCTCCTGAGCACGTTGCTGGTCTGGCCACCTTTTCCAGCCGGGCACCACTACTTTACTCCACGGCTTTGGCAGTTGCTAGGCCGCAAGCCGGTATCCCCTCCCACAACGCACATCACTCCGGCGGCTCCGCCCACTGGACTGGCGCTTCACATATAGTGCAAGAAGCACCTTCCCCAAATCTCGGTGGTCATATTCAGCCTTTGGACCAGAACCTAGGCGCCTGTTTCCTGCACCGCACATCTCTCGGAGCCTTTATCCTGCAGCGTGCGCAATCACTTGGGAACAAGGCTGCTTAAAGGCACAGGACCTGGGTAAGTGCTCTGTCACACTGCCCTCAGGCCCCCCTCTTTTCCCCCTCATAGTGCCCTGCTGAACTTGCAGCAGCACACACAGCCTTCCCTGCAGTACATTAGGAGTTAATAGTGCTACAACATGTCCCTATCTAAGGCCGGTTTCACATTTGCGCTTTATGGCGCTGCGACGGCCTGCGCACGGCCGCCGCTAAGCCCCGACGCCTGCTGGCTCCCTGCACGCCCCATCCGGTCATCGCCGCCTACTAGCGCACACGGACGCTTGCGATCTGCGCACCCTATCTTTAGCTTAGGGTGCGCAGATCGTGCGCTGGCCGTGCGCTAGCAGGATTTTGCCATGCACTGCGCACTTTTGAAGGTGCGCCATGCGCGCCGAAATGCAACATGCTGCGTTCGGCGCACACGGGCGCACCTTCAAAAGTGCGCAGCGCACGGCAAAATCCTGCTAGCGCACGATCTGCGCACCCTATGCTAAAGATAGGGTGCGCAGATCGCAAGCGTCCATGTGCGCTAGTAGGCGGCGATGACCGGATGGGGCAGGCAGGGAGCCGGAAGGGGGTGGGGCTTAGTGGTGGCTGTGCACAGGCCGTCACAGCGCCATAAAGCGCAAATGTGAAACCAGCCTAAAACCTACAAAAAGTCCACTAAAACAGTGTTTTTGCTTCACGTTCCTAATGTCAGGCTGCGCTACCGTTCAGAAAACGCTACACTCTGCGATGGTCGCGTCCCTACATGCGCTTCGGAGCCCCCCACCGTCACTCAACACACCGTGACTAGCCCCCCTGAGTGGGTTTCCTCATTATCGCAATCTATGGCTTCCTTAACTAAAGCGATTGAGTCCCTTTGGGACCCCTACAGGAGCAGGAGCCAGAACCCACCTGTCTCAGAGAATTTCCCCATATCGGGAAACATCGGCCTGCAGGGGCCGTTCTCGCTTAGAACACAGACAAGCATCCAGTAAACGGGTACATGGCTCATCCCCCAGGCTCACAAGCGCCTCGGCGTCAGTTAGCTCCATTTCTCGCTCTCCCTCTCCAGGGGCTTATAGCGAACATGATTCCGAAGCAGAGTCAGACGTGCTCCTCGACCTAGAGTCGCCAGGCTACCAGGCCACAGTAGATGGCTTCATTGAGGCTGTCAACCAGTCCCTGCGGGTCCACGAATAGCCTACTATGACCTGCACGGATAACGCAGAGCCCTTTAAAGGGTCAAGTGTCCTTATAGGGTGTTTGCCAATTACCCTGAGTTTGAGGACATAGTTCAGCGACATAGAGAGCAGCCAGACAAACGTTTTGTAGGTCAGAGATCTCTTGAAACCAAACATCCTTTCTCTCCACTTCCACAAGCATTGGACAGAATCCCCTCCAGTGGATCCTTCTCTATCCCGTTTAACTTCCAAGACTTCTTTCTTTGCCGGACGGATCCTTCATTAAAGATCCTACAGATCGTCTAATTGACAGCTTCGCCCATTCAGTTTTTGAGGCATCAGGCTCGGCACTTTTTCCCTCCTTTGCAGCTACCTGGGTAGCTAAGGCCGTGGCCAACTGGGCAGATTCTCTGCATAAGACCATACAGAAGTCAGATATATCTCCAGAGATAGCGGAGCTGGCTAATCAAATCTCCTTGGCTGGTGACTATTTAATAAGCGCTTCTCTAGACGTGGCTAACTGCTCTGCGTTGGCAGCCTCGAACGCAGTAGCTATTAGAAGGGCCCTATGGCTTGGGGACTGGCGAGCAGACTCTGCATCCAAAAAGTCCTTAACCTCCCTCCCTTATCTCAGCGGTCACTTATTTGGAGAGAAACTTGACCAGCTCATTTCAGACGCTACAGGAGGGACAAGTAAATCCCTTCCTCAGCAGAGTGTTAGGCGCCCTATCCGCCAACAGCTGCAGACACGCTTTCGGCCCTTTCGCAGTAAGTACGGGTGGTCTTCAGCTGTTCCCCCATTTTGGGGTGCCCCACTCGCAGGGACAAGAGCCCGCAGACCTCGTTCAAACCCAGTCACGCGTGAAAAACCCACTCCCAGAAGGCCAGATCTAGGGGACCTAGGCTCCAAAGATCCTCAACTAAATGACTGGCAACACTGTCCAGACGACACCAGCAGGGTAGATGACCGCCTACTCTGGCTTGCTGGCTTGCAGTCGTTCACGACGAGTGGGTCAGGGATCTGGTGTCGTCTGGATACAAGATAGAATTTTCTTCCCCCCAAAACTCGTTTTTTTGCCTCCCGTCCCCCCCAAAAAAGCAGGAACAGGAGCACAATCGTTTTACCAAGCCATAGTCTCTCTGCCAAGACGGGGTCATTACCCCAGCTCCAGAGAGCGAACGGTTCCTGGGGTTTTACTCAAATCTCTTTGTGGTCCAAAAAAGGATTGGAACAGTCAGACCCATCCTGAACCTAAAGCTTTTAAACAAATTCGTCAGAGTTCCGCACTTCAGTATGGAATCTCTCCATTCGGTCATCTCATAAATGGACAAAGGGGCGTTCTTAGCCGTTATCGATATTCGGAATGCGTATCTTCACATCCCAATTTTCCCTCCTCACCAAATGTTCCTTTGCTTCGCCGTTCACAGAAAACGTTTTCAGTTCACGGCTTTGCCCTTCAGCCTTGCCACTGCCCCCAGAGTGTTTACAAAGGTCATGGCTGCGGTCATGTCCATTCTACTCTCTCCGGGCGTAGTCTTCTTCCCATACCTAGGCAACCTACTGATAAAAGCCATCCTTCCAAGCCTGCAAGGAGTGTGTCCAAATTTCGTTGGATGCCCTTTCTCGGCTAGCCTGGTTGATCAACCTGGTCAAATCTCCCATTCCAGCTCAGCGAATATGCTTACTGGGCATGATTCTAGACACTTCCCGAGGGTTGGTTATTCTCCCTCTGGACAAGGTCTTTGCCCTGCAGTAGGGAGTCCGGGACCTCTGGAAACCGTCTCCTCGTTCCATCCGTTTCGGCAGAAGAATCCTCCGGAAGATGGTAGCCACAATGGAAGCAATACCATTTGCGCAGCTGCATCTCCTTCCCCTTCAACACGCTCTTTTAGATGCGTGGGATGGGAGTCCCCTCTCCCTCGATCGACTGTGTCGACTGACCCCTCGAGTCAAGCAAGCACTCCACTCATGGACGCTCCGCTCCTCCCTCCTACAAGGAAAGTCCTTTCTACCAATCCATTGGCTGGTGGTCACCACCGATGCCAGCCAACTTGGCTGGGGAGCCGTTTTTTGGCACCACACTGCTCAGGGGTAGAGTTGCCTATGATAGTTTTCATAGTTGACATATTCTATCTACTGTTAATTTGTTAATCTCCTACTGCTTTGTCACTGAACTGGTTTGATCCAGAGTCAGTGGGGGGTGTATACTGCAGAGGAGTTAACCCTTTTTGTGTATTCACTTAGTGTCAGCCTGCTAGTGGCAGCAGCATACACCCACGGTCCTGTGTCCCCCAATGAGTGGCTTGGAGAAAAGGATTTGACGGTGAGTACACAAAAATCCCTGTTTGTGTATGTATATATATATATATTTACACACACACAGCTCTGACAAAAATTAGAGACTACTGCACAGTTTTATAAAAATCAGCTTCTCTACATGTCTGACAGTTATTCCATTCCAATGTCAGTTGAATTCCAACCAGAGTAGACCTCATTCTACTTAATGTGCTTCTGATTAGGTTATCACCTGAACCAAATCTTATTTAACGAAGGAAAGTATAAAGAATCCTGCTGTTGTGTTCACAATTCTCTTGGAATAGGACAAGCTGGATGGCAAAACAAGTGCTAGTAATATCCCAAAAGTAATAGGAATGAAAAAATAACTTTTAACCATGCCAAAGGAGTTGAAAAGAAAAGTCTTGAGTGAGGAAAAGAAGGGCTCAATTCTGGCTTTACTAGCAGAGGGATACAGTGATCGTCATGTTGCCTCCATCCTTAAAATTTCTAAGATGGCAGTCCATTATAACAAGGTCAAGCAGCAGACATTGGGGACAACAAAGCTACAGATCGGCAGAGGGTGAAAACGACTCTCCACTGACCGGGAAGAGTGTCATCTTATTAGAATGTCACTCAATAACTGCAGGATGACATCAAGTGACCTACAAAAGGAATGGCAAATGGCAGCTGGGGTGAAGTGCATGGCAAGAACAGTTCGTAACAGGCTCCTAGAGACAGGGCTCAAGTCATGTAAAGGTAGAAAAAAGCCTTTCATCAATGAGAAGCAAAGGAGAGCCAGGCTGAAGTTTACCAAAGACCATAAGGATTGGACCATAGAGGACTGGAGTAAGGTAATCTCTGATGAGTCTAATTTTCAGCTTTGCCCAACACCTGGCTGTCTAATGATTAGACGGAGACCCAGAGAGGCGTACAAGCCACAGTGTCCTGCACCCACTGAAATTTGGTTGAGGATCGGTGATTTGGGGATGCTTCAGCAAGGCTGGAATTGGGCAGGTTATTCTTTACAAAGGACGAATGAATCAAGCCGCATGCAAGGTTATCCTGGAAAAACAGTTGATTTCTTCTGCTCAGGCAATGTTCCCCAACTCTGAGGACTGTTTTTTCCAACAGGACAATGCGCCATGCCACACAGCTAGGTCGATCAATGTGTTGGATGAAGGACCACCACATCAAATCCCTGTCATGGCTAGCCATATCTCCAGACATGAACCTCATTGAAAACCTCTGGAATGTAATCAAGAGGAAGATGGATAGTCACGAGACATCAAAATTTTTGTTCCAGGAGTGGCATAACGTCACCCAAAAGCAGTGTGAAAGACTGGTGGAAAGCATGCCAAGACGCATGAAAGCTGTGATTAAAAATCATGGTTATTCCACAAAATATTGATTTCTGAACTCTTCCTGAGTTAAAACATTAGTATTGTTGTTTCTAAATGATTATGAACTTTTTCTTAACAATATTTGAGGTCTGCAAGCACTGCATTTTTTGTTATTTTGACCATTTCTCATTTTTTGAAAATAAATACAAAATTTAGTGCTTGGAAATTTGAAGACATGTTGTCATTAGTTTATAGAATAAAAGAGCAATTTACATTTTACTCAAAAATATACCTATAAAGAGAAAAATCAGACAAACTGAAAATTTTGCAATGGTCTTATATCAATGATGATTATTGTGGGAGCAAAAAGCAGCATGAGTAAGGGTGGCTAGTAAAGATTTGTAATTATAAGTATAGATCTTCTAGTCCATGCTGTAATCAAAATAATACAGAAATGCCGTTCTCACATCCAAGAAGAGTTAACATTTCCTTTCAAAGATAGAAAATGCATAAATTATATGGTAAAAACTCTTATCTGGACTAAGAAATCAGAGAGTTTCTAAGAAAATCTGGAGGAACATTTTGCCAAACTGTTCCAAAGCCCTGTCTGGAGTATTGATGTGATGTGATATTTCACTCCGTATTGCTAAAATTTGAAGAATGCTTTTTTTTAAAGAAATTATATTATATAATTGAGGGGGGTCTGTGTGGAAACTAAACCCTGAGTTGATGTAGAAAAAGGGAAAATAAATTCTGCCGTAATATCCTTGAGAATGCCTACTTATAAGTGATGAGCGAACGTGGTCAAATAACGTCTTATCCGAGCATGTTCGAGGGTTGTCCAAATATCTTAGTGGGCTCGTATATTATGTTCAAGTCCCTGCGGCTGCATGATTTGCGTCTGTTAGACAGCCTGAACACATGAGGATTCCCTAACAAACAGGTACACGTGTTCAGGCTGTCTAACAGCCACAAATCATGCAGCCGCAGGGACTTGAATGATATTCAAGCACGCCCAAGATACTGGGATAACTTCTGAGCATACTTGGATAAGAAGTTAACCGAGAATGTTCGCTCATCACTACTAATCTACAGGGGATGGAAAATCATAGTGGCTAAAGAGCCCCTCTGCCAGAGTCACTTGGAAACAACTGAATTATTCATTAAATATTAAGCAGTAAACTGGCAATTGTTTGATCACTTGTACAATTGTCAGTTTACTGATCCCTGGGCAGGCTATAAAAATGTGGGGGAAAAAAAGCTAGTTTAAATATGGATATACATTTTTTAGGTTGAAATAGTCCCTTTTTTCTCAATTCAAAAAGCAAAACAATACACCTATTTGGTAAAAAGTCTGGTGTTTTAAAATCTGAAGCTGTTTAATCCAAAGAGAAAGATTAAAAAAAACCATGATTATTTAGTTTTCCATCATCTCACCAACCTACCGCCACCGCCCTTCCCCATCAAAAGAAGAATATTGATTAAAAAGCAATCAAAATGTTATGTACCCCCAAAAGGTAGCAATACAAACTACAGTGAGTGCGTTTAAAAAAAAAAGAAAAAATAAGACAAGCCCTCAAAGTTCTGGCTCTTAGAATATGAGAAAGCACTAAATTTCTCATAGTGTTGTGAATTCATAAAAGCTGTGTAATAAGAATCCCTTTACTGTATAAATGTTGTATCGATGCAATCATACTGACCTGGAGAGTCAGAGGAAGAGGAATATTCTGCTCACCTGCACCTGGTTGGTTGCACAGCTTCTTGATAAAGAGGTGGCTAAGCGTCCAATAATTATTTAAAACCTCTGATTTATTTCTTCAAGTTAGAAACGTGTAATTTGTAAGATTTCAAATGCAGAAGTAAATGGCGCTTACATGTTTCAGGCACAACTGGCCCTTAAAGTGGTATTCCCATCTCCAAGATCCTAACCCAATATGTAGTAGGTGTAATAATAATATTATTAGCAAATACCTTTTTCTGATTAGCTATGTTTCTTTCCTAATGTGCAGGCATTGCAGGACCTTAGGTATCCACTAGCAGTTAACTGTCACTATATCAGTGGTCCTAACAGGGCCGGACTGGCCATTTGGCAATCCTGGCAAATGCCAGAAGGCCCTGTCTGGTCATGGGCTGCTTTGGCTGCTACCTTGTTAACAGAATTGGCGTTCTCAAGACACCCATACTGTTAAGAGTTGTGACAGAGCATAAAGTCACCAAAAATCCATCACTTATCCCTGCAGGTCATGGGAATCATTAATAATATTGGTAATGTAGTAAATTTTGCATTCCTTCATTCAAAGTAATATTAGTAATATATTTCATCTGCTGCTTGGGGACGGGAATAACATGGGCCTGTGTGATTTCAAATGCCAGGGCTGAATTTCAGTCCCAGTCCGTACCTGGGTCCTAACCGTGGATACCTAAGGTCCTGCAATGCCTGCACATCAGGAAAGAGACATCAGAAAAACTATACTACCTTTGTAATTGCAGGTATTTGCTAATTTTATTATTATATTGTAAGGTTTCCGCTCACTCGGTAGCGCTTGCAGTATACAAGTTAAGCAATTTCTTAAACAATGTCCAAACAGGTTTATTCAAACTTCATAAACCATGCTGTAAATAAACCATATAAGGTCCCTTGGGCGTAAGATAAACCAAAATAGTCCCAAGTACAATAGCACTTACATGTTAGACTGGCTCTCCCAGTCAACCTAACATCTAGCACAAAAGATTCTGCCAGGAGATTTACCAAAAAGGACTTCACAACTCCACTCTCAGTCATTAAATCAGACAATTGGTGGTCTTTGTATCTGCTGTACCATGCCCTGGGGTGAGGATATGTGAGTAGCCAGTCTCTCAGATATCTCTCTGACTGCTCTAAAGGGCATGTCACACTAAGAGATATCGCTAGCAATATCGCTATAACTAGTGACGTTATAGCGATATTGCTAGCGATATCTCTGTGTCTGATACTTACCTCCGACCGGCTCCCCCGCTGGTTATCGCTGATTGCGCGAGAACGTTCAGGACTGTTTCTTGTCGTCAGCTTCCTGTGGCGCTTCCTGCTGTGACGACGAGCGACGCGTGGAGCCGGGCGGGAGGACGCAGGATCGCCTGGTGTGACAGGTAAGTAGCGATCCCCGTCCCCAGCGATGTCGCTAGTGAGATCTGCCTGTGTGGCAGCTCACTAGCGACTACTTAGCGATGTACCAGCGATCCTGACCGCGTCATATCGCTGGTCGGGATCGCTGGTACATCGCTAAGAGTGACAGTACCTTAAACCATACCCTTGACATTCCCAATTAACTCTTTCAGCATTATATGTGCTGGAGCCTGCTTTTATGGGCTTTTATCACTGAGGCTACCAACCGTGATGACCTATCCAACTGTCATCTTACATACCCACCTCTGCCCAAAGTTGGGGAGCTTGGCACCTTCTGCCAACAAACAGTAGTGTTCAAAATAATAGCAGTGTGTTCAAAAACTTGAGTTAATCACAAAATGTTTATACTAGTTATTATTTCCATGCATTGTGAACATTGCACACTGTTTTCTAATTGAAATTAGGAAAAGAAATGTACCCTATATACTCGAGTATAAGCCGACCTGAGTATAAGCCGAGGCCCCTAATTTTGCCACAAAATACTCACCTCTCATCTCTGGGGGCCAGGTGCCGGTGTCCTGAGCAGGTGGGGACATTGGCACGCTGTGGGGCCCAGGGGCCGGTGTCACCGCTGGCTCAAGGCCCCGGCACCTGCGATATTCACCTGTCCCTGTTCCACCGCCGCGCTGCTCTGTCTCCATGTCGCATATGGGAGAGGAGTCACGTGCATATTCATTACTTTAATCAGCGGTGCCACGTGACCGCTGAATACAGGACAGCTGCGGCGCTGGAGACCATCTGAGAAGCAGGGAAGTGCAGAGACCAGGAGGGGGTGAGTATGATGTGACAGCCGCCGACTCCTGTGCTCCCCCTCCCCCGCCTACACCCAGTGACAATGACTCAAGTATAAGCCGAGAGGGGCACTTTCAGCCTAAAAAAATGGGCTGAAAATCTTGGCTTATACTCGACTGTATACGGTATATAATTTTTAAATACTTTTCAGAAAATAGCAAAAAATGAACATTGGGCTGTTCTAAAAAAATATCAGTGTCTGCAGCTGTCTTTACAAACTCACAAAATGTACCGTATTTTTTGTATTATAAGACGCAATTTATGATCCCCAAAATTAGGGGAAAAATGGGGGTGCGTCTTATAACCCGAACACTGTTCTTACCGAGGGATCAATGCTGTGGGCCGGGAGCTGGGAGTGTTGTGGTGGTGGTGCGGTGGCCCTGCGGCAGCCGAATATGGCAGCCACCATTCTTCCTGCAGGGTCCGGCTTCCGGCTTCTCACTCAGTGCAGGCGCAGATGGAGAAAGCCGAGATCTACATTCGCGCCTACCTCTACACGATGTCTGTAGGAAAATGGCAGTGAATCCGGCGCAGCCGCAGATTGAGCACTCGGCTTACTGAGCTCTCAATTTGCACATGTGCTGCATCTGGCGGCAAGGTCCAGGCAATGCTCCGCTGCAGATGGAGCTGAGGGAGAGAAGAGCGATTCTTCTCCTCCTCTGCAGGGATGGATAGTGATTGGTGCAGGGAACTGTTGCTGAGCTGCCTCCACCAACTACATATCTGTTCCTGCACACTAGTGTTGTATACACTGTAATGTAGTGGCCAAAGAGTTTTTTGCCAATATGACTACCACCTCCCTCATCTTTCAGAATACATCCATGTATACAGTAAGTGGGTGTATTCCTGAAGATGAGGGGGGTGGTAGTCACAATATACGGTACTGCAGGCACTGTACTGCGATTCACAGATCCCCCATAACAGAGAGTCATCCACAGATAATATTTTTGTATTTTATTAAAGTTTTTTTGCACTCTATTTGGCTCAAAATATATATATATTTTTTTGTTCTTATTTTCCTCTCTAGAATCTAGATGCGTCTTATAATCAGGTGCGTCTTATAAAGCGAAAAATACAGTACTTTTTTGAGAATTTAGCATTCCTGTGAATCACTAACCTAATATTTAATTGTATATCCACAGTTGTTTTAGAACAGCTTCATATCTATGTTGCATAGAGCCAACCAACTTCTGGCACCTGTCAACTGGTATTCCAGCCCAGGATGCTTTGACTACAATTTGACCCACAATTTTTTGGCATTTGCTGGCTTTGACTCATAAACGGCATTTTTAATTTCACCTCACAAGTGCTCTATCGGATTATGGTTCTATCGGATTGGGCTCCATAATCTCAATTTTGTTGGATCGGAACCAATATTGTGCTCATTTACTGGCATATCCTCTTCAGTGTAAGGCAACTTGACCGCCTTCAAATATTTTAAAATATGCAAACTGGTCCATAATCAATGATATGTGGTAAATAGGTCAGGCACAATAGTAAGAGAAACATGCCCATATGCCCATATCATGACGATTGCACACTCATGCTTCACTTTCTTCAGAGTGTACTGTGGCTTCAGAGCAGCTTTAGGGGGTCGTCTGACGTACTGTCTGCGGCCCTTGGACCCAAAAAGAACAATTTTACTTTAATCAGTCCACAAAATGATTCTTCATTTCTGTTTAGGCCAGTTGATGTGTTCCTTGGCCAATTGTATCCGCTTCAGTATGTCTTTTTTTTAACAATGTGACTTTGTGGGGACTTCTTGCTAAGAGATTAGCTTCACACAGACGTCCTCTAACTGCAACAGTACTCACAGGTATCTTGAGATTATCTTTAATCATCCTGGAGGTGATCATTGGCTGAGCCTTTGCCATTCTGGCTATTCTTCCATCCATTCGAATGGTAGTCTTCCATTTTCTTCCACATTTCTCTGATTTGGCTTTCCATTTTAAAGCACTGGAGATCATTTTAGCTGAACAGCCTATCATTGTCTGCACTTCTTTATAAGTTTTACCCTCTCTGATCAACTTTTTAATCAAAAGTACACTGATCTTCTGAACAAGGTCTCGAACGACCCATATTTCTCACACTTTTAAGGAGAAATCCATGTACAACATGTCCTGGCTTCACCCATAAATAAGAACCACTAGCTTCACACCTATTTCTTCACAGAATGATTGATCTCGTTGAACTCCACACTCCTATTATTTTGAACACCCCCTCCTTTCAATTCATTTTTCCAATACACAAACTCAAAAACTTGCAGATCATGAATGTTGAGTCTGTTGGTTTTCTTAGAATCTACTGCACCAAATGGTAAATAGTTTGACTTGTGGTAATATAATTTGTAACAAAAACATTGATTAACCTGGTTAGTCATTTTGGACTGCTATTATTTTGAACACTACTGTACAATGCACCCTTGACAGGGCATCAGTATTCCCAAGTAGTTTCCCAGACCTAAGCTAAAGTCCTTAAGTGCTAGGAACCACCTGGTCACTCGGGCATTGTTCCCCTTCTTCTCTTGCATGCAACTCAGTGGGGCATTGCCTGACACTAATCTGAACTTCCTGGCCAAGAGGTAGTACCTTAGAGAATTCAACGCCCACTTGATGTCCAAACATTTCTTCTCCACTATGGAGTAGTTCTTCTCACAGCTTCTGATTTTGGTAAATTATTGGGTGCTCTTCCCCATTCACTTCCTGAAACAAGACCACACCCAGGCCAACATCTGACGTGTCCGTCTGGACCACAAACTTCTTGGAGAAATTTGGTGCCATCAACACTTGCTGTTTACACAGGGATAGCTTCAGTTCTTGGAAGGCTGTCTCAGCTTCTGCAGACCACTTAGCTGACATTGTACCTTTTAAGGAGGTCCATCAGAGCAGTGGCTATCATGGCGAAGTTAGGAATAAGCCATCGGTAGAAGCTCATGATGGTTAGCAACACTCTGACCTGCTTCTTTGAAAGAGATTGTGGCCAACTCTGGATAACATCAACTTTATCTACTTGAAGCTTGATTTCGTCCCTGCCTATGACATAGTCCAAGTATTTGGCTTCCTTCCATGGCATATTTTTTTGGGTCACGGAAAACCTTGCCTTCCTTAGAGCATCAAGTATCGCCTGGACTTTGCTCAGATGGTTTTCCCTATCCTGGCTGAAGATCACAATGTCATCCAGATAGTCTGCTGCATACTTCGTGTGCAGAGCTAGGATTCGGTCCATGGCTCTCTGCAAAGGTCTCCAGAACTCCTTGCAACCCACACACATCCTTGTGTACGGGAATTAGCCATCTGACATGGATAAGGCTATCTTCTCTTTGGCTTCTTTGGACAGGGGAATTTGCTAATACCCTTTTGTGAGGTCAGGGGTGGTAATGTATCGTGCCAGCCCTAGTCTTTCAATCAATTCATCAACATGAGGCATTCGATACTTATGGAACTTAGAGATCTCATTCAACTTTGTATAGTTATTGCAAATCTGCCATTCTCCATCTGGTTTTGGCACTACGACTATGGGACCGGACTAGTCACTCTTAAACTCTACAGTGACTCCCAGGATCAGCATGCACTTCATCTCTTTCTAGATCACTTTTCAGTGGGCTTCGCAGATCTAATATAGCTTCAAGTTCACCTGAGCGTAAGGCTCTGTGACAACCTCAAGCTCTACAATATGAGTACAACCCAGTAATTTTGAGAACAAATCTGTTCCGATATAGCAACTCAAGAGTTGCACTGCTGCTTTTAGGAATGAGACAAATTCTTTGCAACCTTGACATCTTCCACATTGGTTTCAACCTTCATGAGCAAACAAGGGGCTTCCATTGGTTCCCTATCTTACTACAGCTTGATCATGTTGACATGGTACACCTGGTATGACTTTCTTCTCCCTGATTGGTGAATTTTATAGCTGTCTATGTCAACCTTTTTTTACCACTTCATAGAGGCCCTTTCACTTGTCCCAGGATTGAAGTGTCTCACCATCACTGACCTATTGTACACCCTAGACTGTTCCTCTTGTGGTTTGATGAGGTGCTCTTTCACAATGGGCATCACCTTGGCAATTTCCTCTTGCACCTGGACCACATGTTTGATTACACTCCTATAGGATGTAGAGTTTGGTTACCAGTTCGCATTCGCTACATCCAGGAGTCCACGGGGGTGTCGGTAATTCACCAGTTTAAGTGGGGAGAAACCAGTAGAGGGCCGTGCGATTTCTCTGATGGAGACTAACAGGTATGGCAGTAGAGAGTCCCAGTCTCAGCCATTCTTCTCTTTGACCCTCTTTAACGTGGTGTCCAAGGTTTTGTTAAATCTTTCCACCAAGACCGTCCGTCCGTCTGTGGAAATTGAGGTTCTGTGTTGTGTAATTTGCAGGGTTTTGCACAACTTTCTCATCACCTTCTACATGAATGGAGTCCCTTGGTCCTTTAGTGTCTCCTTAGGCAAAAGATATGGATCAGCTCCTGAGCTATATACTTAGCAGAGGAGTTTCATAATGGTACTGCCTCCGGGTACCATATAGCATAGTTCAGGCCCACCAGGATATACTGATGCCCTCTGGCTGACTTGACCAAGGGTCCCACTAAATCCATAGCTGTGCGATCAAAGAGGACCTCAATGATGGGCAACTGCATCAAGAGACTATGTAAGTGAGCCACCGGGAAGGTCACTTCGCAGGTGGGACAGGACCTACTGTACAATAGTGTAGGCCCCTGGTACCAGAAACTGCTCGATCACCTCACCCCTCTGCTTGGTGACACGATATAACAACTCTCCATTTATGGCAAAATATGGGTATCTGGTATCGGCACCGGGCTCTTGAGCCACAGCATTAAGTTAAGTCACATTTTTAAATGCCCCTTTTAGAGTTAAGTCCCTGAGTTGGGTGGTTCCAAAGTTTCCCACAGAAACCTCCAGCTAAAGGATTTTGGACTCCAGGAAAGCTGCCTCATTCTCATCGCCCACAAGCATACAAAGGGGAAATCATAGAATCATAGAATGGTAGAGTTGGAAGGGTCATCAGGTCCAACCACCTGCTCAAAGCAGGATTCACTAAATCATCCCAGACAGATGTCTGTCCAGCCTCTGTTTGAAGACTTCCATTGAAGGAGATCTCGCCACCTCTCGTGGCAGCTTGTTCCATTCATTGATCACCCTGTCAAAAAGTTTTTTCTGATATCTAATCTCTGCCTCCTCCCATTCAGTTTCATCAAATTGCTTCTAGTCTTTCCTTGTGGAAATGAGAATAAAGATGTTCCTTCTACAACGTGACAGCCATTGGGATATTTGTAGACAGCTATTAAGTCTCCTCTCAGTCTTCTTTTTTGCTAAACATTCCCAAATTCTGTAACTGTTCCTCATTGGACACGGTTTGCAGACCGGTCACCATTCTGGTCGCTCTTCTCTGAACATGATCCAGTTTGTTGATGTCTTTTTTAAAATGTGGTGCCAAAAACTGGACACAGTGTTCCACATGAGGTCTGACCAAAGAGGAGCAGAGGGCAATAAAGACTTCAAGTGATCTAGACAGTATGCTTCTGTTAATACATCCCAGAATTGTATTTGACTTTTTTTGCTGCTGCATCACACTGCTGACTCATGTGCGGTCTGTGATCTATTAGTATACCCAAGTCTTTTTCACATGTGCTGTTGCTTAACCCTATTCCTCTCATTCTGCAAATGCTTTTTCATTTTTATTGCCCAGATTTAGTACTTTGCATTTTTCCCTGTTAAAAACCATTCTGTTAGTTGCTGCCAACTGCTCCAGTTTATTTAAATTTTTTGAATCCTCTCCTCTAGTATTAGCTATCCCTCCTAGCTTTGTGTCATCAGCAAATTTATTCAGTTTATCTTCAATTCCTTCATCTAAATCATTGATAAAGATGTTGAACCATACAGTGCCCACGACAGAGCCCTGTGATACCCCACTTGAGACATTCTTCCAACTGTATGTGCAACCATTTACGATCACTCTTTGGGTCCAATCACTAAGCCAGTTATGAATCCACCTAACAGCTGCCTTGTCCTTTCCATAATTAGTAATTTTTTCAAGTAAGGATGATGTGAGATACTTTGTCAAATGCTTTGCTGAAGTCGAGATATATTATATCTACAACATTTCCCTGATCCACCCAGTCAGTGATTCTGTCAGAAGGAAATTAAGTTAGTCTGACATGACTTATTAGTTACAAACCCATGCTGACTCTGGTTAATCACTTCATTCTTATCCAGGTACTTACATACATGTTGTTTAATAATTTGTTCAAAGATATTTCCTGGTATACAAGTGAGACTAACCAGCCTATAGTTCCCTGGGTCCACATTCTTCCCCTTTTTGAAGATTGGAACAACATTTGCTCTTCTCCAGTCTCCTAGGACTTCTCCTGTGCTCCAAGAATTTTCAAAGAATATGGAGAGTGGTTCAAAAATGTCTTATGCTATCTCCTTCAGTACTCTGGGGTGTAATTCATCTGGACCTGGAGACTTGAATTCATTTATGTTTGCTAAGTGTTTCCTCACTATCTTTCTTTCATGCTATCCTGGATTCTTCTATTCCTTTAATAGGGCAGTGAAGATCAGTTGATGTTACATTTCTTTTCTGAGAGAAACAGAAGCAAAATAGGAATGTAAAAGTTCGGCCTTCTCAACATCCTTTCTTACCATTTCATTATTTTCATCCTATGACCTGCAATGATGTTTCTTTAGTGGCGACCTGGCTGTAATCTGAGCAACCAAGCAACCTCGCTTTCTTTCCCTTACAAGTACCAGAATTAAACAAAGTGTTGCCACATTACTATAGGGTGTAAAAGGTCCTGGACAACTCCAACCTTACAGGTCTGGGTGCCGGAGTTTCTATTTATGATAACAAGGGCCACCGGATAATTTTTAGTGTACTCATGGATACAATAGACTCACACCACCTTCCCATGGGTGGCTATGTGACCCAGGCTGTGACACCTTCAACAAATCATGTTATCAGATGGGGCCTACGGCAACAGCTCAGGCGCCCCCTGGGCTCTTGGAAACCCTCCAGATGTGGCTCTAGTTCCCTTCTTTTGGGTGTCAGACCCCTTTTGAGAACCCCAGTATGGAGATGTTAAGACCCTTGCTTCCCCAAGAAACTTTCGGCCACCTGGTTATTTTTCACCCAGGACTGAACCGGCCCCAAAAAGGAGTGTATGAGCCTTTTCATGATGGGAGGGAGATTCTGGTTCCTACCACTTTTGAACTAGGTGTAGGAGGTCGAACATTTGAGACTGGGTCAGTTTGTCACCGTGATATCCCCAGTGATGCACCCATTGCACCCTACAGAATCACTCCTATGGCCGGCATAATAGACCTTCTGCAGTCCTCCCATTAGATATTGCCCCAGAACCTCTGCCCACTGCTCCTGAGGCAATTTCTTCCATTCTGCCACCCTTTAGAAAACCATCAAGAACATCTTTAAATCTTCTTTTGAAAGGCTCTCCTTACTATCGTCCTGATGTGGGAGTCATCACCATGATGTGGGGGTGGAGCCGCTGCCCTGCCACTGATTGCCCTGTCTATGAGCTCCATCTACTGCCTGTGCTGCTTCTGCTGCTGCCATAGCTGTTGCTACTGGAGGTTAACCTGCACGAGTTGCTTTAACAGCTCCTCCATGTTCTATACTTTTACCCAAGACATGCTGTTTTCCCGCAGCAGTTATTGCTGCCGGCAACTGTAAGGTTTCCACCAACTGTAAGGTTTCTGCTCACTCGGCAGTGCTTAAAGTATACACGGGAAGCAATTTCTTAACATCCAGACAGATTTATTTAAACTTCATAAACCATGCAGTAAATAAATCATATAACCACCTTGGGCATAAGGAAAACAAAAATTTCCAAGCACAATGGCACATACTTGTTGGTCGGCTCACCCAGACAGTGTAACATCCGGCACAAAAGATTCTGGCAGGAGACTTGAAAAAGGATTTCTCACCTCCACTCTCAGTCATTAAATGAGACAACTGGTCACCTTTGTATTTGCTATAACATGTCCTGTGGTTGGGATATGGGAGCAGCCATTTCTCTGCTCACAAACCCTACCCTTCACACGCCCTATTAACTCTCTCAGCACTATATGCGCTGGAGCCTGCTTTTCTGAACTACCAACCGATGCTACCAACCTCGATGTTACATAAGGATCTGTCCAGTGGCCATCTCACAATATATATATATACATTTGTGCTCAAAAGTTAACATACCCCCAAAGAATTTTTGCTTTTTTGGCCTTTTTCTCAGAGAATACGAGAAAAGTCTTCGCACCTTCTGGAGCAGGGCTGTTAACTCCGGATAATTTTTGAGGAAGCACTGCACCACCAGGTTCAAGGTGTGAGCCAAGCAAGGTATGTGGCTGAGTTTTGAAAGGGCTATGGCTGCCACAAAATTACGGCCGTTATCACTAACTACCTTGCCTGCCTCAAGATGTACACTGCCCAGCCATGACTCAGTTTGTCGCTTCAAGTACTCGGCCAGCACCTCGGCGGTGTGTCTGTCGCCCAAACACATCATCTGCAACACAGCCTGCTGACGCTTTCCACTAGCTGCTCGATAGGGGGACACCTCATGTACAACAGTGGCAGCTGCAGATGGAGTGCTCGTACGACTGCGCTCTGTGGACGAGCTTTCGCTTCTGGAGGAGGAGGAGGAGGGTCGAACGCCTACAGCCAACTGTTTCCTATACCGTGGGCTAGGCAGCACTGTCCCACCACCGCTGTCCCCTGTGGACCCTGCATCCACCATATTAACCCAGTGCGCAGTGATGGACACGTAACAGCCCTGGTCATGCCGACTGGACCATGCATCAGTTGTGAAGTGCACCTTTCCACTCACTGACTGCTTGAGTGCATGGACATTGCGGTCTTTTACATGATGGTGGAGGGCTGGGATGGCTTTGCGAGAGAGGAAGTGGCGACTGGGTAGGTCATAGCGTGGTACTGCATAGGCCATGAGTTCGCGGAAAGCTGCGCTTTCCACCAACCGATAGGGCATCATCTCAAACGAGATTAGTTTGGCAATGTGGGCGTTCAAACCCAGTGTACGCGGATGAGAGACTGAGTACTTTCTTGACCTACTCATAGTGTCTGAGAGGGTGAGCTGGACTTGAGAGCTGCATATGGTGGAAGTAGCGGTGGACAGGGCGGACTGAGAGAGGGTTGATGATGGTGATGGAGTTGGTGTTCTTTCTGGTGGCCTAGATTCAGTATTTCGTTGATATAACAGTGGGATTCCCTGACTGCTGTGGCCTTGCAACGATACCTCAACATTTGCTGCTGTGCTAACCGGTGGGCTTACAGTGGGGGAAACAATGTATCGTTGCTGACTACCTTCTTTGTGATCAGTTGCACATGTGGCACTTGAGGTTTGGTGTTGTGTCCATGCTTGCAAGTGCATGCTGGTTAAATGTCTAAGCATGCAACTGGTATTCAAATTTTTCAGATTTTTCCCTCGGCTAAAGGTCTTTGCGCACTTCTTACAGATAACCTTGGCCTGATCATGAGGATTTTGTTCAAAAAAGTGCCACACTGCACTCTTCCTACTTTGGCAGACATTTTGCGGCCTAGCACGCTGTGATCTTTTGACCCTCTGGACAAGCTGTCCAGCAACTCTTTTGATTTTTGGAACCTGTCTTTGGAGTGCTCCGGGCCTGCCAGATAACAGCTGTTGCAATGTCGATGTCTGCTGTGGATGCTCCTCATCTGAGCTATTGGAAGCAGCACCCTCTTCCCCCAATGGATGCCAATCTGGTTCAACAACTGGGTCATCCATCACCTCCTCTTCAATGTCATGTGCACCTTCCTCTGTGTCACCGTGTATGGTGGTATAGTGTGCGGGAAGGGGCACCTGAGTCTCATCAGGGTCAGAATCTGGCTCTGTACACTGCGAGGACAATGTAGTGCTCTGAGTGAATGTACCAGCAGAATCATCTATCAGCGGCTGTGCATCAGTGCACTCCATGTCAGATTCATCTTGGCCTGGGTAATTCACCATTTCACTTGATAATCCAGGCATGGTATGTGAAAACAGCTCCATGGAGTAATCAGTAGTATGGCCTGCGTCATCCTTCAATCTTGGTTGGGGTGAAGGACACAAGGAAAGGTGTGGTTCATGAACATGAGCCTCCAATGACGACTCAGTGCTTTTACTTTTTACAACTTCAGAAGAGGAGGCGATAGAGCTGGAGGCTGAGTCAGCAATGTAAGACAAAACTTTTTCCTGATGTTCTGGCTTTAAAAGCGGTTTGCCAACTCCTAGAAAACTAAGCCTTCAAAGCCTTATGGAGCCAGACGATGACGCAGGCTCAACACCTCCTGCATTCGGTCCTATTTTGCTCTTGCCACTACCATCAGATCCACCACCAGCACCATCATTACCAGCTGCCAACCCCCGCCCAATTCCACGGCCTCTTCCACCAGCCTTCCTCATTTTTTGTAGAAATGTAGACAAAATCCAACAAACTATATAGTAATGTAAAACAAGGTACAAGGTGTCTATAGGACAGGGGAGATTTTGAATTTCTGCACAAACTTGTGGACACTGGACACTTATGGATTGTGTGAGGCCCACTGAATATCAGAGCGCTATGTCACAGGCTCGATGGCACAGGTGTGAAAAAAGTGACTACAGGATAAGGGAGATTTTGAATTTCTGCACACACTAGTGGACACTGGACACTTTTGGATTGTGTGAGGCCCACTGAATATCAGAGCGCTATGTCACAGGCTCGATGGCACAGGTGTGAAAAAAGTGACAACAGGATCACAGAGATTTTGAATTTCTGCACACACTTGTGGACACTGGACACTTATGGATTGTGTGAGGCCCACTGAATATCACAGCGCTATGTCACAGGCTCGATGGCACAGGTGTGAAAAAAGTGACTACAGGATAAGGGAGATTTTGAATTTCTGCACACACTAGTGGACACTGGACACTTTTGGATTGTGTGAGGCCCACTGAATATCAGAGCGCTATGTCACAGGCTCGATGGCACAGGTGTGAAAAAAGTGACTACAGGATCACAGAGATTTTGAATTTCTGCACACACTTGTGGACACTGGACACTTATGGATTGTGTGAGGCCCACTGAATATCACAGCGCTATGTCACAGGCTCGATGGCACAGGTGTGAAAAAAGTGGCTACAGGATAAGGGAGATTTTGAATTTCTGCACACACTAGTGGACACTGGACACTTTTGGATTGTGTGAGGCCCACTGAATATCAGAGCGCTATGTCACAGGCAGAAATTGGCTAGTGTATCACAAACTACAAGGTGTATGTAGAATTGGGCAGAATAGGAATCTCCCTAGAGTGTAGGTCTGTAAGAACGGAACAAGTCCTCCACTTATCCTTACACAGTGACACACAGATAGCTTCACTGTGGCCGTGATAACAGCTGTTACACAGTACTGAGAGGAGCGTGCACGTACACAGCTGTCCGGTGTACGTAAAATTGTCAAGCTCCGTGTTTTTTAAGTATACGGACTGACACGCTGTCTCTCTATAGTTTTGAATGTGATCAAACAGCAAATATATTTAACTGTTTGAAAGCTAGACAAAACTAGTAGGTGCAGGTCTTTAAGAACGGAACATGTCCTCGACTTATTCTCACAGAGTGACACACAGATAGCTTCACTGTGGCCGTGATAACAGCCGTTACACGGTATTGAGAGGAGCGTGCATGTACATGGCTGTCCGGTGTACGTAAAATTGTCAAGCTCCGTGTTTTTTAAGTATACGGACTGACACACGCTGTCTCTCTATAGTTTTGAATGTGATCAAACAGCAAATATATTTAACTGTTTGAAAGCTAGACAAAACTAGTAGGTGCAGGTCTGTAAGAACGGAACATGTCCTCGACTTATTCTCACAGAGTGACACACAGATAGCTTCACTGTGGCTGTGATAACAGCCGTTACACGATACTGTGTGAGGAGCATACACCGCTGTATGGTGTGAAAAAATGCACGCTCAGTACCTCAGCAGGACAAAAAAAAAAATTGGGATTGCTTTTAAAAAAGCAGTTTGCAGAGCAGTGGGTAAACAGCAATGCAGCTGTCAGGAAGCCTTAGAAGGCAGCCTAACAACCAACACCGCTGATCCACCACAATATAGCCTCCCCTTGCACTGCACACACAGTGACTGGTGTGTTGTACAGGCAAAATCGCTAGCAGCAGAAGCAGTTTTTTCTTCTTCTTCCCTGCCTAACGCTCTCCCTACAGAATCAGCAGCAGCAACCTCTCCCTATGCTAAGATCGGCAGAAGTAAGATGGCGGTCGGCGTGCACGCCCTTTTATAACCCCTGTGACACCCACCAAAGCAAGCCAATCACTTGCATGCCCTTCTGAAAGATGGTGGTGACCCCTGCCTATGTCATCACGTTGCCCACAGTGTCCGTGGATCCTGATTGGCTGAAAAAGAGCGCAAAACAAACTTTTGAAACGCGACTTTGGTGCGTAAGTCGCCGACCTCGTGGCAGACCTCATCCTAGGGTCGGGTTTCGTTTCATGAAACCCGACTTTGCCAAAAGTCGGCAACTTTTGAAATTTTTCGACCCGTTTCGCTCAACTCTAGTTATAAGGGTTAAAAGTTGACCAGTGATTTCTCATTTTTACAACATCATTTTTATTTTAGGGACCACATCACATTTGAAATCACTTTGAGGGATCTATATGATAGAAAATACCCCAAAGTGACACCATTCTAAAAACTGCAAACCTCAAGGTGCTTCACATGAATTTTTGTAATGATTAAAAAAAATGAACATTTAACTTTTTTCACAAAAAATTTACTTCAGATCCAATTTGTTTTATTTTACCAAGAGTAATGGGAGAAATTGGACCCCAAAAGCTGTTGTACAATTTGTCCTGAGTACGCTGACACCCCATATATTCAGATATACCACTGTTTAGGTGCATGGCAGTGCTCAGAAGGGAAGGAACGCCGCTTGACTTTTCAATGCAAAATTGGCTGGAATTGAGATCAGACGCCATGTTGCATTTGGAGAGCCCCTGATGTGTCTAAACAGTGGAAACCCCCTAATTCTAACACCAACCCTAACTCCAACACACCCCTAACCCTAATCCCAACCCTTACCCTAATCCCTACCGTAACCATAATCCCAACTGTAAGGCTGTGTTCACACGTAGCGTTTTTTTGTGTGCTTTTGCGGCGATTTTAAAAGTGCGATTTTGCCGCAAAAAAGGAAAAAAACAGCATCCCATGCAATCCTATGGAATTCCGCAATGCTGTGCTAATGCTGCTGATTTTCCCACGGCGGATTCGCATCGTGGAAAAATATGCAGCATGCTCATTAATTTTGCGGAATCGCGGTGATTCTGCACCCATAGGATTGCATTGATCTGCTTACTTTCCGCATGTGGCAGTGCCCACCATGCAAAAAGTAAGCAGAACATTTGCGGATGGCACCCACGGTCCGGAGGGGAGGAGATTCTCCTCCAGTCTCTGGGTACCATATCCCTTTAAAAAATAGAATTAAAATAAAAAAATCGTCATATTCTCACCTTCCGATGTCCCTCGCAGCGTCACCAGGCTTCAGCGATGCTGCCGGCAGGTCCCGTTCCCAGTGATGCATTGCAACAATGACCTTTGATAACGTCATGGTCTCGCGAGACCGCGACGTCATCAAAGGCCATTGTCGCAATGCATCACTGGGAACGGGACCTGCCGGCAGCATTGCGAGGATCGGGATCGCTGCGCGAGACGTTGGAAGGTGAGAAAAACACAATTTTTTATTATTTTTAACATTAGATTTTTTTTACTACTGATGCTGCATAGGCAGCCTCAATAGTAAAAAGTTGGTCACACTCCTCAAGCACTCTGTTTGACGAGTGTGACCAACCTGTCAATCAGTTCTCCAAGCGATGCTACAGATCGCTTGGAAACCGCTAGTGTTCTGCAAGCTAATTACACTTGCAAATTGCTACTTTTTCCATGGGAAAATCACGGGAATTTAAAATGCTTTGGGAATTCCATAACGTGTGCACATAGCCTAACTGTAGCTTTAGCCCCAACCCTAACTTTAGCCCCAACCCTAACCCTAACTTTAGCCCCAACCCTAACCTTAAACCTAATGTCACGGTCACACTTGGCTGGACACAGCGCCTCCAGCAGGGCGGATTTAGATGACACGCATGACCCTGCATACACCGCCTCCAGTTGGGCGAATTTAAATAATAAAACGTGCAGCTGGATACGCCGCCTCCAACAGACGAATTTCGGAAATACACATATGTCTGGAAACCCCGCCTCCAGTAAGGCGAATTTAAACAATAAACGGGAAAACCTGGGTAACAATAACAATGGAGGCCCTGCGATAGGGAACGGGGAAGTGGAGACCTCCTGCACTCCCCTGAGTCAGTGTCTCTACACTCCTAACATTCTATAGGCTGGTTCCGCACCGGGCGACGATCAGGAACCTAAAAACCCTGACTCGCCCTGCACCTAAACCCTCACTAGTGAAGTGGACGGTGCGGAAACTAATCCCACCACTTCACTAAAAGGAATACACATACACATAAGGAAAAGAGACAAAACAGGGGAACACCACTTAGCTTTGCTCTGTTGCTTATGCTCCCAGCAGCAGAGCCCACCACCTGCGTGCATCTTTTCCTCTGACTGGATCCAACACCATAGTGCAGCCTTGGAGCAAACAGAGTCCACCACCTGCGTGCAGCTGTCCAGAAACAGAGTCCAGCATATGAGTCCAGCTTTCCAGCAATAGAGTCCAGCATCTTGAGTCCAGCTTTCCAGCAACCGAGTCCAGCATCATGAGTGCAGCTCTATACCATAGCTGCCACTCCACCAAGCCATGCAAGAACTCCTTGCTGACACCATAGCTGCAACTCCACCAAGCCATGAGAGCCCTCCTCGCAGACACCATAGCTCCCACTCCAGGACTCTCACTGAGCTGTCCGGGACTCTCCTTCAGCTCCATCCTTCACCCAGGCTTGCTTGTAACTGAGGACTATCACCAACCGTGATTACCACACCTGACACTCTTTTATAGAGCAATCACACCTGCTTTATAATTGCATGCACAAAACTAAAGCAACCAAAGTGCAATGACCCTAATGGCCACCGGGGGGAAACTAAGAAGAAGACACCACTGTGTAATAATCCTTAATGGCCACCGGGGGCAAAACCAACCCTGAGCAAAACAGCTCAGAGAAAAAAAGGTTACTTGTGCATTTTCTCTGTCATATCCAACCTGGATCATGACACCTAATGGGAAAATGGAAATAAATACATTTTTTAAATTTTATTATTTTTCCCTAACTAAGGGGGTGATAAAGGGGGTTTTGATTTACTATTTAGAGCGGATTTTTATGTTTGGCAGCTGTCACACACTAAAAGTCGCTTTTTAATGCAAAAAAATAGTTTTTGCATCACCAGATTTTGAGAGCTATAATTTTTCCATATTGTGGCCCATGGAGTCATGTGAGGTCTTGTTATTTGCGGGACAAGTTGACGTTTTTATTGGTACCATTCTTGGGCACATGTCTTTTTTGATTGCTTTTTATTCCAATGTTTGGGAGGCAGAATGAACAAAAGCCAGCAATTCATGAATTATTTTTAGGGGGCGCGTTTACACCGTTCCACATGTGGAAAAATTAATAAAGCAGTTTTATTCTTCGGGTCAGTGTGATGACAGCGATACCTCACTTATTTTTTTTTATGTTTTGGTGCTTTTATACAATAAAAACTATTTTATAGAAAAAATATGGTGGCTATATGGTTTCTTGTTTTTTTGCGGGACAAGATGACGTTTTCAGCAGTACCACGTTTATTTACATCTGTCTTTTTGATCACGTGTTATTCCACTTTTTGTTCAACGGTATGATGATAAAGCATTGTTTTTTGCCTTTTTTTAATAGTGTTCACTAAAGGCGTTAACTAGTGGGACAGTTTTATAGGTCGGGTCATTACGGACATGGCGGTACTAAATATGTGTACTTTTATTTAGATTTTTTAATTCAAATATTTATTTATTGATGGAATAAATATAGATTTTTTAAAAATATTTTTAAAATTATATATTTTTTTTATTTAATTCTTACTTTTACGCTTTGTCCCACTATGGGACACTCATTTTGTGCAGACTGATTGCATCTATAGCATGCAGATCTGAATCCTATAGAAGCTGGCAGCGCTGCAGTTTCTACAGCTCTGGCAAAAATTAAGAAACCACTTCCAAATGTTCAGTTTATCTGATTTTTCGCTGTATAGGTATATTTTGAGTAAAATGTAAGTTGCACTTTTAGTCTACAAACTTCTGACAACATATCTCCAAATTTCCAAGCAATAAATTTTGTATTTTTTTTTCTGAAAAGGAGATATGGTCAAAATTAAATAAAATAACCAGTGCTTTCAGACCTCAAATAATGCAAGTTCATAATCATTTAGAAACAACAATACTAATATTTTAAGTCAAACTTTTCAGAAATCAGTATTTTGTGGAATAACCATGATTTTTAATCACAGCTTTCATGCGTCTTGGCATGCTTTCCACCAGTCTTTCACACTGCTTCTGGCACAAAAATTTAAGCTGTTCTTCTTTGTTTGTTGGTTTGTGACTATCCATCTTCCTCTTGATTACATTCCAGAGATTTTCAATGGGGTTCAGGTCTGGAGAATGGGCTGCCCATGGCAGGGTTTTGATGTGGTAGTCTCTTAATTTTTGCCAGAACTGTATTACAGTGACATGAGAGGCTTCCTGGTCATCACTGCGCATGACAGGAAGTCTCTAAGGTCTGGAGACCCGGATGTCGTCATGACGACATCGGGTCTCCATGGCAGCGATCAGGACCCCGAGTCATGCCACGGGGTCTCGAATCCAAAGGCAGAGGGGCTGTCAGCCCCTCTGCCAGCTCCGGAATGCTGCAATCATGTTTGATCTCAATGTTTCGGGGGTTAAAGTGCCGGGAGCGGTTCGTGACCACTCCTGGCACTTAGTGCCGGGTGTCAGCTGTGAGAATCAGCTGACACCCAGCTGTGAGAATCAGCTGACACCCAGCCGCGCTCCCTCCATGAAGAGCGGCTAATCTCTCATGATGTACTATCCCATCCATGGGCAGTAAGTCCCAGGGCACATGGACGGGATAGTACGTCCAATGGCAGAAAGGGTTTAATATCAAAATATTCTTTCTTTGACTTTCAGAACTCTAGAGGATTTTACATTGAAAACTATTTCTACCACCTCTATATCATATCCTCATGATGAAGACATTTGACTCTTTCTGATAATTTCCCACGTTGTTTTAACCCTTTCATGAATGGAGGTAGTTTCATTTTTGCCCCTTCCTCCCTGAGCCATAGCTTTTTTATTTTTCAGTCAATATGGCAATGCGAGGGCTTGCTTTTTGCGGGACGAGTTGAACTTTTGAACTCGTTGTAATATATTGTGCACTGGAAAACGGGATAAAAATTCCAAGTGCTGTGAAATTGCAAAAAGAATGCAATTCCACAATTGTTTATTGTTTTGCTTTTTTACTATGTTCACTACATGCTAAAACTGACCTGCCATTATGATTCCCCAGGTCATTGCAAGCTCATAGACACCAAACATGTCTAGGTTCTTTCTTACCGAAGTGGTGAAAAAAACTCCAAAGTTTGTTAAAAAAAAACCAAAACAAATTGCGCTATTTTCCGTAATCCTTAGCGTCTCCATTTTTTGTGATCTCAGGTTGGGTGTGGGCTTATTTTTTGTGGGCCAATCTGAAGTTTTTAAAGATACCATATTGGTGCAGATATGATCTTTTGATCACCCATTATTGTATTTTAATGCAACGTTGCGACGACCAAAAAAAACGTAATTCTGACGTTTTAACTTTTTTTCTCGTTACGCAGTTTAACGATTGGGTTAATTTTCTTTATGTTGATAGATTGGATGATTCTAAATGCAGTGATACCAAATATGTGTATGTTTGATTTCTTTATTGTTTTATATTGAATGGGGCAAAAGGGGGGTGATTTGAACTTTTATATTTTTTAATCTTTTTAAAAACTTTTTTTTCACTATTGGCATGCTTCAATAGTCTCCATGGGAGCCCAGAAGCTGCCATAACCCAATCACCTCTGCTACATACAATGATCTGTTCGCCTGTATGTAGCAGAATTGCTGACGTGCTATGAGCGCCGACCACATGGCAATCCAGCAGTGACAACCATAGAAGTCTGCTGGAGACCTTTGGTTGTCATGCCAACCCATGGTCATGTGACACGGGCACCAATGGACGGGATTTCCAGCACACTTGCCAGAAGCGCATGTTAAATGAATTTAACGGGTTAACAGCCGTGGCTGGATCGCGATTCCTCCCTTGAAATTATTTAAAACAGCTGACATGTGCCGGGAAAGATGTGGACTCACTGCCGGAGCCCACACCAAAGGGAGAGTGTCCGACATCGGCGTACTATTACGCCCGATGTCGAAAAGGGTTAAGCCTATTTACATCTGGCAGCAGAGACTCAGAGCCAGTTAGCATGAAGAAGACACATCAGATAAAATTGATATGACAGGGAATGCTGAAACAGAGAGCAGGTATATTGCTATTTATAACTGAGATATATGATATGTAGAAGATCAAAACAATGGAGATGAAAGATTGCACCAGGAAAGCTACATTCGGCCTCTTTCACACATCAGTATTTTTGATCAGTATTTCATCAGTATTTGTATGCCAAAACCAGGAGTGTCTCCAAAACAAAGAACAGACATCAGTCTTTCAATTATATTTTTTTCTTGGTAAGTTCCATTCCTGGCTTTGGCATACAAACACTGATGCAAAATACTGACCAAATACTGACATGTGAATGAGCCTTTCAAGAGTTGAGTACCCAAGTTGTTCCATGCACATTATTTTACATATTCTCAAGAATACTTGTACCATCAGATGGCAGGTATACAAGGAAAGAGAAGTGGACAAATAACTTCATAGGCCCAACTGAGATAAGAATGAGAAAAATTGTTACTTTAGAACTTAGCCATATAGGACTATTGGTCAGAAATATAACTCTTTTGCAAGTGAGGGGCTCATTCACGACAACAAACTGTTAAAAGTGTTCATATGGCCCATTAAACATATTGTTAACTTTTTAGCTCTCTACATTTTATTTTACTCTCCTTGCTTCACAGATATCAGGACTATGGATCCAACATAATTAACAAATTAAAGATGCACTCTATGACGTTATAGTATGCAAATATGGAATATATAAAATTGAAATGGCATTGCCTCTCTACAAAAGAAAGTAAAATGAAGATATCTAGCTCATAAATTGGCCAGTTCTTGTGTACCCAGCAGCCAACGTCAAGATGACTTTCTTTGCTGGCAACCTTCCTAATATGATACATCTCCTGTACTGATAGCCTACAATAACATGAGTAGGTAGGATAAAGCTGTGATTAAAACCGCCGTAGGCTGATGGGTGGAATACTCAGCCAGCGAGCCTGCGTATACAAATGTACAAATATCAAGGACTGACCGTCACTTCCAAACAGAAAAACGGGTGTGAACAGGTGAAAGGTAAGAGAGTCACTTCCATACGTAAATAACAAATTAAAGCTGCACTCTGTGACGCTATTGTATGCAAACATGGAATATATGAAATTGGAATTTCATTACTGCTCTAGAAAGAGAGGTAAATTGAAGATACTAAGCACATAAATTGGCCAATTTATGTGTGTCCAAAAGCCATCAACAAGTTCAGAAATAATAGTAATAATTAATCAAAATAATTTTTATTTCTATAGCACCAACATATTCGGCAGCACCTTACATTTTAGAAGGGACTTGTACAGACAAAGGCAATACAGAATAACCCATAACTCAACAAGAATTCAATTTGGCTCCCCTACTCCCACCAAGCACATATGTGATTTGCACATTTAGTCACCGACAAGCTGCTCTCCCTAATTGTCTCAATATTCAGTGTAACACTGAGGAATGCAGAAAGAGAATCTCGTGGCCACGTGACCATAAGGATGAAAATCGTATATGAGTGAAGTGGCCATGTGATGACTGCTGGAACCAACAAGCAGAGCTGAATCCTGTCAGTGAGTATATTACACACCATTAGGGTTTGCATACTACAGGGCTTCATTTTATAACACTGATCAACACAAAAAAATCATCAGCAAAGGTAATATGTCTGTTTTATGGAGTTTGATGTGCTGATTCCAAAAATATGCTTAATTTTGCTCTATCACATAAAGTTTCTGAGATAGAAGTAATTTTGTTATTACGTTATTTCTGCATTTTCAATGTTTGTGGTTTTTCCTACATTATTCCCATTTCCTTGCTTGTCTTACTTAAAGAGAATCTGTCACCCTTTTTTTGGACAATCAGCTGCTGGCATTGACATCAGGGGCTTATCTACAGTATTCTGTAATGCTGTAGATAAGCCCCAGATGTAACCTGAAAGATAAGAAAAACACGTTAAATTATACTTACCGGAGGGAGCAGTCTGGTCCGATGGGTGTTGCGGTCCGGTCCGGCGCCTCCCATCTTCATACGATGCCGTCCTCTTCTTCCCTTCTTGTAGTGACTCTGGCACAGGCACACTGCTCTGCCCTTTTGAGGGCAGAGCAGAATACTACAGTGCACAGGCGTCGGGAGAGGCCTGGCGCCTGTGCACTGCAGTATTCTGCTCTGCCCTCAACAGGGCAGAGCAATGCGCCTGCGCCGGAGCCACTACAGGAAGGGAAGAAGAGGACGGCATCGTATGAAGATGGGAGGTGCTGGACCGGACCGCAGCACCCATCGGAACGGACCGCCCCCTTTTCTTATCTTTCAGGTTACATCGGGGGCTTATCTACACCATTACAGAATGCTGTAGATAAGCCCCTGATGTCAATGCCGGCAGCTCATAGGGCAAAAAAAGGGGGACAGATTCCCTTTAATTGTTAATTTCCTTTCAGGGACAACATCAGTAAAGGTTTTAGTGAGTTTTCTGGGAAGGAGTATTGACAGTGCAGTCAACCAATGACTTCTTCTCGGAAAGTCACATGTTATGGGGAGGAGCTAACTGTTATAGTCATTAAGGTTGAAGGAAGACTTTAAGTCCATCTAGTTCAACCAATATCCTAAGGTCTGTTTCACACTTCAGTTGTTTGATCAGTTGAAATCTGCCAAAGTGTGAAAAACCGGATCCGTTTCCGCTATGTAAGAAACGGATGCATCGTATCTGTTTTGTGGATGGATCCGCCAGTGTATGAGAAACAGAACTCTGGAAAAAGGAGAGAGAGAGCGTGTTAGAGAGAGATAGATAGAGATAGAGAGATCAAACGGATCCGTCAAAAAACGGATCCAACGGACGACCATACAGTATTCTAAGTGTGGTCGCACCAGTGACTTGTATAGAGGTAAAATTATGTTCTTCTCATGAGTATGTATGCCTCTTTTAATGCATCCCATTATTTTATTTGCCTTTGCAGCAGCTGCCTGTCACTGGCCACTAAATGTTAGCTTGTCGTCCACCCATACGCCCAGGTCTTTTTCAGTGATAGTTTTGCCCAGTGTTTTACAATTAAGCACATATTTATACATCTTATTTGGTCTACCCAGATGCATGACCTTACATTTATCCCCACTAAAGCTCATTTGCCATTTATCAGCCCAAGCTTCTAGTTTGCATAAATCCTCCTGTAATATAAAATTGTCCTCCTCTGTATTGATTACCCTGCAGAGTTTAGTGTCATCTGCAAATATTGAAATTCTACTCTCTATGCCCCCAACAAGGTCATTAATAAATATGTTAAAAAGAAGCGGGCCCAACACTGACCCCTGCAGTACCCCACTGTTAACTGTGACCCAGTCCGAGTGTGCTCCATTAATAAGCACCCTTTGTTGCCTATACCTAAGCCTACTTACACATATTTTCCCCTATCCCCATTGTTCTCATTTTATGTATCAACCTTTCGTGTTGCACCATTTCGAAAGCTTTTGAAAAGCCCATATACACTATGTCCACTGTGTTCCCTTGGTCCAGTCCGGAACTTAGCTCTTCATAGAAGCTTATCAGATTACTCTGACAGGAATGGTCCCTCATAAACCCATGTTGATATTGGGTCATGAGGTTATTCTTCAGATACTCCAGTATAGTATCTCTGAGAAAACCCTCCAGGATTTTACCCACAGTAGAGTTTAAGCTCACTGGCCTATAATTTCCAAGTTCAGTTTTTGTCCCCTTTTTGAATATTGGCACCACTTTTGCTATATGCTAGTCCTGTGGTACAGACCCTGCTATTATTGAATCTTTAAAGATTAAAAATAATGGTCCACCTATGACAGTACTTAATTCCTGCTGTACTCAGGGGTGTATCCCATCTGAGCCTGGGGATTCGTCAATTTTAGTGATTTTTAGACGCCGCCGTACTTCCTGCTGGGTTAAGCAGGTGACATTTAATGGAGAATTTATTTTAGCACTGATCATATTGTCTGCCATGGGGTTTTCTAGTGTAAATACTGTTGAAAAAAAGTCATTTAGCATAATGGCTTTTTCCTCATCCTCATCCACCATTTCACCCAGACTATTTTTAAGGGGACCAACACTATCATTGTTTAGTTTCTTACTATTTATGTAGTTAAAGAATATTTTGGGATTATTTTTACTTTCTCTGGCAATGAGTCTCTCTGCCTCAATCTATGCTGCCTTGATTTACTTTTTACAGAATGTATTTAATCTTCTGTATTTATTTAATGCCTCATCACTACCTATTTGCTTAAATTCTCTAAATGCTTTCTTTTTGTCACTTATTGCGCCCCTTACAGCTCTATTTAGCCATAGTGGTTTCCTCTTATTTCTAGCATGTTTATTCCCATACGGTATATATTGTGCGCAGGTCCTACTCAGGATGCCAATAAACGTTTCCCATTTTCTTAATGTATTTTTATGTCTCAGGATATCATCCCAGTTAATTGCATTAAGATCACCTCTCATAGGTTGGAAATTTGCCTTCCTGAAGTTTAGTGTCCTTGTAACCCCTCTACTACACATCTTATTAAAGGATACATGAAAACTTATTAATTTGTGATCACTATTACCCAAGTGACCCCCAACCCTTACATTTGATATGCGGTCTGGCCTGTTGGTTAATATTGGGTCTAGCAATGCCCCCCTTCTGGTTGGGTCCTGAACCAGTTGTTAAAGGTAATTGTCTCTCATAGGTGTCAAAAACCTATTACCTTTGCTGGAACTGCAGGTTTCTGTTCCCCAATGTATTTCAGGGTAGTTGAAGTCCTCCATAATAATAACTTCTCCTCGAGTCACTGCTTCATCTATTTGCTTTACGAGGATATTCTCCGTTGCTTCCATTATTTTTGGAGACTTATAACAAACCCCTATCAGTAATTTATTATTTTTTCCCCTCCCCTTATCTCCACCCACAGAGACTCTACATTTTCATTAGATTCATATATATTATCACGAAAGATGGGTTTTAAGGATGATTTTACATATAGACTTCCCCCCTCGCTTATTTGTACGGTCATTTCTGAACAGACTATAGCCCTGTAAATTAACCGTCCAGTCATGGCTCTCATCCAGCCATGTCTCAGATATCCCCACCATGTCATAATTATGCTCCAACAAAATTAATTCTAATTCCTCCATTTTGTTGGTGAGTCTTCTGGCATTAGTATACATGCACTTTATGTACCTCTCTGTACCTCTATTCTTTCTTAAATTATCAACTGTTCTAACCCCACCCCCAATTTCATTATTTCTGCTCAGGTCTCTCTGCACTATCTTCCCCTCCTATAGAATGAATACCCTCCCCCCAATCCCTAATTTAAACACTCCTCCAACCTTCTAGTCATTTTCTCCCCCAGCACAGCTGCACCTTTCCCATTGATGTGCAGCCCGTCCTTACTGTAGAACTTGTAGCCAACTGAGAAGTTGGCCCAGTTCTCCAGGAACCCAAACCCCTCCTTCCTACATCAATTCCTGAGCCACTTATTAACCTCCCTAATCTCCCGTTGCCTCTCTGGCATGGCACGTGGTACAGGAAGTATTTCCGAAAATACCACCTTGGAGGTCTTTGCTTTAAGCTTGCGGACTAATTCCTTGAAATCATCTTTAAGGACCTTCCACCTACCTCTAACTTTGTCATTTGTGCCAATGTGCACCATGTCTGCTGGGTCCTCACCAGACCCTCCCAGTAATCTGTCAACCCGATCAGCGATGTGTCAGACTCAAGTGCCATGTAGGCAGCACACCGTTCAAAGATCCCTGTCTTTTGTGACAGATTGCCCTATCTGTTCAACCAATAATTGAGTGCCCCACTACCAGCACCTGTCTGGCCTGCCCTTCTCTCCTATTCCTTCTTACTGGAGCAGACACTCCTCCAGCTTTCAGAGGACATGCATTGCTGCAGCAGTGCTACCCCTGCACTAACACCCCCTTATCTGCCAACTTAGCAAACTTATTGGGGTGTGCCAGATCAGGACAAGCCTCCCTGGCACTTTTTCATCTACCCCGCTTTCTAACTGTCACCCAGCTTGCTGCTTCACTGTCCTGCAGTTCCATCCTAGCATCCCCCTCATCTATCCCATTCAGCATCTGCTCAGTGAGCAGAAGACTCCTTTCCATATTGTCTATGGATCTAAGTGTTGGCAGCTGCACATTTACAGTAGATCCAGTATCTGGGCTTCCAAATGCACAACATGCTCACATCTCGCACAGCAGTATGCACCCTCTACCGGCTTTTCAAGGATTGCATACATGTGGCAAGATGTACACTGGATGTTATTGTCAATAATGGAGCACATTTCCTACTGGGGATTGAACCAGACAGAAAAATTAAATAAAAATAAATGCAAAGTATTAATAAAAACAGATATTAATTCAGTAATTCCTCCCTTGGAAACTCCCTGAATCCAAAGTCACTGAATCACAACTCACACTCTTACCACCATTCGCACTTACGTTCTGGTCACACTCAGCTCGTGACTCGCTAAGCAGAAGATTTAAAGGGAATTTGTCACCTATTTTTTGGTATATAATATGCGGCCACCGCCATCAGGGGCTTATCTACAGCATTACAGAATGTTGTAGATAAGCCCCCGATGTAACCTGAAAGATAAGAAAAATGAGTTACATTATACTCACCCAGGGGCTGTCCGGGTCCGGTTCGGGCCTGGAGCGTGTCGCAGTCCTGTCCGGCGCCTCCCATCTTCTAGCGATGACGTCCTCTTCTTTGCTTCCTGTCGTGGCTCCGACTCTGGCGCACTGCTCTGCCCTGTTGAGGGCAGAGCAGAGTACTGCAGTGCGCAGGTGCTGGACCTCTTCCGGTCACAGGGAGATAGAAGGGAAGGCAATGGACAGCCACCATTGTGAAAGAATTTTCACTGCATTTCTGGGAGGGCAAGACGCCTCAGAGGGAAGAAAACAGCTCAGCCACTGAGATGTAACTGAGTGAGGGTCTCCACAGAGAGAGAACCTGAAAGCAGCCAATATTACACTGAGAAACTGCAAATGTTCATCTGTAAGGAATAGGCTGACCCGTGTATAGTTATCTACCAGATTACCTCCAGTAAAATCAGTTCTAAATACAAGCTACCTCTGTCATCTCTGGGGAAATATCTACATATAGTCGGTCGGCTCATGGCATTTTTATTCTTAGTTTGTCACCACCAGTGAACTGAACTTACTCTACTGTTTGATCTGATTTAAAAGAGAAAAATGCCCCGACAGTGTATCAATCATCCGAATAGATTCTGCTGTGTATGTGGTTCTTTTACACCAAAAGGCCAAGTACGTTCAATCACTCATGGTATTAAAAAGATGTACCAGATATACTTTAAGTGTTCACTTGGTAATCAAGACAAAAGCTAGGCCCCTCATGTGATATGCTCATTTATATAGCGCTATTAATTCCACAGGGCTTTACAGACATTATTGACACTGTCCCCAATAAGGGCTCACAATCTAAATTCCCTATCAGTATGTCTTTGGAATGTGGGAGGAAACCAGAGTGCCCGAAGGAAACCCACACAAGCACAGGGAGAACATACAAACTCCTTGCAGATGTTGTCCTTGGTGGGATATGGACCCAGGACCCCAGCGCTGCAAGGCTGCTGTGCTAACCACTGAGCTGTTGTTCAAATGGTCTTCGTGACTGGTTGAATATGAGTAAAGTGGATATGCCATTTGCTGATCCAATGATTTGGAGAGAACCCAAAAATCATAGTGATGACTGCTACTTTTGTTTTGTCAAACTGAAAGGCTTTTCTACAAATAACAAACATAAGATTAATTACCCTGAACTTGAATCAGTACCACCATTGTCTGGATTGGATGAAATGAAGTAGAATATGAAGACTATGAGTCTGTAGCTACTGGCGAAGACATGGAGAGACCTCAAGTCAAGATGAGTATGTAACTGATGGAGCAGCCAAGCAGCCAGAATGATTTTACAGTGCCTATCAGGGCCTTGGGGCACTCAGTCTGGGCCAGTCAGCTCTTCAGGTGATGGCACAGCAGCAGTGACCCGGTCCGTGGCCCTGAGTGTGCAATAAAAATGCTGAGGGAAAGCTTATAGTGGATTTAACATGACGCCCCATTATTTGCTCAGTCTATTTTCTGTCTGTGACTCATCTTGTCTCACCGACATTATATGTTTGGGGGCTATCTATTTCTTTGGGGTTCTACTCTGGGGCAGTTTAGATTTCACCTTTCTTGCTTTAGGCTTACTTAGTTCTCCAGCTGTGCTGAGGTGTCTAGGGCATCGTAGGATTAGGGGTCTGCAATCCGCTAAGTTACCAACCTTTCAGGTTTCCTGGTGGCCTGGCCTATTCCTGCCATCCTCCTCGGTGACCTACTCATAACAAATCACTCTCTCTCTGTCTTTCTGCATTTGTGACAACACTGCTCCCAATCCCTCATTGCTGGCATCAGTGTATAGTATATATGGTTGGTCATAGTCGGGGTAGGCTAGGACTTCATCTCCCATGAGAGCCAATTTCAACCGAGTAAAGGATTCCTCTAGTCTGTTTTTCCACTCGAACGGAGGACTCTTATTCTTGGCCTTCTTGGGTTGGCCCACTAGAAGGTCTTGCAAGGGTGCGGCTGTTTTGGTGAGCCCTTGATGAATCTCCGGTACTAGCCCACCAACGCAATAAACTGCCTTACTTCATGAATGTTGCTAGGTTTTTGCCAGTCCCGAATAACGGTAATTTGGTCAGTGTTTGGTGCCACACCTTCCGCAGTTACCATATGGCCTAAGTAATGCACCTTGGGTTTCAAAAGGTGACATTTGGACGGCTTTACTTTCATGCCAAAGTTAGACAGGGCTTCAAACTCCTCGGCCAGGTGCTTCAAGTGGTCTTTATAGGTTTTGGAGAAGACGATGTTGTCATCCAGGTACAGCAGAACGGTTTCAACTTTTTTATATCCTAGGCAGCATTTCATTACCCGTTGGAACGTCCCTGGCGCACTGCAGAGTCCGAAGGGCATGTAGTTAAACTCCTAGAGGCCCATTGGTGTCGTCAACGCTGTCTTCTCTTTATCTGCCTCAGCCAAGGGAACCTGCCAATACCCACTGGTGAGATCCAAGGTAGAGAAATAGTTAGCGGATCTTAGTGCAGTAAATAATTCCTCAATTCTAGGCAACGGGTAGGTATCTTTATGTGTAATGTGGTTAGTCTGCCTGTAGTCAACACACATTCTCATATTTTTTTTAACGAAGACTAATGGAAATGCCCAGGGGCTACAACTATCTCTGATTACTCCAGCCTCCTTCATCTCCCGTATTATACTCTTGGCACATTGATAGTGTGCAGTGGGTATGGGCTGGCACCTCTCTTTAATGGGAGAATGATCTCCGATGGGGATATGGTGTTGGACCCCTTTTGCCTGCCCAAAATCTAAAGGATGTTTGCTGAAGACCCGCTCAAACTCTCGAGCCACACGGTAAGCCCAATGCTTTTGGTACGAAGGGTGGAGTCAGTGCTTACGTGTAGTTTTTAACACCAATTTTCCAGCTGCCCCTCAGAGCCATTGTCCTCCACCTGGTCGGACGGAAGCAAGGGTTATGCTGCTTCTATTGCATTGTTACTAAAAGTAAACAGCTTAGAAAGGGTGGCATACTGGAGCAAATAGACCTCTTTTTCCCCACAATTTAGGATGCGTATCGGTACCCTTCCCTTGCGGATATCAACTACTCCTCCGGCTGTCAGGATGGTAGGCCTACTATCAGAGTACACTGGTTCTACCAGGGCCTAGTAATCTTGACCCGTGAGGCCTATTGCTGCCTGACACCAAATTAACATTTTACTCCTGGGGGGCACTGCAATGGGGAGTAGATCACTCACTCTGACACTGCCGACTTCTCCACCAGACAGCTCCACCTGTTGTCTCTGCATCAGGGCCCTGATCTCCTTTTGCAGGACACGTTGCTGATTGGAACTGGGGGTCTCGGCTACCTGTTGCAACAAAACAATAATTTCTCCAAGACAATTCTCTATTACATTGGTACCTAGAATAATCATAGGATGGCATTCTCATCAGTCAATATCAACTATAATCAGACCTTGCGACTACAATTCTACTCGGCCAACCTTGATGGTCACCTCCTTATACCCCACCTGAGGCAAGGGCAGACCATTGCTGGCAAAGATGTCAAAGTGTTCGTCTGGGCTGCAAGTAATGTCTGAATCAGCCCAGTACCGTTTAAAAAGGATATATGGCATCGTTGTGACCTGGGAGCCAGTGTCCAATAAAGCATTCATCGGGATGCCAACAATCACGATGGGCTGGACCGGCCATCCTCCCATGTGCTTGTCTCGCCAGCTTTGTGGGCCGGGATGTCTTACTCCTGGGAGTTGGCCCTCTGCCCCATTTGTTGCTTGCTTAATTTACAGAATCTTGCGATGTGCCCCGCCTTGTTGCAGCGGCGACACATAGGCTGTCTGTCCTGGTCGTAGCGATCACTGTCTCTCCCTCTGGTTGGTGGAATTCTCCTCTGCCGTTGCCACGGGACGTCATCTGGACTGGAGGCCAGCTGATCTTCTCATCTGGAAACACTTGCATGGACTGCACAGTTTTGGCTAGTGCAGCCACACTATTGTTCAGTTCCTGGACCTGGAGACGTAGGCCTACGAGGAGTCATTATCTAAGGTCTGTGCGTTGGCCTCCATGGGTGCCGAGGAAAAGGAAGCTGTCTCCTGCTGATATGCAATTGCTGGCCACCCAGGGGGCGCTGTGCCGCTAGCATTTGGTTCATGCAGTACTCAGATGGCCATATCCTTAAAGTGCACAAAGTACAGATCAGGGTTTTGTAGGGCCATTATGCGCAGCTGTGTCTTTTGGGTGTAGACAGGAGTCCCTCAATAAACTGCTCCGTTAGCAACTTATCCTCATCTTGCACGCTGTTGGGGTCAATCTGCTTTATGGCCCGTAGCGCCTCCTGAAGGTTAAGAGCATAGTCCCTTACACTGTCCTGCACCCTTTGTTTGCACCCAAAGAACCTAAATTTTAGTTCTGCTGCAGTGCAGGTATCAAAGGTGTCCTTGAGGCTTCTTTTACACTTCCTATGTTTTTTTGCGGCCCGTTTCTGCGGGCTGTGATTCCGTAATTTTCACTGTCTGACGCAAAAATGTGCTGCAAAAATCTTTTCGGATCGCCATTTTTATGTTTGCGATTAGGTTTTGAAAAGGGGAAAAAACACGGTGTTCTGCAAATACGTCTTCACGGTGTACCGCAAAAACAAGCTTCTGTTGTTTTTGTGGCACCATTGATTTCAATATTTTTTCACGGCCGTAAATATGGCCCTCACGGCCATATGGCATATGGCTCTCCAACGAATTTTTGCGGGCAGTTTTTGCGGCCCCATAGAAATCGATTGGGTCTGAAAAAACGGCCCACAAAAGCAGTTCAAGTGTAAAAGAAGCCTTAGCCTGGCCAAAATTTGCTTGACAGTTCAAACAAACTATATAGTCTCTCCTTGAAATTGATCAGGGTGTGCAACTCCCCTTAGTACTGTGATAACCAGGCTGCTCCCAGTATATACGGCATTGACAGTGTCATTATGGGGGCTACGGCTGCCGCTGGATCTCCACCAGGGTTGGACATTTTCTTCCCCCCCAGTGAACCTCAGTCAGGCTCTGGGTATTGTTACCGTAATAAGCGGCTGCTCCGCTGCCGGGATGGATCGAGATCCTACAGTTTTCTAATCCCTGGTTTCCTGCATTTCGCCCACTGAGTGCAGCCCAAGATTCGTGCCCCTTTAGGGTTCCACCCACGATGACACGCCCCTCTCTTCCCTCATGCCATGTGACACAGTAATGGCGGCGATCTTACTGTTCAATTCTTTGGCACACAGTACCCAGTAATGTCAGGCTACAAAATCCTGTTTGTGACACCAAGATTGCAGCTCCCACCAGGGTCGTGGGACCTCAGTCCAGGCCGGTCAGTCCTTCAGGGAATGGCACGGCAGTGGTGACCCAGTCCGTGGCCCTGAGCGTGCAATAAAATTGCTGGGGGAAAGTTTATAGTGGATTTAACGTGCGCCACCTGTGGTGTTCGGCAATGGCTGGCCAACGCTGCTAAAGGAGACCACTGGGGCCAAAGGTGGCGCAGCTGGGATGGTTCTGTTCCCCACAGCTGGAGCGGGGCCTCAGGGCTACTGGTAAAATTTTTACAAGGGATCGTGGACCTTGGGGTGCAGGACTGAGGGAGTGGGGAATGACTGAAGACACAAGGGTTGTAATTTCCTTTACCTTTACGTAATGATTTGAAATACAGACCGGGGCACTGATAACAGTTGGTATGGAGATCTGGGCAGCCTGGAAGCAATTTAGGTTTCCCTAAGCCAGATGGGTCTGGAGGCCTTCCTACTGCACTGTCTTCTGTGGTCCTGGCTGCCTAAAGCTCTGCTTGGGCCTCTGCTTCTCCTTGTACTTAAGTCCTTGCCCACATGGCAGGCAGCTTAAGCCTACTACAGGTGTCGCTCCTTCGTGGCAGCTCTGGGCTCTAGAGTGCTGCTATGCTGACAGGAGGTTAATGGGGCCAGGAGACCTACAGTCCCCTGCCCTCCAGATTTAGCTGCTGGGACTTCTGTACCCTTTCAACTACGGATTCTGGCATCTGGTTTCTAGCTCTCAGCTCTGGGGTGAGCTTGGTCACAGCTCCACTCCCCAGTTTCTCTTTAACTTCCTTCCTTCTTCTCTCACTCTTGTTCACAGACTGACTAACCCCACCTCCAGGTCAGAACTTATAGGGAAGCTCTCCTGAAACCAGGCATTAGAGCTCCCCCTTCTGGTCTGAAGTCATGAAAAGTGTTGGATGCTGGTGTTACCTGGTAAGGGGAACCCTCCTTGCTTCCAGGCATGACATGACCCCCTGTGAGGGAGGCAATGCCACTGTGGCAACCGGACTCCTAGGGTACCACACTTTACTCAATAAGAATTAAATGATCTCATCAGAGACCTTTCATTGTCAAAAGATAAAGCTGAACTTCTTCCATCTAGGTTGAAACAGAAGAATCTTCTTCGTGATGATGTCAAAGCGTGATATTACCGAAACAGAGGTAACACTTTAACACAATTTTTCATAGTTGATGGACCAATAGTGTACTGTAACAATGTGAATGGCCTCTTTGAAGAACTGAATCAAGAGTATTTTGTTGCAGATTGGCATTTGTTTATTGACTCATCCCAGAGAAGTTTGAAAGCAGTGTTGCTTCACAATGGAAATATGAAACCATCAATCCCTATTGCTCACTTATGTCATCTAAAGGAAAGTTATGAAAATCTGTCAGTTGTTTTGGATGCTATATAATATAAGCATCATGAATGGAATATCTGTTGAGATTTGAAAGTGATTGGTCTGCTAATGGGAATGCAAGGAGGTTTCACAAAGTATTGTTGCTTCTTGTGTTTATGGGTCAGTGGAAATACAGTAGAGCATTATGTTCATGATTGTGGACAGAGAAACATCTATGTTCCAGGTAGAGACAATGTTCAGCATAATCCTTTAGTTGCTCCAACAAAAATCTTTCTTCCTCCACTACATATAAAGTTGGGATTGAATAAAAACTTTGTGAAAGCCATGGCAAAGACAAATTCACAAGGGTTCCAGCACATTTCACCGAAATTCTCCAGCATTTCACCAGCAAAACTGAAGGAACGGGTATTTATTGGTCCTTACATCAGAGAGCTTTTGAGAGATGATGTGTTTGAAGGAACTCTAAATGATAAAGAATTGAGATCTTGGAAAAGCTTCAAGTGGATCTGTGAAAACTTCTTAGGAAAACAAAAATCTCTAGAATATGTTGAAGGTGTTGAGGAACTGCTAAATGCATACCAGTGTCTTGGATGTCGCATGTCTCTGAAAATGCACTTTTTGCATTCACATTTAGCTTTCTTCCCTCACAATCTTGGGGATGTAAGCGATGAAAATGGCGAGCGGTTTCACCAGGACATTAAAGTAATGGAACACCACTACCAGAGTTTTTGGAATGACTCAATGATGGCAGATTACTGTTGGATGTTATATAGGGACAACCCTGAAAAATCGTATCAATGACAGTCTAATGTCAAGCACTTTTAAGCATGTGAAATTATTTTGGTTCAATAAAAACTGTTTTGTAAGGTGAAGCATTTTTTTCTGATATGTAGAATATTGTTTTCTTAATGTCGTTAGTATACAGGGTCGGCCATTTATAATAATAATAATAATAATCTTTATTTATATAGCGCCAAAATATTCCACAGCGCTTTACAGTTTAACAGTTTCAAACCACAAGTCATAAGTAACAACGCTAACAATACAATAATTAAAGCAAAATAAGACGACCCTGCTTGTGAGAGCTTACAATCTACAATGAGGTGGAGGAGATACAAAGTACAGGTGTGTATTTACAATGATGGTCCAGCCGTCTTGAGGGATGGATGGAGATAGTGAATGGGCTACACACGCACACTTACACATAGAATGACTTTGATTAGTGAACGTGATAGGCCGCTCTGAACAAATGTGTTTTGAGGGAACGCCTGAAACTATGCAAATTGTGGATAGTCCTAATTTCTTGGGGTAGAGCATTCCAAAGGATTGGCGTAGTGCGGGAGAAGTCTTGGAGTCGGGAGTGGGAGGTACGGATTAGTGCATTAGTCGAAAGTCGTTTGCAGTCGGTTAGGCCAATAGACAGAAATGAGGGAGGAGATGTAGGGGGGTGCTGCACTGTGGAGAGCTTTGTGGGTGAGAACAAGTACTTTGAATTGGATCCTATAATGAATGGGCAGCCAATGTAAGGACTGGCGAAGAGCGGACGCGTCCAAATACCGATTATCTAGATGGATGACCCTGGCTGCTGCATTAAGGATGGACTGGAGAGGGGATAGTCGAGTGACTGGGAGGCTAATTAATAGAACATTGCAGTAATCCAGGCTGGAGTGGATCAATGCTACAATGAGGGTTTTTATTGTTCCCATGGTGAGAAAAGGGCGGATTCTAGAGATGTTCTTTAGGTGTAAGCGGCAAGAGCGGGCAAGATATTGTATATGGGATGAGAAGGAAAGATTGGTGTCAAACATAACACCCAGACAGCGCGCCTGCTGCCGGGGTGTTATTATGGTGCCGCCTACGGAGAGGGAAATGTCAGATTTAGGGAGGTTAGTAGACGGCGGGAGCAGAAGAAGTTCAGTTTTTGAGAGGCTGAATTTCAGATAGAGAGCGGGCATGATGTTGGAGACTGCAGACAGACAGTCACTGGCGTTCTGTAGTACAGCAGGGGTAAGGTTGGTGAATGACATGTATAGTTGTGTGTCGTCTGCATAATGATGGCACTGAAAGCCAAATCTGCTGATGGTTTGTCCAATTGGGGCCGTGTAGAGAGAGAAGAGATGGGGGTCAAGAATGGATTTCTTTAGTAACAGAGTAACGATGGCGTGTTTGAACGAGGATGGGAAAATGCCCGAGGAGAGGGAGAGGTTAAAGATTGTAGGTAGGTGAGTTGTGCCGACTGGAGAGAGAGACTGGAGATGTGAGGGAATGGGGTCAGTCGTGCATGTAGTCGGACAAGAAGAAGAGAGGAGTCTGGAGACTTCTTCTGTGATGGGATCAAATGTGGAAAGTGAGCCATGGGAAATGCAGGGAGGGATGAGAGTAACAGCACTTGGTGGTTGGGAGCAGATTTCCTGATTGATATTATCTATTTTTTCTATAAAGTGGGAGGCCAGGTCATCAGAACAAATGTTTGTGTTAGGGGCTTGTGCTTTTGGCCTAAGGAGGGAGTGAAAAGTGTCAAAAAGTTTCTTGGGATTGTTGGCTAGTGAGGAGATCAGAGTGGTGAAGAAGGTCTGTTTGGCGAGGTGAAGGGCAGCGTTATAGGTTCTTAACATAAATTTGAAGTGGATGAAATCTTCTGGTATGCAGGTTTTTCTCCATAGGTGATCAGCACTCCTACAGCACCGCTGGAGGAGTTGAGTTTGCGATGTGAGCCATGGTTGTTTTACTCTGTTTGGAAGTTCTGAGGGTGAGCGACGCTACTTGGTCAAGGGTGCCTCTAAGAGTGTCGTTGTAGTGGTGAATAGCCAGATCAGGACAGGAAAAAGAGGAGATTGGGGACAGTGATGAGTGTAGGGAGTCTGAAAGTGTCTGAGGGCTAATAGCTTGTAAATTTATATTGATACACCTAAATTAAATGGGAATGGTTGGTGATATCAACTTTCTGTTTGTGGCACATTAGAATATGGGAGGGGGGAAACTTTTCAAGATGGGTGGTGACCATGGCGGCCATTTTGAAGTCAGCCCAACCAGGTGTATCCATATAAATGGCCCACCCTGGTGTGTTCATATACCGTAAATGGCCCACCCTGTATTTCCTATACCTTATAATAATAATCATGCTGCTCCATGGAAACTATACATGCTACACAAAAACTATATACATTTTTGAAATCAGGACAAAAAGATGATTCAGAAAAGTACAGTCACCTGCGATGATTACAAAAAATATCTTTTGTAGAAATGTATAATTAAAGGGCTTGTCCAGGTTTAAGATGAAAATATGCAGTCCCCCCAAAAAAAAAAATCCCTATACTCACCTAATCCAGGCACCTCATCCTCCACAGAGTCTGACTCCTCTTCTATCAATTCTCGCAGTGAATGCTGGCGGCGCAATGCAGTGATGTCATTGCACTGTTGACGTCCCGTGTTGGTGCTGGCCTCCAGCAGGTCGCAGACAGAAGGGACACCCACAGCCTGCTAAGGTAAGTGACTTTGATTCTGATAACAATGTAGCAGACAAGGGGGCCCACAAACATACAGGCCCTTCTGGCATTTGCCAGAAAAGCCAAATGGCCAGTCCGGCCCTGCCTCCTGGTCAATACATCAGCACACCCAATACCAAGAAGGACTGGTTCTAGCCCTTAAATACAGTTGTCACAGGTCAATATCACTAATGCAATGCTCTAAAGATATTCAAGCAGATCACACTTTGATGTGCTGAGTGCCAGAGATCAACCTCATACATCTAAGGTTCAATACCAAAAGAGGAGATTTTCCTTTCACGGGAGAAGATTCCCTTGGTTGTGGATTCCCTTTTCATCCAATGAAGGTTTAATCTAGCCTAAATTTTTCTTCCAGAAAATAAGGCAAGAGCAGACTAAAGTAGTAGCTGTCATACTTTTCTGGCTGAATTGATTGTCTTCACAGTTCAAATCTAAGTCCAGTAAGGGTTATGCAAGGATCAAGTAAATCATTTCAGCTTTGTAATCAACTCAAGGAGTATATCTTCTGGCCTTTGTAATAACAGCATCCTAGATTTCACGTAGGATTGATATGAAGAAGGTCTGAGTCTATTTAAATTAAATGTCCACGTATCGACAACTATGACTAGGTGGGAAGATCCTTATTGAAAGTGCCCTTGGTGAAGAGTTTCCAAAGGAAGTTGGCTTGTTAAATATTATTTAGTCGATTGAGTAAAAATTACATCTGACCAAGCAGTACACAGGGCAGATGTACCCAATTTTTGTGCTATTAAAACTAAGTTAAAATAGTTTATTACAAAAAGTTCCTATAAAGTCTGACACTTTCATAATAGACTGTGTCCAGCTGTGTATCATCTGTTTGTCAATGTATTTATACATATTCAGGATGAATGGAAACAGCACAGGCTGAAAAGTCAATGCTCAAGAAATGTTATTTCAGGAGGAATTTACTGAAGCAAATATGTCGGGAGGACTGACAGTTCATCTTTAAGCCTTTGGCCCAAGGATTATTTAAAAGCTTCACTTTGTAAACAGATGTTCTGTTATTCAGACATATATTATTAATGACATTTGAAATATGGGCTTTCAATGAGAATCTAAATAAATAAATCATTTTCAGATTGAATTTTACTTAGTGGAGAGTCAGATTTCCACAGTTTTCACTTTGCCATCCATCCTCTTTTTCATTAGTACTCAAAAAGATTATATATATATATATATATATATACACACATACACTGCTCAAAAAAATAAAGGGAACACTTAAACAACAGAATATAACTCCATGTCAATCAAACTTCTGTGAAATCAAACTGTCCACTTAGGAAGCAACACTGATTGACAATCAATTTCACATGCTGTTGTGCAAATGGAATAGACAACAGATGGAAATTATTGGCAATTATCAAGACACCCTCAATAAAGGAGTGGTTCTGGAGGTGGGGACCACAGACCACATCTCAGTACCAATGCTTTCTGGCTGATGTTTTGGTCACTTTTGAATGTTGGTTGTGCTTTCACACTCGTGGTAGCATGAGACGGACTCTACAACCCACACAAGTGACTCAGGTAGTGCAGCTCATCCAGGATGGCACATCAATGCGAGCTGAAACAAAGAACATTTGCTGTGTCTGTCAACATAGTCTCCAGAGGCTGGAGGCACTACCAGGAGTCAGGCCAGTACACCAGGAGATGTGGAGTGTGGAGGTGGCCGTAGGAGCTCAACAACCCAGCAGCAGGACCGCTACCTCAGCCTTTGTGCAAGGAGGAACAGGAGGAGCACTGCCAGAGCCCTGCAAAATGACCTCCAGCAGTCCACAAATGTGCCTGTGTCTGCACACACGGTTACAAACCGACTCCATGAGAATGGTCTGAGGGCCCAATGTCCACAGATGGGAGTTGTGCTCACAGCCCATCACCATGCAGGATGCTTGGCATTTGCCACAGAACACCAGGATTGGCAAATTCGCCACTGGCGCCCTGTGCTCTTCACAGATGAAAGCAGGTTCACACTGAGCACATGTGACAGACGTGACAGAGTCTGGAGATGCCATAGAGAGCGATCTTCTACCTGCAACATCCTTCAGCCTGACCTGTTTGGCAGTGGGTCAGTAATGGTGTGGGGTGGCATGTCTTTGGAGGGCCGCACGGTGTTGGCTGTGAGCACAACCCCCATCTGTTGACATCGGGCACTCAGACAATCCTCATGGTGTCGGTTTCTAATTGTCGGACCACATATTACCTCCACATAGTGGTCCGACCATTTTGTGACGATTGTTGTGAATTCGCTTTCTGGCCTACCTCTGGTTACAACTGAAGGTAGTGGAGCTGGTCAAATTGACAGAGGGGTTGCGATTTCTCTTTCTGAAGTCCCTCTGGTAGTTACTGGAGGTATTGAAGCTGATCTGATTAACAGAGGCTTGCCACCTGATAATGAGGACGACGATTGGAGATCTGGGGTTGCAGACTGGATTTAAGACAGCCGACTCCCTCTATCCCTGCTGGTGATTTTTTCCTGCCTCCTGAGGTTTTAGTTTCCAGCTCAGTCCCTGCATGCTCAGCTAAGTGTTCTTTTGCTATTCTTTTCACATTTGATCTGGTTTTGTCTATTTCAGTTATGTGTGGGTCAGCCATCTCCGGCTGGGGCTGTGCTGAATCACCATCCATATGTTACTGCTTGTGCCAGTTTGTTTTTGTCCCTTATTAGATTGGCCTCTTTTTGCTCTGCTTTCAGAATATACCAGAGTGCTGATATAGTGGGCGAAGTTGTGCTACTTCAGTATTTTTGCATCAGACGTGTTAGCCTTTTTTTTGCAGGGTTTTTTGCGTGATTGCAGACAGTGTCTTTCCTTTCCTGTCCTGTCTAGTCAGTGTGGGCCCCATCGTTTGCTCAGTCTATTTTCTTACCTGCGTTTGTGTTTTCATCTTGTCTCACCGACAATATATGTTTGGGGGCTATCTATTCCTTTGGGGTCTGCTATGGGGCAGTTTAGATTTCCCCTTTCTTGCTTTAGGCTTAGTTAGCTCTCCGGCTGTGCCAAGGCGTCTAGGATCATCGTAGGTACGCTCCACGGCTAATACTAGTTGTGTGGATAGGATCAGGGGTCTGCAATCCGCTTAGTTACCAACCTTTCTGGTTTTCTGTGGCTTAGCTTGGGCTTGCTCTCCTCCTCGGTGACCCAATCATAACAGACGATATTTATCCCCGTATTTGGTATTATTCAGTCACTATGTGGTGGTAATATGTGTCTGGTCATGGTATGACATTATTTATCCCTTTTATATGGTATCAAGAAAAATAAATAAAAATATACCGAAAAGAGTGTTGCATATTTTAAGAAATATTTAATGGATGAGAGTCGAGTAGAGCCCTACGAAAAAAAAAATCTAACTTGTGGTGGCGGTTTAAAATGTATTTTGGCCAAAACAAATGCTGCTGGCTATGTATGTGATATGGTGTTCGATGGGAACTGTTTTTCCAAGACAGGGCAGTGGGACTGTAGAAGGTTCACGGGGCGGAGGTGGAGCTGGGGTGGAGCCTGGACGGAGTCTTAAGGTGGCCCAAAAATTTTGCTATTATGGTTCCCTGAAATTCCTAGATTACTGTTGTGGTGCTGCTGATCCCTCCTCTTTAGCAATGCTGGCCTTGCTCTGTATGCCAGCTTCCAAGGTTGCGTTAGTGACTTCGTCATACACCACCTCGTCTTCCGCCACCACACACTCATCCTCCTGACTTGGTGTCTTAATAACAACTTGACTTATCAGCAACTTTCTCTGATCATCATCATCTACCTCATTAGAAAAAATTTTCCATTGCTACCGTCTTGTGACTGTTCCTGCTTTAAGTTTTGTGTATCACTAAACTGCATGTCCTCCTGTACCACCTGAAACATGCAGGGTGAGAGGCTACAATCAAGAAATGATGATGTAAAGAGCTCCTCGGAGTATCCTAGTGTGGAATCACTGGTCTTCTGGAACTTGACCTGGTGGGAAGGGGAAGGATGAGGATTAAAGGAAAGGTGCCATGTTTTTTCATAATTTAATATAAAAAAGAAAATAGTATGAAAAGATATTGTCCCCTAAGCTTGACTCAGTGGTGTGTATGTTCTTTTTTTACTGTATTAATGCAGCCACTGGGGGCTGCCATTTTACCTTTCTGGCTGCTGAACGACACTTTCCATGCACATTTACTACAGTCCCTGGGCATAAGAGACAACAGTCGGCTCCCGACCCCTATCTGTATCATTGCAGCAGCATCAGCTGTGAACTGGACACACTTCTGTGGGCAGCTCAATTCACAGCTGTAGGTGTGGCCAGGCGCCATTTTATTAGAGCCCCAGTGCTTTCCTTTTAGCTCCATTTACACTCTATTGCAAGCCCTGGATGCTGTACTGTTCCAGCATAACAGGGCTTGGATGTTCACTCTGCACATACCAGCTGCAGGAGAGGATACAGGACGAACTCCTGGAGACCAAGCTGCTCTTTCCAAAACACCCGACCAGCTGCAGCCCCTGCTCTTGCAAAACATAGGAGGAGCTGCTCCATGCTCTTTCAAAACACTTGGCCATCTGCTGGACATCTAATACTATCCTGTGTGATACAGTCTGCAGAGCTGTGTATCTAATCCTCTCCTGTGTGATATTGACTGCTGAGCCATGTATCTAATCCTATCCTGTGTGATACTGACTGGTCAGCCGTGTATCTATTCCTCTCCTGTGTGATACTGACTGCTGAGCCATGTATCTAATCCTCTCCTGTGTGATGCTGACTGCTGAGCTGTGTATCTAATCCTATCTTGTGTGATGCTGACTGCTGAGCTGTGTATCTAATCCTATCCTGTGTGATACTGTGTGCTGAGCTGTGTATGTAATCCTATCCTGTGTGATACAGTCTGCTAAGCCGTGTATCTAATCCTATCCTGTGTGATGCTGACTGCTGAGCTGTGTATCTAATCCTATCCTGTGTGATGCTGACTGCTGAGCTGTGTATCTAATCCTATCCTGTGTGATACTGACTGCTAAGCCATGTATCTAATCATATCCTGTGTGATACTGACTGCTGAGCCGTGTATCTAATCCTCTCCTGTGTGATGATGTCTGCTGAGCAGTGTATCTAATCCTCTCCTGTGTGATACTGACTGCTGAGCCGTGCATCTAATCCTATCCTGTGATGCTGACTGCTGAGCCATGTATCTAATTCTCTCCTGTGTGATACTAACTGCTGAGCCGTGTATCTAATCCTCTCCTGTGTGATACTGACTGCTAAGTCGTGTATCTAATCCTCTCCTGTGTGATGCTGTTGGGTCGCCCTCCCAGGGCTGAGGTACTCGGTACCGGGCCGGTCCTTCAGAGGGGAATGTCACAGCAGCGGTGACCCGGTCCGTGGCCCTAGGCGCCCATGTAAAAGGGGGTTTGAGTGGTGAAATAAAGTTTATGTGTGATTCGTGATGCCACCTGTGGTGTTCGGCAATGAAGGTGTTAAGGCGACGCTGCAGACAGATCCTCTGGGGCAGATGGTGTAGTGCAGCAAAGGTATTGTAGCCCTCCACAGGCAGAGCTGTTGTAAGTTCATTCTCTGGTTCACCAGTTGTGAGTTCTCCTTCCAGACTCCCTCTGGTGGTAACAGGAGGTAGTGAGGCTGATTTGATCGGTGGAGATCTGCCACCTGAGAATGAGAATGACGATTGGACGTCAGGAATCTCAGATTGGATTTAAGACAGCCGACACCCTATTCAGTTGCTGGTGATTCCTTCTGGCTTGTCAGCTCTTGGTTTTCAGCTCTGTTCCAGTCATCTAAAGCTAAGTTTTTCTGCTAATGTTCACACTTGATTTTGTTGGTCTATTCGTTTTTTTGTGTGTTCAGCCAGCCCCAGCTGGGGGCTGTGCTGAATTTCCACTCTTATTTATCAGTATTTTGCCAATTTGCTTTCTGTCCCTTTGTAGTTTGGTCTTTTTGCTCTGTCTCAGAATATTTCAGAGTGCTGATATAGTAGGAGAAGTCTAGTGACTTTAGGGTTAATATTGCTATCAGAAGTGTTGGACATTATTTTTGTAGGATTTTTTGCAGGTTGCAGACAGTGTCTTTCTTTTCCTTTCCTTTCTAGTTAGTTTGGGCCCCATCATTTGCTCAGCCTATTTTCCTGCCTTCATCTTGTTTCACCATCAATACATGTGTGGGGGCTATCTATTCCTTTGGGGTCTGCTCTGGGACAGTTAGTTTTCCCCTTTTCATGCTTCAGGCTTATTTAGTCCTCCAGCTGTGACAAAGCGTCTAGGAACATCGTAGGTACACTCCACGGCTGCTGCTAGTTGTGTGGTAGGATCAGGGATCTGCATAGTTACCTGTTAGGCGTCGGATTCCTGGCACTGCACAGCGGGAATCCAGAGCCAGACATCCTGCGGTCTCCCATTCTTCCTCGACCGCTCCGGGTGTTGCTTAACAAACACGGTGAGCCAGGCTTGCTGCTCAGACTCACTCTGGCAGCCTGGATGTTGCTGCCACCTCTGGTGCAGCAATGGCAGCGCAACCTGCTTTGCAGGGAACCGCTCCTGAGGCTAAGTCCTCATGCCATGCTACTGGGCATGCCCGCAACTCGACCTCTCACTGGAGAGCAGGGGTCACATGCTCAGGTCCTGCGTCGGATCTAATTGGTCCTTCCCAAGCTAATGGAAGGTTCCGGAAGCGCATCTCTATAAAAAGCCCGCAGGGCGGCTCAGCGATGCGCTAGTGTAGACTTATCTTGCTATGTGTGTGAATGGTGACGGATGCATGGACTGGTGGCTGACTCATTATGAAACCCCTTCCCTCGGATAATACGATTGGTGACAGAGTGTGTTCTTAGGTCAGCACCAGGGAGAGGCAAGCTTCGCCACAGTGCTCCTTCGCCTACACTAGCGTCCGTCGGTGTCCGGTCCTCGGCGCCGACGCTTGCGGCTATAGTTGCCGCTGCGCTGCATTAACAGCAGCTATTGGTGTTCACGGCTGCGACGCCACACACTGACTCCTGTGACGATAACAGGGCCAGCACCTTTGTATATATTTCTGGCAAGCGACTCTGTGTCTGAACAGAGCCTCTCCTAGCGTTCGGGTGACGTTAACCCGTGCGCACTACTTCACCTTCTGGTGCATCTGCCATTGCCCAGCAGAGGTCTTACCAACTACCGCACGGTGGACCCCGGGCGGCGAACGCACCTCTTATTATTTTATATCTGGTGCGTTCTGCCGACCATAACATTACACTAGCGCCAGGGTCTGGCTGGCAATGGCAGACGTGCAGCAGCTGCAGCGCTGCATTCTGCAGCTGGAGAGCAGGTTGGCGGCTATCGAGAGCACCAACTCAGCTGCGAATGCTGCGCTAGCTGCTGCCCAGACGGTCGCTGAGGCCGTCTCACGTGTACCCACACTCTTGCCCTCGCCGACAATCTCTTCCCTCCCGCTCCCCGATAAGTTTTCGGGTGAAAGCTCCACCTGTAGGGGATTCGTCAGTCAGTGCTCCATTCACCTGGAGTTGCTGGCTGCACGGTTTCCTACAGAGCGGGCTAAGGTGGGCTTCATTGTCTCCTTATTGTCTGGCCGGGCATTGCAGTGGGCCGCGCCATTGTGGGAACGTGATGATCCTGTGGTTCAGGGGCCTGCTCAGTTGCTCGCGGCTCTGAAGCAGGTCTTCTTAGGACCACGGGTCACGCACGATACGGCTCTCCAACTGTTCTCGTTAACACAAGGGTCACTCTCGGTTAGCCATTATGCTGTCTGGTTTCGGACATTGGCTTCCGAACTGGAGTGGCCGGACAAAGTATTAGTCCCAGTGTTCTGGAGAAGCCTAGCTGAGCACGTCAAGGATGCTCTAGCTACCCGAGATATTCCCACAACTCTGGAGGAATTGATCACCGTCTCCACCCGTATTGATCTCCGGTTCACGGAGCGCGGGTTGGAGAGGATTCAATCCAGACGTAAAATTAACCTGGCTCCCACCTTTACCGAACCGCTGAGCCATTCCGCACAGGAGTCTCCCTCCACCGAGCCCATGGAGGTATCTCGCACCGGCACTAAGCCACGTCAAGTGCAGGGCTCCGTGCGATGTTATCACTGCCAACACTTTGGCCACACGGCTGGCACATGTCCTCAGCGGCCGAAGGGACGACCCCGTTCCATGGTTGTAGGTGGTGGCCAGTCCCAGATGGAGTCCTTTTCTCCTAAGCCGGTATTCCAGGGTACCCTAGATAACGGTTCCTCCACCTGGGAGGCAGAGGTCACTCTGGATTCCGGGGCCGAGGGGAACTTTATGTCCTCGAGTTTTGCCCAGAGTCACACTATCCCTCTGGTATTACTCCCACAACCTCTGACCATCAGGGTGGTGGATGGGGCACCATTGCCGTCTCGAGTGACCCATCAGACGGTCCCACTCAGTCTCGCCATGTCCCCCTCACATCGGGAGACCCTGTCCTTGCTTATTATGCCTCATGGCATCGATCAGGTACTCCATGGGGTTCCCTGGCTTCGTTGTCACTCCCCTCACATTGATTGGGCTTCGGGGAGAATATTGGGCTGGAGCAAGGACTGCGAGGGTAGGTGTCTCAGGGACAGTCTTCAGGTAGCGTCTACGGAACTGCCTACAGACCTCTCCACGCTCCCCGAACCTTACCATCAATATGCGGACGTCTTCTCTAAGAAGTCCGCGGAGACACTCCCGCCGCACTGTCCCTATGACTGCCCGATTGACCTCCTGCCAGGCACAGAACCTCCTCGAGGTTGTGTTTACCCATTATCTCTCCCGGAGACGGAGGCGATGTCCCAATACATCCGGGAGAACCTGGCACGGGGCTTTATCAGGAAGTCGGTGTCACCGGCCGGGGCAGGCTTCTTCTTCGTTCAGAAGAAGAGCGGAGAGTTACGCCCTTACATCGACTACCGGGGTCTCAATGCCATCACGGTAAAGAATAAGTACCCTCTCCTGTTGATCTCCGAGTTGTTCGACAGGTTGCGTGTGGCGCGACTCTTTACTAAGCTAGATCTACGAGGGGCATACAACCTGATCCGTATTCGCGAGGGAGACGAGTGGAAGACAGCTTTTAATACTCGGGATGGCCATTATGAATATCTGGTCATGCCCTTCGGCCTTTGTAATGCGCCCGCTGTCTTCCAGGACTTCGTCAACGACGTCTTCCGTGAGATGCTTTCTACCTCGGTGGTGGTCTATCTGGATGACATCCTCATCTTTTCGCCAGATTTTCCCACCCACCGGAAAGATGTCTGCAGGGTATTTGACCGCCTACAGGCGAATTCCCTGTTCGCCAAGCTGGAGAAGTGTCAGTTCGAGCAGGAGTCCTTGCCATTTCTGGGCTACGTCATCTCGGCCCAGGGGTTGGCTATGGATCCGGCCAAACTGCAAGCGGTTATGGACTGGCAGGAACCCCATTCTCTTAAAGCGGTGCAGCGCTTTTTAGGGTTCGTTAACTATTATCGCCAGTTTATACCCCACTTTTCCACCCTGGTAGCTCCTTTGGTTGCTCTCACGAAAAAAGGAGCTAATCCTAAGGCGTGGACCGAACAGGTTTCAAAGGCCTTTTCCTCCGTAAAGTCCCACTTTGCAGGCGCTCCCATTTTACACCGTCCCGATGTGGATAAGCCGTTTATCCTTGAGGTAGACGCTTCTTCCGTCAGTGCAGGAGCAGTCCTTTACCAAAAGGATGCTCAAGGTCGGAAGCATCCCTGCTTCTTCTATTCCAAGACCTTCTCACCGGCGGAGAAAAATTACTCCATCGGCGAGAGGGAGCTGCTGGCCATGAAATTGGCTTTTTCCGAGTGGAGACATCTCCTGGAGGGAGCCCGGTTCCCCTTTCAGGTCTTCACGGACCATAAAAACCTGGTCTATCTTCAAAAAGCCCAACGCCTGAATTCCCGTCAGGCCAGGTGGTCGCTCTTCTTTTCTCGCTTCCGTTTCACCCTACACTACCTCTCCGGGGAGAAGAACGTCCGAGCAGATGCCCTCTCACGCTCGGTGGTCTCAGCGGAGGAGGGAGAAGCGGAGCCTCGGTTAATTCTCCCTCCGGAGAGTTTTACGACCGTGGCTCCTATCGCTCTCGAGTCAGTACCGCCAGGCAAGACCTTAGTGCCCCCTCGGCTACGGCCAGAGGTTCTTGCCTGGGCACATGCCTCCAGGCTAGTTGGCCATTTTGGTAATAAACGGACCACCGAACTCCTGGCAAGGTCATATTGGTGGCCGCATATGGCTCGAGACGTCAAGGCATACATGAAAGCATGCGTCTCGTGTGCCCGGAACAGGCCCTCTAGACAGAGGCCGGTGGGGCTCTTGTTCCCCCTGCCAGTAGCGGATAGACCATGGGAAATGGTGGGCATGGACTTTATAGTTGGCCTGTCCAAATCCAGTGGCAGTACGGTCATCTGGGTGGTTACCGACCATTTTTCCAAAATGGTACATCTGGTGCCACTCGCACGCCTACCCTCCGCCCGAGGTCTGGCCGTCCTGTTCATTAAGCATGTATTCCGTTTACATGGTATGGCGGACAAAATCGTAAGTGACCGAGGTCCCCAGTTTGCGTCTCGTTTTTGGAGGGAGCTCTGCAGCTTACTCAGCATCGAGCTAAATCTGTCTTCCGCCTACCATCCCGAGACGAATGGCTTGGTCGAAAGGGCCAATCAGACCTTGGTCACCTATCTACGACATTTTGTCTCTGCCAGGCAGGATGACTGGGCATCCTTGCTGCCTTGGGCTGAGTTTGCCCTAAACAATGCGGTGGCCGATTCCACTGGTCAGACGCCCTTTCTCCTAAATTATGGTCAACACCCTCGCATCCCTGTCCCAATGCCGGTGTCCTCTGCTGACTCCAGGGTGGCAGACTGGGCAGTGGAGGCCCGGGACATTTGGGATCGCACGCAGGATGCTAGCCGGGCATCTAAAGAAAGGATGAAGGCGTCCGCCGACACGCACCAAGCTTCTCCCCTGGCGACATGGTGTGGCTCTCCACCCGGAATATCAAACTGCGGGTCGAGTCTCCCAAATTCGCACCACGTTACATTGGACCGTTCAAGGTCCTCGAGCGACTTAGCTCAGTGGTCTACCGCCTGGCTCTTCCTCCACATTTGGCCATATCGGACGTGTTTCATGTGTCCCTCCTCAAACCAGTTCACATGGTCCGGTTTTCTGGACCATCCACCGGGTAATCAGACTTATCGTCTGATGAGTTTGAGGTTAACGCCATCGTGGGGCGCAGGTTTGTCCGTGGCAAAAAGTTTTATTTGGTGGACTGGAAGGGTCATGGTCCCGAGGCTCAGACCTGGGAGCTGGTGGAGAACATTCATGCACTGCTCCTGATCGCGGCTTTCGAGCGCAGTGAGGCTCAGAGGGGAGGGGGCCGGTAATGTTAGGCGTCAGATTCCTGGCACTGCACAGCGGGAATCCAGAGCCAGACATCCTGCGGTCTCCCATTCTTCCTCGACCGCTCCGGGTGTTGCTCAGCAAACACGGCGAGCCAGGCTTGCTGCTCAGACTCGCTCTGGCAGCCTGGATGTTGCTGCCACCTCTGGTGCAGCAATGGCAGCGCAACCTGCTTTGCAGGGAACCTCTCCTGAGGCTAAGTCCTCATGCCGTGCTACTGGGCATGCCCGCAACTTGACCTCTCACTGGAGAGCAGGGGTCACATGCTCAGGTCCTGCGTCAGATCTAATTGGTCCTTCCCAAGCTAATGGAAGGTTCCGGAAGCGCATCGCTATAAAAAGCCCGCAGGGCGGCTCGGCGATGCGCTAGTGTAGACTTATCTTGCTATGTGTGTGAATGGTGACGGATGCATGGACTGGTGGCTGACTCATTATGAAACCCCTTCCCTCGGATAATACGATTGGTGACAGAGTGTGTTCTTAGGTCAGCACCAGGTAGAGGCAAGCTACGCCACAGTGCTCCTTCGCCTACACTAGCGTCCGTCGGTGCCCGGTCCTCGGTGCCGATGCTTGCGGCTATAGTTGCCGCTGCGCTGCATTAACAGCAGCTATTGGTGTTCGCGGCTGCGACGCCACACGCTGACTCCTGTGACGATAACAGGGCCAGCACCTTTGTATATATTTCTGGCAAGCGACTCTGTGTCTGAACAGAGCCGCTCCTAGCGTTCGGGTGACGTTAACCCGTGCGCACTACTTCACCTTCTGGTGCATCTGCCATTGCCCAGCAGCGGTCTTACCAACTACCACACGGTGGACCCCGGGTGGCGAACGCACCTCTTATTATTTTATATCTGGTGCGTTCCGCCGACCATAACAGTTACCAACCTCTCTGGTTTTCTGTGACTTAGCTTGTTTTGCTTTTTTCTCCACGGTGACCCATTCATAACACAGGGCTGTTGGTCCCAGGGCAGTATAGAAAGGTGTTGGGGAAGAGGGTGCAGTGTCTGGCACAGAGATGTAGCAGTGCTGAAGAAGTTGCAGGAAGAAGGCAAGGACACAGCGGAATGTAGTTTCTTTACCTTTACTTGTAAGTGCAGTCCAGGGTCCAGATTACAGATGGCACAGGAGATGATTAGCCTGGAGGCAACTTAGGAATCTCTCTGTCAGATGGGTTGTGTAGTCTCCTCTCTAGCGCTTACTTGAGGTACATGCAATACAGTGTTACACTGAAGTTCATCCTTCTTCTTCCCTTTTGGATCTACCTCGTATGGCAGACAGCTGTAGCCTTCTATCTCTCTTGGCTCACCCTTCGCTGTTGTGCCTCCGAGTCTTAGTTGGGAATAGAGCATTTAAAGCTTCCTATTCCTCTGGTTTCTGTTGCAGGACCTTCAGTATCCTTACAACCGTGGAGACCAGACTCCAGATCATGCGCTATCACTGGGAGGGAGCTCTCTATCCTCAGCTCAACCTCCAGCTTCTCTCTGCATGTCTACACTCTTTGGCCTCCTCACACTAACTGACTAATTACACCTTCCTGGGACTCAGAGAGCACTCCTCCCCCAATTCTGGTTCAGAGCTCCCTCTGCTGGCCTGGAGTGGGAACTGTGTTGTATGTAGAGATTAACTGTCAGAGAGACCCTTCATTGTTTCCAAGCCTGACATCACCCTCCCTGGAGGAAGGCAATGCCATTGTGGCGACCATACTCCTGGGGGCGCCACATTCTCCCCAAGTGCAATTCAGCACTCCTGGGCTGATGAAAATCATACACAACATATAAACAAATAAACAAGTATAAATGTACAAGATTTAGAAAAATGAAAAATTACAAAAACCATAGGCTCCAAAATAGTCCTGTGATGATAAGTCCATGCATCAACGTCCATGGTCTATTCCTGGGCAAATGGTGAACTATGTACGAAGTTAGTGACCACACCTAGTCCAGTGGCCAAAATGCCCATAACACAAACGGGAAAACACAAAAAGGAAATTTCTTACAGAGTATCTGTAGGCACAAAATTTGAACAGTTACATATATACAGGTTAACACTTACATTGCTTTAACTTATTCATATGCAGAATCTAATGGGTGGTATACCTTGAGTAGTACGGATAGATCTACGTAACACTGGCGTGGTTGAGGATCTTACTGGTTGCCTGATGCTAACTACTGGTGTAGTGTGTGATGTACTGGATACACTACTGGTGGTTCTGTGTAGCACAGGGATACTAGATTTCCTAGGACCAATTCTACTCACTGTGGGCATGACAGATTCACCACTGGCAGGGCAAGGGTTATCTGGCTCCACTGCTGGTGTGGCATCTGCTGCCTGATTTTCCTGATTTTCCGGATTTTCTTGAGTCACTTCTTCTTGTACTACCAGTTGGGGAAATGTCAACACTGGCACCACTATGGCATCATTTACTGTAGTCCAATTTGCAGGGAATTCTCCAAGTATAGTGCTGACCTTCTCTTCTTCTATGGGTTGGATATTATTTTGTTCTTCCAATCTTTCCTTTAGCTGGTTAGGGCATAATTTCAAATGATCCCTTGATATTGCTGCTGAGGTTTCTCCTCCATCCTTACTAATAAGGCACATCTTGGTATTGTCAAAGTTTGAGGGTTGAATGGTGTAGGGTTCAGCTTCCCATTGGTCATCCAACTTATGCATCCTTCTTTTCCTCTTTAAGACTTGTTCTCCTGGTGACAAGGGAACTGCAGGTGCATGCTGATTGTAGTTCCTCTCTTGTTTTTGTCTTGCCTGAGCTAGACTCTTTTCCACACACTCTTGTACTCTTGTACTCTTCTGTACTGTTGCTGCCTCTCTGTATCCCATTCAGCATCTGGTGATGTCACTTCAGGTGTCAGGACTCCCATATCCAAATCAATAGGCAGCTTACCAGGCCTCGCTCTCATTAGGTAGGCTGGAGTGCAGTTGGTGGAATACACAGGAATGTGGTTGTAGAGATTTACCAGATCTGGCAATTTTTCTGGCCACAGATTCCTCTCTTCCAAGGACAAGGTCTTCAGTAGGTCGATCACCACCTGGTTCATCTTTTTACCCATGCCATTGGTCTGTGGATGGTACGGTGTTGTCCTGATCTTCTTACAACCGTACAAGTTACAGAATTCCTGGAACACTTCCACCTCAAAGGCTGGACCTTGATCTGTAAGCACTCACTCGGGGTATCCATGTGGTCTACAAAAGTGCTGTTGGAATGCTCTGGCTGCTGTCCTGGCTGTTTGATCCTTGACAGGCACCACTACCAAGAATCTTGAGTAGTGGTCAACGATGGTAAGAGCATAAATGTAGCCTAAACGGCTTGGGACCAGCTTCACATGGTCCAGGGCAACCAACTCAAGTTGTTGTTTGGTTATTATTGGCTGCAAAAGAGCTCGCTGGCTGTTACGGTCCTTTTTGCGCAGGTTGCATTGTCCACACTCCCGGCACCAATTTTCAACGGCTTTCCTCATACCAGCCCAGTAAAATCTCTCCCGGAGCAAGGCTTCCAATTTCTTCCATCCGAACTGTCCAGCTCCATTGTGGTATGCTTCCAGGACCATTGATGCCTCTCTCTTTGGGACTACCACCTGCCAGACCAACTCATGAGTGCGGGCAGTGATACTCCTCCGACACAGCTTTCCTTCATAGATGAACAGTCTGCCACTTTCCTTCCACAACTGCTGGGTTTCTTCAGGAGCATCTGAATCCGGGCGTGAGTCAGCTTGTGACAGTAGCTCCTTCACCAGGTGGACTGCAGGGTCGCTATCCTGGGTTTCTGCCCAGTCATGGTGAGGCAATGGATTTAGGGTAGCCTCTTTCAGGATAGACCGTCTGTTTCTCACTCTCTGGGCACGTTGGGCCGCAATTGGCCGGTGGAAGGGAGATAACTCTACTTCTTCGAGTGCCTCAGGCTCTTCTCCTGCATCTGGCAGATTAGGCATCCTGGACAGCGCATCAGCATTGGCATTCTTGTGCCCCGCTCGGTACTTGATGGTAAATTCATAGTTAGACAGCCGAGTCATCCATCGCTGCTCCAGTGCACCTTGCTTGGCAGTTTCCAAGTGAGTCAACGGGTTGTTGTCCGTGAAGATGGTAAACTTGGCTGAAGCTAGGTAATGCTAGAATCTTTCAGTCACAGCCCAGACTATGGCGAGGAACTCCAGCTTGAAGGAACTGTAGTTGTCAGAGTTCCTTTTCAGTGGGACGAAGCTTCCTGCTGGCGTAGGAGATCACTCTTTCTTTGCCATTCTGTACCTGTGACAGTACTGCTCCAAGTCCCACATTGCTGGCATCAGTATACAACACAAAGGGTTGGTCATAATCTGGGTAGGCCAGAACTTCATCTCCTGTGAGAGCCATCTTCAGTCAGGTGAAGGACCTCTCCAACTCCTCATTCCATTTAAATGTGGAACTTTTCTGTTTGGCTTTCTTGGACTGCCCCACCAGAAGATTTTGCATAGGAGTGGCTATTTCGGTGAACCCCTTGATGAACCTTCGGTAGTAGCCTACCAACCCGAGGAATTGGCGTGCCTCATGGAGGTTGCTGGGCTTCGGCCAGTCCCGGATGACCATGACTTTGTCAGGATCTGGTGCCACACCCTCTGCGCTCACTACATGACCGAGGTACTGAACCTTGGGGCTTCAGGAGGTGGCATTTGGAAGGCTTCACCTTCAGGCCAAAGTTGGGCAAGGCTTCAAACACCTCAGCCAGGTGCTTCATCGCCGCCTACTATCGCACACTGCTGCATGCGATCTGCGCACCCTATCTTTAGCATAGGGTGCGCAGACCATGCGCTGGCCGTGCGCTAGTAGGATTTTAGCGTGTGCTGCGCACTTTTGAAGGTGCGCCGGTGTGCGCCTAACGCACCATGTTGCATTTTGGCGCAATCGGCGCACCTTCAAAAGTGCGCAGTGCACGCTAAAATCCTACTAGTGCACGGTCTGCGCACCCTATGCTAAAGATCGCATGCAACCATGTGTGATAGTAGGCGGCGATGACCGGAAGGGGCGGGCAGGGAGCCGGCAGGGGGCGGGGCTTAGCAGCGCCGAGCGCTGCGTGGAAAATAAGCTAGTGTCAAACTAGCCTTAGCTGACCAATCAGGATGTTCACCTTCTGGCTCTCAGATAGAGGATACACCTCAAACAAACTGCATAGTCTCTCTTTAAATTCACTCAGAGTATGTGACTCCCCTGAATACTGCGGTAGCCATGCTGCTCCCGGTATGTAAGGCATAGACAGCGGCATTATGGAGACCGCTGCGGTGGGGGCTATTGGAGCCACAGCCGCGTTGGGCACTACATCTTGCGGCGCTGAGAGGCTGGCTTGGCCGTCCGCCGCTGCATCGGTGCGTGCCTCGGACATTCTCCTTCCCCCCTAGTTAACGGTTGCCAGGCCCCAGAGTTGAGCGGCTTACCGGCTGTAGGCCTCAGCTCCTCCCCTTCTCACACGCTGTCCTCTCTTCCCGCGCGGCACTTCACTTCCTTGCGATCTTTGGTAGGCTCCGCCCACGACGGCCCGCTTCTCTGGTTTCCCGCGCGCGCCAAGCAGCGGGATAATGGCGGCAATGGCGCCAACAGTCCACAGTACACAAAATAGTCTCTGGCACACAGTACCCGGGGATACCAGGCTCCGTAAATCCTGTTCGTGATGCCAAAATGGGTTGCCCTCCTAGGGCTGTGGGGTACTCGGTACCGGGCCGGTCCTTTAGAGGGGAATGTCACAGCAGTGGTGACCCAGTCCGTGGCTCTGGGCGCCCATGTAAAAGGGGGTTTGAGTGGTGAAATAAAGTTTATGAGTGATTCGTGACACCACCTGTGGTGTTCGGCAATGAAGGTGTTAAGCCGACGCTGCAGACAGATCCTCTGGGACAGATGTGTAGTGCAGCAAAGGTGTTGTAGCCCTCCACAGGCAGGGCTGTTGGTCCCAGGGCAGTATAGATAGGTGTTGGGTAAGAGGGTGCAGTGTCTGGCAGAGAGATGTAGCAGTGCTGAAGAAATTGCAGGAAGAAGGCAAGGACACAGCGGAATGTAGTTTCTTTACCTTTACTTGTAAGTGCAGTCCAGGGTCCAGATTACAGATGGCACAGGGGATGATTAGCCTGGAAGCAATTTAGGAATCTCTCTGTCAGATGGGTTGTGTAGTCTCCTCTCTAGCGCTTACTTGAGGTACATGCAGTACAGTGTTACACTGAAGTTCCTCCTTCTTCTTCCCTTTTGGATCTACCTCGTATGGCAGACAGCTGTAGCCTTCTATCTCTCTTGGCTCACCCTTCGCTGTTGTGCCTCCAAGTCTTAGTTGGGAATAGAGCGTTTACAGCTTCCTATTCCTGTGGTTTCTGTTGCAGGACCTTCAGTATCCTTACAACCATGGAGACCAGACTCCAGAGAAGCCGTACGGGGCCCCTGGCATCACCAGGAGGCTGACATGACAGGGTATAGTGGGAATAGGGTGAGCGTCCAGGATCTGGGCTAGTGAAGGGTTAATAATCTTAGGAGGTGTGATTTAGGAGGCTGGGGGCCTTTTGTGGATGGAGCTAGGCGTGAGGAGGGGTTAGACCGAGGAGGGGGTAGGACTAGGGAAGGGGAGGGTTAGAGGACCAGTATATAGGATTCGGCCATTTTAATTCAGGAGCCATTTTAGGGACCCCCTGGCTGTAAGGAAGAAGCTCCCACCCACCCGCCCTTTTATGCCTGGGGTTATTGGACTGGGGATGGCTATAGCATTGTCGTTACGGGGTAATTTTTTTTACCTGTTTGTTTGGGGTAAGGCGTTTCATAAATTCGGTCAGGTATGGAGGAAGGACTTTAAATTTATATTGTCTATGTCATGGCAGCGGGGCACGGGGGGAGGTCCTCGAAGTCGGTGGATCTGTGGAATGGTGATTTGGTGGGGGGGGATCTTAACAGGTCCTGGACTCCCTATGGGGGAATTTAAGTGGACGGGGTGAATTAATCCCGTGGAATGGATGGATAATCAGGGGACCCGTCATGGGTTCGATCTGGCAGGGTTGACTTTGGTATGCCTCCGAGCTGGTGTTGAACGGCTGGGGGTAATACTCAACCTGGGGCCAAGGTGGAACTTTCTGAGAATTGGTGGCTTTCAAACTTTGGGGCTTCGAGGACCACCTCCTATGGTAAAAATTGTTTGGAAATGTTAAATAAATGCTTGTAATACTTGTTAATAAAAGGCTGCTGTGGCCATTAAATCCATTAGTTGTCTGGTGTATTTAATGGGGGAAAGTGTGTTTGTTATAATTTGGTGGGTGGGGTTCATTCAGGGGAAATTATGGGTAGGTTCGAGCTCACTTGAATCACGAGTACCCGACTGATGAGCAGTGTATCTAATCCTATCCTGTGTGATACTGTCTTCTGAGCCGTGTATCTAATTCTGTCCTGTGTGATACAGTCTGCTGAGCCGTGTATCTAATCCTCTCCTGTGTGATGCTGTCTGCTGAGCCATGTATCTAATCCTATTCTGTGTGATACTGACTGCTGAGCCGTGTATCTAATCCTATCCTGTGTGATACTGTCTGCTGAGCCGTGTATCTAATCCATTCCTGTGTGATACTGTCTGCTGAGCTGTAATAATAATAATAATAATAATAATAATAATAATTTTTATTTATATAGCGCCAACATATTCCGCAGCACTTTACAATTAAGCGGGGACATGTACAGACAATAAATTCAATACAAGTTAAGACAATTCAAACAGTGACATTAGGAGTGAGGTCCCTGCTTGCAAGCTTACAATCTACAAGGAAATGGGGGGACACAGTAGGTGAGAAATGCTTGTTAATTCAGGTCTGGCAATTATAATAGGGATTTTCATATAAAGCTGCATGATCCGGTCATCAGCCCGTGTGTTTAAGTGCAATAGACAAGTATCAAGTGCAGTTATCATGTGCATGAAGGGTGTGGAGACAGATGAATAGTAGGGTGCAGATTCAGAATAATATTTGAAAGGAGGGAACAGGGCAAAGTTAGCTTGCTGAGTAGTTGATGTGGTAGGCTTGTTTGAAGAGATGGGTTTTCAAAGCGCGCTTGAATAGGTCAGGGCTAGGTATCAGTCTGATCGTCTGGGGAAGTGCATTCCAGAGAGCTGGAGCAGCACGAGAGAAGTCTTGGAGACGGAGGTGCGAGGTTCGGATTACGGGGGATGTTAGTCTTAGGTCATTTGTAGAACGGAGGGCACGTGTAGGGCGATAGACAGAGATGAGAGAGGAGATATAAGGCGGTGCAGAACAGTGGAGAGCTTTGTGGGTGAGAGAGATGAGTTTATACTGGACCCTGTAGCGAATAGGTAGCCAGTGTAATGACTGGCACAAGATGGAGGCATCGGTGAAGCGGCTGGACAGAAATATGACCCTGGCTGCCGCATTCAAGATGGATTGGAGAGGAGAAAGTTTGGTAAGAGGGAGACCGATCAGAAGAGAGTTGCAGTAGTCCAGACGAGAATGAATAAGAGCGACAGTAAGAGTCTTAGCAGTTTCAAAGGTGAGAAAAGGTCGGATTCTGGAGATGTTTTTAAGATGCAGGTAACAAGAGCGACTGAGTGATCGGATGTACGGAGTAAAGGAAAGTTCAGTGTCGAATATGACCCCAAGACAGCGGGCATGCTGCTTGGGAGTTATGGTTGAACCCTCCAGGGTTATTTCGATGTTAGGTAGAGTGAGGTTAGTAGAGGGGAGAAACACAAGAAGTTCAGTTTTAGAGAGATTTAGTTTCAGATAGAGGGAGGACATGATGCTAGAGACAGCAGACAGACAATCCTAGGTATTTTGAATTAGGGTAGGGGTGATGTCAGGGGAAGAAGTGTATAATTGGGTGTCATCAGCATAGAGATGATACTGGAACCCAAATCTGCTGATTGTTTGTCCAATAGGGGCAGTGTATAAAGAGAAGAGGAGGGGGCCTAGGACTGAGCCCTGCGGGACCCCGATAGTAAGGGGACGAGAAGAGGAAGAGGAGCCGGAAAAAGATACAGTGAAGGAGCGGTCAGAGAGGTAGGAGGAGAACCAGGAGAGGGCTGTGTCCTTGAGGCCTATAGAGCGGAGCATAGTGAGGAGGAGCTGGTGATCCACAGTGTCAAATGCGGCAGAGAGATCCAGGAGAATCAGCAGGGAGCAATGACCTTTCGATTTAGCTGTTATTAAATCATTAGAGACTTTAGTGAGGGCAGTTTCAGTAGAGTGTAAAGAGCGGAAACCAGATTGTAAGGGGTCGAGAAGAGAGTTATCCGAGAGATAGCGGATTAGACGGGAGTGGACCAGGCGTTCCAGGAGTTTAGAGATGAAGGGAAGGTTAGAGACAGGTCTGTAGTTAGCAGTGCAGTTCTGGTCCAGGGATGGCTTTTTAAGTAAAGGGGTTATGATGGCATGTTTAAATGAGGAGGGAAATATACCTGAAGAAAGAGAGAGGTTAAATATTTTAGTCAGGTGAGTGGTGACCACTGGTGAGAGAGACTGCAGGAGCTGTGAAGGAATAGGGTCACTGTTGCAGGTTGTAGGCCGAGCAGAAGCGAGGAGCTTGGAAACTTCTTCTTCTGAAACAGGCTCAAAGATGTCTAGTGAGCTTGAGGTGCGGCAGGGAAGGGGATCCAGGCACTGAGGAGATAGGGCTGGGATATCCTGATGGATGTGGTTGATTTTTTCTAGGAAATAAGTGGCCAGATCCTCACCGCTGAGGTTGGTGATGGGGGCCTGTACTTTAGGTTTCAGGAGGGAGTTTAAGGTTTCAAAAAGTCGTCTTTGGTTGTTGGATAATGAGGTGATGAGGGTGGTGAAGTAGGATTGTTTGGCCAGATGAAGGGCAGAGTTATAGGTTTTGAGCATGAACTTATAGTGGATGAAGTCTTCTGCTAAGAGAGATTTTCTCCACTGCCGCTCTGCACACCTCGAGCAGCGCTGAAGAGAGCGTGTTTGCGTTGTGTGCCAGGGCTGCCATTGTCTGTGTCGGGTCTTTCTGCGTATAGAAGGTGCTGCTTCATCTAGGGCATTCTTCAGTGTATTATTGAAGTGTGACAATGCTATGTCTGGACAGGAGAGGGTGGAGATGGGGGCTAAAGATGTGTGGAGATTGTCCCTAAGCTGTTGGGTATTAATGGTACGTGTATTCCGATAAGTGTGGTAAGTGGGGGTGTCCCGGGTGAGGAGACAATTCTTGACAGAGAAGGAAAGAAGGTTGTGGTCCGAGAGCGGGAGAGGTGAATTAGTAAAGTCGTGCAGCGAGGCGGGACGGGAGAAAACCAGGTCCAGAGTATTCCCGTCCTCATGTGTAGGAGAATTAGTAAACTGTGAGAGGCCGAATGAAGAAGTTAGAGAAAGATGATGAGAGGCAGACTGGGAGAGCGGATCATTGATGGGGATGTTAAAGTCTCCCATGATGAGGGTGGGGATGTCACAGGACAGAAAGTGAGTAAGCCAGGTGGTGAAGTGGTCTAGAAACTGGCGGGAGGAGCCTGGAGGGCGATAAACGACCGCCACTCGTAAGGAGAAGGGCTTAAAGAGTCTGACGGCGTGGACTTCAAAGGAAGGAAATGTAAGTGAGGGAACCGGGGGGATGACCTGGAAAGCACATTGTGATGAAAGGAGCAAACCAACACCTCCACCCTGTCTGTTCTCAGGTCTGGGGGTATGTGAAAATTTCAGCCCACCAAACGAGAGAGCGGCAGCAGCGGTGGTGTCTGAATGCTGGATCCAGGTTTCTGTAATAGCCAGAAGGTTAAGGGAATTAGAGAGAAAAAGATCGTGAATGTAAGTCAGTTTGTTACACAGACCGTGCATTCCAGAGAGCACATTGGAAAGTGAGAGGAGAAGGAATGCACTGAATGTTAATAAGATTAGCAGGGTTTCTATATGCAGCTGGAGGAGAGTAACGTATGCTGGTAGAGGGAGGCCCAGGGTTGGGGGAGATGTCACCTGCAACTATTAAAAGGAGAAAAAACAGAAAAAGCAGGTGGTGGGATGATTTGTATGAACGTTTTGAGTGCTGCATGGAGGTTTTGGATGGTTTGGTGTGGGTAAGAAATGTCAATAGAGCCTCAGAGTTAAACATGGGAGAGGGGAAAAGGGAGGGGTGGATATGCAGAGAGTGCACAGAATGTGTAAAAGGGCAGGCGAGTTGTTAAAAAGCAGAAGTGAAGACAAATAAGCAGCAGGTTAATATGATCAATGCATATGTAGTACGACTGACTAAGAAGCATGCGTGCATGAAAAACTTATGCACCTTACCTGTCTCCTGCCCTGTCCAACTGCATTGTCTAACTGCAAAACACTTGATCCTGTTGCACTTAATATCTGTTGCACGCGTAAGCCCGCACGCGTGCTATCCCAGCCAGAGCTAAATATATATGTATCTAATACTCTCCTGTGTGATACTGACTGCTGAGCCGTGTATCTAATCCTCTCCTGTGTGATACTGACTGCTGAGCCGTGTATCTAATCCTATCCCGTGTGATACTGCTCTCCTGAAATACTCTGTGCTGCTGCCACCCTGCTGGTTTTATGTGTGATCTACATGGTGGTATTGTGTATGATCTATATGGCGGCATTATGTTTGAACTATATGGCGGTATTATGTGTAAAGTATATGGCGGTGTTATGTGAGCACACTATAGCAGTATTATCTGCTAAAAGGGGACCCATTCTAGGGTGGTTCTGGCTGAGCACCTGCACACGGGTCAGGGATAATAGTTAGGTGCATTCAGGGGAGGGCTGGTGAGGCAGCTGAAGAGAGGGGTCTCATTTTTAGCATTACTGTATGGCTACATTTCCCCCCATCCTGCTTCCCAGCGTCACCCCGGACTGCGCCTGTCGCCCCACTTTCACACATCGCCAGGACAGGATCTGAGGAGGGGATTGGGGTCTTTGCATGCAAAGTCTGGATCAGAACAGGCCATCAATCAGCAGAAATGTTTCCTGGATTTCTCCCTCTGTGCCCCCCATAGACCAGCACACTGCTCTCTTGAAATACTCTGTGTTGCTGTCACCCTGCTCCCAGAATCCTTGCTGCCTGCCATCCTTGGTGACTGAAGACCCCATTCAGGAGAGCAGAAGTTCAGGAGAGCAGTGTGCTGGTCTATGGAGGGTCACAGAGGGAGATACATAGTGGAAGGAGCTGGGTGACAGCAGCACAGAGTATTTCAGGAGAGCAGTGTGCGGGTCTATGGAGGGTCACAGAGGGAGATACATAGTGGAAGGAGCTGGGTGACAGCAGCACAGAGTATTTCAGGAGAGCAGTGTGCTGGTCTATGGGGTGCACCCTGTTCGGTGCCAGGGATTGTACATAGAGCGCTGTGTTTTATACACATGCAGCGTCGGACTGGAACAACTTGGGCCCACCAGAGAAAATCATTCTTGGGGCCCACTATGTAGCTGCATAGAGTTAAATACCAGACCACCAATTATGCGGTAAAACACGCTAATATCCGGGTATAAGGTTGTACATGTCTTAATTATGTAGCAGGAGTTGGGGTAGCCCCCTCATAGAATATAAAGCAGCCCCCTCACATAGTATAATGCAGCCATCTCATAGAATATAAGGCAGCCATCTCATAGAATATAATACTGCCCTCCTCATAGGGTATAATACTGCCCCCCTCATAGGGAATAATGCACCCCCTCATAGGGTATAATGCACCGCCTCATAGGGTATAATACTGCCCCCCTCATAGGGTATAATACTGCCCCCCTCATAGGGTATAATACTGCCCCCCTCATAGGGTATAATGCTGCACCCCTCATAGGGTATAATACTGCCCCCCTCATAGGGAATAATGCACCCCCTCATAGGGTATAATGCTGCCCCCTCATAGGGTATAATACTGCCCCCCTCATAGGGTATAATACTGCCCCCCTCATAGGGTATAATGCTGCCTCCTCATAGGGTATAATACTGCCCCCCTCATAGGGAATAATGCATCCCCTCATAGGGAATAATGCTGCCCCCTCATAGGGTATAATACTGCCCCCCTCATAGGGTATAATACTGCCCCCCTCATAGGGTATAATACTGCCCCCCTCATAGGGAATAATGCACCCCCTCATAGGGTATAATGCACCCCCTCATAGGGAATAATGCTGCCCTCCTCATAGGGTATAATGCTGCCTCCTCATAGGGTATAATACTGCCCCCCTCATAGGGAATAATGCTATATAGATATATAGATATAGAGTTAGATAGATATAGATAGAAAGATAGATGTAGAAATAGATAGATATAGAGATAGATAGTAGATAACGGATAGAAAGTAGATAATGGATAGATATAGATAGAAAGATTCATAGAGATAGATAGAGATAGATAGAGATAGATATAAAGATAGATATAGAAAGAAATATAGATAGATAGATCGATAGGTAGATAGATATAGAGATAGATAGAAAATAGATAATGGATAGATAGATAGATATAGAGATAGATGGCTATAGATAGAAAGATATAGAGATAGATAGATATATAGATAGAGATAGATAATAGATATAGATAATAGATAGAGATATACAGATATAATAATAATAATAATAATAATAATAATATAGACATATATAGATAGATATAGAGATAAATATATATAGATAGATGGCTATAAATAAAAATAGATAAAGAGATATATAGAGATAGATAGATATAGAGATAATAGATATAGATTTAGATAGATAGATATAGAGATAGATATAGAGACAGATAGATATAGAAAGATAGATATAGAGATAGATATAGAGATAATAGCTAGATATAGAGATATGTATAGAGATAGATAGATATAGAGTTAGAAAGATAGATATAGAGAGATATAGAGATAGATAGATATAGATAATATAGATAATAGATATAATAGATAGATATAGAGATAGATGGATAGATCAATAGATAGATAAAGAGCGAGAGATAGAGATAGAGATTGATAGATAATGAGATATAGAGATAGATATAGAGATATAGTGTTAGAAAGATAGATATAGCGATAGATAGATATAGAGATAGATATGGATATAGAGATATATATGGATATAGAGATAACAGATATAGAGATAGATAGATAGATATAGAGATAGATATAGAGATAATATATAGATAGATAGATAGATATAGAGATAATATATAGATAGCTATAGAGAGAGAGATATAGAGATATAGAGAGAAACAGATATATATATATATATATATAGAGATAGATAGGTAGATAGATATAGAGATAATAGATATAGAGATAGATAGATATAGATAGAGATAGAGAGAGCGGTAGATAGAGAGAGAGATAGATATAGAGAGAGATAGATACAGAGATCGATAAATAGATAGAGAGATAGATATAGATAATAGATAGAGATAGATAGATAAAGATAGATAATAAATATAGAGATAACAGATAGATATAGAGATAGAGTAAGATAGAAAGATATAGAGATAGGTAGATATAGATAATAGAGATAGCTAGATAGATAGACATAATAGATAGATGTAGAGATAGAAAGATAGATATAGAGATAGAGCGATAGATAGAGATAGATAATAGAGATAAATAGATAGATAGAGAAAGATAGATAGATATAGAGATAGATATAGAGATAGAAAGATAGATAGATATACAGAGAGATAGATATAGAGATAGAGATAAATAGATAGATAGATATAGAGAGAGATATAGAGAGAAATAGATATAGATATAGAGATAATAGATATATATAGAGATAGATAGATATAGATATAGAGAGAGATAGATACAGAGAAAAGATATAGAGATAAATAGATAAAGATAGATAGATATATAGATATAGAGATAGAAAGATAGATATAGAGATAGAGCGATAGATAGATATACAGAGAGATAGATATAGAGATAGATAGAGATATATAGATAGATAGCTATAGAGATATAGAGATAGATATAGAGATAGATATAGAGATAGCTAGAGATAGATATAGATATAAAGATAGATATAGAGATAGATATAGATATAGAGATAGAGCGATAGATAGCAAGATATATAGATATAGAGATAGATAGATACAGAGAAAAGATATAGAGATAGATAACGGAAAGATAGGTATAGAGATAGATATCTATATATATATATATCTATCTAATATCTATATCTAAAGATAGATAGATATAGATGGTAGCTAGATAATAAATATAGAGATAATAGATATAGAGATAGATGGATATAGAGATAGATAGATAGACATAATAGATAGATATAGAGATATATATAGATAGATATAGAGATAGATAGATATAGAGATAGATGTAGAGATAGAAAGATAGATATAAAGATAGAGCGATAGAGATAGATATAGAAATAGATAGATATAGATAATGGATAGAGATAGATATAGAGATAGATAGATATAGATAATAGATAGAGATAGAGATATATAGAGAAATAGAGATAGATAGATAGAGAGAGACAGATAGAGAGAGCGAGAGAGATATAAAAAAACAAAACAAAACACAATACTCACCTCTCCTCCTCGTTCCCACGCTGAGTCCGGCAGCCGGCTTCAGTGTCAGGAGCTGCCCCCTCTGCCAGACACACAGCGGGTGTGCGATGTAGTGACGTCATCGCGCACTGGCTGTGAGCCAGGAGCAGAGAGGACTGAGGGCGGCGCCGGCCCTGATGCAGAGCGGCTTACTGGGCTGGGGGCGGGGCCTCTGGGGGTGGAGACTGTGAAATGATATTCACTGCTTCGCAGTGAATATTCATTTCTCTTTAGCAGCGGGGACAGGGGCTCCTGCCTCCTGACACCCGCTGCTGCTCCGCTGGCAGGGGCCCCCATAGCAGCTGCATGGTGTGCGACACACCACTGGCTGGGGGCCCCTGGAGCAGCGGGGGCCCTAGGCAACTGCTGGCCCTGTATGCCAGCAGGTGCCAGGGCCCACCAGATGCCAGGGCCCACCGGAGAATCCTCCGGTTCCCCGGTGGGCCAGTCCGACGCTGTACACATGGATGGACCATCTTCTTGTCTGCTCCACAGAAATCCATGAAACATTTCTGCTGATTGATGGCCTGTTCTGATCCAGACTTTGCATGCAAAGACAGTCAGTAACTTTGCAGGCCCCATCAAAATGGCTGCTCACTGTGTTCCTAAATGTCATCCTCTCTTTTCCCTTAGCAACACCCAGAAGGGGAGGAGAGAAGTGACATCACACCCATGTCAGCAGATTCCGCCCATAATTACTGCAGGGCAGTAATGTGAGCTAGTTGTACACTAGGTTTTTGTGCCAAATTTCAGTAGCTGCTTCAGTAATGTGAGCTAGTTGTACACTAGGTTTTTGTGCCAAATTTCAGTAGCTGCCAAACTTTTTAAAATTATTTTTCATATTTTACAAAAATTAAAAACAAATGATAATATTTTTTAAGAAAATGTAAACATTAATTCTTTACATTTTTTCAATTGCTGAGAAAAAATTTTTGGATGACACCTTCCCTTTAAGTGATCTAGACTCTGGGAAGGTGAGACTGGACCATGTGGAAGAATGGGTTCTGCTGACAAGCATGCTGGAAGCATTATCTGCTATCGAACTGACCACCTGTTTGCACTAGTGTGGCTTCAGAAGTGGTGTCCCGTGCTTGCCTGCAGACTGGGACAGGAAACTATGTGCTATGGATGGATGTGTTGCTTGTGATCCAGCAACAGATATAGTCGGACCTGCCCACATCCTTGCCATCTGTGTGCACATTATCAGCACTTCCACTTGCAGTCCCTTACCACATGCCTTATGCATTTTGTAGTAGTTTCCTTGATTAATTGAAACTAAATTATTTTACTAAAAACAAATGTGGTAACCTGTAGCAGGCCAACCATTTTTTTTAATTTTCAAACGACCATAACTTCACACAAAGCAGGTTAAACTGTATAAATATAAAAAATTTTTGAACAAGAACTGTAGCAGGCTAAGCAGTTTTTAAAAATTTTACACTATTGTAAATTTACACAAAGCATGTTAAACTGTATGGGTGACAATACAGTGAATTTTTTCACCCCCCCTCAAAAAATGTGGTCACCTGCAGCAGCTATATATTTAGCAGCGGACTGCAAAGCCCTTAGCCCTGCCTAGAGCATGTATTTAGCCACTCTCTTTGCTCCAGCAATTGTTCCTAGGCTAAATGCAGATTGTACCGCACTGGAACAGAAAAAGAACAAGATGAGCCCTAAGAAGGACTTTTAGTATGATGGTTCGGCATCAGCACCAGTAGCACCACTAGAGGCATCTCATTAATAAAACTGTGCACACAGGCTTGAACAACTACTTTCTCCCTCCAATCACAACTGTCCCTGAGGTGCGCAATGGCGTTAGTGAGCCGAGCATGGCAGCGCCAGGCCTTTTATTAGCTCTGATGAGGTAATGCAGCCAGCCAATCACAGTAATACCACTTTCAAGATGGTTGTGGCATTACGGTAACTGGCAGGCAATCCCCGCATGCTTATTGCGCAAAACACGTGGGAAGGGGTTTCAAACATTCAATCGGAGCACCAACCAATGCTCGATGAGTGCTGAGCATATCCAAGCACCCAGGTATTCGAGTGATAGCCGAGTATCACCAAGCACGCTCGCTCATCATCACTAATAAACAAATGATAACCAATGGAAATATCCAGCCGGTTTAATAGCACACTGCACTGATGGAATTATGTTATTTAATGTAAAAAATGTTCAAAAAACTAACTCGTTTTGGGGCAGATGACTGCCGTCCCGAGGTTTATACATACAGGTGCTTCTCACAAAATTATAATATCTTCAAAAAGTTAATTTATTTTGGTTCTTCAATACAAAAAGTGAAACTCATATATTATATAGCATCATTACAAGCAGAGTGATCTATTTCAAATGTTTATTTCTGTTTATGTTGATGATTATGGCTTACAGACATGGAAAAGCCAAAAGACATTATCTCAGCAAATTAAAATAATTAATGAAAAACACCACCTGCAAAGGGTTCCTAAGCATTTAAAAAGGTGCATTAGGGTACCGTTACACTTAGCGATGCACCAGCGATCCCGACAACGATATGGATCACTGGTACATCGCTAAGTGGTCGCTAGTGAGCTGCCACACAGGCAGATCTCACCAGCGACATAGCAGCGGTCGGGGGTCATTACTTACCTGTCAGACGCAGCGATCCTGATGTCCTCCCGCCCGCCTCCACGTGTCGCTCGTTGGCGCCACAGGAAGCCCAGCAGGAAGTATCAGACATAGCAATATCGCTAGCAATATCGCTGCTACGTCACAAAATCAGTGACGTTACAGCGATATTGCTAGCGATATTGCTATGTGTAACGGGGGCTTTAGTCTGTTTCAGTAGGCTCCACAATCATCAGATGTCCAGAAGGCAGTCACTGACACACTCCACAAGGAGGGTAAACCACAAAAGGTCATTGCTAAAGAGTCTGGCTGTTCACAGAGTGTGTATGCAAGCATATTAATGGGGAAAGATCAAGACGGGCGCAACTATGGCCTGGTGCAGTCTTGCCCAATCTAGAGGGAACTCTCAGAGTACTGTGCTGATCTTTTTCTCCACTTCTTCCATGGGCTGAGGAATGTCTGGATCTTCAATCCCTTCCTTCAGTTGGTTAGGGCACGGTTTTAGATGATCTCTTGACACTGCTGCTGAGGTTTCTCCTCCATCCTTACTGATGAGGCACACCTTGGTGTTATCAAAGTCTGAAGGTAGCCTCCCAATGGTAATCTAGTTTGTGCACTTGTCTCTTCCTTTTGAATACCTGTTCTCCAGGTGACAAGGGATCTGCAGGGGTGTGCTGATTGTAGTTTCTTTCCTGCTTCTGTCTTGCCTGGGACAAATTTTTCTCTACACATTCTTGCATTTTGCGGTATTGCTGCTTCCGCTCTGTATCCCAGTCTGCATCTAGTGATGTTACTCCCATGTCCAAATCAATGGTTAACTTGCCAGGTCTTGCCCTCATCAGGTAGGCTGGGGTGCAGTTGGTGGAGTTTACTGGGATATGGTTGTATAAATCTACCAGATTCGCCAACTTCTCTGGCCACAGGTTTCGCTCTTCCAGAGGCAAGATCTTCAATAGGTCATTAACCACCTGGTTCATCTTCTTGCACATGCCATTTGTCTGTGGATGGTACGGTGTCGTCCTGATTTTCTTGCAGCCGTACAGGTTACAGAACTTCTGGAACACTTCTGCCTCAAAGGCTGGGCCTTGGTCGGTGAGCACTTGTTCAAGGTAACCATGTGATCGACAATAGTATTCTTAAAACACTTTAGTTGCTGTCTTTGCTGTTTGGTCTTTGACAGGCATGAGTACCAAGAACCTTGAGTAATGGTCAACAATGGTCAGAGCGTAGGCGTAGCCAGTTCTACTCAGAGTCAAATTCACATGATACAAAGCTACCAGTTCAAGTGGCTGTTTGGTGACTATGGGCTGTAATAGGGCTCGCTGGCTGTTGCGGTCTTTCCTACACAGGTTGCATGGGCCACATTCTCAGGGCCACATTCTCGGCACCACTTCTCTATGGCTCTCCTCATGTCAACCCAGTAGAATCTTTCACGAAGTAGAACCTCCAACTTCTTCCACCCGAAATGTCCTGCTCCATCGTCATACGCTTCCAAGTCCATAGGCGTTTCCCGATTCGAGACTACCACCTGCCATACCAGTTCGTGTGTGCGCGAGTTGATGTTCCTCTGACACAGCTTACCCTCATAGATGAACAGCTTGCCCTTCTCCTTCCACAACTGATGTGCTTCCTGTGGAGCATCTGGACCAGGGTGTGAGTCAGCTTGTGTCAGCAACTCCTTTACTAGGCAGACTGCCAGGTCGCCATCCTGCGTCTCTGCCCACTCATGGTGGGGCAATGGGTTTAACGTGGCCTCTGGCATGATGTAGTGCTTGTTCCTCACCCCTTGGGAGCGCTTCGCCACAACTGGGTGGTGGGAGGCTGGTAACTCGATTTCTTCGAGTTCTTCTGGATCTTCTCCTCTGTCTGGTGAATCGGGCAAGCTGGTATATCACCCCAATTGAAGACTGCAGTAGAGGCCTGTCAGCAATGTCAGCTGTGAACTGGCTAAACGCCCAGAACAATGAGTCCTCACACAGACCATCGTGACTTCTGCCCCCTTAGAGTTATTGATGATCGACTACTTGACAGTGGGTCCAGCTCATCTCAGGTAAGAACATTGTGTAGTGATGACCGACCACTTTACCAAGTTTGCTGTGGTGACTCCGACCCGGGATCAGACTGCTGACTCCATTGTGCAGGCTATCTGTCCAGACTTCATCCGAGAGTACGGTTGCCTGAAGAGGATTCATTCCATCCAAGACACATATTTTCAAGGCCGAGTGATGGAAGAGTTACACCGTGTGTACTAGATTGAAAAGTCAAGGATGACACCTTATCATTCTCAGGGGAATGGAGCATGTGAACTCTTCAATCGTACACTAATCCAGATGCTGAGAACATTGGTGGAAGATCGGAAGGTATGATGGCCTGAGTACGTGGCTGAATTGGTCTGGGTATACAACAACCAAATGCACTGTACAACCGGATACACTCCATATACCCTGCTGTTCGGGCAGAAAGGACGGGAGATCACAGAGCTGGAATTGGATCCAGAAGAAGACTACCCACGGACGGGGGTGGTTTCCTGGGTCCGAGAACATTGACATCAGCTGCAGACTCTTCATCGGCAGGTGCAGACCAAGTTCAGGGAACTCAAGCACCATGAAGTGCCACCCCTTGGATGGACAACTCTTAAGACAGGAGATTGAGTGCTGGTCTGAGACAAGCAGCCTCGGGGCAAGTTAGAACATTGATTGAAAAAAACCTGTATCAGGTGAAATGCCGAGTTGGAGCTGATGGTCCAGTGTATGAAGTTCAACCCAAAGGAGAAGAGGGGGCGCCTACCTGAATAGTCCACAGTAGCAGGTTGCATCCTTGCTTGTCACGGGACTCTGGAGAAGAGGAGAGCGTGCCAAGCACCACCGAAACCCTCACTCCCATTGTCCCCGACTGTGATGAGGAAGAACCACCTGCCTTGTTCTCAGACTTGGATAGTCCGCCACCTGCTAGTCCAAGGGAAGTGCGTAGGCCTGATACGCCAGTGATGGCTGATTCATTGGACCTGGACATGCTCCTGTCTTCTACCCCTCAACCTGACTCTACCACTCAACCTGAACTACGCTGTACTGAGCGGACGACAGCTGGAATACCTCACACTCGTTATGAAGAAGACCAGTTTATTTTGCAGCGAACTGTTCGATAAATGGAAGAGTGTGAGCATCTGATGAAGGAACTCTCGCCCGTTGAATGGCAAGCTAAAGGAGAGGAGGAGTGTAAGATGGAAGACCGGGCTGCGGGTGCCTGCATTGAGCCGGGTTCAGAACTGTCGAGGCTGCGTCCCATGTTACCTGGGGGAAGGAATAGGGGACCAGACAGATCTCATGACCCAGGAAGAGGGGGCATGTTTAAGCCAGAAACAGAGCAGAAAATGCGCGAAGCAGCAGTTAGTCTCCCGCCGGCATCACAAGGGGGCACGTGGTATGCTCCGCAGGATGACAGACAGCATGGAGATGAGCCGCAGCAGAGATTAAGCGAGCGCTCCAGAGAGGCAGTGAGTGTGCAGAACGCAACGCACTTGGCTAGGCAGAGGACTGTGCTCATGCGGAGGAGTGTGTGCCAGGTGCAGGGTCCCAAGGTGCGTCCTCCTTTACCGATAGATGAGTATCAGCTGCATCAGCACATGTACATTGGCTGCACAGATTTATGGACTAGGGGCTCAATAGGTAAAACCAGTGACCACCCGTTGCCGCCAGAAGCTGGACCTCCAAGGTTTTAAGTTTGATTTAACAAAAATACAAACCCCTCCACTTTTTTGTCTTTCCTGTCCTTCCTGAATGTAGTGTAACCATCTACGTTTGTCACTCAGTCATGGCTTTCGTCCAGCCAGGTTTCCATAATGCCCACCACATTGTAATCTGTGGCTGACATAAGAGTCTCCAATTCATTCATTTTGTTTGCAAGACTTTTTCAATTTGCCAGCAGACATTTAACACTATTATCACATTTATTATTCCTACTCACCTCCCTACTTTCCTGCCATGTTCCAGCCCCCCTAAAGTCTTATTGACCCCTACCATCTCACTATCTCTGTCTACTCTATCCCCTTACTAGTACAACTATCCTCCCTCCCACAGATCCTAATTTAAAAACTCCTCCATCCGTCTTACCATTTTCTTCCCCTGCACAGTGCCACCTTCCTCATTGTTGTGTAGCTTATCCCTACCGTAGAGCCTATAGCTGACAGAGAAGTCGACCCAGTTCCCCATGAAACCAAAACCCTTCCTTCCTGCACCAATTTCTAATCTACTTATTTATCACCCTAAGCTCCCGCTGCCTATCTAGTAAGGCCTCTTTCACACTTCAGTTTTTTACAATCAGTCACAATCCGCCAGGTTTTGAAAAAAACGAATCCGCAATTTTCTTTTGAGGATCCGTTTTTTTCCCCATTGACTTCCATTATTGGCGGATTGTGACGGATTGCCGTCCGTTGCATCCGTTTTTTTTGCGGATCCGCCAAAAGTTCCTGTCCGTCACCATCCTCAAAGATTTCAAAACGGAGCTTGCAACGTTTTTTTCTGTGGCGGATCCTCCAGACACTCATTTAACCCGAAATTCTTTCTGGGTGCCGGACAAAAAATTCTCTCTCTCTCCCTCTCTCTCTCTCCTTTTCCAGGCTGCGGTTCCTTTAAAATTCTTCATTTGTCGGATCCGTCAAAAAAACGGACGGGTGCCATCCGTTGTCATCAGTACTAAAACGGATCTGCCATCCGTCCTTTTGGCGGATTTTGACTGATGCAAAAAACTGAAGTGTGAAAGAGGCCTAATGCTCATGGCATTGGCAGTATTTCTGAAAACACCACCTTGGAGGGGTACTGGTCTTCAGCTTCTCTCTTAGTTCCCTGTAATCTTCCTTAAGGACCTTCCACCTCCCTCTAACTTTGTTATTGGTACCGATGTGTACCATGACCACTGGGTTTTCCCCAGCCCCACCCAGCAATCTGTCTATCTGATCACCAATATACTGAAAATCCGAGCACCCGGCAGACAACACACTGTTAGGCATTCGTAGTCTCTGTGGCAGATGACCGTGTCTGTACGCATAATTATAGAGTCCCCTACCACCAATATCTGCCTGGCCTTTGCTGAACTCCTATTTCCCTCCTTCCAACAACAGTCGTTTTCCTGTTTGCTAGGAGCAACTTCCTGCTGTAGTGATCCTAGTCCTGGGCATGCATTTCTAATATCAGCAAAACAGGCGTATTTGCTAGGTTGTGCCAGATCAGGACTGGGCTCTCTGACATTTTTCCCCTTATCCTTTCTTGCTACCCAGCTACCTACTTCTTTGTCCTGATCTTCCCCATGTCCACCCTCCTCCATATTACAGGCTCCAGCCAGACCCGCTAAGTGAGCTTTAAACTCCTCTCCAGGTTTGCAATGCTCCTGAGTGTTGCAAGCTGCATATTTAGATCCATAACCTGAACTTCCAAACATGAAACTCGCTGACATCGAGTGCAGATATATTCACCCTCAAACAGCTGTTCAAGGCATGCATACATCTCCCAAGATGCACACCTGGTAGCATTGATCATGAAGCACATACTAAGCAGGGGTGGACATAACACTGGTGCAACTTGTGCGGCCACACCAGTGTCCAAGAGGACAGGGAGCCAATTCCTACCTTCAAACCATGTGGAATTGTGCATTAAAATGCATAAATGCATACTGGACTGCAAAGGGCCCATATATTGCTCTTGCACGGGGCCCACTCCTATTTATGTCAGCTAGTGATAAACAGAACAGGATAGGGGCTGAGGGAGGCGATTAGATGGTGTTGATACAGCAGGACTCGGGGGTGACCCACTTCTTGATGTCGACAGACTGGAGACTGAGACAGAAATTGAGTTCAACCGGTCCCTTTTTTTCACCGCCTTTTGATGACTTCCACATTTCACTACAGGACTTTCACATTTCCTTTTCACACAGACCTGGATACCTTCACTTCCTTTGTTTCACCGTCGTGGCGTACTTTGTGGCTCTTTCCACTGTGGCTGCCCTAAGCACTTTCACCACAGCACTTCACCATTCAAAGTACACCGTTACTTGTTACTCTCAGACCGTCTCTGTCTGCTGCTACTGTCTTTTGGGCGACCCCCCGTGACCGTTTCCACTGTCAGTTACTCTCTGAGGGCCTTCTACCGTCTTCCTTGCTACGGCATTCCCTCCTACCTCGTGAGCTCCCCTGGCTGACTGGAACTTCTAGAATCTTCCCTCAGCCTTTATACTACCAGCCCACTATTACCTGACAGTTATTCTTAACCAATGGCAGTGACCTTGACCCCTGGCAGTTACATAACCACTTTCTCCTATGCTCCCCACTGCCCTCTAATGGTCACCCTACAGCACGGCACCCTTTTCTCTTCATATCAGTGCTTTCATTCCTACACTGAGCTATTCCTCTGCCCTTCACTACAGGCAAACCTGTCCATCAGCTCAACCTCCCTAGATTCTTCCTTCCTTTATCCATTGTCGTCCCCGACAATCTTATCTCCTGGGGGCCTGACTCATGTACCCCGATCTGTCTACCTTCTTCCTGTCTCGTCGTCCTGTCAACTTGACTAAGTCGTGGTCGTCATACATCACGTACCCGGGATCTGTTGAACACACATTTTTTTAGATAACACTTCAACATTTCAAACTTGGCTATATATACTAAACACAGTTTGTTTGTTATTTTTTACTATACATTTTATGCTTACTTCTAACCGTACTAGACTATCACTCTGTAAATTTTCCATTTAGCACTTTTTTAAGCATAACATTTTCAAAACCATCTATAGCTTTTACTATGTCATGCTTAATTCTATCAAAGTTAACTTTTTTTTAAGGCATAACATTTTTCCTTTTAGCCAAAACATAAATATTATGAACATTGGTGCTTCCCCTTCCTTTGAGTAGAGCACTCCCCCGTATGCATCCCCGCTACACCAAGAGAGGGCACTTATTACCCAATTGAGGACTTCAAACTGTCCCTAGGTCATACAATGGCGCACGTCAGCCCCGGCAGTCCATTTAGAAGGATACTCCGGGCCACCTTCTGGCGGCCGATGTTTTGCCAATTAGCAGGGAACTCCACAGCTGTGAAGTCCCTGGGATGCTTGAAATGTTCTGGGCCTCGAGTGTCCCTGATGCCCGAGACCCAGGAGTCCTTGTCCCTTTTCATGGAGGCTCATACCCCTCAGGGTAGGTGATGACTGCTACCACATAGCAGCCGCAGGGGCAGTATTCGTTGTAATAGGAGACCGGGTCTCCCTCTCGCAGAGCCCGTCCATGTCTGACGGGGGTTATAGTGAGGTAGTCTTTGTGGCCGGTGGCGAGGTCCCGGATGAACCCATAGCCTTTTGCAGTGTTAATATGCACAAGCCGCCCATATGATCGAGGGGTAGTCATGGCGGCCTCCCCCTTCTCATGTAGTAACGCCCACACCTCCCGTTCCCTGGCCTTCTTCTTTTCAATAATCTCCACAACCCAGGCGGAGGGTCTGGTATAGGCCGCAGAGTCCAGTGGGCAGGCCGCAGCCGAGAGTGGAGCAGAGGCGGCCACAGACACTGGGGAGCAGGCAACAACAGGAGCAGCGTACCGGGCAGAAACAGCCACAGTTGTCTTCGGGTAGGCTGTGCAGTCGGCCGCAGCCGGAATCAAGGCGGCCGTGGGCTCCGATGAGTAGGCCGCAGATGAGACAGCAGCGGCCGCGAGTGTCGGTAGGTAGGCCGCGGTGACCTGCAGTGGGCCCGAAGGGACTGCAGGGTCCGGTAAACAGGCTGCAGCCGGAAGACAGATCACGACAGGGGCAGCCGCAGATTGGCTCCACACCTGCGTCGCCGGGCGGGGTGACTCAGGATGTTGGTCAGGAGGCGTAACGTCATCCAGGGTCGCAGTTGCAGGAGGGTGGGAGGTCAGTCGAGGGGGCCGATGGCTGGCATCAGGGCCCGGGGACCTGTCTGGTGCACTGGGCGTGGGGGCGGGATCTGTCTGTAGTGCCGCCCTCTGGGCCGGGGGAACGCTCACCTTCCCTGGCGCCGCAGCTCCCCTCAGGCCGCTCCACCGCTCTTTCAGGGGTCAGTCCGGGGAGTCGCTGGTCTCCGCTGCTCCTCTGCAGCTCCCGGTCCCGTCATTTGAGGTCCGCTGCAATTCTTCATCCCGCCGTCCGGCAGGACTAGCCTCCAGACCCGAGGACTCCGCACAGACGGTCGGCAACAGCTCCTCTAGTGGCTGTTCCTGGAAGTCCAAGGTGGCTGCAAACTCCTGCGCTTTCTTTTGGTGCCAAATCGCCACAGCCATTTTTAACAGTACACTTTTCTGCTCCGGTTTTAGTTATTGGCAGCCAGCAATCCAGAGGACAGTCTCAAATTGTAATTCACAACCAGGCAGCCCAACTCCTTTATTTCTTTCTCCGTCGCAGGCTTGCCACTGAAGTTGAAGTATTGGTGGCGGCTATCCTGCCGACTACGCCAAATGTAGGATAGGGGCTGAGGGAGGCGATTAGATGGTGTTGATCCAGCAGGACTGGGGGATGACCCACTTCTTGATGCTGACAGACTGGAGACTGAGACAGAAATTGAGTTCAACAGGTCCCTTTTTATTCACCGCCTTTTGATGACTTCCACATTTCACTACAGGACTTTCACATTTCCTTTTTACACAGACCCGGATACCTTAACTTCCTTTGTTTCACCGTCATGGCGTCCTTTGTGGCTCTTTCCACTGTGGCTGCCCTAGGCACTTTCACCACAGCGCTTCACCATTCAAAGTACACCGTTACTTGTTACTCTCAGACCATCTCTGTCTGCCGCTGCTGTCTTTTGGGCCACCCCCCTTGACTGTCTCCACTGTCAGTTACTCTCTAAGGGCCTTCTTCCATCTTCCTTGCTACGGCAATCCCTCCTTCCTCATGAGCTCCCCTGGCTGACTGGAACTTCTAGAACCTTCCCTCAGCCTTTATATTACCAGCCCTGGTAGCTCCGCCCACTATCACCTGACAGTTATTCTTAACCAATGGCAGTGACCTTGACCCCTGGCAGTTACATAACCACTTTCTCCTACGCTCCTCACTGCCCTCTAATGGTCACCCTACAGCACGGTACCCTTTTCTCTTCATCTCAATGCTTTCATTCCTACACTGAGCTATCCCTCTGCCCTTCACTACAGGCAGATCTGTATCAGCTCAACCTCCCCACACATACATCTTCCAAAGATGCACACCTGGTAGCATTGATCATGGAGCACATACTAAGCAGGGGTGGACATAACACTGGTGCAATCTGTGCGGCCACACCAGGGTCCAAGAGGACAGGGAGCCAATTCCCACCTCCAAACCATGTGGAATTTTGCATTAAAATGCATAAATGCATACTGGACTGCAAAGGGCCCATATATTGCTCTTGCACGGGGCCCACTCCTATTTATGTCAGCTAGTGATAAACAGTACAGATAAAAGCAAAAAAAAAATGGAAAACTAATAAAGAAAACACCAAACGATGCTCTTGTTGTTAAACTCTGATAGTGTTTAAATATGCACTTATCTGCAGCTCCAGTACTTAAAGTGAATCTGTCACGTATATAAGCTGCAGCCACCGCCATCAGGGGCTTATCTACAGCATTCTGTAATGCTGTAGATAAGCCCCCAATGTAACCTGACAGATAAGAAAAATGAGATATTATACTCACTCGGGGAGGGGGCGCTCAGGTCCGATGGGTGTCGCTGTCCGGGTCCGGCGCCTCCCATCTTCTAGCGATGATGTCCTTCTCCTTGCTTCTGTCGCGCACCTGTGCAGGCGTTCTTTATCTGCCCTGTTGAGGGCAGAGCAAAGTACTGCAGTGCATAGGCACTGGGCCTCTCTGACCCTTCCCGGCAGTGGCTGCAGCTTATATACAAAAAAGGTGACAGATTCCCTTTAAAATGCAGTCCTCGCTGTGCTCAACAGCCTCACTTAAAGTCACTGGAACTTAGGGTATGTTTCCACTTGGCGTATTACATCTGGATTTGCTGTGGATTGAATGCTGCGTACAGCCGCAGCGTTTAATACGCAGCGTCCAAATGTTACAGCGTAGTGGAGGGGATTTCATGAAATCCCGTCTCCACTATGCGTCCTAATACGCGAATGACACACCTGCGAAACCGGACATGCGGCGCGTCTTTTTAGAGCGCAGCATGTCTGTTTACGTTGTGGAGACGCTCAGTCTCCGCAAGGTAAATAGCCTACTCTATATATATGCCGTGGCTATTCCGGATGTGTTCAAGGAGCACATCCGGAATCACCCTGAGTACAGAAGGGGGCGGTGCTTTGGGAGGAGCTGGTTTTCGCTCCGTCCAAAGCGCAAGGAATGTGCTATGTGGAGACATACCCTTAGGCTAAGTGCACACGTTGCAGAAAATTTCTGCTCAAAAACCTGAATCCCTTCCCAGAAACCGCACCTATTTTTCCGTGGCGGTTTTTGCGCGTTTTTGATGCGTTTTTTTTCCGCAGCGGTTTCAAACCGCATGGAAGAAGCCAAAACCACGGAAAAATCCACAAAATTAATTAGCATGCTGCAGTTTTTACCGCGATGCGTTTTTTTCGCGGTAAAAGACGCATCAATGTGCACAAAAAGTGCAAAATGCATAGAAATGACTGGGAAGCTTATTTTTAGCGGTTTTATAGTGAAAACCGCGGTAAAAACCACTAAAAAAACGCTGTGTGTGAACACAGCCTCATAGTTCAACAACCAGCAAGGAACAGGTATAACTACTCCAAACACTTAAATCACAAGACACTTAAATCACAATACCCTTTTTTTTCTTTAAGGGCAACACAGACAAACAGATAGACAATACTCCAAACAAATACAGCGATTACATAGTTGTCGCAATCTATGATATTGTGCTTCACTATTTACTTATCTGTAGCCACGCACTCCGCTCAGCAGCCTCACTTTGTCACTGTTTGGAAACTCTGCCCTAATATCCTTTCGTTTGATAGGTAGAACAATATTTAGAAGGGCATGTGTAAAATAAGCTCTCGTTATGGTGATTGTTATTTAACCCCTAAAGGACTGGGTGATTTTTCGCTTTTACGCTTTTGTTTCTTCTTCTCCTTATTCCAAGAGCTATAACCTTTTCATTTTTCCATTACCACAGCCCTCTGAGGGCTTGTTTTTGCAGTTAGAGTTGTACTTTTGAATGACACCATTTGTATTTATCATGTGATGTGCTGGAAATCAGGAAAAAAGCTCCAAGTGTGGCAAAATGGGAAAAAAAGTGCAATTTTGCAATTGTGTTTTTTACTTTTTGTGGTTCAATTTACAATAGAAATAATCTGGTAATATGATTCTACAGGTTAGTATGATTACAGAGATACCAAACATGCATTTTTTTGTTTTATTTAACCCCTTTCAGACAGATGATGTACTATCCCGTCAATGTGTCCTGGGACTTAATTCCCAAGGACCGGATAGTACGTCATCATCGATCAGCGGTGCTCACAGGGGTAGCGCCACTGATCGCAGCCGGGTATCAGCTGATTATCACAGCTGACACCCGGCACTATGTGCCAGGAGCAGTCACAGACCTCTTCCGGCACATTAACCCCCGGCACACTGCAATCAAACATGATCGCAGTGTTCCGGGGACATAGGAAAGAATCGAGCAGGGAGGGGGCTCCCTTTGAGCTTCCCTGAGACCCTCAATGTGCTCACGTTGTTCCGAGGGCCTCCTCCCTGCAGGCCCCCGGATCCAAGAAGACCACGGGGGCCTTCCGGGTCCTGCAGGGAGGTGGCACTGAGAAGCCGCCTGCACTGCCTCTCAGATCGCTGATCTGACACTATATAGTGATGTCCCCCCCTGGGACAATGTAATAAAGTAAAAAAATTGTTAAAAAAATGTGAAAAAATTCCTAAATAAATTAAAAAAAAAAAAAATTACCTAATAATTATTTTTTTTTTTGTAAATAAAAAAACAATAAAAGTACACATATTTAGTATCGCCGCTTCCATAACGACCCGCCATATAAAACTGTCCCACTAGTTAACCCTTTTTGTGAACCCCTTCAAAAAAAAAGGCAAAGAACAATGCTATATCATCATAGTGCCGAACAAAAAGTGCAATAACACGCTATCAAAAAGACAGATATAAATAAACCCGGTACAGATTAAAACGTCATCTTGTCCTGCAAAAAACGAGCCACCATACAGCATTATCAGCGAATAAATAAAAAAAGTTATAGCTCGCAGAATAAAATGATTCAAAAATAATTATTTTTTATCTAAAATTGTTTTTATTGTGTAAAAGCGTCAAAACATAAAAAATGATATAAATGAGGTATCGCTGTAATCGTACTAACCCGAAAAATAAAACTGCTTTAACAATTTTATCATACGCGGAATGGTGTAAACGCCCCCCTCCAAAAGAAATTCATGAATTGCTGGTTTTTGTTCATTATGCACCCCAAAAATCAGAATAAAAAGCAATCAAAAAATTTCATTTGCCTGAAAATGGTACCAACAAAACATCAACTTGTCCCGCAAAAAATAAGACATCACATGACTCTGTGGGCCAAAATATGGAAAAATTATAGCTCTCAAAATGTGGTGATGCAAAAACTATTTTTTTGCAATAAAAAGCGTCTTTTAGTGTGTGACAACTTCGAAACATAAAAGCCCGCTATAAATAGTAAATCAAACCCCCCTTTATCACCCCCTTAGTTAGGGAAAAATAATAAAATTAAAAATAATGTATTTATTTACATTTTACCATTGGGGTTAGGGTTTGGGTTGGGATTAGGGTTAGGGGTGTGTTGGGGTTAGGGTTGGAGTTAGAATTGTTTTTATTTTTATGGCTCTACGTTATAAACTTCTGTGAGGCACTTAGGGGCTCAAAGTGCTCACCACACATCTAGATAAGTTCCTTGGGGGGGTCTAGTTTCCAAAATGAGGTCACTCGTGGGGGGTTTCCACTGTTTAGGCACATCAGGGGCTCTCCAAGCGTGACATGACACCCGCAGACCATTCCAACAATGTCTGCATTCCAAAACGTCACTACTTCCCTTCCTAGCTCCAAAGTGTGCCCATACAGTAGTTTACTCCCACATATGGGGTATCAGCGTACTCAGGACAAATTGGCGTCTGATCTCAATTCCAGCCAATTTTGCATTGAAAAAGTCAAACGGCGCTCCTTCCCTTCTGAGCTCTGCCATGTGCCCAAACAGTGGTTTACCCCCACATATGGGGTATAAGCGTACTCAGGACAAATTGAGCAATAACCTTTGTGGTCCTGTTTCCCTTTGGAAAATAAAAATTGGGGGTGAAAAGATCATTTTTGTGGAAAAAATGTGATTTTTTAAATTTTTTTAAACTTCTGTGAAGCCCTTGGCAGTTAAAAGTTATCACCACACATCTAGATAAGTTCCTTGTGGGGTAAGGTTTTCAAAATGGGGTCACTTGTGGGAGGTTTCCACTATTTAGGCACATCAGGGGCTCTCCAAACGCGACATGGCATCCAATCTCAATTCCAGCCAATTTTGCGTTGAAAAAGTCAAACGGCGCTCCTTCCCTTCCGACCTCTGCCATGTGCCCAAACAGTGGTTTACCCCCACATATGGGGTATAAGCGTACTCAGGACAAATTGAACAATAACTTTTGTGGTCCTGTTTCCCTTTGGAAAATAAAAATTGGGGGTGAAAAGATCATTTTTGAGGAAAAAATGGGATTTTTTTAATTTTTTTAAACTTCTGTGAAGCCCTTGGCAGTTAAAAGTTATCACCACACATCTAGATAAGTTCCTTGTGGGGTAAAGTTTTCAAAATGGGGTCACTTGTGGGAGGTTTCCACTATTTAGGCACATCAGGGGCTCTCCAAACGCGACATGGCGTCCGATCTCAATTCCAGCCAATTTTGCATTGAAAAAGTCAAACGTCGCTCCTTCCCTTCCGAGATCTACCATGCGCTGAAACAGTAATTCCCCCTCACATATTAGGTATCAGCGCACTCAGGACAAATTGCACAATAACTTTTGGGGTCCAATTTCTCCTGTTACCCTTGTTAAAATAAAAAAAAATTGGACCTGAAGTAATTTTTTTGTGAAAAAAAGCTAAATGTTAAATTTTTTTTTCAACATTCAAAAAATTCCTGTGAAGCACCTGAAGGGTTAATAAACTTCTTGCATGCGGTTTTGAGCACCTTGAGGGGTGCCGATTTTAGAATGGTGTCACTTTTAGGTATTTTTCATATAGAACCCTCAAAGTTACTTCAAATGTGATGTGGTCTGTAAAAATAAAATCGTGTTGTAAAAATGAGAAATCGCTGGTCAACTTTTAACCCTTATTTAAGGGCATGAAAATTCAAATTTGGAAAATTGCAAAATTTTCAACATTTTTGCCAAATTTCCGTTTTTTTCACAAATAAACACAAGTTATATCAATTAAATTTTACCACTAACATGAAGTACAATATGTCATGAGAAAACAATGTCAGAATCACCAGGATCCATGGAAGCGTTCCAGAGTTATTACCTCATAAATGGACAGTGGTCAGAATTGTAAAAATTGACCCTGTCATTAACGTGCAAACCACCCTTGGGGGTTAAGGGGTTAATTGGTGAAAAAAAATCAGAAATTTGTAAATAAAAAATTGCTTTTGATTCTATTTCTGAGAGACATAACGTTTTCAATTTTTGAGATATGGAGATGTCAGAGGGCTTGTATTTTGCACCCCAAACAAATGTTTTTATTGATGTCATTTTGGAATAGATTTGAAATTTTGATTGCCTCTTATAGTAAAAATCATAGTCTCCAATGATAGCTAGCTACAGGCTGGCTTTCACAGGAGTACTGTCATGATAGGAACAGGGATCGTCAGCAGACCCTTAGCCATCATAGTGACCCACTGGCACCCCACAATTATATCACTGACATGTTGATGGGCGCATAGAACAGTGCTCCCCTGCTGGTGCGCTGTCAATGCCACTGTCACAGACAGACAGTAGCATTTGACAAGTTAACAGCCACAGATGCAACTCCACTCCACTCCATCTGTGGCTGTTAAAAGCAGATGATGGCTGATTTAATCAGCCATCATCTGCGTGCAAAGATATGGACTTGGCTTGCAAACCCACATCAGAGGAAGGGAAACAATATATGACGTTCCTGTACGTCATAGGTCTTTAAGGGGATAAACACTGAATGTCACACAACATATCATATCAAATAATACTTTAATATTCAAATGAAGGTTATATTTTAATATGAAATAGTATCCCTCTAATTTGTTTCTATTTTTCGTGTATACAATAGATTCAGTGCATTATGTCTCTATCTTTATGACTGATTCACTTGTTCACTTGTAAAGAATCAGCATAGGTTATTAGAAACTTATTTACAAATTGCCAATGGCAAATAGACCCTAACTAAGGATTCTGTAACTAAAAATTTACTTTTATTTGATAATTTAATATAAGTGCATTTATAAAACCACAACGTTTGTATTGGTCACTATATGGATTTCTACTGGTCTTGAGAAGTAATGAGGGGGATCAATATACCTATCATTTTATAGATCCATACATGTTTTTGTACACTACAGCCTAGGATTCAAGATCCACAACTGCTGGTTGTATCTATTTTTATTAACGTATATCCTTTATAGTGTGATATTGATAGAATGTATTAATAATAATAATTTTATTTCTATAGTGCCGACATATTCTGCAGCACTTTACATTTTAGAGGGGATATGTACAGACAATAGACATTACAGCATAACAATAAACACATAGATCAAAACAGATACCAAGAGGAATGAGGGCCCTGCTCGCAAGCTTATTCTCATAATCTATTAATTTTACATATTGTTGTTGATCTTTTTCTCGACAATAGGTTTACGATTCGCTGCTATGGAATTATTAGTTTGATATTCCCTACTTTATATTGATTTTGAGCTACTATAACTCTCAATCCTATAGATTCATTCCTATATCTCCTGCATTGTGTGGCCGCAGACCATCACTCACTGCCTGTTTGGACCCCTACAATACCTTGCTTTTTAAAACATATAACTAGCTGCCTTTCAACATGTTTCACCTTTACTGGCATCTTCAGGGGAATGAGGCTGCCTTGATCACCGCTAGAGTTGAGCGACTTTGGTCGGATCGGGTTTCATGAAACAAAATTTGCTTCAGATGAAACTGGTCCGACTAGGGCAAAAAAAGTTGGAGTTTTGTCCGAAACCCGACCCCAATGCAAGACAATGGGGAATAAAAGTCGGCATTGAGTGGATGAATAGGAATAGGAAACCCTGCGTCTTTACACATGAGTGAGGCTGGTGTCACACTAGCGTTTTATCGCGCAGCGCATTGAGCGCTATCGGTGCGCGCGCGCAATGTTCCCCTATCTCTAACATGGCGGGTGCAGGGTCTTGTGATTGCACGTGCTCATCAGCGTTTATGTGCGCTGCGCATTTTCCAGGTGTGCGCCCAGACATGCCGTACGCTACATGTTGCATTTTTTGTTCCGCCTACATCGTTAAAAAAAGTTGCGCGCACACTTGTGCGCACGGTGTGCGCAAAAAATAGCATTACAGTTTATGGGGTCGCTGGCGTGCGCTTGGATACACGCACGTCAGCGCTTTTTGCGCGCACGCGATTTGAGAAAACAATGTCTAGACACTTATTTAAAACTCCCCCTAAACAAGCAACATTGTTTGGGAGGAGTGTTGATAAGAAGGTGTCTTCAGGGCCAGACCAATACTCTACAGACAGCCTTGCAGAGACCAGACAAGAACATAGAAGTGTGGCGCCCCTGAGGGTTCAGTTGCCACAGAGGTACTGCACCTCCTCCTGAGGTGTGGTGCCCCACTATCCAGGTAAGGTGGAGACACCTGACCACACTCCAACACCTGCATCCCACACAACATAGTAGTGTAGCAAAGCACCCTTTGGTGGCTCCCTGCTTGGAGCACGAAGCGTGCTGGGAGGCGGGTGGAGTTTAGTTTGCACTAAAAGAGTGGGAAGAGGATAGGATATAGTCAGTTAGTCACAAGAGTCTGACGAGGTCAGTCTGTGAAAGGAGGTCCCATGATTGGGATGGATGAAGGAAGTGCTGCAGCCAACCTCAGTGATCTGGGTCCCCTGGCACAAGAAAGGAACATTGATAGAAAGCCTGACTCTCCACAAGAAGGGAAGAATTAGTATGGAACGTGAGGAGAAGAAGAGAACTAAGGATCAGGGTTAGAGAATTACCCTTCCCAAGTTCTAAGCGCAAGGCCGGGGTCCGGTCCCCGAGGTTGTATGGATACTGATGCTCCTGCAGCAGACACCGGAGGAATAGAAGTAGTGACCACTTTATTCCCACACAAGACTTGGGGGCACAACAGCAACGTGTGTGAGCCGAGACTAGGTAGAAGGAGTCCCCGAAGCAGGCTACAGCTGTCTGCCGTACAAGTAGAATTCTTAGGAACATCTGTCAGGAGAAACTCCAGTGTAACTCAGTACTGTGAGTACTTCACTAAAAGGCGCTAAGAGGGAGACATTCAGAAAAGGCACATATGTTGGCGGAGTGTTGGAAAGGAGTACTTCATCTTGCCTGGAAGTTGGCTGAGCTCCTGACCCGGAGGACACGGCACGGATGCGGGCACCTGTACCACAACAGACTGTGAGTAAAGTTTTGGAACTACATGCCCTGGTGTCCTCCACTTATTCCTGTGTCAACCTGCCCGGCACTGCTACATCCCTCCTGCGCCCGACACTACACCATCTAAGTGTCACTTCACCTACTCTGCCCTGGGACTACAGCCCTGCCTGTGGAGGGCTATAACATCATTGCTGCACCACACCATCTGTCCCAGAGGAGCTGTTTGCAGCGTCGGGTTAACATCTTCCTTGCCGAACACCACAGGTGGCGTCACGAATCACTTATAAACTTTCACCACCATAAGCACACTGAAACGACCCCTTTTGCAATGGAGCCCCAGGGCCACGGACCGGGTCACTGCTGCCGTGACAACTCCCGTTGAGAAGATCAACCGGCCCAGTACCGTGTACCCCACATCCCTGGCGTGTGAGGGCGCTCCAGAAGAGCCTTCCAACTGTGGATTCAAGCTTCAGCAGCCAAAATGTGAGTATTCTTCAACATAATGTCTGTGTGTCTTGTACAATTTATTATGTACTAATGTATTTTTTGTTTAAATTTCAGCATGTCTTCTTCTGGATTGGCCTGTTCACCATCTCGGCAAGAACTGGCCCAAGCAGATCATGAGGTGAGAATCTTGCTGCCTTTGGTTAAGTATAGCTGCTGCATCTAGAAATGTGTAATAAATTTGTTTTCTTTACAGACATCGGACACGGGCAGTGAAGGTGAAGTGCGGGAGCAGTCTGAGCGGGAGCAGTCTGAGCGAGAGCAGGCTAGCCAAGTTGCGGCGAGGAGACGCAATTTAAGTATATAGTCTTTCAATTTTTTTTTTCTGTCTTTATTTTCATCTTCTATCTTGCTTCTTCTCTGTTTCTTTTTCTATCTTTTTCATTCTCCAAAATTACAAAGATTCTAATTTTTTTATTTTTTTCTAGGTACCACAACGGGATGACGAAGACGTTTACATCGACAACGAGCACCTGATCCGCCTTGTTGAGGAGCGTAACCCGTTGTGGGACAGCCGTGACCAGCAGTACAAAGACACAGTGGTGACCCGGCAGCTCTGGAATGAGGTGGCCGCAGCGATGATGGATGGCTGGGACAGCGCCTCTCCAACTTCAAAAAGGGCGTTCAGTAAGTATAAAGCTGCTATGTGATGCTGCATTTATTTTTGGTCCTGATTAGAGTTGAGCGATACCGTCCGATACTTCAAAGTATCGTATCGGATGGTATCGGCCGATCTTTAAAAAAAGTATCGGTATCGCCGATTCCGATACCGGAAGTCCCATTCAAGTCTATGGGACTTCCGGTATCGGAATAAGAAAAACCCTTTCCTGCCCTTGTACAGCCTCTCTGGGGTCTGTACGGGCCTTTCGGGGGGCTGTGCCGGCCTGCCAGGGGGTCTGTGCAGGCTCCGGTGGTCTGTGCCGGCCTGCCGGTGGTCTGTGCAGGCTCCGGGGGGCTGTGCCGGCCTGCCGGGGGGCTGTGCCGGCCTGCCGGTGGTCTGTGCAGGCTCCGGGGGGCTGTGCCGGCCTGCCGGGGGGCTGTGCCGGCCTGCCGGGGGGCTGTGCCGGCTCCGGGGGGCTGTGCCGGCCTGCCGGGGGGCTGTGCAGGCTCCGGGGGTCTGTGCAGGCATCGTCCGATGGGACTACAAGTCCCATCGGGCGATGCCTGCTACCATGACAGTGATTGACACATTAGCCAATGATGGGACAGTAGTAGTCCCATCATCCGGCTAATGTGTTAAATGTAAAAAAAAAAAAAAAATTACATGCTACATACATACAACATGCATACTACATACATGCTACATTCATACTACATACTACATACATGCTACATACATACTACATATATACTACATGCATGCTACATACATACTGCATGCTACATACATACCACATACATACTACATACATACTACATATATACTACATGCATGCTACATACATACTACATGCTACATACATACCACATACATACTACATATATACTACATGCATGCTACATACATACTACATGCTACATACATACCACATATATACTACATACATACTACATATATACTGCATGCTACATACATACTACATATATACTACATGCATGCTACATACATACCACATATATACTACATACATACTACATATATACTGCATGCTACATACATACTACATATATACTACATGCATGCTACATACATACTGCATATATACTACATGCATGCTACATACATACTGCATGCTACATACATACCACATACATACTACATACATACTACATATATACTACATGCATGCTACATACATACTACATGCTACATACATACCACATACATACTACATATATACTACATGCATGCTACATACATACTACATGCTACATACATACCACATATATACTACATACATACTACATATATACTGCATGCTACATACATACTACATATATACTACATGCATGCTACATACATACTACATACCACATACATACCACATACATACTACATACATACTACATACATACTACATGCTACATACATACTACATGCTACATACATACTACATATATACTACATGCATGCTACATACATACTACATGCTACATGCATGCTACATACATACTACATACATACTACATGCTACATACATACTACATACATACTACATGCTACATACATACCACATATATACTACATACATACAATACATTCATACAATACATACATAGACATACAGTACATATAACATAGAGTAACATACTTACCAATACTTGTCACATTGTTCCCCGAAGCCATTGTCGTCTACGGAATAAATATTAACATAACAAACCACAAAAATACTCACCCACGATCCGAAGCAGTCCACGAGTGTGTCCCACGACGATCTTGGGTAGAGAACTGCAGCATCAGATGATGCTGCCGTTCTCTACGGGCTGCAGGAATCCAATGACGGAAGGTAGGTATCCTTCCGCACTGTATTCCTCCGCCACTTAAAAAAAAAAAGTCCCTAGTCTCACTTTATGCCATTGCTGTGTGGGAATTTCCCACACAGCAATGGCATAAAGTGAGACTAGGGACTTTTTTTTTTAAGTGGCGGAGGAATACAGTGCGGAAGGATACCTACCTTCCGTCATTGGATTCCTGCAGCCCGTAGAGAACGGCAGCATCATCTGATGCTGCAGTTCTCTACCCAAGATCGTCGTGGGACACACTCGTGGACTGCTTCGGATCGTGGGTGAGTATTTTTGTGGTTTGTTATGTTAATATTTATTCCGTAGACGACAATGGCTTCGGGGAACAATGTGACAAGTATTGGTAAGTATGTTACTCTATGTTATATGTACTGTATGTCTATGTATGTATTGTATGAATGTATTGTATGTATGTAGTATATATGTGGTATGTATGTAGCATGTAGTATGTATGTAGTATGTATGTAGCATGCATGTAGCATGTAGTATGTATGTAGCATGCATGTAGTATATATGTAGTATGTATGTAGCATGCATGTAGTATATATGTAGTATGTATGTAGCATGTAGTATGTATGTAGCATGCATGTAGTATATATGTAGTATGTATGTAGCATGCAGTATATATGTAGTATGTATGTAGTATATATGTGGTATGTATGTAGCATGTAGTATGTATGTAGCATGCATGTAGTATATATGTAGTATGTATGTGGTATGTATGTAGCATGCAGTATGTATGTAGCATGCATGTAGTATGTATGTAGTATGTATGTAGCATGCAGTATGTATGTAGTATGTATGTAGTATATATGTAGTATGTATGTAGCATGCATGTAGTATGTATGTAGCATGTATGTAGTATGTATGTAGTATATATGTAGTATGTATGTAGCATGTAGTATGTATGTAGCATGCATGTAGTATGTATGTAGTATTTTTTTTTTTTTTTTTAACATTTAACACATTAGCCGGATGATGGGACTACTACTGTCCCATCATTGGCTAATGTGTCAATCACTGTCATGGTAGCAGGCATCGCCCGATGGGACTTGTAGTCCCATCGGACGATGCTTGCACAGACCCCCGGACATCAGCACAGCCCCCCGGCAGGCCGGCACAGCCCCCCGGCAGGCCGGTACAGACCCCCACAGGGTGCACAGACCACCGGCAGGCCGGCACAGCCCCCCGGCAGGCCGGTACAGACCCCGGGCAGTCCACACAGCCCCCCGGCAGGCCGGCACAGCCCCCCGGCAGGCCGGCAGAGACCCCCGGAAGGCCCGAAATGACGGCGCATCATGATGCGCACACACCGCGCATCATGATGACGTCAGGCCGTCAATCAACTGAACTTCCGATTCCGATGCCGAATTCCGATATTGAAAAAATATCGGAAGTCGGTATCGGAATTCCGATACAGCAAGTATCGGCCGATACCCGATACTTGCGGTATCGGAATGCTCAACACTAGTCCTGATGGTAGTGGTGTGTTTGTTGCAAGATATATTCTTGAATCAAACACACCAATGCCTTCTGGAAAAACAGTGATTGCTTTGTGTATTGAACTGCTGTCTTGAATCTGGTTTTATTATTGGTCCTGATGGTAGTGGTGTGTTTCTGGCAAGATATATTCTTGCATCAAACACACCAATGCCTTCTGGAAAAACATTGATTGCTTTTTGTATTGAACTGCTGTCTTGAATCTGGTTTTATTTTTGGTCCTGATGGTAGTGGTGTGTTTGTGGCAAGATATATTCTTGCATCAAACACACCAATGCCTTCTGGAAAAACAGTGATTGCTTTGTGTATTGAACTGCTGTCTTGAATCTGGTTTTATTATTGGTCCTGATGGTAGTGGTGTGTTTCTGGCAAGATATATTCTTGCATCAAACACACCAATGCCTTCTGGAAAAACATTGATTGCTTTTTGTATTGAACTGCTGTCTTGAATCTGGTTTTATTTTTGGTCCTGATGGTAGTGGTGTGTTTGTGGCAAGATATATTCTTGCATCAAACACACCAATGCCTTCTGGAAAAACAGTGATTGCTTTGTGTATTGAACTGCAGTATTGATCCTGCTTTCACTCTTGCTCCTGATGTTACTGTTGTGTTTGCTGCTAGATATATTCTAGCAGGAAACATAACAGTGTCCTCAGGATCAACAGTGACTGCATTGTGTATAGAATTATTTTGTGATGCCGCATTGACTGTTTACAAAGTTCTATCAGGTGTGTGCTGATAATGATGTTGCCTTCAGTGCATTGTCTAACGTGTTTTCTTTGTTTTTCCAACAGTGAACAAAGTCCGCACACGTTGGCGCTCGATGAAGGACCACTTCAACCCTGATGTTCGTGCTGAGGGACAGGTTCGCAGTGGTTCAGCGGCAAGGCGCAGACGAAAGTACCGCTATCATCGCGAATTGGCTTTCCTAAGACCGGTCCTTGCCACCAGAGCATAAGTATTATTATTTTTCTTTTTTTTTATTACTAAGTGCTTTTCTATTCCACAGCTGATGCTTCTTATAAATGCATGATAGTAATGTTTTCCCTTTCTTTCCACAGCACTTGGAGTAGCACCCTGCAACCTGTCCCTGGAGCGGTCCTTCATTGGACGACCTCGGACCCGTCCCAGCCATCCGACAGCCAGGAAACAGCTTGCAGGTCAGCAACACGGACAGCTGGTGACCAGGAAGCTGGTCAAGCAGGTGTTCCACTTTCCCAGGTCTCTGCCACTGGTTATGCGGGCACTACCCGCCAGCGGCAGAGGGCCTTGGAAAGGAATGTCTTGCCCGAGTTTATGCACTTGAGCGAGGCCTTTCAAGCCAGCCTCAAGTCGCTGTCCGACAGAGTGGATGGCGGTTTTTCACTCATGGAACGTGGTTTAAACCACATGGAAAACCGCTTCCACTCTGTCGACCAGTACGTCGAGCATCTGGAGGCTGACCTCAACAGACCAGCGCACCATTTTTTAGTAAAATTGAAAAGGGCATGGCGGAACACCTTAGTCCTGAGCAACAGCTGAGTGTTTTGCAGGCCTGCAGCACTGCTTACTTGCGGGCTATGCAGCAGAATCGGTATGTGCAGCAGTCAGTGGTGTCATTTCCAACAGTGCTACCACTGACTCGCTACACCTCCCTACTGACTTCTGCTGCATACTACTGCACGGCCACCTGCATTCCAAGCCAAGCCGGACACCACTACACCACCCCAAGTCCGAGTGCTGCTGGACACTCCTCTGCCACCACCATTATGGCAAGCGCTGCTCCTGTATGGAGCACCACCACCGCCACTGCACCACCTGCTTGGGCCACCGACACCTATTCTTATGTTCAGAGCACCACCACCATTTCTCCGTCTAGGAGCACCAACACCACCACTAAACATCATCAAATGAGCACCGCCACCACTCCTCATTAAAGGAGCACCGCCACTACTCCTCATCAATGGAGCACCGCCACTAATACTCATCAAAGGAGCACCGCCACCACTCCTCATCCAAAGAGCACCGCCACCAATTCTCCTCCTAGGAGTCCTGCCAGAACTTCTCCTGCTCGGATCACCGACACGCATCCTCCTTCTAGGAGCACCGACACGACTTTGTCTCCAAGGATCACCGCCACCGCCACTTCTTTGAGCACCGCCACGAGTTTGTCTCCTCGTATCACCTCCACCGCCGCCACTTCTAGGAGCACCGACACAACTTTGTCTCCTTCTAGGAGCACCGCCACTGCCACTTCTAGGAGCACCGCCACCACCGAGCATCAGAGGGGTGACCCACATTCCCTCTTTTTCAGGTCAATGCCACAGTCCACCAGCTCAAGGAGGTCGAGCAATGTAAGGCGGTCACACGGTGGAAGTCGGTCCAGTCAGGATACTCCTGCGCCAAAGAAAAAAAAAAAGACTATGTTTGTCCATCCACCCTCTCCTCCTGATGTGTCTCAACCTGCCTCCATGTCCATTCCAGTGCTCCCTTCCCCCAGTACTTTCGTCGCCCCTTCTCATAGAACCCCTTCCTCAACTTCCAGCCGTTCCTCGTCTCTCCACACCCCCAAAGTATCCCAATCTTCCCCCAACGTCATTCATAATAAAATCTTTTCTTTTTTTGGAAAAATAAATGTGCAATTCTGCTTTCAAAATATTTGGTTTGATTACTGTGTCAATCGCCGAATAGACACACTGCAAAGTACACACACTGCACCGTACACTTAGCGTTTTTGACACCAGATATCTCCATTACTGAGACATGTTTCTTGTGTCAGTCTTGGACATATGTGTTGTCAAAAAACAAATCTATATGACTTGTATTTTCCACACCATTCTCTACATTCTTCTAATATTGCACATACTGGATTGATCAGGGTTCCCCAACTCCAGTCCTCAAGGTCCACCAACAGATCATGTTGTAAGGAATTCCGTTTTTTTGGCTCATGTGAAGCAGTTATCACCGGAGCAACGGAATTCCTTACAACATTATCTGTTGGTGACCCTTGAGGACTGGAGCTGGGGAACCATGCTCAATTCATTCTGTGCAATATTACAAGAATGTAGAAACTGGTGTGGAAAATACAAGTCATATAGATTTGTTTTTTTGACAACACATATGTCCAAGACTGACACAAGAAACATGTCTCAGTAATGGAGATATCTGGTGTCAAAAAAATAAATCTATGTAACTTGTGTTTTCAGCACCAGTCTCTTCAGTCATATAATATTGCACAGACTGAATCGAGCAGGGTTCCCCAGCTCCAGTCCTCAAGGCCAACTAACAAATCATGTTTCAAGGAATTACGTTACTCCAGTGATAACTGCTTCACCTCAGCCAAAAAAAAGGAAATCCTTTAAACATGATCTGTTGGTGAACCTTGAGGACTAGATTTTGGAAACCCTGGCATAGAGGATGGTGTTGAGTGCAAGGCACATCTATTGTTACCTTGCCTATATCTTTTTTTTTACCATCATCATTTAACTATTTTTGAGACAAGGCAAGGGGATTGTAGATATACCTTGGAATTAACCACATACTCTATTCAGTGTGTGGAATAAACTGATGACCTGATGCTGAAAATAAATGTTAAATTTACTTCACCCATGAGTTTTAACCTGCAGCGTTGCTTCAGTCTCCATATATTTGAAGCAGATTTTAGCTATGCTGCAGTTTAAGTCATATGTGTATTCTCCTACCCATGTGTGATAACTTTGTGAAGTCAGTATTCATTAGTTTGTGCGTCCTCACTTCAGCCTGACACCAGGCCTAGGTATGGTAGTTGTATAAACTCTATCATGTCTCCAGTGTGCGTTCAAACTCAAGCCACAGTGGTGATCCTACAAATAATATTTATAGTCACATGTTTTGGTGTAATAAAAAGTGAAAGATGCCAGTGCATCCACAAATCATTTTTTTTTTAAATTGGCCCATGTGACAAAAATATTAGTTGTATTATCTCCACCATCTCTGCTAATTGAACACACACTGTCGAGATGATAAAGGTCATACAACGTGTGTGTGTGTGTGTGTGTGTGTGTGTGTGTGTGTGTGTGTGTGTGTGTGTGTGCACACAGTCACCTGGTCAGGAGTACTAGTAAATTCATGATGCACAAAACACAGCATCATAATTTCACTGGTACACCAGGCGAGTTGATAATAGTATTGGGAGTGTAAAAAGACACAATGCACTCAGTACAGGTATCAAAACATTGTTTTATTAACACAACAACAAGAAAATTTTTTTTACACCATTTGCTCTTGCCATTCCACCCGGCCTACATCTGAGATGAAGTAGGCCGCAAATTGGTCCCTCATTTGGCCAACTTCAACCGATGACCTGAGAGGGTGCTGAGTAAATTCAGGCAATGGGTTAGGAGCAACATCATCAAGATCTAAGTTCGGATGCTCTCTAGCCATGACAAAATTATGTAGAACCACACATGCCTTCACCACCTCATCCATTGTTTCCAGTTTTAGATTTATGGCTGTGGCGAGAATGCGCCATTTGGATACAAGAATACCAAAGGCACACTCAACAGTTCTTCTGGCCCTGGTCTGCCTGTAATTAAAAATTCTTTTGGTGTGGTCCAAGTCCCGGCTGGAGTAGGGCTTGAGCATGTTTTGGCACATCTGGAATGCCTCATCCCCAACCATTACAAAGGGCTGTGGGGGACCTTCGGTGTTGGGAAGAGGCCGCGGCATGGGAAAATTAAATTGGTTGACAGAAAAAACTGACGGCACATCTAGAACTAGTCTGAATAGGTGCATACCAAAAAACAGCTTATATATATCAAATAAGGAAATGGTTGCACTCAATTGCATTAAGGCAAATCAAATATGAAATATGTGAAATACGAATAGCATAATGGCTTTTGTAATCTAGAAAAACATATGAGATACTTAGCACAAAATTTGGCCAAAAGATGTGAGCCCATTCACCAACGTCAAGGTGATCTCATTGAACGGGTCCCTATACTAACTGCCTAGTATGAACTAACCTCTGGCTAATAACATGGTAAAGCCTGTATTTATAGGAAGATAGGAACCAAAATGTGATTGGATGTAATTAAAATCACAGCCTGATGAAGGGCGGAGTGCTCAGTCGGAAAGCTAACATACAAATGACAGAAAAAACTGACGGCACATCTAGAACTAGTCTGAATAGGTGCATACCAAAAAACAGCTTACATATCAAATAAGGAAATGGTTGCACTCAATTGCATTAAGGCATATGAAATATGTGAAATACGAATAGCATAATGGCTTTTGTAATCTAGAAAAACATATGCGATACTTAGCACAAAATTTGGCCAAAAGATGTGAGTCCATTCACCAACGTCAAGGTGATCTCATTGAACGGGTCCTTATACTAACTGCCTAGTGTGAACTAACCTCTGGCTAATAACATGGTAAAGCCTGTATTTATAGGTGCTAAGTATCTCATATGTTTTTCTAGATTACAAAAGCCATTATGCTATTCGTATTTCACATATTTCATATTTGATATGCCTTAATGCAATTGAGTGCAACCATTTCCTTATTTGAAAATTAAATTGGTTGTCATACAATCTCCGACCCATGTCAGAGTTCTTAAAGGCCTGGGATTCATTTCCACGGCCAAATTCCCCAATGTCCACTGCTACAAACATACAGTCTGCATCCGAAATGGCCATGAGTACTGTAGAAAAGTACTTTTTATAGTTGTAGTACTCCGATCCAGTTCTTTTTGGCTTGATAATCTGGATGTGTTTCCCATCCACCGCTCCCAAACAGTTGGGGAAATTGCAGACTGTCCAGAATTTTTCTGCGATTTCCAACCACTTTTCTGCGGTGGGCAGGGGCATGAATTATGGACAGAGAACATTCCACAAAGCCCTGCAGGTGTCCGCTACAATTCCAGACAACGTGGAGATCCCAATACGGTACTGGAAGTGGAGTGAAGAGAGGGTCTTTCCAGTTGCCGGGAATCTAGGAAACAAAGAAAAAAACAACAATTATTACTTCTGTATATGGATTTTTAAAACACCAACAATAAATTAAAAAAAAAAAAAAAAGTTAATAAAAATACATCTGCAGCCTTTTGTTCACTACATGACATTAACAAAAAGCTGCGTTTTTTTTTTTTTTTTAATACATGGCAGAACAGTAATTCAGATTTGGAATAGTACATGTCACAGCAAAGAAAATTCTGCAGGCATTGGTTTTGCAATATTCAGCCATAGAAAAAAGAAATATCTGGCACTGTCCCTTGGGAAGAAATACCCGCATAACTACTTGTGACCACTATCAGTGTAGCACCTGTAACTCTTATTGAACAGGTGCTCTATCCATGTAAAGAAAGACATGAAAAATGTGATAAAAAAGCAGCAGGATGGCACTCACCGTTCTCTGAAATAATTCACTTTATTTCATGTTAACAAAGCATAGGAGTCGGCACGGGAAGAATGTAAGAAGACGGACAACAGCCGTTTTGTGCACAATGCACTTCAACAGGTCCCATGCTCAGGCTCAAGAAAACACAAATTTATACCACATGTGTAAACAAAAGAAACTCCACCCTTTACCTGAACGTGTCTTCAAACCCCTAAATCAATATCAAACAAAAAAAGGGAAACATCTTAAAAACAAACGTAATTTACATACACCACATAAAATAAAACTGACAGTCATAGCCGCTTCAGAGAAATACGGACATATCCACTTTTGCATTTAGACCCAAAGGACCTGTGGATTTTGCACGCAGGATCCATTTAGCCTCTATTTGTAAAAGAAGTTTTTTATGGTCCCCTCCATGCCGCGGTGCAGACACCCTTTTAATGCCGGTAAACCATAATACCTCCGCATTCCCTCCATGTACTTTCCTCATATGCTCTATAAGTCTGGGAACACCCTTTCCTGTGCTGATGGAATTAAAATGTTCCCTGAAACTTACACAGAGGGGTCGGATTGTTTTCCCAATGTAGAAAAAACCGCATGGGCAAAATAAAGCGTATACTACAAAAGTGGTTTTACAGGTAATGAATTCCGTGACCTCATGCAATATAGATCCCATTTTGATAGTTTTGCCACTTAATTTAAATGGACACCAAGAACAGTTTTTACATGTATAATTTCCCTTTGGGGCACTGGATTCTAACCAGTTATTTCGTTCACTCTGAAATCTATTCCTCACTAATAAATATCAAAGATTGGTACCCCTTTTACTTGCAAATAGTGGACCCCTAATAACCACATCTGTGAGATCCCTGTCACTTTCCAGTAGATGCCAATTCTGTCTGATGACTGATCTAATATGTCTATCCATAGAATTGTATGTAAAACTAAAAACAAACCGTTTCTCTTTTTCTTTTTTGATCTGCCTGGTAGTGACTGATTCACTATTACCCCTTTGAAGGGCGGAATCTAAAACAGAGTCTACTGCGCAACTCATTCGCTTGTCTGTGGAAACCTTCATTATGACTATTGAATTTCTTTGATCTCAAAAATTGACCATAAGGCAAAGAGTTCTTTACATAATGGGGGTGTGCACTATTGTAATGTAAAAGGGAATTAGTGGATGAAGATTTACAGAAAAGCTTTATTTTATATGGTGTATGTAAATTATGCTTGTTTTTAAGATGATTCCTTTTTTTGTTTGGTCTTGATTTAGGGGTTTGAAGACACGTTCAGGTAAAGGGTGGAGTTTCTTTTGTTTACACATGTGGTATAAATTTGTGTTTCCTTGAGCCTGTTCATAGGACCTGTTGAAGTGCATTGTGCACGAAACGGCTGCTGTCCGTCTTCTTACAATCTTCCCGTGCCGAAAGCCTATGCTTTGTTAACATGAAATAAAGTGAATTATTTCAGAGAATGGTGAGTGCCATCCTGCTGCTTTTTTATCACATTGGTTTTGCAATACTACGTACCATAATGTAACCAGTAGCCATTCCTCAGGAGTAATCACACGACGGAGCTGCGTGTCCTGTCTCCGGATGACTTCTTGGACCTAACCAAGCAAATCGTTAAAGCTTTGTTGGGACATCCGGGTATAATCTGTAGATTTCTCAGGGTTTGCCTGTAGCTCACTGTAGAGGGTGTGGTAGGCTCCACGGCTCTCCCGGAGTTCAATAATGGGATGTATGCACAAATGCTGCCACTGCCTCTCACTCTCCCTTTGTTGATGGCAAGCAACTGCATAAGCCTGAGCCATCCTGATGTACAAATCCAAGTCAAAGTAAAAGCTCTTCCAGCGCAGATCCATGTTTCACAAGGAAAATGCAAGCAAATGTGAAGAATTCAGCTGTAAACAGGGTCTATATAAAGAATTTCCATAACACACGCCCACTGATATCCCATTGGTGGAGTCTGTTGCAAGAATTTTTCAAGGATTTTCCTGTGAAATGTGACACCATTGCGCATAAAAAACGCAAACGCATGAAAAAAACGCTTACAAATGCATAAAAACGCTGTGATTTTTTGTCGTAATGCGCACAATAATGCTCCAAAAAACACAGCATTTACAAGCATTTGCACATGCTTTTGACATGCATTTCATGTGCACTCAATACGCTGTGCAAAAAGGCGCAAGTGTGAAAGTAGCCTGAGTGCAATTTTTTTAATTGATTTATTTAAATGATTAAAAATACGGCATGGCGACCTCTGTATTCTTGATAACTAGCCTTGCTAAAGCTGACAGCTGAGGGTTGCAGCTATCAGCTGTCAGTTTTGCCTGGCAGGCTATCAAAAATAAGGGGGATCCCAACGCATTTTTTTAATGAATACTCTCATCAGCCACTGTTATCGGCTGAATACAACTCTCAATACTGTCGCCTGCTAGCGCTGATTGCAGCATGTGCAGGAGACAGTGATGTGAGCTGTCTTCAGCACTCAGTGCCGGGAAACAGCGCAAACAGTAACGCTGATTCCTAGGCACTGGTACATGTCATACTGATGACATGTACCAGTGATGCGGCACACGGTTTCCACACATATGCCACAGGTATAGCAAACACATGGACACTGATATCTCAGATACTGTTTTCTCCAGTACTGGAAATAGGACGTATGAATTATGCTGTGTGTAAGATGGTGGCGGCTATTTTAGGTAATTTGCTTTAATCAAATTGCAACATATTCAAGACTTTGGTAAATATGAAAAAATGTTGTAACAAAATGGATTAATTCAAAGTGACTCTAACATTTAGCGGGAAAGAGAAAGGATGCTCTTCTCCAAAGGTCATCCTATGAAGATTACACCATTAGTACTTTTGCTTCTACAAGTATTGACATGTTCTCTGGATTATAAAAGGCAGTATTCTGTGCCCATGTTGGTTCCATCCTGTTCTAGCTCTCTCCAGGGGAATCTCGCTGCTTATGCAGAAACCACATGGATTGGAGATTAGGAAGGTCAGGAGTGAAACTGACAGCAGCTTGATTTTCTTTCTCACTGAGCTGATAAATATTTTATTATGTGTATTCTTGGCGGAGCACATATCCTCTGAAGCTAATGTCTTAAGGTTTTCTGGTATGTCTTCTCTCAACATACTGACCATTTCATTAGATGGACAAACTTCGTCTTTACACATGAGTGAGTGCAAATGTTTGAAGCGATAGTCATAATTTGTGCAACCTTCACTCCACAATGCACTTGTTTCTTTATCTTAGAAATTATGTACTAAAGTCCACTATATGTCCACTATGTGTACTAAAGTCCACTATATGGACATAAGTATTGGGACCCCTACACATTACACCTACAGTACTGTGCTAAAGTTTTAGGCAGGTGTGTAAAAATGCTGCAAACTAACAATGCTTTAAAAGGGAATCTGTCACCCTTTTTTTTGCCCTATTAGCTGCCGGCATAGACATCGGGGGCTTATCTACAGCATTCTGTAAAGCTGTAGATAAGCCCCCGATGTAACCTGAAAGAGAAGAAAAACACATTATATTATACTCACGGAGGTGGGCGGTCTGGTCCGGTGGGTGTTGCTGTCCGCTTCGACACCTCCCTTCTTCATGTGATGACCTCCTCTTCTCCCATCCTGAAATGGCTCTGGCGCAGGCGTATTGCTCTGCCCTGTTGAGGACAGAGCAGAATTCTGCAGTGCGCAGGCGCCGGACCTCTCCTGACGGCTGCGCACTGCAGGACTCTGCTCTGTCCTCAACAGGGCAGAGCAGTGCACTTGCACCGGAGCCATTACAGGACGGGAGAAGAGGACACCATCACATGAAGAAGGGAGGCGCAGGACGGGAAGGTGACACCCATCGGACCGGACCGCCCACCTCCGTGAGTATAATATAACGTGTTTTTCTTCTCTTTCAGGTTACATCGGAGGCTTATCTACAGCATTATAAAATGCTGTAGATAAGCCCCTGATGTCTATGCCGGCAGCTGATAGGCCAAAAAAAGGTGACAGATTCCCTTTAAAATATAGTAGTATTGCAATGTCTGCTTCAGACTCTGTTCACACTGGGGAGTCTGTTGTGCAGTCTTTTCTGTTGCTGAGCCTGAGGTTGGGCGTCAACGTTGGTTCATTCACTGGTGTCCAGCTTGGCAGGAGTTAACTTTTTGATTTCTGGCTGAGGTTGCTGGAAACGCCTTCTTCCTTTTAGTATGGCCCAGAACATTCCTGGGTGCCGATTATAGCATTTGATTACCTCTTTCAAACCGGTCCACAGTTGGAGTTTCTGTTGTTACTCGTGACTTCACCTAGGAGTTTGGTGAAGTATACCTTGTTGTTTACTTCGTTATTAGTGTCGTGTTTATCCCACACATATATTGTATTGTCTATTAAGTTAGCTGTGTGCAGTTGTCTACTTTAAGCCCTGTTGTTTTCTATTTTATTATATCCATTGCTGTACACCTCCTGGGGTAGGGGTTGGGGGTTTAGCTCAGGGTTAAACAGGAGATAGAGACAGGTCTGTGACTTGGGCCTCCCTACCTTTAAGGGTACCCCTAAGTTAAGGACAGATAGGGACCCCTTTAGTCCTAGGGGCAGTGAAGGAGCCCAGTTTCTTCATCTCCTGTTTTCCCGTGGCATACTCGTGACAAGTATTTATTGTTCATTTATATCAATTTACAAAATGTAAAGTGAATGAACAAAAGAGAAATCTTACTCATATCACTATTTGGTGTGAACTTCTTTTGCCTTCAACATAGCATAAAAGAATCAATTCTTTTAGATACATTTGCACACAGTTTTTGAAGGAACTAGGCAGGGAGGTTGTTCCAAACATTTTGCAGATCTAACTACAGATGTTTAGTGATGAGTGAGTATACTCGTTGATCGGGTTTTCCCGAGCATGCTCAGGTGTCCTCCATGCATTTTGACATGCTCAGAGATTTACTTTTTGTCGACGCAGCTGCATGATTTGCGGCTGCTAGACAAACTGAATACATGTTGGAATTCTCTAACAAAAAGGCAACCCCCACATGTATTCAGGCTGTCCAGCAATCACAAATCATGCAGCTATAGTGACACAAACTAAATCTCCAAGCACACCAAAATACTCGGAGGACACCCAAGCATGCTCGGGAAAACCCGAGCAATGAGTATACTCACTCATCACTACAGATGTTCTGTAGTTGTAGGCTAGCGCAAATACTTCTGTTTCTTCTTTTATTTATTATTATAATTATTTATTTATATAGCGCCATTAATTCCATGGTGCTGTACATGAGAAGGGGGTTACATACAAAGTTATAGATATCGCTAACAGTAAACAAATTTACAATGACAGACTGGTAAAGAGGGGAGAGGACCCTGTCCTTGCGGACTTACATTCTTTGAGTTAGTGGGGAAAAGACAGAAGGTCGGGGGTGCAGCAGCTCTGGTGGTTTTGAGGTGGTGGTGAGGTGGCTGAATGGTTATTGCAGGCTGTAAGCTTTTCTGAAAAGATGGGTTTTCGGGTTCCATTTTAAGGATCCGAGGGTGGTGGATAATTGGACGTGTTGAGACATGGAATTCCAGAGGATAGGGGATATTCAGGAGAAATCTTGGAGGCAGCTGTGTGAGGAACGAATAAGTGTGGATGAGAGTAGGAGGTTTTAGGAGGAGCGAAGAATACGTGAGGGAAGATATTGGGAAATTAGTTCAGAGATATAGGGAGGGGAAACATTGTGGATGGCTTTGTAGGTCAGTGTTAGTAGTTTGAACTGGATTCGTTGGTGAATTGGGAGCCAGTGGAAGGATTTGCAGAGGGGAGAGACAGGGGAGTAACGAGGAGAGATGTGGATTAGTCGGGCAGCAGAGTTGAGAACAGACTGGAGTGATGCAAGAAAGTTAGCAGGGAGGCCACAGAGGAAAGTGTTGCAGTAGTCAAGGCGGGAGATGATGAGGGCATGTACAAGAGTTTTAGTAGATTGAGGGCTGAGGAAGGGACGGATGCTAAAAATATATTTGAGTTGGAGGCGACAGGAGGTGGCAATAGTTTGGACGTGTGGTTTGAAGGACAGGGCAGAGTCGAGAGTTACTCCAAGGCAGCGGATTTCAGGTGTGGGAGAGAGCGTGATGCCGTTTACCTTAATAGATAGATCGAGTAGGGAAGATACGTGAGATGGAGGAAAGATAATGAGTTCAGTTTTGTCTACATTGAGTTTTAGGAAGCGGGAGGTGAAAAAGGAGGATATGGCTGATAGACACTCCGGGATTCTGGATAGCAGAGAGGTGACATCTGGGCCAGAGAGGTAGATCTGAGTGTTGTCTGCCTACAGGTGATACTGTAAGCCATGGGAATTTATGAGTTGTCCTAACATAGTAACATAACATAGTTTTGAAGGCTGAAGGAAGACCTTATGTCCTTCTAGTTCAGCCTATTTTTAGTGCAGCTGATCTGCATTGTTGATCCTGGGGAAGGCAAAAAACCCACAGAGTAGAAGCCAATTTTCTCCATAGGGAAAAAAATTCCTTCCCCTAAGCTGGGTCAACCATCTACCTATAATATTCTGTTATTCGTAACCTTCTATACTGTTACTCACAAGAAAAGCATCCATTCCTTTCTTAAATTCATTCAGTGGGTTGGCCATCACCACTTCCTCAGGAAGAGAATTCCAGAGCCTCACTGCTCTTACCGTGAAGAACCCTCTTCTATGCTGGTGCAGAAATTGTCTTTCCTCCAAACGAAGAGAATGCCCCCTTGTTCTTGTCACAGTCCTTGGTACAAACAGTTCATTGGAGAGATCTCTGTATTGCCCTCTGATATACTTGTACATATATATTAAGTCTCCCCTAAGTCTTCTCTTTTCTAGAGTAAATAGACCTAATTTTGATAACCTTTCTGGGTATTGTAGTGAACCCACTTCATTTATCATTTTAGTAGCCGCCTTTGAACCCTTTCAGGTTCAGTATTGTCTTTCTTGAGCACCGGCGTCCAAAATTGCACACAATACTCCAAGTGTGGTCTGACGAGTGAATTGTACAGATGGAGAATTATGTTTTCATCTCGTGTCCCCAGACCTCTTCTAATGCATCCCATGACCCTATTTGCTTTGGTGGCAGCTGCCTGACACTGGGCACTCCAATTTAGCTTCTTATTGACTAAGATGCCCAAGTCTTTTTCCATGTCTGATTTCCCCAGCAGTTTCCCATTTAGTAAGTAATTATAGAATCGGTTTCTCCTTCCCATGTGCATAACCTTACACTTATCTGTGTTAAACCTCATTTGCCATTTTTCAGCCCAATTCTCCAATTTCAGCCCAATTCTTCCTAGGCCAAGAGTATAGATGGAAAAAAGTAGGGACCCCAGGACAGAGCCTTGGGGGACTCCAACAGAGAGGGGGTGGGATGATGAGGTAGTGTGGGAGTGGGAAATGCTGAATGTGTGGTCAGAAAGGTATGAGGCAATCCAGGACAGGGCAAGGTGTTTGATGCCAAGGGAAGAAAGAATCTGTAGCAGTAGGCAGTGGTCAACTGTGTTTGAAGGCAGAGGACAGGTCGAGAAGGAAAAGGATGGAGAACTGTCTGTTAGCTTTGGCTGTGAGTAAGTCATTAGTAATTTTGGTCAGGGCAGTTTCAGTGGAGTGGTGGGGGCGGAAGCCAGATTGTAGGATGTCAAGGAGGGAGTTAGATGAGAGGTGGGAGGAAAGTTGAGCATGGACATGCTGTTCAAGGAGTTTGGAAGCAAATGGGAGCAGTGATATGGGGCGATAGCTGGGCATAGCAGTTGGGTCAAGGTTTGATTTTTTGAGGATGGGTGTTATGGTGGAATGTTTGAAGGCAGAGGGGAAGGTACCAGAAGATAGGGATAGGTTGAAGAGATGGGTTAGGGCTGGAATGATCATGTTAGTGAGGTTGGGGAGCAGGTGGGAAGGGATGGGGTCAAGTGCACAGGTGGTGAGGTGTGATTTGGAAAGGAGATGAGTAATCTCTCCTTCAGTGATGTTGGAGAGGGAGGTTATTAGGGAAGGGCAGAGGCCTGGTATGTGGAGTGGTTGGGGTGGTGGTACAGTAAAGGTTTGCCTTGTTTGGTTGATCTTGTTTTTGAAGTAGGTGGCAAAGTCCTCAGCAGAGATGAGGGGAGTTGGAGGTGGCAGTGGTGGGTGGAGGAGGAAGTTAAATGAGCTGAACAGTTGTTTTGTGTTGTGGGATAATGAAGATACATGGTTTGTGAAATAGGTCTGTTTAGCAGAGGTGAGGGATGATTTGAAGGCAAGTGTAGCTTGTTTGAAAACAGTGAAGTCGTCTGGCAGGCGTGTTTTCTTCCAACGCCGCTCCGCGACCCTGGATGCTTGTCGAAGTTTTTTGGTGAGGTCGTTGTGCCAGGGTTGCCTATTGATTTGTCGCACTTTGCCATGCATGAGAGGAGCGACTGAGTCTATGGCTGATGTGAGGTTGGTGTTCTAGAAAGTGGTGGCACTGTCCGTCTTGTGGAGTGAAGATAAGGACAGAGGTAGAAGAGAGTCTGAGAGTCTGTGAATGTCTAGGTGTGTGAGGTTTCTGCGAGGATGTGCTAGTGGCTCGACATGGGGGGCAGGTGAGAAGGACATGGATGAGAAGGTGAGTAGGTGGTGGTCAGATGGGGGAAGGGAGAGTTTGTGAGATTGGGTAGGGAACAGGCAGGTGAAGATGAGGTCTAATGTATGTCCATCTGTTGTGAATTCTCTTTCTGGCCTCCCTCTGGTTATTACTGAAGGTAGTGGAGCTGGTCAGATTGACAGAGGGGTTGCGAGTTCTCTTTCTGGGCTCCCTCTGGTGGTTACTGGAGGTAGTGGAGCTGATCTGATTGACAGAGGCTGGCCACCTGATAATGAGGATGACGATTGGAGATCTGGGGTTTCAGATTGGGATTTAAGACATATGTGAGAGGAGAAAAAATGAGCTACTAGGTAATCAAGTATAAATAAAAATATTATAATTTTATTGAATAAATAATCAAGACTTACAACACTTAATTTCAAGGGTGAACACAATGAGACTGTAGCAGGATAAGCCAGGTGCAAAAGAAGGGTGAACACCACTGCCCATTAGATGCATAAGTACCATACAAAAAAAGTTGATAACAATTGTGTATACTAGTGAGAGGTATATATGCAATGGGAGATCTCAAAAGATGAGCGGTCTCAATATATCTGGCAACAAGCGAGTGCACATGAGAAAAAACCATATGCATGTGCAAAATAAAGCCACTACGTTTAAGCTGGCTACGTTTAAGAAGATCTCACGACAAACATATGCCATATAGAGACCGAATGAAGGAGACTCACCAGTAGATGTATAGGGCAGCGGAGATGACCCCAAAGCCAGGTGTGAGGGCCCCAACGCACGTTTCACGTGCACAAAGTACCGCTTTCTCAAGGGGAGTATCTTCAGGAAGTGTGGAAGGGCCTTAAGAGCACATGTGACCAGATCAGCTGCTCATCACTGGGCCAATCGCAGCGCTGAAGTTGGCGCATGCGCACTGTGCGTGATGGGACCCGGCAGGAGCAGGAAGACGTCAAATCCCCAGACGCACGCGCAGAGGGAAGGAAGTTCCCAATGAGCGCGCGAGGGACATGGGAGGCGCACACGCACACAGAGCCGCTATGACACCAGCATAATGATAAAAATATCAATGGCGGCAGTGATCACAGTAATAAACCCTATCTAACAACTATAACCACAGCGAATTAACCCAATTGGGGGGGTATCAGAATAATGTTAATATGTAGTCCATAGTAAATATTGCACATAGACATACAGCAAAAAGTGCAAAGTGCATAGAAAGATATATAAATGAATGCATAGGTCACAATAGCGGCTGTACAAGAACGTATAAATGCATATGTAATAAGTATTGCCACCAACACAATAGTGGAAAAATCCACAATAACGATATCCACAACAATTTATATGGCACATGTTTGTCGTGAGATCTTCTTAAACGTAGCCAGCCCATTGTGGCTTTATTTTGCACATGAATATGGTTTTTTCTCATGTGCACTCGCTTGTTGCCAGATATATTGAGACCGCTCATCTTTTGAGATCTCCCACTGCATATATACCTCTCACTAGTATACACAATTGTTATCAACTTTTTTTGTATGGTACTTATGCATCTAATGGGCAGTGGTGTTCCCCCTTCTTTTGCACCTGGCTTATCCTGCTACAGTCTCATTGTGTTCACCCTTGAAATTAAGTGTTGTAAGTCTTGATTATTTATTCAATAAAATTATAATATTTTTATTTATACTTGATTACCTAGTAGCTCATTTTTTCTCCTCTCACATATGGTTAGCTTGAGCGGGTATGCTTTTCCCCTTTTTAGGGATTTTTGGCATGGTGCCAATTGGCTTTTTTTCTTGCCACCAAGGTCTTTTGTATTTTCTTTTGGGATTTAAGACAGCTGATTCCCTCTATCCCTGCTGGTGATTTTCTTCCTGTGCCTTCTGAGGTCTGATGTCTCCTGCTCTGTGCTGAATCATCGCCCATATGTTACTGCTTGTGCCAGTTTGTTTTGTCCCCTTTTATATTGGTCTCTTTTTGCTTTGCTTTCAGAATATACCAGTGCTGATATAGTGGAGGTGAAGTCGTGCGAATTCAGTGTTTTTTGTGCATCAGACATGTTGGACTTTTTGCAGGGTTTTTTGCATAGTTGCAGACAGTGTCTTTCCTTTCCTGTCCTGTCTAGTCAGTGTGGGCCCCATCATTTGCTCAGGCTATTTTCCTGCCTGCGTTTATGTTTTCATCTTGTCTCACCGACAATATATGTTTGGGGGCTATCTATTCCTTTGGGGTCTACTCCGGGGCAGTTTAGATTTCCCCTTTCTTGCTTTAGGCTTAGTTAGCTCTCCGGCTGTGCTGAGGCATCTAGGATCATCGTAGGTACGCTCCACGGCTACTGCTAGTTGTGTGGATATGATCAGGGGTCTGCAATCCACTTAGCTACCAACCTCTCTGGTTTTCTGTGGCTTAGCCTGGGCCTGCTATCCTCCTCAGTGACCCTTTCATAACATCCATCTGTGCGGGTGGCTGTGGAGGACCACTGAATAAGTCCAAAGAATAAGGTAAGTGACAGGAGTTTAGCGTCTGCTGGCTGGTGGGTGTCAATGGGGATGTTGAAGTCCCCCATGATGATCCATGATGATGGTGGGGATGTCAGCAGAGAGAAAGTGGAGGACCCAGGTGGAGAATTGGTCGATGAAGGCAGTGGTTGAGCCCGGTGGTCGGTATATGACAGCCATTTGGAGATTAGAAGGAGAGTAAATACGGACAGAGTGAACCTCGAAAGAAGGGAGGATAAGGGAGGGTGGGGGTTGGATAGGGTTGAAGGAGCAGTTTTTAGAACGGAGGAAACCCACTCCTCCACCATGTCCGTTGCCAAGGCGAGGAGTGTGGGTGAAGTGGAGGCTGCCATAACTCATTGCGGCCGGGGAGACCATGTCAGGGGGTGTCAGCCAGGTCTCAGTGAGGGCCAGGAAGGAAAGGTTGTGGGAGGTAAAGATGTTGTGGATCACATGGAACTTGTTGCAGATGGAGCGAGCATGCCAAAGTGCTCCAGAGAGAGGGTGCGGGAGGGTCGGGGTCAGTGGCACATGTTTTAAGTGTGAGGGATTGTGGTAGTTTCTCTCAGTGTGAGAAAGATAGGGGTGAGGATTAGTGGGACAGGATTGGGGGATATGTCACCAGCAGTGAGAAGAAGCAGAGAAAGGGAAAGCAGGTGGGTGAAGGAGAGTGATCGTCTTGTATTGTATTTTAGTAGGAGAGGTCTGAGGTTAAGCAGTATGTCTGCAGATAAAGCGAGGTGGGGGTAAGAGAGAGTGGGAGGAGTTATTTGGTTCAAGGGTGCAGGGGTTTGGGTATAGCGAAGATTAGTGGAGCAAAAACGGTGATGGCAAATGTGAACATTGTTAAAGAGCAGGGTAAGAAAAGAAAGGCAAGTAAAACGAGAAAGCAGTGGTTATTCTTACCTTCTGACCGGTTTCTGGACTATTTCTGACTTTAAAAGATGTCACACTTCAAATGATGTCGCATCTGACCTGCTCTGTTCAACTTATACCATTCAAATGTCTATGAAATGAAGCCAGGTGAGGGATAGAGGGAGGAGGAGGGGGCTGCAGGACAATTCACAGCAGGAAGCAATTAACAGATTAGGCCTGTTTCACACTTCCGTTTTTTCAAATCCGTCAAAATCCGTTGGTTTCCGTAAAAAAACGGATCCGCCATTTTTTTGCAGGATCCGTTTTTTTGTCCCATAGACTTCCATTAGTGGTTACCGCGGATCCGTCAAAAAAACGGATCCGGTTTTTTAAAAACGGATCCGTTTGCATCAGTTTCCGTCAAAAAAACGGAAACGGATCCGTTTGGCGGACACAAAAACGGAAGTGTGAAACAGGCCTTACAGTTCACAGGACATTCTGCTCGATGATATTGAGATCAAGACTTTGTGTGGGCCATATCATCACTTCCGGGACTGCTTGTTCTTCTTTACATTGAAGAAAGTTCTTAATTACATTGGCTGTATGTTTGGGCTCATTGTTCTGCTGCAGAATAAATTAGGAATACATCAGAGACCTCCTTAACGGTACTGCATGATGAATAAGTATCAGCCTGTATTTCTCAGCAGAGGACACCATTACTTCTGAAATGCAGCCCCAAACTTGCAAGGCCCCTCATCCATTCTTCCTTTCTGCCTAGTGACACTCATTATTGTACTACTCTCCAGCCAGGCCCGGATTGATAATCTGCATTTTCCTGCTGGGCCGCGATGTGTCCATTCATAGTGGGACGCTCATCCCGGCACCTGCCCGCTCATCTGGCCACCAGCCCGTTTTTCCAGCCGACGGCTCTTTAAATCTGCGGGCACGGCAGTTCTAGAACCGGTTTCAGAAAGTCAGCTACAGCTTCCGCCACCCTTACCGTGCTTCATCAGCATTTGTGTCATGATCCAGGTTGGATTATGACAGATAAATGCACTAGTAACCTTTTTTTTTCCTTTAAGTCTTTGGCTTTAAGGTAGTTTTGCCCCCGGTGGCCATTAGGGTCATTGCATTGTGGTGATTTCAGTTCTAGCTTTGCCCCCCGGTGGCCGGTAGGGTCATTGCACTCTGGTAACTTTAGTTTAGTGCACGTGATTATGAAGCAGGTGTGATTGCTGGCTCTTACCTATAAAAGAGTGTCAGATGGTTGCAATCACTGTTGGTGATATTGCTCATTTCCAACCAAGACTGGTGAAGGAAGGAACTACAGAGAGCAGCTCAGGGGAGCTCTGGTGTAAAGTCTGGTGAAGGAAGGAATTAGAGAGGTGTTCCTTGCAGCTCTGACAAAGCTTGGAGAAGTAGCAGCTATTCTGGAGGAAAGCTGTACTGAGGTTCTGGACTCTGTTGCTGGGAGCAAGAGCAACAGAGCAAAGCTAAGTGGTGTTACCCCTGTTTTGTAACTTTCTGTGATGGCCGTCTGCGAATCTGGGCTGTAGTAGGGACAGCACCCCGAGTAACCCTGAGATCCTTAACCTCTATACAGGGATCTGGAATTGTTGCAAGGCCCAGGGGGTAGCTGTCTAGATTAGCAGTGGACCAGAGCAGGACGGCCGCCAAGAGGTCAAAACTAAAACCCGTAATCAAGGTCAGGAGTCGGAGGCCAGAGGGCAGCAGAGGCACGAAATCAGCAGACAGAAGGAGAGTCAAAAGTCCAGGCCAGGGTCAGTAAAACCAGGAGGGCAGCAAGGTACAGAATCAGCAGGCAGAAGGAGAGTCAGGAATCCAAGCGAAGGTCAGCGTCAAAAAATCGGAAGAGAGGCGGAGGTACAAAAACGGCAGGCAATAGAATGGTCAGAAATCCAGGCTGAGGTCAGAGTTTTCACTATAGCAAATTGCAAAGTAGCACGCAGGGGAACCAAGAATATATCCGGCGGCTTGCAAGACCAGTCCCAAGGTATTTGAGGGATCAGGTCCTCCCTCACAGGTTCCTGGACTGATGATGTAATTAGGACCGCCCCCAGGACCAGGCCAGATGGAGATGCAGTAAGCCCAACATGACTGACAGAGGGACGGAGCCTGCGCCCTCCAGATGCCTGCGCAGGAGCCTCTTCTCTGTCACCACCCTCACCCTGGAGCGAACCACAGCGCCTCCCAGTGGCTGAGGCAGGAACAGCCGTCCCTGAGTCCGACAGCGACGTGACGGTCCGGCGCCTCCTAGTGGCCGAGACCGGAACCGCAGGCCCCGAGTCTGGCGGTGACATGTCAGTCCGGCACCTCCTAGTAGCCGAAGCCGGAACAGCAGGCCCTGAGTCTGGCGGCGAGGTACCAGTCCGGCGCCTCCTAGTGGCCGAAGCCGGAACAGCAGGCCCTGAGTCTGGCGGCAACGTGACAGTACCCCCCCTTCTAAGAGGGGCCTCTGGGCCCTCAAAACCCGGTTTGTCAGGGTGAAGGAGGTGAAACCTTCTAATTAACCCCTTGGCATGGATGTCACCAGCGGGGACCCAGGACCTCTCCTCTGGACCGCAGCCCTTCCAATGCACCAAATATTGCACGGACCCTCTCACTAAACGGGAATCAAGGATACCTTGGACTTCGTACTCCAAAGCACCCGTGACCAGGACTGGCGGAGGAGGGGACTGGACAGGATGAATTGGGGAGCAGTACATCTTGAGGAGGGATTTGTGGAAAACATTGGGTATTTTGAAAGACTGAGGGAGCTTTAAACGAAAGGATACCGGGTTAATTACCTCTAAAATCTCATAGGGACCAATAAATCTGGGCCCCAGTTTGGCAGATGGTACCTTAAGTTTAATGTTCTTGGTAGACAGCCAAACTTTGTCCCCAACTCCCAGGTGCGGCCCCTTGGACCGCCGTTTATTTGCGGCCGAAGCCTGTCTGACCTGGGAGCCTTTCAAGTTTGAGTTCACCTCTGACCAGATGGTCCTTAAGTGATGTATGGATTTCTCTACCCCCGGGAGCTCCGACATCTTAGCCGAAAATGAACCAAAACGTGGGTGTAAACCAAGATTGCAGAAGAACGGGGTGGTTTTGATGGATTCTTGGTATTGGTTATTTAGGGCGAATTCGGCTAACGGGAGATGTTCCACCCAATCAGATTGATGTTCCAAGACATAGCAGCGGAGATACTGCTCTAGGGCCTGGTTAGTGCGCTCAGTTTGACCATTATCCGAAAGACCTTAATGACTATAGACCTGTAGCATTGACATCACACCTGATGAAGGTATTAGAGAGATTGGTTCTCACACGTCTCCGTCCTCTAGTGAGCTCGGATATGGACCCTCTCCAGTTTGCCTACAGGCCGGGCATTGGTGTGGATGATGCCATTATCCACCTTCTAGATAGGACTCTCTCTCACCTGGAGAAACCTGGGAACACTGTGAGAATAATGTTCTTCGATTTCTCTAGTGCTTTTAACACCATACAGCCAGGTCTACTGAGAGACAAGCTGGGCCTTGTTGGTGTGGACCTCCAACTCTCCACCTGGATCCTTAACTACCTCACGAACCGACCTCAGTTTGTAAAGGTTCGGGACAGTGTGTCAGACACGGTGATCTGCAATACAGGGGCCCCTCAAGGTACAGTTCTTGCCCCTTTTCTCTTCACACTGTACACTGCGGATTTTAGGTGCAACTCATCTAGCTGCTACTTGCAGAAGTATTCTGATGACTCTGCAATAGTAGGCCTCATCACAGGAGGTGATGAAAGAGAGTACAGAGACACTAACCAAGCTTTTGTGGAGTGGTGTCAGAGGAACCACCTTAGGATTAATTCCGGGAAGACCAAGGAATTGGTGGTGGACTTTCACAAGGGCAAAAATCCACCAGTAGTGGTGAACATTCAGGGAAATGACATTGAGATAGTCGACACCTATAAGTACCTTGGTGTGATCCTCAATAATAAGCTTGACTGGGCCCATCACTTGGATGCAGTGTACAGGAAGGGCCACAGTAGGCTTTATCTGCTCAGAAGGCTGAGAGCCTTCGGAGTTAGAGGGGCACTCCTTGCATCCTTCTTCAACTCTGTTGTGGCATCAGTCATCTTCTTTGGTGTGGCGTGCTGGGGTAGTGACATATCAACCAGGGATAGGAATAGGCTGGACAAACTGATTAGAAGGGCCAGCTCTGTCCTGGGATGCCCCCTTGACCCAGTTCAGGAAGTAGGCGACAGGAGGATACTGGCCAAGGTGAGGTACATGGTGCAGAATGATTCCCATCCCATGCATGAGACCGTGACAAAGATGTGCAGTACTGTCAGTGACTGGCTACTTCATCCTAAATGTGAGAGGTAGCGCTATCGAAAGTCCTTCCTTCCTGCTGCAGTTAGGCTGTATAACCAGCACTGTCCAAAACGGAGAACGACCCAAACAGAGAACTGATAGATCCACAGTTGTGACAGTCCGGTTACTTTTTTTTTTTTCCCGGTATATGTACCTACCTACTGTCAATGTAATGCCTTTATGCATCTGTATCTGTACTTGTTCCTGCCTTGCTGCTGTAATGCTCTGAATTTCCCCATGGTGGGACGATTAAAGGATTATCTTATCTTATCTTAGTCTCAGGGTGGTAAGCGGAGGAGAAGGATAATTCAACGCCAATGCGTTTAGAATTTAGAAACGAACTGGGTTCCTTGGTCGGACACGATATTCACCGGAGCACCATGCAGTCGTATTACATGAGTGACGAACAACTTACTCAATGTTTCTGAATTAGGTAGTCCAGACAGGGGAACAAAATGGCACTGCTTACTGAACCTGTCTACCACCACCCAGATACATGTCTTCCCTTCTGAGGGCGGCAGGTCAGTAATGATGTCCATGGAGATGTGGGTCCATGGACTCTCTGGGGCAGGCAAGGACTGGAGCCAGCCGGCAGGCCGATTATGGGGAGACTTAGCACGAGCACAAGTTTTGCAAGCTAGTACGTAATCTTTACAGTCCTTAACCACTGTCGGCCACCAAAAGTTCCTAGTCACTAGTCTGGCGGTATTATTAACACCAGGATGGCCTGCCAGGACAGAGCCATGCGACTCCTTCAGAACTTGTAGACGAAACAGGGCTGGAACGAACAATTTCTGGGGGGGCATCGTGTCCGGGACTGGTTCTGAGGATCTACGGATCTCCTCCAGAAGGTCCAGAGACACGGCCGACACAACGATCCCATTGGCCAGTATTGGAACTGGTTCCGAGTCCTCAGCCTGTGAGGGGCAGAAACTTCGAGAGAGGGCATCAGCCCTTACATTTTTAGTCCCTGGACGAAACGTGATCACAAAGTTAAACCGTGAGAAGAGCAAAGCCCACCTGGCCTGCCTAGGATTCAGTCTTTTAGCTGACTCCAAGTAGGTCAGGTTCTTGTGATCTGTGATCACTGTAACCTTGTGTTTAGCACCTTCGAGGAAGTGGCGCCATTCTTCGAAGGCCCACTTTATGGCCAACAATTCCCGATTCCCTATATCATAATTTTTCTCAGTAGGGGAGAATTTTCGGGAAAAGAAGGCACATGGCCGGAGTTGAGTGAGGGAGGCAGTGCCTTGGGAAAGCACTGCACCTACCCCAACCTCAGAGGCATCAACCTCTACCACAAAGGGGCGGTCTAGCTCAGGCTGAATTAATATCGGGTTGGCAGAAAAACAATCCAATAAAACAGAAAATGCCTGAAGTGCCTCAGGCTTCCAATTAACCACGTCTGCCCCCTTCCGGGTCAGATCCGTGAGCGGTTTGGCGATCTCAGAGAAGCCTTTGATGAATTTACGGTAGTAATTAGTAAATCCCAAGAATCGCTGCAGCGCTTTTAGAGTTTTGGGTTGTACCCATTCTCTAATGGGTCTGATGTTGGCAGGATCCATGCGAAACCCCTTAGCATGGATCCCCCTTAGCAGAAATCATGTACCCCAAAAATTGAACCTCCTCAGCCATAAAAACACATTTTCCAACTTGGCAAATAGAGAATGTTCTCTAAGTCTCTGGAGCACAGAACTGTTATGAGCGGTGGAACGCACTAAATAAAATTATAAATAAAGTGCGTTCACCGCTCGGGGTCCACCGTACTGTAGTTGGTAAGACCGCTGCTAGATGGTGGCAGAGCTATCAGGCAGTGAAGTGCACAGGGTTTGGACGAGACCCAGGTGCAGAAAGCAAGCTCTGTTGCACACACAGAGCTGCAAGCATAAAGACATATAAAGTAATGCAGGAGCGAGCTCAGTTTTACTCACAGAGTTGCAAACACAAAGACAAGCTCTGTTGCACTCCCAGAGCTGCAAGCATACACAAGCTCTGTTTCACTCACAGAGCTGCAAGCATACATACAGTCATGGCCAAAAGTATTGACACCCCTGCAATTCTGTCAGATAATATTCAGTTTCTTCCTGAAAATGATTGCAAACACAAATTCTTTGGTATTATTATCTTCATTTAATTTGTCTTAAATGAAAAAACACAAAAGAGAATGAAGCAAAAAGCAAAACATTGATCATTTCACACAAAACTCCAAAAATGGGCTGGACAAAAGTATTGGCTCCCTCAGCCTAATACTTGGTTGCACAACCTTTAGCCAAAATAACTGCGACCAACCGCTTCCGGTAACCATCACTGAGTTTCTTACAATGCTCTGCTGGAATTTTAGACCATTCTTCTTTGGCAAACTACTCCAGGTCCCTCATATATGAAGGGTGCCTTCTCCAAACTGCCATTTTTAGATCTCTCCACAGGTGTTCTATGGGATTCAGGTCTGGACTCATTGCTGGCCACCTTAGAAGTCTCCAGTGCTTTCTCTCAAACCATTTTCTAGTGCTTTTTGAAGTGTGTTTTGGGTTATTGTCCTGCTGGAAGACCCATGACCTCTGAGGTAGACCCAGCTTTCTCACACTGGGCCCTTAATTATGCTGCAAAATTTGTTGGTAGTCTTCTGACTTCATAATGCCATGCACACGGTCAAGCAGTCCAGTGCCAGAGGCAGCAAAGCAACCCCAAAACATCAGGGAACCTCCGCCATGCTTGACTGTAGGGACCGTGTACTTTTCTTTGAATGCCTCTTTTTTCTCCTGTAAACTCTATGTTGATGCTTTTGCCCTAAAAGCTCTACTTTTGTCTCATCTGACCAGAGAACATTCTTCCAAAATGTTTTAGGCTTTTTCAGGTAAGTTTTGGCAAACTCCAGCCTGGCTTTTTTATGTCTCGGGGTAAGAAGTGGAGTCTTCCTGGGTCTCCTACCATACAGTCCCTTTTCATTCAGATGCCGACGGATAGTACGGGTTGACACCGTTGTACCCTTGGACTGCAGGGCAGCTTGAACTTGTTTGGATGTTAGTGGAGGTTCTTTATCCAACATCCGCACAATCTTGCGTTGAAATCTCTTGTCAATTTTTCTTTTCCGGCCACATCTAGGGAGGTTAGCCACAGTGCCATGGGCTTTAAACTTCTTGATGACACTGCGCACGGTAGACACAGGAACATTCAGATCTTTGGAGATGGACTTGTAGCCTTGAGATAGCTCATGCTTCCTCATAATTTGGTTTCTCAAGTCCTCAGACAGTTCTTTGGTCTTCTTTCTTTTCTCCATGCTCAATGTGGTACACACAAGGACACAGGACAGAGGTTGAGTCAACTTTAATCCATGTCAACTGGCTGCAAGTGTGATTTAGTTATTGCCAACAACTGTTAGGTGCCACAGGTAAGTTATAGGTGCTGTTAATTACACAAATTAGAGAAGCATCACATGATTTTTCGAACAGTGCCAATACTTTTGTCCACCCTCTTTGTTATGTTTGGTGTGGAATTATATCCAATTTGGCTTTAGTACAATTCTTTTTGTGTTTTTTCATTTAAGACAAATTAAATGAAGATAATAATACCAAAGAATTTGTGTTTGCAATCATTTTCAGGAAGAAACTGAGTATTATCTGACAGAATTGCAGGGGTGTCAATACTTTTGGCCATGACTGTACATGTGTTATAACGCTGAGTCTGTTTTTAGACTCACAGAGTCTCAGCGAAAGTGTCACGGTATTTAGAGTCACAGGAGTAGCCTTAGGCAGCAGGACTACTCCCTCTAGACCTTCCGTTTGATAAGACATGAGGCGTCGCAACTGCGGACGCGGATATAGGCTGCAACTGCAGTGTGGCGAGGGCTGCAGGCAAGACGCTGCAAACTGCTGGCGCAATGCAGACGCTAAGCTGCTGAAAAGGTATAGTTGGAGCGCGCTAGCGCTGCTACTAGCGGCTGCCCAATCACTCACACAATCGTAATATCAGAGGGAAGGGGTTTCATAATAAGTCATCCACCAGTCCAAGCATCCATACCAAACACACAGCAGCAAGTATGAGAATACTAGCGCATGGCGGAACAGCCTTGCGCACTTTTTATAGCGTACGGGACCTGCCGGAAATCTCCAGAGCCCTGAGCTGAACCAATGGAATCAGGAGCAGGACCTGAGCACCTGACTCCTGAACTCCGATGGGAACTCATTCCACGAGCATGCTCAGAAGCTGGCTGAAAGGACTTAGCCTCTGGAGACAAATGTGAGGATCTGAATCTCTGCATATGTATGGCAGGACACAGATTCCTAACATTACCCCCCCTCCTAAGGCCCCCTCCTCCCTGAACCTTCCGGGCGACTGACCTGTGCCCTACGATGGCACAGGGCTCAAACTCGTCCGAGGACGAGCTTGGTGTCCAGGTAGGTGTTACAGTCACCTGAGACACCTGGAAGGCATCAGTGGAATCGAGGTCACCAGGTTTCAAGAGGGACACCTGGGAGATGGCAGGAGCGGGAATGACCGGGGCACGCCGCCGCGTGTCGGCAGATGTCGCCACACTCTGCCTGGGATGGTTAGGCTGAGCACAAAAGGTGCAAGCCTGAATAAATTTTTGAATGTCCCGAGCTCTATGGGGCCACCAATACGCACCAGCCAGTAGCTTTGAGACCTGCATATAGCCCCGATGATGGTGCGTGTTGGGCGCATGTGCCCAGGCGAGCACCTGAGCCCTGAGATGAGGAGGCACAAAAGTCTCGATGACCGGTTCAGACTCCACCTTTTGCGGGGAGACGGCTTCCGAAGAAACCGCACAAACATGGTGACAACCGCAAATGGATTCCTGGTCGGAGTCTGAATTAAGGTTGGAACGAGATATCTCCATGGGCTCAGGAGGTAGAACCTCTGGCTCCGCCAGCTCAAGAGGTTCAAAAAATTTGGGAGCTGAAACGGATTTGCGCTTGGAGTGCGCCCGCTCCACACCGCGCTCCGAAAAACGGAGGTCAATCCGTGAGGAGACTGAGATTAGCTCCTCTAAACTGGTGGGGATCTCTCTAGTAGAGAGAGCATCCTTCACGTGCTCTGCTAGACCTCGCCAAAAGACGGGGATTAAGGCCCTGCCGGACCATTCCAACTCGGACGCCAGTGTCCGAAAACGAACGGCATACTGGCTGACAGAGAGTGACCCCTGGGTAAGGGCGAGTAATTGCAGGGACGTGTCGTGAGTGACCCGAGGACCGAGAAAAACTTGCCTGATGGCTGTAAGCAAGTTGGCAGCCGTCCGAATCTCAGGATCACCACGTTCCCACAGAGGCGTAGCCCATTCCAGCGCCTTGCCAGCTCAGACTCATCTCATCCCAATGTGGATACGGTCACAATGAGGAAGAGGAGGAGGAGAAGGAGGAAGAACAGGAGCTAGTTTCATGCACTATAGAGAGTACTACCTGCACAACTGTCATACCGTCTGTTCAGCATGGATGTCCTGAGGACAGGGAGGAGGAGGAATTTCAGCATGGTCAGTCGTCCTCTTGATGAGGACATGGAAATCTTGCCTGTTAGCAGTCTGGCATATATGGCTGAGTTTATGTTGCACTATCTTTCCCGTGACCCTCGGGTTCTCAAAATTTTGGGTGACACTCATTACTGGTTGGTGACACTTCTAGACCCACGCTACAAGGAGAACTTTCTATCTCTTATTCCCGAGGCGTACAGGTCTACTAAAATGGGGCAGTACCAGAAGGCCCTTGTTGTGGAATTTTTAAAAAAAATTCCCATCTGAAAACGCTGGTGGCAGAGGTCAAGTTCGTTGGACAACCAAGGCGAGAGAGACAAAACCCCAATCCGGAAAAGGCAGGGGACCACTGGCAAAGTTCTGGGAGAGTTTTCTCAGATCCTCCCAGCGCACAGGCCCTGAGGCATGGGGTATTCTCAAAAGGAGTGCAAAGTTTTTGATAATTATTGGGTATCCAAGCTGGTCAGGTGGCATGAACTGGCTCTCTACGCCTTGGAGGTCCTGGCCTGCCCTGCCGCTAGCATTTTGTCAGAGCGAGTTTTTAGTGCCGCTGGTGGAATTATAACTGATAAGTGCATCCGCCTGTCAACTGAAAATGCTGACAGGCTGACTCATAAAAATGAACAAGGGCTGGATTTGGCCAGACTTCTCAACACCACCGAATGATAGAAACGCAACATAAACTCAAATCCAGTGTCTTTTTTTGGGAGGTCTGTTCTCATGCACCTCTTCACACCCACACATGGGTATACGCTTCCTGATTTTGGCTATTTGCTGTTGTCCTCCTCCTTCTCCTCATCCTCATCCTCCACTACCACATCATCAGGGTGACCGTGGTCCGTGATGCATTAAAGGGTGTTTATGATGCCCTTAAGAAAAATTGGTATACAGTATGTTCATGTATACCCCCCAGAGGTAAATGTTTGTCAGCCCATACACTTAGTGCATGGGCAGTACAAGTATAGGAGACCCGCTCCTTTCTAATGGGAACATTTTTCATGAGGCCCTCCTCCACATCTATTCCAAGGGGCCTTGAAGTGCCTCCAAATTTTTGGCAGCGCTTGCATTCACTGCATAGGCAAACAGTATGGGAGACCCACTTCCTAATAATGGGAACCTTTATAGAAGAAAGGTCGCACTCGTCGGGATAAATCCTTCAAATTTATTGACACATGTTACATGTCATAGTCGGGAGGGTGACATCTAGAGTGCAAAAAGACTTTTTGCACTCTAGATGTCACCCTCCCGACTATGACATGTAACATGTGTCAATAAATTTGAAGGATTTATCCCGACGAATGCGACCTTTCTTCTATAAGGATACCAAGTTGTGATTTCTTCGAGGTCAAGCACCCGGGATCCCTGGTTGTTGGCTTACTGATTGCCGCACATCACCAACACGTTAACGGTAAAAGCGGTGCCGTCCGCGGTTTCTTCTTTGTTCTAATAATGGGAACGTTCTTTTCAGGAGGCCCTCCTGTACCTCTCTTCAAAGGGGCATTGGAGTGCCTCCAAATTTTTGGCAGAAATACTAGCTAAGTCCAGAAAACCAGAGAAGTTGGCAGCTATCGGATTGCAGACCCCTGAACCTAACAACAACAACAACTAGCAGTAGCCGTGGGGGGTTCCTACGGTGCCCTGGACCCCGCGATCACAGCCGGAGAACTACATAGCCTAAAGACAGAAATGGAAATCTAAACTGCCCCAGAGCAGGCACTCTTAACTCTAGAGAATAAATCAGACATCAGAGGTAACGGGTACTGATATTTAACCGTCATCTTGTTAAGGGAATGATAATCAATACACTGTCTTAATGAACCATCTTTCTGGGCCACAAAAAAAACCCAGCGCCTAACGGTGATGAGGATGGTCTAATATGACCCTTCCCCAACGACTCCTTAATATAGGATCGCATAGCATCATGTTCGGGTACAGATAAGTTGAAAAGCCGACCCTTGGGAAATTTACACCCAGGCATCAACTCAATTGCACAGTCATAACTCCTATGAGGAGGCAAAGACGCAGACTTACTCTCACTAAAAACATCAGAGAAATCAGCCAGATAATCAGGAATATCATGAGACTGAGGAGAGGTGGAGAAAACAGGAGCATCCCTAAGAACACACTGACAACCCCAACTCACCACAGACACAGATTTCCAATCCAAAACTGGGTTATGAGTTTGCAACCAGTGGAACCCCAGAACAATAGTATCATGCAAATTATGCAGCACCAAAAATTTACAATTTTCTTGGTGGTCTGGGGCAACTCGCATTATCACCTGGGTCCAAAACTGAGGTTTATTCTCCGCCAAAGGACTGGCATCAATACCCCTCAAAGGAATGGGTGTCTGCAGAGGCGTTATGGACAAACTACAATGTTTAGCAAAGTCCAAATCCATCAGATTCAGAGCTGCTCCTGAATCCACAAAAGCCTTAGTGGAAAATGTGGACAAGGAGCAGATCAGAGTAATTGCCAAAAGGAACTTAGGTTGTATACTGCCCACAGCAAATGTGTGTGCAAAACGTTTCTCTCGTTTAGGGCAGACAGAAATAGTATGAGAGGCGTCTCCACAGAAAAAACACAGCTTATTACGCCTTCTAAACTCCCGACGTTGCGCCCTAGACAAAACCCCAACACATTGCATAGGTTCAGACATTTGTTCAAAAGGTGGCAGTGCCTCCCATGTAATTTTGCGTTCACGTAAACGCCGATCAACTTGAATGGCTAATGACATAGAGCCATCCAGACCAGAGGGAACAGGAAATCCCACCATAACATCTTTTATGGTCTCTGACAAACCATTCCGAAAGAGAGCTGTAAAATACACTATCATTCCATGTAGTAAGAACCGCCCACTTTCGGAATTTTTGACAGTACAACGCTGCAGGATCCTGACCATGGTTTAATGCCAACAGGGTTCTCTCAGCTTGATCAACGGCATTAGGTTCATCATACAACAACCACAAGGCCTGAAAAAATGCATCCACATTAGTCAGAATAGGATTTTCAGGTGTCAGAGAAAAAGCCCAATCCTGGGCAGCAAGGAGATGACAATTTTAACCTGCTGCACAGAGCTCCCTGATGAGTTAGGCTTCAAAGCAAGAAATAATTTACAACTATTCTTAAAATTAAGAAATTTAGACCGATCCCCAGAAAACACATCAGGAGTAGGAATCTTGGGTTCAGCAGCATTTGACTGAATAAGGTAGGTGGAAATTCCCTGTACTTCAGCAGCAAGCTGCTCCACACGATCAGACAGTTGCTTAATCTCCATTAGGAAAAAAAAATCCTTCTGCGGCCCCAGAGAAAAAGAGGAAAAAATACATAATAAAAAAAAAATTCTGACACTTTTTTCTTTTTTTTTTTTCTTTCTCTAACAATTCTTTCCTGCTTTTGAGTACCCTAGAATCTGTGGTATGACTGGTGATTCTGTTATGAATGGGAAACCTAGGAGGAAAAAAAGACAACAAGCTAAGTCTCAGAAAACCAGAGAAGTTGGTAACTATGCAGGTTGCAGATCCCTGATCTTACCCGCACAACTAGCAGCAGTCGTGGAGCGTTCCTACGTTGGTCCTAGACACCTCGTCACAACCGGAGAACTACATAAGCCTAAAGCAGGAAAAGAGGAAAACTAACTGCCCCAGAGCAGACCCCAAAGGAAAGACAGCCCCCCACATGTATTGACGGTGAAACAAGATGAAAATACAAACAAAGGCAGGAAAATAGGCTGAGCAAACGATGGAGCCCGGCTAACTAAAAAGGACAGAAAAGGAAAGACACTGCCTGCAATTTGCCAAAAAAAGCTACAAAAATATTGTCCAACACTTCTGATAGCAAAATTAACCCTGAAGTCACTAGACTTCTAAGCCTATATCAGCACTCTGAAATATTCTGAGACAGAGCAAAAAAGAGGCCAATCTAATAAGGGACAAAAAGCGGATCGGCAAACACTGATCAATAGGAGTGGAACTTCAGCATAGCCCCAGCAGGGGCAGGCTGATTACACAAAAAACTGAATTAACCAACAAGCGCAAGTGTGAACATTAGCAAAAAACAAACTTAACTTGAGAAGACTGGAAGAGAGCTGAAGTCCAGGAACTGAGAAGCAGACTGAATCACCAGCACCCGGATAGGGCGTCGGCTGTCTTATACCCAGTCTGATACTCCAGAGATCCAATCATTATCTTCCTCATCAAGTGGCAGATCACTACCACTTAAACCAACCACACTACCTCCTGTCACCACCAGATGGAGAACGGAAGGGGAACTCTAAACTGGTGGAGCAGAAAATGAGTTCATGACAGAGGGGGCAGACTCGGTTGCCCGTAGCCTCCACTTCGGCACCCATTAGGAGCATGCCTCTTCCAAAACCCAAAACGGGCGCTCCCGTTGTCAAATGCAAGCTGTGTAATCAGAAAGTGAAAAGAGGGGAAAAGTGTCAGCAACCTAAATACCACAAATATGTGGAAACATGTGCGGACCAAGCACGTGGTGGAGTTACAAAGACACACTGAAGGCCTAGGCCAACCTGCAGCACCACCTACCACCTCTTCAGCTCGTGTTGTAGCCTCTTCCTCCAACTCACACACAGCTAGTTTGGCTTCCTCACAGGATCGCCATGGAAGAACCTCTGGCACTGTTGTACAGAGACCCAGTGTCATTCCACCCACAGCACCATGTTCTCACACTCCCAGGCCAGTCTACAGCCATCGGTAGCACAGGCAGGGGAGAAAAGGTGTCCATACTCGGCAAACCACCCCCGAGCACAGGCTCTGAATGCTGGCATTGCAGAACAACTGTCCCTTGAAATGCTCTCATTCAGGCTGGTGGAGACTTACACCTTCCGTAACTTCATGGCATTGGCAGTCCCACAATACAACGTGCCCAGCTGCTTTTATTTCAGCAGGCAAGCCGTCCCTGCCCTGCAAAAGCATGTGGAGGGAAAAAATTAAACATGCGCTACTAAACGCCATCAGTAGCAGGGTCTACCTGACCACCGATGCGTGGACCAGTAACCATGGACAGGGACGATACCTTTCCCTCACTGCCCATTGGGTCAATGTTGTGGAGCCGGGTACAGATCTTGAGAGTGGCGCTGTACGTGTTCTGCCAAATCCAAGGATTGCAGGTATCCAGTCTGTAGTGTACACATTGATTCCTCCTCATACTCCAGTTCCTCTGAATCAGCGCTGCATGAGTCGTCACAGTCTACCTCCACATGGACCTGTGAACGCTTACCTGTTACGACCGATATGAGCACAGCCGTGGCCAAACGTCAACAGGCCGTATTGAAATTAATTTCTTTGGGGAATCGAAGCCACACATCGCAGGAGCTCTGAAATGCCATAAAGCAGGAGAGCGACGTGTGGTTTGTGCCAGCGAATCTCCAGCCAGGCATGGTAGTGTGTGACAATGCCCGAAATCTGGTGGCAGCTCTGAGCCTAGGCAACCTCACTCACATCACGTCTGGCACATGTGCTCAACTTGGTCATGCAGAGTTTTTTGAGGGACTATCCGGATCTTGATGCACTGCTGCACAAGGTCTGCATAGAGTGTGCTCACTTGCGGCGTTCCAGCATGGCAAGATCGCGCATTGCAGCTCTGCAGCGCCGATTCCGCCTTCCGGAACATCGCATCATATGTGACCTACCCACCAGGTGGAATTCAAAGTTACACATGTTGGAGAGGTTGTGTGAGCAGCAGGCAGCAGTAATGGAGTACCAGCTGCATCAGGCGCAAACAAGTCGCACTGCGCGCCGTTCACACATCACCACAACTGAGTGGGCCTCTATGAAGGACATCTGCCACGTTTTGCGTGCTTTCGATGATTCCACGCGGATGGCGAGTGCAGATGATGCACTAGTCAGCATGACTATCTGCCAGCTTGAAAAAACACTGCAAGCACTAAGGGAGGAGGTTGTGGAAGAGGTGGAGGATGAGGAGTCACAAATGCCATCTGCTTCTGGACAGTCTGCGCAACGTGGTTCCTCACAAAGGCCTAGGCAGGGGACACTTTGTGAGGAGGAGCCAATGGAGGAGGAAGACTTCTGTCCAGAGGAGGGAGGTACACAATGCCCTAGTAGTCAGTATGTAGAGCGAGGGTGGGGTGATGCAGAGCAAGCAGAGATGACGCCTCAAGCAGGGGACAGCATTTCTTGGCCAGTTGGCAGTCTGCAGCACATGGTTGATTTCATGCTGCAGTGCCTGATAAACGACCGCCGCATCGTCCACAATCTCAACACGGCTGATTATTGGGTGTACACCCTCCTAGATCCTCGCTACCGGGACAACTTACAAAGCCTCATAACACCGTTGAACCGGGAGCGTAAAATGCGGGAGTACCAAGACACACTAGTGCATTCCATCATGTTCTCCATTCCACCCGAGAGCAGTGCTGCTAGTGCTTTACAAAGCAGCTCAGTGCGTCAAGGCAGTGGAGGAAGCTCTGCACAAAGAGGGAGCAAAAGCAGCGCCTCAGCACAAGGCAAGACCAGTATGGCCCAAATGTGGCAAAGTTTTGTGTCCCCGCCACAAATGTCTACACCATCACAGACGGCTCCAGTCAGCAGGAGGCAACGTTTCTGTCAGATGATGACAGACTACATGTCTTGCCCTCTCAGTGTTCTCCCACACGGCTCTTCCCCCTTCAAGTTTTGGGTCTCTAAGCTGGATACATGGCCAGAGCTTAGCCAGTATGCATTGGAGGTGCTGGCTTGCCCTGCTGCTAGTGTATTATCGGAACGCGTCTTTAGTGCCGCAAGTGGTGTACTAACAGACCGTCGCATGCGACTATCCTCTGATAACGTTGACCGGCTTACTTTTCTGAAAATGAACAAGGTCTGAATCTCGCAGGAATTTGCCAGTCCTCTTCCAGATTAAATAATTGGTTGGCAACAGTATCCAGGTCTCCTGCTGTGTTCATGTTTCTACCACCTCACCTGTAATCCCTGGGCTCTAACACCGCCAGTTGCTGCTCATAAGTGCCGTCAACACATGCTCCAGTGTTATTGGGGTTCAGTAACATCAGCTGATCCCCTGCTGTGTGTCCGGCAATTTCTCCTGCTCTGTCCACATTCACACTACTACAGATATTAAACTTGCTCCAATTAGGCCTCTGCCTCCACTCTGTTTCTATTATTTACCCTGGGCTCCAACACCGCCAGTTGCTACTCAGAAGTGTCTTTGGCACGGGTAATCCCTCCTGCCCAGCCTGGTTCCAGCATGCCAGCTGTTTCCGGGTAGTGTCAACATCACTTTGCCTTCAATACGTTGTACTGTCGTGTTGCGGTCGGGTTAGCCGACTCTATGGTGCCTGCAGTTTAGGTGCTTCCTATGTGGGCTGCGGGATCTGGCAATGAAGGCTGGTTCCGTAGTACCAATAGGACAAGCTCCCCCTGTAGGACTGTGGGTTTCGGTAACTCTGGCTGGCTCGCGGCCTTGCAACTTTTTTTTTCATGTGTACCTTCTGTTGCCTATCTGAGTTCCAGTATCATTAGCTGGTTCTTTGGAAGTCAATCTTGAATACGTCCCCCTGGGTTCCAGTAACGTCAGCTGCTTCCAGGCAGAGCCTTTGGCTTAGGTGCCTCCTTCTCTGTATCCGAGTTCCACCAACGTCTGCTGGTCCTTGGTAGTGCTTTCTGGCACAGGTAACTCCTGCTTAGTAACCGGATTCCAGTACCATCAGCTGGTCCTCGGTAGTTCCATTGGCTCTTGTACCTTCGGTTACCCATCCAGGTTCCAGTACCGTCAGCTGGTTCTCAGCAGTTCCTCAGCCTTCTTGTACCTTCTGCTACATTTCCAAGTTCAAGCTTTTTGAAATGGTTTTTGGTAATCACTCTGGATTTCCCTAACGACGACCCTAAAGATGACGACCCTGAAGACAACCCCGAAGAAGACGACCCCCAAAACGACGACCCTGGCGACGACGACCCTGGAGACCACCCCGAATAAGACCAAGAAGATGACCCTGAAGAGGATGATGAAGGAGAAAGTGTGGGAGAAGTAAAAAAAGAAGGTGAAGAGCTTGGAAGTAGTGAAACATAAATATCTGACAAAATATAAAAAAGCTTAACATAGTCAATATCTTTGTAACTCCGAACGTCTTAAAAAAAAAAAAATTAATTCCTGCTATTCCATTTGATTGGGTTAAACCTCTATGCCTTTAATGTCTCCTCCACCTCCCCCAATACATTCTACATTATTCTTAGTTGTTTTCCTTCATGTAGAATTAACCTACAAGGAAAGCAAGGGTTTATTTTCATTCCGATATTTGTGTCCCATTGACTTGCATTGATTTCCGGTATCGGAATCGGCGATATCCGATATTTTTGGGGTATCAGTCTGATCTAATCCGATCCGATATTTCCCGATATCGGAATGTATCGCTCAACACTAGTCAGGAGGAATTTTGGTCCACTCCTCTTTGCAGACCATCTCTAAATCATTAAGATTTTGAGGTTGTCGCTTAGCAACTCAGAGCTTCAACTCCCTCCATAAGTTTTCTTTGGGATTGAGGCCTGGAGACTGGCTAGGCAACTCCATGACCTTAATGTTCTTTTTGAGCCACTCCTTTGTTGCCTTGGCTGTATGTTTTGGGTCACTGTCTTGCTGGAAGACCCAGCCATGACCCATTTTTAATGTCCTGGAGGAGGGAAGGAGGTTGTCACTCAGGATTTTGCTGTACATGGCACCATCCACTCTTCCATTGATGCGGTGAAGTAGTCCTGTGCCCTAAACAGAGAAACATCCCCAAAACATAATGTTTCCACCTCCATGCTTGACAGTGGGAATGGTGTTCTTTCGGTCATAGGCAGCATTTCTCTTCCTCCAAACATGGCGAATTGAGTTAATGCCAAAGATCTCAATTTTTGTCTCAAATGACCACAGCACCTTTTCCAAATCACTCACAGAATAATCCAGGTATTCATGTTCATTGGTAAACTTCAGACGGGCCTGCACATGTGCCTTCTTGAACAGGGGGACCTTGCGGGCACTGCAGGATTGTAAACCTTTACGGCGTAATGTGTTACCATTGGTTTTCTTGGTGACTGTGGTCCCAGCTGCCCTGAGATCATTAACAAGTTCCCCCCCATGTAGCTTTGGGCTGATCTCTCACCTTCCTCATGATCAAGGGTACTCCACGAGGTGACATTTTGCATGGTGCCCCAGGTCGATGTTCTCACCCATCGTCTTACTTATGGTTTTGTAGCCCATTCCAGCTTTGTGCAGGTCTATGATCTTGTCTATGATCTTATAAAGCTATTTCGTCTTGCCCATGTTATAGAGGTTAGAGTCTGACTGATTAAGTCTGTGGACAGGAATCTTTTATAAAGGTGACTAAGTAAGACGGCTGTCTTTAATACAGGTAATTGATTAGGAACTTTTAACTGGTCTGTAGGAGCCAGAAGAACTCTGAATGGTTGGTAGGGGATCAAATACTTATTTCTCACTACAAAATGCAAATTTATATAATTTATACAATGTGATTTTCTGGATTTTATTTTGATATTCTATCTCTCAATGTTAAAATTAACCTACCCTTAAAATTATAGACTGTTCATGTCTTTGTCTGTGGGCAAACTTACAAAATCAGCAAGGGATCAAATACTTATTTCTCCAACTGTATAATAGGAGTATAATCAACAGTATAAATATTAGGTTACTATCCATATTCTGTTACAATATATTCCTCTTGACCGTCTGTTCTTTAATTAGATAGTTTAATATATTTTGTGTGCGTTGCAATAATATGATTTTGTGTAATATTTAGAAAATTGCTATTTAGCTTTTTTCCAAGGAAGTTGTCTAAGGAAGTTTTTCTGCTTATCATTTCATTACTCTGAGTCCATTTTTTTGTTTTAGTAAATATATCTGCGGCTGTTGTCTTGGGCATGCCTCGATAAGCAAACATAACCCAGTTATTGACTGGTAGCAGGGGGATATTGTATGCTAGAAGTGTGGGTGTAAGAATAAATGTATGTCTTTATCTGTAAAATCATCTTAAGCCTTTCCAAGTGGTTTACCTAAATTTTTTTTTATTTTGCTGATGTATTTTTTGTCTACGTCTGAAAAACTATCCCTGCATAGGCTATATGACTATCCTATTGATCTAGTACCATATTCCCATCTCTCCAAGGGCAAAATATATAATCTTTTGGTTCCAGAACATCAGGCCATGGAAGATTATATCAGCAGTCAGTCTGCAAAAAGAATTCATGAGACCTCCATGTCACCAGTAGCTGCAGGTTTCTTTTTTGTTAATAAAAAAGATGGTTGTCTAAGATCGAAAAATTAAGATTACTGTAAAAATTCAATATCCTTTGCCTGATCTCTATAACCAGTTGTTACAAGACTGTTGGTTAACCAAAGTTGATCTCAGGGGTGAGTACAACCTGACCCGTAGAGAAGGAGATGATTGAAATAGCGCATTAACAGTGGATATAAACAGTCTACACAACTCCATTAAAATGACAGTTTTTTTTTCTCATTTAAAAAAAAATCTTACCAGGAAGAATAATTTCAGAACATTTTCCATCTTTAATGTTACTCATAATCCATACAAATCAATTGAAAAATAAACGGAAATTATTTTGAGGATAGGAAATAAAAATAACAAATCTAAAAAAAGTGGTTGTATAACTGTGAGCACCCTCTCAAAAAATTTGGGATGTGGTTGTGTTGAAAATTAGCCAATCATATGTTAAATAGCAGTCAGTACACAGCTGCCATCATTCGGGGATTCTGATTAGCTCCTATGATGCAGTGACTGGGGTGATATGCAAGGGTCGCTATGTGACCCCCAGGCTGCGCAAAGAAGTATATTGGGGCCGTCTGAGTGCATTGCAGTCACAGGCGTAGGTTTTGGACAAGTTATTTGTCCAAGGCAGATTAGGAAAGACCTGCCATGGGCTTTTATTTTTGAAACAGACTATAGGAAGTTAGTGGAGTGGTCCATTTCCTCCCCGGCTCGTGTTTTCCATGTGGCCTACGGCCACAGGTTCTTTGTAAGAACCCCTGCAGCAGATGGTTGGGTGTGTCAGTTTGGAGTTTTCAAGGTGCAGAGCAGATGGCACTGCAAAAGCTCAGCCTGTGTGAGGGAACACAGAACAAAGCAGAGCAAACTCCTGGCACCCCACAGTGTAATGCAGTGGTTCAGTTGCCCTCGGCAACCGGCTTGCAATTACGGACTGCCTTGTTTCCTGGCTGCGATCCGGAGGAAACCATTTGTTTTGTTTGTAGGTTTTGGACATTAAAACTGTTTACTTTGACCTTTCCTGGGTCACTGCCTCATCACTGCACAGTGAGGACACCACTGCACTACATATGGTGGAGAATGAGGGATGTGTGAACTGAGGCATACTCCAAAGTGTGCTGCATGTCAGTAATTAAGCCTGCAACGCTACAGCTCAAGCCTGCTGACAAGATGGAGGAAATACTCAAGCATTTGGCCCTTACACACCAGTAGCAGCTGCAGTTCCAGTGGCAGCAGCAAGAGCAGCAGCTGCAGTTTCAGCGGCAACCAGAGCAACACCAGCAGCTTCAGCGGCAGCAGCAGGAGCAGGAGCAGCTTCAGCGGCAGCAGAAGCATCAGCAATGGCAACAAGAGCAGCAGCTGCAGTTTCAGTGGCAACAAGTGCAACAGCATCAGGAGCAGCAGCAACAACGGCAGCAGGAGCAGCTTCAGTTGCAGCAGCACATTAACCACCAGCAGCATCTGCTGTATCAGCAGCAGCAGATAATGAATGAACTGATCCTGCCACAGATTTACAGGGAAGGGGAAGCTAAACAACTTCCAGACGACAAATACAGGTCAAATAGTAAAATTGCTTTATTGGACACAGGGCAAGGAACAATACAGATTTAAAATAATAGCTGATAGCTTGTCATAAAAAGTCAAAGGCACCTTTGTCCACACATGCTGCTACAATATATCCCATAAAGGGAGGACAAAAAAAGTAAGACCATCATTCAATGTGCAACATAGAGGCATAGCCTACTCAGTTCAACAGTGGTAACGCATAAATGCACTGCACATGATCAAGTCATAAACAGTAGAAGCGTCCTACATTACCTAATAAGTGCTTATGCATGCAGACAAGTGAAGAGACCGGTGCCTGCCCCGACGCACGTTTCGGGAGCCTTCGTCAGGGTGTAGCGGTCCGGTCCGGCGCCTCCCATCTTGTAGCAGTGATGTCCTCTTCTTGGCTTCCCGTCGCGACTCCGGTGCAGGCACATTGCTGCTCTACCCTGTTGAAGGCAGAGCAGAGTACTGCAGCACAGGCGCCCTACCTCTCTGACCTTTATACGGGACACTGCTCCACTTCGGCTGTCACGTAAGGCCCAGGTGTTGTGAATTCCCTTGGTCAAAGTTCTGAGCCAAAGCTCCCTCTGGTGGTTACTGAGAGTAGTGGAGCGGGCCAGGTGGATGGAAGTTCCCCACTTGATGACAATAATTGGGAACCTGGGATTACTGGCTGGGAGCATATAATTGAGCTGGCTGCTCTTGGATGTTGCTGGTGATTTCTCTGTGTGCATTTGGAGTTCTTTTGTCCCCTGCCTGGTTCAGCTAAGTGATTCTTTTGCTAATTCTTTGCATCTAATCTGGTTGTCTTTTTTTGCTTTCTGTTTTGCTGCTAGGGTTCAGCGTGCTCCCTGCTGGGGGCAGTGCTGGGTCCTGCTTCATATGTTGCAGCTTGTTCAGTCCCCTGTTATGTTAGTATCCTTTTGCTTTGCTGCCAGTTTATACCAGAGTGCTGATCTAGTGGGGGTGAGGTCGTGTGACCTCAGGTTTTTTGTATATCAGATGTGTTGGACTTTTTCAGGGTTTTGTGCATGATTGCAGACAGTATCTTTCCTGTCCTGTCTAGACAGCTTGGGCCCCACCATTTGCTCAGTCTGTTCTCTGCCTGTGTTTGTGTCTCATGTCTCACCGACAATATTTGTTTGGGGGCTGTCTATTCCTTTGGGGATCTGCTCCAGGGCAGTTTAGATTTCATCTTTCTGTCCTTAGGCTTAGTTAGTCCTCTGGCGGCTGTGACGAAGCGTCTAGGGCATCATAGGAATGCTCCACAGCTACTGCTAGTTGTGTGGATAGGATCAGGGGACTGCAATCCGCTTAGTTACCAACCTCTCTGGTCTTCTGGTGGCTTAGCCTGTTCCTGCCATCCTCCTCGGTGACCCATTCATAACACCCAGGCATGTGGCTACCAACTGCCCTCTAACAACTGAACCCATAGACTGTGGGTATACTCGCCGAGTGTCTATGTACACCCAGCCCGTCTGCACTACAACTACAGGTACTGCCAGTTGCCAGTACCGAATCCCAACTGTGCAAGGTGCTCATCAACGGATACCAGATGGACGCTGTCTTGGACTTGGGGAGCTTAGTGTTAAGGGCTGGGATTCTCCCGCTGCACATGATAGATCCCAAACCTTCATAAACCATAACTACCATTAGTAATGGCAGAAAAAGAGGCAAAAAGCATGATCATAAAATTTCTTCAAAATTTATTATTTACTCAATACATAAAATAAACAAGGGACTATGCACAAAATGCCATGATAATACACAGACCAGAAACCATATCAGAAAATATGACATGAAAACACCATAAAACTCATGTAATCAAAAACTTATTGTTTGATAGCAAACTTATAATAAAATGCTTGATGTAATAGACAGATTATGTGCAAAATTCACAATGAAAAAAGTGCTACATGCAAGGAGGTGCCAATAATTGTCTGTTGCATATAAAATGCTAGCCACCCTATTGAAAAAAGCACAGCCTTTTATTAAATGCACAAAAATCCACTGTTGAGAAAATGGTGTATAGTGCCATTCAGAATGAGCATTCACTTATTTCATATAAATTCCAGTCACCTATACCTCAAAAAAATAAAGTGCTTAATGCAATAAAATTGATTTTTTTTTTTGTGTGCAAACTATGCAGGAAAAGTGCATAAAAAAGGTGCCAATAGTTTCCTGCTGCAAATAAATGCTAGCCACCGTATTGAAAAAGCACAGTCCTATATTCAGTGCACCTACCAAGTCACAACTAAGGCCTGTTTCACACATCATTTGTTTTGTCAGTTAAAATCCGCCAAAATGGCGGAAAGCGGATCCGTTGTTAACTGATGTTCATTCACAGGCTTCTTCTTCAATCATTCCCCTGTTTGAGGAAGCCTGTGAGGCGAAACAGCGCTGTCGGGGTGGCTGTGATAGAACAGACCAGTAGCTGTAACATATGTAAGTTCAGGAGATCATTATGCCCATAGGTGACTAGCGTTTTATATGCAGCAATATAATGAGATTTAAGTGGCTAGCAGCTTTTCATGCAGCAAGTGAATGAACATTCCTAATGAAACTGAATCACCTTTTTTTTTTTTTTTCCTCTCAGTTGTGCACACAAAATCAATTTTATTGCATTAAGCACTTTATTTTTTTGAGGTATAGGTGACTGGAATTTATATGAAATAAGTGAATGCTCATTCTGAGTGGCACTATACACCATTTTCTCAACAGTGGATTTTTGTGCATTTAATAAAAGGCTTTTGAGAAGTCTGCAAAAATCTTGATATCCTCGTATGGCCTTGGTAATATAGGTGATTGCTTACTTTTCCTCAGAATGTCTTCCTTTGTCAGGAAATAATGAAAATATGCAATGACATCTCTTGGGGCTCTGTCTGGGGCATATTTGGACTTGGGGAGTCTGTGTATACGTTCCATCAATAGGTCCCCTTTAGAAGCCCCTGGAAGTATTGTATGAAGCATCTTTTGCACATATGCATTAAGGTCTCTGTCTTTGACATTTTCAGGTATTCCCCTGAATTTAAGGTTGTTCCTTCTACTTCTGTCTTCCTGCTCTGTCAACCTTGATTTTAAGAAGACAACCTCTTTTTCTAGGGCATAGTGTTCATCTATCAAGTTATTATGGGATTTAACCAATTCTTCCATTTTGGATTCAAGATGGTCCACTCTCTGGCCCAGACCATCTATGTTATTTTGGAGATTTGTATTATAGCCCTCCAGTTGTTTCTGAAATGTCTTTGCTAGAAGGCATAGCATGTTCTTAATAAATATTTCTGAGGCTGTATTACTGGTAGCCTCCACCTCTGTTAAAACGTGTAAAATGTTCTCCGGTATGGGATTATCAGGACAGGAGTCCTCAATTTGTAATTCCTGTTGCAGCTCAGCTGAGCTGCTGCTAAATCTGCGGCTAGTCACTGAGAAAGGAGACATTTCCCTCTGTAATGGCGTTGGAGGAGTATCTGACACATTGGAGATGTCAGGACAGGATGAGGAACCCCTTATTACAGTTGTCTCCTCCATAGCAGCGGTCGGCGGTGCTGCTGCACCATAATTCACAGGCTGCGCTGTATTTTTGCTTAGGTTACGCAAATTGCGTATCTGCTGCGTAGTCTCGCTTGTCCCCCGGTCACTCTCGCGAGATCTCGCTCCTTTCCCCTCAGCGCTACTTTTAATGTGTAAATTAGCGCTTCTATTAGCCTGCAGAAAAGGAGAGACTTCTTTCCAATCACTGCACATCTGAGGAAACACAAGATTTTATACAGATGGGGTTTCCCTACAAAAATTCTAGTCATGAAAGAGAATACCACTTTTGCCTTGTCTAATATTGATAACTGTAACAGTTTTTTCCAAGATTTAGGTATCCCTCCACTGGAGACTCCACCATCATCATCATTCTACAATCAAGAAAGGAATTTCCCCTTACAGCAGCAAAGACGCCTTTCCCAGTCCTGGAATACGCAAAAGAAAAGAAAATAGACTTGGTGGGTACTGACCCTGGCTTTAGGCCTGAACTTTCTCTTTTTCACTCCCCACGTGATAACTGAGAGACATTCTCTCGGTACCATTTCTTTTGAGAAATCTAAATTTGTCTAGTTCATTTAATAAAAGGCTGTGCTTTTTTCAATAGGGTGGCTAGCATTTTATATGCAACACAATTATTGGCACCTCCTTGCATGTAGCACTTTTTTCATTGTGAATTTTGCACATAATCTGTCTATTACATCAAGCATTTTTGTTATAATTTTTGCTATCTATCAAACAATAAGTTTTTGATTACATGAGTTATGGTGTTTTCCTGTCATATTTTCTGATATGGTTTCTGGTCTGTGTATTATCATGGCATTTTGTGCATATTCCCTTGTTTATTTTATGTATTGAGTAAATAATAAATTTTGAAGAAATTTTATGATCATGCTTTTTGCCTCTTTTTCTGCCATTACTAATGGGAGTTATGGTTTACGAATAACTTTTGAGGTGGTAGTTATACATTTTGGACATTTTTTGATATAGATCCCAAACCTTGTCTGGTGCTGTGGTCTTCCACTCAGGCTCGGCCGCTGGGATGTCTGCTCAGCACAGACTCGGGACCCAGCGTTTTGTCCAAGCTTGTGCTGCATGTGTAGTTGCTGCTGGTTCTCCAGCTAAGCCTATGGTGACTACTGGAATACACGTGCAGTGTTGTACTCTGGAGCCTAAGTCCAGATTTCACCCTACTGAGCATGTCCATGATGTGGTGCCTTCTCATTGGTGCTCACATGTCAGCTGCTCTGGTGATGTGGCAGCTTCAGATTGGTCCACAGGCAAGGTCCTGTCTGTCTGGACTTGAGCTTTAGGTGTAAAAGGCTCTCAATGGCGCACACCTGGGCGCTAATATTGTATGTGTTTGGTGTGTTGTGGATACGTTACCACCCTGTGTGCACATGTGCCGCTAATACCACTGCGAGTGTGCTTCTAGTTTCTAGACAGGCAGTGTAGGGTGGGAACTCCCGCTTGAACTTAACATCTGCATCGGGCGTCCTCAGGTGCGCGTGCTAAAGCACACCATGTATCAGAGCAGGTTCAACCACCAACTTAGACTTCCTGGGGGGATAGCTATAGGGATCCAACTAGCGTCATTATCACTATGCTCCTGTGATGTCTAACAGGGCATAGCTTAGAGTGCTCTTAGTTGTTGTACTGCTCTGTGGAGTCAGGCACTTTGCACTCTGATCACACCGAGTGACATTTAATTCGGTGTGTTTACGGCTAGGGCTGGCTCTAGGTTTTTGAGGGCCCTGGGCAAAAAAGTCTCAGTGGGCCCCCCCTTTAACACATACAACGACTCATGCTGTGTGGCATCCGTGGTGCCGGACAAAAACGGACTTATCTCTGTGTGGATTATACAGACACGCATGTGATCCACACGGACACACGCTCTGTGGCAAAACACGTTCATGTAAAGGAGTCTATTGATTAGTAGTGTATGTATGTAAGAAAGATGAGAAAGAAAGGACAGAGAGAGAGAGAAAGAACAGAAAGAGGGGAAAGAAAGAACAGAGAAAGAGAAAACAGAGAAAGATTAGAGAGAGAAAGAGAGTGGACAGAAAAAAGGACAGAGAGAGAGAAAAAATGAAAGGGGAAAGAACAAAGAGGTAGAGAGAAAGAGGAGAGAGAGAGAAACAAAGAAAAGAGAGGAAAGAAAGAACAGAGAGAGAACAGAGACAGAAAGCGAGAAAGAACAGAGAGAGAAAGAGAGGAAAGAAAGAACAGAGAGAAAGAAAGAGGGGAAAGAAAGAGAGAAAGAAAGAACAGAGAAAGAGGGGAAAGAAAGAACACAGAGAGAGGAAAGAAAGAATAAGAACAGAGAGAAAGAAAGAGTGGACAGAAAAAAAGAACAGAGAAAAAGAAAGAGGGGAAAGAAAGAGGGGAAGAAAGAACAGAGCGAGAGAGAGAAAGAAGGGAAGGAACAGAGTGAAAGAAAGATGGGAAAGAAAGAACAGAGGGAGAAAGAGAGGAAAGAAAGAGCAGGGAGAAAGAAACAGGGGAAAGAAAGAGAACAGAGAGAAAAAACAGAGAGCGAAAGAAAGATTCTATAAAGATACCATAGCAGCCCGGCTCCCATTGTAGTGCCCACCTGAGCCTCCCCGATGCAGGACACATCATGATCCGTTCACATGGCCAGCATACCTGATTCCAAGGTGATCCCGCTGTTCACGCTGTCGGAGGAAGACACTGTGATGGATCTGAAGCATTCCCTGAAGTGCCTCCATGGTTCCGTCACAATCTCCTCCCGAAATTACCTCATTTCTGGTCAGCTTCCAGCACGTCACTTCTGGTAGAATGTCATGTGCGAGTTTTAAAGTGCTCCTCGGGGCTCCGCCATGTACTCCTGTGTCCGCGGGAAAAGTAAACTCCCAGCTGGGGCAGTCTCTCTCTCAAAATCGGGACTGTCCGGCTGGATCCGGGATGGTTGGGAGGTATGAATGCTCCCCACCATACACCTCGTACACACACGGCTCCACTCCATACACCTTGTACACACACGGCTTCGCTCCGTACACACGCGGCTTCACTCTGTACACCCCGTACATACCCGGCTGTTGTGAGCTCATTTTCCGGTCCACCAGTTGTGAGTTCTCCTTCCAGGCTCCCTCTGGTGGTAACTGGAGGTAGTGAGGCTGATTTAATGAGTAGAGATCTGCCACCTGATAATGAGGATGACGATTGGACCTCAGGAATCTCAGACTGGATTTAAGACAGCCGACGCCCTATTCTGGTGCTGGTGATTCCTTCTGGCTTGTCAGGTCTTGGTTTTCAGCTCTGTTCCAGTCATCTAAAGCTAAGTTTTTCTGCTAATGTTCGCACTTGATTTTGTTGGTCTATTCAGTTTTTTGTGTGGTCAGCCAGCCCCGGCTGGGGCTGCGCTAAATTTCCACTCTTATTTATCTGTATTTGCCAATTTGCTTTTTGTCCCTTATTAGATTGGCCTCTTTTTGCTCTGTCTCAGAATATTTCAGAGTGCTGATATAGTGGGAGAAGTCTAGTGACTTCAGGGTTAATTTTGCTATCAGAAGTGTTGGACATTATTTTTGTAGGGTTTTTGGCAGATTGCAGACAGTGTCTTTCCATTCCTATCCTTTCTAGATAGTTTGGGCCCCATCATTTGCTCAGCCTATTTTCCTGCCTGTGTTTGTGCTTTCATCTTGTTTCACCATCAATACATGTGTGGGGGCTGTCTTTCCTTTGGGGTCTGCTCTGGGGCAGTTAGTTTTCCCCTTTTCTTGCTTCAGGCTTATTTAGTCTTCCGGCTGTGACGAAGCGTCTAGGACCATCGTAGGTACGCTCCACGGCTGCTGCTAGTTGTGTGGTTAGGAACAGGGATCTGCAATCTGCATAGTTACCAACCTCTCTGGTTTTCTGTGACTTAGCTTGTTTAGTCTTTTTCTCCTCGGTGACCCATTCATAACATCCGGCTTTGCTACGCTCCGTACACACAGGGCTCCATTCCGTACACCTCGTACACACATGGCTCCGCTCCGTACACATCCGGCTCTGCTCCGCACACCTCGTACACTCGCGGCTCCGCTCCCCACACCTCGTACACTCGCAGCTCCGCTCCCCACACCTCGTACACTCGCGGTTCCACTCCCCACACCTCGTACACTCGCGGCTCCGCTCCCCACACCTCGTACACTCGCGGCTCCGCTCCCCACACCTCGTACACTCGCGGCTCCGCTCCCCACACCTCGTACACACGCGGCTCCGCTCCCCACATCTCGCACACACGCGGCTCCGCTCCCCACACCTCATACACATGTAGGGAAGGTGACCTGAAGTACGAACTTGTCTGTAGGGAAAAGAGGTGGTTGTGCACTTTAGATGGACGTTTGTATTAGTAGAAGGGAAATAGCTGGGAAAAGTGGAAAATGAGTGTAATACCAGGTTTTGACCACAAGATGGCAGGAGAGAGTTGTGAGCATAGGACTAAACAGCAGCCATTGGCTAAAGAAACTGTCAAGCCATGGGGGGGCGGGGTTACCAGAACGGGAAGGATATAAAAGGTTGAAAGAAGGTTCTTGAAAAGTGAGTCAGCGAGAGAAGCACAGGAGACAGGAAGATCTGCTGAGGGGAAAAGACAGGAAAGAAGCTCTGGAGGGGACTGACAGTTGAGACGGTCACGGGGGGTGGCCCAAACGACAGAAGCCGCAGACTGAGACAGCCTGGGGGTCCAAACAGACGACGTACTCAGACTGATGAAGCGCTGTGGTAGATAGGCCTAGGGCAGCTGCAGCGAAAGAGCCGCGAGGGTCGTCATACTGAAGTAAGGAGGAACCGAAGGTACCCGGGCCTGTGTGCGGAGAGTGTAAACTGCTGTCGTGTGTTGCTGTGGTCGTCGTAAAGAAGACCTGTTGGACACGATTCTGTCTCTATCTCAAGTCTGTTTGCGGCAAGGAGTGGACCACCCCCCAGTCGGTTACCCTACCTACATTCAAGCGACTCAGCTCTGTACACCTCGTACACACACGGCTCCACTCCGTACACCTCGTACACATGCGGCTCTGCTCCGTACACCTCATACACACACACAGCTCTGCTACATCCACACTGTAAACCCCTCCTGACCCCACACATAAACTTAACTTCCTTCCAGTACGATGACAACCAGCACAGACAGCAGCGTCCTGCATACACTGAGGCCCCTGATCATGTGACTCCTGACTCCTCCCCTCCTGTGACCTCATCACAGGTCCTGTGCATGCAGAGAAGCCCAGCAATGTCATGGCTACGTACTGTATCCCAGACAGCGTGAGTGGGCCCCCCGTATCGCCAGGGCCCCGGCACTTCCCCAGGTGCGCCGGGTGCTGCTGCCGGCCCTGTTTACGGTGCTTGCTCGCAGCTCCGCTTTGCCATTGTTCACATTAGCTGCAGTTTTACATCGCTGCACGGTGGACCCCGAGTGGCGAACGCACATTATTATATTTTATTTGGTGCATTCTGCCAACACTAACACTTGTGACTCTGGTTCAAGGGTCCCTTGTTGCCGGGGGCAACCCCAATTTAAGGAAAGTGGGGTGGTATGCATACATGAGGAACTCTGAGAGTATCCGACTGCAGAGGTTACGTTTTCCACCCCATGTGGGAAATAAGAAATGTGGTGCGAGTGGTAAAAACTCTTCCATATGGGACTGTGTTGGGAAGAGACTTGTTCCTGTGGGAGACCAGGGTTAACCCTCCCAAGGTAAATGCTATTCTGGGCGCCGAACCCAAAGATCACGAGTCAGGGATACCTGCCGTAGGGTCGCCAACACAGGGACAGAGTGCAATCCCAATAGGCTTCCTCTAGAGGTATTGGCAGGAGAGGTCGAGAAGACCCCACCGATCCCCGAGCTGGAGGTGTCCCCTGGAGGGACAGCTCAGCTCCAGGATCCCACCCTGGCCCGGGCACGAGATAGGGTGATTGAGATAAATGGAATGTCTCAGCAACCGGGTGCTGAGGCAGTGTTTCCCTGCTTGGTTATGTAAGGAGGTGGTGGAGAACCTCATTGCTTCCATTCTCTCCTAGGTGCTGATCCTATGCACTTTATGCGGTACCCGAATGGTGTACCTGTATGTTAACATATTAATGTTTTGCTGTTGTTCAGTAATGTGTAATGCTATTTACCACTTATGCCTTAAAGTTTTCTCCTTGGGTTTTACACTGTTAAATGCGCTGTGTCTGCAATGTATGACTGTTGTGCTGTGTTTGTTATGCACATGCTAGAGGCAGGGACAGAAGGGGATACTTTAGGGAGCTAAGCCAACAGGCTCTAGGGTAGAGGAAGCTGAGGTTTCCTGGGCAGAGCCCAGGCAGGATTGCCTGAGGCAGGACGTGCATCACTTCTGGGACAGAAGGGACCCCCGTCTGGGGAACGTACGTATCCTTTTCAGGGACAGAACCGACCCCCAGCTGGGGAGAATATTGGCTGCCAGGACTGCCGGGCACAAGGACTGAATGTGTGCCTCACCAGAGACTTTTAGCTCTGGACAGCTTACTGGGAGTTTTGGACTCTGCTACTGCAGCAATTGCTGTGATTAGGGACAGATCAGGAATTATAAGTCACTTGTTTCTTTCTACATCTTAATTATTAACCCCTTTACCACCAAGGGTGGTTTGCATGTTAATGACCAGGCCAATTTTTACAATTCTGACCACTGTCCCTTTATGAGGTAATAACTCCATGCTTCCATGGATCCTGGTCATTCTGACAATGTTTTCTTGTGACATATTGTACTTCATGATGGTGGTAACATTTCTTTGATATGACTTGCGTTTATTTGTGAAAAAAATGGAAATTTGGCTAAAATTTTGAAAATTTCGCAATTTTCCAACTTTGAATTTTTATGCCCTTAAAACAGAGAAATATGTCACACAAAATAGTTAATAAATAACATTTCCCACATGTCTACTTTACATCAGCACAATTTTGGAACCAAAATTTTTTTTTTGTTAGGAAGTTTATAAGGGTTAAAAGTTGACTAGCGATTTTTCATTTTTACAACACCATTTTTTTTTTTAGGGACCACATCACATTTGAAGTCACTTTGAGGGGCCTATATGATAGAAAATACCCAAAACTTTTTTGTAAGTATATCGTGGCATAGCTGTGTTCGTGCTCAAAAGAGGTTCCCACACCAGAATAGTAGTTAAATACATTTTTGGCACTCAACTTGAAAAATAGATGAATTTTATTTGCAGTTACGGGTAAACATTTCAGTCAATACATCTGACCTTCATCAATACACTGCAATAATTCAGATAACACACAAATAACCAATCAATAACTATGATAATTACATCACTGAATCTATTTCAGAAACAATAATGTCAAAAAAAGTGCACAAATGGTGAGGAATGAGGAAAAGAAGGGAAAGGTAAAAAATAGAACATACCCAACTGCTCCTGAGGTGTCCGTGTGAACAACACCTATACTGATGACCAATGTGTATGTTTGAAAAATATAGCGTATAAAATGAGCCTCATAGGAGTTTGACTCACGATAAACAAATGTACAAGGTCCTGAGGGGATCCTATAAAAAATGATATAGGGTAACAGAAATTTAGGGTCACAGAAATTTATTATCATATAAGGTCTTCACAATAACGTATAAGGTGAGATGACCATCCTGTGACTAAGCGTGGATCAAAAGGGCTCAAGATGTGAGTCCAATATTGTATGTAGTACAGGTGTCTTTCATCTATTAAATCTTTAGTGAGATTCATAACTAATAGTGGATACATATTAAATAAATGATAGTATCCCTATATAGTAACCTACCATCCGTACGTGGTGCTCACCATACATTAGATTTCATATGAAGATCAATGGGTCAGCGTGTTTGTATAATGGTGAGACCTGAGGGATGGAGGTAATAATGAATGCTATATCCATAACAAAGGGATGTGTCTCTAACAAACACATACCATATAGGATTGTTTGCAACAAGGACCTCAATGATGGACCAATGAAATGCAGCGACTATCTGTATAAAAAACACATTGGTAAATGATAAAGTCCACTTAAATAATCAAGACCCTTATGAGGGGTTAAGTGATGTCCCTTACCAGTGGTGGATAGTGGTATCTCCTGCCAGACAAGAACACAGCGTCCACCGCTCGTTCAAGGGCAGTGGCAAAGTTCAAAAGCGCCATATTTGAAGGCCGTGGGAGGGACCAGAATTTCAGCCGCGAATGGAAGTGCATCACCGGAAGTGACGTCGCAGTGTGTTACACCGCCGTCTGCATTCCACCAGTGTCAGGAAATGACATGACGGTGCGTTCCACCGCTGTTTACGTTCCACTTAGGATAGAAAGTGGAATTTACTAGCAAGTGCTGCTCAATAGGAATATGTGTATGTCTCTAAAAGGGTGGACCAACACGGTTGTATGAGACATCTAATAGTATATTGGACATATTGCAAACTACAGGGCAGTGGGTAAAAAAGGGAAAGAAAAAGAGGAATGGGGGTCCAAGAGGGAGGAGGATCAGGAGATGACCAATTGCGTGACTTCATTTCAATATAGGTGACTCTGTAAAGAGAAAATAACGTGTCAATATATATACATATATCATGATACCATGTCAATATACACTCACTGGCCACTTTATTAGGTACACCATGCTAGTAACGGGTTGGACCCCCTTTTGCCTTCAGAACTGCCTCAATTCTTCGTGGCAGAGATTCAACAAGGTGCTGGAAGCATTCCTCAGAGATATTGGACCATATTGACATGATGGCATCACACAGTTGGCGCAGATTTGTCGGCTGCACATCCCTGATGCGAATCTCCCGTTCCACCACATCCCAAAGATGCTCTATTGGATTGAGATCTGGTGACTGAGGAGGCCATTTGAGTACAGTAAACTCATTGTCATGTTCAAGAAACCAATCTGAGATGATTCGAGCTTTATGACATGGCGCATTATCCTGCTGAAAGTAGCCATCAGATGTTGGGTACATTGTGGTCATAAAGGGATGGACATGGTCAGCAACAATACTCAGGTAGGCTGTGGCGTTGCAACGATGCTCAATTGGTACCAAGGGGCCCAAAGAGTGCCCAGAAAAAATTCCCCACACCATGACACCACCACCACCAGCCTGAACCGTTGATACAAGGCAGGATGGATCCATGCTTTCATGTTGTTTACGCCAAATTCTGACCCTACCATCCGAATGTCGCAGCAGAAATCGAGACTCATCAGACCAGGCAACGTTTTTCCAATCTTCTACTGTCCAATTTCGATGAGCTTGTGCAAATTGTAGCCTCAGTTTCCTGTTCTTAGCTGAGAGGAGTGGTACCCAGTGTGGTCTTCTGCTGCTGTAGCCCATCTGCCTCAAAGTTCGACGCACTGTGCGTTCAGAGATGCTCTTCTGCCTACCTTGGTTGTAACGGGTGGCAATTTGAGTCACTGTTGCCTTTCTATCAGCTCGAACCAGTCTGCCCATTCTCCTCTGACCTCTGGCATCAACATGGCATTTCCGGCCACAGAACTGCCGCTCACTGGATTTTTTTTCTTTTTCGGACCATTCTCTGTAAACCCTAGAGATGGTTGTGCGTGAAAATCCCAGTAGATCAGCAGTTTCTGAAATACTCAGACCAGCCCTTCTGGCACCAACAATCATGCCACGTTCAAAGGCACTCAAATCACCTTTCTTCCCCATACTGATGCTCGGTTTGAACTGCAGGAGATTGTCTTGACCATGTCTACATGCCTAAATGCACTGAGTTGCCGCCATGTGATTGGCTGATTAGAAATTAAGTCTTAACACACAGTTGGACAGGTGTACCTAATAAAGTGGCCAGTGAGTGTATATCAATAGATAGTTGGACACCAATAGACAAAGAGTAAACCCCTAGAATATGTAGATCCAGTATATTCTGTAAAGTCCACATTATAACAGATAAGGTATAGGAACATCATTGTTAAATTCAGAGAAAGGACAACAAATCATATTCTCTATTGAGACCCCTGAGAGATAGGGTCTCCAACTCATGTATTCAGAAGGCTTACCTCTTTTTGAGGGTCTGGATACGGTTGCCTCCCCGTCTCGGTGACGGGACCTGTTTGATCACTTGAAATTTAAGTTGGGGTATGGTGTGGCCTGGATTGATAAAGTGGTGAGGTAATGGTAATAATGTGTTCTTGCATCTGATAGTGGACTTGTGTTTACTTGTGCGCTCTTTAATGGGTTGAATTGTCTCCCCAGTATAGAGGAGACCACAGGGGCACTTAACTAAGTAGACTATGTATGAAGTGTCACAATTAGTAAAATCTCTTATCTTACAGCGCTTCCCAGAATGTGGATGGTAAAAGTGATCCCCTTTCAAAACATTGCGACATTGATTACAATGTAAGCAAGGATAAGTGCCAGTCTTAGGATGAGATAAGAATATTTGTGTAGAAGGCCGTGTCCTAGAGCCGATGTCCGCTTTTATAAGTGTATCACGAATATTTCATGGACGTTTATAGCAGAGTAGAAAGTTTTGCTGGAATTCAGGGATTTCGGGGTGTGCTTCCCTCAAGAGATTCCAGTGTTTCCTAATAGTATGATGGAGGATGTGAACATAAGGGTGAAAGGTATGGACGAAAGGTACCCATCCTGCAACTGGTTGTTTGAATGATGTAGGTGGTTGGAGGGCATTGTTTAGTAAATCTAAAGGATAACCCCTCTCCCTAAACTTATTAAACATCTCCCTCTTTCTCTCATTGTTTCTAATAGGATCTGTGACAATACGTTCAATCTCTTGAATTGGGATCAATATCTTCTCCAGGAAAATGAACACTGGAGACAGAATGGACTTGGTGGATGTGACAATGGGTCAGCACGGAGGGCACTCCAGGCTTTTATGTACCTTGGGAAGCATATAAAAGACCGGTATGATGGGATTTGTCTTTGTCAGAAATTCTCTTGTTTTGGAGTCAATAACTCCTTGATCAATGTAGGTGGTCAGAATGACGGCTATGGAGTCTCTGATTTCCCTCGTGGGGTCATATGTTAATTTAGTGTAAACCGAATTATCACTAAGTTGACGAATGGCCTCCTTAGTATAATCCGTTTTATCCATGACCACTATGGTCATGGATAAAACGTTTTATCCATGACCACTATCCGCCTTTGTCGGCGGGTTTGATAATATTGTTGGTATCACTACGTAAGGACTGTAAAGCTTGAAAATTTATACCAGTTAGATTTGGGGAAAAGTGTAACCTGCCAATTCTCCGTGTCATGACGGAGTTTTGAGAAAGCCTTCTCAACAAACTCAATAAAGGATTCCGCAGCGTGGGAACCTATTGGTGGTTTATAGATGCTTTTATTGCAGAGGCCTAATTGGTTGATAGAGAATAGGGACTGATTTATATGGGGCCAATAAAAGTAAAATTAATTGAGACATCAGTAGCTTAAATGTTTTTGAATATACATATTGAATCAGGAGCCCCATATAATGCTCCATACAGTTTATGATGGGCCCCATAAGATGTTTCATACAAAATACACCCCATACAGTCATAAAAGGGGCCTACAGGGCAGTGAGGAGAGCAGCAGTGGGCTTTTCAGATCATTGTCTAATTCATTTAATTCCAGCCTACAGGCAAAGGTTGAAAACATCCAAACCTACAGTTTATACAAAGAAGACATGGTCTGAGGAGGCAAAATTGCAACTACAAGCATGCTTTGAATGCACGGACTGGGAGGTATTCCAGGAAACATGCCCGAGTCTGGATGAATGGGTTGATGCAGTGTCCTCATATATCCGTTTTTGTGAAGACACGTTTATTCCATCCAAATCTGTCCACTTTCGGGGAAACAACAAGCCGTGGTTTACAAATAAAGTCAGGTTGATCCGTAAGAGAAAAGAGGAGGCTTATAAAGCAGGCGATATTACTGAATTCAAGAAACTTAGGAACTCGCTATCTAAAGAGATCAAGTTAGCCAAACACGAGTATGCAAAGATTCTGGAGGAAAGGTTCTCATCAAAAGATACTAGATCTGCATGGAGAGGATTAAGAGAGGTCACCAATTTATAAAAGCCACCCCACTATAGTGAACCCCAGCAGAAGTCTGGCAGCAGAGTTAAATGAATTCTACTGCAGATTTGAGGCAAGCTCTACACACAGTGGCTATTCATCTCTAAGCTCCTCAGTCTGTTCATATAAAGATCATTCATTGTGCAACACCCAAGTAGTGATCTCCGAGGCAGAGGTGATACGCATCCTGAAGGGACTTAAGGTCAAAAAGGCACCTGGTCCTGATGGTGTATCTCCAATGTATCTGAAAGTATGTGCTACCCAGCTTGCCCCTATACTGACAAATATATACAATGTGTCACTGAAAGAGTGCGTTGTACCTCAGTGTTGGAAAAATTCCACAATTATCCCTGTCCCCAAGAAAGTGGGATCCTCTGAGTTGAACGACTATAGACCAGTAGCACTCACATCTGTAGCTATGAAAGTCTTCGAAAGAATTATGATGTCCCACCTGATAAAATTCACGCAGAAGCTATGGGACCCGCTTCAGTTTGCCTATAAGGAGAATCGTTCGGCAAACGACACTGTCAATCTGGCACTGAAGTACATTTTGGATCATACAGATGAACTGCACTCATATGTCCGGATTCTTTTCATGGACTTTAGCTCAGCGTTCAATACCATTGATCCGAATTTACTTCATAAGAAAATGGTAGCTCTTGGAGTCCCTCTCAACTTATGCTTGTGGATTTATAACTTCCTGACAGCCAGGATACAGAGTGTAAAAGTTGGACCATTCACTTCGGACACCTTGGTCACAAACATCGGGGCACCTCAGGGGTGTGTTTTGTCCCCGTTACTGTTTTCTCTCTATACGAATGATTGCATCTCTTCAGCAGACTCAGTAAAAATCTTGAAATTTGCCGATGATATGACACTGATTGGTCTCATCAGGGGAAATGCTGAAGACTTGTATCAGAGTGAGGTGGAAAGAATATGTGACTGGTGTAAAGCCAATAATCTTGTACTCAACACTAAAAAAACTGCTGAGATGGTTGTGGATTTTAGGAAAGATCAACATGAGATACTTCCAATCTACATCCATGACGAAGTGGTTCTTAGGGTCACAGAGACCAAATTCCTTGGTGTTATCATCTCTCATGATCTTAAATGGGGGGAAAAACGTGGATGCTGTTATAAGAAAAGCACAACAGAGGATGTTCTTCCTGCGTCAGCTGAAAAGATATGGTTTGTCTAAGAATCTGCTGATCTTATTCTTTAATGCTGTCATCAGATCTGTGATTTGTTCCTCTCTGATAGTCTGGTATGGGGGAGCCACTGCGCATGACAAACTCCGCTTACAAAGGACTTTCAGAACAGCAGAGAGAATTATAGGTTCCCCCCTGCCTAAAATCCAGGATCTTTATGATAAGAGTATTTGATCCCACGCATTGAAAATTTCATCCGATCCCTCTCACCCGGGACACTCCTCATTCCAACTACTCCCTTCAGGACGTCGCTTCAGAGTCCCCAAATGCAGCACCAACCGCCATATGAACAGCTTCTATCCACTCTGTTCAACAATTAAATCGTCATGTGTAGACTATATACTGTATCTGTCTTGTTAGATGTTACTTGTTGTATCTGTTGTTATATATTATGTTGCCTCTTTGCCACAAAGAATTCCTTGTATATATGTAATATGTACTTGGCGATAATAAATTTGATTTGATATAATGCTGCACAAAGGTTAATAATGCCCCCATAAGATGCTCCATAGAATAATATGCCCCATATAATGCTCCATAAAGGTTATGGCCCCATAAGATGCTCCATAGATTATGCCCCCATAAGATGCTCCATAGATTATTCCCCCATAAAATGCTCCATAGATTATTCCCTCATAAGATGCTCCATAGATTATGCCCCCATAAGATGCTCCTGTTAGGGCTTGCGGAACGCACCAAATAATAAAGATGGTAATAAGGTGCGTTTGCAGCCCGGGGTCAACCTTGCAGGGGTGGTAACCTGCTGCTCAGTAATGGCGGATGCTATATGGCAGTATACTATAAGAACACACGCGGGTTATCGTCACCCGGTGTGTACAGGGGCAGACTCTGTTGCTTCACAGAGCCGCGCTACCGCTGAACTTAAACACCGGAGCCTGTTTGTGCTCACAGAACTCGGCTAAAAGAGCGCACAGTGTATGGCCACAGAATGCTACCCCAAGGACACGGGGTTAGAGTCCCTCTAGGCCCACTGAGCGTGCGGCGTCGCTGCCACGAGCGCCACTAAAGATGCTGGCAGTGGAGTGTGGAGCACGTGCACTGAGGTGTGCTGGATCACTGGTGAAGACCAATGTCTGACTCAAACCCTGACCTACCTACACCTAAGCCTGCGCGCTAGCAGGCTAGGCTGCACAACACATGCGTACCAAGGGTATCACCAGATACATTCATACGTGCATACATCTCTCACACCTCATAGTCTGTAAATACAGTCTATCCTAGCACATGGGCGAGCGGCCATGCGAACCTTTTATAGCCACGGGCATCCGGGACCTTCCTGGCTTCTCGGATGGGCCAATCCGAACACGAGCAGGACCTGAGCACGTGGCCCTCGATCTCCAATGGGAGATCACTCCACGGGCATGCTCAGTGGCCCGACATGAGGACTTAGTCCCTGGAGAATCTCGCTGATGAGCAGCATGCATTGTCATAGCTGTGCCAGAGGTGGCAGCAGCAAGCAAACTCATGGAGTTGGCCTGGGCAGAGCGCTGGAACCGACAAATCTGCTGAGCAGGCTCCACTGCGGCTGAAGAAGAATGGGAGACCGCTGGGTGCAAGGCTCTGGATTCCTGCTGTGCAGTGGCAGGAACCTGACGCTTAACATTACCTCCCCTCCTAGGGCCCCCGAGCCTCGCTACGCTCAAGCGCCGCAATGAGGAGCGGAGTGTTGATGTTCTCCACTGGCTCCCAGGTCTGAGCCTCTGGACCATGACCCTTCCAATTCACCAAATAAAACTTTTTGCCCCGCATCACCTTGTATTCCACGATGGCATTGACCTCAAACTCGTCCGAAAACAAGTCTGATGTCCCAGCAGATGACTCGGAGAACCAGGACAAGTGAGCAGGCTTAAGGAGGGACACGTGGAATGTATCAGAGATAGCCAAGTGTGGTGGAAGGGCCAGATGGTAGACCACAGAGCTGATCTGCTTGAGGACCTTGAAGGGGCCAATGTAGCGCGGTGCAAACTTAGCGGACTCTACCCGCTGGGTGCAAGGCTCTGGATTCCTGCTGTGCAGTGGCAGGAACCCGACGCCTAACAGCTCCATAGATTATGCCCCCATAAGATGCTCCATAGATTATGCCCCAATAAGATGCACCATAGATTATGTCCCATATGATGCTCCATAGATTATGCCCTCATATGCTGCTTCATAGAATATTCCCCCATATGCTGCTCCATAGGCTATGCCCCCATATGCTGCCCCATAGGATATGCCCCCATATGCTGCTCCATAGAATATGCCCCATATGCTGCTCCATAGACTATGCCCCATATGCTGCCCCATAGAATATGCCCCCGCATGCTGCTCCATAGAATATGCTGCCCCATAGGATATGCCCCCATATGCTGCCCCACAGACTATGCCCCCATATGCTGCTCCATAGACTATGCCCCCATGTGCTGCTCCATAGACTATGCCCCCATATGCTGCTCCATAGAATATGCCCCCATATGCTGCCCCCATAAGATGCTCCATATATTATGCCCCCATATGCTTTTGCAAAAAAAAAAAATGCCATACTCACCTCTCCTGCTCAGGACCCAGCACCTGAGATATTCACCTGTCCAGGATCCATTGCTGCTCACCGCTGTCTGCCGCTTCCTGTGTCAGCGACTGTTCAGCCAGCAGATGGTGCAGCGCGCACTAACCACGTCATCGCGCCCTCTGCTGCCTAAACATCGCAGACAGAGGATGAAGCAGATAGTGATGAGCAGCGATGGACCCCGGAGAGGTGAATATCGCTATACTTACCCTCTCCTGGTGCAGTCTCTGATACAGCTCATTACACTCATGAATATGCTCATATTCATGAGTTTAATGAGCGGTACCACATGACTGCTGAAGGCAGGAAGGGAGACCATGGAGAAGCGGGACTGCAGAGACTGCGCCAGGAGGGGGTAAGAATGATCTCTGACACCCTTGCTCCCCTTCCCCTGCTGACCCCCAAGTATATGACTCGTGTATAAGACCAGAGGGGAACTTTCAGCCCAAAGAAATGGACTGAAAATCTCAGCTTATACACGAATATATACGATATATTCATGGATGTAATTATCATAGTTATTGATTGGTTATTTGTGTGTTATCTGAATTATTGCAGTGTATTGATGAAGGTCAGATGTATTGACCGAAACGTTTACCCGTGACTGCAAATAAAATGTATCTGTTTTTCAAGTCGAGTGCCAAAAATTTATTTAACCACCATTCTAAAAACTGCACCCCTGAAGGTACTCAAAGCCACATACAAGAAGCTTATTAACCCTTCAGGTGCTTCACAGGAGTTTTTGGAATGATTAAAAAAATGAACATTTAAGTTTTTTTCACAAAAAATTTACTTCAGGTTATTTTACCAAGGGTAACAGGATAAATTGGACTCTAAAAGTTGTTGCACAATTTGTCCTGAGTACGCTGATACCCCATATATGCAGGTAAATCACTGGCAGAGCTCTGAAGGGATGGAGCGTCGTTTGATTTTTCAATGCAAAATTGGCTGGAATTGAGATTGGACGCCATGTCGCCTTTGGAGAGCCTTCGATGTGCCTCAACACTGGAAACCCCCCACATGTGACACCATTTTGGAAAGTAGACCCTCTAAGGAACTTATCTAGATATGTGGTGCGCACTTTGATCCCCGAAGTGCTTCACAGAAGTTTATAATGTAGAGCGGTAAAAATTGAAAATCTTATTTCTTTCACAAAAATGATCTTTTTGCCCCCAATTTTTCATTTTCCCAAGGGTAACAGGAGAAATTGGACCCCAAAAGTTGTTGTGCAATTTGTCCTGAGTATGCTGATACCATATATGAGGGGGTAAACCACTGTTTGGATGCATGGCAGAGCTTGGAAGGGAAGGAGCATCATTTGGCTTTCAACGCAGAATTGGCTGGAATTGATATGAAACGCCATGCCACGTTTGGAGAGCCCCTGATGTGCCTAGACAGTGGAAAAACCCCAATTCTAACTCCAATCCTAACTCCAACACACCCCTAACCCTAATCCCAACCCTAACCATAGCCCTAACCACAATTCTACCCCTAACACACCCCTAATCCCAACCTTAACCCTAATTGTTGTGAGTTCATTCTCTGGTTCACCAGTTGTGAGTTCTCCTTCCAGACTCCCTCTGGCGGTAACAGGAGGTAGTGAGGCTGATTTGATTGGTGGAGATCTGCCACCTGAGAATGAGGATGATGATTGGACCTCAGGAGTCTCAGATTGGATTTAAGACAGCCGACGCCCTATTCAGTTGCTGGTGATTCCTTCTGGCTTGTCAGCTCTTGGTTGTCAGCTCTGTTCCAGTCATCTAAAGCTAAGTTTTTCTGCTAATGTTCACACTTGATTTTGTTGGTCTATTCAGTTTTTTGGTGTGGTCAGCCAGCCCCGGCTGGGGGCTGTGCTGAATTTCCACTCTTATTTATCAGTATTTTGCCAATTTGCTTTTTGTCCCTTACTAGTTTGGTCTCTTTTTGCTCTGTCTCAGAATATTTCAGAGTGCTGATATAGTGGGAGAAGTCTAGTGACTTCAGGGTTAATTTTGCTATCAGAAGTGTTGGACATTATTTTTGTAGGGTTTTTTGCAGGTTGCAGACAGTGTCTTTCCTTTCCTTTCCTCTCTAGTTAGTTTGGGCCCCATCGCTTGCTCAGCCTATTTTCCTGCCTGTGTTTGTGCCTTCATCTTGTTTCACCGTCAATACATGTGTGGGGGCTATCTATTCCTTTGGGGTCTGCTCTGGGGCAGTTAGTTTTCTCCTTTTCATGCTTCAGGCTTGTTTAGTCCTCCGGCTGTGACGAAGCGTCTAGGAACATCGTAGGTACGCTCCACAGCTGCTGCTAGTTGTGTGGTAGGATCAGGGATCTGCAATCTGCATAGATACCAACCTCTCTGGTTTTCTGTGACTTGGCTTGTTTTGCTTTTTTCTCCTCGGTGACCCATTCATAACACCTAATCCTAACTTTAGCCCCAACCCTAACCCTAACTTTAGCTCCAACCATAACCCTAACTTTAGCCCAAGCCCTAACCCTAACTATAGCCCTAACCCTAAACCTTGCACTAACCCTAGCCCTAACCCTATCCCTAACCCTAATGGGAAAATGGAAATAAATACACTTTTTTATTTTATTAGTTTTCCCTAACTAAGCAGGTGATAAAGGGGGTTTGATTTACTATTTATAGCTGATTTTTATGTCTGGCAGCTGTCACACACTAAAAGATGCTTTTTATTGCAAAAAAATAGTTTTTGCATTACCACCTTTTGAGAGTTACAATTTTTCCATATTTTGGCCCACAGAATCTCCCAATGTCTTAGGCTGCGGGATCGTTTCAATCACACTAAAGGAAAGGGATTTTAGGTCCCCTTGATGTTCACTGACTATGCGGCGAGCTAGAGAGGTGTCTCTTTTGTGGATGATATCTCCAATATGTTCACCTATTCTTACTCTCAGCTGTCTTAGTTTTACCCACATACTCAAACTCAATGGGGACAAATCTGAACTGATCATCTTTTCCCCATCTCACAGATCTTCCTTACCTGACCTTTCTATTACAATTGACAACATCATGCTTTCCCCCGTACCGGAGTTCTGCTGCCTTGGAGTAACCCTTGACTCTGCCCTGTCCTTCAAACCACACATCCAAGCTCTCTCCACCTCCTGTCGCCTCCAGCTCAAAAATATTTACAGAATCTGTCCCTTCCTCAACCCTCAATCTACTAAAATGCTTGTGCATGCCCTCATCATCTCCCGCCTCGACTATTGCAACATCCTTTTCTGTGGCCTCCCTGCTAACACCCTTGCACCTCTCCAGTCCTTCCTCAACTCTGCCGCCCGACTAATTCATCTCTCTCCTCGCTACTCCTCCACTTCTCCCCTCTGCAAATCTCTTCACTGGCTCCCATTCCCTCAGCGTATCCAGTTCAAATTACTAATACTGACCTACAAGGCCATCTACAACCTGTCTCCTCCATACACCTCTGAACTAATCTCCCGATACCTTCCCTCACCTAATCTCTGGTCCTCCCAAGACCTCCTTCTCTCCTCCACACTTATTTGCTCCTCACCCAACCGCCTCCAAATCTTCTCCCGAATAGCCCCAATTCTCTGGAATTCCCTGCCCCAACACATCCGGCTATCAACCACACTTGGATCCTTCAGACGGAGCCTGAAAACCCACCTCTGCAGGAAAGCCTACAGCCTGCAATGATCCCCGCTGCCTCCTCACCACTACTGGAGCTACTGCATCACCATCACTGGAGCTGCTGCAACCCCCCAACCTACTGTCTCCTTCCCCACCATCCTGTAGCATGTAAGCCCGAAAGGGCAGGGTCCTCTCTCCCCTCTTTATCAGTCTGTGATTGTTAGTTTGTTTGCTGTAAGTGATATCTGTAATTTGTATGTAACCCCTTCTCATATACAGCACCATGGAATCAATGGTGCTTTATAAATAAATAATAATAGTCAAGGGGGCATATGTATACGACTCCTGCTGTCTTGCAATTTGCAAAGTCCTTAATATTATATGTGCTGCCTGTTACAGCACTTGAGAAGGTTTTTGAAACCCTGATATATTTACAGAAACTGCAAGACCCGCACCTATGAGTACTTTGTTCCCTGCGATCAAGCCAGGTGCCTGTTGGTTTAGGGGCACTATAGTGACTATGTGCCATGAAGTTTCGCACCGTGTTACCCTTTCTAAATGTGACCAATGGTTGTGAGGTAATGACATCAGAGATGTCCAGATCCAACCTTAGGCTGCCCCAATGTCTTCTCAAGATGTTCATGATTCGACCATTGTGGTCGTCAAATGTAACAATATGTCAAGTGACATCATGGGAAGCATCCTTCACTTTCAGGACAAGGAGTTCTGACTGGTTGCACACAATGACATGTCTATAGCTTTTGTCTATGATATGTGTGGAATATCCTCGGTTTTTGAACTTCCTTTTCAGATTGTTCGCATTAGATTCAAAGTCCCTCAGTGAAGAGCAGTTTCTTCTCAGCCTCAGGAATTGCCCCTTTGGGATGCCCTTCCTGAGGCTGAGAGGATGATAGCTCTCCCACCTTAGCAGGCTGTTAGATGCTGTGGGCTTGAGGAAAACGGAAGTGCCAAGATGGCCACATACCTCACAATAAAGATGTTTAGGAATGTAAATCTCAGCCCCAAGTTGTATATACAGAGCTCCTGTGTATAATATCACTGGTGATCACTGTATTACCTGTACACTGATACTATATACAGACCTCCTGTATATAAAGTGAGATATAAACTTGGCACACACACGTGGATTCGAAATGCAAAAATCATGTTTTAATAGAATGCAGTACATACAGTCAGTGATGTTTCGGTCTTTTGACCTTCATCAATGTACTGAAAATAAAATAATTACAGTTTTGTAAAAATAAAATAAAGTATATACATGATTCATGATTCTAGAAGCATTGATTTCTTGGACGTCACTTTGGAGATAGACGATTGCCGTCGTATCCAGACTGACGTCTATAGAAAACCTACTTCTGTAAACTCTCTGCTCCACGCCGACTCTTCGCACAATATTTCTACCATCCGGGCCGTCCCGGTCGGCCAATTTCTCAGGATGAGGCGGACTTACTCCACTGACGATCGATTTGAAAGACGTGCTGAAGTGCGCGCTTTCGTGATCGAGGATACAGCAACAGGTGTATAGGGAGGGGCTTTGACAGGGCCAGAGCTACTGCTCGGAAGGATCTCCTGTACCCAAGGAGGTGGAGGGAGGGGTGGGTCAAATCCCATCCGTTTTATCTCGACCTTCAATCATGAGTGGGACCATATGAGGAGAATATTATCAAAACATTGGGCAGTTTTGAGCTCTGAACCCTCCTTAAGTACTGCCATAGGCGATCGTCCTATGATGACATCAAGGAGGTCTAAGAATCTTAGGGATCTTTTGGTGAAGAGCCATTATGCCCCTGTGGTTGCAAACCCTTTTGGATCCAGAGGTCCAGTGGTGGGATCTTTCCCGTGTGGCCACTGTGTTGCCTGCCCGAATGTCCTACGCTGCTCGTCATTCCACTCCTCTGACGCATCTAAAAGCTTCCAGATCAAGCAGCATATATCATGTGGGAGTACCAATGTTGTTTACTACGCTACATGTGGGTGTCCCATGATATATGTTGGCTTCACATCCAGGGAATTACGCGTGAGGGTGCATGAGCATGTGAGGGACATTCGGGCGGCCAAGACAGTGGCTGATCCCTCTACTTTAAAAACCATCCCTCGTCATTTTAGGACTTTTCATAATTGCGACCCACAATCCTTTATGGTGAGGGGTATTGATTGCATCCATTTGGGGATCCGGGCTGGCAACTTACAGGAAAATATTGGCCCAAAGAGAGGCCAAATGGATAGTCACCCTTGACACTGTGACCCCTAAGAGTCTTAACGAGGCTCTGAGCTTCGCCTCTTTTATATAGCCCATGCTGTCTCTGTTGCCTTCACCAGTGTATATATTCCAGTTCTTGACGGCTCTTTTTTATGGTTTTTAGCTTGTTTGTCTGTTTGTTTTTTCTTATCTTTAGTTATTGACCCATGATATGTGTTTGCTGTTTGTGGGTGGTACGGACCTTTGCTGGATTGATTACGGCTTTATACCTTCCATCTGCTTGTGCTCGAGAGATTATTATTATTATTATTATTTATTGTTATAGCGCCATTTATTCCTTGGCGCTTTACATGTAAGGAGGGGTATACTGTACATAATAAAAACAAGTACAATAATGTTAAACAATACAAGTCATAACTGGTACAGGAGGAGAGAGGACCCTGCCCGCGAAGGCTCACAATCTACAAGGGATGGGTGAGAATACAGTCGGCGAGGGTAGAGCTGGTCATGCAGCGGTTTGGTCGATCGGTGGTTACTGCAGGTTATAGGCTTGTCGGAAGAGGTAGGTCTTCAGGCTCTTTTTGAAGGTTTCAATGGTAGGTGAGAGTCTGATATGTTGTGATAGAGGGTTCCAGAGTAGGGGTGATACGCAAGAGAAATCTTGTATGCGATTGTGGGAAGAGGAGATAAGAGGGGAGTAGAGAAGGAGACCTTGTGAGGATCGGAGGTTGCATGCAGGAAAGTACCGGGAGACGAGGTCACAGATGTATGGAGGAGACAGGTTGTGGATGGCTTTGTATGTCATGGTTAGGGTTTTGTACTGGAGTCTCTGGGCAATGGGGAGCCAGTGAACAGATTGACAGAGGGGAGAAGCTGGGGAATAGTGGGGGGACAGGTGGATTAGTCGGGCAGCAGAGTTTAGAATAGATTGGAGGGGTGCGAGAGTGTTCGAGGGGAGGCCACTGAGCAGGAGGTTGCAGTAGTCAAGGCGAGAGATGATGAGGGCATGGACTAGGGTTTTTGCAGATTTTTGGTTGAGGAATGAACGGATTCGTGAAATATTTCACGAGAGATATAGATATAGATATAGAGATTAGGATTTGCTGCCATTTTTCCATGTCACCTGCGGCTATACAGGAGGACCTCGGCTACGCCTATTTTGTGACCTGCTACGAGTTCATGGATAATTACGAATAATTCTATGCACGTGTATTGATCATGGTACCTTCACATTGTGCTACTGATGTCATTACACTGTGTTCCAAATTATTATGCAAATGATATTTTTCTATGATTTTCCTAAATAGTCAGTACAAATGACAATCAGTCTAATAAAAGTCATTACCCGTTAGAGTATACATCAAATTTTATTGACGAAACCTCCCAATGATAACAGTATAATCTCCAAAATGACTAAAAACTCAAATTGCACTGTTCCAAATTATTAGGCACACTAGAATTTCTAAACATTTGATCTGCTTTAAAGAACTGAAAATGTTCATTTGTGGAATTTGCAGCATTAGGAGGTCACATTCACTGAACAAAAAAGCTATTTAACTCCTAAACATACTAACAGGCTAAGTTACATGTTAACATAGGAACCCTTCTGTGACATCACCTTCACAATTCTTGCATCCATTGAACTTGGGAGTTTTTGGAGAGTTTCTGCTTGGATTTTTTGCATGAAGTCGGAATAGCCTCCAAGAGCTGCTGTTTTGATGTGAACTGCCTCCCTCATAGATCTTTTGCTTGATGATACTCCAAAGGTTCTCTACAGGGTTGAGGTCAGGGGAAGATGGTGGCCACACCATGAGTTTATCTCCTTTTATGCCTATAGCAGTCAATGACTCAGAGGTATTCTTTGCAGCATGAGATGGTGCATTGTCATGCATGAAGAGGATTTTGCTCCTGAAGGCACATTTATGCTTTTTATACCATGGAAGACAGCTGTCAGTCAGAAACTCTATATACAGTACTTTGCAGTGGTCATTTTCACACCTTCAGGAACCTTAAAGAGCCCTAACAACTGTTTCCCCATGATTCCAGCCCAAAACATGACTCCTCCTCCTCCTTGCTGAAGTCGCAGCCTTGTTGGGACATAGTGGCCATCCACCAACCATCCATCTGGACCATCCAGGGTTGCTCGACACTCAACAGTAAACAAGACTGTATGAAAAATAGTCTTCATGTATGTCTGGACCCACTGCTACAATTTCTGCTTGTGAACACTTTTTAGGGGTGGCCGTATAGTAGGTTTATGCACCACAGCAAGCCTTTGAAGGATCCTACACCATGAGGTTCGAGGGACTCCAGAGGCACCAGCAGCTTTAAATATCCGTTTGCTGGTTTGTAATGGCTTTCTAGCAGCTGCTCTCTTAATCCGATGAACTTGCCTGGCAGAAACCTTCCTCATTCTGCCTTTATCAGCACAAACATGTCTGTGCTCAGAATCAACCACAAATCTCTTAACAGTACGATGGTCACGTTTAAATTTTTGGGAAATATCTAATGTTTTCATCTCTTGACCAAGGCATTGCACTATTTGATGCTTTTCTGCAGCAGAGAGATCCTTTTTCTTTCCCAAATTCCTTGAAACCTGTGCCCTGCTTAATAATGTGGAACATCATTCTTAAGTAGTTTTCCTTTAATTGGGCTCACCTGGTAAACTAATTATCACAGGCATTTGAGATTGATTTCAGTGATCCAAAGAGCCCTGATACACAATACCATCTATGAGTTTATTTGATAAACAAAAAAATACATGTTTCTGACACTTAAATCCAATTTGCATAATAATTTGGAACGCAGTGTATATGCTGGCTGGATTTTGTTACGTCTATTGATTAATTGTATGATTATGTATAATTTGTTACTTTTGTTATTTTTTTTACTATATAATTCTTTGCTGACATCATTTGCATAAATGTTCTTGTATATTATGCCCATGTTTATATAGCATGTCACACTATATGGGCGGTTTATATTCCTTATGCTCCTATACTCATTTTGTACCTATTAGTCAATTTGTGACACCTCTAGTCCAGTTATATACCGCGGTGTGCATGCAGTCTATGTGCCCCTGGCTACTCTGCATGGGGGCTGGTGTCTCCAGGGTCGCGGGCGTGGGGACTTCATTCCCCGGCGCGTGCGCTCTGATGCCTGATGCCCGTCCCACTGCTACAGGGCCTGGCTGGTGTGCGCTGGTATCCCGGCTCTGATTCGCTCTCCCACACCACGTGATCACACATGTGATCTCATTGCCTAGATACTTAAAGGTCCTTCTCTACAACTAGCTACCTTCCCCTTGAGAAAGCGCCCTGTGTGAGCACGAAACGCGCATCGGGGGTCGCCGCCTGGACCTGCCCTTCTATGCCCCATTTGGTAAGCTGCCCGCTTTCACCCCATGTACTTTTATTACTGTGTTAGGGATTATTCTAATGGGAGCTGCCTTCCGCCACTATTAGTAGCGCCTCATAGCACTGAGGCAGGTTTTTTCCTCCATGCATTGGTTACAAGCTTTTTTGCTATATTATTCATCTGTATTTGGAGGTATCCTGCTTTGTATACTCACTTCATGATGTGTGCTTTTATGATTGTGGGGCACATTTTGTCATTTCTCTCCCCTGTCCTGGTCAGTCCTGTCTGCGTCTAATGATTTTTTTCGGCAATTTTTGCTTTTTTGACTTATTATGTGTCTGTGCATGTGCTAATTAATAAATTTTGTATTTTTATATCTACTTCTTGCATCCATTACTCCTTTTTTCTCCTTTTTTTGCATCATGTATGGAGTGATATTTGTGATTTAATGGTGGTTTATTTAACATGGTTACCGCCTTGCTGCTCTCTTAGAGTATTGGGCTTCCTTTCTTACTATACACTCTTGTGTATAATGTCACAGGTGGCAAAAACAGTGTTAGTATTGAGGCTTTATTAATGATCAGTATTGTAGTATTGGGTCACTATGTGGTGGTAATATGTGGTCTGGTCATAGTGTTTGTCCCTGTATGTAGTATTATTAGGTCACTTTGAGATGGTAATATGATGTCTGGTCACTTTGTGGTGATCTTTCTCCCCTGCATGCAGTCTTATTCGGTCACTATGTGGTGATAATATGCTGTCCAATCATGGTGTGGCAGTATTTCTCTCTTGCATGTGGTATTATTATAACTTATTTTACCAAAGAAGCCCTTTAATGCAAACTACTGTAATTGCACATCCCAGTTATAGTGTGCGCACAGTAGATGTGCAGGAGCTGCCTGTGCTTTACAGTCGATGTTCCACTATAATGGGGATAAAGGCTCACAGCTATTTGCATATAGCTGTAGGGTGGGCACCTACAGTCAATTCCTCCTGTGGGCCCCAGTCCAACTCTGTATCTATCTATCTATCTAGAACTCAGTCCGAGAAATTCTGTCAAATTCTTATGTTCAATAAGACTGAATCATCCTAGTGCCTGTAAGTGCATTATCAATTTAGCTTCTCTCCTAAGTAGACTATTCTGCCCCAGCAACAGATTGTTTACAGTACTATGAAACATCCCCACAAAACTCAAATAATTGGGACAACTATTACCATGTTCTCTCGTATGTTCGATTAACCAAGGATTCTCTAATCCTAATACTTTATATAGGGAACAAATAAGTTTACCAATTCGCTTAAAAAATGGTGTAATAGTCATTTAATATTGTACATTTAATCATGTAAATGACAGTTTGTCCTGCAGATTGTGAAGTAGTTAACTCTTAAGGGGGTTTTACACATAGCGATATCGCTAGCGATATTGCTATAACGTCACCGATTTTGTGACGTTATAGCGATATCACTAGCGATATCGCTATGTGTGATACTTACCTCCGACCGGCTCCCCCGCTGTCCATCGCTGATCGCGCGAGAATGTCCGGCTCCATTTCTCGTCATCAGTTTCCTGCTGGGGCTTCCTGCTGTGACGACGAGCGACGCGTGGAGGCGGGCGGGAGGACGCCAGGATCGCTGTGTGTGAAAGGTGAGTATCGTGCACTGCGTCGCTGCTGCATCGCTGTGAGATCTTTCTGTGTGAAAGCTCACTAGCGATCATTTAGCGATGCACCAGCGATCCTGACCGGGTCGGATCGCTGGTCGGATCACTGGTGCATCGCTAAATGTAAAAGGGCCTTTGCTGTGTGGCTACGAATTTGAAGTACATATAAACTGATTGCAAAGACAACATTACACACTTTTACATTCATTACCTCTCAGTACATACCTATTAAACCATGTAGTGTTTTGTGTAGTAGATGAAAAACTCCCTTTGACTAAAATGTCCTTAAGATTCTGTAATCTTCTAAAGAAAACTATTGTGTTACTAATTCTGCAAGATCAGTGTCACTCTCTACAATGTTCCAGTTCCATCTGACATCAGTGAACTATACATAAAAGACAACACAAATCTATAATCTTGTTTTTGTTTCCTAATAAATCCAGACAAAAGTCCTTGCCTAGCTTCCTTATTTACCCTCTGGAAAACCTTATCAGTTACTTGCTCAGTGTCACCTCTGATCAGGGGTGCACAACCATTTTTGGACCAAAGGCCACATTGTCATAGTAAACTAATCTGGGGGCCGGATTAAAAATTAAATAGGGTATTACCTTCTGTGACATTTGTGTTATATTGAATGTGTAGACCATAAATGTCAGACAAGTATAAATTCTACTTACAGGACTCTTACTTCCATCAGTCAGCACTAATGATATGTTCACAATGAGTGTTTGGAGGAGGATTTAGAAATTGATTCTGCTCCTAAATCCACATAAAACAAATCACAGCAAATACTCTGAATAAGTTTCTGACTTATTTTAGTGGGAGAGTTCCTATAGTGCACACAGTGCTTTTTTATCACGTTATTTTGAACATTTTGCAGTAAATCAAATAGCAAGCTTATTCAATGATTATTTGAAGCATTTTTGTTGTGGATTTTCAGTAAAATCTGCTTCTGAATCCTCGTAAAAAACTGTGTGACTAGGCCTTAAAGGGGTTGTCCAGGCTTTTCACATAATCTCAGTACATATCTAGGCTGCAGAATTATGACAATAAGTAATTTACTTTCTGTCACTAGTTTGCACGGTTTTCTAGATATTCTGAATAGAACGTCCGAGGGGGGGTGTTATGGCACTGAAATGAGAACTAGGTGGTCTGCTCTCTGCAGTGAGGCTGCTAGAGGGGGAGGATTTGTTGCTCTGTGATGAGGGCTTCTTCATGTGGACGGGGAGGGCTTGTAGCTATGGAGGGTGGGGTTGTTGCTATAGAGGGCATGTTTGGAGTAGAGTAGGAGGTTACGACTAGTTCTCATTTCAATGCCATAGCACACCCCCCCTTGGACGTTCTGTTCAGAATATCTAGAAAACCGTGCAAACTAGTGACAGTAAATTACTTATTGTCATAATTCTGCAGCCCAGATATGAACTGAGATTATGTGAAAAGCCCGGACAACCCCTTTAAAGAGGAAGAGGCGATACGTACACATGGCTCTCTACAATAGATCACAGGGTTTTTTTTACCTACTGCCTACAGTGTCAAAACTCCCGAAAACTATACTGGAAGAAGCCCTCGACATGGAGGCGTCCTGTCTAAAACACATACTACTTTCTGGGGTGTCAAACGGGTGATGAGAACCCATTCTCATGATGCACGAGGCATCCAAAGATGTATACAAAGGGTACCATTAGCACTGGCCAGTCCCTTCTTCTCGGTTTTGGTCTGTGTGTGGTTGCCCACAAATAATTAATCTGGCAGACAAGCATGTTTCTGTCCATATGATTGTGGACCACACATTGTGGGCAGCACATGGCCCCAGGGTCGCAGGTTGTGCATCGCTGCTCTAGAGCAGTGGTCCCCAACCTTTTTTGCACCAGGGACCGGTTTCAAGCAAGACCATTCTTCCATGGCCCGGCAGGGCGGGGATGGAGGTGAGGCAGGGGCGGGGCTTTGGTCATAAAGGGGCAGGGCTATGGACGCGGTTGTAGTGTAGCAGTGCATACTTATAATTAAATAACATTTATAATGTGACTCAACTCACCATAGGTTTTGAATGAGTGCTCCATCACCCCCTTCTCCCCATCATTGCCTTCACCCCATCACTCCCTTCTCCCCATCATTGCCTTCACCCCATCACTGCTGTCTCTCCATCATTGCCTTCACCCCATCACTGCTGTCTCTCCATCATTGCCTTCACCTCATCACTGCCGTCTCTCCATCATTGCCTTCACCCCATCACTCCCTTCTCCCCATCATTGCCTTCACCCCATCACTGCTGTCTCTCCATCATTGCCTTCACCCCATCACTCCCTTCTCTCCATCATTGCCTTCACCCCATCACTCCCTTCTCCCCATCATTGCCTTCACCCCATCACTGCTGTCTCTCCATCATTGCCTTCACCCCATCACTGCTGTCTCTCCATCATTGCCTTCACCCCATCACTCCCTTCTCTCCATCATTGCCTTCACCCCATCACTCCCTTCTCCCCATCATTGCCTTCACCCCATCACTGCTGTCTCTCCATCATTGCCTTCACCCCATCACTGCTGTCTCTCCATCATTGCCTTCACCCCATCACTCCCTTCTCTCCATCATTGCCTTCACCCCATCACTCCCTTCTCCCCATCATTGCCTTCACCCCATCACTGCTGTCTCTCCATCATTGCCTTCACCCCATCACTGCTGTCTCTCCATCATTGCCTTCACCCCATCACTGCTGTCTCTCCATCATTGCCTTCACCCCATCACTCCCTTCTCTCCATCATTGCCTTCACCCCATCACTGCTGTCTCTCCATCATTGCCTTCACCCCATCACTGCTGTCTTTCCATCATTGCCTTCACCCCATCACTGCTGTCTCTCCATCATTGCCTTCACCCCATCACTCCCTTCTCTCCATCATTGCCTTCACCCCATCACTGCTGTCTCTCCATCATTGCCTTCACCCCATCACTGCTGTCTTTCCATCATTGCCTTCACCCCATGACTCCCTTCTCCCCATCATTGCCTTCACCCCATCACTCCCTTCTCCCCATCATTGCCTTCACCCCATCACTGCTGTCTCTCCATCATTGCCTTCATCCCATCACTCCCTTCTCCCCATCATTGCCTTCATCCCATCACTGCCATCTTTCCATCATTGCCTTCACCCCATCACTCCCTTCTCCCCATCATTGCCTTCACCCCATCACTCCCTTCTCTCCATCATTGCCTTCACCCATCACTGCTGTCTCTCCGTCATTGCCTTCATCCCATCACTCCCTTCTCCCCATCATTGCCTTCATCCCATCACTGCTGTCTCTCCATCATTGCCTTCACCCCATCACTCCCTTCTCCCCATCATTGCCTTCACCCCATCACTGCTGTCTCTCCATCATTGCCTTCACCCCATCACTGCTGTCTCTCCATCATTGCCTTCACCCCATCACTGCTGTCTCTCCATCATTGCCTTCACCCCATCACTGCTGTCTCTCCATCATTGCCTTCACCCCATCACTGCTGTCTCTCCATCATTGCCTTCACCCCATCACTGCTGTCTCTCCATCATTGCCTTCACCCCATCACGGCTGTCTCTCCCCATCATTGCCTTCACCCCATCACTGCTGTCTCTCCATCATTTGAAAAACCTCAGAATAAATGTATAGGGACCAAAGAATTTTTTTAAAACCAGAAAAGAAAATAGGAGCCCTAAAAATAAACCTTTAATGGATAATCCTAAAAAATAGAAAACTATATGCTGGGTGATAATGGGTACTGATTAATGACTAAATACAAGACACACACAAAAATAATAATAAATCCTTAATATCAGAGGAAGGGGGGAACCTCTCCCTAATGAACCCTAATGTATCCCTTCCTAACCGCGGAGGTTGGCACCCTAGTTGTTGACGATGTGGCGCCCCCGCTCAACGTCGGTAACCCTAGAAAACCCTATACCACCCTAGCAAAACAAAAAAAGGGATACACAGAAAAAACACACTCAAACAAATAAACCCGAAAAAGCTTAATAGGTAGACATGAAATATGTCCTTGTACAGGAAAGTGCTGAAATGCTGAAAACTTATCTCGTAACAAAAAAGGCTCAGAAAAATGGAAAAAATGCAGCTAAAGATAGCTTATCTCGTAGTTAAAAATACATATGCTGCAAAAAAGAACACCAGTCCATGCAGTACATAGATCTTATCTCGTAGCACTCTGCATTTTGTTCAGCCGGTGGGGGGATTGGGACCCCTATGTCTTTGCCCCTGATGAACCCTCAATTATTAGGAGGGGGAAACGCGTTGGGCGTTCTCGGCACATCAATGGCTGATAAGTATATTTTTTCATTTTGATTGTTCAGACCAACTTTGCAATTTATGGGCGTTCTCGGCACATCAATGGCTGATAGATATTTTTTATTTGATTGCCAGACTAACTTTGCAATTTATTCTGTGCTTTTCTTTGGCTATTGATGGCCATTGTGCTTGATGGTATATCTATAGTGCCATGATTTGCCATGAAGATCATTTTGACTGAATTGTGCCTCTTGATGGACTAATAGGTCCTTTATTTATGAAGTGTTTTTTCTGCATTTTGTTGGTCTGCAACTATATGTTGGAAGTGTTGCTGCTAATGAGGGTGGTTATTTAACCTGTTATTGTAGACGTTTTTTAGGCAAGATTATTGGTATATGTCCCTCTGCAGTAGTTATATTTTTTGCTACGAGATATGATCTATGTACTGCATGGACTGGTGTTCTTTTTTGCAGCATATGTATTTTTAACTACGAGATAAGCTATCTTTAGCTGCATTTTTTCCATTTTTCTGAGCCTTTTTTGTTACGAGATAAGTTTTCAGCATTTCAGCACTTTCCTGTACAAGGACATATTTCATGTCTACCTATTAAGCTTTTTCGGGTTTATTTGTTTGAGTGTGTTTTTTCTGTGTATCCCTTTTTTTGTTTTGCTAGGGTGGTATAGGGTTTTCTAGGGTTACCGACGTTGAGCGGGGGCGCCACATCGTCAACAACTAGGGTGCCAACCTCCGCGGTTAGGAAGGGATACATTAGGGTTCATTAGGGAGAGGTTCCCCCCTTCCTCTGATATTAAGGATTTATTATTATTTTTGTGTGTGTCTTGTATTTAGTCATTAATCAGTACCCATTATCACCCAGCATATAGTTTTCTATTTTTTAGGATTATCCATTAAAGGTTTATTTTTAGGGCTCCTATTTTCTTTTCTGTCTATCCATCATTGCCTTCACCCCATCACTGCTGTCTCTCCATCATTGCCTTCACCCCATCACTCCCTTCTCTCCATCATTGCCTTCACCCCATCACTGCTGTCTCTCCATCATTGCCTTCACCCCATCACTGCCGTCTTTCCATCATTGCCTTCTCCCCATCACTCCCTTCTCCCCATCATTGCCTTCACCCCATCACTCCCTTCTCCCCATCATTGCCTTCACCCCATCACTGCTGTCTCTCCATCATTGCCTTCACCCCATCACGGCCGTCTCTCCATCACTCCCATCATGGCCTTCTCCCATTACCCCCTCATGGCCTTCTCTCCCCATCACGGTCTTCTCCTCATGTCCCCATCTCCTCCAGGGCCAGGCTCCACCTACGGAAACACAGACAAATACACACACACACACACACACAGACAGACATATATATACACACACACACACACACACACACACACATTATACATACACACAGACACCACCTCTCTCCTCTCACCTGTCCGCAGCAACGCCCGCGCTTCCTCGCTCTGACACAGCAGCGGCCGCGCTCCTCTCTGTGTCAGTCAGAGACAGGAAGCGCAGGTGGCGGGCAGGAAGCTGGACTGGTCCATGCAGCTCCGCTCCTGCTATTCCCTCTTGCAGGCAGCGGAGCTGCTTGGATCGCTCCCTGGCCGCCGCTACACATGAGGGCAGTCTAAGAATTGCTGCGCGCCGCCCCAGCCCCCGCTACGCCACTGATCGCCCCTGGCTCCCCTTGTGTCCGCGGACCGGCAAGGGCACTGCAGCGGCCCGGTGCTGGGCCGCGGACCGGCGGTTGGGGACCCCTGCTCTAGAGCATAGTGAGTTATGTGAGATACATAAATCCTTAGCTTGTTCCTGTAGATTCCTGACCGTATTATTCATTTTCAAATGGAAAAATTGTCCATGTGCTACAGACTTCTTAATGTGCAATGGATGCTCTTTTAATGCAATAAAGAATTTGTGGCATTGTTTTTTGATAGCCACTAGAATTAAGATGCCAGTTCTTAATTTGAATTCATACATCCAAAAATTCAATTTTATCGCTAATATATTTGCTACTAAAATGCATGTTCCCATTGTTATAAATTACGGTAGATATTTTGACAAATAAATCAGAACCCTCTCTAGATTACAAACAAGTAATAAATATGTCATTTATATAATTCAAAAAGAAGCAGATGGCTTATTCTTTTGATAATGATAGTTGAAATTGGCTATACAGTACTTGAGAAGATGTCTTTTACAAGCCTCTCGTATATTGACATTTGGCTGATATATTCAGCTCCTAAAGCTCAATTCGACATCCCAGGATGCCCACTACTCTTCAACAAGGCTGTTGAACATTTGGTGACATTATCTGACCAAAAAATATTAGGGATGAGCGGACCCATGGATATTTGGGTTCATCAGGTTCGGTCAAACTGTAGTTCAAAGTTGGATTCGGCATCTGCACTTGACCTCCAACTTGAACCCAATAGAAGCCAATGGGGACCGAAGTTTTCGGTGCTTTCAAATGGCTGTAAAATGGACATAGTAAGGGTGAGTGGGGCTGATAAAGGAAGTAAAATGGGGGTAAGAGCAGGACAATTGCCCTGCAAACAAATGTGGATAGGGAAATGACTTAAAATTATAGAATAGAAAAAATACAAATTAATAATCTTGAACCAGGAGCTGGAGGTGCAAATGGAGGAGTAGCTGGAGGTGGATGTGGCGTAGTAAGTGGAAGCACAGAGGTGTAGGTACCAAACACTGTTTTTGTGGGGGGGGGTATTTTTTTTTGGGGGGGGATACTCTGAAAACAGGCTCCGTGGGAGTGTAACAAGGTGGTCCCGAGTGGCAGTCCCAGCCGAGTCAACTATGCCACAGTCAGTGTGCACCTTGTCCAGAAATAAACAGGACATACACAAACCCAGGCACAGCTTCAGTCCAACAGGGAAACAGTTTAATGAAAGGGATGAATAAAGTGCAACATTAACTTACTGCTCTCTTCCTAACGACGTCCACGGCCGTACCCACAGCAGCCACGGCGGCCGAAAGAGGAGGTAGTCCATATGCCAGAATCTGGACGCTTGAAGTCCCTTTGGCGGGGGACACCTCTGTAGCCCGTTTTGCTGCCATGAGATCCGGGGCAGCACCCTTTCCCCTCCTGGGGTCTGGCAAGGCTCCCAGCCGGAGCTGAACATCTGCCCTGGGCAAACGTACCCGGTCTCTGAATCTGGAATCAGGAGCTTCCTCTTCTCAAGAGGCTGCAAGTCCAGCTCCCAAAGTTAACCTGTGCTGGCCTGCCTCTAACACATATAGTAACATTGCAGACACAGCACAATAATACATAACACAATAAAATACAACAGTAACATACTTCCCAGTACACGTATTATATTCATAGTTACACCATCCGGGTACCACACAGGAAAGAGAGAGGGGAAGCAACAAGGTTCTCTGCCACCTCCTTACAGGGGCACTCTGCAGACAGGCAGTGTAATTATCTGCTGGCCACTCTCTATGTACAGGCCGTTTAATGTTCTGCACCTTTTTGGGGTGCAAAGAATAAGAGCATCAAATAGGGGACCTGGCCGTGATGCTGATGATGATGGTGGTGTAGCTGCTGCAGGGAGAGAGAGGATCTGTGCCTGCTATGTTTCCAAAATGAAACACCTTCCTCTGGTGCACGCAGGCGACAGGACGTTCTGCGTAATTTTGTAGGCCCGAGTACCGGTGGATGAATGGTGAGGCCAAAACAAGTAGAGGTGGTTTTAGATTGGATGGCTGAGAGTGCCTTAAGTTTCTTTTTCCTTTGTCTTCCACTCAGTCCCTTGCTGAAAGTACAGATTTTGCACCTACGGCCCATGGGCATCTATCTTCCACTTTACTCCCTTGCAAATCAGGCAAGCAGTCTGAGATCCAAGTCATGCACCAGCCACTTTTTTGATGACTTTGCTGGCTGTGGTCCCATGGTCCATCCACCTGGCTCTGGCCAACAATTGTAGAAAACTGAATGCACTGATGCCCAACCACTTGTTCTGTTTCAGGATGAGTACGTGGGAGGGGTAGTGCAAAAGGTCAGTGGACCACCGCAGCACATAACTGATGATGAAGAAAAAACACAGATGCCACACAGATGCCAACTGCTGTGGCTTTCTGCTGTGTGTAGATCGGCAAGGGGTGAGGACTAGGTGGAACATAATGTGGGGATTATTATTATCATTATTATTATTATTATTATTATTATTATTATTTATGTTTAGAGCACTATTGATTCCATGGTGCTGTACATGAGGAGGGGTTACATACAAAACACAAATAGAAATTACAATGAACAAAGTAATAGTCACAGACAAGTACAGAGGGGATAGGACCCTACGCTTGCAGCCTTACATTCTACAGGATAATGGAGAAGGTGACAATAGGTTCAGGTGTTGCAGCAGCTCTGGTGTTGGTGAGGTGGCAATGTGGTCATTGCAGGCTGTCAGTTGTTCTGAAGAGATGAGTTTTCAAGTTCTGCTTGAAAGTTCCGAATGTAGGGGACGTGTTGGGCCACAGAATTCTACAGGATGAGGGATACTTGGGAGAAGTCTTGCAGGTTATTGGATGAGGAACGTACAATTGTGGACGCGAGAAGAACATCTTGAGAGGACCGGAGATTACATGGTGGGATATATTGAGAGATTAGTTCAGAGATACAGTGGGGAAAAAAAGTATTTAGTCAGTCAGCAATAGTGCAAGTTCCACCACTTAAAAAGATGAGAGGCGTCTGTAATTTACATCATAGGTAGACCTCAACTATGGGAGACAAACTGAGAAAAAAAAATCCAGAAAATCACATTGTCTGTTTTTTTTTTTCATTTTATTTGCATATTATGGTGGAAAATAAGTATTTGGTCAGAAACAAAATTTCATCTCAATACTTTGTGATATATCCTTTGTTGGCAATGACAGAGGTCAAACGTTTTCTGTAAGTCTTCACAAGGTTGCCACACACTGTTGTTGGTATGTTGGCCCATTCCTCCATGCAGATCTCCTCTAGAGCAGTGATGTTTTTGGCTTTTCGCTTGGCAACACGGACTTTCAACTCCCTCCAGAGGTTTTCTATAGGGTTGAGATCTGGAGACTGGCTAGGCCACTCCAGGACCTTGAAATGCTTCTTACGAAGCCACTCCTTCATTGCCCTGGCGGTGTGCTTTGGATCATTGTCATGTTGAAAGACCCAGCCACGTTTCATCTTCAATGCCCTTGCTGATGGAAGGAGGTTTGCACTCAAAATCTCACGATACATGGCCCCATTCATTCTTTCATGTACCCGGATCAGTCGTCCTGGCCCCTTTGCAGAGAAACAGCCCCAAAGCATGATGTTTCCACAACCATGCTTTACAGTAGGTATGGTGTTTGATGGATGCAACTCGGTATTCTTTTTCCTCCAAACACGACAAGTTGTGTTTCTACCAAACAGTTCCAGTTTGGTTTCATCAGACCATAGGACATTCTCCCAAAACTCCTCTGGATCATCCAAATGCTCTCTAGCAAACTTCAGACGGGCCCGGACATGTACAGGCTTAAGCAGTGGGACACGTCTGGCACTGCAGGATCTGAGTCCATGGTGGCGTAGTGTGTTACTTATGGTAGGCCTTGTTACATTGGTCCCAGCTCTCTGCAGTTCATTCACTAGGTCCCCCCACGTGGTTCTGGGATTTTTGCTCACCGTTCTTGTGATCATTCTGACCCCACGGGGTGGGATTTTGCGTGGAGCACCAGATCGAGGGAGATTATCAGTGGTCTTGTATGTCTTCCATTTTCTAATTATTGCTCCCACAGTTGATTTCTTCACTCCAAGCTGGTTGGCTATTGCAGATTCAGTCTTCCCAGCCTGGTGCAGGGCTACAATTTTGTTTCTGGTGTCCTTTGACAGCTCTTTGGTCTTCACCATAGTGGAGTTTGGCGTCAGACTGTTTGAGGGTGTGCACAGGTGTCTTTTTATACTGATAACAAGTTTAAACAGGTGCCATTACTACAGGTAATGAGTGGAGGAAAGAGGAGACTCTTAAAGAAGAAGTTACAGGTCTGTGAGAGCCAGAAATCTTGATTGCTTGTTTCTGACCAAATACTTATTTTCCACCATAATGCAAATAAAATGAAAAAAAAACAGACAATGTGATTTTCTGGATTTGTTTTTCTCAGTTTGTCTCCCATAGTTGAGGTCTACCTATGATGTAAATTACAGACGCCTCTCATCTTTTTAAGTGGTGGAACTTGCACTATTGCTGACTGACTAAATACTTTTTTTCCCCACTGTATATGCATCAGACAGATTATGGACAGCTTTGTAGGTCAGTGTTAGTAACTTGAAGTGGATACATTGTCGAATTGGGAGGCAAGGGATTTACAGAGGGGAGAAGTGGAGGAGTAGCAACAACAGAAGTGGATGAATAGGGCAGCAGTACACTAAAAAAAGAGCATGGACCACACATCCAAAAACAAATCACATATTGATCTAATGCCACTAAGCAAAAATATAAAGAAGAAAAATCAGGCAGCACTTCAATATTTACCCACGCCACTTGGGCTAAATAAAGTCCACTTTATTGTTTGGGTAAATATTGACAGAATTCAGAGTCTCACAGACAGGGCTGCCACTAGGAATTTCGGGGCCCCATACTGGCAAAATTTTCGGGGCCCCCTTTAGACTCCGCCCAGGCTCCATCCAGCCCCGCCTCCACCACTCGAACTGTCCACAGTCCCACCGCTCTCTCTTGGATAAACTCCACTTCTCACCTATCACACATTAACAGTTCCCATCACCAGGTCACACATATAGCCAGCAGCTTTTGCTTTGGCCAAAAGATTGTTTTAAGTTGCCACCATAACAGGGTAGACACTTTTGGTCAGGCCCTACTCTACTGTAACCTATTAAATATTTGTTAAAATATGCAATACAATTTAGGTATATTTTTATTTATTTTTCAATTTTTTAAAATGACCAATAATATCACATACAAGGAACAAATACCACCGCACCATGTCCAGACCACAACTTACCACCACATACAAGGAACAAATACCGCTACACCATGTCCAGACCACATATTACCACCACATAGTGACCTATAATAAGACATACAAGGAACAAATACCGCCATACCATGACCATACCACATATTACTACCATAGTGACCGAATAATATCACATACAACGAACAAATACCACCGCACCATGAACAGACTGCAAATTACCACCACAAAGTGAACAAATAATAGAATATACAAGGGACAAATACCACTGCACCATGCCCAGACCACATATTACCACCACATGGAGACTGAATACTACAATACTGACATTAATTAAAAAAACATAATACTATGACCATAAGAGACATTATACACACAAGATCTGTACTTAGTATGCAGTGTCTGTGTACAGGTAATATAGTGATCAATGACATTATACACAGGAGCTCTGTATATAATGTACAGGTAACACAGTGATCACCGGTGACATTATACACAGGACCTCTGTACATAGTGTCAGTGTACAGGTAACACACTAACTCACCAGTGATGTCTCTAGGTGAAGTCCTTCATCTTTGGTTTTCATCTTTCATCCAGCACAGATCGCCATCACGTCTTCCAGCCAGGACTTGTCTCTGCAGGAAATAACACAGTTATCTAGAGCTCCGCTTGCAGAACACATTACTTATTTTTTCCCAACTTCTACATTACACCACATGAAGAAAAAAAGGCGACATAGTATCACTCTACACAGTAACAGGACCGCCCCCCCATTTACAACAGTATCCTCAAGAAAATAAAATAAATACATCACTGCAGTAATAATATCCCTTAATCAGCCCCTATGGTAATAATATCCCCCATCCTGACCCCCGTGTGTCTCATTCCTGGCTTCAGCCATATGTTCTCCCATCCCACCCTCATCAGTATCCATTCTGCCCCATATGATCTCCCCTCCTGACCAATCTGTCTAAATCGTATCCATCCTGCCCCATGACCCTGCTCCATCTATCTCCAATCATGCCCAGTGTCTCACATTCTGCCCCCTCCTGTGTCTCACTGTCACATTCTGCCCCCTCCTGTGTCTCACTGTCACATTCTGCCCCCTCCTGTGTCTCACTGTCACATTCTGCCCCCTCCTGTGTCTCACTGTCACATTCTGCCCCCTCCTGTGTCTCACTGTCACATTCTGCCCCCTTCTGTGTCTCACTGTCACATTCTGCCCCCTCCTGTGTCTCACTGTCACATTCTGCCCCCTCCTGTGTCTCACTGTCACATTCTGCCCCCTCCTGTGTCTCACTGTCACATTCTGCCCCCTCCTGTGTCTCACTGTCAAATTCTGCCCCCTCCTGTGTCTCACTGTCACATTCTGCCCCCTCCTGTGTCTCACTGTCACATTCTGCCCCCTTCTGTGTCTCACTGTCACATTCTGCCCCCTCCTGTGTCTCACTGTCACATTCTGCCCCCTCCTGTGTCTCACTGTCACATTCTGCCCCCTCCTGTGTCTCACTGTCACATTCTGCCCCCTCCTGTGTCTCACTGTCACATTCTGCCCCCTCCTGTGTCTCACTGTCACATTCTGCCCCCTCCTGTGTCTCACTGTCACATTCTGCCCCCTCCTGTGTCTCATTGTCACATTCTGCCCCCTCCTGTGTCTCATTGTCACATTCTGCCCCCTTCTGTGTCTCACTGTCACATTCTGCCCCCTCCTGTGTCTCACTGTCACATTCTGCCCCCTCCTGTGTCTCACTGTCACATTCTGCCCCCATGTCCAGCATTCTGCCCCAGTGTCTTGCATTCTACCCCCAGCGTCCACCATTCTGCCCGCAGCGTCCAACATTCTGCCCCAGCTCACAGCCTGCCCCCATGTCCAGCATTCTGCCCCCAGCGTCCAGCATTCTGCCCCAGCTTCGAGCATTCTGCCCCATGTCCAGAATTCTGTCCCAGCGTCCCGCATTCTTCTGCCCCATGTCCAGCATTCTGCCCCGTCTCACAGGCTGCCCTCATATCCAGCATTCTGCCACCAGCGTCCAGCATTCTGTCCCCAGCGTCCAGCATTCTGCCCCATGTCCATTCTGCCCCCAGTGTCCAGCATTATGCCCCATGTCCAGCATTCTGCCCCATGTCCATTCTGCCCCCAGTGTCCAGCATTCTGCCCCCAGTGTCCAGCATTCTGCCCCCAGCGTCCAGCATTCTGCCCCAGCGTCCAGCATTCTGCCCCAGCGTCCAGCATTCTGCCCCAGCGTCCAGCATTCTGCCCCAGCGTCCAGCATTCTGCCCCATGTCCATTCTGCCCCCAGCATTCCTGCCCCATGTCCAGCATTCTGCCCCCAGCATTCTGCCCCCAGCGTCCAGCATTCTGCCCCCAGCATTCTGCCCCCAGCGTCCAGCATTCTGCCCCCAGCATTCTGCCCCCAGCGTCCAGCATTCTGCCCCCAGCATTCTGCCCCCAGCGTCCAGCATTCTGCCCCCAGCATTCTGCCCCCAGCATCCAGCATTCTGCCCCCAGCATTCTGCCCCAGCGTCCAGCATTCTGCCCCATGTCCATTCTGCCCCCAGCATTCCTGCCCCATGTCCAGCATTCTGCCCCCAGCATTCTGCCCCCAGCGTCCAGCATTCTGCCCCCAGCATTCTGCCCCCAGCGTCCAGCATTCTGCCCCCAGCGTCCAGCATTCTGCCCCCAGCATTCTGCCCCCAGCGTCCAGCATTCTGCCCCCAGCATTCTGCCCCCAGCGTCCAGCATTCTGCCCCCAGCATCCAGCATTCTGCCCCCAGCATTCTGCCCCCAGTGTCCAGCATTCTGCCCCCAGAATTCTGCCCCCAGCATCCAGCATTCTGCCCCCAGCGTCCAGCATTCTGCCCCCAGCGTCCAGCATTCTGCCCCCAGAATTCTGCCCCCAGCGTCCAGCATTCTGCCCCCAGCATTCTGCCCCAGCGTCCAGCATTCTGCCCCATGTCCATTCTGCCCCCAGCATTCCTGCCCCATGTCCAGCATTCTGCCTCCAGCATTCTGCCCCCAGCATCCAGCATTCTGCCTCCAGCATTCTGCCCCCAGCGTCCAGCATTCTGCCCCCAGCGTCCAGCATTCTGCCCCCAGCATTCTGCCCCAGCGTCCAGCATTCTGCTCCGGGCCCCCTGGATAGCCGCTCTCAAAAAAAAAAAAAAAAATTCTTCTTACCTTGTTATCTGGCTGTGCTCCAGCGGCGAGGCTCCCTCCCTCTCCCAGTCCCACGTGGCACACTGACTGAATAAGGAAGTGGAGGAGCAGAGCATTGTGTGACGTCAGGTGAGGGGGGAGCTGTGGCTGGACCATTGTGCAGGGGGGGATTTCGGCGCTGGCTGGACCATGGTGCGGGGGGGGCCTGCCCAAGGGGCCCGGGGGGCCCGGCAGGCGCTGAGTCTGAATTTAAAATAAAGCTGCAGAAGCCTGTATAAAATGTAGGGGGGCCCCAGCGCGGATCGGGCTGCCAGCATGGTCGGGCCCCCCTAATCACCGGGCCCCATACACATGTAAGGCCTGTCATGCCCTGATGGTGGCCCTGCTCACAGATACTGAGTATATGTACCAACTGATCCACTAATAAATATAAGACTAATTCTTGTACCAACACAGGTCAATTGAGCAGCACACTGGAGTCCCTGGATGGATGTGCACCCACCCCAACGTGCGTTTCGGCAAAGCCTATGTAGCCCCTAAAAGTAGTCCCATATCATACATATTCTTACACATGGGTTATTATATCATGTATAAAACATGTATTTTTCTATTAATTATTTATATGAGAAGCAGATAGTGGAGTTTCAGCTGCAGCATGCACGGGTGAGACTCTCTGCGGAACAACACCACTTCACGACCAACAAGTGGACCTCCATGCGGGACGTGTTGCGCTGCTTCAAGTACTCCATGAAATGACAAGCACTGATCATGCTATCATCAGCGTTTCTCTCCCACTTCTATGCTTCCTTGAAAAAATGCTTTAGGCGATAATGGATGAGATGGTGGCACTGGAGGAAAAGGAGGAGGAACAGGGAGAATTCACACTATTAGCAGGCCAGTTGTCCATACATGGCTCAGAGGATGGTTTCCTGTACCAACAGTGGCCAGGTACACAACTGTTTAAGATGGGACATTTTTTAGGGATGAAGAGGAGGAGCCATTTTCCCAGCAGGGTGGCAATCAAAACAGCTTACAGGCATCACTTGAGCATGGCTGGTGGGATACATAGGACCCAGACGATACACCTCCTACTGAGGACAACTTGTCTCTGAATTAGTGCAACCTGGCACACAAATGGCCTGCGCAAAAAACACAGATTTGCTTGGCTTGTTACACATGCTGATTACTTTGTGGCCACCCTGCTGGACCCCCCGCTACAAGTACATCATGTCATTCCGTTACTGAAGCATGATCGGAAAATGTGGGAATACAAGCACAAGCTGGTAGACGCACTACTGTCAGCATCCTCATCTGACAGTGGGGGCTCAGTGGAAGCACAAGACAGAGGAAGACGAAACCGCCAACACGACTGGGGCAACTCACTCAGAATCAATAGGTTATACATTAAAAGAAGTATCTGACCCTGCTGGTTCCTGTACAGACTAGCCATCTTGACATTGCAGTCCCTAGTGGTGCCCGCGAGTACAGCAATAGCCCTAACTACAGAGCTAGTAGATGGCAACTCAGACCTAACCTGCCTAAAGGGCCGTCGAGTAGCTGCACATTCCTCCTAAAGAACCGGAGGGCAGAGTGTGAATTAACTACAAGAGGAGACGTGTACTGAATAAAGGTGAGATCTTAGCGTGAGTAAAGTAAATAACAAGAAATCAGACAAAGAATAAAGCAACTATCATGCCCACAGGTGGCACTCGTGGTTCGTGGACCCACTGTGGTGTTCACTGGGGCTCCTGATGTTGAAGGCAGGCTGGACTGCAGGTATCCACCAGGTACCATTCATAGGCAGGAACCTGTACTGCAGCTGCTGACCCTGTTTTAGGACTAGAACTCCATTCAGACTACTGTAATACATTCTGGCTCCTCTACGGAACGTTTACGGACACAGATTTAGGCTATGTTCAGACTGAGCTGATTCGGGGACTGGTTCTAGCAGACTGGATACACATGGACAGTGGGGCGAGGTTTTAGGCACTGGCCACACATGGACAAGGGGAGCAGATTCAGGCTCTGGCTGCACATGGACCTGGGGAGCAGGTTCAGGTGTAAGGGGGTGGCATTGATATGGACAGTAGAGACAAACTGCCACTTTAAGAGAGAGAACCCCCTTGGCTAGAGCAATGGGACATTCAGTTCTCCCTGCAATAAGACTGGTTTTAGTTTGCTCTGCCAGCTATGAGAGGGGAGTGTCTGTTTTCCCAGTGAGTCTGCAGAGCTTGGAGTCTGCAGAAAGCTGGCATGCTGGATTCTGTGAGGAGAGAAATGTGCAGCTTGTAACTGACTGAACTTGTGGGATTGTGTATACCCTTCTGGGGATAACGAAGGTGTCTTTCCTGTGTTGCTGCAAGGAGCCACGAAGATATACAAAGAAGGAATTCAGAGGAGAGAATTCACCGTTTCTAGGAACAGGCTTGGTATCTTCACACAAGGACAAGACCACATTGAACAGAGCTTCCAGGGAGGACATTGCATCATCTTGCAGAGAACTGTAGGGCCACCCCCCCCAGGAAGGAACTGAGACACCAACTTTACTGTGAGTGTTAACCCTGTGTGCGCACGTTTAGGGCTTAGGATAGGCTGCAATAGACAGAGCACGGTAGCCGTGCGGCCGGTGTAGCAGCGGCCAGTCAGGCTATAGTTAGAGTAGCATACTGAACTTTATTGTATTGTTTTGGCTGTAATATTTGGTGCACCCTGTTATTTGTATGGCCCAGCTAGAGAATATCACTTTTGTAAATTGTTTTATTTCATTGCATACCCCTATTTACACTTTCCTAACACTGCATTCCTTGCCTGTAAATAAATTAACCCTTTGTTGTTTGCACCTCATCTTGCGTACTGTAGTCTCCCTGCATTGTGGTGGTCCCCCGGCCATCGCTTCGCAGGCACCGGCTGCACATAGACCAGGGTTCGGTTCAGGACACTGGCCACACTGGGATCAGGGTTTTGGGTTCAGGACACTGGCCACACCTGAAGCAGGGGACCTTACAACTCACTAGTAGGAGATCCTACACACTAATGAATATTGTTGCTTTGGCAACTCCCTAAAGGGAATGGAGTCTTTTATGCAAGATGCCTCATAGCTATTGGCTGGGATTCATCTTGCAGATGTACCCTGATACTACGGTAAATGCCTCCAGCTGTTGGATGGGGGCATTTTACCATATGAGCGTGCTGCCCCTTTAAGAAAGTGTGCACAGTAGGCACGCAGCCAGGAAGTGCACCATGCACAAGCAGGAGACATGCCAGCAGATGGGGACCACATAGAGGGACAGGAGCGGTGAGTATGACAGCATCCCAGCACGGAGGGGTAAAGGGAATCATGCAGGGGCTTTTGCAATAGCGTTACAGCAATTACTGCTAACAAATAAACAGCCTACTTACTAAAGATAAACAGAAGATAGGTGGAAAGTTGTTGTGAGTTCATTTTCCCCTTCACCTTTGATGTCTGATGAACTCCCTCTGCTGGAGAAGAGAGGTAGTGAAATTGATTGGGATGGGAAGAAGCTGTTATCTGAAAAGGCGGAGTGTGATTGGACATCTGGAATTTCTGAGTGGCTATAAGGCAGCCGACGCCCTGCAGGGTTTGCTGGTGATCCTTTCTGCTCTGAGCTCTGGCATCCAGTTTTAGTTCCTGTCTACTAAAAGCTAAGTTTTTGCCCTTCTATTATTCCATGAGATTTTGTCTGGTTTCCTTAGTGTTTGTATTCAGCCAGTCCTGGTTGGGACTGGCTGAATTCCATTTTTGTCTCTGATCAGTTGATCTCTTTGCTCTGTTTTCAGAATATACCTGAGTGCTGATATAGTGATTTTGAAGTCTAGCGACTTCAGGGCCTTTTTTCCTATCAGACGGTTGGGACATTTTTGTAGGGTTTTTTGCGGATTGCAGCCAGCATCTTTTCTGTCCTGTCCTATCTAGTTAGTTGGGCCCCATCGTTTGCTCAGCCTGTCTTTCTGTCTGTGTTTGTGTTTTCATCTGTTTTTCACCGACAATACATGTTGGGGGCTGTCTATTGCTTTGGGGTCTGCTCTGGGGCAGTTTAGATTTCCCCTTTCTTTCTTTAGGCTTATGTAGTTCTCCGGCTGTGACAAGGGGTCTAGGGCACCGTAGGAACCCCCCACGGCTACTGTTAGTTGTGGTGAATAGGATCAGGGGTCTGCAATCCGATAGCTACCAACCTCTCCAGTTTTCTGCACTTAGCTTGTATTTTTGTTTTCTCCTCCTCCGGTGACTCATTCATAACAGAAAGTATAGCAAAGAAACAGTAAGGTGAAAATCCTGAGCTCTAATCTCACAGACTGGCTCAAAAACATCAATAGAATGTCAGAACATCTAAATGAGTCTATCAACCGGAGGGAAACGCCAGCTGGAGGGCAGAATATAAAGCCGCATCCAATAGGTGATAGGTGGACAAATGAAAACACCTGTGTTAAGCTAGACAGATTGCAGCCAGAAAACAAAACCCAAACACCCAGAGAAGAGGTATGCGTCCTGTGACTCAGCAGAAAGAAAAGCCAATAACAGAACACAAACTCAAGGGATCGAATCCAATAGCATGACAGTTTCAACAACATGGTGGAAGAGTACGTGTCTACCTGTCTCAACGTGACAGGTGATGGGTCTGCCCTATTTAACTTCTGGGTCTCCAAATTGGACACATGGCCTGAGCTTGCCCTTTACACCTTGGAGGTACTGGCCTGCCCTGCGGAAAAAGCACTGTCGAAATGTGTGTTTAGCAAGGCAGTAGGTGTGATCACAGACAGAGCATTCACCACCAGTCAATACCCAATGTGGCCAAGCTCACATTCATTAAAAACGTGAATCCCGCATTGACAAACGCCCCTTATTGAAGAATCTATATGCGAAATGCGCGTTGGGGTCCATACACCGAAACAGCTGTCTGTGGATGGATACATTGCGTTGAGAAACATGTGATGGTTAGTGTTGAGCATTCCGATACCGCAAGTATCGGGTATCGGCCGATACTTGCTGTATCGGAATTCCGATACCGACTTCCGATATTTTTTCAATATCGGAATTCGGCATCGGAATCGGAAGTTCAGTTGATTGACGGCCTGACGTCATCATGATGCGCGGTGTGTGCGCATCATGATGCGCCGTCATTTCGGGCCTTCCGGGGGTCTCTGCCGGCCTGCCGGGGGGCTGTGCCGGCCTGCCGGGGGGCTGTGTGGACTGCCCGGGGTCTGTACCGGCCTGCCGGGGGGCTGTGCCGGCCTGCCGGTGGTCTGTGCACCCTGTGGGGGTCTGTACCGGCCTGCCGGGGGGCTGTGCCGGCCTGCCGGGGGGCTGTGCTGATGTCCGGGGGTCTGTGCAAGCATCGTCCGATGGGACTATAAGTCCCATCGGGCGATGCCTGCTACCATGACAGTGATTGACACATTAGCCAATGATGGGACAGTAGTAGTCCCATCATCCGGCTAATGTGTTAAATGTAAAAAAAAAAAAAAAAATACTACATGCATGCTACATACATACTACATGCATGCTACATATATACTACATACATACTACATACATGCTACATACATACTGCATGCTACATACATACTACATACATACTACATACATACTACATACATACTACATACATACTACATACATGCTACATACATACTGCATGCTACATACATACTACATACATACATACTACATACATACTACATACATGCTACATACTGCATGCTACATACATACTACATACATACTACATGCATGCTACATACATACTACATATATACTACATACATACTACATACATGCTACATACATACTGCATGCTACATACATACTACATACATACTACATGCATACTACATATATACTACATACATACTACATACATGCTGCATGCTACATATATACTACATGCTACATACATACTACATGCATGCTACATACATACTACATATATACTACATGCATGCTACATACATACTACATACTACATATATACTACATACATACTACATATATACTACATACATACTGCATGCTACATACATGCTACATACATACTACATACATACTACATACATACTACATGCATGCTACATGCATGCTACATGCATGCTACATACATACTACATGCATGCTACATACATACCACATACATACTACATGCTACATACATACCACATATATACTACATACATACAATACATTCATACAATACATACATAGACATACAGTACATATAACATAGAGTAACATACTTACCAATACTTGTCACATTGTTCCCCGAAGCCATTGTCTATTCCGGGATAAATATTAACATAACAAACCACAAAAATACTCACCCACGATCCGAAGCAGTCCACGAGTGTGTCCCACGACGATCTTGGGTAGAGAACTGCAGCATCAGATGATGCTGCCGTTCTCTACGGGCTGCAGGAATCCAATGACGGAAGGTAGGTATCCTTCCGCACTGTATTCCTCCGCCACTTAAAAAAAAAAAGTCCCTAGTCTCACTTTATGCCATTGCTGTGTGGGAAATTCCCACACAGCAATGGCATAAAGTGAGACTAGGGACTTTTTTTTTTTTAAGTGGCGGAGGAATACAGTGCGGAAGGATACCTACCTTCCGTCATTGGATTCCTGCAGCCCGTAGAGAACGGCAGCATCATCTGATGCTGCAGTTCTCTACCCAAGATCGTCGTGGGACACACTCGTGGACTGCTTCGGATCGTGGGTGAGTATTTTTGTGGTTTGTTATGTTAATATTTATCCCGGAATAGACAATGGCTTCGGGGAACAATGTGACAAGTATTGGTAAGTATGTTACTCTATGTTATATGTACTGTATGTCTATGTATGTATTGTATGAATGTATTGTATGTATGTAGTATATATGTGGTATGTATGTAGCATGTAGTATGTATGTGGTATGTATGTAGCATGCATGTAGTATGTATGTAGCATGCATGTAGCATGCATGTAGCATGCATGTAGTATGTATGTAGTATGTATGTAGTATGTATGTAGCATGTATGTAGCATGCAGTATGTATGTAGTATATATGTAGTATGTATGTAGTATATATGTAGTATGTAGTATGTATGTAGCATGCATGTAGTATATATGTAGTATGTATGTAGCATGCATGTAGTATGTATGTAGCATGTAGTATATATGTAGCATGCAGCATGTATGTAGTATGTATGTAGTATATATGTAGTATGCATGTAGTATGTATGTAGTATGTATGTAGCATGCAGTATGTATGTAGCATGTATGTAGTATGTATGTAGTATATATGTAGTATGTATGTAGTATGTATGTAGCATGCATGTAGTATATATGTAGTATGTAGCATGTAGTATGTATGTAGCATGCATGTAGTATGTAGCATGTAGTATGTATGTAGCATGCATGTAGTATATATGTAGTATGTATGTAGTATGTATGTAGCATGCATGTAGTATGTATGTAGCATGCATGTAGTATTTTTTTTTTTTTTTTTTTTTTTTTTTTTTACATTTAACACATTAGCCGGATGATGGGACTACTACTGTCCCATCATTGGCTAATGTGTCAATCACTGTCATGGTAGCAGGCATCGCCCGATGGGACTTGTAGTCCCATCGGACGATGCCTGCACAGACCCCCGGAGCCTGCACAGACCACCGGCAGGCCGGCACAGCCCCCCGGCAGGCCGGCACAGCCCCCCGGAGCCTGCACAGCCCCCCGGCAGGCCGGCACAGCCCCCCGGCAGGCCGGCACAGCCCCCCGGCAGGCCGGCACAGCCCCCCGGAGCCTGCACAGCCCCCCGGCAGGCCGGCACAGCCCCCCGGCAGGCCGGCACAGCCCCCCGGAGCCTGCACAGACCACCGGCAGGCCGGCACAGACCACCGGAGCCTGCACAGACCCCCTGGCAGGCCGGCACAGCCCCCCGAAAGGCCCGTACAGACCCCAGAGAGGCTGTACAAGGGCAGGAAAGGGTTTTTCTTATTCCGATACCGGAAGTCCCATAGACTTGAATGGGACTTCCGGTATCGGAATCGGCGATACCGATACTTTTTTTAAAGATCGGCCGATACCATCCGATACGATACTTTGAAGTATCGGACGGTATCGCTCAACTCTAGTGATGGTGTCTCCACGGCTTGTGTTTTGTATGTTTTTACATATTTCCCATAAGGGATGGGGGCATTGCTCTGGAATCACTGCGTTGAGAAACATGTGATGGTGTCTCCGCAGTGTTGGATGTTGATCTCCATGAGTTCATTCATCCTCATTTTTCACAGTCTTCTACTAGGCATTGCTCCTACTGTCCAGTTTCCTACTCCACACTGATGAGGGGCAATACCCCGAAACAGCTGTCTGTGGATGGATACCATGTTTTGGCATAGGTGGCTTCCTTGATTGGAGACTGCCCTTCCAGTGGTTGTTCCTTCCCGGGGAAAAACCTGGCTAGTCATTGCTTGCGTTGAGAAACATGTGATGGTGTCTCCGCGGCTTGTGTTTTGTATGTTTTTACATATTTCCCATAAGGAATGGGGGCATTGCTCTGGAATCACTGCTTTGAGAAACATGTGATGGTGTCTCCGCAGTGTTGGATGTTGATCTCCATGAGTTCATTCATCCTCATTTTTCACAGTCTTCTACTAGGCATTGCTCCTACTGGCCAGTTTCCTACTCCACACTGATGAGGGGCAATACCCCGAAACAGCTGTCTGTGGATGGATACCATGTTTTGGCATAGGTGGCTTCCTTGATTGGAGACTGCCCTTCCAGTGGTTGTTCCTTCCCGGGGAAAGACCTGGCTAGTCATTGCTTGCGTTGAGAAACATATGATGGTGTCTCCGCGGCTTGTGTTTTGTATGTTTATACATACCAGGATAGGGATGAGGGAGTACCATGCATACCAGGATTGGGGGATGAGGGCTACCATGCATACCAGGATTAGGGGATGAGGGGTACCATGCATAACAGGATTGGGGGATGATGGGTACCATGCATACCAGGATAGAGGGTGAGGGGACCATGCATACCAGGATAGGGGGTGAGAGGAACATGCATACCAGAATTAGGGGGTGAGGGGACCATACATACCAGGAATGGGGGATGAGTGGTACCATGCATACCAGAATAGGGGGTGAGGGGACCATACATACCAGGACAGGGATGAGGGAGTACCATGCATACCAAGATTGGCGGATAAGGGGTACCATGCATACCAGGATAGGGGGTGAGGGGACCATGCATACCAGGATAGGGATGAGGGAGTACCATGCATACCAGGATAGGGAGGGGTGAGAGGACCATGCATACCAGGATAGGGGGGGTGAGAGGACAGAGGACCATGCATATCAGGATAGGGGGGTGAGAGAACCATGCATACCAGGATAGGGGGGGTGAGGGGACCATGCATACCACAAAAAGGGGGGTGAGGGGACCATGCATACCAGGATAAAGAATGGGGTGCCATGCATACCAGGATTCGGGGGGAGGGGACCATGCATACCAGGATGAAGAATGGGGTGCCATGCATACCAGGATTGGGGGGGTGAGAGGACCATGCATACCAGGATTGAGGGATGAGGGGTACCATGCATACCAGGATTGGGGGATGATGGGTACCATGCATACCAGGATAGGGGGTGAGGGGACCATGCATACCAGGATAGGGGGGTGAGAGGAACATGCATACCAGAATTAGGGGATGAGGGGTACCATGCATACCAGGATTGGGGGATGAGTGGTACCATGCATACCAGAATAGGGGGTGAGGGGACCATACATACCAGGACAGGGATGAGGGAGTACCATGCTTACCAGGATTGGGGGATAAGAGGTACCATGCATACCAGGATAGGGGGTGAGGGGACCATGCATACCAGGATAGGGATGAGGGAGTACCATGCATACAAGGATTGGGGGGTGAGAGGACCATGTATACCCGGATAGGGGGTGAGGGGACCATGCATACCAGGATAGGGGGGTGAGAGGACCATGCATACCAGGATAGGGAGGGATAAGGGGTACCATGCATACCAGGATTGGGGGATGAGTGGTACCATGCATACCAGAATAGGGGGTGAGGGGACCATACATACCAGGACAGGGATGAGGGAGTACCATGCATACCAGGATTGGGGGATAAGAGGTACCATGCATACCAGGATAGGGGGTGAGGGGACCATGCATACCAGGATAGGGATGAGGGAGTACCATGCATACCAGGATTGGGGGGTGAGAGGACCATGTATACCCGGATAGGGGGTGAGAGAACCATGCATACCAGGATAGGGGGGTGAGGGGACTATGCATACCACGTAAGGGGGTGAGGGGACCATGCATACCACAAAAAGGGGGGTGAGGGGACCATGCATACCAGGATGAAGAATGGGATGCCATGCATACCAGGATTGGGGGGGAGGGGACCATGCATACCAGGATGAAGAATGGGGTGCCATGCATACCAGGATTGGGGGGGGTGAGAGGACCATGCATACCAGGATTGAGGGATGAGGGGTACCATGCATACCAGGATTGAGGGATGAGGGGTACCATGCATACCCGGATAGGGGGTGAGGGGACCATGCATACCAGGATAGGGATGAGGGAGCACCATGCATACCTGGATTGGGGGGTGAGAGGACCATGCATACCAGGATAGGGGGTGAGGGGGCCATGCATACCAGGATTGGGGGTGAGGGGACCATGCATACCAGGATAAGGGGTGAGGGGACCATGCATACCAGGATAGGGATGAGGGAGTACCATGCATACCAGGATTGAGGGGTGAGGGGACCATGCATACCAGGATTGGGGGGGTGAGGGTACCATGCATACCAGGATAGGACTGAGTGGTACCATGCGTACCAGGATAGGAGGGTGGCAGCACATACCAGGATGGGAGACCATATACCAATTAAAATGCTCGCCACCCGGGCGTAGAACGGGTTCACAGCTAGTGTATTTATATTCTGCCATGTAACTTGGATGGTTCCCTGAAAAATGCCCACAGGAAAAATGCCCACAGGAAAATTGCCCACAGGAGAAATGCCCACACAGAAAATTGCCCACACGGAAAATTGCCCACACGGAAAATTGCCCACATGGAAAATTGCCCACATGGAAAATTGCCCACTCGGAAAATTGCCAATTGCAGCATCACAAAGTTTAAGATCTATGATTTTTGAGGTGCAAGGTGTGAATGTTCACATGATATGTGATTAACTTGTGATTTACTGTTGATCTAGTGAAAAACTGCAAAAATGAAGATCTGTGTTTGTAGCAGTCTGTCATTATCAGCAATAGATAGATATAGTCTGCTCTCATCTCTCACTGATTCTGCCTTACTCCTCTCACCAGCCCAAAACAACAGCACATGCGGAAACAGCAGCAATGTGATCCAGAGAAGCTATCAGTTCTCACAAAAGTATCACCATATTATTTGTGGAGTTACATGGGACTGCAGGTCACATCTAATACATTATCATCTCAGTGGGAGCCCACCAAAATCATGGTGCTGCTGGCAGAGATATTTGGTCCTGGAAGCCCAGAAGGCACAGCAGAAAGGTGAAATTCTGCCACGTGTACCACCTTGTGTACTTGCTGAGAATATATGTTTTTGCAGTAGTGTAACTGGAGTTCGATGGGCCCCAGTGCCAAATTTGGACCTGACCCCCCCCCACACACACACGTTGGTCAGATGTATGGGCCCCTGTAGTGTTCTAAATTCTATAAAGACTTATGAATTGCCCCTTTCACTATTTAGTAAAATGTCACCCATCCTGGTATATATGCCCATCATCCTGGTGAATATGTCCGCATCCTGGCATACAGTATATGTCCCAATGCTGGTATATATGGTCCTCATCCTGGTATGTATGGTCCAAATGGTCTCCATCCTGGTATATATGCCCACTTCCTGGTATATACTGTATGTCCCCATCCTGGTTTACATGGTCCCCAATCCTAGTGTATGTGTCCCCGTTCTGCTCCTAATGCATAATTAAAAACAAAAACATTCTACTCACCTTTCCTCTGCTCCCACGTCGCCGAGTGTCTTTTGTATCCACCGCACAGCCGGCAGCTGACATCGGAGTGTGTGCCATTGTCATGCGCCGCTCTCTGTGGCTGCACCTCCACCTCCGACGTCAGCTCACAGCTACTGCATGTGTCTCAGTGAAGCATGTATCGCAGTGCAGGGACCCGGCGAGTCTCTGCAACACCATGCATGTCATCTAGATCTGCGTCTTCAGTGAGGACGGAGATCCAGCAGAAGCAGGCATCTGTACCCCCGTGCCTGCTCGTGGCCTTCAAAACAGTCATTGCACCTCTGTGTTTTTTTCTGTTGGTGAACCAATAGTCTTACCAATGTGTTGTGTTTTCCGCTCACCCTGTGTTGTCTGAGTGGTGTTCTACCCGTGGGGATCGAGTGTGGGCATTCAGTGGGACGAGACCTGGTTTTTGCGGGCTCTCGAAAGACAGCCAGGTCAGCAGACAAGAGCCCCCACTGACCGGTGTGCCTCCATAGTGATGTCACTGACCAGCAGAGGAGCCGGAAGTGCCAGAGCAGTGCCGCTCTCCTACTGATTTCAGTGGCAGTGAATATGGCGCCTGCACTTCCTTCCCTGTCCACTTATGACTATCAAGAGTAAGAGTGAACAGATCCTACGTAGTTATGTATCATACACATATACTTCAGGTGTAGGCAGGCATAGGATGATAGAAAATGCAGAATGGATTTGATTAAGGGTCTCTAGGCTCATACACACTACACTGAGAGTGGAATTATTTTTAGCACAGTGGACTGACAGCTCGTAAGAACAGAATCTGTACTCTGGGACTAGGTATGAGTGAACCGAACCTGTAGATCCCGCAGCAGTCAGCTGGGCCCAGAGACCTGTGGTGAAATCCATCCTGCATTTTCTTTGCTGCCTGTGTTGTGCTGTATTGTATTTCAATGGAGCCCATGGAAGTCAACTGGGTTTCCTTGTTGACATTATTTCACATGTTCCTTCCAGCGCTACCCCACCCCCATTGTTTCAAATTGGCAATCCTGTCATTCCTTTTGGTACAACCCCAGTGAACAATGGCTTTCCTGCTGTGCCAGCCAATTGTGTTTTGGTTAGGGCCCCGATACACTTAGCGATGCACCAGCGATCCCGACAACAATACGACCCGGTCAGGATCACTGGTGCATCGCTAAATGGTCGCTAGTGAGCTGCCAGCAGGAAGCCCAGCAGGATGCCGACGACGAGAAATGGCCCAGGACGTTCTTGCGCGATCAGCGATAGCCAGCGGGGGAGCCGGTCGGAGGTAAGTATCACATGTAGCGATATCGCTAGCAATATCGCTGCTGCATCACAAAATCGGTGACGCTTTAGCGATATGTGTGAAGCCCCCTTTAGTTAAAACATGTACTTTAATAGATCTATCCCCATATTTTTTAATTTCTTTTCAATAAAAGTGTATTTTGAGCTCATCTAAAGTATTCTAGCCAGAGGAACAACAAAGTTATGATTTACTTGGGGTTTGAATATCTTGCATTTCATACTATCAACGCAGTGGTCACTTGGAAATGCCGACTGCATCGCTCTTCAGAGTGCCATTCAGTTCTCAAAACAAAAGATGACAACGTAGTTCAAGAACCAACAGAACACTATCATGACTCCTGCCCTCAAAATGCAGAAGCAAGCGTACTTCTGTGCTGCAGAGCATCTCACCTAGAGTTCTATATTATTCTCCTGCCCTGCAGAGCATCTCACCTAGAATTCTATATTATTCTCCTGCTCTGCAGAGCATCTCACCTATAATTCTAGATTATTCTTCTGCCCTGCAGAGCATCTCACATATGCCTGCATACTATCCCCCTGTCCTACAGAGCATTTAACCTATAGATCTACTGTATGCTACTCTCTATTTTGCAGAGCATCTCGCCTATAACTCGCTACTGTTTTCCTGTGGGTATTCATGTCTGTGGGCAATTTTCTGTGGGCATTTTTCACATATCATCTGAACATCCTCACCTTGCACCTCAAGTATCATAGATCTGAAACTTGTGATGATGCAATTGGCAATTTTCTGTGTGGGCAATTTTCCGTGTGGGCAATTTTCCATGTGGGCAGTTTTCCATGTGTGCAATTTTCCGTGTGGGCAATTTTCCATGTGGGCAATTTTCCATGTGGGCAGTTTTCCATGTGGGCAATTTTCCATGTGGGCAATTTTCCGTGTGGGTAATTTTCCATGTGGGCAATTTTCCATGTGGGCAGTTTTCCGTGTGGGCAATTTTCTGTGTGGGCAATTTTCCATGTGGGCAATTTTCCATGTGGGCAGTTTTCCATGTGGGCAATTTTCCGTGTGGGCAATTTTCCATGTGGGCAATTTTCCGTGTGTGCAATTTTCCGTGTGTGCAATTTTCCGTGTGGGCATTTTTCCTGTGGGCATTTTTCCTGTGGGCAATTTTCCTGTGGGCATTTTTCCTGTGGGCATTTTTCTGGTCACCAACCTGGATATATATTTTAACCTATATGGTTTCTCACCCGCAGCTATCTCTGTTCTCATCTGTATAACTTATATATTAATTTCTTTTATATAAAAAATTGTTTTTAATCATTACTAATAAATATTATAAATTTTACTTGGGCTCAGTACTTCTATTTTTCTGTAGGATATTTTGGTATTTTTGAAGTTGCCTCTTTGTATTCATAGCCTTCCCCCCTTTTTTGGATTTATCATGAATCCCGCCTAACTTGTCCGTACCTTTGATTGAACAGAGAAGTATACCAGTCGCACCCAGCCATTGTTAGACTCCACTGCAGTTTGTTTGTTCTATTTTGCCATTCACAATGTTTTGGGCCTCCCCAAATTAAAATAAAACAAAAAGTAAACAAAAAAACAACAAGGGTATTTTGAAAAGTACACTCACAGAGGCTGTTATCAGAGTACTCTAACAAGGCAGCTTTGCAGAGTACATATTACTCCCAAAGACATGGGTGCAGAGTAGAACAATTTGTTTTGACGCACATTACTTCCACAGACATGGTTGCAGGGTAGAAAAATTTGCTTTTACACACATTACTCCCACAGACACAGGTCTAGAATATTTAGCGCCTTAGTGACAGAGCCAATTTGGTACTTAATGACCAAGTCAATTTTTACAATTCTTACCACTGTCACTTTATGAGGTTATAGCACTAGAACGCTTCAATGTATCCCACTGATTCCGAGATTGTTTTTTGTGACATATTGTACTTCATGTTAGTGGTAAAATTTATTCGATATAACTTGCGTTTATTTAAAATGGAAATTTGGCAAAAATTTTGAAAATTTAGCAATTTTCAAACTTTTAATTTTTGCACCCTTAAATCAGAGAGTGGTGTCACACAAAATAGTCAATAAATAACATTTCCCACATGTCAGCTTTACATTAGCACAATTTTGGAAACATATTTTTTTTGTTAGGACGTTATAAGAGTTAAAAGTTGACCAGCGATTTGTCATTTTTCCAACAAAATTTACAAAACCATTTTTTTTAGGGACAACCTCACATTTGAAGTGAGTTTGGGGGTCAATATAACAGAAAATACCCAAAGTGACACCACTCAAAAAACTGCACCCCTTAAGGTGCGCAAAGCCACATTCAAGAAGTTTATTACCCCTTCAGGTGCTTCACAAAAACTAAAGCAATGTGGAAGTAAAAAAATGAACATTTTACTTTTTTCACAAAAGATTTACTTTGGAACCATTTTTTTAACTTCACAGGGTATCAGGAAAAAATGGACCACAAAATTTGTTGTGCAATTTCTCCTGAGTACGCCAATACCCCGTATGTGGGGGAAAACCACTGTTTGGGTACATAGCAGGGCTCAGAAGGGAGCACCATTTGACATTTTGAATGCAAAATTGGCTGGAATCAATGGTGGCGCCATGTCACATTTGGAGACCCCCTGATGTACCTTAACTGTGGAAACCTCCCAATTCTAATCCCAACCCTAACCACAACACACCACTAGCCCTAATCCCAACCCTAACCATAACCCTAACTACAAACCTAACCCTAGCACACCAATAACCCTAATCCCAATCCTAACCGTAATCCCAACGATAACCACAACCATAACCCTACCCTAACTTTAGCCCAACCCTACATTTAGCCCAACCCTAACCCTAGCCCCAACCCTAACCCTAACTTTAGCCCAACCCTAACTTTAGTTCAACTCTAACTGTGCAGTCACATCAGAGGAGAGAGAAATTAAATGGTAAATTGGACTTTTTTTTCGGTCGCCGTTATTCCTTGAATAACGGCGATCGCAACACCGGTGTTTGGATGAAAACCGATCTGAATCATGTTTTCTGGGGTCTCAGCTACCCTCGGTAGCCTAGACCCCGGAAACATTCCAAATCTAGGGGGCGCAATACAGTTGTTTATCAGTGCCGTTAAAAAGCGGCGCTGAGACATAAGTATCTTTAACTGCCGCCGTTAGAAGGTGTGTCGGGTGTTGTTAGGGAGTTGAAAAAGTTGTTAAAAAATGCACAGGTGTACAGTAGAACTATTTGATTTATGCACAATATTCCCACAGACACGGTTGCATAGTAGAAAAAGTTGTTTTACACACATTTTACTCTAACAGACATGGGTGCAAATTATTTACATCTTTTTTCTACAGATGTAGTAATGGCCCAGATTGGGGGGTGGTCCATTGCTTACCGCGAACAGACGACACAGACAGGAGATGGAGGTAGCTTTTGGGTACAACAGGTCCGAGTTTATTGGCCGTCCTCCTGACGACCGTAGCAATACACCGCAGCAACTTCACAGCTCTCCGTATTCAGGCCCGGGTACCTGCACTTTCCTTCTGTCATAGTGACGTTCCTCGCGGCTCTTTCACTGGGGCTGCCCTAGGCCTATCTACCACCAGCGCTTCACCAGTCCGAGGTCGTCGTCCATTTGGTACCCCTCGTCTGTTCTGCGGTTCTTCGTGTCGGGGCCACGACCCTGACTGTCTTTTCTCCTCAGTCCCCTGGTCGAGCTCTCCACTGCTGTCCGTTCTCCTTCACTGTCTCTTCTCATCCTGAGCTCCTCCCTGCACTGGAACCCTCTGGAACCCTCTCCTGTCCTTTTTATCTCCCTCCTTGGGAAATCCCCTCCTGGGTTCCTGTCTCCCCGCCCCCATGACTAAGCGGTTTCTAAAGCCATAAGCTGCTGTCAAGTCCTGTACTCACGCTCCCCCCCGCAATCTTGTGGTCAAACTTAGGTACTGCACTCCTATTCCATTTTCCCCCAGCTGTTTCCCTTCTATTATTAGAAACGTCCATCTACAGTGCACCCACCGTCCCTTCTTCCTACAGACAAGTCCGTCCGTCAGGTCACCTTCCCTACAATGACACTACTCCCACAGGCATATGTGCACAGTAGAACAATTTGTTTTTTACGCACAGTACACCCACCGACACGAGTGCAGAGTAAAACAATTTGGTTTTATGCACAGTACTCCCACAGACATGGCTGCAGAGCAGAAAAATTTGTTTTGACACACATTACTTGCAAAGACTTGTGTGCAGAGCAGAAAAAATTGAGGCACACTACTCACACAGACTCACGTAAAAAAAAACCCAAAAACAAAAAGTCTGGTATGAAATATCGGTGTTTGGTGCCACATTCAACAGCCCATCACCCACATCGGTATCTTACAGCACCATGTTACCTTACCAGTGTATATGATTGTTATCCCTTCAGTGTTTCATGTACAGCATTGAATCCATCCACTATATAATTTCTTTATTGATGATATGTTCATTTTTGCTTTATGCCATATCTCATTTTGATTGAGAACCTGTACCATCACTATTCATTAACTTCTAATGATGCTTTAATATATGCTGAACCTTCAATAAATACTTATGACAAACATAGTGTGCAATCTATTTTTGATGTATTTCACCTGTAATTCATGTAGCCATACACCATATAATATTTGACTGAATCTAAACTTCTTTGCCCCTTTCATTTTTGAGTATATCATCTACATTGGTCTGTATAATGGTTTTCTCTGGATCATTTTTGCTGCTGGCACCTTGCATTTTTCTGTGCTCATATTTACAATTGTTTATTTTTGGTGGACACATGCTGCTGCAGTTTTTATATTCATTATTTTACATGCTATATACAGCTCTGGCAAAAATTAAGAGACCACTTTCAAATGTTCAGTTTGTCTGAGTTTTCTCTTTTTAGGTATATTTTTGAGTAAAATGTAAATTGTTCTTTTAGTTATAAACTTCTGACAACATGTCTCCAAATTTCCAAGCAATAAATTTTGTATTTTTTTTCTGACAAAGAAAAATGATAAAAAAGTGCTTTCAGACCTCAAATAATGCAAAGAAAATAAGTTCATAATCATTTATAAACAACAGTACTAATGTTTTGTGTCAGGAAGAGTTTACAAATCAATATTTTGTGGAATAACCATGATTTTTAAAAACAACTTTCATGCGTCTTGGCATACTTGCCGCCAATCTTTCACAATGCTTCTGGCGCAAAAATTTAAGCAGTTCTTCTTTGTTTGATGGCTTGTGACTATCCATCATCCTCTTGATTACATTCCAGAGGTTTTCAATGGGGTTCAGGTCTCTTGATGTGTTTTGATGTGGTGGTCTCTTAATTTTTGCCAGAGCTGTATAATAATTGTTTATTTTGTGAACGCCTTTTGTGCCACCACATGTCCTATGTTTTGTAATAAAGTCAACTTTTATTGACATGATTGTCCCTTTTTCTAAATTCTCTTTGACCTCATCTTGGTATTTTTTCTTTGGTTTATCCCTTAGACACACATATACAGTAGAAAAAATTGTTTAGGCACACTACTCCCAGAGTAGAACAGGGTGTTTAGGCACACTACTCCCACAGGCACACATGCAAATTAGAACAATTTGTTTTTATGCACACTACTCCCACCGACACAGGGGCAGTGTAGAAAAAAAATTGGTTCTTCTGACGCCGAAAAGTTACCGGTGGGGGGAAGGTTGACATGTTTCTTGCAATACTGGAAAGATTTAATAAATGACACCTGGGTGATCAAAATTATAGAGAATGGTTATATGATTCCTTTCATTTCTTATCCCCAAGAAAGATATTTGGTAACCAGTACTCTTCCTCCCTCCAGGCAGAAAATTCTAGAGAAAGAGATACAGAATTTAATTCTTCTATCAGCCTTGGAATCTGTTCCAACATCCCAGGTTGGAATAGGCGTATACTCTCCTGTCTTTCTGGTGCTGAAACCATCAGGAAAGTGGCATCTGATAATCGATCTAAGGTACCTAAATCAGTTCATTCAAAAGGAAAGGTTCAGGATGGAAACTGTCAGATTCATTCTGGAGAGAGGTCACGCGTGCAACAGATATTAAGTGCAACGGGATCAAGTGTTTTGCAGTTAGACAATGCAGTTGGACAGGGCAGGAGACAGGTAAGGTGCATAAGTTTTTCATGCACGCATGCTTCTTGGTCAGTCGTACTACATATGCATTGATCATATCAAACTGCTGCTTTTTTGTCTTCACCTCTGCTTTCTAACAACTCGCCTGCCCTTTTACACATTCTGTGCACTCTCTGCATATCCACCCCTCCCTTTTCCCCTCTCCCATGTATAACTCTGAGGCTCTATTGACATTTCTTACCCACACCAAACCATCCAAAACCACCATGCAGCACTCAAAACGTTCATACAAATCATCCCACCACCTGCTTTTTCTGTTTTTTCTCCTTTTAATAGTTGCAGGTGACATCTCCCCCAACCCTGGGCCTCCCTCCACCAGCATACGTTACTCTCCTCCATCTGCATATAGAAACCCTGCTAATCTTATTAACATTCAGTGCATGCCTTCTCCTCTCACTTTCCAATGTGCTCTCTGGAATGCACGGTCTGTGTGTAACAAACTGACTTACATTCACGATCTTTTTCTCTCTAATTCCCTTAACCTTCTGGCTATTACAGAAACCTGGATCCAGCATTCTGACACCACCGCTGCTGCCGCTCTCTCGTTTGGTGGGCTAAAATTTTCACATACCCCCAGACCTGAGAACAGACAGGGTGGAGGTGTTGGTTTGCTCCTTTCATCACAATGTGCTTTCCAGGTCATCCCCCCGGTTCCCTCACTTACATTTCCTTCCTTTGAAGTCCACGCCGTCAGACTCTTTAAGCCCTTCTCCTTACGAGTGGCGGTCGTTTATCGCCCTCCAGGCTCCTCCCGCCAGTTTCTAGACCAATTCACCACCTGGCTTACTCACTTTCTATCCTGTGACATCCCCACCCTCATCATGGGAGACTTTAACATCCCCATCAATGATCCGCTCTCCCAGTCTGCCTCTCATCTTCTTTCTCTAACTTCTTCATTCGGCCTCTCACAGTTTACTAATTCTCCTACACATGAGGACGGGAATACTCTGGACCTGGTTTTCTCCCGTCCCGGCTCGCTGCACGACTTTACTAATTCACCCCTCCCGCTCTCGGACCACAACCTTCTTTCCTTCTCTGTCAAAAATTGTCTCCTCACCCGGAACACCCCCACTTACCACACTTATCGGAATACACGTACCATTAATACCCAACAGCTTAGGGACAATCTCCACACATCTTTAGCCCCCATCTCCACCCTCTCCTGTCCAGACATAGCATTGTCACACTTCAATAATACACTGAAGAATGCCCTAGATGAAGCAGCACCTTCTATACGCAGAAAGACCCGACACAGACAACGGCAGCCCTGGCACACAACGCAAACACGCTTTCTTCAGCGCTGCTCGAGGTGTGCAGAGCGGCAGTGGAGAAAATCTCTCTTAGCAGAAGACTTCATCCACTATAAGTTCATGCTCAAAACCTATAACTCTGCCCTTCATCTGGCCAAACAATCCTACTTCACCACCCTCATCACCTCACTATCCAACAACCCAAGACGACTTTTTGAAACCTTAAACTCCCTCCTGAAACCTAAAGTACAGGCCCCCATCACCAACCTCAGCGGTGAGGATCTGGCCACTTATTTCCTAGAAAAAATCAACCACATCCATCAGGATATCTCAGCCCTATCTCCTCAGTGCCTGGATCCCCTTCCCTGCCGCACCTCAAGCTCACTAGACATCTTTGAGCCTGTTTCAGAAGAAGAAGTTTCCAAGCTCCTCGCTTCTGCTCGGCCTACAACCTGCAACAGTGACCCTATTCCTTCACAGCTCCTGCAGTCTCTCTCACCAGTGGTCACCACTCACCTGACTAAAATATTTAACCTCTCTCTTTCTTCAGGTATATTTCCCTCCTCATTTAAACATGCCATCATAACCCCTTTACTTAAAAAGCCATCCCTGGACCAGAACTGCACTGCTAACTACAGACCTGTCTCTAACCTTCCCTTCATCTCTAAACTCCTGGAACGCCTGGTCCACTCCCGTCTAATCCGCTATCTCTCGGATAACTCTCTTCTCGACCCCTTACAATCTGGTTTCCGCTCTTTACACTCTACTGAAACTGCCCTCACTAAAGTCTCTAATGATTTAATAACAGCTAAATCGAAAGGTCATTGCTCCCTGCTGATTCTCCTGGATCTCTCTGCCGCATTTGACACTGTGGATCACCAGCTCCTCCTCACTATGCTCCGCTCTATAGGCCTCAAGGACACGGCCCTCTCCTGGTTCTCTTCCTACCTCTCTGACCGCTCCTTCACTGTATCTTTTTCCGGCTCCTCTTCCTCTTCTCGTCCCCTTACTATCGGGGTCCCGCAGGGCTCAGTCCTAGGCCCCCTCCTCTTCTCTTTATACACTGCCCCTATTGGACAAACAATCAGCAGATTTGGGTTCCAGTATCATCTCTATGCTGATGACACCCAATTATACACTTCTTCCCCTGACATCACCCCTACCCTAATTCAAAATACCAAGGATTGTCTGTCTGCTGTCTCTAGCATCATGTCCTCCCTCTATCTGAAACTAAATCTCTCTAAAACTGAACTTCTTGTGTTTCTCCCCTCTACTAACCTCACTCTACCTAACATCGAAATAACCCTGGAGGGTTCAACCATAACTCCCAAGCAGCATGCACGCTGTCTTGGGGTCATATTCGACACTGAACTTTCCTTTACTCCGTACATCACTCAGTCGCTCTTGTCACCTGCATCTTAAAAACATCTCCAGAATCCGACCTTTTCTCACCTTTGAAACTGCTAAGACTCTTACTGTCGCTCTTATTCATTCTCGCCTGGACTACTGCAACTCTCTTCTGATCGGTCTCCCTCTTACCAAACTTTCTCCTCTCCAATCCATCTTGAATGCGGCAGCCAGGGTCATATTTCTGTCCAGCCGCTTCACCGATGCCTCCATCTTGTGCCAGTCATTACACTGGCTACCTATTTGCTACAGGGTCCAGTATAAACTCATCTCTCTCACCCACAAAGCTCTCCACTGTTCTGCACCGCCTTATATCTCCTCTCTCATCTCTGTCTATCGCCCTACACGTGCCCTCCGTTCTACAAATGACCTAAGACTAACATCCCCCGTAATCCGAACCTCGCACCTCCGCCTCCAAGACTTCTCTCATGCTGCTCCAGCTCTCTGGAATGCACTTCCCCAGGCGATCAGACTGATACCTAGCCCTGACCTATTCAAGCGTGCTTTGAAAACCCATCTCTTCAAACAAGCCTACCACATCAACTACCCAGCAAGCTAACTTTGCCCTGTTCCCTCCTTCCAAATATTATTCTGAATCTGCACCCTACTATTCATCTGTCTCCACACCCTTCATGCACAGGATAACTGCACTTGATACTTGTCTATTGCACTTAAACACACGGGCTGATGACCGGATCATGCAGCTTTATATGAAAATCCCTATTATAATTGCCAGACCTGAATTAACAAGCATTTTTCACCTACTGTGTCCCCCCATTTCCTTGTAGATTGTAAGCTTGCGAGCAGGGACCTCACTCCTAATGTCACTGTTTGAATTGTCTTAACTTGTATTGAATTTATTGTCTGTACATGTCCCCGCTTAATTGTAAAGTGCTGCGGAATATGTTGGCGCTATATAAATAAAAATTATTATTATTATTATTATTATCCTATGGCATCCATAGATCTGAAGAATGCATATTTTCATAACCACCATGCCCTATGTCTTCACCAAGGTGGTATCGGCAATCATGTCCATGCTCCGTATTCAGGTGATACGAATAATTCCATATCTGGACGATTGGCTGATTCTTGCAGCATCCCGCGCTCTCCATCTGGAGCACCAACAGATTACCCTGGCCCTTCTTACAGACCTCGGCTGGATAATAAATACCGAGAAGTCGGATCTGTGCCAAGACACCTGCAAATCCTTCCTGGGGTTTGTAATCAACTCCCTAGATATGAAATTGTATCTCTCTCCCAGAAGGAAGACACGTATTCTCAACAGAGCATGTTTTCTCTCATGGAGTCTCAAGGAACACTCTCATGAGGTTCTTAGGGGTATTAACTTCCACTGCCGAGGCTGTTCCTTGGGCTTTAGCCCACATGAGAACCCTTCAGATGGAAGTCTTAAGGGCATGGGACTGAAATCTTTCCAAGTAGGATGACATGCATGTCCTTTCCACGCAATGAGGCAAAACCTGTCTTGGTGGCAACAAGCTCTGGATGGCATGAGTATGGAAGAACCAACCTGGATAATTATAAACGACAGATGCCTCTGGAACAGGTTGGGGAGCCCACTTAGGAAGCAGTACCATCACAGGAGCTTGGTCCAGTACCGAATGCCTCCTGGCATCCAATGTAAGAGAGCTAAGAGCCATTTACCTTGCTATTCAAAACTTCACAGATTCCCTGAGAGGTCAAGCGGTGATGGTCCCATCAACAACATGGCCTGTGTGTGCTACATAAACAAGTATGGCAGCACAGGATCTCCCCCTCTCATGGCAGAGGTGGCTCAAATTTTCCAGTGGGCAGAGTCAATTGTAACCAGGTTATCGGCTACTCATATCTGAGGGAAGCAGAATGTCCTCGCCAACAGACTCAGTCGGAATCTATTTATTCTGTTAGAATGGTTACTGAATCCAGAGGTGTTCAGACTGATTTCACTAAGGTGGGGTCACCCAGAAATCGACCTGATGGCGACCAGGGAGAATGCCAAGACTGTGAATTTCTTCTCCCTATATCTGGAGGACAACCCAATGGCAGTAGACGCCATGACAATTCCATGGAGTTTCAGACTGGCTTATATTTATCCACCAACTTCCATGATTCCAAGGGTATTGATGAAGATCAGGCAGGATCAAGTGTCTGTCAAAGCCATCCTACCGTTCTGGCCAAAGAGATCATGGCTCACTCTCCTCATGACTATGAGCCAGGGCCAGTTCTGGAAGCCTCCCCTCCAACAGAACCTGATTTCTCAGAAGCCAGTTCTGTGTCAGACCCTGAGAGCTCTCAATCTGACAGCATAGAGGATGACCACCCCTTATTGAAAACTAAAGGTTTTTCAAATAGGGTGTTGGATACACTAGCTCACTCTAGAAGTGATGCAACCAACAAGTCCTATGCACGGATAAAGAAAATCTTTTCCTCTTGGTCCTCAATGAGATCCATCAACCCTGGGGAACCTTCCATCCCACAGATCTTGGAACTGTTGCAGGATGGATTTGACAGAGGACTTAAACCTGGTCCCATCAGAGTCAAGGTTGCCGCTATCTTTGCTTGCCTTAGAAGATGACTTACAGAATCTCCAGAGATCAGGGATTATCCGAAGGCCATTTCAAGAATAAGACCTCGAATTTCTAAACCAGTTACCCAGTGGGACCTCGGCTTGGTGCTGAAACAGTTAACTAAGCCACCATTTGAGCCCCTGATCTCAGTAGAATTGAAATTCCTGACCCTCAAGACTGTTCTCTTGCTAGCACCTTGGCCAAAAGAGTGATTTGAGCTTCAGGCTATGTACTCCAGGGAACCCTACTCTGTATTCACACTGGATAATGTTAATTTGAGACATCTGCCTTCCTTGAGACCAAAATTTCCATCGTCAGAGAATCTGAACCAGATAATCTCTCTTCTAGCTTATGTTCCTAAAGCAACATCATCCCAGGAAGAAGATCTCTCTACGCTCGACATCGTAAGATGTCTAAAAGTTTACCTTGAAAGATCTCAGGCATTCAGAAAGGATGAAAACCTCCTGGTACTTCACTCAGGAAATTTAAAGGGAAGAAGGCCTCAAAACCTTCCATTTCGAGATGGATATGTGATTGCATTAGGCTGTGCTATCAAAATGGCAATGTTCCACCTCCTCAGTTCACCTCTGCCCATTCAACTAGGGCAGTATCTACTAACCAGGCTGAGAGGGATTTGGTGTCTATTGACCACATATGTCACTCAGCTACATGGTCAACACCAATGACCTTCTTTAAATACTACAGGTTAGAAGCTTCCTCTGCTCCATCTACCACCTTTGCCAGATCTATTCTAGACTCAGTCTCAATCCCTCCCAAATACAGAATATGTACTAGATCCCATATTGTGCTGCTGTGGACGTAGGGGGAAGATTGGATTATTGTGTTAATCTGTATTCCCCTAGTCCAAAAGCACCACGAGGCTCCCACCCTGTAAATTATGTGTTACTAATGTCGTGCTATTAAACTGATGTCTTCTGGGATGCTTCCCCCTTTATTATGGGGGAGATGAGGGGGAGGGACTACTTAAAATCATTAAATATTCCACTTTGCCCCATTAGTGCACGGGCATGGTAACTCATATAGTGCTGCTGTTGGACTAGCGTAAAACAGATTAACACAATAATCTAATCATCCATGACCACCTAGTAGCTCACTGAAAAATTGAGAGGCAATTTAGGTAGTCTAATAATAGAGAAATAAATTGTTATGGAATCTGTTTTGACTGTATCCTGATTATTTTGCTGTTGCTAAACAAAATAAGATAATGAGATATTGTGAATATGTATTTATTATACATGTATGCACAATACTTATTACACCAGGCATGATTGAAAATATATCTCCTTATTTAATAGGGCATCTTGGTAATTACTGTTTTCAGTTTTGCTATATGAAAATATATATAAAAGAAGAAAAAAGCAGATGGCACAGACAAAAGGGTTGTTCATTACAATAATCATTGCTTGTTTCTGTCAGGGTCCTGTCAGCGCCGGCGTGCAGCTTCCGCTGAGCAGGGACTCACCCGCACTGTAGGGGGGCCCGGGGTCAGGTACAGCTGGAAAGTACAAACAGGACCTGGGGAAGCTGAAGTTTAGCAAGCAGTGAAGGACCTACGGTCATGTGACTGCAAGGGGCAGGGCTTAGCGTCCTGCTTCCAGAGATGGCAGGACACTAAACAGGAATACTCAGAGTGAGGCAAAACGGAGGTCATACACAGAGATAGCAGTAAAGTACCAGGGATGAGACAGAACGGATAGTCGGGGCCAAGCAGGGGTCAAAACCAAACAGACATACAAGGTACCAAATAGAATCCATCAAGCAATATCCAGAGAACAGACCGAGTCGTGCACAGAGTATCAAGCAACCAGAACACAGCACAAACACACTCAGGGGTCACCACAGTATGCCAAGGGCGAAAGTATAACTGACGGGGATGGGAGCATCCTGAGGCTATAAGAAGCTTTCCCAGAACCAATGAGAGGCCACCATATTAAGTCCCAGGTGTGCAGGTAAGAGTCTGCACTGAGATCAAAACATTAACCCCAGAAGTGCAGGTCCACCAGCACTGGTATCATGACAGTACCCTCCTCTCAACAGGGGGCCTCTGGACCCCCAGGCTTGCCTAGGTACCTAGCATGGAAAGCCCGAACCAGGCGATCCGCATGCATCAACCAGGTCGGCACCAAGGACCTGTCCTCCGGCTCATACCCCTTCCAATGAACTAGGTACTGTACTGACCGCTGTACCAACCTGTAATCTACGATGTGACCAATCTCATATTCCACATGTCCCTCAACCGAAACCGGAGGAGCAGCGGACTCGGATTCTCCCCGGACTGCTTCAAAAGGTTTCAGTAGAGATCTATGGAAGACGTTAGGGATCTTGAAAGAGGGTGGAAGGCACAGCCTGTACGCCACTGGGTTGATTTTTTTCCACAATCTTGTATGGGCCAATGAACTTGGGGCCCAACTTGGCTGACAGAATCTTTAACTTAATGTTTTGCGTGGAGAGCCAAACTTTCTCTCCAACCTGAAACATGGGACTAGGTGTTCGTTTCCTGTCTGTGAAAAACTTATACTTGCCTTGAGACCTGGATATACGCCGCTGGACTTCTGCCCATGTATCTTTTAACCACTGAACAGAGTCCTCAGCCCCGGGACACCCCAAATCTAGACGAGAAAACTCACCAAAATGAGGACTGAACCCATAGTTGATCAAGAAAGGGGACATACCGACTATTGAAGGCAAATTCAGCCAACGGCAGTATATCACATCAGCCATTCTGTCTAGCAGAAGTCAGACATCTGAGGATCTGTTCCAGAGACTGATAGTGCGTTCCATCTGACCATTACTCTCGGGATGGTATGCAGGCGAAAAGGACAGAGATATCCCTAATTTTTTGCAGAAAGCACGCCAAAACTTAGCCACAAACTGCACACCACGATCAGACACCACATTCAGGAGTACCCCATGCAAGCGGACCACATGCTGCACAAACAACCTGAATAAGGTCTCAGCAGAAGGTAATGCGGACAGGGGTACAAAATGAGCCTGCTTTGAAAATCTGTCCACCACTACCCATACCACCGTATTACCCCTGGAAGAGGGAAGATTGGTAATAAAATCCATGGACAGGTGGGTCCATGGTCTTTCGGGAACTGCCAAGGGCATCAGCTCCCCCGCCGACCAGCTATGAGAGCTTTTAGAACGAGCGCAGACCCCACAACCAGAAATGAATTACTTTATATCAGAACCAAGGGTAGGCCATCAGAAGATCCTAGCCACCGCCAGTCGCGTGGCTGATATACCAGGGTGAGCACACAGCTTGGATTCATGGAACTCTTGCAAGAGTTTAAGGCAAAGTTGCTCTGGGACAAACAACTTGATCCCTGGCTTGGCCGCAGGAGCCAGCGACTAGGGCCCCCTCAATTTCCCATTCCAATTCAGACGAGATCCCTGCTAACACCACCCCAGGGTGCAGAATGGAGGACGGTGGCTCAGGGGCAGACACAGGATGAAAACTGCGAGATAAGGCAACAGCCTTGACATTCTTTGACCCTGGACGGAATGTAATAGTAAACTGGAAACGAGAAAAAAAAAGCGACCAACGGGCCTGTCTGGGAGTTAGTCTTTTAGCAGACTCAATGTATGACAAATTTTTGTGATCAGTGATCACAGTAACCAGGTGACTGGCCCCCTCCAAAAAGTGCCTCCATTCTTCAAACGCCAATTTGACCGCAAGAAGCTCTCTATTGCCTACGTCGTAATTTCTTTCAGCAGCAGAGAACTTCCAGGAAAAGAAAGCACATGGCCTGAGGTTGGTAAGAGTGGCAGGCCCTTGGGACAACACTGCCCCCACCCCCACCTCGGAGGCATCCACCTCCACCACAAATGGTTTGGACAGATCTGGCTGTACCAACACAGGAGCAGACATAAAACATTTTTTCAGAGTCGCAAAGGCCTCTTTTGCAAGCGAGGACCAATTTCTCACATCCGCACCTTTGCATGTTAGATCCGTGAGTGGTTTGACCACCTGCGAAAACCCCCGGATAAATTTGCAGTAATAATTGACGAACCCCAAGAAGCGCTGAAGACCCTTAAGATCTCGGGGTTGCATTCAATCAGCAATGGCCTGCACCTTCTTGGGGTCCACGCGAAAACCCTCAGAGGATACAATTAATCCCAAAAAAGACAATTCTTGAACACAAAATACACATTTCTCCAATTTGGCAAACAGATGATTTTCTCTCAGTCTTTGGAGAACAGTTCGTACATGTTCCAGATGAGAATGCCTGTCGGAGGAGTATATCAAAATATCATCTAAGTAGATAACAACAAAACGACCAATGAGATCCGAGAATACCACGTTGATGAAATTCTGAAATATGGCAGGGGCATTGGTAAGACCAAACGGCATGACTAAATTTTCAAACAGTCTCTCGGACGTGAGGAATGCAGTTTTCCATTCATCCCCCTCTCAAACCCTTATCAAATTATATGCCCCCCGAAGATCCAGTTTGGAGAACCATTTTGCCCCTGATAGTTGGTTGCACAAATTGGGAATCAACGGAAGGGGGTACGTATTCCGTACAGTAATCTGATTAAGCTCCCGAAAATCGCGACAGGGACGTAACCCGCCATCTTTTTTCTTTACAAAAAAGAAACATGCCGCCACAGGTGAGACTGAAGGACGTATGTGTCCCTTGCGCAAACTTTCAGCAATGTAGTCCTTCATAGCCAAAGCGCTCAGGGCCGGATAAATTAAACAGATGGGCTTTAGGTAATTTAACCCCCGGGACCAGCTCGATAGCACAGTCAAAGGGTCTATGTGGCGGTAACGTCTTGGCCTCGCTTTCAGAGAATACATCTTCGAAGTCCTTCAGGCATTCCAGAATACCTTCCTGCTCGACAGATGATACAGGCACAGGTTCAACAAGCAGTGCAGATTTATCACACAACTTAAAATCATTCAACCCCCATTGAACAATCTCCCCCATTTTCCAGTTAATAACTGGGTTATGGCGTTGTAACCAGGGCATGCCCAACACCAACCCTGCAGGTAGATTGTCCTGAACCAAACAACTTAGGTTTTCCACATGAGTAGCGCCCACTCTGAGCGAAAACAAGTCAGACACAAAGAGAATTCCCTCCTTAGGGGAGAGGAGTCAATGGCCACCACCTTGATCGGAACCTTGAGCCTAACTGTCCCTATCTTGCAGCGTGTGACCAATTGGGAGGGAGTCAATGAGATTAATCGATGATCCGCAGTCCACGAAGGCTGTAGAGGGCAAAGAAAACTACCGTCCATAAACAGTTCCACATGAAGTAAAACCTTTGAAAATGAGGAAAAGGGTACCAGAGGGTCTGAGTAGTCTCCCCGCTGACTACCCAGACCTAGTCGTCTCCCGCCGACCAGGTCGAAGACGGGCAATCAGGACACTCCCTTTTCCAATGTCCTGTTTTACCGCAGTAAAAGCATAACTACTTGTCCTTCCGGCGTTTCCTCTCCGTATCCTTCAGGGAGAGGACGCCTATATCCATTACCTCAGGGGCAGTCTCTTTTCCACTGGGGAACAATGGAGTCTCCACCTGCATCACCCCTCTGGCCCGCAGCCTGCGGTCCATCCGGACGGCCTGGGTCATGGCGTACTCGAGAGAGTTAGGTGGGGGATGTAACGCCTAGACATCCTGCAGCCGCTCGGACAAGCCTCTGCGAAAGAGACCTTGAAGTGCAGCGTCGCCCCAAGAGATCTCTGCAGCCCAGCGGCGGAATTCAGTACAAAACCACTCAGCCGAGTGTTTCCCCTGACAGACGCTCATCACCATGTCCTCTGCCAATCGCACTCGGTCAGGCTCATCATAAATGTGCCCGAGAGCCTCAAAGAATGCATTCACAGACACTCTCTCAGGGGCAGTGGGAGGAAGGAGAAAGCCCAAGCTTGTGGGGAACCTCTAAATAAGGACATAATGACCCCTACCTTCTGGTTTTCTTCCCCAGAGGAACGTGGTCTCAAACTAAAAAAAAGTTTGCAACCCTCCATGAAGATCCTGAACTCCTTTTTGTTCCCAGAAAAGAAGTCAGGCAGTTTAACAGGTGGTTCTGGGGACACCAGAACAACATCCCTCGCCCCAGCCCCCAGAGACCCAGCAGATAAAGCCCCTCGCACTGTCTCAGAAACCTGCTGCTGAGAACGAGCCAGAGCTTGCTGCTCCAGAGATAAACCCTGAAACATCTGACTCAGATTTTTCATCTGGTCAGCCAGAGACTGTATGGGATCCATAATTCTCTGCACAAAAAACCCTCAAAAACTTAATGGTCAGTTATAATGTCAGGATCCTGTCAGTGCCGGCGTGCAGCCTCCGCTGAGCAGGGACTCACCTGCACTGTAGGGGGGCCCGGGGTCAGGTACAGCCGGAAAGCACAAACAGGCCCTGGGTACGCTGAAGTTTAGCAAGCAGTGAAGGACCTACGGTCATGTGACTGCAAGGGGCAGGGCTTAGCATCCTGCTTCCAGAGATGGCAGGACACTAAACAGAAATACTCAGAGTCAGGCAAAACGGAGGTCATACACAGAGATAGCAGTAAAGTACCAGGGATGAGACAGAACGGATAGTCGGGGCCAAGCAGGGGTCAAAATCAAACAGACATAGAAGGTACCAAGCAGAATCCAACAAGCAATATCCAGAGAACAAACCGAGTCGTACACAGAGTATCAAGCAACCACAACACAGCACAAACACACTCAGGGGTCACCACACTATGCCAAGGGCGAAAGTATAACTGACGGGGATGGGAGCTTCCTGAGGCTATAAGAAGCTTTCCCAGAACTAATGAGAGGCCACCATAATAAATCCCAGGTGTGCAGGTAAGAGTCTGCACTGAGATCAAAACATTAACCCCAGAAGTGCAGGTCCACCAGCACTGGTATCATGACAGTTTCATATCAACCAAAACAAATTTGCAAATTTTGGGGTCACAGGGGTCCCCAATGTGGCGCCCGTGTCTGTAGCTCCACAAAATGCCTGCGTGTGTGATATACTTTTATCTGTATTGCCAGCTATGGTGAGTTATCTGCTGTTACAATTGCATCCACATATTTTACCCAATCCCTTACTGGCTGATTGTACACCTTTGCCTGAACCAGGAAGTGTGCACATCCCTTAGAGGGGAGGAGGGGTTTAAGTAATTATGGTTTTGAGGAAGAAGGACTAGTCTAGCATCATGGAGGTCCTTCACAGAGAGATGCAGCATGCTCTCTGCAAGGACAGCTGCATAAGGCAGAATATCAGTCCCTGGAGTAGAGAGACTTCCAGAGTCTGTGCTAAATTGTGAGTCTGAGTTCAGCAACTGCATGGAATCAAGGACACTGTTGTAAGAAGTAAGTGTTCGGTCAGGATTCACATTGCCTGCTTTCTGCAAGTGATCACTGATCTAATAACTGTTTATCTTGGACTCCTGGGGATCCAAAGAATCATTTTCCAGAAGTATAATTGTCAGCAGGAAGGCTACACAACCTCACAGCAGAGAAACTGACCCTCCCCAGACAGGTCTGAACAACACCCTGTATGTGAACTGTATGGAAGCTTGTGGGACTGTTTGCAGAGCTGTAGCAAAAGATACAATCTGATCATCACCCTGTCTAATGCTGATTATTCTCTGCTGTACCAACCCTACTCCAACTCCCCTGAGAGCCAGCACTAATTGGGAAAGGGTTAATCATCTGGCACTGTCCATCACCACCTATCTCCCAGAGACCCTCATTAGTGCCCGGCCATATCAGGCCAAACATCCCAACTGGCATCAAAAACCTTTTTATTATTTTATTATAAACCCACCACAATTATTATTATTATTATAGCACCATTTATTCCATGGCGCTTTACAGTGCCTTGTGAAAGTATTCGGCCCCCTGGAACTTTTCAACCTTTTTCCACATATCATGGTTCAAACATAAAGATACCAAATGTAAATTTTTGGTGAAGAATCAACAAGTGGGACACAATTGTGAAGTTGATCGAAATTTATTTGGTTATTTTAAATTTTTGTGGAAATTCAAAAACTGAAAAGTGGGGTGTGCAATATTATTCGGCCCCATTTCGTTCAGTGCAGCAAACTCACTCCAGAAGTTCATTGTGGATCTCTGAATGATCTGTTGTCCTAAATGACTAATGATGATAAATATAATCCACCTGTGTGCAATCAAGTATCCGTATAAATGCACCTGCTCTGTGATAGTCTCAGGGTTCTATTTGAAGCACAGAGAGAATCATGAAGACCAAGGAACACAACAGGCATGTCCGTGATACTGTTGTGGAGAAGATTAAAGCTGGATTTGGATACAAAATGATTTCCAAAACTTTAAATATCCCAAGGAGCACTGTGCAAGGCGAGCGATCATATTGAAATGGAAGGAGTATCATACCACTGCAAATCTACTAAGACCCGACCGTCCCTCGAAACTTTCATCTCTAACAAGGAAAAGACTGATCAGAGATGCAGCCAAGAGGCCCATGATCACTCTGGAAGAACTGCAGAGATATACAGCTGAGGTGGGACAGTCTGTCCATAGGACAACTGGAACTTTTCAACCTTTTTCCACATATCATGGTTCAAACATAAAGATACCAAATGTAAATTTTTGGTGAAGAATCAACAAGTGGGACACAATTGTGAAGTTGATCGAAATTTATTTGGTTATTTTAAATTTTTGTGGAAATTCAAAAACTGAAAAGTGGAGTGTGCAATATTATTCGGCCCCATTTCGTTCAGTGCAGCAAACTCACTCCAGAAGTTCATTTTGGATCTCTGAATGATCTGTTGTCCTAAATGACTAATGATGATAAATATAATCCACCTGTGTGCAATCAAGTATCCGTATAAATGCACCTGCTCTGTGATAGTCTCAGGGTTCTATTTGAAGCACAGAGAGAATCATGAAGACCAAGGAACACAACAGGCATGTCCGTGATACTGTTGTGGAGAAAATTAAAGCTGGATTTGGATACAAAATGATTTCCAAAACTTTAAATATCCCAAGGAGCACTGTGCAAGGCGAGCGATCATATTGAAATGGAAGGAGTATCATACCACTGCAAATCTACTAAGACTCGACCGTCCCTCGAAACTTTCATCTCTAACAAGGAAAAGACTGATCAGAGATGCAGCCAAGAGGCCCATGATCACTCTGGAAGAACTGCAGAGATATACAGCTGAGGTGGGACAGTCTGTCCATAGGACAACAATCAGTCGTACACTGCACAAATCTGGCCTTTATGGAAGAGTGGCAAGAAGAAAGCCATTTCTCAAAGATATCCATAAAAAGTGTTTAAAGTTTGCAACAAGCCACCTGGGAAAAACACCAAACATGTGGAAGAACGTGCTCTGGTCAGATGAAACCAAAATCGAACTTTTTGGCAACAATTCCCAAACGATGTTTGGCGTAAAGGCAAGACAGCTCATCACCCTGAACACACCATGCCCACTGTCAGACATGATGGTGGCAGAGGGTATAAGGTTGGAGAGGCTACGGAAAGTTGTGATAGAGCATGGATGGGAGGTAGAAGTGACTGTAGGAATGTGGTGAGGAGGACCAGGATTTGGAGAGATATCTACAGCAGTGAGAATGAGCAGAGAAAGTGTTAGCAGGTGGGAGCAGGAGAGGGCATGAGGGGGCTGTCTGTGTTTGGAGACAGAGAATTGTATGTGAAGGAACAGTTCTGAGGGGGAGGTGAGATGGATGGGGAGGATTATAGAAGAGATGAACAGTTCCTTGCTTGGTGTAGGGATTAGGGGGGTTAGCAGAAAGTGAAGGATTACAGGGGTCAGAGTGGAAACACATAGAAACATTGTTTACAGAGACTATGTATCCAGTTACCTTTGGTTCCCCACAATTGACAAAGACTGGCGCATGCCCCGGCCAGACCATACCAGCACTAGGAACTGCCGTGCATCAGTACTGTGACTGCAGTGGCCCTGCCGGGGTGGCACGCCCTTTGGCGGTATCATTTTCCATAAAAAAAAATGTTGGTGACTTAAAATGAACTATAGACTTTCCTAGATGTAATCTGTCTATTCTTTAGAATAGAGTTTATTTTAGAATAGTCTAACAGCCTGCACCCTGAAGGATACAAGTGAATAGGCTCTTGATGTTAATACCAGCCATTCCATATCCAACCAACCTGTCAGGGAAACTTTCATAGGATAGACAGGGATTCCTTTGAGCCTTGTAAATAAGATGGAATATTTTTAAGTGTGGGTCTCAATATACAATCAACAAAGTGAGAATGCTCAGTAAATGATCCCATTCTAATACCAATATGGCTTTTTTGGATGGGTATTGGATCATTTTTCTGTGAATTGTCTGTAGACGAGGCTAGAGTAGGAAGATCCTGAGTCCATGCTGCTAGAGGGTGGAGCTACAGCCAACAGTAGGAGGTGTCTGTGTGGTTGATCCATTTTTTGTCCAGATAAATGGAAGGCTGAATTGCTGACAATATATGCATACATCTTATTTATATGCAGTCTAAGCCCAATATAAAGTCTCTTACTTGTACGTTGGGTCGGGACAAAGTATTTTGGTGCCCTAGGCAGATGAAGCCAATTGCGCCCTGCTCTTCCAATCACAAAGCAAAGGAATGGCTCAGAGACTAAGTGTCGCAATTCGACTGACCTGGAACCAGCGGGCACCTTCCCTGGCCCTAACACTAGGGGGCGCCCTAGCTTGCCCTGTTCCCCGGGATACTTCAGAAGGCAAGATGCTGGGGCCTCCGCCCTTGCCTTATCTCCTAGAACAGCCCTTCATCTGTCCCGTTCCCCACTCGGGGAAGAGAGGCGCTACTGTGTACCGTCGTACACCAACCCGACAGACAGGGTAACAAAGACAAGGGTAAACTGAAAACTACACACACACAAAATATACACTCACATATAACAAAGGAATCTACCAGGGTGTGTAGGGAGGGTGAAGAAAGCAAAACAGGAAAGGATAAGGAATTATCAAGCATACAAACCAAGCAACAGTCTCTAATAATCTCCTCCAGCACTCCTTCACAAAACTAACTTCTCCCACTCCAAGATCATGTAGCTATTGCTAACTCTGATGATGACTTGGTAATTGAGCCCAGATTTTATAGGAAAAAGGAGTGGCTAACCGAGCACAGCTGAATGTAGGAGTATTCCAATATGGGTGATTAACCCCTGTTCTGCTGGAAGAAATACACACGTTTAATACACTGGAGAAGTGCTTCTTCTCAGCGAAGTAGGAGCAACCAGCCGCTGCGGTCTTCTGGCTCCGCTTCATTGCGGTAACCCCATGTCACTAAGGTAACTGGATCCCTAATGCACATCCCCCTTTCCTTCCGATGGGTTAGGCAGCAAACTCTGATGACCACTTCCACTTGAATTGTTACTCTTTTCACAAAGAAATGTTATCAAAAGTAAAAAAGTAGTGTTCTTTAGGGATGTGACTTAATAGGGAGTGCAATTTCAAAGTTAACTGCAGAATCAGTCATTTTTTTCTGACCATTAACACAATACATTGGAAAAAATAGCGATATTCATCCCTGACGTCCTATATTTTAAATGTAGAACCCACAGATACTTATGGAAACTAATAAAGCACAACTATAATCGGGGATGTTTGGTTTCAATTAAGGTATCCAGCATTTGGCAAATACTCTAATGGAAAATAAACAGACCCCCATTATAAATAAAGGAATACAGATGATGGTTTTTGTGTGCATTCAGCTTGTGCAAAAGTGATGGTGGTTCTGGTGATGTATTTCGGTTTTGGTGACGTATTCATGTAGTGATGGTTATTCTGGTGCTGTATTCATATAGTGACGATGATCGTGGTGATATATTCATCACCAGAACCATCTTCAGCACATAAATATGATGCCAAAATCATCATCAGTACATAATTAGAGCACCAGAGCCATCAATAGTACATGAATGTGGCATGACAAAAACAAAAAACACACAAAAATACTCCTAAAATATAACTTTTATTAAATAGAGGTAAAATTACCCATAAATCAGGGTCAAGAGTTTCAATAACACAGTCTTATAAGAAGAGAATAATCTAGGGGAGGGGTTAGTGAACTCTCCCTTCCTTACTGCAACATGATGCCCCCACTCAACGTCGGCTTTCCCTTTTGACCCTAGAGGAAGGAACTAACAGAAAACCATCACCAACACCAATAATTATACTGTAAAGTGCTGTAAATAAAAATGCCTTTGACAAATATCTGCATTTTAAATATTAGGAAATCAGCATAATAATTCAATAGCAGACAAAAATAGATGGACAATAAGGACAATCACAATCTACCTAGGGAACAAACTGAGCAAAGCTCCAAAAAGGCGACTATAAGTCCAAACTAAAATCAATAATTTTTATTATTAAGACAAATCCAGATACAAGTGGGGGGAAGTGGACAATAACGTGCAAAAACCGCACACTGCATGGATAACAGAGGGTTGCTGTACAATCAGAAGCTATGCAATAACAAGAAATACATGCATAAAATTAGGCAATTCTTGCTTCTCTTGCTACTTTGCTTCTTAGGCCGGGGTCACACTGGCGAGGAATACAGCCGAGTGAGAGGAGCTAAAAGCACGCATTACACACGGACAAATGATTCTCTATGGGGTCACTCGCACCAGGCGTATATTTCTCATCCGTATCCTACGCTCCGTGCCAATCGCAGCATGCTGTGATTGTCAGCATACTACGCCCGTAGTACGCCAATGCAAGTCTATGGGTGCGCAAAAAATACGGATTACACACGGACCAGACGTGTGACCTGCGAGCAATACGCAGGTCTTTTGGCTGGTGACAGGAAATGGGCCAATCCATCATCAGGAAGCCTAGACATGCAAATGAGCTCAAAAAGCGCTCCAAACATCCCGGAAGTACGCCTCCACAGAGTACAGCAGCAGCATGGCGTCCACTTACATAAATGTGGAGATGCTCATTGTCCTGGTGCAGGAGCGTCCCGAAATCTGGGACCAACGCGATGCAAATTATGCAAACCGGGCAAGAAAGGAGGCGTCATGGAGGCGCATCTGTCGCCAGATGTACCATGACTTTGGTGACCGACCACGTGAGGAGCAGCATAAAATTCGTAAGTACAACGCAAAACATGAGTAACCTTAGCGCGCAACAAAAAAGGAATATAGAATCAGCACCCCCCCTTCCTGTGCATGTACTTTTTGCCTCATGAGGCCATTAGATTTGGATGTGACACGTGGCTTCACACAGCCATAATTTGGGGTTAGGCCACAAGCTCCTCATCCTCCTAGACAAAACAATTATTAAGTGTAGCTAAAGAGACCCTGTGTATCTGCCCAATTACATATGCCACCATGGGTAGAAAGCACACCCCAGAAGGCCCCATGCCTAGACTACTGGTAGCAAATGTGACCTATCAAATATGTGAATTTGACAATATTTCCTGTCACATTGCAGTGGAAGATGTGATGAAACGCTGGCGAAGCATCCGGGACCAGTACCGCCGGGAACGCCAGCAGCGGTCCAGGAGTGGGGATGCTGGATACGTAAAAAGGAAATGCATCTATTATGACCGGCTCTCCTTCCTCGCCCCAATTCTGGATCTGAGACCGTAAGTAGATATCTCACACCACATTACACAAATACTTTACAGGGCCAAAAATATTGATGTATTTTTGCCTCTGTTCTATTTCATAACAGAACTCAATCTAACCTTACGGATCGAGGAACGGACTCAGAGACACAGCCCATAATAGATCCTGTAGGGGATGAGGTGGCTTGCCCATCTTCTCCCCCTACAAGAAGGATGGCAGACGATGAGGCATCACAGGACAACCCATTGGCTGCACAACACACAACACCACCAGGACGGTCTGCTGCTGCCCCATCACCCATCCTGGAAGAGCCGGGCAACTTGAGCAGCAGCCCAACTGGCCATATCAGGGGATCCCCACAGGCTGCTGTTACATCCCGGCGAACACGAAGAAGGCGCCAGGTCACTGTTCAAGAGAGCAGGACCAATGTGAACACAGGGGTGCTAAATTATTTATCAAGAGTAACTACAGATGATGGGGAGGAGGCCTACTCACGTAGCCTCACCCTTTATCTCCGTGCCCTTATCTGTGAGGTCAGGCTCCGTATTAGGGGATGTTTTCAGATCCTGCTTGATGCAAGCACCCCCCCCCAATACCCCATATGAGCTTTTCGAATATCTGGAGAGGTGGCAGCTCTCCCCCCGAAATTTAATGCGCATGAGACCATCCACACAGATGCGCTTGCTCAAGCAGGGTCCGAACATCCTCTAATACGTGGGCCTATACCTCAACCCCTTCCTCCCACTACCCAACCTTCTATTCAGCAGCCACAAATGTCAGCCTCTAGCCAACCCCACCAATATGGTCACTTGTACCCACCCAGTTTTGGAGGCTGGTCCCAACCTGGTTGGGGACGATCTGGCTATCTTGGAGCCACGTGCCTACCACAGCCAACAAGATGCCCCTCCCCATCATCATTACTCTGGCCAGTATCTCCAACAGTCCCAGGAGGCAGGACAATTCCAACATCATGGGCAACAGTATGGCCCCACACAGGGCGATGTTGGCCACAGTGTCCAGCAGCACCCACAGGCTGCTCTTCCACGTTCCCCTTCCCCAACCTATGAGGATTTATAAGTCTGATGGCCGTAGATGTCCAGTGCGGTTTAACTGGTGCTCCAAATACAAAGGAAAAACAGGTGTTCTCCATCACCAAACTTTGTTACCAAATTTAACATTCTAATTTTTTAACAATGTTTTCCAATCATATTAAAGAATCCATCATGACAGGCAAGGCTACCTCACGCGTTTCAGACATATTACATGTGTGTACAAAAGAGAATATTTAAACGCGCTATACTGTAAAGTCAAAGGATGAAAATACACTACTCACGTCACTTGCTAATGCCTAGGAAAGGCGTGCTGGCCTTAGTGAAGTAGTCACCATTTTTGCTAGCAATCTATAGTAAAAAATAGAGTTGAGCGACTTTTGGTTTTTTAGGGTCGCGTTTCGTTTCGTGAAACCCGACTTTTCCAAAAGTCGGGTCGAGCAAGATCGTCCGATTATAGGGAAAAGTCGGGGTCGTCCCGAAACACGAAACCCAATGTAAGTCAATGGGGAATAAAAGTCGGCAGTGAGAGGAGGACAGGAAACACACCTACAGTGCCCATTTGAATGCCAAAAGCATCAATTCTTCTTACTTAAGCTTGTCAACCTTAATTAACTTCATAATACAAGTTACGCACTGAAAAATGGGGGTTATTTGGCTAAATTTGTGGGGGGGGAGGGCTGGCTGCAGGTTTTCATGTGCCCTGGGCGAAAGAGCGCCCCTTTAACACATACCACAACTCATCATGCTCCGATACGGCAGAGAAATAGCGGTATAGCACAATGAAAAATACCTCACTTTTTACATCTCATGACGAGGCCCATCTATTTCTCCATACAAAATCATTGGTCCCATATAATGTTTGAAACAGTATATGATGAGCTCCACATAATGCTACAGTATATGTTGGTACCCATGGATGAAGCTCCACTGTCTTATGGGCCTAAATAATGCTCCAAACATAATGGGCCCCATTTCTAATGCTCTAGTGTATAATGGGCCCTGTAAATGCTGCTCCAGTGTCTGATGTCCACCTTTGGAATGTTCCAATGTATGGTGGGCCCCATCTATCATTCTCCAGAGTATAGTGCTCCCCAAAAATTGCTGTCCCAACATAGAAAACAATCAAGTCTCCTCGCTAGGGAATCCCTGTACTTGTCTGGACAGGTGCTGTAGCTTGCTTAACAGCTCGCCAGCCGTTCTCACGCCCAGTATGGATTGCACGTGATTGCACAAAGGTTAGAAAGGGTACCGTATCCCTGGATAACATGTATGGATAGCGTACACATTCAAAATATATGTCTATACAGCATGAGGCAGGCTCAGACGGTGTTAGGCCCAGTATGGATTGCACGTGATTGCACAAAGGTTAGAAAGGGTACCGTATCCCTGGATAACATGTATGGATAGCGTACACATTCAAAATATATGTCTATACAGCATGAGGCAGGCTCAGACGGTGTTAGGCCCAGTATGGATTGCACGTGATTGCACAAAGGTTAGAAAGGGTACCGTATCCCTGGATAACATGTATGGATAGCGTACACATTCAAAATATATGTCTATACAGCATGAGGCAGGCTCAGACGGTGTTAGGCCCAGTATGGATTGCACGTCATTGCACAAAGGTTAGAAGGGGTACCGTATCCCCGGATAACATGTATGGATAGCGTACACATTCAAAATATATGTCTATACAGCATGAGGCAGGCTCAGACGGTGTTAGGCCCAGTATGGATTGCACGTCATTGCACAAAGGTTAGAAGGGGTACCGTATCCCCGGATAACATGTATGGATAGCGTACACATTCAAAATATATGTCTATACAGCATGAGGCAGGCTCAGACGGTGTTAGGCCCAGTATGGATTGCACGTCATTGCACAAAGGTTAGAAGGGGTACCGTATCCCCGGATAACATGTATGGATAGCGTACACATTCAAAATATATGTCTACACAGCATGAGGCAGGCTCAGACGGTGTTAGGCCCAGTATGGATTGCACGTCATTGCACAAAGGTTAGAAAGGGTACCGTATCCCCGGATAACATGTATGGATAGCGTACACATTCAAAATATATGTCTATACAGCATGAGGCAGGCTCAGACGGTGTTAGGCCCAGTATGGATTGCACGTCATTGCACAAAGGTTAGAAAGGGTACCGTATCCCCGGATAACATGTATGGATAGCGTACACATTCAAAATATATGTCTATACAGCATGAGGCAGGCTCAGACGGTGTTAGGCCCAGTATGGATTGCACGTGATTGCACAAAGGTTAGAAAGGGTACCGTATCCCTGGATAACATGTATGGATAGCGTACACATTCAAAATATATGTCTATACAGCATGAGGCAGGCTCAGACGGTGTTAGGCCCAGTATGGTTTGCACGTCATTGCACAAAGGTTAGAAGGGGTACCGTATCCCCGGATAACATGTATGGATAGCGTACACATTCAAAATATATGTCTATACAGCATGAGGCAGGCTCAGACGGTGTTAGGCCCAGTATGGATTGCACATCATTGCACAAAGGTTAGAAAGGGTACCGTATCCCTGGATAACATGTATGGATAGCGTACACATTCAAAATATATGTCTCAGGAGGCAGGCTCAGACGGTGTCAGGCACAGTATGGATTTGACGGCCCAGATTACACAGCGGAGGAGCAGGGAGAGGTAAAGATTGCAAATGCTGGGGCCCTGGCCAAGCAAGGGGGGCCCACTCGTGGGCGTCGGTACTGGCACTGGGCCCCTCATAGTACAGCGGTGTGTCTGACGGCGGGTGTGCACCACCACCGTCAGAGACACTTGATTGCACTATGAGGGACCCTGTACCAGTGCCCGCGCCCAAGAGTCGGCCTACCCACCTGTCCAGGGCAACGGCACTCGCACGGTGTCATGCGCTAGGTGGTGACCCCGGCCATGGGGGGGAGGCAGCACAGTTAGGGAGTTTTAGAAAGTGGCATATGTTGATGTTGGACATTCAACTGATGCAAAAGGCGAAATAGGTGAAGTACCAGGAAGAGGTGGACCAAAGCAAGCCATTTTTCTGTCACCCTATGTGTCATCAGGGGAAGGTGGGACAAAATCCTTGGAAACCCATGCGTGGTTCATTTTAATGAAGGTTAGATCATCCACATTTTGGGTTGACAGACAGGTCCTTTTTTCTGTCAGGATTGATCCAGCTGCACTGAAGACTCTTTCCGATAGCACACTTGCAGCTGGGCAAGCAAGCTCCTGTAAGGCATATTGTGCCAATTCAGGCCAGGTGTCCAGTTTAGCGGCCCAATAGTCAAAGGGGAATGACCTGTGTGGGAGAACATCGATATGGGAGGAAAAGTAGTTTGTAACCATAGTTGACAACTGCTGTCTCCTGTCACTTTCCATCAATGCAGTATTACCAGTTGTGTGAGCGGTATTTGAAAAATCAGTCCACAACATTGTCATGAAACCCCTGTCTCCAACGCCACTTCTGCTGTGTGCACCACGAACACCTCTGCCAAGCTGCCCCCGGCCCGTACGGCTCGTGTGAGAACCATCACCGCTGCTGTGTGCTGGGAATGCCTCAAGCAACCGATTTACCAGAGTTGCTTGTTTATTAGCCAATATTAGGTCAAGGTTCTCCTGTGGCATGATGTTTTGTAATTTGCCTTTATAGCGTGGATCCAGGATGCTGGCCAACCAGTAGTCGTCATCGTTCATCATTTTGGCAATGCGGGGGTCCCTTTTTAGGATCCGCAAGGCATAATCTGACATGTGGGCCAATGTTCCCGGTGTCAATGATGCACTGCGAGTGCTGGGTGGAGGAGCACTTTCTGGCAAATCCACATCCCTCCAGTCACGCACAAACCCTGTACCAGACCTTGCCACGCCAACATTTTCACTTGCCCCACGAGATGCATCCTCCTCCCTTAAGTAATCATCCCCATCATCCTCCTCCTCCTCCTCTTCTTCCTCCACCTCGTCCAGGAGAGGTCCCTGAGCAGACAATGGCTGAATGTCATCAAGGATTCCCTCCTCCTCTTCCTCCTCATCACATTGGCTGCAGACGCCTGCTCCTTAAGGTGCGTCAAAGTTTGCATGAGCAGACGCATAAGTGGGATGCTCATGCTTAGGATGGCGTCGTCTGCGCTTACCAGCCGTGTGCATTCCTCAAAACACTGAAGGACTTTACAAAGGTCTTTCAGCTTCGACCACTGCACGCCTGTCAACTCCATGTCTGCTCTCAAAGTGCCTGGCCGTGTATCCTCCCACAAATGCATTATGGCCTGCCTCTGCTCGCACAGCCGCTCCACCATGTGCAGGGTGGAGTTCCACCTTGTTGCAATGTCGATAATGAGGCGGTGGTTGGGAAGGTGGAGCAATCGCTGCAGCTTCTGCATACGAACGGAGTGTACAGGCGACCGGCGGATGTGCGCGCACAGTCTTCGCACCTTCTGGAGCAGGGCTGTTAACTCCGGATAATTTTTGAGGAAGCACTGCACCACCAGGTTCAAGGTGTGAGCCAAGCAAGGTATGTGGCTGAGTTTTGAAAGGGCTATGGCTGCCACAAAATTACGGCCGTTATCACTAACTACCTTGCCTGCCTCAAGATGTACACTGCCCAGCCATGACTCAGTTTGTCGCTTCAAGTACTCGGCCAGCACCTCGGCGGTGTGTCTGTCGCCCAAACACATCATCTGCAACACAGCCTGCTGACGCTTTCCACTAGCTGCTCGATAGGGGGACACATCGTGTGCAACAGTGGCAGCTGCAGATGGAGTGCTCGTACGACTGCGCTCTGTGGACGAGCTGTCGCTTCTGGAGGAGGAGGAGGAGGAGGGTCGAACGCCTACAGCCAACTGTTTCCTATACCGTGGGCTAGGCAGCACTGTCCCACCACCGCTGTCCCCTGTGGACCCTGCATCCACCACATTAACCCAGTGCGCAGTGATGGACACGTAACGGCCCTGGCCATGCCGACTGGACCATGCATCAGTTGTGAGGTGCACCTTTCCGCTCACTGACTGCTTGAGTGCATGGACAATGCGGTCTTTCACATGATGGTGGAGGGCTGGGATGGCTTTGCGAGAGAAGAAGTGGCGACTGGGTAGGTCATAGCGTGGTACTGCATAGGCCATGAGTTCGCGGAAAGCTGTGCTTTCCACCAACCGAAAGGGCATCATCTCAAACGAGATTAGTTTGGCAATGTGGGCGTTCAAACCCAGTGTACGCGGATGAGAGACTGAGTACTTTCTTGACCTACTCATAGTGTCTGGGAGGGTGAGCTGGACTTGAGAGCTGCATATGGTGGAAGTAGCGGTGGACAGGGCGGACTGAGAGAGGGTTGATGATGGTGATGGAGTTGTTGTTCTTTCTGATGGCCTAGAATCAGTCTTTCGTTGATATAACAGTGGGATTCCCTGACTGCTGTGGCCTTGCAACGACACCTCAACATTTGCTGCTGTGCTAACCGGTGGGCTTACAGTGGGGGAAACAATGTAGCGTTGCTGACTACCTTCGTTGTGATCAGTTGCACATGTGGCACTTGAGGTTTGGTGTTGTGTCCACGCTTGCAAGTGCATGCTGGTTAAATGTCTAAGCATGCAACTGGTATTCAAATTTTTCAGATTTTTCCCTCGGCTAAAGGTCTTTGCGCACTTCTTACAGATAACCTTGGCCTGATCATGAGGATTTTGTTCAAAAAACTGCCACACTGCACTCTTCCTACTTTGGCAGACATTTTGCGGCCTAGCACGCTGTGATCTTTTGACCCTCTGGACAAGCTGTCCAGCAACTCTTTTGATGTTTGGAACCTGTCTTTGGAGTGCTCCGGGCCTGCCAGATAACAGCTGTTGCGATGTCGATGTCTGCTGTGGATGCTCCTCATCTGAGCTATTGGAAGCAGCACCCTCTTCCCCCAATGGATGCCAATCTGGGTCAACAACTGGGTCATCCATCACCTCCTCTTCTATGTCATGTGCACCTTTCTCTGTGTCACCGTGTATGGTGGTATAGTGTGCGGGAAGGGGCACCTGAGTCTCATCAGGGTCAAAATCTGGCTCTGTACACTGCGAGGACAATGTAGTGCTCTGAGTGAATGTACCAGCAAAATCATCCATCAGCGGCTGTGCATCAGTGCACTCCATGTCAGATTCATCTTGGCCTGGGTAATTCACCATTTGACTTGATAATCCAGGCATGGTATGTGAAAACAGCTCCATGGAGTAATCAGTAGTATGGCCTGCCTCATCCTTCAATCTTGGTTGGGGTGAAGGACACAAGGAAAGGTGTGGTTCATGAACATGAGCCTCCAATGACGACTCAGTGCTTTTACTTTTTACAACTGAAGAAGAGGAGGCGATAGAGCTGGAGGCTGAGTCAGCAATGTAAGACAAAACTTTTTCCTGATGCTCTGCCTTTAAAAGCGGTTTGCCAACTCCTAGAAAACTAAGCGTTCGAGTCCTTATGTAGCCAGACGATGACGCAGGGTCAGCACCTCCTGCATTCGGTCCTATTTTGCTCTTGCCACTACCATCAGATCCACCACCAACACCATCATTACCAGCTGCCAACCCCCGCCCAATTCCACGGCCTCTTCCACCAGCCTTCCTCATTTTTGGTAGAAATGTAGACAAAATCCAACAAACTATATAGTAATGTAAAACAAGGTACAAGGTGTCTATAGGACAGGGGAGTTTTAGAATTTCTGCACACACTTGTGGACAGTGGACACTTGTGGATTGTGTGCGGCCCACTGATATCTGAGCGCTATGTGACACGCTCGATGGCACAGCTGCCTGTGACCAAAGTGACGAGAGGATAATGGAGATTTTGAATCTCTGCGTACACTTGTGGACAGTGGACACTTGTGGATTGTGTGCGGCCCACTGATATCTGAGCGCTATGTGACACGCTCGATGGCACAGCTGCCTGTGACCAAAGTGACGAGAGGATAATGGAGATTTTGAATCTCTGCGTACACTTTTGGACACTGGACACTTGTGGATTGTGTGCGGCCCACTGATATCTGAGCGCTATGTGACACGCTCGATGGCACAGCTGCCTGTGACCAAAGTGACGAGAGGATAATGGAGATTTTGAATCTCTGCGTACACTTTTGGACACTGGACACTTGTGGATTGTGTGCGGCCCACTGATATCTGAGCGCTATGTGACACGCTCGATGGCACAGCTGCCTGTGACCAAAGCGACGAGAGGATAATGGAGATTTTGAATCTCTGCGTACACTTGTGGACAGTGGACACTTGTGGATTGTGTGCGGCCCACTGATATCTGAGCGCTATGTGACACGCTCGATGGCACAGCTGCCTGTGACCAAAGTGACGAGAGGATAATGGAGATTTTGAATCTCTGCGTACACTTTTGGACACTGGACACTTGTGGATTGTGTGCGGCCCACTGATATCTGAGCGCTATGTGACACGCTCGATGGCACAGCTGCCTGTGACCAAAGTGACGAGAGGATAATGGAGATTTTGAATCTCTGCGTACACTTGTGGACAGTGGACACTTGTGGATTGTGTGCGGCCCACTGATATCTGAGCGCTATGTGACACGCTCGATGGCACAGCTGCCTGTGACCAAAGTGACGAGAGGATAATGGAGATTTTGAATCTCTGCGTACACTTGTGGACAGTGGACACTTGTGGATTGTGTGCGGCCCACTGATATCTGAGCGCTATGTGACACGCTCGATGGCACAGCTGCCTGTGACCAAAGTGACGAGAGGATAATGGAGATTTTGAATCTCTGCGTACACTTTTGGACACTGGACACTTGTGGATTGTGTGCGGCCCACTGATATCTGAGCGCTATGTGACACGCACGATGGCACAGCTGCCTGTGACCAAAGTGACGAGAGGATAATGGAGATTTTGAATCTCTGCGTACACTTTTGGACACTGGACACTTGTGGATTGTGTGCGGCCCATTGATATCTGAGCGCTATGTGACACGCTCGATGGCACAGCTGCCTGTGACCAAAGTGACGAGAGGATAATGGAGATTTTGAATCTCTGCGTACACTTGTGGACAGTGGACACTTGTGGATTGTGTGCGGCCCACTGATATCTGAGCGCTATGTGACACGCTCGATGGCACAGCTGCCTGTGACCAAAGTGACGAGAGGATAATGGAGATTTTGAATCTCTGCGTACACTTGTGGACAGTGGACACTTGTGGATTGTGTGCGGCCCACTGATATCTGAGCGCTATGTGACATGCTCGATGGCACAGCTGCCTGTGACCAAAGTGACGAGAGGATAATGGAGATTTTGAATCTCTGCGTACACTTTTGGACACTGGACACTTGTGGATTGTGTGCGGCCCACTGATATCTGAGCGCTATGTGACACGCTCGATGGCACAGCTGCCTGTGACCAAAGTGACGAGAGGATAATGGAGATTTTGAATCTCTGCGTACACTTGTGGACAGTGGACACTTGTGGATTGTGTGCGGCCCACTGATATCTGAGCGCTATGTGACACGCTCGATGGCACAGCTGCCTGTGACCAAAGTGACGAGAGGATAATGGAGATTTTGAATCTCTGCGTACACTTTTGGACACTGGACACTTGTGGATTGTGTGCGGCCCACTGATATCTGAGCGCTATGTGACACGCTCGATGGCACAGCTGCCTGTGACCAAAGTGACGAGAGGATAATGGAGATTTTGAATCTCTGCGTACACTTGTGGACAGTGGACACTTGTGGATTGTGTGCGGCCCACTGATATCTGAGCGCTATGTGACACGCTCGATGGCACAGCTGCCTGTGACCAAAGTGATGAGAGGATAATGGAGATTTTGAATCTCTGCGTACACTTTTGGACACTGGACACTTGTGGATTGTGTGCGGCCCACTGATATCTGAGCGCTATGTGACACGCTCGATGGCACAGCTGCCTGTGACCAAAGTGACGAGAGGATAATGGAGATTTTGAATCTCTGCGTACACTTTTGGACACTGGACACTTGTGGATTGTGTGTGGCCCACTGATATCTGAGCGCTATGTGACACGCTCGATGGCACAGCTGCCTGTGACCAAAGTGACGAGAGGATAATGGAGATTTTGAATCTCTGCGTACACTTTTGGACACTGGACACTTGTGGATTGTGTGCGGCCCACTGATATCTGAGCGCTATGTGACACGCTCGATGGCACAGCTGCCTGTGACCAAAGTGACGAGAGGATAATGGAGATTTTGAATCTCTGCGTACACTTTTGGACACTGGACACTTGTGGATTGTGTGCGGCCCACTGATATCTGAGCGCTATGTGACACGCTCGATGGCACAGCTGCCTGTGACCAAAGTGACGAGAGGATAATGGAGATTTTGAATCTCTGCGTACACTTGTGGATAGTGGACACTTGTGGATTGTGTGTGGCCCACTGATATCTGAGCGCTATGTGACACGCTCGATGGCACAGCTGCCTGTGACCAAAGTGACGAGAGGATAATGGAGATTTTGAATCTCTGCGTACACTTGTGGACAGTGGACACTTGTGGATTGTGTGCGGCCCACTGATATCTGAGCGCTATGTGACACGCTCGATGGCACAGCTGCCTGTGACCAAAGTGACGAGAGGATAATGGAGATTTTCAATCTCTGCGTACACTTTTGGACACTGGACACTTGTGGATTGTGTGCGGCCCACTGATATCTGAGCGCTATGTGACACGCTCGATGGCACAGCTGCCTGTGACCAAAGTGACGAGAGGATAATGGAGATTTTGAATCTCTGCGTACACTTTTGGACAGTGGACACTTGTGGATTGTGTGCGGCCCACTGATATCTGAGCGCTATGTGACACGCTCGATGGCACAGCTGCCTGTGACCAAAGTGACGAGAGGATAATGGAGATTTTGAATCTCTGCGTACACTTTTGGACACTGGACACTTGTGGATTGTGTGCGGCCCACTGATATCTGAGCGCTATGTGACACGCTCGATGGCACAGCTGCCTGTGACCAAAGTGACGAGAGGATAAGGGAGATTGGATTGCTTTTAAAAAAGCAGTTTGCGGAGCAGTGGGTAAACAGCAATGCCAGCGTGTCAGGAAGCCTTAAAAGGCAGCCCAACAACCAACACCACTGATACACCACAATATAGCCTCCCCTTGCACTGCACACACAGTGACTTGTGTGTTGTGCAGGCCAAATTGCTAGCAGCAGAAGCAGTTTTTTTGTCTTCTTCCCTGCCTAACGCTCTCCCTACAGAATCAGCAGCAACCTCTCCCTATACTAAGATCGGCAGAAGTAAGATGGCGGTCGGCGTGCACGCCCTTTTATACCCCCTGTGACGCCCACCAAAGCAAGCCAATCACTTGCATGCCCTTCTGAAAGATGGTGGTGACCCGTGCCTATGTCATCACGTTGCCCACAGTGTCCGTGGATCCTGATTGGCTGAAAAAGAGCGCAAAACAAACTTTTGAAACGCGACTTTGGCGCGTAAGTCGCCGACCTCGTGGCCGACCTCATCCTAGGGTCGGGTTTCGTTTCATGAAACCCGACTTTGCCAAAAGTCGGCGACTTTTGAATTTTTTCGACCCGTTTCGCTCAACTCTAGTAACAAATCAAGGCGACCAGCCTTCAGAATATCATGCTCTCTCTATGTCTTAACAAGTGAGTTTTGTTTTTTCATCCTTTCCAGTATAGCATGGTTAAATATTCTCTGTTCTACAGACAGGTAATATCTGTCTGAAAGCCGTGAGGTAGCCTTGCCTGTCATGGTGGAATATTTCTATGATTGGAAAACATTCTGAAGAAATGTGAGTGTTATCTTTTAGCATTAATTTTGTTGATGGAGCTCACCTATTTTTTTCCTTTCTTGTTAAATATTCTCATGCAGCAATGTTGTTATTGCCTAATATTTTTTTGGGTTATGTTATATAATGTTACTTTTCAAAAAAGTTTAAGAAGGCAAAAAGGGCCATTTTGCCCATTGCCAAAATGTTCATATGGCAATATTATGTTTGCCTTTAAGAAACAAAAAAAAAGGCAAAACTAAAAATTTGTCTACTATAGTTAACGTCTCTGTGTGATTTTTCAAAAACCCTTTCAACATACTAACATACACTAACCAATGCAATGAAACAGTCAGAGAATCATAAGGGGTTGAGTAATATATATTTAGACACACTTAAAGAAAAAAATTATAACATAGACACAGCACGCTCTTGCCAAGAAGTTGCCCCCTCAGGTGAGATAAAGTAATTAGTGAAAATATCACGCACTTTGAGGCCAGAGAGCGGTCTACGTTGAGGGTTCATAGGTGGTCTCACCCTGCGCACATTGTCCGGCCTACGCAAAACACCATCAGAGGAGGAACAATCATGTATCCTGGTGAAGTTATGCAGAACCACACAGGCTTTCACAACTTCATTCACATTTTGTTCACTCAACTGAATGGCAGACTGGAGTACCCGCCATTTGGCACAAAGAATCCCAAAGGAACACTCCACCAGTCGCCTAGCACGTGATAGGCGCAAGTTAAAAATTCTGCATCTGTGGTCAAGGTTGCGCCGGGGATATGGCCTCATGACATTGCACGATAACTGAAACGCCTCATCTGCCACAAGGACATAAGGGACTGAAACTAATCTACTTTATTCAAAATTAGATTTAAAAAGGACTTAGTCCATTCATAAAATATGCACATGTACAAAAAGACAAACACTTACAAGAAAAAACCGCTTAGTCAGATGCGGTAAGACCAAACTTTCAAACACCTTTCCGGTATACCCTTAGTGTCGTTATCCAACTATACATAGACACCCCCTCAGAGTATACGCTTAGTGTAAATTTCTTTTGAAAAAGCACACTCTCATGGTGCTAAAAAATGTCTTTTACAGATCCATTGTTCTAAATTTATGTGCCACTACTGTGTAACATACATCATCATCACTAACAATGATCCTAGACAAATTTCATAGTAACAGCCTAATTTCAATAATCATCTAAAATTAAAGAATGGCATAGTATACAGTCTGTAATTATGAAACCAGGGTGTGAACCTAAACATTCCTCTTAAGATCATGCAGTTCACCACCTTTACAGATTTTTTATATCATCTTGTATATCATGGAAAGATCTCACCCAAATCTTTACATTCATGGGTTCCTCCATGTGACGCTCCCTTCTCCCTACGCGTTTCACCAACCAGATCATCAGGGGAGTACTGAGTACAGCGTTATGCCTACATGAGAAAAATGCCATCACTGGGCTGTTCATTTACCCGCTTTTTATAACATGCACTCTTTAGTGTGATCCCGCCTCATAAAGATGGGCGGGTGTATGCCCGTGACCACTTCCTGTTTCTATGTTACTATAGTGACAAGCCCGTTACTCATATATTCCTTCACATCACTTACTAACTTACTCACATCGCATATTAATAGTATGCGATTATATCGACCTCCATATACAACATGATCGTGCGCGCTCTTTTCTCCTTCATTCAATTTATCGGGTTGCATAGTAACGCACTGACGTCACCTTTCTTTAACTCATGCGCATTCTTCTATGTCACGTCCAACCCTCTTTCTTACGTCAAGGCGCCTATTCCCTTCCATCATTATATCAGCATCAGGGGAATTACCGCGCCTGCGCACTCCAAATCATAGCCGCTTCTTTGCAGGCTTTTACTTCTAAATGCACGCAGTTCCATACCGCGCCTGCGCACTCCACAAACAGCCGCTTCTTTGCAAGCTATAATTTCTAAATGCACAAAAGTCCCTCCTGTCACAGGATTATCTTATGGGAGCACTTATAAATTTATATCCCCTTAACATGCACGTCTTTTAACAGTTCTTTCTCATCTGTCAAATGAATGGGATTAGTATTATTTTACAGGACGATGATGCATAGGGGCTTTAGTGTTTTTTAAAAAAAATTTTTTAGCCGATCAATATCAATCTATACACACATATAGTTATGATTATATCTACCGCCATCAAATGATAAATGGCATATAAATACTTCACATTATAGTCACTAGTTGTAACTGAGATGCTCACTATCCAATCCTCAAGTATACATGTGGGCATAAATCTTACCCTTGTACAAGAATAGGTTTCACAGTCATTTTGGGCATATTTCAATATTTACTATCCAGTTTTTGGGACTTTTAGGATACAAAAAATATTCAACTCCATTCAGTATTCCTTAAAAAAATCCTCTCAACTATCCCGAGCGATCACTTAAGACAATGTACAGTACTTGACTCAGACTCGATACATTATCTTCTTCTATTTTATTCTAAGGTCTTAACTCCGCATTTAGACAAACCCATTAGAGAAGTATAACTCCTTTGGATTCCCTCCTGAGTAACCACACTACCCTTTAACCCCTATACAGGGATCTGGTTTCACGTGGGGCACAATGGAGCTTGTCCTCCGGGGCTCACATCTCATTGCATATGGGTCAGTAAATTACAAAAAAGCCGTAAAAGATAGTTGGTCATTCAGGCCTGTTGGTTGGAGTGTTCTCAGCCAGAAAATCCATCTACATTCCCTTTGGAGGATCGCTTTGTCCCAATCTCCCCCTCTATGGGGGTAAGGAACTTTCTCGATCCCAACAAATTGAATTTTGCTATGATCACCCTGATGTATCCTATTGATGTGGTTCGCTATAGCTGTGTCTCTTCGGTTCACCACATCACCAACATGTTCGCGTATTCTCTTCCTGAATTCCCTTCTTGTTTTCCCTATGTATTCAATCCCACATATGCACGTTGCCTTATAAATCACTCCAGTAGTACGACAATTTATAAACTGTCTGATGGTATAAACTTTCTTGTCGTTCGTACTCCTAAAGGTTTTCCCTTGTGTTACTGACTGGCATGCTACACAATTACCGCACCTATAGCAGCCTTTTACCTCTCCTTCTAGCCAGGTACGTGCTTGAGTCTCTCTAAAGTGACTGTGCATAAGTCTATCTTTTAGAGATTTGTTCTTTTTGTATGTCACTTGTGGTTTAGAACCTAAAATTTTTTTTATGTCCATATCCATTTTGAGAATTGGCCAATGTCTTTCTAAAATTTCTTTAAATTTTACTGATCCATTCGAAAACCTAGTAATGAAACGTGTGACCTCTATATCTTCTTTTCTTTCTACTTTCACTAATAGTTCTTTTCGATCTCTTTTTATAGATTCCTCATAGGCGGCCCTTAAAACATGATCTGGATATCCTCTCTCCTGAAACCTTTCCCTCATATCATCAGCTTGTTCTTTGAATTTCTGAGGGTTCGAGCAATTACGGCGTAACCTCAAATATTGTCCTTTAGGTATCCCTCTTTTTTGTGGAAGGGGATGACTACTCTCCCATCTTAAAAGTGAGTTAGTAGCTGTTGGTTTCCTATAATTGCTCGTTTCTAAAGTTCCATCAATTCCCTTTTTGACAAGCACATCTAAAAATCTCATTTCTGATGCATGTACCTCATACGTAAATCTCAGGCCTAAATCATTGCAATTGAGGTCATTTACAAAGGAAATAAACTCAGATTCTGTACTTTTCCAGATCACGAAAATATCATCAATATAGCGTAGCCATAGGGCTACGCTATCATGTCGAGAATTCGTGTCATTGAACACAATTTTTTCCTCCCACCAGCCCAGGAGCAAATTTGCATAAGTGGGCGCACAAGGGCAACCCATTGCAGTGCCCCTGAGCTGGTGGAAGTACTTATTCCCAAAGAGAAAGACATTATTCGTAAGGCAGAATTTCAAAGCCTTTAAAACGAAATCATTATGTTTCACAAAGAAACGTCCACGGAACTTAAGATAGTATTCCACGGCCATCAGGCCTTTTTCATGGGGTATCGAGGAGTACAAAGCCTCCACATCTATACTCCCAAAAATCATGTCTTTCTCAAGGTATATGCCATCTAATTTGCATAGAAGATCGCCTGTATCTCTAATATACGAGCTCAAATTCATCACAAATGGTCTTAGAATCCGATCTATATACATTCCCAAATTCTGAGTCACACTATTGATACCTGCCACTATAGGTCGACCTTTTAGAGGGGTCATACCCTTATGGATTTTCGGGAGACAATAAAACGTTGCCATAGTAGGATGCAAGGGAATCAAGAAATCTTTTTCTTTTTTATCAATAACCTCAGAATCCAGGCCTTCATTGACTAATGTCTTAAGAGCATCAGATAGACTCACTACAGGGTTTGAGGATAGCTTCTCATAACTCAACTTATCCTCTAATATAGAAAGGCACATATTCTTATAATCAGATGTATCCATGATAACTATGTTCCCTCCTTTGTCGGAGCTTTTTATAATAACACTGCTATCATTTTCAAGTCTCTTTAGACTTTCCATCTCTTCTTTCCCTAAGTTATATGACCTTGAATTTAACAGATCTCCTGATTTCATCAAATCATTTGTAACAAGATTAACAAAAATATCAATTGAGTTGACATCACCTGTGGGAGGGGGCATACCCGTACTCTTTTTCTTTAGATCTGTGAATGGACCCTCACCTTTAAGGTTAGGATCAGCATCTCCCAGGTGAAACAGAAACCGTACATCTTGTAATAACTCTTCAGAAATACCCAACTCTTGTGAAAACCTCTGATCTTGTTTAGAGAAATACTTTTTCCATTTTAGCTTACGGGCGAACAGATGTAGATCTTTCACAGGTTCAAAAATGTCTATGTCTGATGTTGGTACAAACGAAAGGCCTTTACTAAGTACACACATCTCAGTTTCAGTTAGGGGGCGTTGGGACAGATTAATTACCTCTGGCCCTCTGGTCCACTGTGGGGATTTAGGCGGTTCCTTAATGGATAGCTTAGATCTAAAAAATCCCTCTTTGGTGACCTCTTATGGGAACCTCTATTAAATGTACCCCTTTGACCTCCTCTTCCTCTACCTCTAAAATGCCTAGATCTACTCTCAGTGTCAGAAAATTCTGCCTCAGATGAGGATATGTCAGTTTCTGCTGGTCTATTATTTCTGACCACTTGTACTGAGTAGGCTTTGTTATCTCTAAATTCTTGGAGATCCCTATTATACAACTTATGTTTCTTCTCTTTCAGATGATACTGAAATTTCTCTAGAGTATTCTGTAAATTGACCTCTATTACTTGAGGATTGGATAGTGAGCATCTCAGTTACAACTAGTGACTATAATGTGAAGTATTTATATGCCATTTATCATTTGATGGCGGTAGATATAATCATAACTATATGTGTGTATAGATTGATATTGATCGGCTAAAAAAATTTTTTTAAAAAACACTAAAGCCCCTATGCATCATCGTCCTGTAAAATAATACTAATCCCATTCATTTGACAGATGAGAAAGAACTGTTAAAAGACGTGCATGTTAAGGGGATATAAATTTATAAGTGCTCCCATAAGATAATCCTGTGATAGGAGGGACTTTTGTGCATTTAGAAATTATAGCTTGCAAAGAAGCGGCTGTTTGTGGAGTGCGCAGGCGCGGTATGGAACTGCGTGCATTTAGAAGTAAAAGCCTGCAAAGAAGCGGCTATGATTTGGAGTGCGCAGGCGCGGTAATTCCCCTGATGCTGATATAATGATGGAAGGGAATAGGCGCCTTGACGTAAGAAAGAGGGTTGGACGTGACATAGAAGAATGCGCATGCGTTAAAGAAAGGTGACGTCAGTGCGTTACTATGCAACCCGATAAATTGAATGAAGGAGAAAAGAGCGCGCACGATCATGTTGTATATGGAGGTCGATATAATCGCATACTATTAATATGCGATGTGAGTAAGTTAGTAAGTGATGTGAAGGAATATATGAGTAACAGGCTTGTCACTATAGTAACATAGAAACAGGAAGTGGTCACGGGCATACACCCGCCCATCTTTATGAGGCGGGATCACACTAAAGAGTGCATGTTATAAAAAGCGGGTAAATGAACAGCCCAGTGATGGCATTTTTCTCATGTAGGCATAACGCTGTACTCAGTACTCCCCTGATGATCTGGTTGGTGAAACGCGTAGGGAGAAGGGAGCGTCACATGGAGGAACCCATGAATGTAAAGATTTGGGTGAGATCTTTCCATGATATTCAAGATGATATAAAAAATCTGTAAAGGTGGTGAACTGCATGATCTTAAGAGGAATGTTTAGGTTCACACCCTGGTTTCATAATTACAGACTGTATACTATGCCATTCTTTAATTTTAGATGATTATTGAAATTAGGCTGTTACTATGAAATTTGTCTAGGATCATTGTTAGTGATGATGATGTATGTTACACAGTAGTGGCACATAAATTTAGAACAATGGATCTGTAAAAGACATTTTTTAGCACCATGAGAGTGTGCTTTTTCAAAAGAAATTTACACTAAGCGTATACTCTGAGGGGGTGTCTATGTATAGTTGGATAACGACACTAAGGGTATACCGGAAAGGTGTTTGAAAGTTTGGTCTTACCGCATCTGACTAAGCGGTTTTTTCTTGTAAGTGTTTGTCTTTTTGTACATGTGCATATTTTATGAATGGACTAAGTCCTTTTTAAATCTAATTTTGAATAAAGTAGATTAGTTTTATTTCTAGTATTTTTCTAGCTTGCTGGTGTAGATATAGTCTTCTAGCTAGTGGATCACTCGCTGTAACCGACATAAGGGACTGATCCTTCAGGGGAGCCTGGTAGCTGGCGTGGTGGTGGTAGATCCAACTGGTTGGTGCATAGCCGCCGAGCCATTATGGAAGTATTGAAGACTCTAGAGTCTCCCGTCCTTCCATAGGCCCCAATGTCAACAATTATAAACTTGTATTGAGGGTCTACCAGAGCCAACAATACAACAGAAAAGTATTGTTTATAATTGAAGAATTGGGAGCCTGAGTTCGGCGGCTTACGCACCCGGATATGTTTGCCATCCAGGGCCCCAATACAATTTGGAAACTGGCAGTCCTCCTCAAAGTCCCTTGATATCCTCAACCAGTCTTCCATCCTGGGCTCGGGCATGACCACTTGATGGAGTCTTGTCCAGATTTCTGTACATGTAGACCTCACTATGCCTGAAATGGTTGATCTTCCAATGAGAAACTCATGGTGGAGGGCGGCATAAGACAGGCCAGTGGACAGGAAGCTGTAGAACAACAGAAATTGATAAGTTTAGAATGCATAAAGTCCAAAAACATCAGTTACATGCCGACCAAACTTGGTAGGAATTGAGATAGAATAACACACACATATTTGGTTGCACAATGACTAAGTGATATGCAGGACATATTAGAGCTAACATTCTGGTGTGTAAGTTGAAACATATTTGGAGTAAGATGAGGGCATTAAACTTAGTCCAAGAAGGCAAAAAAACATACTTTAGCACACACATTATGAACATAGAGAATGTGGTTGTGTAGTACATACCGTATTGTGAGTAGAAGTCGCTCCTCTGCAGATATCGCTTTGCGCATCCTTGTGTCCTGAAAGGTTATCCCAGGGCGCACTGTCTCCAAGAGTCTATCAAATGTGGAAATGCTCATGCGACAGTACTGGTAAAATTTCTCAGGATGCTCCCGCAGAGAAGAATAGAGGCGGTGAAAATGACCTCTTGTGAGTCGTTGCCTCAAAAGTGGATGGACCCACATGCGTCTCCTCCTCCGTGGATCCACTATCACTGGGTATGGTTGCCCAAAGCGCTGTGACAAAAGCCAGGTAAAGAGAACTTGCTCAGTTGTATTGAATCTCAGACCCTCTGCCATGTTGCACAAAGAACACCAACACACCTCGTGAAAGCAAGGTCACAAATGGATAGAATGGAGGCAGCCACCTGTTTCTGAGTGTATAAATAGGGTGCAGGCTAATGATTTAAATTGTTAGCAGGCCTCAAAACCGTTAAATGTCCATTTTGCAAGGCTGCGAGAAAATCTCGCCATACGGATTGCATACGGATGCCATACGGATTACATACGGATGCAGACATGCGCAAAATACGCGACCGCACCTTGCTTACGGATGACCTACGGAGCACTATTTAGGGGTCAGTCATCCGTATTACGCCTGCAATCTACAGACCGTATTTTGCGCAGGTTAGTGTGACCCCGGCCTTAGGCGTCATATACCTGTCTAACCATGGTGAATGATCACCTGCTATCTGATAATAACCTGTGTATTTAGTTGTTTACTTGATGGATGGAGCTTGAATAAGACATTTTTTTGGCGGTGCACTCTTATTTGCCTTACATTGCCATGCACTATATGCACTTTGCGATAATTTAGTAATTTTATGCATGTATTTCTTATTATTTCATAGGTTCTAATTGTACAGCAACCCTTTGTTATCCATGCGGTGTGCAGTTTTCACACGTTATTGTCCACTTCCCCCCACTTGTATCTGGATTTGTCTTAATAATAAAAATTATTGATTTTACTTTGGACTTATAGTCCTTTTTGGAGCTTTGCACAGTTTGTTCCCTGTAAAGTGCTGTAGTGCAATAAAGTGCAAACATATAGTCTGTATCAATGGTCTATAGAAAGACTATAGATAACGGCTCTCTATATAGAATATTTTCTTATTAAGATAGATGTAAAGACCAATTTGATATATAATGTAATGTATCATGAAGCCATACATTAGAGATTTAGGTACAACGTACAATCAGTAAGTCATAGTTTAAATAGCAGACTCCTTTTCCTCCCAAATCACCAATGATCAAAATATGGCTTCCCTTTCTTCAATAATCATAATTATGTGCAGTATAAATGAAAGGGAACCCATCAAGCATACATGAAAAAACTGATGCAGACAATAGATAATGAACCAAAAGGTTAATGGCAGTGGTCAAAAATGATAGAAAAATATACTCATCAACTAGTAGTGCAGACCCATCCCAACATTGCAATAAAGTGCAATAATAGGCGATCAAAAGATCGTAGGCACATTATAACGATATCAATAAAAATGTCAGCTCGGCGCACAAAAAATAAGCCCTCACCCAACTCCAAATCACAAAAAATGGAGACACTACAGGGCTCGAAAAATAGTACCTTTTTTTTTTTTTACCAAAGTCCTTGGATTTTCTTTTCACCACTTAAATAAAAAAAAAACTAGACATGTTTGGTGTCTATGAACTCGAAATCACCTGAAGAATCATAAGGCTGTGTGCACACGCTGCGGATTTTGCTGCGGTTCCGCAGCGGTTTTGGCCGCTGCGGACCCGCAGCAGTTTCTGCTGCGGTGTACAGTACAATGATTCCCTATGGGAATCAAAAACCGCAGTGCAGACGGTGCGGAATTTTCCGCGCGGATTATCTGCGGTTTTCAATCCGCAGAAAGAATTGACATGTCAATTCTTTCTGCGGATTCTCCTGCGGTTTGCCATCTCCTCCATTGAGGAGATGAAAAACCGCAGGGCAAAACCGCAGAGCAATCCGCAGGTAAAACCGCAGGTCTTTTGACCTGCGGTTTCACCTGCGGATTGTACAAAATCCGCGTGGATGAATCCGCACCTTTTCTGCAGCGTGTGCACACAGCCTAATGGCAGGTCAGTTTTTAGCATTTAGTGAACATGGTAAAAAATACAAAAAAAAACGACTGTGGAATTGCACTTTTTTGCAATTTCACAGCACTTGGAATTTTTGGAATTTTTTCCAAATAGTATGAGGTTTATGATGCGAGTCTTGTATGGGTCATACGACCGTCTGTATCTGCCCCAAGGCTGGAATCACACCAGCATATAGCATCCGATTCGAGAGCATGAGCATAAGTCGAGTATCATGCTACTGTGCTCCAATCCTCTCTCATGACACAATTGCAGCACAGCTGCGGAGGAGACAGAGAAAGTAATTTTTCTATCTCCTCCATAGCCTGACTCAGCGTATATCTGACTGCACTGGGATGACATCTGAGTGCAGTCTGATGTTTCACTTGCACTCATAGACTTACCCTATATGGGTGCGAGTGAGCCAAGGCTCACTGCCAATCACAGCATGCTGACATTGTTTTCTCATGCTGAATCGGCATGAGAAAATAATCGCAGAACTGACCTGCCCCATAGTATAACACTGGGCTGAGTGCTATGGCATATGCCATTTGCCATGTGCTAATTCTCTTGGATCTCTCTGCAGCATTCGACACTGTGGATCATCAGCTCCTCCTCACTATGCTCCGTTCAATTGGCCTCAAGGACACCGTTCTCTCCTGGTTCTCCTCCTATCTCTCTGACCGCTCCTTTAATGTATCTTTTGCTGGTTCCTCCTCCTATCATCTTCCCCTTACTGTTGGGGTTCTTCAAGGATCAGTCCTAGGCCCCCTCCTCTTCTCTTTGTACACTGCCCCTATTGGTCAAACAATCAGTAGATTTGGTTTCCAGTACCATCTCTATGCTGATGACATCCAATTATATGCTTCTTCTCCTGACATCACGCCAACCTTTCTAGAAAACACCGGCGATTGTCTAAACCCTGTGTCTAACATCATGTCCTCACTATATCTGAAACTGAACCTGTCAAAGACTTAACTCCTTCTGTTTTCTCCCGCTACTAATGTACCTATACCTGACATTGCCATTTCCGTGTGTGGTTCCTCTATTACTCCCCAGCAACATGCCCGCTGTCTTGGGGTCATGCTTGACTCCGAGGTTTCCTTTGCCCCCCACATACGATCACTGGCTCGCTCTTGTTATCTGCACATCAAAAACATTTCTAGAATTCGACCTTTTCTTACTTTTGACACCGCAAAAACTCTTACTGTTTCTCTTATTCATTCTCATCTCAACTATTGTAACTCTCTTCTAATCGGTCTCCCTCTTACCAAACTCTCCCCCCTCCAATCTGTCTTGAATGCTGCTGCCAGGATCATATTCCTCACCAATCGTTACACCGATGCCTCTACCTTGTGCCAGTCATTACACTGGCTACCCATCCACTCCAGAATCCAGTACAAACTTATTACCCTCACCAACAAAGCCCTCCATGGCTCAGCACCCCCTTACATCTCCTCCCTTGTTTCAGTATACCATCCTACCCGCGCCCTCCGTTCTGCTGATGACCTGAGGTTAGCATCCTCAATAATCAGAACCTCCCACTCCCGTCTCCAAGACTATAAACGTGCTGCGCCAATTCTTTGGAATGCACTTCCCAGGTCAATGCAATTAGTCCCCAATCCCCACAGTTTTAAGCATGCGCTGAAAACTCATTTATTCAGACTGGCCTACCGCCTCAACACATTAACCTAATCTATCCCTATGTGGCACAGCCAAAAGTTTTTACCATAACCAGGTTCCCCGCATCATGTTCCTACACACTCTATGTATCCATTAGCCATCTGCGTCTGTACTGTTACACACTTAACATTATGGCTGGTCAATACAATCAGGGCAACTGTTACCACCCACCTTTCGTGTCTCCCTTTTTTTCCTCATAGATTGTAAGCTTGCGAGCAGGGCCTTCATTCCTCTTGGTATCTGTTATGATCTATGTGATTATTGTTATGCTGTAATGTCTATTGTCTGTACAAGTCCCCTCTGAAATGTAAAGTGCTGCGGAATATGTCGGCGGTATACAAATAAAATTTATTATTATTATTATGCCATGTTTTATGCAATGTTTTTAATAAAATAAAAATAAACATTTGCAAATCAGCAAACAGCATGGATATATTTGTTGTCCCTGTAATCATAATAGCCAGGGCCGCCATCAGGGCATTACTGCTGTATGGGGCCCGGTGATTAGAAGGGCCCGTGCGCGCTCGGGGCCCCCCGATATTTTGTTCAAGCAGCAGGCGCTTATATTTACAATGCCCGGCCAGCAAAAGGAAATGGGCGGGCACTGTAGCTTTAAGCTACGGCCTGCCCCAGTGCATCATGATCTAGCCAGCCTCTCCTGATGTCACATGCTGCTCTGCTCCACTTCCTCATTCTGGAGCAGAGCGAACAGCGTGGATGGGAGCGATGGACAGCGGTCGGGCCCGGCGGACGGCGGTCAGAGGATGGACACCAGAGGAGAAGTGCAGCGGACCGGATGTGCAGCTGGAGGCGGCAGGTGAGTGAGCAGGGTGAGTAGTCTGTCTCAGCAGGGCAGGCAGGGGGGACCCAGCCAGCCGCAGCCATCCACCAAAAAGGCCCAGGCATTCCCACAGCCACAGGGCTGGCGGGGGGCCAGGGGGGGCTGGGTGCAGCCGCCCGCAGCATCCACCAACAGGGCCCGGGGGAGAGGGGGCCCACACACTTCAGCATTCCCACAGCCACAGGGCCCCAGGGCAGGCAGGGGGGACCCGGCGCAGCTGCAGCATCCACCAACAGGGCCCGGGGGGGCTCCCACACTGCAGCATTCCCACAGCTACAGGGCCCCAGGGCAGGCAGAGGGGACCTGGCGCAGCTGCAGCATCCACCAACAGGGCCCGGGGGCGTGCCCACACTGCAGCATTGCCACAGCCACAGGGCAGGTAGGGGGGGCCCGGCGCAGCCGCCCACAGCTTCATGATCCAAGCTTCATAATCCACCAACAGGGCCCGGGGGGGGCGCCCACACACTTCAGCATTCTCACAGCCACAGGGCCCCAGGGGGGACCCGGCGCAGCTGCAGCATCCACCAACAGGGCCCAGGAGGGGCGCCCACACTGCAGCATTCCCACAGGGCAGGCAGGGGGGCCCGGCGCAGCCGCCCTCAGCTTCATGATCCACCAACAGGGCCCAGGGGGCGCCCGCACACTTCAACATTCCCACAGCCACAGGGCCCCAGGGCAGGCAGGGGGGACCCGGCGCAGCTGCAGCATTCACCAACAGGGCCCGGGGGGCACCCGCACTGCAGCATAGCATTATGGTACAGTGGTATTTGTCCCTTGTATGAGATATTATTGGTCACTTTAAAAATTGAAAAATAAATAAAAATATACCTAAATTGTATTGCATACTTTAACAAATATTTAATAGGTAACAGTAGAGTAGGGCCCGGCCAAAAGAGTCTACCCTGTTATGGTGGCGGCTTAAAAAATCTTTTGGCCAAAGCAAAAGCTGCTGGCTATATGTGTGATCTGGTGATGGGAACTGTTAATGTGTGATTGGTGAGAAGTGGAGTTTTTCCAAGAGAGTGGTGGGGCTGTGGACAGTTCGAGGGGTGGAGGCGGGGCTGGGGTGGAGCCTGGGCGGAGTCTCAAGGGGGCCCCGAAAAGTTTGCCAGTATGGGGCCCTGAAATTCCTAGTGGCAGCCCTGATAATAGCCAGCACAACACAGTGAACAGATTATATATGGTGATCTGCACATGGTGTAAGAGAATAGCGTGCCTGATTTTTTTCGCCATTATACTCATTAAAAAAAGTAATAAAAATGTAGTGCTGAGGAAATGTTCACACGTAGCATAAAAGCTGCATTTTTACTACTGCTTTTTTGCTGCAGCTGTTTTTATCACACAATGTAATAACAATCTTTTTTGGTTATTGAATTTTTTTTTGCATTTCAACCACTACTGAACTGTGCGGTTTTGGTGTTTATTTTTCTCTCTTGTCTTCCATGTAGAGCCTAAAAAAACACATGTAAAAAAACTACAATTACTTTTTTAAGTGCAGAATCAAATCTTTTCTACACTATAAAAAACACCTTAAAATGCTGCTACGAACATGCACCAAAAAGCATCAAATAACGAGTAAAAGGCATAATAAATGCAGTACAAATGCAATAATCAGAGAAGATTATTATTGCGTAGTTTGGTGTGGACACCTGCAGAAAATAAAAACACAGTATTTATGCAATGTATACAGCCTCAGGCCAGTTTCACACGTCAGTGGCTCTGGTACGTGTAGTGACAGTTTTCTCACGTGCCAGAGAAACTGACACACGTAGACACATTCTAATGAATGTGTCTATGCAGATGTCAGCGTGTTTTCACGGACCGTGTGTCCGTGTGCAAAATACGCTGACATGTCCATTTTTGTGCAACAGCACGGATCACACGGACCCATACAAGTTAATGGGTCCATGTAAACACGGATGGCGTCCGTGTGCCATTCGTGTGCGTTTTTAGAAGTGATAGGGTTAACATTGAAACCAATTTTTTCCATACACGGACACGGACACACGGACAGCACACGGATCACACACGGATGGTACACACGGACATACGGATAGCACACAGATCACACACGGATGGCCTACATATCCACATGGACACACGGACACGGATAGCTCCGGTACCAGTTTTTCCAGTACCGGAATTATCTGGATGTGTGAAACCGCCCTTACACACACCAAAAAGCCAGATGTCATATAGTGAAGCTTATATAAAAATGAGAATGTTCTGGCTGCTACGACAATCAATGAATGAACAAAAAATCCATAGGTCCCAACTAGACATGAAAAGGACACACAAAAGACATCACGCCAGCCCTGGATAATCAGCCTTGTTGGAGACGCTGGAAGGTACAGGATTCCTGGGCTTCCTGTCCAGCTGTAATGCAAGGGAACACTCTGGCTGAGCCTGAGGGTAATTTTAGTGTCCCTAAACATGGGTACCTGGCCAGGTGTGTATGGTAAATTTGCTCCAGTTTCCTTCTCCTGGACTGATACACCCTGTAGTACACTTCCCCATTTTTTTCCTGGACTACATATGGGCCTTGCCTTCTGGCCAAGAACTTACTTTCTGCGGTGGGTACCAAAACCAACACTCTATCGCCTTGTTTAAAGGCCCTAACTGTGGCCTTTCTATTATACGCTTGGCTCTTAGCTGCCTGGAAATTCAGGAGATGTTCCTTTACGATTGGCATTATGGCCGTAATCCGGTTCTGCATCGTCACAACGTGCTTTTTAACACTTCTATGAGGGGTGAGCTCCTGTTCTCATGTCACTTTGGCCACATCCAGCAGGTCCCTGGGATGTCTATCACATAATTCAAACAGAGAGAACCCCATGGAAGACTGCGGTACCTCCCAGATGTCAAACATTAATTAAAGCAACAACATATCCCAGTCCTTCCCATCTTTTACTACCACTTTTTTTAAATATATTTTTTTAGGTGTTATTAAATTTTTCTACTACACCGTTGGTGTGTGGGTGGTAGACTAATGTGTGCAACTGTTTGATCTGAAGCAGCTGACACAGTTCTTTAATGACCTTAGACATGGAGTCCGCTGATCTATAAGAATCTTCTTTGGGAGCCCAAGGCAACAGAACATGGCAAAGAGCTCCCGAGCAATAAGTTTTGCCAAGGTATAACAAAGAGGAATCGCAGCTGGATAGTCGCATAATCCACTATGACCAATATGTGTTGGTGGCTAAGGGCGGATTTCACTATTGGCTATTCTAGATGCATAGCAATGCGCCTAAAACAAAATTTTTGCAGTAAAAATATGATTTTTTTATTTTCTCGGCTCAACGTTATCAAATTCTGTGAAGCACCTGGGGGTTTAAAGTGCTCAACACAAATCTAGATGAATTCATTGAGGAGTCTAGTTTCCAAAATGGGGTCACATATGGGGGGCTTCCACTGTTTAGGCAAATCAGGGGCTCTCCAAACGTGACATGGAGTCCACTACCAATTCTAGTTCATTTTACATTCCAAAAGTCGAATGGTGCTCCTTCTCTTCTGAGCCCTGCTGTGTTCCCATACAGTAGGTTTCCCCCACATATGGGGTATTAGCATACTCAAACACAATCGATCAACAAATTATATGGTCCATTTTCTCCTGTTACCCTTGTGAAAATTCAAAATGTGGGGCTAAAGTAACATTTTTGTGGGAAAAAGTAAAATGTTTATTTTTTCCGTTCACAATGCTTTAGTTCCTGGGAAGCACTTGAAGGGTTAAGAAACTTCCTGAATGTTGTTTTGAGCACTTTGAGGGGTGCAGTTTTAAGAATGGTGCAACTTTTGGGTGTTTTTTGTCACATAACATAGGCCCCTCAAAGTCACTTCAAATGTGATGTGATCCCCCCAAAAATTGTTTTGTAAATTTTGTTGTAAAAATTAGAAATTGTTGATAAACTTTAACCCTTCTAACTTCCTAACAAAAAAATTACGTTTAGAAAATGATTCAGATGTAAAGAAGAAATATGGCAAATGTTATGTATTAACTATTTTGTGTGGTGTACATATCTGGTTTAAGGACTTCAAAATTCTAAGTTTGAAAATTGTGAAATTTTTGGCCAATTTTTGTTATATTTTCATAAATAAATGCAAATAATATTGACCAAACTTTACCACTATCATGAAGTACATCACGTCACAAGAAAAAAACAATCTCAGAATCAGTGGGATCCGTTGAAGTGTTCCATAGTTATTACGTTATAAAGTGACACTGGTAAGATTTAAAAAATGAGGCTCGATCATTAACGTACAAAATGGCTTGGTCCTTAAGGGATTAAATATACTATTTACTATTAAATATTCAGTGTACTTTATGGGCCATTTGCTGTTAGGTGATTTCATCCAGCATTACAGTATATGGTTTGCTATATAGTTGTTCACAGCCTGTATTGGGACCTTGCAATCCTAAGCACTTACACTCTTTTTATGTAATTGCACTTTATGACCACTAAACTACCTATTAACTTCACTGAAATGTATAAATCTAATACTAATGTAGTGTCTGGGTTTACTCTTTCATTGTTTTTCATTTCAGAATCAGCCCATTTTAATATGATTCCCAAATGTACTATATAACTTTGGGCATTTATATTTGTTTGCTCTTTGTATTACCTGCAAGCGGTCTGCCAGCAGCTTGCAGGTAATACACCTAGGCATATGCACCATGTCTGCATCATTTTTCAACCTTTTACTTTGGTTTCTTGCAATTAATGTTGTAGTTTGCATATGCTATTGGGAAGTTATTTACCTCACTATAAGGACAGCACACACTCTAAATTTTGTTTCTTCTATTTGCCCCATGTGATTATGACATTTAAAAGGGACTTACCCCACTGCCACACATATGTGATTTGGGACTACTTTTATGGAGATCTTTTGAATGTGCTTGTTAGTGTGCTCCTCTCTATGCTGTTATAATAATGAAACCTGTCATTTGATTGTATGGTACGGCAATTTATGCTGTTTACTGTATTTTTTTTTTCTTCTCTTTCCCTTGGGTGTAACTCAATTTATAGACCAGTGGTTCCCAAACTCCAGTCCTCATGGACCCCATGGGTCATGTTTTCAGGATTTCCTTAGTATTTCACAGATGATTATCATCAAGGCATCAGGAATTCTCTCTCACGTGTAACACTATGGAAATCCTGAAAACATGACCTGTTGGGGCCGCGAGGACTGGACTTTGGGAACTACTGTCATATGCTTTTTATCATTGGTGGAAGTTGTAATTCAACTCCTTATACACCTATTATATACAATAATTCAGTAGAGCCTCAATGGATCTGGCACCCTAGGCAAAAATTGTAACAGTATTCTTATATATTGATGTATTCCTGAAAAAAAAGTGGCTTTTTTGCATTCTGTGTCCCTTTATTACCTTTATTAATTTTAAATATTTTTTGTATCAATAAACTTCATGTTTTTATGACATTTTTACTTCCTTCTCTAATTTTTAGTTTAATTATTATGGAAGTGCCACAGATCTAGGCTATATTTTCAGTGTTGGGTTAATCACATTCAGGTCACGTTTCTTTGTTACATTAAAGGCATCTTCATATTGCAAGGTTATCGTATCCTGCCATATTACGCAAAGTGTAATGGGGACTAGGGGGGTGGTAGTCGTGGCTAACAGTGGCTGCTCTGTCGCTCCCTGGCCCATCGTCACATAAACACATTGTCCTTTCTGATGTGCACTTGGTGATTCACTTACTTGCACACCAGAGTCCAGTCCGCTGGGGCCTTCTTCCTTTAAGTACCACGCAATGACAGTCAGAGTCCACATCCAGTTCCAACATAACAACTTTACTCAGTTCTTTACACAGCACGTCCAGTTTTGTCACAGAAACAGCACAAGATTCTTCACAGGGTAAAAACTTTCCTTTCCCTGTGCTGTCCCTCACTCCTCCCGGAATATCGCAGGGTCGTATCATCGCCTTCAGTACTGCAGCTTCATGACTGGCCAGACTAACTCGCTTCAGTAGTTCTCTGTCTGTTTCGCCCTGGATGTTTGGGATTGTTCCCAAGAAGAGAGCTTCTACCATTTTGATGCTGCTCTGTATTCTGCTACTACCATGTGACCGTCAGCCCATAGACCCTGGATGGTTGGGCTCAACAGCTTAAACATTACGGAACACAACTGACCTGTCCTGGCTCCCAGCCCTAACTAACTGAACTCAGGAAGCTCTCTAACTTACACCCAGTTGGCCTCTCCTAATTAACAAAATCCCATTGGTCTATCTAATTCCTCACTCTATTATCTAGTGGGCTAATTTACATCCTATACTTTCCCTACATTTATACAATACAAGGAATATATACACTCACTGGCCACTTTATTAGGTACACCTGTCCAACTGTGTGTTAAGACTTAATTTCTAATCAGCCAATCACATGGCGGCAACTCAGTGCATTTAGGCATGTAGACATGGTCAAGACAATCTCCTGCAGTTCAAACCGAGCATCAGTATGGTGAAGAAAGGTGATTTGAGTGCCTTTGAACGTGGCATGATTGTTGGTGCCAGAAGGGCTGGTCTGAGTATTTCAGAAACTGCTGATCTACTGGGATTTTCACGCACAACCATCTCTAGGGTTTACAGAGAATGGTCCGAAAAAGAAAAAAAATCCAGTGAGCGGCAGTTCTGTGGCCGGAAATGCCATGTTGATGCCAGAGGTCAGAGGAGAATGGGCAGACTGGTTCGAGCTGATAGAAAGGCAACAGTGACTCAAATTGCCACCCGTTACAACCAAGGTAGGCAGAAGAGCATCTCTGAACGCACAGTGCGTCGAACTTTGAGGCAGATGGGCTACAGCAGCAGAAGACCACACTGGGTACCACTCCTCTCAGCTAAGAACAGGAAACTGAGGCTACAATTTGCACAAGCTCATCGAAATTGGACAGTAGAAGATTGGAAAAACGTTGCCTGGTCTGATGAGTCTCGATTTCTGCTGCGACATTCGGATGGTAGGGTCAGAATTTGGCGTAAACAACATGAAAGCATGGATCCATCCTGCCTTGTATCAACGGTTCAGGCTGGTGGTGGTGGTGTCATGGTGTGGGGAATTTTTTCTGGGCACTCTTTGGGCCCCTTGGTACCAATTGAGCATCGTTGCAACGCCACAGCCTACCTGAGTATTGTTGCTGACCATGTCCATCCCTTTATGACCACAATGTACCCAACATCTGATGGCTACTTTCAGCAGGATAATGCGCCATGTCATAAAGCTCGAATCATCTCAGATTGGTTTCTTGAACATGACAATGAGTTTACTGTACTCAAATGGCCTCCTCAGTCACCAGATCTCAATCCAATAGAGCATCTTTGGGATGTGGTGGAACGGGAGATTCGCATCAGGGATGTGCAGCCGACAAATCTGCGCCAACTGTGTGATGCCATCATGTCAATATGGTCCAAAATCTCTGAGGAATGCTTCCAGCACCTTGTTGAATCTCTGCCACGAAGAATTGAGGCAGTTCTGAAGGCAAAAGGGGGTCCAACCCCTTACTAGCATGGTGTACCTAATAAAGTGGCCAGTGAGTGTATATTTGCAATACATTACACAGCATAGCAATATTAAAATACACATGCCATATATCGGACATATACAATATAGCAGCAATATAGGACATATTAAAAGTACCAGCTTCTTAGGGACGTAGAAACACAGGCAAGGGAAGTGGGGCACAAACCAGTGACTGTAGTCTCTGGTCCCTGATGACGCTTCATTTGAGTATTCAAGAATGCACTGCAGTGTCATCATAAAAAAAAAATGGAAAAAAATAGAAACCCAGTTAGATAATGTAGTTTAAGAAGGGTAGGGATTTTTTCATGAGGTAGGTGTCGGTAAACTGTCCAAAAGGGTGTATACTCTAAAGGGGTGGAGTTTTTGACTGTATAAATTAGGGATTACCAATGATTTTTCATTCAGCTGTCCAGAAAGAATAGAAGATGATGAGATTGACAACTCTGGAGTGAATATTTCAAAAAAAGAAAAGAAGCCAGCGCTGCTTAAGGTTAGAACGCATAACATAAAGTGCATATGCACATAATATCTAACTGTATTCAAAATGAGATATTTGGCAAAAAAATTGATTAATTCAATTGAGCCACCCCGCCGCGCCAAGGCAATCTCATGTGGGGGGTCCTACTCTACGCTTTTAATAAACACTGTGCCATTACGACCTCCTAGATACATTAAAAGCAAGACCACTTTAAGTGCAATCCGTACCTGAGCATTTCTGGATCGCTCCCATGAAGCCAGAAAAAGCAAGTGCAGATGAAGGCCAACCAGGTCTGAATACAGACATATCAGGTTTAGCCTCCACACATTGCCCAACCAGCAAACATAGATGAAGGGCAATGCAGGTTCAGACACAGGTGCACAATTAAATAAAGCTTGGGGCAGGGCGGGGCTGCTGTGTGTGTGCACAGCAGCCTAGATCCATCACAGTGAACACAGAAAAAATGGCGAACATAACCCAGCGTGCACGGCAAAAGTGGTGGTCAGCCACATACTTACATACAAAAAAGAAAAGAAGCCAGTGCTGCGTAAGGTTAGAATGCATAACATAAAGTGCATATGCACATAATATCTAACTGTATTCAAAATGAGATATTTGGCAAAAAAATTGATCAATTCAATTGAGCCACCCCGCCGCGCCAAGGCAATCTCATGTGGGGGTCCTACTCTATGTTTTTAATAAGCACTGTGCCATTACGGCCTCCTAGATACATTAAAAGCAAGACCATATTTCAAAAACTCACATAATAAAACTTGAGCACTGTCATCTCCGCCTGAATTTGCACATAAAATAGATGAACAAAAAATATTCACATTGTGTAATGGAAGGTCTATGCCCTGTTGTTATAGATTTATTCAGCTTTGCTATTATACTCGTATGTCTGCACTTTATTTCTTTTTGGCTTCTGACATAGTGAGCCAATATAAAAAAATGTGCGCCATTCAAATAGATTGTGTAGGCTGACTATAATTTATGTATGCATATTAGCTTTGTTAAACAACAGATGAAACACATGCAGATTATTCTGACTCGGGTTCTGATGCTTTGCTTGTGCAGAAACAAGGAATTCTTGCATATTTGACTAACATGTTATATAATTGTTTTTTTTTTTTTAGTTTTGATGTACACTTTAACTGCCTTGTCTAACAGTAACTCTTCTCAGCTAAAGACCTCACAGGGAGAGGAGCGGAGCAGATGGGTCAGAAGTTAAACAGGTGCTGACTCATGCAGTGAAAAGAGACTTTCTGTTTCTACATAGAGCAAAGAAAAGAGAAGTAACTAGGTAGAAAGGCAAAATGAGCAATTGTGCTATATAATGCATATAGTGCTATATAGTGTTATACAATATCATGATTGCATTATACTAATAGGATAAAAACTAATTAAAGGGAAAGAAAAACACCTTCTTAAACTAAATGTTCAGCCCAGATAAAATAATAAAGCCTATTCTCACCTCCTGTGCCGACTCTGTTCCCTCAGAGTCAGCATGTGCTCTCCCTGGGGCTGTGATGCAGTGGAATGACATGTGATACCAACGCCCAATCAGCACTGGCATCACTGTCTCCGCCTTTGTACAAACTGAGCATGAAGAGAAAGACCGGGATCAGCTGCAGCCCCAGCTTCCTCATCATGTTCAGTTTTTCCGAAGGCGGAGACAGTGGTGCCAGTGCTGATTGGGTGCTGGTGTCCCGTGTCAAAACACAACATCACAACCCCAGGGAGAGTGAGTGCTGTCACTGCATGAACAGAGCCGGCATGGGAGAGGAGTATAGGCTGTATTATTTTGTTGGTTACAAATATTTAGTTTAAGAAGGGGTTGTTCTAGTAGTGGACGAACCCTTTAAGAGGATATTCACATGATTATGAGTCACATAAGTCCAACATGCATGCACCATGCTCCAAAGACTCGGAGACAAAGCTTTATTTTCAGTCCAGTGGGTGGTAAGCCAGCACCAATTTCCATCCCAATAAATATATATTTGATTTTCAATTAGGCTGTTTTTTCCACTTCTAGTATTAGGTGCAGCATGTATTTAGAGTTAGGTAAAGGGCTTGTTCACACACTGTTTATTTTGCCTTTTTTCTTTACATTTTTCAAGAAAAAACACAGTACCAGTAAAGTGAATAAGAATTCTAAAATCTCATTAATATCCTGCTTATCTGTCACGAATGTGCCGCACCCTGCTGGGACCTGAGATGTACCTGGGATCAGAAGATCACAGAGATTAGATGATCACAGGTCCTATTTGGAGTCTACACCACGATTCACATAAGTGGTGCAGATTTACTCTTCCTTTTGGTACGGAAGGAGTTAAGAGTCCTTGGTTTAAGTCTTCTGAGATTCCATTTGACTCTAGTCCCAGCTGCTGCTTATTGGTACACTCTCCCTTCACTATTTAAACTCACTTATGGCTTCTTCCCATGCCAGCGATAGGTTTATCTATCCTGTGTCTTGCTTACCTGAAATAGCTGTTATGTTCCTGGAGAAGCTGTAGAGTTCTTGGAGAAGTTGTTTGTGTTCCTTTTCATTTCTGTGGATATCCTTTGTGTGTTTCCCCTGTCTGTCCCTTTCCCTGGTGTTGTCTTATGGTAGTAGTAAGCTTATTGTCTTGCTGCCAGGCTCACTATCTATGGTTAAGACCCAGGGTCAGCCAGGGCTTAGGCACGTGACGGCGCATGGGGGGAAGGACCCGTCTAGGGTGATAAGGAGCACAGGTGCCAGCATAAGGTGAGGGTTGACGGGTCAGCATCTTCTCCCTCTCCCTACCGTCAGGGCTCCCTTTAACCTTTGCATTGCATGCCAGGCATCTCCTTGCCCTGGCGTGACATTATCATGCTCTACACAATCGCAACTAGAATTGAGTTTTACCCACATTTCACTGAGGGAACATGTTGTCACATGTTTACTTCATTGGAATGCCGGACAACTAATTCCTTTATTATATAGGGCTGAAGGGTGACTCCGAGATGCAAGACAACATCTGCAGGTCTATCCCACATGTTGTGGACCTATCTACACCTAGAAAGGTTTTGGAAACAAGCAACTGGCATACTTAATTGTCTATTCTGTAAATGTATCCCTCAGGCCATTGGAGTGAATTCTGGGGTATGTGGAGGACCTAGTGACTTACAAGCCAGGAAAGGAAGACTGCAGTGCAAGGATGCTTTACATGCCATTGAAGTTGTTAGCACAACATGAAGTAGATGAGAAGGGTCTGACTTACGAGAATTTATTGATCAGATAGAATAGCTATTAACTTTTTTTTGAGACTGACACAAAGTTTGTTATTCACAAAATTTCCTGCTACAAGTATTTATAGATCCTTAGTCAAATGTTTCTATGGTTACTAAAGTACAATTATAAGTATTTTGTAAGATTTTAGACTTGTATTGAAAAAAATGCATCAAGTTTATGTAAAGACTTAGTATTTACAGTGCTGTCCCTTATTTTTCAAGACTTCTGAAATTTGCCTTGGCAGATGAATCTCAGCTTCTGGCCCAAATCCTGACTGATGACAAGTTCAACCCATTCTTGTCTAATCAGTGCTCGGAGTTTATCACAATTTCTGAGTTTTTGATTGTCTACCCACTTTGGAGATTTACCAAAGGTCCTCAATGGGATTGAGATCTGGAGAGTTTTCTGGCCATGGACCCAAAATTTCAATGTTTTGCTTACCAAGCCACTTAGTTATAATTTTTGCCTTGTAGCATGGTCTCCATCATGCTGATAAAGCATTGTTCATCAGCCCATTGCTTCTGGATCATTGGGAGAAATTGCTCTTGGAGGATGTTTAGATAACATTTTTTCTTCATGGCAGTCTTCTTAGGCAAAATTGTGAGTGATAGAAAAAAGTCCAGCTCACTCACTGGGCAGCACGGTGGCTCAGTGGTTAGCACTGCAGCGCTGGGGTCCTGGGTTCAAATCCCACCAAGGACAACCTCTGCAACGAGTTTGTATCTTCTCCCTGTGTTTGCGTGGGTTTCCTCCGGGTACTCCGGTTTCCTCCCACATTCCAACGACATACTGATAGGGAATGTAGATTGTGAGCCCTATCGGGGACAGTGATGATAATGTGTGCAAACTGTAAAGCGCTGCAGAATATGTTAGCGCTATATAAAATAAAAGATTATTATTATTTATTAGGTGCACGGATCACACAGTCTGTGTGTAATGAGAGGAAAATGAAGAAATATCCAGCTCCCCTGATCCAAATAAAATAGTTGATGGATTTATTGAATAATCCATAAAAAATATGAACAAGACACAAGAGTGTATATATGCAAAAAATTGATCCCTTGGATGCAGTGCCACCACACATGAATGGTGTCAGGATGTTTTACTGCTGGTATAACGCAAGACTCATGGTAGTGCTCACCTTTTCTTCTCCTTCCTGATATGACAAACAGTCTGAAGGGGGCATCAACAGAAAAAACAACTTTGCAGGAAGGGATTGGACTGGAGAGCACTGAAGTAAATTTATTTTTTTTCTGGTGAAGCTCCTTTCAAACGGTTTGGGACTTTTGGCAACAATTTTCCAGTGTTTTGTGATCTTTTTTTTTGCTCATTTGCCTACTTGAGCTTTGCTTTCTGTTTCTTTTATTGCACAACAAAACCAGGCCACATGTTGCTTGCACTGATGGGAGCAGCGACTTCAGACTTGATTCCCATCAAGCATTTCTAGGATGCCATTGGTTGGCAATTGCAAAGGGAGCTGCCAGCAGCGGATCTTGATGATTTGTGCCTGGCAGAACATTTCTCAGACAACCATTAATAATCTCATTGATAGCAGCCAAGGCATGTAAATGCGGGGATTATATATCAAGATGTTTTGAAAGTTTTTTACCCACTTTTTCATCATTTGCATAATAGTAACATGTCTATCAGTCCGGTGATTTCCATAATTGCACCGCTTTTTTTCTTGGTGGTGGACTTTAAACATTGAGGAAGGTCTATTTAATGGAAACCTGACAGCTAATACATGCAATCCACAGGAGAAAGTATCAGACACTGGCTGTATGATCTCAGCAAGGTATGTTTAACTCTGAAATACTCCACTGCTTCAGAGAAAGACATACGGTACTTTTAAAGCCATCGGGAGAAAACAGGGCTAGAAAATAGTCGGTAAGGCTGGTCCCCGTTGGCTGTCTGCCTGCTGCCGTGAAGTGACAGAACTATGCCTACGTGTGTGAATAGGGTGAGACCTATCAATCCAGGGTAGTGGGTGGGTAGAAGCCGCTGGTGACTTTTAACCCCTTAACGACCGCTAATACGTCTTTTAACTGACATGAGATATAAGAGAATAGGATCCCCATACAGGTGACCATCCAGCAGATGTTGGCTGTACACTATAGCTGACAAATTGCTGCATCAGCCATGATCAGTGTTTGCACCATCCAAATCATTTTAACCCCTTAGATGCTGCTGTTAATAGTGACAACATCATATAAATGGTTAACAGAGTGTGGTGGCGTCCTCTTTATCCCCATCGGCACCCTGAGATCATGATTGTGTGGTCCTGATGTTTGCCATGGCAATTCACGACCAAACAGCGGCCTTAGAGTCTGATGGCTGTTGTAACTTGTTCAGAAGTTAGCAGCATTTAGGTGGTAAGAATACACTTTTTCATTTCTGCCATGCCACTTTGCATTAATTCCTGAAAATCACCTGAAGGGTTAATAAACTACCTGACAGCAGTTTTCAATATGTCAGGGGGTGCAGTTTTTAAAATGGCATAACTTTTGGGGGTTTTCCAATATATAGGATGCCCAAAGTCACTTCAAACCTAGATAGGTCCCTAAAAAAAAAATTAAAATGTCCTTGATAAAATGAAAAATTACTGCTACATTTTTAAACCTCCTAAAATGCTAACAAAATAAAAGAAATATTATTTATTAATGTTTTGTGTGGTATGACAATCTGGATTAAAGGGATAAGCATTAAAAGTTTGAAACTTGCTAATTTTTTAACATTTTTCTCAAATTTCTGATATTTTTTATAAATAAAAACAAAACATATTGACCTAAATTTACCATTATCATAAAGTACAATGTGTCACGAAAAAACAGTCTCAAAATCACTGGGATTTGTTGAAGGGTTCCAGAGTTACCACATAAAGTGACACTGGTCAGATTTCAAAAATTTGGCTCTGTCACTAAGTGGTTAAGGGAGATTTTATTGCTGCAGCATTTTAGAGTCAAATACCGTATATACTTGAGTATAAGCCGACCCGAGTATAAGCCGTAGCACCTAATTTTGCCACGGAAAACTGGGTAAGCTTATTGACTTGAGTATAAGCCAGGTATGCATTGTCCCCTCATCCCAGTCCTTGTATGTGTGGCTCCCCCTGCTGTATGAATGTCTCCCCCGACCTCCCCCTGTTGTATGCACGGCTCCCCCCGTCATCCCCGTCTTACTCACCCCCTCCTGGTGCGGTCTCTGCACTTCCCTACTTCTCCGATGGTCTCCGGTGCCGGAAGCTTCTTTCTGTGTTCAGCGATCATGTGGTACCGCTAATTAAAGTAATGAATATACGCTCCACGCCTATGGGAGTGGAGTCGCGTGCATATTCATTACTTTAATGGGCGGTACCATGTTACCGCTGAACACAGGAAGAAGCTGCGCTGGAGACCATCGGAGAAGCAGGGAAGTGCAGAGACTGCGCCAGGAGTGGGTGAGTATGATGTGACAGCCGCTGGTTCTTGCCGCTCCCCCTCCCCCACCAACCCCCTGGGACAACGACTCGAGTATAAGCCGAGAGGGGAACTTTCAGCCTAAAAAAATGGGCTGAAAATCTCGGCTTATACTCGAGTATATACAGTATACTTGGCTGAGATCATACAACCAGTGTCTGATACAGTGTCTGATACATGCTTCCGAATCTATGGGAAGCATGTAACAGCAGTCAGGTTCACTTTATCTAGGCTGTATTGCTCCGTAAATGTATATCATTAACCAATGGGCTTTCCCCAAATACAAGATTAGTCACTGTGGTCCCCTAAATATGAAAACGGGTCCCTGTGCAATCCTCCTCTCCTGAAAATATAATTACAGTATCCCCTGGAGCCCTTCAATAAAAAAAAATAAAGATCCCTCGCCTTCTATCCTGCAGTCCTGCCCTAGCTTCTAACAGTCTGGCCTTTACTAGCCCCGAGTCCTGCTAAGCGGCACAGTGTCATCATGGCCACCTGCGTCATACAGAAGGAGCCAAGTCATGAGGAACCATGTCGGCTACAGCTTTTTGCACTGTTGCTGATTTATTCAACTGAAAATAGAAAGGGAAAAGGAGAGGCGTTAACAAATGTGATTAAAAAGTAACCTTTATTATAAATGTATTAAAAAGTTAAAATAAATATATGTGCACTTATTTTGCAATTCAAAAACTGCAGAATATCCAGGAAATTAGGGTCAGGTTATAACACACAATAAACCATAGCCAAGCGCCAATATGGATAATGTCATTATATGAGCAGCTGTGGTCCAACACCAGGTGATGATATAAACCAGGCAGATCAAATTAACATGCTGTCAAACGGACAATAGACCCCTCAAGAATGTGATTATTTGGCTACCAACGTATCATGTGTCCACTTACTATCTTATTTGCCATGGGAAAAAATATACATTATCCTGAGCAGATAGAGCATTTATTCTGAGGGTGTTTTAAATATTTCCACTATATACTATAGTTGGCATTCGGCAGGTCAGAGCTACAGTAAAGTACATTTATTATAAGGCATGCTAAAAGCACACTATCAGTCAAAAAGTGTTCAGTGTGCCACGTGTCACTATTAATATTAATATTAGGACTGTCCCACAAGGGTTGCCTTGACGTGGCGGGATGGCTTCTACATTATTTTGAACAAAATTGTGTTAAGTAAATACCCTTATTATTACTATTATTACTACCTTCATGCAATTTTTGCAATATATTTTTTTACTTTTTTATTCCAGGTTATTTGTTTTGTGTTTTGTTTTTGGTTTTCTCATTGTTAACTACATGGTACGCTCTATCCCTCCAGTGGACGGTCCCTGCTAAGGGTCCTACGTAATTATGCATTATACTTCATTGTGTAGAATGGTAGGGGTGTGCAGGACCGTATTTAGAGTTTATGCTGCCCTAGGCACTTTTAGTGCTGCCTCCCCATTGGTGAGTATGACTAAGGCTAGTTTCACACTAGTGTTGGGCGCATATTCAAACAAAGAAATGGAGTAAAAGTCTGTAATATATTTTTTTACTTGATATTATATGGACAGGACATAAAGCAGCTGATATTACCCGATTCCTTCATTGTAGATGTTGTTTATAATTGTCAGTACTATCTTTATGTATAATAAATTTCTTACGTTTCTAATATATTACGGACTTTTACTCCATTTCTTTGTTTGAATATGTTATGTGGGAGTGTCCATTATCGATCCCCTCTGAGTCATAATTTTACAAATTGTGACTCGTTTGGGGTATATTTCAAATTGTTCCATATGGTATTGTTTTATAGTGTTGGGCGCAGCGCAGGGCCGCCGCTAAGCCCTGCCCCCCGGCCGCGCTCCCTCCGGTCAGTTCCTCCTCTGATCGCATGAGTCTGCATGCGATCAGTGTATCCTATATTTAGCGTTGGATACGTTGATCGTGCGCTGACCATGCGTTGGTCTGATTTTGCTGGAGCTGCACACTTTTGGCGCTGCGCCAAGAGCACAAAAATGCAATACAGCGCGTTTTTGTGCGCTGGGTGAAGCGCCAAAAGGGCGTAGCACCAGCAAAATCAGACCAGCACATGGTCAGCGCACGATCAGTGTATCCAACACTAAATATAGGATACGCTAATTGCATGCAGACTCATGCAATCAGAGGAGGAACTGAACGGAGGGGACGCGGCCGGGGCTTAGCGGCGGCCCTGCGCTGTGCCCAAGAACGCTAGTGTGAAACTAGCCTAATGCAGACACTGGCAAAAATCACTGATGTGAAAGTAGCCTTTCTCCCTAGTGCAGCCATCTCCTTAGTGCACCCATCTCCTCAGTGCACCCATTTTCCCAGTGCAGCCATCTCCTCAGTGCACCCATCTCCTCCCTCCCTCCCTCCCCGCTGGGCTCATTCTCATCTGCCCCCTCCCCCCGCTCGTACTCATCTCCCCCCTCCTACTCATCTCCCCCCCAGCTCATACTCATCTCCCCCCTCCCCCCTGCTCATACTCATCTCCCTCCTGGGCTCATACTCATCTCCCCCTGTATGCATGCCTGGGCTCACCTCGCACGGTCCCTGCCTGCAGGTATCTCGTTTACCAATCCAGGTGCTGGCATTCTTCCTGAAGTTCCTGTGCGGTGCGGTCACGTGATACCGCTCATTAAGATCATGAATATGGACGCCACACCTATGGGAGAGGAGTGGCGTCCATATTCATTACTGTAATGAGCGGTACCACGTGACCGCTCACAGACACAGGAAGAATGCCGGCGCCGGAGACCATCGGAGCTGCAGGCACCGCTGGAGGAGATGACAGGTGAGTATGATGTCTTCAAGAGGGGAGGGAAGGAGAGGGGAGGATCCGACCCGGACTTCCATTATAAAAAAACAAAAAACTTTGCCCAGGTGCCGCCCTCCCGCATCGTCCCGCCCTAGGCACGTGCCCGCGGGTGCCTAGTGGCAAATACGGCCCTGGGGGTGTGTAAAATGTAAAATTAGCTGTCCTTCCATTGAACTATCCCTATAGCTGTCTGGCTTCTTCTAGAGGTAGGGTGAGCGTTGCATTGTTACAATATACCTAAAGGGAATCTGTCTGCAGGTTGTTACTATTTATCCCAGTGGCGGATCTTAATAGGGGCGGATGGGGCGGTCGCCCCGGGCCCAAGGTTTTTAGGGGGCCCACCCGCCCAGGCAGGGGCCAATCCGGTCGGTCGGCATCGCATCGCATATGATCTGAGACTGTCATGTCACTGCTCACTGTGTGAGCCGCCCGCCGCCGCCCAGTGGCGTAGGAACTTGGAAGGGGGGCGGGCAGTCCCAGGCAGGAGCAGAAGTTCCTTCCTCCTCTCTCTGTGTGCTGTGGGCGGTCAGGACTGAGAAGCGTGGAGGCGGCGGCCGGCCGACTGGCAGAGCACAGTGAGGAGGACGACTCGGAGAGAAGAGAAGAGGCGGCAGGGAGGTGGGTCACTGACAGTCTGACTCTGACACTCACCGTCGGTCGGCGTCACCATTTGGGAGGAGGATGCTCTGCCTCTCCCCAGCCTCCCTGGCTGCTCCCTCGGCTCGGCTCGGCTCCTGGGGCCTGTATATGATGAAGGGGGGGTGAGTGGGGCCTGTATATGATGAAGGGGGGTGACTGGGGGCTGTATATGATGAAGGGGGGTGACTGGGGGCTGTATATGATGAAGGGGGGGTGACTGGGGGCTGTATATGATGAAGGGGGGGTGACTGGGGGCTGTATATGATGAAGGGGGGGTGACTGGGGCCTGTATATGATGGAGGGGTGACTGGGGCCTGTATATGATGAAGGGGTAACTGGGGCCTGTATATGATGAAGGGGGGGTGACTGGGGGCTGTATATGATGGAGGGGTGACTGGGGCCTGTATATGATGAAGGGGGGGTGACTGGGGGCTGTATATGATGAAGGGGGGGTGACTGGGGGCTGTATATGATGAAGGGGGGTGACTGGGGGCTGTATATGATGAAGGGGGGGTGACTGGGGGCTGTATATGATGAAGGGGTGACTGGGGCCTGTATATGATGAAGGGGGGTGACTGGGGCCTGTATATGATGAAGGGGGGTGACTGGGGGCTGTATATGATGAAGGGGGGTGACTGGGGGCTGTATATGATGAAGGGGGGGTGACTGGGGGCTGTATATGATGGAGGGGTGACTGGGGCCTGTATATGATGAAGGGGTGACTGGGGCCTGTATATGATGAAGGGGGGTGACTGGGGGCTGTATATGATGAAGGGGGGGTGACTGGGGTTGTACAGGATGAAGGGGGTGAGTGGGGGCTTCACAGGATGAAGGGGGGATGAGTGGGGGCTTCACATGATGAAGGGGGGTGAGTGGGGCTCCACATGATGAAGGGGGGGTGAGTGGGGCTGCACATGATGAATTGGGGGTAAGGGGGACTACACATGATGGTGGGGGTAAAATTAACTGCACATGATGATGGGGTAGTGGGGCTGCACATGAAGTTGGGGGGGAAGGGGACTGCACATGATGAAATGGAAGGGGGGATAAGGGGCTGCAAATGATGAAGCGGCACTGCAGATGAAGTGAGTGGGTGATAGGGGACTGCAATGGATGAAGTAAGGCAGGGGTCCTCAAACTTTTTAAACAGGGGGCCAGATTACGGTCCCTCGGACCGTTGGAGGGCCGGAATATAGTTTAAAAAAAATTATGAATAAATTCCTGTGCACACTGCACATATCTTATTTAGAAGTAGTAAAACAAAAATAGGAACAAATACAATATTAAAAATGAAGTTAAATCATCAAACTTACCGATTTTATGGGTTCTTCGAATATCCTACACTTCGAGTCAATTTTTTCTCTTTCTTGATATTATTGTTTCCTAGGGATTCAAAATTGCGATTAGTAAAATACCAACATACAGTCATGGCCAAATGTATTGACACCCCTGCAATTCTGTCAGATAATACTCAGTTTCTTCCTGAAAATGATTGCAAACACAAATTCTTTGGTATTATTATCTTCATTTAATTTGTCTTAAATGAAAAAACACAAAAAGAATTGTCCTAAAGCCAAATTGGATATAATTCCACACCAAACATAACAAAGAGGGTGGACAAAAGTATTGGCACTGTTCGAAAAATCATGTGATGCTTCTCTAATTTGTGTAATTAACAGCACCTATAACTTATCTGTGGCACCTAACAGGTGTTGGCAATAACTAAATCACACTTGCAGCCAGTTGACATGGATTAAAGTTGACTCAACCTCTGTCCTGTGTCCTTGTGCGTACCACATTGAGCATGGAGAAAAGAAAGAAGACCAAAGAACTGTCTGAGGACTTGAGAAACCAAATTGTGAGGAAGCATGAGCAATCTCAAGGCTACAAGTCCATCTCCAAAGACCAGAATGTTCCTGTGTCTACCGTGCGCAGTGTCATCAAGAAGTTTAAAGCCCATGGCACTGTGGCTAACCTCCCTAGATGTGGACAGAAAAGAAAAATTGACAAGAGATTTCAACGCAAGATTGTGCGGATGTTGGATAAAGAACCTCCACTAACATCCAAACAAGTTCAAGCTGCCCTGCAGTCCGAGAGTACAACGGTGTCAACCCGTACTATCCGTCAGCATCTGAATGAAAAGGGACTGTATGGTAGCAGACCCAGGAAGACTTCACTTCTTACCCCGAGACATAAAAAAGCCAGGCTGGAGTTTGCCAAAACTTACCTGAAAAAGCCTAAAACATTTTGGAAGAATGTTCTCTGGTCAGATGAGACAAAAGTAGAGCTTTTAGGGCAAAAGCATCAACATAGAGTTTACAGGAGAAAAAAGAGGCATTCAAAGAAAAGTACACGGTCCCTACAGTCAAACATGGCGGAGGTTCCCTGATGTTTTGGGGTTGCTTTGCTGCCTCTGGCACTGGACTGCTTGACCGTGTGCATGGCATTATGAAGTCAGAAGACTACCAACAAATTTTGCAGCATAATTTAGGGCCCAGTGTGAGAAAGCTGGGTCTACCTCAGAGGTCATGGGTCTTCCAGCAGGACAATGACCCAAAACACACTTCAAAAAGCACTAGAAAATGGTTTGAGAGAAAGCACTGGAGACTTCTAAGGTGGCCAGCAATGAGTCCAGACCTGAATCCCATAGAACACCTGTGGAGAGATCTAAAAATGGCAGTTTGGAGAAGGCACCCTTCAAATATCAGGGACCTGGAGTAGTTTGCCAAAGAAGAATGGTCTAAAATTCCAGCAGAGCATTGTAAGAAACTCATTGATGGTTACCGGAAGCGGTTGGTCGCAGTTATTTTGGCTAAAGGATGTGCAACCAAGTATTAGGCTGAGGGTGCCAATACTTTTGTCCGGCCCATTTTTGGAGTTTTGTGTGAAATGATCAATGTTTTGCTTTTTGCTTCATTCTCTTTTGTGTTTTTTCATTTAAGACAAATTAATTGAAGATAATAACACCAAAGAATTTGTGTTTGCAATCATTTTCAGGAAGAAACTGAATATTATCTGACAGAATTGCAGGGGTGTCAATACTTTTGGCCATGACTGTATATACAGTGCTACAAAAACAATATACCAGCAATAAAACTGCCCACACAGAGACATACAGAATGCACTGCCCATCAATGCAGCCTGATCAGTGCCCATCAATGCAGCCTGATCAGTGCCCATCAATGCAGCCTCACCAGTGCCCATATTGGTGGAACTCCAATTTTACCTCAGGCTCAGACTGGTGTGGTGCAAGAGTCCCTAAAAGGCAGGTAAATGTACCCAATAGGCAGCATACGTCCCCAATAGGCAGGTAAATGTCCCCAATAGGCCGCACGGGTCCCCAAAAGACAGGTAAATGTCCCCAATAGGCAGCACAGGTCCCCAAAAGGCAGGTAAATGTCCCCAATAGGCAGCACAGGTCCCCAATATGCAGCACAGGTCCCCAATAGGCAAGTAAATGTCCCCAATAGGCAGCACAGGTCCCCAATAGGCAGGTAAATGTCCCCAATAGGCAGCACAGGTCCCCAATAGGAAGGTAAATGTCCTCAATAGGCAGGTAAATGTCCCCACTAGGCAGGAAAATATCCCCAATAGGTAGCACAAGTCCCCACTAGGCAGGAAAATGTCCCCACTAGGCAGAAAAATGTCCCCAATAGGTAGCACAGGTCCCCACTAGGCAGGAAAATGCCCCCACTAGGCAGGAAAATATCCCCAATAGGTAGCACACATCCCCACTAGGCAGGAAAATGTCCCCACTAGGCAGGAAAATATCCCCAATAGGTAGCACAGATCCCCACTAGGCAGGAAAATGTCCCCACTAGGCAGGAAAATATCACCAATAGGTAGCACAGATCCCCACTAGGCAGGAAAATGTCCCCACTAGGCAGAAAAATGTCCCCAATAGGTAGCACAGATCCCCACTAGGCAGAACAATGTCCCCACTAGGCAGGAAAATGTCCCCAATAGGTAGCACAGGTCCCCACTAGGCAGAAAAATGTCCCCAATAGGTAGCACAGATCCCCACTAGGCAGGTAAATGACCCCAATAGGACCCGGCATTAAAAAAAAAAAAAAAAGTACTCACCTATGTCCCCGCGCTGCTCTGAAGAGGCGCCCGCTCGTCTCCGTCTTCTTCCGGCACAGGCCCAGGCAGCGTGACATCATCAGACCGCGCAGGCGGCGTGATGACAATCACGTCGTCTCTGTGCACTGTGCTGCGGGAGGGCTGCGCAACGCCTTTCCTCGGCGCCTCGTCCCGCCCGTAATTACACAGCCTGCCGGCACTGAACTGCAGTGCAGTTCAAGAGCTCAAAGTCGTCCTGGCGGGGGGCCAGGTAAAAGTCTTTGGAGGGCCGCATGCGGCCCGCGGGCCGTAGTTTGAGGACCCCTGAAGTAAGGGGACTTCAAATTAAAGTGGGGACATTAAAGTGGATCCCCTATGGCCAGGATCACGTTGGGCGATTTTGTGCATATTGGCCGTAGGCCTACAGCTTATGTGCAACGTCTTTTTAGGCCATGTCCACACGTGGTGGAATGGTGGCGGGTTTTCCGTATGGACCCGCAGCAAACCAAGTGCTGCGGTCCGTACGGCTGTCAATTCCCGCACGGGGACCGCAGCGCTCAGGTGGGAAGGGGGGTACAGGGGCCCAGGTTTTATGAACAGCCCCGGGCCCATAGTCCACTTAATCCGCCACTGATTTAACCCCTTCCCAAAATGTGCCGTATATATACACTGCTCTGCAGGAGCTAAGTTCCCGCAAACAGCAGTATATGTACGGCAGCACGATTGCGCTGCCTCACGCTTAGCACAGCAGCGATCGGGTGCGGGTGTCAGTTCTGTGTGAGAGCTGACACCCTGCAGCAACACCCACGATCAGTGATGGCTCCAATCTCGGGCATTTAATCCCTCTGATGCCACTGTGAGTAGTGACATAGAGGAGCATCGTGAAGGGATTGGATTCCTTACCCGCTTTCATCAGGACAACGCAGTGTGATCATATTGTCCTGATGGTCTCCATGTAGGCTCTGGCCATAAGATGGCCGTGGGGTCCTTTACGGTCCTGCAGGTAAGGTGGCTTGTGAGTGCCTGCTGAGAGCAGAACCTGAGACGCCTCCTCCCTGCCTGTCAGATTCTGATGTGATACTCTGCAATGCAGAAGCAATGCAGAGTATCAGATCAGCGATCTGACACTATGCAGTGATGTCCCAGGATGAAACAATGTAAAAAAGTAATAAAAAAATATTAAAAAGTATAAAAATATTTTTTCCAATAAATACATTTATTTAAATAAAAATAAACAATAAATAGTACACATATTTGGTATTGCCGCGTCCGTAACGACCCGCTCTATAAAACTGTCCCTTTAGTTAACCCCTACAGTGAACACCGTAAAAAAAAATAAAAAACAAGGCAACAAACAATGCTTAAACATACTGCCAAACAAAAAGTGCAATAAAACGTGATAAAATATTTGAATGTTAATAAAAATGGTACATTTGAAAACATCATCTGCAAAAAACAAGCCACCATACAGCTCCATCAGCGGAAAAATAAAAAAGTTAAAGCTCTCAGAATAAAGCGATGCAAAAATTATTTTTTCTATAAAATAGTTGAGTAAAAGCACCAAAACATTAAAAAAAATATAAATTGGGTATCGCTATAATCGTACTGACCCAAAGAATAAAGCTGCCTTACCAATTTTACTACATGCGGAACGGTATAAAAAAACAAACAAAAAGCAATTTCTGAATTGCTGGCTTTTGTTCATTCTGTCTCACAAAAATCGGAATAGAAAGTGATTAAAAAATGTCATGTGCCCAAAATGGCACCAATAAAAACGCCAGCTCGTTCGGCAAAAGGCAAGCCATGACATGACTCTGTCGGCCGAAATTTGGAAAAATTATAGCTCTCAAAATATGGTGATGCTTTGCAATAAAAAGCGTCTTTTAGTGTGTGGCAGCAGCCAAACATAAAAACCCGATATAAATCTGGTATTGCTGTATTCGCACCGAATCGAAGAATAAAGTCGCCTAACCACTTATACCACACGAGGAACGGCGTAAAAAATAACAAAAAACTAATTCTTCACATGCTGTTGATTTTTTCATTCTTACTCCCATTGTAGTAAGGCTTGGCGCACATTTATCCTGCACGCTACGCTGAGCGCTTGCATCGGGCTTTCCATGTAAATCTCTGAAATACATGATTCAGAGAGATTCCCTATATTAAGGCAGATGGAGGCACTGTGGATGACATAGGACCTGTGATCCGGCGGTGTCTGTCTTTTTAGGATTGAAAAAAAGTGCCGTCGGCCACAGTTTTGTGCACTTCTGAAAAGAAGGACACCACTGAACAGAGGCCAGATGGAGTCCAGAGTAACTCTGCTGCCTCATTATAGTAAATAGATTCCTCAGGGGTTTCATCTGAATCACGTCACTCAGAGATTTAGATGGAAACCCCAAAGTAAGTGTTCAGCACCGAATAAATGTGATCCCAAACGTTATGTAAAATGTTCCCAATTAAAGCTTCAACTCAATTCACAAAAAAAGTAAGCCCTCACTCAGCTTTGTCATCTGTTAATGGAAATATAGGAGGCTTCCATGTTACTGGTAGCACAACGGCTCTGGAAAAGAAAAATGGCTTCTCGCCACCAAAAGATATTCAGCAAATTCTCCGCTCCCAAATCCAAATATCCTTCTGTGCCCCAGTGTGCCTAAACCTCAACCCGCATTTCTGTAGTGATGAGAGCCCGCTTAATTTAGGTGCGTGTCTCCAGAAGCACGAACTGAGCATAATGTACTGGTCACTACAACGGCAGTTTGAAATTTTCACTCAGCAACATCCACTGCTGCTTGTTTTTGGAAAACACCCATGGAGTCTAAATCGTCACTACATCTGTAGATAAATTCACAAAGGGTTATAATTTCCAAAATGGGGTCAATTGAGGGAGGATTCTGCTTTTCTACCACTTAGGGGCTCTTTGTATGGAATCCGCAAACTATTCTAGGAAAATCTGCATTCCAGGAGGCAAATAGCGTTCTGTCCCTCCCAAGTCTCTCGCATGGCTAAGTAGTACTGTACAGCCACATATGGGGTATTTCTACATTCAGTAGAAATTGTGGGACAAATTTTGGTGCCATTTTTACCTATTTCTCAGTATGGTGAAGTGTAAATTATTTTGTCACCAACAAAAAGGGAAATTAGTACAAATTTTGTTGGAACATAGTTATGACATGGTGGGAATATCTGAGACATGGCTGGATGAAAGCCATGACTGGGCTGTTAATTTACAAGGCCATAGTCTGTTCAGAAATGACAGTACAAATAAGCGAGGGAGGGGGTGTGTGTTTATACGTAAAATCCTTAAAACCAATCCTGCATGATAATATATGTGAATCTAATGAAAATGTAAAGTCCCTGTGGGTGGAGATAAGGGGAGGGGAACAATAATAAATTATTGATAGAGGTTTGCTATAAGTCTCCAAAATAATGGAAGCAATGGAGAATATCCTCGTAAAGCAAATATATGAAGCAACGACTCAAGGAGAAGTCATTATTATGGGGGACTTCAACTACCCTGAAATACATTGGGGAACTGAAACCTGCAGTTCCAGCAAAGGTAATAAGTTTTTGGCACCTATGAGAGACAATTACCTTTCACAACTGGTTCAGGACCCAACAAGAAGGGGGGCACTGCTAGACCTAATATTAACCAACAGGCCAGATCGCATATCAAATATAAGCGTTGGGGGTCACTTGGGTAACAGTGATCACAAAATAATAAGTTTTCATGTATCCTTTAATAAGATGTGTAGTAGAGGGGGTACATGGACACTAAACTTCAGGAAGGCAAATTTCCAACGGATGAGAGATGATCTTGGTGCAATGAACTGGGATAATACCCTGAGACAGAAAAATACACAAAGAAAATGGGAGACGTTTATTAGCATCCTGAATAGGACCTGTGCACAATATATACCATATGGGAATAAACATGCTAGAAATAGGAGGAAACCACTATGGCTAAATAGAGCTGCAAGGGGTGCAATAAGAGATAAAAAAATAAAGCATTTAGAGAATTAAAGCAAGTAGGTAGTGATGAGGCATTAAATAAATACAGAAAATTAAATAAATTCTGTAAAAAGCAAATCAAGACAGCAAAGATTGAGACAGAGTGACTCATTGCCAGAGAAAGTAAAAATAATCCCAAAATATTCTTCAACTACATAAATAGTAAGAAGCTAAAAAATGATAGTGTTGGCCCCCTTAAAAATAGTCTGGGTGAAATGGTGGATGAGGATAAGGAAAAAGCCAATATGCTAAATGACGTTTTTTCAACAGTATTTACACAAGAAAATCCCATGAAGGATAGCATGATCGGTGATAACAAAAATTCTCCATTAAATGTCACATGCTTAACCCAGCAGGAAGTATGGCGGCATCTAAAAATCACTAAAGTTGAGAACTACTCGGGCCTGGATGGGATACACCCCCGAGTACTGCAGGAATTAAGTACAGTCATAGGTGGACCATTATTTTTAATCTTTACAGATTCCATAATAACAGGGTCTGTACCACAGGACTGGCGTATAGCAAATATGGTGCCAATATTCAAAAAGGGGACAAAAACTGAACTCAGAAATTATAGGCCAGTGAGCTTAACCTCTACTGTGGGTAAAATCCTGGAGGGTTTTCTAAGAGATACTATACTGGAGTATCTGGAGAAGAATAACCTTATGACCCAATATCAACATGGGTTTACAAGGGACCGTTCCTGTCAGACTAATCTGATAAGCTTTTATGAAGAGGTAAGTTCCGGACTGCACCAAGGGAATGCAGTGGACATGGTGTACATGGACTTTTCAAAAGCTTTTGATACGGTGCCACACAATAGGTTGATGCATAAAATGAGAACAATGGAGATAGGGAAAATATGTGTAAGTGGGTTAAGAGCTGGCTCAGGGATAGGAAACCTAGGGTGGTTATTAATGGAGCACACTCGGACTGGATCACGGTTAGCAGTGGGGTACCACAGGGGTCAGTATTGGACCCGCTTCTTTTTAACATTTATTAATGACCTTTTAGGGGGCATACAGAGTAGAATTTCAATATGTGCAGATGACACTAAACTCTGCAGGGTAATCAATACAGAGGAGGGCAATTTTATTTTATATTACAGGAGGTTTAGTTTAAGCTAGAAGCTTGGGCTGATAAATGGCAAATGCGCTTTAATGGGGATTAATGTAAGGTCATGCACTTGAGCAGAGGAAACAAGGTGTATAATTATGTGCTTAATTGTAAAACACTGGGCAAAACTGTCACTGGGTGTTTGGGTGGACGACAAACTCACATTTAGTAGCCAGTGTCAGGCAGCTGCTGAAAAGGCAAATAAAATAATGGGATACATTAAAAGAGGCATAGATGCTCATGAGGAGAACATAATTTTACCGCTACATAAGTCACTAGTGCGACCACACTTAGAATACTGTGTACAGTTCTGGTCTCCAGTGTATAAGAAAGACATAGCTGAACTGGAGCGGGTGCATAGAAGAGCAACCAAGGTTATTAGAGAACTGGGGGTCTGCAATACCAAGACAGGCTATTACACTTGGGGTTATTTAGTTTGGAAAAATGAAGGGTTGGGGTGATCTTATTACAATGTATAAATACACGAGGGGACAGTACAAAGACCTTTCTAATGATCTTTTTACTCTTAGACCTGAGACGGGGACAAGACATCTGGAGGAAAGAAGATTTAATGATCATAGATGCGGATTCTTTACTGTAAGAGCAGTGAGACTATGGAACTCTCTGCCGTATGATGTTGTAATGAGTGATTCACTACTAAAATTTAAGAAAGACAACAACAAAAATTGTTAAATATCCCTAGCATAAAATAATACCAATCAATGTTCTAAGGGAGAATAATTCCACACAACTATACAAATAATATCCAAATAGGACTGTCTAGAAGGTTTTTCTACACAGAAAATGAGAGAACATATACAAAAAGAAGCATATTATGAACATAAAAATTCAATATTTTATTAATGCATTAAAAACATAACAGACATACATTAAAAAAAGTGTCAATAGTGCATGTTGATGAGCTCAAAAGAAACAAATATGTGGTACCAACAGATGGCAGGTAGGAACACTGTAAATAATGAAAAACAAAAATAATAGAAAATATAGATTATAGTCCCAGGCATATAATAGTTATATAATACTAACAAGAATAATTAATCAGTCCTGGATTAACTATAACATATTATGTTCGCTATTTATAATAACAGTGCCTATAGTGCAAATCAAGTTCACTGCTAAAGTGCCAAAATGTTGCTACTATTATCCTGCAGTTACATCAAATGAACATAATAATATGACCTACCAGATGTAACTTTGATGTAACTGCAGGATAATAGTAGCAACATTTTGACACTTTAGCACTGTACTTGTTTTGCACTATAGGCGCTGTTATTATAAATAGCGAACATAATATGTTATGGTTAATCCAGGACTGATTAATTATTCTTGTATTATTCTTGTCTTATATAACTATTATACGTCTTGGACAATAATCTATATTTTCTATTATTTTTGTTTTTCATTATTTACAATGTTCTTACCTGCTATCTGTTGGTGCCACTTATTTGTTTCTTTTGGGCTCATCAACATGCGCTATTGGCACTTTTTAAAAGTATGTCTGTTATGTTTTTTATGTGGAGTCGGGAAGGAATTTTTTCCCCCAATTTGAAGCTTACTGTTTGCCACATGGGTTTTTTTTTGCCTTCCTCTGGATCAACATGTTAGGGCAGGTTAGGATAGGATATGGGTTGAACTAAATGGACTTAAAGTCTTTCTTCAACCTTAAAAACTATGTTATTATGTTACTATGTATCTTCACTGCCCAATGATATAAAAGTCTGTGACACATCAGTGGTGTCAATATAATCACTGCACCCCTAGATGAATTCATTGAGAGGTTTAGTTTGTAAAATGGGGTCATTTATGGGGGGTTCTGCTATGTTGGCACCTCAGGGGTTCTGCCAATGTAACATGGCACCCTCAAGTGCAGCAAAATCTGCACTATAATATGGCATTTCTTCCCTTCTGAGCTTTGCACTGTGCCTCAAAAGAAGTTTGATGACATATGGGGTATCCGTAAGTGGCACAACAAATTTTGGGTTCCATTTTCTCCTGTTACCCTTGCGAAAATACAAAATTTGCAGCTCAAAGATTTTTGAGGGAAAATGTGATTTTTTTTTAAAATTTTCATGGCTTATAAACGTTTGTGAAGCACCTGAGGGTTCAATGTGCTCCATACACATCTAGTTAAGTTCCCTAAGGGGTTTTCTTTCCAAAATGATGTCACTTTCAACCGTTTAAGCACATCAGGGGCTCTCCAAACGCAACATGGTGTCCGTTAATTATTCCAGCAAATTTTGCATTCAAAAATTCAAATGGCGCTCCTTCCCTTCCAAACCCTGCCGTGCACCCAATCAGTTGTTTTTCCCCATATATTGGGTATCAACGTACTAAGGAGAAATTGTGCAACAAATTTTATGGAGCAATTTCTCCTGTTACCCCTAAGAATATGCAAAATGTAGAGCTAAAAAAGATTTATCTGGGAAAGATGCGATTTTTTTTTTAATTTTCACGGCTCTACGTCATAAACTTCTGTGAAGAACCAGTGGGTTCAAGGGGCTCAATACACATCTAGATAAGTTCCCTAAGGGGTCTAGTTTCCAAAATGATGTCATTTGTTGGGGTTTTCCACTGTTTAGGCACATCAGGGGCTCTCCAAACACGACAAGGCTTCCATTAATTATGGCAGTAAAGTTTACATTCTATGATTCTATGATCCTATGCATCAAAAACGCTATGTGTGAACATAGCCCAAGGTGTGGAGGAGGATTTTTGTTTTTGGTTATTTATTTTGCCCTATATATGTCATGTCCTTTCCCAGTCTGGTCATGTCAGGGGTTAATTTTTTCTGCCTCGTTCCTGGGACCGGTCTGCTATATCTCTGTGCTGCAACCTGTGTGCAGTGCCAGTTATATTGCTTGCCTTCGGTGTCTGTTGACCTTCCTCCTAACCGCCCCTGCTCCTTATTTCTCTGTATGTTTTGGATTCCCCGATATTTGACTTTGGCTCGTCCCTGACCTGATCTGTCTCTCCCTTCTTATACCTCTGCTATTGACCGGAACTGACCTTTTGCACTCTCTACTGACTCTGTGTTTTGGATTCCCCCATTGTACTACATTACTTCTGATATTGACTCAGCTCTCTGACTATTCCACTGCCAACTAGTGGTTGCTTCGCTGTAATTCTGCTGGTCTGCTTCATTGCTGGATATTCAGCCCATTCTCCACTCTGCTGCCATCTAGTGGAGTTTGTGTTATTCTGCATTAAACCTCAGTATTACAGCGTGACATTATAACTGGCCACACTTTTTTTTCCTCTCTCTCTCTCTATGGATCCGCTTTGCACTCTTGTGGATCAGATGTCAAATTTGATCTAAATGATGCAGGATTTGTCAGTCCAAAGAGTGAACTTACTGAAGCTGCTAAATCTTTTCAGGGTTCCATGACACAATCAGCCTTTAGGCAATCCGACCCCATTGATATTTCTTTACACTCTCCTGAACCTATGGTCAGGCTCCCAGATGCTTTCTCCAGATAGAAGGAGAAGTTTTATACATTCAGAGAGTGTTGTAAGCTACTTTTCTCCCTTAGACACAGATCCTCAGGAGATGAGAGTGAACGGGTGGGGATAATTATTTCTTTATTCCGGGAGGGTCCTCAAACTTGGGCTTTTTTTCTTTACCTGCTACTGTCCCTGAACGTGTGTCTGTGGATAGGTTCTTTGAGGCTTTAGGACTGATTTATGATGAACCAGACTGGGTCAGGGTGGCAGAGAACACCATCATGGGCCTCTCCCAGGGTAAACTCACTGCTGAATAGTATTGTTCTGAGTTTAAACGGTGGTCCCCCAAGGTGTCCTGGAATGACTATGCTTTAAGATGCCCATTCAGGAGAGGACTTTCAAATCATCTCAAGGACGCTCTGGCTCTCCAGCCAACCCCCAATTATTTGGAGGAGGCCATGACCAAGGCCATTCCCATGGATCAGAGATTGTGGAAGAGAGGAGAGGTTCCAGTATATCCTGATAAGTCCAAGGTTATGCCATATACGGAACCTATGGAGGTTGGGGCCACTAACCTCAAGGAGAAGGAGAGGAAGCGGCGATGCAAAGGGAGATTAAGCTTCTATTGTGGAAGTCCGGGACATTGGAAGAAGGACTGCCCCTCATGCTCGCCGACTAACAAATTTCCGGGAAACGCTTAAGTGACCAGACTCTCAGGTACCATTTTCCTAATTTCAAAAGATCTTGTTAGAGGTGGAACTTTATTTTGGAGATGGTTATACACCCACTTCAGCTTTTGTGGACTGTGGGTCATCCATGAACTTTATTGACTCTAGTCTGGTGTCCAAGAGTAAAGAGCCTGTCACACTAAGCGATATTGCTAGCAATATCGCTATAAGGTCACTGTTTTTTGTGACGTTATAGCGATATTGCTAGCGATATCGCTATGTCTGATACTTACCTCCGATCGCTCCCCCGCTGGTTATCGCTGATCGCGCGAGAACGTCCTTGACTGTTTCTCGTCGTCAGCTTCCTGCTGGGCTTCCTGTGGCGCCAACGAGCGGGCGGGAGGATGTCAGGATCGCCTCATCTGACAGGTAAGTAGCGACCCCCGACCTCTGCTATGTCGCTGGTGAGATCTGCCTGTGTGGCAGCTCACTAGCAACCACTTAGCGATGCACCAGCGATCCTGACCGTGTCATATCGCTGGTCAGGATCACTGGTGCATTGCTAAGTGTGACAGTACCTTAAGGGACAGTTAGGCTAAAGACTCCCATCCATATCATTGCCATTGAGAAGACACCTTTGGCTCAAGATGGGGTTAAATTTGTCTCTGAGGAGTTTCTCCTCAAGGTGGGTTCCTTGCACCAGGAACGAATTTCATGTCACGTTTTGGATAACATCCAGCAGGACTGGTGTTGGGATTTGCCTGGTTACAGTTGCATAATCCTGTTATTGACTGGGAATCCCGTGATATTGTTAAATGGGGTCCTAATTGTTCTAATAGTTGTCTTTCTGCCATTCTGGTGTCTTCTGTTAATCTGGAGGGTATTCCGAGTACCTGAAAGATTTTGGAGACGTGTTTTCTGAAAAAAAGAGGCTGAGGTCTTGCCACCACATCGCCCCTATGATTGTTCTATTAAGCCGGAGTCACACTAGAGAGGAATATGGACGAGTGCTATGCGATAAAACATCGGATTGCATTCGGACCGCTGTTAATCTATGGGGCAGCTCCCATTGCCGTTTCTTTTCTCGGCCGTATTATATTTGTGAGTGAAATCACAGCATGCTGTGATTTGCAGCGTATATTGGCTGAGTCTCACAAATACAAGTCTATGGGTGCGAGAAAAAAATGGACAACACACGGACCATGCGTGTGACTTGCGAGAAATACGCAAGCATTCTCCAGGTGACAGGAAATTTGATCAGGCATTGTCGGGAATATTTGGCATGCAAATTTCCCTGGCAACCTCTAGAAAAATCCAGGAACACACCTCCACGGAGTCCAGCATCATGGCCATACACATTACCGTGGAGATGCTCATAGTTCTGATGCAAGAGAGGCCAGAACTATGGGATCAACGGGACGCACACTATGCAGACCGAGCACGTAAGGAGGCAGCAAGGAGGAGAATCTGCACCCAACTGTACCCGGACTTTGAGGAAAGACCTCGAGAGGCCCAGCAACCAATTAGTAAGTACAATCTTTAAAAAGTACTATTAATAAAAGTAACACATGTGTTACCAAACTAACAGAAAATCATCATATGTTTTTTGTATAATATGTGGCCTATTTCACACTTTACACTTGCCAAGTAGCAGGCCACATTAAAATTTAAACTACATTTTGTAATACAAACACATTGATTGAATGTTAAAACTTTTTCTGTGTTACTTTGCAGTCACTGATGTGACAAGACAGTGGCACAGCTGCAGGGACCAGTACTGGCGGGAGCGACATCAGCGGGCCAGGAGGGGGATGCATCTCCCAAGAAAAGAAAGTATATCTACTTTGATCGTCTAAATTTTCTGGCTCCCATTAAGGATCAGAGACTGTAAGTGCATGCATGAGGCCACATTTTACATATGCTGTTATGGACAAATATTAATAGGTTTTTTTAATCTTTTTTTTCTTTTTAAAACAAAACTGAGTCAAACCTTACGGAGAGGGAGACTGCATCGGACTCCGAGGTCAATATTGATCCAGTGGGGGAAGGTGAAGAAGTAACTGGCCCATCTTCTGCACCTTCAAGCTGCACCCAACCACCACCAGCGGCATCTGTACCACAGGAGGCTAATCGAGAGGAGAACCAGGGCAACAGTAGCAGCCCAACCTTGCCTCTGGATACCTCACCCCAGGCTGCCGCCATCACACGCCAATGCTGGTGCAGGAGGCAAGTGGACAGTGGGGTGTTGGACTATTTGGCCAGGACTGTAAATGATGATGGGGAGGATGCTTATACCCGCAGCCTGGCACGGTACTTCTGTCCAATTTCCCATGAGGTGAGGCTGCGGGCCAGAGGGGCAATACAGATCCTGATTGATGCCTGCACACCAAATAACCCAAACCCGGTATTTGCTTTTTTGAAAAGGTGGCAATTGTCTAGCAGTAACCAACTGCAAATGCCGGATCTAGCAGAAGTGCAGGCTCAATCAGTTTCTGAGCCACCTCCTCCCCGCATGCCTGGATTTGCCAATTAAGAATTTAAGATGCAGTGCCACATAGGAAAGCGCAGTGGAAATGAATCTATAAGGGAAGATAAAACATAAAAAAATAAGAATCCATGCCGCCATAAACCAGTTTAGTCCTTCCTAAAAGTCATGGGCAATAGCTAATGTCCTGCCTTTAAAAAATTAAACAACATGCAATGCCTTTGCTCGTATTAAAAGCAGCATTTAATGTCAAAGGACAAATGTTCTGGTAAAAATAATGAAAGAACATGGAGCAAGAAATGGAATGGAGGAGTGCATTAACCCCTTAATGACCAAGCCACTTTGTAGGTTAATGACCAGGCCTTAATTTTGAAATCGGACCACTGTCCCTTTATGTGGTTATAACTCTGGAACGCTTCAATGGATCCCGCTGATTCTGAGAATGTTTTTTCGTGACATATTGTACTTCATGTTAGTGGTAAAATGTCTTCGATATGACGCGTTTATTTCTGAAAATAACGGAAATTTGTCAAAAATTTTGAAAATTTTGCAATTTCAAAACTTTTTTTGTTAGGAAGTTATAAGGGTTAAAAGTTGACCAGCGATTTCTCATGTTTCCCACAAAATTTACAAAACCATTTTTTTAGGGACCATCTCATATTTGAAATGAGTTTGGGTGGTCAATATAGCAGAAAATGCCCAAACTGACACCATTCTAAAAACTGCACCCCTCAAGGTGTCCAAAACCACATTCAAGAAGTTTATTAACTCTTCATGAACGTCACAAGAATTGAAGCAATGTGGAAGGAAAAAATGAACATTTAATTTTTTTTTTTTTTTTATTTTGTCAAGGGTATCAGGAGAAAAGGAACCACAATATTTGTTGTGCAAGTTCTCATGAGTACACCGATACCCCACGTGTGGAGGAAGACCAATCTTTGGGCACACGGCAGTGCTCAGAAGGAAAGGAGCATCATTTGAGATTTTGAATGTCAAATTGGCTGGAATCGAGAGTGGAAGTCATGTTGCGTTTGGAGAGCCCCTGATGTACCTAAACAGTGGAAACCCCCCATAAGTGACCCCATTTTGGAAACTAGACCCCCCAAGGAACTTATCTAAATGTGTGGTGAGAGCTCAGGGGCTTCACAGAAGTTTATAACATAGAGCTGTAAAATTAAAAAATCATATTTTTTCCACAAAAATGATCTTTTCATCCCCAATTTTTATTTTCCCAAGGGTAACAGGACCCCAAAAGTTATTGTGCAATTTTTCCTGAGTACGCTGATACCCCATATGTGGGGGTAAACCACTGTGCGGGTGCATGGCAGAGCTCGGAAGGGAAGGAGCGCCGTTTTGGAATGCAGACTTTGATGAAATGGTCTGCGGGCGTCATGTTGCATTTGCAGAGCCCCTGATGTGCCTAAACAGTAGAAACCCCCCACCAAGTGACCCCATTTTGGAAACTAGACCCCCCCCAAGGAGCTTATCTAGATGTGTGGTGAGCACTTTGAACCCCCAAGTGCTTCACAGAAGTTTATAACGTAGAGCTGTCAAAATAAAAAATCATATTTTTTTCCACAAAAATGATCTTTTTGCCCCCCAAATTTTTATTTTTGCAAGGGCAACAGGAGAAATAGGACCCCAAAAGTTGTTGTGCAATTTGTCTTGAGTACGCTGATACCCCATATGTGGGGTGGAACCACTGTTTGGGCTCATGGCAGAGCTTGGAAGGGAAGGAGCGCTGTTTTGGAATGCAGACTTTGATGGAATGGTCTGCGGGCATCATGTTGCATTTGCAGAGCCCCTGATGTGCCTAATCAGTAGAAACCCCCCTCTAGATGTGTGGTGAGTACTTTGATCCCCAAGTGCTTCACAGATGTTTATAATATAGAGCCTTGAAAATAAAAAAATCATATTTTTTGCCACAATAATAATCTTTTTGCCCCCAAATTTTTATTTTCACAGGGGTAACAGGAGAAATTAGACCCCCAAAGTTGTTGTGCAATTTGTCCTGAGTATGCTGATACCCCATATGTGGGGGGGAACCACTGTGATCGCCTTAATGCGATCTTTGGGAGGCAGAATGAACAAATCCATAAAAGATAAAGAACTGGTTTTATTTTTAACGCCATTCCTCGTGCGGTATTAGTGATTAGGCGACTTTATTCTTCGGGTCGGTGTGATTACAGAGATACTAGATTTATACCATTTTTTCATGTTTAGCTTCTGTCACACACTAAAAGACCCTTTTTTTTTTGGAAGAATTTTTTGTAAGAAATTTTTGCATCGCCGTATTTTGAGAGCTATGATTTTTCTATATTTCAGCAGACTGAGTCATGTGCGAGCTTGTTTATTGCGTGACGAGCTTGATGTTTTTATTGGTACCATTTTCGGGCACATAACGTTTTTTGGTTGCTTTCTATTCTGATTTTTGTGGAGGCAGAATGAACAAAAACCAGCAATTCAGGAATTGTTTTTTTTTTCCCTCTGTTCCGCGTGTGATAAAATTGGTAAGGCAGCTTTATTCTTCGGGTCAGTATGATTACAGCAATACCTAATTTACATCTTTTTTATGTTTTGACGTTTTTTGCACAATAAAAACTTTTATAGAAAAAATAATTATTTTTGCATCACTTTATTCAGAGAGCTATAACTTTTTTATTTTTCCACTGATGGAGCTGTATGGCGGCTTCTTTTTTGCCGGACAAGATGGCGCTTTCAGTGATACTATATTTATTACCATTCTTTTTTTTATCGTGTTTTATTAAACTTTTTCAAAGCGGTATGATGATACCGCTTGGAAAAAGTATAATTTGCTACTTTTTTGTGTTTTTTTATGGCGTTCACTGAAGGAGTTAACTAGGGTGACACTTTTTAGAAGGGATTTTTACGGACGTGGTGATATCAATCATGAGTATTTTTGGGGGTTTTTTAACATAAAAATATATTATTTTTTGGGGAATTTGTAAAATTACTTTTATTTTTTTTTTATTTTTTTTACATATTTTTTTACAAATTTTTTTTTTTACATTGTCCCTTTATGGGACTTTCACTTTCATTGCAGGTATAATGCATTACAATGCTCCAGCATTGCAATGTATTATACACTATGGAGAAAGCCGCTGAGACCATGCTGTGAGCATGGTCTCAGTGGCTTTCCGTAGCTGGATGACCCAGGGGTTGTCATGACAACCCCGAGTCATCATGGCAGAGATTGGGCCCCACAATTATGTGGCACCCCTGAGGCTCAGTCGCCACAGAGGTACTGCACCTTTTCCTAAGGTGTAGTGCCCCACCATCCAGGTAAGGTGGGAACTCCTTGCCACACTCCAACACCTGCATCCCACACACAGGATAGTTCAGCAGGGCCACATTGCAGCTTTAGGCTCGGGGTGTAGCAGAGCACCTTTCGTGGAACCCTGCTTCGTAACACGAGATGTGCTGGGAGGTGGGTGGAGTTAGTATAAAAAGAAGGGGAAAGATAGAATTAGTGGTCAGTCTCAGGAGGTCGGTCCCTGAGGGGGACAGTCGGAGAGTCTGGCTTGAATCTCAGAGGTCCCTGGAAGAAGGGATGGAGGAAGGAGTGCTGCAGCTGCTTCAGTGACCTGAGCCAGCTGGCACGGGAAAGGAAAGAGAAGGAGAGATGTAGAACTGTAACCTGCATTTCCATAAGAGAGATAAAGACAAGCGAGGAATGAAGTGGAAAGAGAACAGAGAGGAGGAGTGGGTTGGATAGGAACCCTGCCTATAGGTTCTCAGCGCAAGACTGGGGCCCGGTCCCCGAGGTTGTATGGACACTTATGGTTTTGCAGCAGACACCAGTGGAGTAGTTGGCTGTAAATGCACTACTCCCATCAAAGACTTGGGACACAACAGCAAACCGATAGAGAGCCGGGATTCAGGAGAAGGGAGTCCCCGAAGCAGGCTACAGCTGTCTCTCATACAAGTGAGAGTTGTTAGGAACATCTGACAGGAGGAACTTCAGAGAACCACGGTACTGGAGCTCTTCATACTAAAAGGCGCAATAGAGGAGTCGTTCAGGAAGGCACATGTTGGCGGGGTGCTGGCGGGGAGAGTCTTATCTTGCCTGGAGGTTGGCTGGGCCTCTGACCCGGAGGACACGATACCGAAGCAGACACCTGTGTGCGCTACGAACTGTGAGTAAAGTTTTGAAACTGCAGGCTCTGGTGTCCTCCATTCATTCCCGCATCAGCACCACTACATTTGGGTATGAACATCAACACCATCCGGTGCCCCTACTCCTCCATCGCACCTACACTGCCCTGGGGCTACAGCTCTACCTGTGGGGAGCTATACCATCTTTGCTGCATCACACCATCAGTCCCAGTGGATCTGCACGCAGATTTATTGAACTTTGACTTTTTGAAAATGTGCAGAAGACCTGATTTGATAGACTGTAAAATGGACGTTAGAAATGGCCGCTGGCATGGAGAAGAAGGGCATGAAGAGATAGGAGGTCCTAAGAAAAGACAGCGAAGAGTATTGGGCCTGCCCTGCCTGAATTACTATGTGACAGATACATGGTCCACCCCCCGAGGGGTTCGTATACTTGTTTGGTATGGAGGCGCTGGAAGAAGACGCCGCCCCCAGAAGGAGGGGCAGAAGAAGCCAGTGGCGGGAAAGGGGCCGAGGCAGGAAGAGGAATGCCAGAACGCCATCTTGGAGAGCAAGGGAAGGAGGCCTGTGGAGCGCGGGGAAGTGCGTACCCCCGGCGCCATGGCTGAAGGCTCCAACCTTGACTCGGGAATGAACCACCAACAATTGGAAGCAGAAATAGCCGAGCTAACCACCCATCTGCAGCTGCGGCAGAAGGCCTTGGAGGAGCTGAGACGGCAGCCCCCTCGGCCAGGCCTACACTAGCGGCACCCGTTCCACCGGTACCTGCTACCGCTGCATCGAACTGTCCTCCGACAGCGCTGATATTCACCTCCACGCTGTTTGTGCAGCTGAGTGCCGCTGGCCCGAAGAAGTTATCGGAGGACTCGGGAGTTGAGGCCGTGCTCCCATCCGGACCTGTCGCGACCGCACAGGTCCCTACGGAAACCCATGAGGATCCGGAGCCGCCATCTGCTCCACCACCGCCAGCACCCGGACCCGCCATTCCGGTGGAGGTCCCTGCAACGCCCCACCGCCTCGGACCTGTACCAGAACCGGAGCACCGCCAGGAGGTCCCAGGTAGGACTGCAGTCCCTGCGCATGGGAAGGCCCTGGGTTGCGCGCCCGTAGTGGCTGTGGGACAGGTCGTGTTGGACCTCATCTGGGACCGGGATGCTAGTCCCAAGGGGGAGACATCTGAACCCCTTGCGGTGGTACCGTGGGCCCCAGTGGGTGAGAGCAGGTCCCGGGAGGAGGAAGAGAAGACCGAGACCCGTTGTCGGGCTACCCTACGGCAGCTGTCAGCTGAATATAGGGGGAGGGAGCAGAGGAAGATGTCGGTGCTGGGCCCTGATTTAAACCAGAAAGAGCGGGCCTGTGCTGGTCAACTTGGTCCCCGGGATGCAGCCGTGTTATGAATGAGTCACCGGAGGAGGAAAAAACAAAAATGCAAGCTAAGTCCAGAAAACTGGAGAGGTTGGTAGCTAGCGGATTGCAGACCCCTGATCCTATTCACAACAACTAACAGTAGCCGTGGAGCGTTCCTACGGTGGTCCTAGATGCCTCTTCACAGCTGGAGAACTAAATAAGCCTAAAGAAAGAAAGGGGAAATCTATACTGCCCCAGAGCAGACCCCAAAGCAATAGACAGCCCCCAACATGTATTGTCGGTGAAAACAGATGAAAGCACAAACACAGGCAGAAAGACAGGCAGAGCAAACGATGGGGCCCAACTAACTAGATAGGAAAGGACAGAAAAGAGGCTGGCTGCAATCCGCAAAAACCCTACCAAAAATGTCCCAACACGTCTGATAAGAAAAAACGGCCCTGAAGTCACTAGACTTCAAAATCCCTATATCAGCACTCCGATATATTCTGAAGACAGAGCAAAAGAGATTTAACCGATCAGGGACAAAAATAGAAATTCAGCAGAGCCCCAGCCGGGGCTGGCAGAACACAAAACTAAGCAAATCAGACAAAATCTCATGGAACAATAACAGAGCAAAACTTAGCTTTACAAGACAGGAACTGAACTGGAGGCCAGAGCTCAGAGCAGAGAAATCACCAGCAACCCTACAGGGTGTCGGCTGCCTTATATCCACTCAGAGATTCCGGATGTCCAATCGCAATCCACCTGTTCAGGTGACAGGTTTCTCCCATCCAAATCAGTTTCACCTCCTCCTTTCATCAGCAGAGGGAGTTCATCGGACATCAAAGGTGAACGAGAAAATGAGCTCATAACAGTACCTCCCCCTTGAGGAGGGGTCACCGAACCCTCATCCACGCCACCAGGGCGATCAGGATGGGCCCGATGAAAAGCACGAACCAATCTTTCGGCATGAATATCAGATGCAGAGACCCAAGAATTATCCTCCTGACCATAACCCTTCCACTTAACCAAATACTGGAGTCTCCGTCTAGCCAGATGAGAATCCAGTATCTTCTCAACTTCATATTCCACATTACCTTCAACCAATACAGGATCATGAGGTGCCACCACAGGAACTACTGGCTCAACAAACCTCTTCAACAGAGACTTATGAAACACGTTATGGATCTTATATGTAACAGGAAGAGCCAATCGAAAAGAGACCGGATTAAGAATCTCCAAATTCTTGTAAGGTCCAATAAATCTAGGTTTAAACTTTGGAGAAGCCACCTTCATAGAGATATTCTTTGATGACAACCAAACCATATCACCCACCTTAAACCGGGGACCAGTGGTCCTATGCCGGTTGGAAAACCGCTGGGCCTTTTCCTGGGAGAGAGACAACTTATCCACCACTTGGTCCCAAATCTGGTGCATTCTCTCCACCACAGTGTCAACACCTGGGCAGGCAGAAGACTCCACCTGCCCTGAAGAGAATGGAGGATGAAACCCAAAGTTACAAAAAAAAGGTGACATTAAAGTGGCAGAACTAGCTCTATTATTTAAAGCAAATTCGGCCAAGGGCAAAAATGAGACCCAATCATCCTGATCAGCAGAGATAAAACATCTCAAATAAGACTCCAAAGTCTGGTTTGTTCTCTCCGTCTGCCCATTGGTCTGAGGGTGAAATGCAGAGGAGAAGGATAACTGAATTCCCAGCTTGGAACAAAAAATGTCCCAACACGTCTGATAAGAAAAAACAGCCCTGAAGTCACTAGACTTCAAAATCCCTATATCAGCACTCCAATATATTCTGAAGACAGAGCAAAGGAGATTTAACCGATCAGGGACAAAAATGGAAATTCAGCAGAGCCCCAGCCGGGGATGGCAGAACACAAAACTAAGCAAATCAGACAAAATCTCATGGAACAATAACAGAGCAAAACTTAGCTTTACAAGACAGGAACTGAACTGGAGGCCAGAGCTCAGTGCAGAGAAATCACCAGCAACCCTACAGGGCGTCGGCTGCCTAATATCCACTCAGGGAATCCGGATGTCCAATCGCAATCCACCTGTTCAGGTGACAGGTTTCTCCCATCCAAATCAGTTTCACCACCTCCTTTCACCAGCAGAGGGAGTTCATCGGACATCAAAGGTGAACGAGAAAATGAGCTCACAGCACAGCCAGTTGGGGACAGGTCCTGAATGTGAATCGGGAGAGGGGTCTTGGATTTATAGCAGACCCCAAAAGAATCAGCGACCTGTTCTTTAACCGGCGGGACGTGGAGTCCCATCTGAGGAGGGGGCACCCTGACCGGGACCTGCAACCCGGGGAGTACGTGACATTCACCCGGCATGAAGGACTAAGGGGGTGGTACGCCCTGAATATCCGCTCTATTCCCAAAGAATTTATTGAACGGTACAAGCCAAAGCGACCCGTTGCTGTCCCTTCACCCACGGCTACAGTCTAGACCGTTCCTGTACCGGTTCCTGAGAAACCAGCTGCTCCGGTACCAACACCTACCCGGCAGTCTAAATTGAAAGTTGCCAATCTGACACCATGGGAAAGAGAGTACCTGAGGATTGCCAACGAATACCTGGAGTCTGGTAGCAGTCCCAGTTCGGTTTCCAAAACCCCAAGAGGGGACCACCATTAACAGATTTTCAATTTTCAATCTCGTTACCCAGGAGGGTTTGTTGCACCAGTTGTGCCTTTTGTTTATTATGTTGCCTAGTTTTTGATTGGCAGCGTTATTTTTGAAATGGAACTGAGGAAATCATAGACGCTGATTGATCCAAAACTTTATTGTAAATAGTTTGCACCTCTTTAGGTGCCCTTTCTTGGTTTTACATATAGAGACACTTTGCGAAGATGATGTTTTTGCATGGACACTTTTCGAAGAATGATGTCTACCTCAAAGGACACTGCAAGAGATCCCGACTGGGAGCAGTGTCCAGCGTTTACAAGAAGCTTTACAATGTTTTACTGAAAAAGTATTTGATAATGTGTTTTATGAGAATGTTGATAGTTGAGAAATAGCTTTTATATAGTGAGAATTAGGAATTTCAGATATGGAAGTGAGCGATGTGAATAAAGAATTGATAGAGACAGGTGACAGACCAGGTATTAGAGGTCAGTGTCTTGCGTCTACTAGAATGAGAGAAAAATGAGAGAAAAATGAGAGTAAATTGACAGAATAAGAGAAAAGTAATAAAGAAATGTGTTACGGAGAATAGCACTTTGAAAGTAAGAATTGCACTTAGAATTGAGAACTTGCACTGTTTAACATAGAATTTTAGATAGGATTGTTGGTAACGTTTAAGAAGAGTGCCTCCTATATTAGGAAGCTTAGAATAAGAAAAGTTTATTATGCATTATAAAATTTTTGTATGTTTGTTTGCTCTATGCTTTGTTTTCTTGCAGCCCGCGGACGTGCTGTGTTTAACGGGGGGGTATGTGGCTCCCCTGAGGCTCAGTCGCCACAGAGGTACTGCACCTTCTCCTAAGGTGTATTGCCCCACCATCCAGGTAAGGTGGGATCTTCTTGCCACACTCCAACACCTGCATCCCACACACAGGATAGTTCAGCAGGGCCACATTGCAGCTTTAGGCTCGGGGTGTAGCAGAGCACCTTTCGTGGAACCCTGCTTCGTAACACGAGATGTGCTGGGAGGTGGGTGGAGTTAGTATAAAAAGAAGGTGAAAGATAGAAATAGAGGTCAGTCTCAGGAGGTCGGTCCCTGAGGGGGACAGTCGGAGAGTCTGGGGTGAATCCCAGAGGTCCCTGGAAGAAGGGATGGAGGAAGGAGTGCTGCAGCTGCCTCAGGGACCTGAGCCAGCTGGCACGGGAAAGGAAAGAGAAGGAGAGACATAGAACTGTAACCTGCATTTCCATAAGAGAGAGAAAGACAAGCGCGGAACGAAGTGGAAAGAGAACAGAGAGGAGGAGTGGGTTGGATGGAACCCTGCCTATAGGTTTTTAACGCAAGGCCGGGCCCGGTCCCCGAGGTTGTATGGACACTTATGGTTCTGCAGCAGACACCGGTGGAGTAGTTGGCTGTAAATGCACTACTCCCATTAAAGTCTTGGGACACAACAGCAAACCGATAGAGAGCCGGGACTCAGGAGAAGGGAGTCCCCGAAGCAGGCTACAGCTGTCTCTCATACAAGTGAGAGTTGTTAGGAACATCTGACAGGAGGAACTTCAGAGAACCACGGTACTGGAGCTCTTCATACTAAAAGGCGCAATAGAGGAGTCGTTCAGGAAGGCACAAGTTGGCGGGTTGCTGGCGGGGAGAGTCCTATCTTGCCTGGAGGTTGGCTGGGCCTCTGCCCCGGAGGACACGGTACCGAAGCAGGCACCTGTGTGCACTACGAACTGTGAGTAAAGCTTTAAAACTGCAGGCTCAGGTGTCCTCCATTCATTCCCGCATCAGCACCGTTACATTTGGGTATCAACATCAACACCATCCGGTGCCCCTACTCCTCCATCGCACCTACACTGCCCTGGGGCTACAGCTCTACCTGTGGGGAGCTATACCATCTTTGCTGCATCACACCATCAGTCCCAGTGGATCTGCCCGCAGCGTTGGCTTACCATCTTACTTGCCAAACACCACGGGTGACGTCACAAACTTTTCATATAAACTACACTACAAACATCACCGCCATTGATATTGGGGCCCAGGGCCACGGACCGGGTCACCGCTGCTGTGACACATCATCCCCCTGACACCGGCCCGGTACCGAGTACCCCACAACCCTGGGTGAAGCCAGTGAGGGGGCGACCCAATTACATCGCGGGGACGCCAATCAGAAGGTAGAGGGAGACCCCGACCCTCTGCCTCCCCCTGAATGCTGCGATCACGCTCAATCGCAGCAATCAGGGGGTTAACAGCCAGGGGCGACATGGGTGCCGCTCCTGGCTGTAAGTGCAGGAAGCTCAGCCACTGGCAGAGCTGAGCTCCTGCAATTAGCGGGCAGGAGATACTGAAATTGGTCAGTCAGATTTACTGACCAATCACAGCACTCTGGGTGCGGGGACCGACAGCAAGGGTCCCTGTGTAGGGAAGGTGACCTGACAGACGGACTTGTCAGCAAGTAGGTAGGAGGGTTTGCACATTTTAGGCAGATAGCAGTTATGACAGTGGGGAAAACAGCTAGGAAAGTGTAGGTGACGTGCAGTACCTGGGGTTGACCACAAGATGGCAGGGAGGAGTGTGAGTTCAGGACTTGACAGCAGCTTAGGGCTTTAGAAACTGTTGGTCATGGGGGGCAGAGTTACAGGGAACCGGGAAAGTTATAAATTTGACAGGAGGGTTCCAGAAAGTTCCAGTCCCCAGGGGGAGCTCAAGTGACAGGAAGACTGTGACAATTGGTGCACTGTGAGGAGAACCCAACCAGGGGACTGAGAAGAGAGAAAGTTAGGGGGGTGGTCCTGACACGAAGTACCATAGTGTAGACGAGACTTCGGGTGTGGGACACCGTATTGGGAACGACGATTGACCAGTAAATTACTGTTGGTGTACAGGCCTAAGGCAACCACAGTGACGGAGCTGCCAGAGCGTTCCTAAGTGAAAAGGGACGGTGCGTATATACACGTCTCAGGTGACAAGTAGGGATGAGCGATATTGCCCGATATCGTATCGGTATTCCGATTTCCGATATTGAAAAAATATCGGATATCGGAATTTCCGATTTCCGATATCAATGCAAGTCAATGGGAAAAAAAAATCGGAATTACAAAATGACCACTATAGTGCTATATAATGGATAAAATGGAGGGGAAACACCTCAGGATAATGGGGAAGGAGTTTGCAGAGGCATAAGAGCAAAAAAATCGCTAGAAAAATGCACAGAGCGAAAGCTGTAGCAGGAAAACATCTTCTTAACAGCGGTGTTTTTTCTTTGGGTTAGGATTAGTTGGGGTTGGGTTAGGGTTTATGGTTAGTAGGGTAAGGGTTAGGGTAAGGGTTAGGGATTAGGGATAGTTGGGGTTAGGGTTAGTGATCTTACATTATTAAATTAAAACTGCCGGTGGTGGTGTCAATATGCCCTTTGACTGACATGTGTCCGCGTTCAGCTCACCTTGCTTTGCAAGGAGTTTCCAGGAGCACCACGTGGAGGAACGGATACACTCCCTTTAAACCATGCTTAGTCTTCTTCTGCTGATTATATTACTGTTATTCAGTAATTCTGCATATTGATATTCTGTTCTTGGTTCATGTACATCTGCTCCTACTTCTTCCTAAACCTCTGTCTATGGTTATCCTGCTATTGGCTGGTCGCAGAATGTCCGAAACCCAGAGGAAATACGCAAAAGTAACAGTAGGCACAAGAGCTTGAGAGAACCAGCTGGTGAGTCTGGAACCCGTATAGGCACCAGAAATCAGCATAAGAGCCAATGGAACTAACGGGCACCAGCTGACGTTACGGGAGGCCGATAACTAAGCAGGAGGTAACCTGTGCCAGAATGCACTGCCACGGACCAGCAGATGTTACTGGAACTCGGATACCACCTAAGCCATTGACTCTACTGAGAACCAGCTGACGTTACTGGAACCCAGATAAGCAGCAGAAGGTAAAAGTGCCAGTGGCTGTACTGGGCAACAGCTGACATTACTGTATGATGATGGTGTGTCTGCTACACTTTATTTGAATCTAGTGTGGCCTACACAAAGAGTAACGTGTGTTTGTGGTATTGTACACGTTACGGTCGGATGTCACAGCGCAGTAAATGACACTGCTGTGATACCAAAAAAAAGAGGATTCTCCGGGACTGGGCCAGGTGCTGTGTGGCACCAGCCACAGAGGTTGTTTGGGTCCCTCACAGCACAATCCCTATATAGTGTTTAACTTTCATGAAAAAATAGAGGAAGGGGATTTAAGGGATGAAAAGAAAAGACAGTAAGACACACACCACACAGTGCTGCAGCAAGAGGAGCTGCAGCAGCTGCAGTGAATGTGCTCTGCACTGTCTCACTAAGCACCTCACTGAGAGCCTGCACAGCACAAAAAATGAAACTGAGCGGGGTCAGTGGGGAAAAAGACTGCTTCTGTAACACACAGGGGATGCTATAGTCACTGAAAAACAATTTCTATCGCTATTAGATCCGAGATCTCTCCCTATCTCCAACAGCAACTGCTTTCACAGTAGAGTGAGGCTAAAATGGCAGGCGCAGCCTTTTATACTGCCTGATCACACCATCCAGCCAGCCAATCGCAGCGCAGCCCCTAGCTAGCAGTTTGGACGCCTCCTACCAAGCTTAGGGGAGTTACACAATGTTGTCAGCAATTCTTCAGCTCCTGATTGGCTCCACGGAGCGCTCAGAGGCTGAAGGATTATGGGATTTCCGATTTACGATGTGAAAAAAATATCAGAATCGGAATTCCGATATCGCAAATATCGGGCTGATTTCCGATATTTCAATATTGGAAAGCTTATCCCTAGTGACAAGTACATTGTGTCGAAGTGTGCTGTAACCGGTGAGCCTTGAAGAGGATTGTGGTGTGCTGCGAGGCTGTCAGGCGGACGGCGAGTGAATAAACTTGAACCTGTTGCACCCGAAATCTGCCTCCATCTTGTGTCTATACGTCACTGCGTGGTATACAGAGGGACCACCCCCCAGCCCGGCCCACTGACCCTACACCTGCACCTATTTCCGTGCCTCTGAGCTGTCTATGACAGCAGTAGGCACTGAACTCTCACTATGTGTTTACATGCAGTGAATTCGGTCACACCTGGGGGCATAAATGAGGAATTGTCTTTTACTGGTTTTCTCATGACTTAAAAAGAAAAATAAAGGAAGGGGGAGGAAGAGGGAAGGGAAAAAAGAAGGAGAAAAAGAAATAAATTTTTTTAAGGGTTTCTTTTTCCTTTTTTTTTTTCTCCATTTCTATTATTGATCATGCTTTTTGAAAATAATCCACATTTTGGCTCCTCATTAAGATGCATTGTCCTGTGTTTGCAATTAACATGTCTCTCTCTCACTGATTTTAATGTAGTACTTGGATCATTGTATTGGTATGTGACCTTAGTTTTGAGTTTTTCAATTGCACATATATATGGGGGGTAATTTCCATAGGTGTGTTTTAGTATGGACAGACCTATTTATGTGACTACACATGGGTTTTGCATATTGAAATGATATAGTAGTATGTCCCCCTATTTGTGATGTGGGACTTTGGCATTATTATGTGTAGCGTTATGTGTGGACATGTCATTGCATTTGTTGGAATATATGGCCTCCTGCTTATTTGTATTGCAAGCATACTATAAACTCATAATTTGACGCGCAGGTTTGTCCTTTGCACTCTGTAAGTACGTCATCGTCTTATTCTTGGATTTCAAGCGCTTTATTTATTATTATATTTTAAGGCTTGATATGTGGGTTTGTCTTCTGCATTTGCACAGTAATTTGCTGTTGTATCTATTGCTTTTATTATGCAAGCATGTCATCCTTTTGTGCCTGGACCACAGGCGCGTCATCTTTCAGGGCCTGACACACAGGTTTGTTTACCGCGCATGCGCGGCGATTTAGTACCTACATATATTGCTTTCATTATTTAATCGCGTCATCCTCCTGTGCTTGGAACCTGGTTCTATTCTCTGCGCATGTGCAGTAACCTGATACATACACACATTACCCTCATCACACAGCAGACGCCGCACTCAGGTGATGGCGCTTGCTGTTGTGATTGCAATTGCACTACATAAGGGGCTTGTGGATACAACTGGCTACTTCCCCTGACGAAGCTGCAGGTTGCAGCGACACATGTTTGGTGCTGGCGGGCAGTTTGATCTTCCTCGGTAAATATTATGTGATTCTTATTGATTGCTTTTTTTTCCTCTTTTTTTTTTACATGGATGGAATGATTTTTGTTTATTACATGGCTCTGTCTGAACACATTATTACTATGTAAAATTGACATTGTCTCTTTTCACCCATATATGTGTATCAGGCACATTGCCTCTTGTGTATTAAGATTGAGGTCCACTTGGCATAATTGTTCACTTTATTGTGAAATTATATATTGACTATAGTTTGGACCTTCTTTTGGAGATAAGAGATAAATAAATTAAGTAATCCAATATATCAACTTTCACACTTGCTGGGAGAAAAGAGCATTGTTGAGATTTAATATTACTTGTTACATCATGTCTTGTATGCTTTATTTATATATGCATGCTCTTATTCCATCTGCCCACCCTCTCCATTTTGGTGTTTTTTAATTGTTTTTATCATGTATTCGGCCTTCCTGGCATTTGTTTGATTAATAAAAGTACCTTTTGCATATCCACATCTGGCTGTGAGTGCGCTTTTTATATGCTTCTTTCTTTTTTTCCTTGGTATCTTTGGCACTGTGCTACACCCAGCTAAGTCATTCATGTGTTAAATATTGTGGTGCCCACCTAACACACATATTGACAGTTTAAATGCATGACATGCATAGCCCGTCATGGTGCGGGAACTTACATCCGGCCATGACGGACTGTGCACATCAATGGACGTTAAGGGGTTAAAGAAAAAAAAGGAAAATACATCAACATAGAGGATGAGTACATATCGTAATATAAGTAAAAGGCACTCCTCTGCAGAAATACACTTGCGCATCTTGGTGTCCTTAAAGGTGATCCCAGGGTGCACAATCTCCATCAAAATGTCAAATGTGGGCAGGCTCATCTGATAATACTGGTAGAACTTGTCAGGATGGCTACGTAGAGAAGCATACAGATGGTGGAAATGGCTTCTAGTCAGCCGTCGCCTCAAAAGCGGATGTACCCACATTCGTCTTTGCCTCCTCGGATCCACAGTCACTGGAAATGGCTCCCCAAAACGTCAGGACAAAACCCAGTGGAAAAGCACCCACTCAGTAGTGTTGTAAGTAGGCCTGTCTGACATGTTTGACACAAAGCAGACATACCACAACACAAGCATGGACTCTAATGCAAATATTGGAGGCTGTCACCTGTTGTTGAGGCAATAAATAGGGTTGATGATTATGATTTTAATACGTCTATTTTGCAAGGCTGTGATAAAATCATGCCATACGGATGTCACACGGATACTTAACTAACGGTCAGCCACCACCTTCTTTGACTACTTCACCACCTGGCTACTCTTTCCTTTCCACTGATATCCCCACTATCATCTTGGGCGACTTCAACATCCCCATTGACACTTCCCTCTCAGCTGCCACTAAACTTCTATCTCTCACTTCCTCCTTCGGCTTCACTCAATGGTCTTCTGCAGCCACTCACAAAGATGGCCACACACTAGACCTCATCTTCACCCGCCTCTGCTCCCTATCTAGCCTCTCTAACTCACCTCTTCCTCTCTCTGACCACAACCTACTTACATTCTCTTCCCTCTCCTCCTCAGGTCCACAATCCCCACCTCAAAAACTCGCACACCCTCGCAGAAATCTTCAACACCTCGATCTACACTCACTGTCTGAATCCCTCCTCCCTCTTACAGACATAAGTTCCCTACACAATGCGGATGCCGCTCTATATAACACCACAATAGCTGTAGCTTTGGAATCAGTTGCCCCTCTCAAACATACCAAAACTCGCAAAATCAACAGACAGCCCTGGCACACCAGTCTGACCAAAGAACTGAGGCGGGCTTCCAGGGCTGCTGAGCAGAGATGGAAAAAATCCCACTCCAATGAGGACTTCATCACATTCAAACAGTCCCTCTCTACTTTCAAGGCCACACTCGCTGCAGCAAAACAAACCTACTTCTCATCTCTCATAGGTCTCACAGCCCTAAACAGTTATTCAACACCTTCAATTCTCTCCTCCGCCCCCCAGCACCTCCTCCCTCTCCACTCATCTCAGCTGAAGACTTTGCCTCATTTTTCAAGGAGAAGATTGATAACATCAGAGATAGTTTTGGTCAACAACCCCCAGTGCCGTTCCTCCTACCTGCCCTGCCCTCCTCCCCCAAAACCAACTTCTCCAGTATTACAGAAGATCGACTCTTCACTCTACTCTCAAGATCACATCTCACTACCTGTGCACTTGACCCAATCGCATCCCACTTCATTCCAACCCTAACTCATCTCTTCAACCTATCACTAACAACTGGTGTTTTCCTCTCAAGCTTTAAACATGCCTCAATCACACCTATCCTCAAAAAACCCTCTCTTGATCCATCCTCTGTATCTAGCTATCGCCCTATATCACTTCTCCCCTATGCCTCAAAACTACTGGAACAACACATCCATCTTGAACTATCCTCCCATCTCTCTTCTTGCTCGCTCCTTGACCGCTTGCAATCCGTCCACACCACTCCACTGAAACTGCCCTAACTAATGTCACCAATGACCTACTAGCTGCCAAGGCCAAGCGACACTACTCTGTCCTCCTCCTCCTGGACCTGTCATCTGCCTTTGACACAGTAGACCATTCCCTATTACTACAAACTGTTGTGAGTTCATTTTCCCCTTCGTCACTGAGGTCTGGTGAACTCTCTATTCTGGTAAAGGAAGGTAATGAGCCTGATTATCAGGCACCTGAGCCTAATGAGGATGACTGGCTGAGTGGAGTCACTGACTGGATATAAGGCTGCCGACGCTCTTCTGCCCTGCGGGTGATTTCTCTGTGGACTTCTAGGACACCAGTCTGATTCCTGCTCCTCTAAAGCTAAGTTTTCTGCTTTGCCTGTTAGCATTTGTCTTTTGTTTTTGTTTTCCTTGCTTTTCTGGATTCTGCCATTCCCTGCTGGGGTGAGCTGAATCTCCTTTTGCCGGTTGCTCTGTCTTCAGAATATTCCTGAGTACTGACATAGCTTTTTTGAAGCCTAGCGTCTTCAGGGCCTTTTTTACTGTCAGTCTGTTGGCTCTTATTTTCATAGGGTTTTTCATGGATTGCAGACAGCAGCCTTCCTGTCCTTTCCTATCAAGTTAGCTTGGGCCCCGTCTTTGCTCAGTCTATCTTTCTGTCTGTGTTGGTGTTTTCATCTTGCTTCACCATTATATGTTGGGGGCTGCCTATTGCTTTGGGGTCTGCTCTGGGGCAGTTTAGATTTCCCCTTTCTTTCTTTAGGCCTATTTAATTCTCCGGCTGTGATCGAGGGGTCTAGGGCATCGCAGGAACCCCCCACGGCTACTGTTAGTTGTTGTGATAGGATCAGGGGTCTGCAATTCGATAGCTGCCAACCTCTCTGGTTTTCTGGACTTAGCTAGCATTTCTGTTTTTGCCTCCTACGGTGACTCAATCATAACAGAATCACCCGCCATACCGCAGATCCTAGGGTACTCAATAGCAGGAAAGAATTGTGTTTAAAAAAAAAAAAAAAGAGTGTGTGTGTATATTCTTTCCTCTATATCTCTGAGGCCGTAGGGGGAATTTTTTTTTCTCTCAATGGAGATAAAGCAATTGTCTGATCATGTGGAGCAGCTCGCTGCGGAAGTGCGGGGAATTTCCGCCTACCTTGCTTGTTCGCATGCTGTTGAACCAAAGATCCCTACACCTGATGTATTTTTTGGGGATCGATCTAAATTTTTGAGTTTCAAAAATAATTGTAAATTATTTTTTGCCTTGAAGCCTAACTCGTCAGGGAGCTCCGCGCAGCAGGTTAAAATTGTCATCTCTTTGCTGCGTGGCGATCCCCAGGATTGGGCGTTTTCTTTGAAACCAGATGATCCTATTCTGACTAATGTGAACGCATTCTTTCAAGCTTTGGGGTTGTTGTATGACGAACCTAATGCTATTGATCAGGCTGAAAAGACCCTGTTGGCATTGAACCAGGGTCGAGATTCTGCAGAGTTGTACTGTCAAAAGTTCCGAAAGTGGGCGGTCCTTACTACCTGGAATGATAATGCCTTGGCTGCTCTCTTTCGGAAGGGTTTGTCAGAAGCCGTAAAAGATACTATGGTGGGATTTCCTGTTCCCTCTGGTCTGGACGATTCTATGTCATTAGCCATTCAGGTTGATCGGCGTTTACGTGAACGCAGGATTGCACGAGAGGTGTTGACACCGGTTGAACAGACGTCTGAACCTATGAAATGTGATAGAGTTTTGTCTAAGGCGCAACATCAGGAGTTCAGAAGGCGTAATAAGCTGTGTTTTTTCTGTGGAGATGCCTCGCATATTATTTCTGTTTGTCCTAAACGAGAGAAACGCTTTGCACACACATTTTCTGTTGGTGGTGTTCAACCTAAGTTTCTTCTGGCAATTACTCTGATCTGCTCCCTGTCCACATTTTCCGCCAAGGCTTTTGTGGATTCGGGAGCAGCGCTAAACCTAATGGACTTGGATTTTGCTAAACGTTGTGGATTTCCGATGACACCTCTGCAGATGCCTATCCCTTTGAGGGGGATTAATGCTACACCTTTGGCTAAAAATAAACCTCAGTTTTGGACACAGGTGGTCATGCGGGTCGCCCCAGACCATCAAGAAAATTGCAGATTTTTGGTGTTGCATGGTCTGCATGATGCTGTTGTTCTGGGGTTTCCCTGGTTGCAAATTCATAATCCAGTTTTGGATTGGAAATCTGTGTCTGTGGTGAGTTGGGGTTGTCGGTGTGCCTTTAGTGAGGCTCCGTTTTTTTCCACCTCTCCTCAGTCGCATGATGTTCCTGACTATTTGGCGGACTTTTATGATGTATTTAGTGAGAATGAGTCTGCGTCCTTGCCTCCTCAAGGCAGTTAGGAGTTATGACTGTGCAATTGAACTAAGCCCGAGGGTCGGCTCTTCAATTTATCTGTACCCGAGCACGAGGCTATGTGGTCCTATATTAAGGAGGCATTGGAGAAGGGTCATATTAGACCATCCTCTTCACCCTTAGGTGCCGGGTTTTTTTTTTGTGGCCAAAAAGGATGGTTCTTTAAGGCCTTGTATTGATTATCGTGCCCTCAATATAATTACTATTAAATATCAGTATCCGTTACCCCTGATTTCGGATCTATTCTCTAGAGTTAGAGGTGCTTGCTGGTTTACCAAGCTTGACCTCAGGGGGGCGTATAATCTTATCCGCATTAAGCAGGGGGATGAATGGAAGATGGCGTTTAATACTCCGGAGGGACATTTTGAGTACCTGGTGATGCCTTTTGGGCTCACTAATGCCCCTTCTGTCTTCCAGTGCTTCATGAGCGATATTTTCCGAGACTTTGTCGATAAATTTTTGATTATCTATCTGGATGATATTTTGATCTTCTCCAAGGATTGGGATTCTCATGTGGAACATATTCGGACTGTGTTCCGGATCTTGAGGGAGAATTCCCTGCATGTCAAAGGATCGAAATGCCTTTTTTGGAGTACACAGGATTTCATTTTTGGGATTTATTTTGTCTCCGTCAACTATTGAAATGGACCCGGCCAAGGTACAGGCCATTTATGATTGGGTTCAGCCCACTTCTTTGAAGGCCCTCCAGACGTTTTGGGGTTTTGCTAATTTTTATCGTAAATTTATAGCAAAATTTTCTAGTATTGCCAAGCCATTGACTGATCTGACTAAGAAAGGTGCTGATGTGTTGAATTGGTCTCCGGAGGCTGTTGCTTACTTTCAGGAGCTGAAGAGAAGATTTACCTCCGCCCCGGTTTTGCGGCAACCTGATGTCTCACTCCTGTTCCAGGTAGAGGTGGATGCTTCTGAGATTGGTGCAGGAGCTGTTTTGTCCCAAAAGGATCCTGTAACATCTAAAATGAATCCCTGTGCTTTCTTTTCCCGAAAGTTCTCTCCATCTGAACGTAACTATGATGTGGGGAATCGGGAACTGTTGGCCATGAAATGGGCATTTGAGGAGTGGAGACATTGGTTGGAGGGAGCTAAACATCAAGTTGTGGTCCTCACTGACCACAAGAATTTGATTTACCTAGAGTCAGCTAAACGCTTGAACCCTAGACAGGCTAGGTGGGCCTTGTTTTTTTACACGTTTTGATTTTGTGGTCTCTTTTCTTCCTGGAACTAAGAATGTCAAGGCAGACGCCCTCTCTAGGAGTTTCTTTGCGGATTCTCCTGTGGTGACCAAGCCTGCTACCATCTTAGGCGAAGGGGTAGTTCTTTCTGCCATCTCGCCCGATTTGAGACTTGCTCTGCAAGAGTTCCAGGAGGACAAACCTGAGCGTTGTCCCAGTGGAAAGTTGTATGTTCCTGACCAGTGGAAGAAGAGAGTGATGTCTGAAGTTCATTGCTCTGCATTGGCTGGTCATCCAGGTATTTTTGGTACTAGAGATCTGGTGAGTCGCTCTTTTTGGTGGCCCACCTTGTCTCATGATGTCAGGAATTTTGTGCAGTCATTTTTGCCCTTGGCCAAATTTGCTTTAAATAATCGAGCTAGTTCTGCCACTTTGATGTCACCTTTTTTTTGTAACTTTGGGTTTCATGCTCGATTTTCTTCAGGGCAGGTGGAGCCTTCTGCCTGCCCAGGTGTTGACACTGTGGTGGAGAGAATGCACAAGATCTGGGACCAAGTGGTGGATAAGTTATCTCTCTCCCAGGAAAAGGCCCAGCGGTTTTCCAATCGACATAGGACCATTGGTCCCCAGTTTAAGATTGGTGATATGGTGTGGTTATCATCAAAAAATATTGCTATGAAGGTGGCTTCTCCTAAGTTTAAGCCTAGATTTATTGGACCTTACAAGATTTTGGAGATTATTAATCCGGTCTCTTTTCGTTTGGCTCTTCCTGTCACATTTAAAATCCATAATGTGTTCCATAAGTCCTTGTTGAAGAGGTTTTTTGAACCAGTTGTTCCTGGGGTGGCACCTCCAGACCCTGTATTGGTTGATGGTAACATGGAATATGAGGTAGAGAAAATACTGGATTCCCGTCTGGCTAGACGGAGACTCCAGTATTTGGTTAAGTGGAAGGGTTATGGTCAGGAGGATAATTCCTGGGTCTCTGCCTCTGATATTCATGCCAAAAGATTGGTGCGTGCCTTTCATCGGGCTCACCCTGATCGCCCTGGTGGCGTGGTTGAGGGTTCGGTGACCCCTCCTCAAGGGGGAGGTACTGTTGGGAGTTCATTTTCCCCTTCGTCACTGAGGTCTGGTGAACTCTCTATTCTGGTAAAGGAAGGTAATGAGCCTGATTATCAGGCACCTGAGCCTAATGAGGATGACTGGCTGAGTGGAGTCACTGACTGGATATAAGGCTGCTGATGCCCTTCTGCCCTGCGGGTGATTTCTCTGTGGACTTCTAGGACACCAGTCTGATTCCTGCTCCTCTAAAGCTAAGTTTTCTGCTTTGCCTGTTAGCATTTGTCTTTTGTTTGTTTTCCTTGCTTTTCTGGATTCTGCCATTCCCTGCTGGGATGAGCTGAATCTCCTTTTGCTGGTTGCTCTGTCTTCAGAATATTCCTGAGTACTGACATAGCTTTTTTTGAAGCCTAGCGTCTTCAGAGCCTTTTTTACTGTCAGTCTGTTGGCTCTTATTTTCATAGGGTTTTTCACGGATTGCAGACAGCAGCCTTCCTGTCCTTTCCTATCAAGTTAGCTTGGGCCCCGTCTTTGCTCTGTCTCTTTCTGTCTGTGTTGGTGTTTTCATCTTGCTTCACCGTCATTATATGTTGGGGGCTGCCTATTGCTTTCGGGTCTGCTCTGGGGCAGTTTAGAGTTCCCCTTTCTTTCTTTAGGCCTATTTAATTCTCCGGCTGTGATCGAGGGGTCTAGGGCATCATAGGAACTCCCCATGGCTACTGTTAGTTGTTGTGATAGGATCAGGGGTCTGCAATCCGATAGCTGCCAACCTCTCTGGTTTTCTGGACTTAGCTAGCATTTCTGTTTTTGCCTCCTACGGTGACTCAATCATAACAACAGACCCTCTCATCTCTTGGTATCACAGACTTGGCCCTATCTTGGATTGCATCATACCTAGCAGACCGGACATTCAGCGTCTCCCATTCGCACACCACCTCCTTACCGCGCCCCCTATCCGTCGGAGTCTCGCAAGGTTCAGTCCTAGGGCTCCTGCTCTTCTCGGTTTACACCTTCGGACTCGGACAGCTCATAGAATCTCATGGCTTTCAGTATCATCTCTATGCTGATGACACACAGATCTACATCTCTGGACCAGATATCACCTCCCTACTAAACAGAATCCCTCAATGTCTGTCTGCTATTTCATCCTTCTTCTCCGCTAGATTTCTAAAACTTAATATGGACAAAACAGAATTAATCATCTTTCGCCCATCTCACGTGACCGCCCAAGCAAACAATCCATTAAAGTAAACGGCTGCCCACTCTTTCCAGTCCCACAAGCTCGCTGCCTCGGGGTTATCCTTGACACTGATCTCCTTGACTACTGCAACCTCCTGCTCTGTGGCCTCCCCTCTAACACTCTCGCACCCCTCCAATCTATTCTTAACTCTGCTGCCCGACTAATCCACCTGTCCCCCCGCTATTCCCCGGCCTCTCCCCTCTGTCAATCCCTGCACTGGCTCCCCATTACCAAAAGACTCCAGTTCAAAACCCTAACCATGACATACAAAGCCATCCACAACCTGAGTCTTCCGTACATCTGTGACCTAGTCTCCCGGTACTTACCTGCACGAAACCTCCTATCCTCACAAGATCTCCTTCTGTATTCCCCTCTTATCTCCTCTTCCCACAATCGCATACAAGATTTCTCCCGCGCATCCCCTCTACTCTGAAACTCTCTACCACAACATATCAGACTCTCACCTACCATGGAAACCTTCAAAAAGAACTTGAAGACCTACCTCTTCTGACAAGCCTACAACTTGCAGTAACCACCGATCCACCAAACCGCTGCACGACCAGCTCTACCCTCGCCTACTGTATCCTCACCCATTCCGTTGTAGATTGTGAGCCCTCGCGGGCAGGGTCCTCTCTCATCCTGTACCAGTTGTGACTTGTATTGTTTAAGATTACTGTACTTGTATGTATACCCCTCCTCACATGTAAAGCGCCATGGAATAACTGGCACTATAATAATAAATAATAATAATACTTAGATGGGAGGAAATTGCATCCTTGCATTGCAAATGGATTAAATATGGATCACTGTTAGGGGAACATTTGTGCGATTCTAAGCCGTCAAAATCGGACAAAACCGTAATATGATTCTGGGTGCTAAATTGCCCAAGGCCCATTTGAACAATCTTTCTGGCACGGAACGCACCGCTACGAAAGATTATATCTCAGAAAGTTTATCCAAAGGTCACATCCATCCCTCTGTCTCTCCTGTGGCTGCTGGATTCTTTCTTGTTAAAAAGAAAGATGGTGGTTTACGCCCTTGCTTTGATTTTCGGGAACTAAATAAAATTACAGTGAGAAATACCTACCCCCTCCCGCTTATTCCAGATCTTTACAACCAATTATCTGGGGCTAAGTGGTTTTCCAAGTTGGATCTCAGGTGAGCATATAACTTTATCCACATTCAGGAGGGGGATGAGTGGAAAATGGCATTTCTCACCTCTGAGGGGTTGTTTGAAAATTTAGTCATGCCCTTTGGTCTCATGAACGCGCCTGTGGTGTTTCAAAACTTCATTATGGTTGTATATTTGAATGACATTCTTATTTTTTTCACCTGACAAAGAATCTCACATAGGTCATATACGTGCGGTTCTTCACAGGTTACGGGAGAACTCCCTGTTCGCTAAACCTGAGAAGTGTTCATTTTGTGTCCAAGAGCTTTCTTTTTTGGGGTTCATCCTCTCTGCCAATGGGTTTTGTTGTGAACACTTTTGACCTGGCTTCTGAGTTTGGGCTCCCTCTACTGGTTGCTGCTGGTAACGGAGCTGGTCTGGCTGACAGAAGTCAATCACCTGAGGAGGATGATTGGAGGTCAGGTATTACAGACTGGAGAGATTTAAGTGAGCAACCTTCCCTCAGTTGTTGCCGGTGATTTGGTTTTAATCCCGAGCATTTTTGAAGTCTGCTTGCCTCCTGCTTTGTCCTGCATCTTTCAGATAAGTTATTTGTCTTCTTGAATCTTTTTGCATTTGATCCATTTTTTGCTGTTCTCTGATTTCTGCTTTGCTGGTGTGAGTTCAGCCTTGTTCCGTGCTGGGACCTGTGCTGGACATGCCACAGCTCATGTCAGTCTTTTCAGTATTTCTAATCCCTGTTATATCAGTATCTTTTGTTTTGCGTCCAGTTCACACCAGAGTTGTGATTTAGTGGGGGAGAGGTCGTGTGACCTCAGTATTTTTGGATATCAAACATGTTGGATTTTTTCTTAGGGTTGTTTGCATGATTGCAGACAGTATCTGTCACAACTGCGACCGTGGCCGAGCCGGCGCCTCCACGTTGACCGACCATGTCAGGGTGGGGCGAGCGTCCCATGTGGGGACGGAATGTGGACCCACTGGACCACAGGGGGGACCCGGGCCTACCCGGACTAGGGAAGGGAAGCGACCGGGGTCTGTGGCAGCTGAGCATGTGGACGAGGAGGCAGAACGACATGACACCGCACACTTCAGGTATAGACATAAAGTTTACTTGAACAAGACATGGTACATAAAAGAAACAGTTTTGCAAGGCTCCTGGTTCCGCACACCAGGGAAGGGTACACGTCTCAGGATAACAGACGAAGGCAGGAGGACATCACAGGTTGATGCAGTCCAGGGTTGTCTGGCACGGGCATACTAGGGTGGCCTCTTCTTCAGGCGTAGCACAGGCTCAGCAGGAGAACATCAAACACCGACCTCAGACAGCCTTCAGACGATGGCAGGGGTCATCACGGGTTGATGCAGTCCAGGGTCATCTGGCAAGGGCATATCAGGACAGCCTCTCTCTCAGGCCTCAGGTGTAGCACTGGTTCAGCAGGAGAACATCAGACACCGATCACAGAAGGACGTCATCACTGGGTGGACCTCAGGGAATTTGCAGAACATCAGGACACAGGCAGGACATCAGGAACACAGACTGGACACCAGGCAGGACATCAGGTCTCAGGCAAGACATCAGGTCATCAGGACACCAGGCAGGACATCAGGACTCGGTTCTCAGAGTATCAGCACACTGGCATCGGACTCCGGACATCTGGCAGCGATCGACAGGCTCCGAACATCAGGCTCCGGACATCAGGCCGCAGTCATCAGGCTCCCGACCACTGGCAGCGATCGGCAGGCTCCGGACATCGGGCAGGGAAGCATAGGATCCGGACATCTGGTGGAGGACAACAGACACAGCACATCTGGAAGGGGCTTGTCAGACACCGGACATCAGGCCGTGGTCATCAGGCTCCGGTCATCTGGCAGCGACCTAGAAAGCAACCCCAGCGGTCTTGTGCAAACCCTGCCGAGTTGGAAAGGAGCTGGCAGGGAATTGCACTGAATCCCCAGCTGAGCAGAGAGTGGCAGAAACTCAGCGGACACACCAGACTCCTTCTTCCAAGATGAACCCAGGTTAAATCACAGCAAGTCAGGTAGCAAAGAGTCACAGTTAGAGATGAGCGACTTTGCCTTTTTTCGGGTCGAGTCGGGTTTAATGAAACCCGACTTTCGCAAAAGTCGGGTCGAACGCAATCGGCCGATTATCGTGAAAAGTCGATGGCCGACTGAAACACGAAACCCAGTGCAAGTCAATGGGGAAGAAAAGTCGGCAGTGAGTGGAGGACAGGAAACACACCTACAGTGCCCATTTTAATGCCAAAAACATCAATTCTTATTATTTAAGCTTGTTAACCTTAATTTACTTTATAATAATAGTTAGGCATTGAAAACTGGGGGTTATTTGGCTAAAGTTGTGGGGGGGTAGGGCTGGCTCCAGATTTTCGTGGGCCCAGGGCCAAACAGTGTCACTGGGCTCCTTTAACACATGCCACAATTCATGATCCTCTGATATGGCAGAGAAATAGCGGTATAGTACAATGAAAAATACTTCACTTCTTACATCACATGACTGATATCCATTTTAAATTCTCCAATAGCTGCAAAAACGGACAGTATATTACTCCAAACAGTATTATGGCCACTGCATAGTGCCCCATACAGAGTAATGAGGCCCATATATTTCTCCATACAGAATCATTGGTCCCATATAATGTTCGATACAGTATATGATGAGCTCCACATAATGCTACAGTATATGTTGGTCCCCATGGATGAAGCTCCACTCTCTTACGGGCCCAAATAATGCTCCATATATAATGAGCCCCATTTCTAATGCTCCAGTGTATAATGGGCCCTGTAAATGCTGCTCCAGTGTCTGATGTCCCCCATTTGGAAAGCTCCAGCATATGATGGGCCTCACAGATGATGCTCTAGTGTACGATTGGTCCAAATAATGCTCCATATATAATCTGCCCCATTTACAATGCTCCAGTATATGATGGGCCCCATGGATGATGCTCCAGTGTCTTATGGGCCCAAATAATGCTCCATATATAATGGGCCCAATTTCGAATGCTCCAGTGTATAATGGGCCCTGTAAATGCTGCTCCACTGTCTGAGGTCCACCTTTGGAATGCTCCAGTGTATGGTGGGCCCCATATATCATTCTCCAGGGTATAGTGCTCCCGAAAAATTGCTCCCAACCTTTAAAACAATTAAATAATTCTTCTCGCTAGGAAATCCCTGTACTCCGGACTCCTCGTCATCCCCATCTTCCATCTCTCTGCACTTGAACTGTTTAGGCAGAGGGCATACAGACGTGATGTCATCACGCTCTCTGACCAGAATGTCACTGTCAGGAAACGCGGAAGACGTCACGGCGGTGGAGCAGGGAGAGGTAAGTATTTCAACTTTGCAAGTGCTGAGATCCTGAGCAAGCAGGGGGGACCAACTCATTGGCGACGGCACTGGCACAGGGCCCCTCATAGTACCGCGGTGCGTCTGACGGCACCGCCGGCGGGTGGGGGTGGGGTGGGCCCTGGGCCCTCCCCTCCCACCGGTAAATACACTTTGCGTACTATGAGGGCCCCTGTGCCAGTGCCGTCGCCCATAAGTATGCCCCCCCACCTGCTAAAGGAACCTGCACTTTCATCTGCACCTTCCTCTTTGTCACCGTGTAAGGTGGTATAGTATGGGGGAAGGGGAACCTGAGTTTGATCAGGGTCAGATTCTAGCTGTGTAGAGTGCGAGGGGAATGTAGTGGTCTGGGTAAATGTACCAGCAGAATCATCTAGCAGTGGCTGGGCATCAGTGCACTTGTGGCGCCTCCAGGAGTACGGTCGCCACAGTGGCATTACCTTCCTCCTAGGGAGTGTGATGTCATGCTTGGGAGCAATGAAGGATCTCTCTAGCAGTTAAACCAACACACAACACAGTTCCCACTCCAGGCCAGCAGGGAGAGCTCTGAACCTTGTTAGGGATGGTGGAACGCACCAAATATAAATAGGAGGTGCGTTCGCCGCACAGGGTCCACCGTGCGGTAGGTGACAAGACCGCTGCTGGACAATGGCTAGCTGGCGAAGTGCTGCACTCGGGTTAAGGTCACCCGAGGAATGAAGGCGGCCTCTGTTAAGCCACAGAGACGCCCTAATATAAATTAGAAATGAGCGCTGGACCTGATAACTCCACAGGCCAGCCAGCGTGTAGCGTCGCAACTGCGAACTCCAATAGATGCTGCTACTGCAGCGCGGCGGTAACTGTAGCCGCTAAGCGACGGTGCCGGGGAGCCGGACACCGACGGACGCTAGTGTAAGGTGCGGTAGCACAGTGGCGCCTAGCTTGCCACTACCTGGTACTGACTATTACCAACACTCTGTCACCATTCGTAATATCAGAGGGAAGGGGGTTTCAAATAAGTCAGTCACCAGACACATGCATCCATCACCTTTCACACACAGCATAATAGTCTACACTAGCGCATGGCCGAGCCGCCATGCAGGCTTTTTATAGCCATGTGCTTCCGGGACCTTCCAGTACGCCGGGAAGAACCAATCAGATCCGACACAGGACCTGAGCATGTGACCCCTGCTCTCCACTGAGAGGTCATCCTGCGGACATGCCGAGTAGCATGGCGAGAGGACTTAGCCTCTGGAGCGGTTCCCTGCAAAGCAGGTTGCGCTACCATTGCTGCACCAGAGGTGGCAGCAACATCCAGACTGACAGAGCAAGTCTGAGTAACACGTCTGGATCGCTGGGATTGCTGAGCAGGTCCCTGAGCGGTCGGAGGGGAATGGGAGACCGCTGGATGTATGGCTCTGGATTCCTGCTGTGCAGTGTCAGGAATCCGACGCCTAACAAACCTGACTGCTGAGGAGCTGCTCTCTGTGGTCTGGAGGAGGGAAGTTAGGACAGTCTGTGAAGGGAAGGGAAAGTGTGTGGATGTGAGAAGGGAAGCTGGAGGATGAGCAGAGTTAAGGTTCACTCCTAGCTGGAGCGCATGGTCCGGATTCCGGTCTCCGGGTTTGTAGGGACACTGACGGTCCTGCAGCAGAAACCGGAGGAAGTAGCAGCTGTAAATGCTCTGTTCCCAACTAAGGCTCGGAGGCCCCAGCAGCGATGTGTGTGAGCCAGAAGGAAACGGCTATGGCTGCCTGCCATAAGAGAAAGTTCCAAAAGAGTCAACAGGGGGAACTTCAGTGAACTCAGTACTGCGAGTACCTCAGATAAGCGCTAGAACGGAGGCCACACTACCTATCTGCAGAGAGAGAATTCCTAATTTGCTTCCAGGCTGACCAACTCCTTTTCCATCTGTACTCTGGGTCCTGGATGGCACTTACCAAGTACAGGTAAAGGAACTGCATGACTGTGTCTGTCATCTTTCTCCTGTGCTTGGCGCACGGCTCTGCTACATCCTGCACTGCACACCATCTGCCCTGCGACTACAGCCCTACCTGTGTAGGACTTCTACATCTTAGCTGCACCACAACATCTGTCCCAGAGAAGCGACACTGCAACGCTGGTCAATCTGATCAGAAACCACAGGTGGCATCACGTATCATTCGACTATAAACGTTATTCATCCCTTTGCATGAATGCCCAGGGCCACGGACCGGGTCACCACCACCGTGGCAAATCCCTCTGAAACACCGGCCCGGTACCGATTAACCCCACTGCCCTGTCTGGCGACCCACACTCCATGTCAGATTCATCTTGGACAGGGGAATTCACGATTTGACTTGATAACCCAGGCATGGTATGTGAGAAAGAGCTACATGGACTAATGTGAAGTGTGACCTGCTGCATCATTCACTTTTGGTGGGGGTGAAAGACACAAGGAAAGGGGTTCTTCCTGACCAGGAGCCAGCACTTGACAACTCAGTGCTTGCATTTTTTGAAACTTCAGAAGAGGAGGGCATATTAGCTGGAGTCTGTTTCGGCAATGTAAGCCAAAACCAGTTCCTGATGCTCCAGCTTTAAAAGCGGTTAACCTACTCCCAGAAAAGGTAGCCTTCCAGGCCTTCCGGAGCCAGACCATGATGCAGGCTCAACACTTCCTGCCTTAGCTGCTATTGTGCTTTTGCCACTACCAGCAGATGCACCACCAGTACCAGCTGGCCCCCCCCACACCCACGTCCGCGGCCTCTTCCACCATACTTCCAAATTTTGGAGAAAATGTACCCAAAATAACATCAGATATATGGTACTGTATCAGAAGCATACAGCTGTATACAGTCAAAGGATAATTGTAAATCTCCGTATATATTTCATGAGTCACACAGACGTTCACAGGCTCAGTATGGATTAGACAAGAATATAAAAAGTAGAAAAAGGGTACAGTATCATCAGATAGCAGGTATATATAGTATAGTTTAAACATTCTAAATCCCCGTATATATTTCAGGAGGCAGACACAGACGCTCTCAGGCTCAGTATGGAATACAACACAATATAAAAAGCCATAAAACGGTAATAGATCTGAAGCGTACAGCTTTATACAGTGTAGGGGTCATTGTCAATCTCAGTATTTATTTCCAGAGTCAGAAGCAGACTCTCACTTGGTCAGTTTGGATTAGACCAGAATATAAAAAGCAGCAAATGGGTAATGTATCACAAGCGTAGAGCTGTATACAGTGTTGGGGTAATTTTTAAGTCTACATATAAATTGCAGGAGTAACCCACAGACTCTCACATGCTCAGGATGGATCACACCACAATATAAAAAGAAGATCCGCAAGAAATAATCACACATGTGGGCCAATGTTCTAGGTGTCAATGATACACTTAGAGTGGTGAGTGGAGGAGGATTTTCTGGCAGAAAGGGTACAGTATCACCAGATACCAGGTATATATAGCATAGTTTAAACATTAAAAATGTACGTCTATATATCAGGAGTAGTGTTGAGCCACCCCGCTAGTGTTCGAGTTCGGTTCGGTTCGTCGAACAGGAGGCAAGTTCGTCGAATGTTTGTTGAACGTTCGACGAACACCGTCGAACCCCATTGAAAACAATGGCAGGCAAACACAAACACATACAAACACATACAAAACATATACAAAACTCCTTTAAAGGTGTCCCAAAGCAGACAAAATGCTCAGAAGATGCAAATAACATATGGAAAAGGGCAACTACATATAGAAAAGAGGTGGAGGAGTAAAAGGAGGAGGAGGAGACAGAGATATAGGCATGCCATGCCCTTATAAAGTCAAGAAAGGCTGGAATAAAAATCTAAAATAAAAAAAATTCTAAAATTTTAAAATCGAAGACGATCATATACCGTCGGACTTCCCACCATAAATTATGCCAACTGCCGATCAGGCGGCGTTATTCCCACGACCCTCCGAATAGCGTCCATGAAGGCAAAGTGTTTGGTTTATGGGGGCAGTATGGTTGCAAAGCTGAACCTTAAATGAATGTCCAAATGGGCACCACCACAAGGAGTGGAGCCTGCGGCTTAATTGGACTCCACACAGGCAACCTCAACCATGCCAGCCACGGAAAGGATGGACAGATTGCAAGCTTTCTCGATTCTGTGGGTGGTGGTGCATGGCCGTTTTTAGTTGTGCTAGCGATTTGTCAGCTTAATTCCGATAATGAACGAAACTCCGGCATGCCCCCGTGGTCCGTGTCCAGCTTACTAGAGGGACACGAGAGGCTCTGGCATGCGAGATCGAGCAATAACAGGTCTGTCATGTCCTTACGTGTCCGGGCTGCACGTGCGCTACACTGAAAGGACCAGTGTGTGTCGCTTATAGGTGCGGATATCTCACTGAACCCCGTTAGTGATGGGGATCTGGGATTCCAATTCTTCCCCGTGAACGAGGATTTCCCAGTAAGTGCAGGTCAACCGGAATTAGGCCTAACCGGCATTCCAGAAAGAATGTGCAAAAATTAAGTGTCTAAACCACAGGTGTTGTAGCTTGCTTAACAGCTGGGCTCATCTGCTGAGTAGCACACAGTTCTTACATAAACAGGCGGCATAGCTTGGTTCATGGGTGGGCAACTCTGCTGAGTAGCAGACAATGCTTACATAAATAGGCGGCATAGCTAGGTTCATGGATGGGCTCCTCTGCTGAGCAGTAGACACAGGTACTAGGCCCAAAGTATTGACTGGGCTAAATGGAGTTAAAAAATGGTTCTTACATTAACAGGCGGCACAGCTTGGTTCACGGGTGGGATCCTCTGCTGAGTAGCAGACACAGTTACCAGGCCCAAAGTATGAACTGGGCTAAATGCAGTCAAAAACTGGTTCTTTCATAAACAGGTGGCATAGCTAGGTTCACGGGTGGGCTCCTCTGCTGAGTAGCAGACAGTGTTACAAGGCCCAAAAGGATTTTCTGGGCAAGATGCGGTAAAAAATTATTAGAAGCACACATGGTGTAGCTCCTTGACAGGTGTACTACACCGCTGGCTACCAGACACCGCTACTATGCCATGAAACTGTCTATTAACATTGAAAACCATTATTAATGTGAAAATAAAGTTACGCTTTTTGGTGAACGAACCGTTCTCGAACGGAACCTTGAACAGCCGAATTTTAAGCAAAGTGTTCGAGTTCGACAAACAGCTCGAACACCGCCCAAAACAGCTCGAATTTGAACTTGGCGAACAGTTCGACTCGAACACCGCTCATCTCTAACCAGGAGGCAGACTCAGACGGTCTCAGGCCCAGTATGGATTCGACAAGATTGTAGAAAGTTGAGAAAGGGTACCGTATCACTGGATACCAGGTATATATAGCATAGTTTACACATTAAAAATTTATGTGTATATATCAGGAGGCAGACTCAGACAGTCTCAGGCCCAGTATGGATTCAACAAGATTGTAGAAAGTTGAGCAAGGGTACAGTATCACCGGATAACAGGTATATATAGCATAGTTTAAACATTAAAAATCTCCATGTATATTTCCGGAGTCGGACAAAGACACTCACAGCCTCTGTATGGATTAGACAAGAATCTAAAAAGTAGAAAAAGGGTAAAGTATTCGAAGCGTACACCAGTATACACTGTTGGGGTATTTTTAAATCTTCATATATTTCAGTCTCAGTAAGACAGTCCAGACTCTCCGCAAGAGGAAACGAGATGGATACAAGTACAGACGGAAAGTCAAGTGATTACTTAAATTTTGGAATTACTAATCACAGGAAAAACTCCCGGGAGAAATCTCAGAGGCGATGCTGACCCTCAATTACTTTGTCTGTGGAGACAGCAAAAACAGTTCTTTGTGACGAAAGGGTTGCTGTATCACAGTACCGTGGATCCCATCACCGTTACTCATCTCCATCAAATTGTGATCACAGGGAGAGATCTAGACATGGTCCTCACTGCCTATCATGATCTGTCAGGTAACTTTGAAGTGCAAAAGACAGAAGCCACAGGCCGTAGGCGATTCTATTGGATTGGCATGAGAGGACACATTTAAAAATGTGGGCAGGAATGTCACACGTCTGTGAGTAGGAAACTGTGAAAGTTGATGATAAACCGCCACTGCATCTCATTGTGAGTCGACGTCCATAACAAATGGAAGCCATTGATCATCTGAAGATAGAGCCCAGCAGGACAGGGCATAGCTACGTCTTAACCATCATCTATCAGTTCACCAAATTTGTAGTGGCAGTCCCAGTGAAGGATTTAACAGCCCAGACTACACAGCGGTGGAGCAGGGAGAGGTAAGTATTGCAAATGCTGGGGACCTGTGCAAGCAGGGGGGGCCCACTCGTGGGCTGCGGTACTGGCACAGGGCCCCTCATAGTACGCCGGTGTGTCTGACGGCGGGTGTGCACCCCTACCGTCAGAGACACTTGATTGTACTATGAGGGACCCTGTGCCAGTGCCGTCGCCCAAGAGTGGGCCCACCCACCTGTCCAGGGCAATGGCACTCGCACAGGTGCGTGCGCCAGGCGGTGACCCCGGCCCTGGGGGGGAGGCAGCCCAGTTAGGGAGGTTGAAAAAATGGCATATGTTGATGTTGGACATTCAACAGCTGCAAATGGAGGAATTGGAGAAGTCTGAGGATGAGGAGGACAAAAGCGAGCCATTTTTCTGGCAACCTATGTGTCAGCAGGGGAAGGTGGGACAAAATCCTTTGAAACCCATGCATGGTTCATTTTAATGAAGGTTAGATCATCAACATTTTGGGTCGACAGATGGGTCCTTTTTTCTGTCAGGATTGATCCAGCAGCACTGAAGACTCTTTCGGATAGCACACTAGCAGCAGGGCAAGCGAGCTCCTGTAAGGCATATTGTGCCAATTCAGGCCAGGTGTCCAGTTTACAGGCCCAGTAGTCAAAGGGGAATGACCTGTGAGGGAGAACATCGATATGGGAGGAGAAGTAGTTTGTAACCATAGTTGACAACTGCTGTCTCCTGTCACTTTCAATCGATGCAGTATTACCAGTCGTGTGAGCGGTACTTGAAAAATCAGTCCACAACATGGGCATGAAACCCCTGTCTCCAATGCCACTTCGGATGTGTGCACCACGAACACCTCTTCCATGTTGCCCCCTACGGCTCGTGCGAGAACCATCACCGCTGCTGTGTGCTGGGAATGACTCAAACAAACAGTTTACCAGAGTTGCTTGTTTGTTAGCCAATATTAGCTCTAGGTTCTCCTGTGGCATGATGTCTTGGAATTTGCCTTTATAGCGTGGATCCAGGATGCTGGCCAACCAGTAGTCATCATCGTTCATCATTCTGGCAATGCGGGGGTCCCTTTTTAGGATCTGCAAGGCATAATCACACATGTGGGTCAATGTTCCAGGTGTCAATGATGCACTGCGAGTGCTGGCTGGAGGAGCACTTTCTGGCAAATCCACATCCTCCAGTCACGCACAAACCCTGTACCTGACCTTGCCACGCCAACATTTTCTCTTGCCCCCTGAGAAGCATCCTCCTCCCCTAAATAATCATCCCCATCATCCTCCTCCTCTTCCTCCACCTCGTCCAGGAGAGTTCCCTGAGCAGATAATGGCTGACTGTCATCAAGGCTTCCCTCTTCCTCTTCCTCCTCAGCTGCAGACGCCTGCTTCTTAATGTGCGTCAAAGTTTGCATGAGCAGACACATTAGTGGGATGCTCATGCTTATGATGGTGTCGTCTGCGCTTACCAGCCGTGTGCATTCTTCAAAACACTGAAGGACTTTACAGAGGTCTTTCAGCTTCGACCACTGCAAACCAGACAACTCCATGTCTGCCCTCAAACTGCCTGCCCGTGTATCCTCCCACAATTGCATTACAACCTGCCTCTGTTCGCACAGCCTCTCAACCATGTGCAGGGTAGAGTTCCACCTTGTTGCAACGTCAATAATTAGGCAGTGCTTGGGAAGGTGGAGCAATCGCTGCAGCTTCTGCATACGACTGGAGTGTACGGGTGACCGGCGGATGTGCGAGCACAGTCTTCACACCTTATGGAGCAGGGCTGTTAATTCCGGATAATTATTGAGGAAGCACTGCACCACCAGGTTCAAGGTGTGAGCCAGGCAAGGTATGTGTCTGAGTTTTGAAAGGGCTATGGCTGCCACAGAATTCTGGCCGTTATCACTAACTACCTTGCCTGCCTCAAGATGTAGACTGCCCAGCCATGACTCAGTTTGTCGCTGCAAGTAGTCGGCCAGTACCTCCGCGTTGTGTCTGTTGTCGCCCAAACACATCATCTTCAACACAGCCTGCTGAAGCTTACCACTAGCTGTTTGATAGTGGGACACCTCGTGTGCAACACTGGCAGCTGTGGATGGAGTGCTCGTGCGACTGCGCTCTGTGGACGAGCTTTCGCTTCTGGAGGAGGAAGAGTAGGAGGATGGTCGAACGCCTACAGCCAACTGTTTCCTATACCGTGGGCTAGGTAGCACTGTCCCACCGCCGCTGTCCCCTGTGAACCCTGCATCCACCACATTAACCCAGTGCGCAGTGATGGACACATAATGGCCCTGGCCATGCCTACTGGACCATGCATCTGTTGTGAGGTGCACCTTTCCACTCACTGATTGCTTGAGTGCATGGACAATGCGGTCTTTCACATGCAGCTGCATATGGTGGAACTAGCGGTGGACATGGCGGACTGAGAGAGGGTTGGTGATGGTGATGGTGTTGGTGGTCTTGCTGATGGCCTTGATTCAGTCTTTCGTAGCAATAACATTGTGATTCCCTGACTGCTTTGGCCTTGCGACGACACCTCAACATTTGCTGCTGGTGATGTGCTAACTGGTGGGCTTACAGTGGGGGAAGCGATGTAGCGTTGCCGATTACCTTCATTCAGAGCAGGTGCACATGTGGTACGTGAGGTTTGGTAGTCCGTCCACGCTTGCAAGTGCATGGTGGTCTAAGCATGCAACTGGTATTCAAATTTCTTAGATTTTTCCCTCGGCTAAAGGTCTTTGCTCACTTCTTACAGATAACTTTCGCCTGATCATTAGGATTTTGTTCAAAAAAGTGCCACACTGCACTCTTCCTACTATGACTACGGAAGACATTTTGAGGCCTTGCACGCTGTGCTAATTTGACCGTCTGGTCAAGCTGTCCTGCAAATCTTCTGGTTTTTGTAACCCGTTTTTGGACTGCTACGGGCCTGCCAGATAACAGTTGTTGCGATGTCGATGCCTGCTGCGGATCCTCCTCCTCCTCTTCTGAGCTATTGGCAGCGGCACCCTCTTCCCCCAATGGATGCCAATCTGGATCAACAACTGGGTCATCCATCACCTACTCTTCAATTTCATGTGCACCTTCCTCTGTGTCACCGTGTAAGGTGGTATAATATGCGAGAAGGGGCACCTGAGTTTCATCAGGGTCAGATTCTGGCTCAGTACACTGCGAGCACAATGTAGTGCTCTGAGTGAATGTACCAGCAGAAAAATCTAGCAGTGGCTGTGCATCAGTGCACTCCATGTCAGATTCATCTTGGACTGGGGAATTCACGATTTGACTTGATAACCCAGGCATGGTATGTGAAAAGAGCTCCATGGAGTAATCTGTAGTGTGGCCTGCCGCATCCTTCACTTTTGGTAGGGGTGAAGGGCACAAGGAAAGGTGTTGTTCCTGACCAGGAGCCTCCACTGACGAGTCAGTGCTTTTATTTTTTGAAACTTCAGAAGAGGAGGCGATGGAGCTGGAGGCTGTGTCAGCAATGTAAGCCAAAACTTGTTCCTGAAGCTCCGGCTTTAAAAGCGGTTTACCTACTCCCAGAAAAGGGAGCCTTCGAGGCCTTGTGGAGCCAGACGATGACGCAGGCTCAACACCTCCTGCCTTATGTGCTATTGTGCTTTTGCCACTACCAGCAGATGCACCACCACCACCACCACCATCAGTACCAGCTGACAATCCCCGCCAACGTTCACGGCCTCTTCCACCATACTTCCTCATTTTTGGGTAAATGTACCCAAAATACCACCAGCTATATGGTACTGTAAAACAATGTTAGAAGTCAGATTTCTGCCCTGGCTATGCAGAGATCTAGATCCTCACATGCTGCAGTCTCCTGCCCTGTGTTTAATGCAAAGGAGATTGCAGAGGAGATTGCTTTACAGCAACTCTCCCCAGAGGTTAAGTCCTTCGTCCCTTCTTCTGAGCATGCCATGGGATGAGCTCCCATTGGTGTTCAGGAGTCAGGTGCTCAGGTCCTGCTCCTGATTCCATTGGTTCTGCTCAGGGCTCTGGAGATTTCTGGAAGGTCCCGTTCACTATAAAAAGTGCGCATGGCTGTTGCGCCATGCGCTAGTAATTTCATACTTGCTGCTGTATGTTTGCTGATGGATGCTTGGACTGGTGAATGACTCATTAAATACCCCCTACCTTGGTTATTACGTCTGTGAGAGTGATTGAGTTCTGCCAGTAGCAGCGCCAGCGCGCCTAGCTCCATCTTAGTCAGCAGCTTAGCGTCTGCATTGCACCAGCGTTATTGCAGCGGCTCCGTTCTTGCCGCGCTGCAGTTGCAGCTTATTTCTGTGTCCGCGGTTGTGATGCCACGCACACGGTCTGCCATTGCAGCTCTGTGTCCATAACAGAGACTGCTAATTTGCACCTGGGTGATTTTCAACCCCATGCACACCACCGCCATAGTGCTCTGCATCTACTAGCTGCGGTTTTACCATCTACCGCACTGTGGACCCCGAATGGCGAAGGCACTTTATTTATATTTTTTATTTAATGTCTTCTGCCACTCCTAACAAACAAGGTACAAGGTGTATATAGTATTGGGGAGAATTTGAATCTCCCTAGAGATTTTAGGAGGCTGAACTATTATCTCAGGCCCACTATAGATTACACCTCAATTTAACAGGCTGAAATTGGCTGGTGTATGACAAAGTACAAAGTGCATATAGTATTGGGGAGAATTTCAATCTCCCTAGAGATTTTAGGAGGCTAAACTATTATCTCATGCCCACTATAGATTACACCTCAATTTAACAGGCTGAAATTGGCTGGTGTATGACAAAGTACAAGGTGTATACAGTATTGGGGAGAATATGAATCTCCCTAGAGATTTTAGGAGGCTGAACTATTATCTCATGCCCACTATAGATTACACCTCAATTTAGCAGGCTGAAATTGGCTGGTGTATGACAAAGTTCAAGGTGTATATAGTATTGGGGAGAATTTGAATCTCCCTAGAGATTTTAGGAGGCTGAACTATTATCTCAGGCCCACTATAGATTACACCTCAATTTAGCAGGCTGAAATTGGCTGGTGTATGACAAAGTTCAAGGTGTATATAGTATTGGGGAGAATTTGAATCTCCCTAGAGATTTTAGGAGGCTGAACTATTATCTCAGGCCCACTATAGATTACACCTCAATTTAACAGGCTGAAATTGGTTGGTGTATGACAAAGTACAAGGTCTATATAGTAAACAAAAAGCAAAAAACACAAATATCCTGAACTAAAAAGTAAAAAATATACTGCAAATAATGCATAAAGTTAATAATAATAATAAGGGTATTTAGTAAACATAATTTTGATCAAAATAATGTACAAGCCATCCCTCCACGTCACGGCAACCCTTGTGGGACAGTCCCTACTCTAGTATTTAAAACCTTTTCACTTGCCAAGTGGCGTGAATGTGAATAAGGGTCGAGCGGCTGAACCACTAGTAACAGCTTAGGCCAGACTGGATGGCTTTCCCAGCTCAGAAAGAGGGCGGTCACACCCCTATATGCACTGAATGCACAATGAAATGAATAAAAAACAAATCTGAACTGAGAAAAGTAAGTTAATGTGTATGCACAATGTAAGTGCATATTAACACATGACCATTAACCAGAGAAAACAAAAAGCAAAAAACACAAATATCCTGAACTAAAAAGTAAAAAATATACTGCAAATAATGCAGTGTAGCGCTCTCCCTACAGAATCAGCAGCTCTCCCTATGATAAAATCGGCAGAAGTAAGATGGCGGTCGGCATGCACGCCCTTTTATAGCCCCTGTGACACCACACAAAGCAAGCCAATCACTTGCATGCCTTTCTCAAAGATGGTGGTGACCGCTGCCCATGTCATTGCGTTGCCCACAGTGTGTGTCCTCCATCATTGGCTGAAAAAGGGCACTGGAAGCATCATTTGAAACGCGACTTTGGCGCTCTGATCGCTGACCTAATGGCCGACCTCACGCTATGGTCGGGTTTCGCTTCATGAAAGCCGACTTTAGCGAAAGTCGGCGACTTATGAATTTGACCGACCCGTTTCGCTCAACTCTAGTCACAGTCACTGGGCACAGGGTTCAGGACATGGAAGGTGCTCAGGAACATCACACAGAGGACACAGTTCAGACAGGGTCAGGTAAAGGAGCAGGTCCTGGATCCAAGATTCAGGAAACAAGACACAACGTAGACGGGCCTGGATATGCAGCCTCCAGGAAGGGCGATCTGGGTATTTCTGCCCCAGAGCAGGCGGAGAAACAAGACACAATTCAGACAGGGTCAGGTGCAGGGACAGATCCAGGATTCAGGAAACAAGACACAACATAGACGGGCCTGGATATGCAGCCTCTAGGAAGGGCGATCTGGGTATTTCTGCCCCCAGAGCAGGCGGAGAAACAAGACACAGTTCACACATGGACAAAGAGCAACAGCTCCCCCAGAACTGATCACAATCAGAGCAGGAGCTGGACACACACACTCACATGGCTAGGTTCAGGAACTCAATGTGAAGCTCTGGCAACGCCCCACAGGGCAGGGAACTTTTATATAGCAGCTGCCTCACAGCGATAGGCTGGAGCAGTAATTGTAGCACACACCCATTCCTCATAAAAGCAGGGGAGGTGTGGCCGCGTGCACCCTAAGCAAAACCAGACAGAAATCAGGAATGCAAAGGACACCTGGCGAGAGCTGCAAGCTTGAACACATGTGGTAAGCCATACACAATGCAGAGGACCTATTAGCCTATGGATAGCTTTCCACAGCGGCAGCAAGGGACCGCACCAGCGGGTGGTCATGCAAAGCAGCGGAGCCACGCACGCATGTATGGCTACGCAGCGGGACAGGGAACTGAGCAGCATCCATAACGGTAACAGACAACAGTATCCCTGCAGGTTAGGAGAGGAGCAAAGGGTTAATGCAGACATTCAGAGTATAGCCGGGGAAGCAAAGTACAAACACACCGGCGTTACAGTATCCTTTCCTGTCCTGTTCTATCTAGACAGTTTGGGCCCCATCATTTGCTTACTTTATTTTCTGCCTGTGTTTTGTGCCTCATCTTGTCTCACCGGCAATATATGTTCGGGGGCTATCTATTCCTTTGGGGTTCTACTCCGGGGCAGTTTAGCTTAACCCTTTCTCTCTTTAGGCTTAGTTAATTCTTTGGCTGTGCAGAGACATCTAGGGCATTGTAAGTACGTCCCATGGCTAATTCTAGTTGTGTTGTCAGTTTAGGGGTCTGCAATCCGCTAAGTTACCAACCTCTCTGGTTATCTGGTTGCCTAGCCTATTCCCCTGCTTTCCTCCTCGGTTACCTAATAATAACAGGGTTTCGTACGGACCCCGGAAAGGTACAAGTCATTGTTAATTGGGTGCAACCCAGAGACCTCAAGGGTCTTCAGCGTTTTTTGAGTTTCGCCAACTATTATCACAAATTTATCAAGGGGTTTTGTCAGGTGGTCAAACAACTCACTGATCTCACTCGTAAGGAGGCTGATCTTAAAGTCTGGTTGTCTCTGGCAGTTAAAGCATTTGCAGCATTGAAGAAGTGTTTTATGTCTGCTCCTGTGTTGCTTCAGCCCGATCCGTCCAAACCATTCATTGTGGAGGTGGACGCCTCCAAATTTTTATTATGATGTTGGTAGTCGGGAGTTGTTGGTCATAAAATTGGCTTTTGAAAAGTGGAGGCACTTTTTGGAGAGAGCTGTTCATAGGATCACGGTGATTATGGACCACAAGAACCTGTTTTACATTGAGTCTGCCAAACATTTAACTCCTAGACAGGCTAAGTGGCTGCTTTTTTTCACGCTTTCATTTTTCTATCACCTTTCGGCCAGGTTCCAAGAATGTCAAGGCCGATGCCTTATCTCGCAGCTTGGATCTGATATCTCCCAAACCTCTTTCCTCCATTCTTCAGCATGGGATGGTCGTTGCGGGGGTGTCCTCCAAATTGGAGCTTGAAATTCGTGAGGCTCAGTCTCTTGCTCCTCCGTCATTTCCTGATAACAAGCTCTTCGTCCCAGTTCAGTATCGGTTGAGGGTTCTCCGGTTCCACGACTCTGTTCTCAATGAGCACCCTGGATTCTCAGCCACCCGGAGAGATATTGCTAGACTGTTTTGGTGGTCCTCCATGTCTTCTGCTATCACAGTGTTTGTGTCTGCTTGTGATACGTGTGCTCGTGCTAAAGTCTCCCATAACCGGCAAGCTGGGGAATTGGTGCCATTGCCAATTCCGGATAGACCCTGGACTCATTTGTCCATGGATTTTATCACTGATCTCCCTCTTTCCAATGACAAAACAGTGGTCTGGGTTGTGGTTGACAGGTTCAGCAAACAGGCGCATTTTGCTCCCTTGGCAGGACTACGTAATGCTGAAACACTATCTAAATTGTTTATTGAGCACACTGTACAGTTGCATGGCATGCCTCTGAGCGTGGTGTCTGACAGAGTGGTGCAATTCATGTCTAAGTTTTGGAGGGCGTTTTGCAAGAGATTGGGTATTTACCTGATGTTCTCCTCTGCCTATCATCCTGAGACCAACGGTCAAATGGAGAGGATCAATCAGTCACTAGAACAGATTTTGTGGGTCTTGTCATGTCTCAGCAGGATGATTGGTGCTCCTTGTTGCCCGTGGCTAAGTTTGCATTCAATAATCGGGTTAATCAGTCCACTGGCACCTCTCATTTTTTCTGTAATTATGGTTTACACCCCCATTTTTGTGAATTTTCCAGGCTGGATTCGGGGTGTCCAGGGGCTGATGTGGCGGTTCAACGGTTGGGGGAGGTTTGGAGGGAGGTTCAGAAGAACATTGGGGTGGCCCAGGGCAGGCAGAAACATTTTGCTGATAAGCAAAGATCTGTAGGACCTAAGTTTCTGGTAGGAGATAAAGTGTGGTTGTCTACCAAGAACATACGTCTGAAACTTCCTTCCATCAAGCTGGGTCCCAAGTTTATAGGTCCCTACGAGATCACTGAGGTGGTCAACCCAGTTGCCTTTTGCTTAAGCTTGCCTCCGTCGCTGCGTATCCCCAATGTATTTCATAGGTCCCTTCTTAAATTGTTTGTACCCTCCTCTACTGAGTCTCTACCTCCTGTTTCTGTGGATGGACAAACAGAATATGAAGTTGAACATATTGTTGACTCTCGAATGGTTCGCAGCTCGCTTGGTACATTGGAGGGGTTACGGTCCTGAGAATCAATCTTGGGTCCCGGCTCAATCAGTTCATGCTGTTCGGTTGGTTCATGCTTTTCATATACGTTTTCCTGGGAAACCTGGGGGTCCGGTGGCCCCCCTAGAGAGGAGGGTACTGTCATGATCCAGGCTGGGTTTTTGTCTTGTCTCTCCTTTCCCGGTCTGGTCAAGTCAGGGGTTAATATTCCCTGCCTTGTTCCTGTGTCCGGTCTGCTATATCTCTGTGCTGCAACCTGAGCGCAGTACCAGTTATATTGCTTGCCTTCGGCATGTGTAGCTGGCCCTGGTGAGATCCTGATCTGTCTTGCTGTGTACATCTGACTCTACCCGTGTCTGCTGACCTTCCTCCTAACCGCCCCACTCCTTATTTCCCTGTGTTGGGATTCCCCAGTATTTGACCTTGGCTCGTCCCTGACCTGATCTATCTCTCCCTTCTTATACCTTTGCTATTGACTGTCACTGACCTTTTGCTCTCTCTACTAACTCTGTGTTTTGGATTCCCCTTTGTACTTCGCTACTTCTGGTATTGACTTGTCTCTCTGATTATTCCACTGCCACCTAGTGGTTGCTTCTCTGTAATTCTGCTGGTCTGCTTCATTGCTGGATACTCAGCCCATTCTCCACTCTGCTGCCATCTAGTGGAGTTTGTGTTACTCTGCATTAACCCTCAGTATTACAGCGTGACAATATACAAGTCATTACCTTGGAAAGGATGTTCCTTAACATATTTCCCAGGAAAATCCATTTTAGTTTCATTTTTGTATGTTTTGTTGTAAGTCTGTAAAAGTGGCGTAAGACTCTGACAAGATTGTTCACAGCAGTGACCTGGGAGTCAAAAATGCTTCCAGGGGTCTTCCCCATGCTGTTCCCATGCCATTTGAGCACTGTTCACATCAATTTCTGCAATTTCTAGTTTCTCTGCAGACTGCTGGGGGGGCCGCCGGAAAAATGCTCGAGTTTTCCATAGACTTACAATGGGCTCATTGCTCAAGTCAAGCACCCGAGCATTCCAATTTGCTCAACCCGACCAACGAGCACCCGGGCATTTTAGTGCTCGCCCAACACTACTCACTACACATGACATTGTTGATTATAGTTAATTTAGTGACAAAATGTATAATTGGTGGAGAAAGGTTGAACTTGATGGACCTAGCTCTTTTTTCAGCCTATGTAATTGTAGAAATCACAGGTATGCAGGATGCAGTGATGAGCAGGAGGCAGAGCTAGAGTTAAAGGGTTTATTACAGGGGATACTCCATGCAGGGAGAAGAAGAATTATGAGGGGAGTAAAACTGAGTAATGTATAAGGGTAAGAATGAATGTTTATGAAACAGGTAAACTTATCAGTCTGATGGTTTCCAGGCAGGGGAAGCTTGAAATCCTACGGTGGCGCCGCAAGTGACGCGTGAAGTCTCTGGCCTGATCCTGAAGAAAGTTGAGGCACTGTCTCCTGACGGAAGCGGCGTATCCTGGCTCTCCTAGGCGAGGTCCTGTATTCCCAGAGCGATGTACGTGGTGTGATGTAGTCTGTGGCACCGCTGGCGTGTGACTCAGCTAAGTGGCATAGGCAGGGGAGAAGCGTCCCGGCTCTGTATGATTCACCCAGTCAGAATTAGGCTGGGCGCCCGCAGCAGTCAGCGGATGGATTCTCGGTCACAGGATTGAACGGACACACAGGTATAAGTTGCTCACAGGTAGTGTGCGCATGGGCTGAGGAGCTGCACCGCGGGCCTGGATTATCACGTCACTCCACGGAGAGGGAATCAACTTTCTGCTGCGCGCTGTCTTCCCGCCAAGTTCCACACTTTCCTGCGCACTGTCCCTTTTGTCTCTGTCACGCCCCCTACAGTCAAGTGCAAAGGTCCATCCCGGTCAGAAAGCTTTTCCCCCGGCAAAAATGGTGACAGCCCCAATAGTTCCGGAGCCGACGCGAGAAAGGTACCACCGACCCGGTCCGTCTTCCTACAAAACTATGTAACTACTGTATATAACAAACTGACAAGATCTTTTGACTTTCAAAAACAAGAATTCTCAAGGCAACATCAGATTCATTACAAACTATCTTGAAATTTGGAAGAGATGATGGGCATACTGGGCAAGCATTGGGAAATTCTGAAATCTGACTCAGATCTTAAGGAGCATGTATTTACACGGGCCTCTACTAGTTATCACAAAGCAACATCTATCTCTGACCTTCTAGTATCCAGTCACTTCACATGGAAAGAGACACAAGATTCCTGTGTCTTCCCATATAGAATGTGTAAAGAATGTCACGTATTGATCCAAATGAAAAACTATGTGAATGCATCATCTTAACCCCTTAAGGACCAGGGGTATTTCCGTTTTTGCGTTTCCAGATTTTGCTCCCCTTCTTCCCATGGGAATAACTTTTTTATTTTTCTGTCAATATGGCCATGTGAGGGCCTGTTTTTTGCAGGACGAGTAATTTTGAATGGCACCATTGATTTACCATATCATGAACTGGAAAACGTACCATGTTCACTAAATGCTAAAACTGACCTGCTGTTATGATTCTCCAGGTCATTACAAGTTCAAACTTGTCTAGGTTCTTTTTTATTTAAGTGGTGAAAAAAAAATTCCAAAGTTTGTAAAATAAAAAAAAAATGTTGCCATTTTCTGAGACCTGTAGCATCTCCACTTTTCGGGATCTGTGGTTGGGTAAAGGCTTATTATTTGCGCGCTCATCTGACGTTTTTATTAATACCATTTTGGTGGGTATACGATCTTTTGATCGCCCGTTATTGCATTTTATTGCAATGTTACAGTGACCTAAAAAACGTAATTCTGGCGTTTCGATTTTCTTTCTCGTTACTCCGTTTGGATTAATTCTTTATATATACTGATAGGTCGGGCATTTATGCATGTGGCGATACCAAATATGTGTATATTTGACTTTTTTATTGTTTTATTTTGAATGGGGCGAAAGGGTGGTGATTTGAACTTTTGTTTTTTAATTTATTTTTAAAAACTTTTTTTTAACTTTTTACTAGCTTCAATAGTCCCCATGGGAGACTAGAAGCTGCGATCATCCGATCACTTGTGCTACATAGAGTAGGGCTGCAGCCCTTCTCTATGTAGCAGATGTGCTCATTTGCTTTGAGCACCGACCTCTAGACAGAGCTCATAGCTATCGGTCTATGACGACCATAGGGGTCTCTTGCTGTCCCTGGGTTGCCATGCCAACCCATCGACGACCTGCGGTCATGTGACACGGGCGCCGATGGGAGGAGGTAATGACGCGCTTACTGCGCGTGCATGTTAAATGTCGCTGTTAGAGTTTGACCAGTTTGATCAGATCAGCTGTCATGTGCCAGAAAATGTGTGGGCTCAACGCCGTAGCCCGCACCAAACAGGGGGAGGTGCCTAATGCCCGTCATTGGGCATTAAGAAGTTAAACAAAACATAAGATGCTATTCCATTGGGGTACTGTATTGTCTGGAGTCAGTGGTGTAATTTGGGCTCCAATGCAAAGGCCCCAATAGGTTATGTAATGACCAGAGGTCCTAATAAGATCCAGTGGGTCACAAACGGAGACTGAGGTAGAAATAACAAATACTGTCTTTAATAAAATGACAGTTGGAGTGAGATCTAGCATTGAAGAAAACAGACTGAAATTCCCTTATTAATTACACAGCTGGAGCTGAAATCAATGTGGCAATCCCAAAGTTCACGCTTTGAGTTTGTCACACTGAGATTTGGAATAAATTTACCTGTCCAAAAGGTCAAACTAGGTACTAAGAAAACAGGTGTAAATCGGATGAGGTGGTATTATGGGACCCCCTGAGAGGGCACACTGAGTATAAACCGTTCAAAACCCACAATAACAATACATATAAATATAACAACACTTAATCTGGGGATACCCGCGTATCTATTACTACGGTACCATTAACCTGAGGCGAGTCTCTACTCAGGCATATAATTTGCATCGGCTGCTGCCAGTCCCAAAATCTTCGGTGCCAAGACAACCAAAACAAAACAAGGTACAGAGTCTTGACGGCCGATGCCGAGCCCACACGCCAGGGGCTTACAGTTCTGAAGCCTCAGGATACGGTTCGGGATAGCACTTCAACGGGGCTTGTCAGGATCCCTCTCAATACGAATGGTACAGGATACCGTCTCTCCTCCAGCAATCACTCACAAATTCTCTTGACAGCAAACCGCCTGAGTCTGCACAGGATAAATGTTTTCTGTTGCTTTTCAGCTCAGCACAGCAGGGACTCCACAGTCACACAGCTCTCAAGAATGCACTGTACTTTTTTCACAGCAGAATCACAGGTTTACAAGAGGAAGGGGTTAACACCCTCACAAACATGCTGGTAGCAAACAGTTTTTACAGAGTCCAGACTCCTTGCTTCTCATCAGCTGCTTCACACACAGCGTCTCACATGGCAGTCTCTCTCCTTCCTGAAGCATCACTTCTCAGCGTCCTATACAGCAGACACTAGGTCCCACGCCGCCAGCACACACAGTCTCCGGGGCTTTTACTCTCAGCTCAGATGTGCAGAAACAGCAGGGTCCTAATGCTCTCCTGATGATAACATTCACCTTCTTACAGGCCCCCCAATTAACACAGGTCTGTAATAATAATAGGCATTACATATGGACCAAAAGGGCTTTTTAGGCTTCAGGGCTGGGGTAGAATAGCAAACTCTCCACCCATTATAGTTACTCTCCTGCCTGGAATGCCCATGCAGTTTGAGAAATGTGGGTAAAACTACAATGGATTTGAAAATCCAAATAAGAAAACATATTGGAGCTATAGTTATTCACAACAAAATGGACGTATCTTAAGAGAACATAATCGATCCTTTACTCTCTTTCAAATTGCAAAACATTTTAAAATGAATCACAATCTATGTTGGAAAAATCTAAGGGGATGGACGATATGCCAAATTAAACTGGGCATTAGAGATGGCAATCTGGATTTGGCTTTATTAAAAACAGAGAGGGAGGGCATTTTTTAGATGAACTCCATTAGTCCTCATGAGCTGAACCAGAATTTCAACTTTGGTTGCTTTCTATGAACATGTTTATACTAAGTATAATTACAGTAATCCAGAATATCATATAACAGAGGATTTTTGTTCCATCTCACAGGTACGATACATGAGTTATACAGTGGCCCCTTTAAATTTTTCACTTTCTTTCATTGCAGCCATTTGGTAAATTCAAAAAAGTTCATTTTTTTCTCGTTAATGTAGACTCTGCACCCCTTCTTGACTGAAAAAATACAGAAATGTAGAGATTTTTGCAAATTTATTAAAAAAGAAAAAACTGAAATATCACAGTCATATATCACATAGTCATAAGTATTCAGACCCTACAGCCATGAGACTTCTTGGGAATGATGCAACAAGTTTTTCACACCTGGATTTGGGGATTCTCTGCCATTCTTCCTTGCAGATCCTCTCCAGTTCCGTCAGTTTGGATGGTGAACGTTGGTGGACTGCCATTTTCAGGTCTCTCCAGAGATGCTCAATTAGGTTTAGGTCAGGGCTCTGGCTGGTCCAGTCAAGAATGGTCACAGAGTTGTTCTGAAGCCACTCCTTTGTTATTTTAGCTGTATGCTTAGTGCCATTGTCTTGTTGGTAGGTGAATATTCGGCCAAGTCTGAGGTCCAGAGCACTTTGGAAGAAGTTTTCATCCAGTACATCTCTGTACTTGGCCGCATTCATGTTTCCTTCAATTGCAACTAGTCGTCCTGTTCCTGCAGCTGAAAAACACCCCCATAGCATGACGTTGCCACCACCATGTTTCACTGTTGGGATTGTATTGGGCAGGTGATGAGCAATGCCTGGTTTTCTCCACACATACCACTTAGAATTATCACCAAAAAGTTCTATATTTGTCTCATCAGACCAGAGAATCTTAGTTCTCATTGTCTGGGAGTCCTTCATGTGTTTTTTAGCAAGCTCTATGCGGGCTTTCATATGTCTAGCACTGAGGAGAGGCTTCCATAAGGCCACTCTGTCATAAATGCCGGACTGGTGGAGGGCTGAAGTGACAGTTGACTTTTTGGAACTTACCCCCATCTCCCTACTGCATCTGTGGACCTCAGCCACAGTGATCTTGGGGTTCTTCTTTACCTCTCTTACCAAGGTTTTTATCCCATGATTGCTCAATTTGGCTGGGCGTCCAGGTCTAGGAAGACTTCTGGTGGTCCCAAACTTCTTCCATTTAAGGATTATGGAGGCCACTGTGCTTGAGTACTGCAGAAATTCTTTTGTAACCTTGGCCAGACATGTGCCATGCCACAATTCTACCTCTGAGCTCCTTGGCCAGTTCCTTTGACCTCATGATTCTCATTTGGTCTGACATGCACTGTTAGCTGTGAGGTCTTATATAGACAGGTGTGTGCCTTTACAAATCAAATCCTATCAGTTTAATTAAACACAGCTGGACTCTAATTAAGGAGTAGAACCATCTCAAGAAGGATCACAAGGAAATGGACAGCATGTGACTTAAATATGAGTGTCTGAGCAAAGGGTCTGAATTAGAGTTGAGCGAAACGGGTCGGTCAAATTCAAAAGTCGCCGACTTTAGCTAAAGTCGGGATTCGCCGATCGAAACCCGACCATAGCATGAAGTCGGCCATGAGGTCGCCGACCCGAGCCCCAAAGTCGCGTTTCAAATAATGCTTCCAGCGCCTTTTCTCAGCCAATGATGGAGCACGCACACTGTGGGCAACGCGATGACATTGGCAGCGGCCACCACCATCTTAGGGGCATTGAAGTGATTGGCTGGCTTTGTGTGGCGTCACAGGGGCTATAAAAGGCCGCGACCGCCGTCTTACTTCTGCCGATCTTAGAATAGGGAGAGGTGCTGCTGCTGCTGATTCTGAATAGGGAGAGCGTTAGGCAGGGAAGAAGAAAAAAATTAGCTTCTGCTGATAGCGCTTTTCTATCAGGATCCTGTCAGCGCTGGCAGACTGCCGCGGTCGAGCAGGGTAACTCACCCAGACTACGGGAGGGCCCGGGGTCCGAAACTGCAGCGAAAGTTCCGAGAATAGGACCTGCGACACTAAAGGTAGAAAGGAGTACAAGGACCTACGATCATGTGACCACAGTGGGCGTGGCTTAGCGTCCCCCTGCTGGAGATGACTGTAGGATTCTACTATAGGGATTTTGTAGTAGTGGCGAGGGAAACGCAGTCAGACAAACGAGGGGGTCATATACAGAGAGGGCGGCGCGGTACCAGAGGGTCAAGCAGAGAGTAGTCAGAACGTAAGCAAAGAATCATACACCGAGATAGCAACGCAGTACAAGAGGGGAAATCAGACCGTAGTCAGGTCCAAGGCAAAAGAGTCATACACAGAGATAGCAAAGCAGTACAAAGGGGACAGGCAGAACTCGTAACAGGGAGAGATCCGGATCAAAACCAAACAAGCATAAAGTCTCACAGTCACTAAGCACACCGGGGTCACACACTCGGCCAAGGGTCTGAGTATAAGCCACGAGGAATGAGCCCACAATGAGGCTATAAAAAACCTCCCAGAATCTCAGAGTGAGGCCGTCCACATTAACCTCTGAACTACCTAATCCCACAAGCTGAGCAAACCATGACATTTTCACTGTACAGTTAGTGTGCAGTGAAAGGGGAGGATTTTTGTTGTGTGCAGCAGCGCTGGTGGTGATTAGGCTGCCTTTTAAGGCTACCTGATAGCTGCATTGCTGTGTGCACACTGCTGTTCAAACTGCTTTTTTCAAAGCACTCAAACTTTTATTATTTTGTTCTGGTAAGTTACTGAGCGTTCATTTTTTCTCACACCGTATAGCGGTGTACGCTCCTCACACACTACCATGTACCGGCTGGTATCACGGACAAATACAAGCTATCTGTGTGTAACTCTGGAAAAACAAACAGGAGTGTCACGTGCCCCGTCCTGTGTGTCACGACCAGCGGGCCGGTAACTAATACAACAGGACACGGCACGTGTAATTCTCCAGTGTGACGCGGCTAATACAGCAAGACACAGGGGATAGGGAAACATTTACAACGGTGGGCCCTGCGATAGGGAACGGGGTATGTGGAGACCTCCTGCACTCCCCTGAGTCAGTGTCCCTAACACTCCTAACGTTCCCTATGCCAGTTCCGCACTGAGCGCCGATCACGAACCTGTCGCCCTAGCACACCCACCCTTGCTAGGGAGCTGGGAGACGCAGGCACTGGCCCCACCGCTGTACTAATACCAACATGAGGAAAAGTGACAAACAGGGAAACACTTAGCTTTGCTCTGATGCACTTGCTCCAGGCAGCAGAGTCCAACACCTGAGTGCATCTTCCTCCCACCGTGTCCAACACCTGGGTGCAGCTGTTCAGCAACGGTGTCCAGCACCTGAGTACAGCTTCCATCAACAGAGTCCAGCAACTGAGTGCAGCTCTACACCATAGGTGCCACTCCATCAAGCTTTGCAAGAATTATTCACTGACACCATAGCTGCCACTCTACCATGCTTTACACGAACTCCTCGCTGACACCATAGCTGCCACTCCAGGACTCTGACTGAGCTGTCCTGGACTCTCCTCAGCTCCTTCCTTCACCCAGCATGGTTGGAAAAGACCAACAATATCACCAACGTCAGTGAGCACAACTGACACACCTTTATTGAGTAAACACACCTGTTAGTGATTCCCGTGCAATTACACTAACCACCACCAGGGGCAGGACTATCTCTAAAAACACCAGTGCAATGACCATACTGGCCACTGGGGGAAAACTATCTCTAAGCACAAAGCTTAGAGAGAGGAAAAAAAAGGTTACCACTACCAGTGCTTTTATCTGACATGATCCCGCCCCTCCTTATAAAAATAGACGGAGATTTAAAATTTTCCATACATACACCATATAGCGGTGTATACTCCTCACACACTACCGTGTACCAGCTGGCATCACGGACAAATACAAGCTATCTGTGTTTGACTCTGGAAAAACAAACAGAGGAGATTTTCCATTTTTCCAGACCTACACCGTATAGAGCTGTCCGCTTTTCAAACAGTTGTGTATATCTGCTGTTTGATAACGGTCAAAACTATACAGAGACAGCGTGTGTCACTCCGTATAAAAATAGACGGAGATTTAAAATTTTCCATACAGACACGGCATTGAGCTGTCCGATTCTCAAACAGTATTGTATATCTGCTGTATACAGAGTCAGTGTGTGTGTGTGTCACTCCGTAAATACATATATGGTTATTTCCATTTCTCCATACACCGTATTGAGCTGTCCGATTCTCAAAGAGTATTGTATATCTGCTGTTCGCATTACAGTCACATCTATACAGAGTCAGCGTGTGTGTGTGACACTCCGTAAATACATATACGGAAATTGTTAATTACACAAAAAACGTATACAGCTGTACACTTCTGGTACAGTACCGTATATATATATACCGTGGATTACAGTCAAATACATACTGGGAGAGCGTCTGTGACTAACAAAATATATACATAGATTTAATTTTTTTAATACACCTTACACAGCTGGACGCTCCTCATATAGTACCATCTCTCTTCTGGTATTTTTTGTACATTTTCCCAAACATGAGGAAGTATGGTGGAAGAGGCCGCGGACGTGGACAGGGGGCATGGCTGGTACAGATGGTGGTGGTGCATCGGCTGGTTCTGGCAAAAGCACAATAGCAGCTAAGGCAGGAGGTGTTGAGCCTGCGTCATCGACTGGCCCAAGAAGGCCTGTAAGGTTCCCTTTTCTTGGAGTAGGAAAACCGCTTTTAAAGCCGGAGTATCAGGAACAGGTTTTGGCGTACATTGTCGAAACAGCCACCAGCTCTATTACCTCGTCTTCTGAACGTTCGAAACCTGCAAGCACGGAGTCATCAGTGCAGTGTTCTGGTCAGGAAAAACGCCTTTTTTTGTGTTCTTCATCCCCACCAAAAGTTAAGGATGCGGCAGCCCACACTTCAGATTACTCTATGGAGCTCTTCTCACATACCATGCCTGGGTTTTCCAGTCAAATCCTGAATTCCCCAGTCCAAGATGAATCTGACATGGAGAGTGCACTGATGCACAGCCACTGCTAGATGATTCTGCTGGTACATTGACCCAGAGCACTACATTGCCCTTGCAGTCTACTGAGCCAGAATCTGACCCTGATGAAACTCAGGTGCCCCTTCCCGCATACTATACCACCTTATACGGTGACACAGAGGAAGGTAAAGAGGAAGGTGCAGATGACTTTGAAGAGGAGGTGATGGATGACCCAGTTCTTGACCCAGATTGGCATCCATTGGGGAGGAGGGTGGCGCTGGCAATAGCTCAGATAAGGAGAAGGATCCGCAGCAGGCATTGACATCGCAGCAGCGGTTATCTGGCAGGCCCGCAGCTGTCCAAAAACGTGGACAAAAAACTAAAAGAGTTGCAGGACAGCTTGGCCAGACGGTCAACTTAGCACAGCGTGCAAGGCCAGAAAATGTATGCCATAGTAGAAAGAGTGCAGTGTGGCACTTTTTGTCCAAAATCCTACTGATGAGGCAAAGGTTACCTGTAAGAAGTGCGGAAGGACCTTTAGCCGAGGTAAACAACTCAGAAATTTGAATACCAGTTGCATGCTTAGACATTTAACGAACATGCACTTGCAAGCGTGGACGGACTAAAAAACCTCAGGTAGCTCATGTGCGCCTGCTCCGACTGAAGGTAGCCAGCAATGCTCCATCGCTTCCCCCAATGTAAGACCACCGCCACCGTTAAACACACCACCAGCACTAAATGTTGAGGTGTCGTCGCAAGGCCAAAGCACTCAGGGAATCACAATAGTTTTGCAACACAACACTGAATCTAGGCCATCACCACCAATACCATCACCAACCCCCTCTCACTCCGTCTGGTCCACCGCTACTTCCCCCATTTGCAGCTCTCCAGTCCAGCTCACCCTACCAGACACTCTGAGTAGGACAAGAAAGTACTCATCCTCTCATCCGCGTACACGCCTTCATTGCCAAACTAATCTCATTAGAGATGATGCCCTACGGTTTCGTTGAAAGCGAAGCTTTCCGCGAGCTCATGGCCTACACAGTCCCATGTTATGACCTACCCAGTCTGCACTTCTTTTCTCAAAAAGCCATCCCAGCCTTCCACCTGCATGTGAATGACCGCATTGTCCATGCACTCAAGCAATCAGTGAGTGGAAAGGTGCACCTCACAACAGATGCATGGTCCAGTAGGCATGGCCAGGGCCGTTACGTGTCCATCACTGTGCACTGGGTTAATGTGGTGAATGTAGGCCCCACAGGGGACAGCAGCGGTGGAACAGTGCTGCCTAGCCCACGGTATAGGAAACAGTTGGCTGTAGGCTTTCGACCCTCCTCCTCCATAAGTGAAAGCTCATCCACAGAGCGCAGTCGCACGAGCACTCCATCCGCAGCTTGCAGTGTTGCACGCGAGGTGTCCCACTATTGAACAGCTAGTGGTAAGCGTCAGCAGGCTGTGTTAAAGATGATGTCTTTGGGCGACAACAGACACACCGCAGAGGTACTGGCCGACTACTTGCAGCGACAAACTGAGTCATGGCTGGGCAGTCTACATCTTGAGGCAGGCAAGGTAGTCAGTGATAACGGCCATAATTTTGTGGCAGCCATAGCCCTTGCAAAACTCACACACATACCTTGCCCGACTCACACTTTGAACCTGGTGGTGCAGTGCTTCCTTAATAATTATCCGGAGTTAACATCCCTGCTCCATAAGGTGCGAAGACTGTGCTCGCACATCTGTCGCTCGGCCGTACACTCCAGTCGTATGCAGAAGCTGCAGCGATTGCTCCACCTCCCCAAGCACTGCCTAGTCATAGACGTTGCAACAAGGTGGAACTCCACCCTGCACATGGTTGAGAGGCTGTGCGAACAGAGGCAGGCTTTAATGCATTTGTGGGAGGATACACAGGCAGGCAGTTTGAGGGGAGACATGGAATTGTCGGGTGTGCAGTGGTCAAAGCTGAAAGACCTCTGTAAAGTCCTTCAGTGCTTCGAGGAATGCACGCGGCTGGTAAGAGCAGATGACGCCATCATAAGCATGAGCATCCCACTTATGCATCTGCTCATGCAAAGTTTGACGCACATTAAGGATCTGGCATCTGCAGCAGAGGAGGAGGAACAGGAGGAGGAGGAGGAGGGAAGCCTTGCTGACAGTCAGCCATCGTCTGGTCAGGGAGGTGTCCTGGACGAGGTGGAGGAAGAAGAGGAGGAGGAGGATGATTATTTTGGGCAGGAGGATGCTTCTCAGGGGGCAAGAGAAAATGTTGGCATTTCAAGGTCAGGTACATGGTTTCTGTGTGACTGTAGGGATGTGGATTTGCCAGAAAGTGCTCCTCCACCCAGCAGTGGCAGTGCATTATTGACACCTGAAACATTGGCCCACAAGTGCAATTATGCCTTGCGGATCATAAAAAGGGACCCCCGGATTGCCAAAATGATGAAGGATGACGACTACTGGGTGGCCAGCATCCTCGATCCACGCTACAAAGGCAAATTACATAACATCATGCCACAGGAGAACCTAGAGATAATATTGGCTAACAAACAAGCAACTCTGGTAAACCGTTTGTTTTGAGGCTTTCCCAGCACACAGCAGCGGTGCTGGTTCTCCAACGAGCCGTAGTGGGCACAATGGAAGAGGTGTTCATGGTGCACACAGCCGAAGTGGTGTTGGAGACATGGGTTTCATGACCATGTTGTGGACTGATTTCTCAAGTACCGCTCACACGACTGCTAATACTACATCGATTAAAAGTGACAGGAGACAGCAGTTGTCAACTATGGTTACAAACTACTTCTCCTCCCATATCGATGTTCTTCCTCACAGGTCATTCCCCTTTGACTATTGGGCCTCTAAACTGGACACCTGGCCTGAATTGGCACAATATGCCTTACAGGAGCTCGCTTGCCCTGCTGCTAGTGTGTTATCTGAAAGAGTCTTCAGTGCTGCTGGATCAATCCTGACAGAAAAAAGGACCCGTCTGTCGACCCAAAATGTTGATGATCTAACCTTCATTAAAATGAACCATGCATGGGTTTCAAAGGATTTTGTTCCACCTTCCCCTGATGACACATAGGTTGCCAGAAAACTGCCTCGCTTTTGTCCTCCTCTTCCTCGGACTTGCCCAATTCCACCATTTGCAGCTGCTGAATGTCCAACCTACACATCAACATATGCCATTCTTTAAGCCTCCCTAACTGGGCTGCCCCCCCCAAGGGCTGGGGTCAACACCTGGCGCACCCGGTCAAGTGCCATTGCTCTGAACAGGTAGATGGTCCCACTGATGGCCGACGGCACTGGCACAGGGCCCCTCATAGTACAACACAGTGTCTCTGACCGTGGGAGGGCCCACTCGCCGTCAGACACACCAGCGTACTATGAGGGGCCCTGTGCCAGTGCCATTGCCCACGAGTGTGCCCCTCCTGCTTGGTCATGGTCACAGCACTTGCAAGTTGCAATACTTACCTCTCCCTGCTCCACCGCTGTGTAGTCTGGGCAGTTAAATCCTTCACAGGGACGGCCACTAGAAATTTGGTGTATTGATCGATGATGGTTAAGATGTTGCTTTGGCCTGTCCTGCTGGCCTCTACCTTCAAATGATCAATGGCTACCATTTTTAATGGACGTCAACTTACAAGCGGATGCAGTGGTGCTTTATGATCACCTTTCACAGTTGTGATAGTCAGAGACATGTGACATTCCTGCCACCATTTTTCAATGTCTCCTCTCATGCCAATCCAATAGAATTGCCTACGGCCTGTGACTTCTGTCTTTTGCTCTTCAAAATGACCAGACACATCATGATAGGCAGTGAGGACCATGTCTACATCTCTCCCTGTGATCACAATTTGATGGTGACAAGTAAGGGTGATGTGATCCACGCTACTGCGATAAAGCAATCCTTTCTTCACAAAGAACCATTTTTGCTGTCTCCACAGACACAGTAATTGAGGGTCTGCATTGCCTCTGCAACATCTACCGGGAGGTTTTCCCGCGATGAGTAATTCCCAAATTTCTGCAAACACTCGACTTTACATCTGTACTTGTATCTATGTAGTTTCCAGTAGCGGAGAGTCTGGACTGGCTTACTGAGATTGAAATATATACGAAGATTTAAAAGTACCACAACACTGTATACTGGTGTACGCTTCAAATACCTTTCCCTTTTTCTACTTTTTAAATTCTGGTGTAATACATACTGAGCCTGTGAGTGTCTGTGTCTGACTCTGGAAATATAGACGGAAATTTACAATTACCCCTAGACTGGATACACCTGGTATGTGCTGATAAAGTACCTTTGTTCAAAAATTTTTATTACGGTATCATCCATAGTGAGTGAGCGTGTGTGGTGTACGCCTTCTATATATACGGTGAATCGGAGATACCAATTTTTACCCTATACTCGATACAGCTTGTATCTTGTTATACAGTACCTTTGTTCGACATTTAGTATTACGGTCAAATCGATACTGAGTAAGCGTCTGAGAGTGACTACGGGACTATGTATATGGAGATTTCAATTGTACCCTATTATGTATATTCTTGCTATCTTTTTATCCAGTACCTTTTTTACAACATTTTTTATTATGGTCAAACCCAGACTGAGTGAGCGTCTGAGGGTGACTCTGGAAATATATACCGAGATTTCAAATTTGGCCAACACTGTATACAGCTGTATGCTTCTGATACAGTAACCTTTTTTGCTATTTAGATTCTGGTGTAATCCATAATGAGGCTGTGAACGTCTGTCTGTTACTCCGGAAATATATTTGGAGATTTAAGATTACCCCAACACTCTATACAGCTGTACGCTTGCGTTACATTACCCATTTACAGCTTTTCATATTCTTGTGTAATCCATACTGGGTCTGAGAGCGTTTGTGTCTGCCTCCTGAAATATATACGGAAATTCAGAATGCTTACACTATACTATATATACCTTGTACCCTTTTTCAACTTTTTATTTTATTGTGTAATCCATACTGAGCCTGTGAGCGTCTGTGTATGACTCATGAAATATATACGGAGATTTACTGTTATCCCTAGACTGTATAGAGCTGTACGCTTCTGTACCATATATCTGCTGGTATTTTGGGTCCATTTTCCAAAACATGAGTAAGTATGGTGGAAGAGGACACGGGCATGGGGGGGCACCTGTTACTGATGGTGGTGGTGGTGCATCTGCTGGTAGTGCCAAAAACACAATCGCAGCTAAGGCAGGAGGTGTTGAGCCTGCATCATGGTGTAGCTCTGGAAGGTCTGTAAGGCTCCCTTTTCTGGGAGTAGGTAGACTGCTTTTAAAGCCGGAGCATCAGGAACTGTTTTTGGCTTACGTTGCTGAAACAGCCTCCAGCTCTTTCGCCTCCTCTTCTGAAGTTTAAAAAAATGCAAGCACTGAGTTGTTAGTGCAGGCTTCTGGTCAGGAGCAACCCCTTTCCTTGTGTCTTTCACCCACACCTATACTGAAGAATGCGGCAGCACACACTTCAGATTACTCCATGGAGCTCTTTTCCCATACCATGCCTGGGTTCATTAAAATGGGGCCCATCATATACTGGAGCCTTCCAAATGGGGGACATCAGACACTGGAGCAGCATTTACGAGGCCCATTATACACTGGAGCATTAGAAATGGAGCCCATTATATATGGAGCATTATTAGGGCCCATCATACACTGGAGCATCATCCATGAGGCCCATCATATACTGGAGCATTCCAAATGGGGGACATCAGACACTGGAACAGCATTTACGGGGCCCATTATACACTTGTGCATTAGAAATGGAGCCCATTATATATGGAGAATTATTTGGGCCCATAAGACACTGGAGCATCATCCATGGGGCCCATCATATACTGGAGCATTCTAAATGGGGCAGATCAGACAGTGGAGCAGCATCTATGGGGCACATTATACACTGGAGCATTAGAAATGGGGCCCATTATATATGGAGCATTATTTGAGCCCATAACACACTGGAGCATCGTCCATAGGGACCATCATATACTGTAGCATTATGTGGAGCTCATCATATACTGTATGGAACATTATATGTGACCAATTATTCTGTATGGAGAAATATATGGGGCTCATTATTCTGTATGGCGCACAATGTGGTGGCCATAATACTGTATGGAGTAATATACTGTCCTTTTTTTGAGCTATTGTACAATTTAAAATAGATCAGTCATGTCATGTAAGCAGTGAAGTATTTGTCATTGTACTATACCTATATTTCTGTGCTGTATCGGAGCATCATGAGTTGTGGTATGTGTTAAAGGGGCGCACTGACACTCTTTGGCCCAGGGCACACGAAAACCTGGAGCCAGCCCTACCCACCCACAACTTTAGCCAAATAATCCCCAGTTTTCAATGCGTAACTATAATTATGAAGTAAATTAAGGTTGACAAGCTTCAGTGTTATGAATGAGTCACCGTAGGAGGCAAAAACAGAAATGCTAGCTAAGTCCAGAAAACCAGAGAAGTTGGCAGCTATCGGATTGCAGACCCCTGAACCTATCAACACAACTAGCAGTAGCCGTGGGGGGTTCCTACGATGCCCTAGACCCCTCGATCACAGCCGGAGGACTATATAGCCTAAAGACAGAAAGGGAAATCTAAACTGCCCCAGAGCAGACCCCAAAGCAAAAGGCAGCCCCCAACATATAATGACGGCGAAGCAAGAAGAAAGAACACTAACACAGACAGAAAGATAGACTGAGCAAAGACGGGGCCCAAGCCAACTAGATAGGAAAGGACAGGAAGGCTGCTGTCTGCAATCCGTGAAAAACCCTATGAAAATAAGAGCCAACAGACTGACAGTGAAAAAGGCCCTGAAGACGCTAGGCTTCAAAAAGACTATGTCAGTACTCAGGAATATTCTGAAGACAGAGCAACCGTCAAAAGGAGATTCAGCACACCCCAGCAGGGAATGGCAGAATCCAGAAAAGCAAGGCAAACAAACCCAAAACACAAATACTAAAAGGCAAAGCAGAAAACTTAGCTTTAGAGGAGCAGGAATCAGACTGGTCTCCTAGAAGTCCACAGAGAAATCACCTGCAGGGCAGAAGGGCGTCGGCAGCCTTATATCCAGTCCGTGACTCCACTCAGCCAGTCATCATCATTAGGCTCAGGTGCCTGATAATCAGGCTCATTACCTTCCTTCACCAGAATAGGGAGTTCACCAGACCTCAGTGACGAAGAGGAAAATGAACTCACAACAGTACCTCCGACTTGAGGAGGGGTCACCGAACCCTCAACCACGCCACCAGGGTGATCAGGGCGAGCCCGATGAAAGGCATGCACCAATCTTTTGGCATGAATATCAGAGGCAGAGACCCAGGAATTATCCTCCTGACCATAACCCTTCCACTTAACCAAATACTGGAGTCTCCGTCTAGCCAGACGGGAATCCAGTATTTTCTCTACCTCATATTCCATGTTACCTTCAACCAATACAGGGTCTGGAGGTGCCACCCCAGGAACAACTGGTTCAAAAAACCTCTTCAACAAGGACTTATGGAACACATTATGGATTTTAAATGTGACAGGAAGAGCCAAACGAAAAGAGACCGGATTAATAATCTCCAAAATCTTGTAAGGTCCAATGAATCTAGGCTTAAACTTAGGAGAAGCCACCTTCATAGCAATATTTTTTGATGATAACCACACCATATCACCAATCTTAAACTGGGGACCAATGGTCCTATGTCGATTGGAAAACCGCTGGGCCTTTTCCTGGGAGAGAGATAACTTATCCACCACTTGGTCCCAGATCTGGTGCATTCTCTCCACCACAGTGTCAACACCTGGGCAGGCAGAAGGCTCCACCTGCCCTGAAGAAAATCGAGGATGAAACCCAAAGTTACAAAAAAAAGGTGACATCAAAGTGGCAGAACTAGCTCTATTATTTAAAGCAAATTCGGCCAAGAGGCAAAAATGAAACCCAATCATCCTGATCAGCGGAAATAAAACATCTCAAATACGACTCCAAGGTCTGGTTTGTTCTCTCTGTCTGCCCATTGGTCTGAGAGTGAAAAGCAGAGGAGAAGGACAACTGAATTCCCAGCTTGGAACAGAAAGTCCTCCAAAATCTAGACACAAACTGAACTCCTCTGTCAGATACAATGTTCTCAGGAATCCCGTGCAAGCGAACCACGTGTTGCAAAAACAGGGGCACCAACTCAGAGGAAGACGGCAACTTAGGGAGTGGTACAAGATGAACCATCTTAGAGAACCTATCACAAATCACCCAAATAACAGTCATTCTTTGAGAGACCGGCATATCAGAGATGAAATCCATTGAAATATGGGTCCATGGCCTCCTGGGGACCGGCAAAGGCATCAACAACCCACTAGAGCGAGAACAAGATTTAGACCGGGAGCAAGTCCCACAGGACTGCACAAAATTCCTGACATCATGAGACAAGGTGGGCCACCAAAAAGAGCGACTCACCAGATCTCTAGTACCAAAAATACCTGGATGACCAGCCAATGCAGAGCAATGAACTTCAGACATCACTCTCTTCTTCCACTGGTCAGGAACATACAACTTTCCACTGGGACAACGCTCAGGTTTGTCCTCCTGGAACTCTTGCAGAGCAAGTCTCAAATCGGGCGAGATGGCAGAAAGAACTACCCCTTCGCCTAAGATGGTAGCAGGCTTGGTCACCACAGGAGAATCAGCAAAGAAGCTCCTAGAGAGGGCGTCTGCCTTGACATTCTTAGTTCCAGGAAGAAAAGAGACCACAAAATCAAAACGTGTAAAAAACAAGGCCCACCTAGCCTGTCTAGGGTTCAAGCGTTTAGCCGACTCTAGGTAAATCAAATTCTTGTGGTCAGTGAGGACCACAACTTGATGTTTAGCTCCCTCCAACCAATGTCTCCACTCCTCAAATGCCCATTTCATGGCCAACAGTTCCCGATTCCCCACATCATAGTTACGTTCAGATGGAGAGAACTTTCGGGAAAAGAAAGCACAGGGATTCATTTTAGATGTTACCGGATCCCTTTGGGACAAAACAGCTCCTGCACCAATCTCAGAAGCATCCACCTCTACCTGGAACGGGAGTGAGACATCAAGTTGCCGCAAAACCGGGGCGGAGGTAAATCTTCGCTTCAGCTCCTGAAAGGAAGCAACAGCCTCTGGAGACCAATTCAACACATCAGCACCCTTCTTAGTCAGATCAGTCAATGGCTTGTCAATACTAGAAAATTTTGCTATAAATTTCCGATAAAAATTAGCAAAACACGAAAACTTCTGGAGGGCCTTCAAAGAAGTGGGCTGAACCCAATCATAAATGGCCTGTACCTTGGCCGGGTCCATTTCAATAGTTGACGGAGACAAAATAAATCCCAAAAATGAAATCCTCTGTACTCCAAAAAGGCATTTTGATCCTTTGACATACAGGGAATTCTCCCTCAAGATCCGGAACACAGTCCGAATATGTTCCACTTGAGAATCCCAATCCTTGGAGAAGATCAAAATATCATCCAGATAGATAATCAAAAATTTATCGACAAAGTCTCGGAAAATATCGTTCATGAAGCACTGGAAGACAGAACGGGCATTAGTTAGCCCAGAAGGCATCACCAGGTACTCAAAATGTCCTTCCGGAGTATTAAACGCCGTCTTCCATTCATCCCCATGTTTAATGCGGATAAGATTATATGCCCCCCTGAGGTCAAGCTTGGTAAACCAGCAAGCACCTCTAACTCTAGAGAATAGATCCGAAATCAGGGGTAAAGGATACTGATATTTAATAGTAATTTTGTTGAGGGCACAATAATCAATAAAAGGCCTTAAAGAACCATCCTTTTTGGCCACAAAAAAAAAAACGACACCTAAGGGTGAAGAGGATGGTCTAATATGACCCTTCTCCAACGCCTCCTTAATATAGGATCGCATAGCCTCGTGCTCGGGCACAGATAAATTGAAGAGCCGACCCTTGGGAAATTTACACCCCGGGCTCAGTTCAATTGCACAGTCATAACTCCTATGAGGAGGCAAAGATGCAGACTCATTCTCGCTAAATACATCATAAAAGTCCACCAAATAGTCAGGAACATCATGCGACTGAGGAGAGGTGGAAAAAACCGGAGCCTCACTAAAGGCACACCGACAACCCCAACTCACCACAGACACAGATTTCCAATCCAAAACTGGATTATGAATTTGCAACCAAGGAAACCCCAGAACAACGGCATCATGCAGACCATGCAACACCAAAAATCTGCAATTTTCTTGATGGTCTGGGGCGACCCGCATGACCACCTGGGTCCAAAACTGAGGTTTATTTTTCGCCAAAGGAGTAGCATCAATCCCCCTCAAAGGGATAGGCGTCTGCAGAGGTGTCATTGGAAATCCACAACGTTTAGCAAAATCCAAGTCCATTAGGTTTAGCGCTGCTCCCGAATCCACAAAAGCCTTGGCGGAAAATGTGGACAGGGAGCAGATCAGAGTAATTGCAAGAAGAAACTTAGGTTGAACACCACCAACAGAAAACGTGTGTGCAAAGCGTTTCTCTCGTTTTGGACAAACAGAAATAATATGCGAGGCATCTCCACAGAAAAAACACAGCTTATTACGCCTTCTGAACTCCTGACGTTGCGCCCTAGACAAAACTCTATCACATTGCATAGGTTCAGACGTCTGTTCAACCGGTGGCAACACCTCTCGTGCAATCCTGCGTTCACGTAAACGCCGATCAACCTGAATGGCTAATGACATAGAATCGTCCAGACCAGAGGGAACAGGAAATCCCACCATAGTATCTTTTACGGCTTCTGACAAACCCTTCCGAAAGAGAGCAGCCAAGGCATTATCATTCCAGGTAGTAAGGACCGCCCACTTTCGGAACTTTTGACAGTACAACTCTGCAGAATCTCGACCCTGGTTCAATGCCAACAGGGTCTTTTCAGCCTGATCAATAGCATTAGGTTCGTCATACAACAACCCCAAGGCTTGGAAGAATGCGTTCACATTAGTCAGAATAGGATCATCTGGTTTCAAAGAAAACGCCCAATCCTGGGGATCGCCACGCAGCAAAGAGATGACAATTTTAACCTGCTGCGCGGAGCTCCCTGACGAGTTAGGCTTCAAGGCAAAAAATAATTTACAATTATTTTTGAAACTCAAAAATTTAGATCGATCCCCAAAAAATACATCAGGTGTAGGGATCTTTGGTTCAACAGCATGCGAACGAGCAAGGTAGGCGGAAATTCCCCGCACTTCCGCAGCGAGCTGCTCCACACGATCAGACAATTGCTTTATCTCCATTGAGAGAAAAAAAATTCCCCCTACGGCCTCAGAGATATAAAGGAAAGAATATACACACTCTTTTTTTTTTTTTGAACACAATTCTTTCCTGCTATTGAGAACCCTAGGATCTGCGGTATGGCGGGTGATTCTGTTATGAATGAGTCACCGTAGGAGGCAAAAACAGAAATGCTAGCTAAGTCCAGAAAACTAGAGAAGTTGGCAGCTATCGGATTGCAGACCCCTGAACCTATCAACACAACTAGCAGTAGTCGTGGGGGGTTCCTACGATGCCCTAGACCCCTCGATCACAGCCGGAGGACTATATAGCCTAAAGACAGAAAGGGAAATCTAAACTGCCCCAGAGCAGACCCCAAAGCAAAAGGCAGCCCCCAACATATAATGACGGCGAAGCAAGAAGAAAGAACACTAACACAGACAGAAAGATAGACTGAGCAAAGACGGTGCCCAAGCCAACTAGATAGGAAAGGACAGGAAGGCTGCTGTCTGCAATCCGTGAAAAACCCTATGAAAATAAGAGCCAACAGACTGACAGTGAAAAAGGCCCTGAAGACGCTAGGCTTCAAAAAGACTATGTCAGTACTCAGGAATATTCTGAAGACAGATCAACCTGCAAAAGGAGATTCAGCTCACCCCAGCAGGGAATGGCAGAATCCAGAAAAGCAAGGCAAACAAAAACAAAACACAAATGCTAAAAGGCAAAGCAGAAAACTTAGCTTTAGAGGAGCAGGAATCAGACTGGTCTCCTAGAAGTCCACAGAGAAATCACCCGCAGGGCAGAAGGGCGTCGGCAGCCTTATATCCAGTCCATGACTCCACTCAGCCAGTCATCATCATTAGGCTCAGGTGCCTGATAATCAGGCTCATTACCTTCCTTCACCAGAATAGGGAGTTCACCAGACCTCAGTGACGAAGGGGAAAAATGAACTCACAACACTTCAGTAATAAGAATTGATGTTTTTGGCATTAAAATGGGCACTGTAGGTGTGTTTCCTGTCCTCCCTCCCGACTTTGCTTCCCCATTGACTTGCATTGGGTTTCGTGTTTCAGTCGACCTCCGACTTTTCCCTATAGTCGGCCGCTTTTGTTCGACCCGACTTTTGCGAAAGTCAGGTTTCATGAAACCCGACTCGACCCTAAAAAAGGCAAAGTCGCTCATCTCTAGTCTGAATACTTAAGACCATGTGATATTTCAGTTTTCCTTTCTAAGAAATTTGCAAAAATTTCAACATTTCTGTTTTTTTTCAGTTTAGATGGGGTGCAGAGTGTACATTAATGAGAAAAAATGAACTTTTTTTAATTTACCAAATGGCTGCAATGAAACAAAGAGTGAAAAATTTTAAGGGGTCTGAATACTTTCCGTACCACTGTATACACACACACTAATTTTCACTATAGCCATGAGTTGAGTTGACAATACTTTGATCTGTATTGGTTAGACACTGCTCATACTTTTCCAGTTTATCTATAGATTACCTTTTTAAGTTTAGTAGCATATCGCAACCTGCTTCAGACTAACACCCCACTTGAATCTTATGGTGTGATTTGTGTTGATTTGCTGGGGCTTTTACTTGGAGGCCTGAATTTTTCTATCTTGTTTGTATATATTTTATATATGCTGTATTCATGTTGATATGAATATTTATGTGTCTGATTCATAATTTGATCTCTTTGTTCTCTAGAGACATGTTTTTGACATCATATAGTAAAATAAAGTTCCTTCCTTTCTATCTTACCCATTAAGAGTTAATGATGGTTTGTGCTTCTTTGTAACATGTGTCTTATTTAAACATTGATATTAGATTGATTTTAAAAAGTATGAACACCATTTGATGTCATTCTGTGACAACGAACTAGTATTGTTCGAGACGCCTCACAAGGTGACATCTCCTTTACATCAATCTATGGCTCTGTGTATCAATTTTTAATGGATTAATCTAGAACCCAATTCTGAAAGCGTTGGCACGCTGTGGAAAATGTAAAGAAAACAAGAATGCAATGATTTGGAAATCTCTTATAGCCATATTTTATTCACAACAGATGTCTTGCTGCCGTCAGTTTCTAAATGAGTTAATTTTTTCAAATTACATGGAAAAATGAATAACGCTCAACTTCTGATCGGCGTGCTATTCTCTGTTGTGAATAAAATATGACTGTAAGAAATATCCAAATCATTGCATTCTTGCTTTCTTTACATTTTACAAAGTGTTCCGACTTTTTGGGAATTGGGATTGTATAATAAAGTTTGGATTTTATGGATGTGCTGGACTGCTAACCCATGTGTTCATAAAAAAATGTTACCTCCACTTGGAAGTACTACTGCCCAGACCATTGATAGCACTGCTAGCAATGCTGGTACTTGCAAATTTCACATTTTTATTGCCTGACGACGTGGTATTGTTTTTACTTTTTTTATTTTACATTAGTTCAAGCATTTCCATTAACACTTTTTATTTTACCATACATTTATACTACATTATAATGAACTTTTTTTAACCACAATTTCCCCTTTCCAAAAAGGAGCGACCTAAAAGATAGTACAGTGCGTGACACACACATTTTGTAAATCAGTTAGAGAGGTAAATGTTTTTTTGTTTATTTCTTTGAGCAGTATTGGTGGCTTGCTTCTGCATAAAAGAATATATATATTATTTAAATGCAGCAGCAATATAATCGCTTTGATCACGCAAGTAGCAGTAGTTGCCCATTATGTAGCCCTCCCTGACTCTGCCTCACAGATTTGATCTGCTCTCTTATCTATTACCTTATTAATTAAATCTGTAGTATTCCCTTTCCCTCAAACTTTATTTACTGCTGTGCTGTCACACACACACGCTATCTGTATAGTTTCTTTAGTGTTTAATCACTGCGGTTATGCGTCGGATTTCTGTCGCTGCACAGCGAGAATCCCGAGCCTTACTTCCAGCGGTCTCCCATTCCTCTCCAGCTGCAGAGGAGGTTGCTCAGCAAACTCGTCGAGCCAGGCGCTCTGCCCAGATCAGCTCCATGGGTTTACTTGCTGCTGCCACCTCAGGCGCAGCTATGACAATACATGCTGCTCAGCAGCGAGATTCTCCAGGGACTAAGCCCCATGTCGGGCCACTGAGAATGCCCTTGGAGTGATCTCCCATTGGAGATCAAAGGTCACGTGCTCAGGTCCTGCTCCTGTTCGGATTGGCCCATCCGAGAAGCCAGGAAGGTCCCGGACGCTCGCGGCTATAAAAGGTTCGCATGGCCGCTCGACCATGCACTAGGATAAGACTGTATTTACAGACTATGTGGAGTGAGTGATGTATGCACGCATGAATGTCTCTGGTGAATGACTCATTAAGAAACCTCTACCCTTGGTACGCATGTGTTGTGCAGACTAGCCTGCTAGCGCCCAGGCTTAGGCGTAGGTAGGACAGAGGTTGAGTCAGGCATCCGTCCTCACCAGGGACTCGGCATGCCTCAGTGCACGTGCTCCATAGCCAGCGTCAATAGTGGCGTTCGCGGCAGCGACGCCGCACATTCAGTGGGCCTAGAAGGACTCTAACCCCGTGTCCTTGTGGTAGAGTTCTGTGGCAGTACACTGTGCGCTCTTTTGGCCGGGCTCTGTGAGCTTAACAGGCTCCGGCATTTACGTTCTGCGGTTGTGCGGCTCTGTGCATTAACAGAGTTCGCCCCTGTTCACATTGGGTGACGTAACCCACGTGTGTCTGGTTTCACACCGCTTAATTCTTCCGCCATTACTTAGCAGCAATGTACCACCTCTGCACGGTGGACCCCGGGCTGCGAACGCACCTACTATTATTTTATAATTTGGTGCGTTCCGCCAGCCCTAACAGATGTACTCTCACTATCCATTTTCACCACAAAATGGAGGCTGCATTTCCTGCTTTTGCTTTTATACAGGCTATGATAATCCCAAGTGGTTGGCTGTGCTATACCATATGATGTGGTAGCTGCAAGGCATTATGGGCAAGCCTGGCCATGCGCATGGTGATATGATCTTCCTTTGGCTGAAGCAATCTTCTGCAACGTATAAAATGATGAAATGTATGGATGAAATAGAAATGGAATGTAGGAGGTTGGTGAAAACAATAGGGCTTTATTGGCCAAAGTGTAGACAATTTAACTGCAGAATGATAATATTTTCAGTTATACTGCCACACATTCATTGTTAATGTACTTAAATTTGTATAAAGTGAACAAAACTGACATAAGATGATGGCAATGGAGTTTAGATATTTTTTTTTGCACTGAAAAGTCTATTGAATATTTTTCTTGCTTTTGCTGATATAAAATATTTATGCAAAAAGCAGAACTCATTGCTGAGGTTTTTCTCTTATCTATGCAGGGCATGCAATGTTATGAGAGTGTTCTTAATTATATTCTTTTTGACAAGTACGATTGTCTTATTTCCTACAAGCAATAATATGAAATAACATAGGTGTTAAAATGTTCTACACACCAGTGGTAAAGTAAGATGACATGTCAGAGCTATGTTCCTAGCCATTAATGTACACTAAGGAATTGTGGGCTGTAGCATCGGTTATGATAGTTAAGTACTTGATACATTATCTGCTCATGTAAATGTCATTGTAAGTATGAATGCCATTCGACAAGACTGTGAACTGTTTGTGCTTGGGATTGTACCACCAAAGGGAATAAATGTAACTTTTATTATCACTTTTCAATGCCTTCAACTCTACATTTTTATTGTAATTTTATAATGAAAAAAGTATTTTCCCAGCACTAAACATGTTGCAGACCTACAAATTAGAGAGCAAATAAGTGAACAATTCTAATTCTCCATAAACAAATGTTACAGAAATTATTTCTAAACGATAATACAAATCAGTTCTTCATTAATTAATAAATAATCATACTCATATCATTGCCATTGAAACGGAATGTGTAACGTATCTGATAACTACAACTGATGAACTTCAGCTTTAAGATTTAGCTGTCCCTTCACACACAACCTATAGAAAAAGATTATCTTACTGCCTCCAGTCTATTATGTTCAGAAAATGTCATAATAGCTCTGCTTAGTAACTTGCCATTTACTTCTTTTGAGCTTAAAGTACCTCTTTATCAATGTTTTGCTACAGGAGCTGGAACTTCCTATCCGTCACTCCCCAGCATGAATTGCTCCTGCCTCCTGCTATTAAGAAATTGCCTACCTCAATCTGAAAGCCACCTCTCTGTTATTCATGTTTGCAGTTTGACAGAAAGGAGAAAAAGAACAGACAAAGAGCAGCCCCAATTTTCTGTAATCCATCTCAACACCTCTGCTGCTGCAGATGATTACACTTGACAACAGGCAAAGTGATTTGAAGATTGCTTATTTAGCATGTTATCATTGAAATGTGATCAAATTATCTAAAAATACATTTCTAATGCTAAAGGTAAAAGGATAGAGGTCACAAAAGTAAAATGAGAAAATTTGAAAAGAATGTGGGTACTAAAGTAAGACATGCCTTATAATGGTTTTCATATTTCTTGAAAAATTGTGTAAAGGGGGAAATTGCATAAAATATTGAAATACACATTATTTACCCAATAATTATGCAGCTGTTAGTGTTCCTATTCCAATTCCATCCTGTTCTGCAGCAATGACATTCATTTAATAACTGCTGCCAATCACCAGAATTAGCAGTGTGCCGCTGATGCCAGGGATTGGCTGCAGCAGTCATGCTAAATCACATTAAAAGGAATCTGTCACCTCATTTTTGGCCTATAAGATGCGGACACCACCATCAGGGGCTTCAGGCCCGGATTTAGGGGGGGCCCAACGGGCCCGGGCCACCCACCAATCGGGGGCCTCCCACCAATATAGGGATAAATGTCTCAAAACATGTAAAATACACGTCTCTCTTTGCTGTGAACTATTTCTGATGATAAGGAACATTTACCAAAAGAGATACTATTGAAAGTGTAGAGACCTGGCTACGGTCCTACATCTCAGTGGCTGGCGCACAGCGGCAGAGTCATGGCACCTGCGTCAGCATCCACTGACCTGGCTAGCCAGACTTCCTTAGTAACTGTACCTAATGCCAAGCTTATGGCATGCGGCAGCCTTCTCTGATCCCAACAGAAGCTTCTAGGCGTGCCGCGCTACCTATTCAGCTATATCACTCCCTCGGATTAGATCAGATGAGAGTTTGTTCAGTTCAGCTACCTTCGAGGAAGGAGGCGGAGCCGCGATGTCGGCGCAAGAAGAGGATTCTCCACCGTGGAGCGCAGTAGGACTTCACTCTGGATCTTCAGTCACTGAAGATCCAGAGTGAAGTGGTTCAGTCTTCACAGTGTCACGGTGGAGGGGGAGTATGATCTCTGTCTGTCTGTCTGTGTGTATGTGTCTGTCTGTGTATCTTTCTTGCAGCTCCTGTCCTACACAGTGCCATACTATATATACAGGTCCACACTATATCCTGCATTTCAGTGTGTCTGTGTATACTGTATGTATATAGTGTGGACCTGTTTACAGTATAGTGCTGTATATACACTTTATACAGCCCCTCAGCCTCTATTCTATATACAGCCAGCACAGCAACAGCCTCTGATACATACAGCCAGGTAAACAGCCTCTGATATATACAGCCAGCTAAACAGCCTCTCATATATATACAGCCCAGCAGCAGCTTCTAATATATACAGCCCAGCAGCAGCCCCTCATATCTATTTACAGACCAGCAGCAGCCCCATATATATATACAGCCCAGCAAAAGCCTCTCATACATATAAAGCCCAGCAAAAGCCTCTCATGCATATACAGCCCAGCAGAAGCCTCTCATACATATACAGCCCAGCAGCAGCCTCTGACAGATAGAGCCCAGCAGCAGTTTTTGATATAGACAGCCCACATTTCTACAATATACATACATACATATGTACATATTTTAATCTTTAATTCACTTTCAGGACTTCAAGGGTTGACAAGGTCATTTTGTTACTTTTAGATTACCATAATGGACAATCATGAAGGAGATAGGCATAGACATCGCACAAGAATTTGGGAGTCTGGGGCTTCTAAAAGACGTAAGGCAAAAGAAGCAACAATGAAATCAACAGAAGAGATAGCAAAGACAAGAAAATTGGACAAGTTCTTCACTGTTCATTCAAAGCAAGTGTCGGAAAGGAGTAATGACCTTGTAGAATCTGATCAATTTGACAATGCTTCAGTGGAAATGGTTGTTGATTCTGGCAAAGAAAATGCTGAAGTAGTAAAGTGTACAACTGAAGAACACAAAGAAAAGGAGACTGATAGTGGCACATCTTATGAAGAATGTGAAGTTGAGGGCCCACCAGGGGGCGATGATATTGGACTTTGGCCATCCATTATTTCAGAACAGATACGAGATTACTGGCTGAAAAGGGGTGTATCAACAATCCAGCACTGTGATGAAAGTTTGTTCTTTGCACACTCGGTTCAGCAACCTAGAAAGGACCGCAATATTCCAAGAATGTGCACACTTGGGCTTTTCCGTCATCAAAATCATAATGAATAAGTCATAATGAGGAATTGGTTATGCTTCTCTCACTCTAAAGGACGCATTCACTGCTCCACGTGCAGATTGATGTGCTTTATTACAGCATCTGAGTCTTCTCAGCTTTCGTCTAATGGATTCTGTGAATGGAAACATTCACAAGAATGTATAAAAAGTCATGATCAGTCAGCGGAACATCTGAACTCTACAATTGCTTTCAATATGAGGTTAAAAGCGATTGGGCGAATTGATATGGAGCTAACACAACAGGTCGAGGCTCAGGAGCATTATTGGAGGTCAGTATTGAAATGAGTAGTAAATGTTATTCAGTTTATTGCCGAGCGTGGCTTAGCATTTAGAGGAGATAACGAATTGGTTGGATCACCTAGAAATGGAAACTTTCTGGACATTCCTGAACTCATTGCCCAGTACGACGACTTTCTTGCACAGCATATCAAAATTCAAGCCAATTGTGGAGAGGGTCATACAAACTACCTGTCATCTACAATTATGGAAGAAATTATCAATGTAATGGGCGAACAAGTCCTCAGAGAAATTATTTCTGTAGTTAACAAATCAAAATACTACTCCATCTCTTTGGACTCCACACCCGATGCAGCTCACGTTGACCAACTAACCCTTGTATTGAGGTATATAGAGAAAGATGGCCATGTGGAACGCTTTGTAACATTCATGGCAAACAAAGGCCATGGCGCTCAAGACATGTTCAATGCCTTGTTGGAATTTTTGAAGAGATATGACCTAGACCTGGGAAATTGCCGCGGTCAAAGTTATGACAATGCATCTGCAATGAGTGGCAAATACAATGGCCTGCAAGCCAAAGTGAGAGAGAACAATCTTGCATCCTGGATTCCTTGTACGGCACACTCTTTAAATTTGGTTGCTAAAAATGCTGTAGAAAGCTGCTTGAGTGCTGTATATTTTTTTTTACTTCCTTGAAAAGCTGTTCCTCTTCTTCACAGTTTCAACACATCGGCATCAGCTCCTGACTGGGGCTTTGAAAAATATTGACTCAGCAGCAGCATTGACTCTCAAACGTTTCACAACAACGCGTTGGTCCTGCAGAGCTGACACAACTAAGGCCCTTAAGCATGACTATCAGCAGATTAAAGATGTACTTAAACAGATTGCTGATGACTTTGAAGAAAAAAAGCTGTGTATGGTGTGAAGCAGGTTTGGGCAGCACGGTGGCTCAGTGGATAGCACTGCAGCCTTGCAGCGCTGGAGTCCTGGGCTTGAATCCCACCAAGGACAACATCTGCAAGGAGTTTGTATGTTCTCCCCGTGTTTGCATGGATTTCCTTCGGGTACTCCGGTTTCCTCCCACATTCCAAAGAAATACTGATAGGGAATTTAGATTGTGAGCCCCATCGGGGACAGTGATGATAATGTGTGCAAACTGTAAAGCGCTGTGGAATATGTTAGCGCTATATAGAAATAAAGATTATTATAAAGATTATTATAAAGATTATTAGAAGGACTGTTAAGACAAATGAATCAGCTTGAAATTGGTATTAACACCAACCTCTGGAACGATATCCTGCAAAGAACAGATGCTACTAGTAAAAATCTACAACATGCAAAACTCGATCTAAACACTGCTGTGACATTACTGACCAGCTTAAAAAACTATGTCGCATCAAAGCGTGACTCCTTCAAAATTTATGAGAAGCAAGGTGAAGAGCTGTCTGGTTCATCTGAGTATGTTCAGGCAGTAACTCGACACAGGCGCCGAAACGTGTGTCTCAATCCATTGGATTATGGCCATACGGAAGAAGTACAACTCAGCCCTTCTGAAAAATACAGAACAGAAACTTTCTTGCCTATCATTGATCAGTTTACCGCTTCTCTTGTCCAACGTCTTCAAGCATATAAAGATATATCACGCAAATTTAGCTTTTTTAGCCATCTGAAAGAACTGTCTTCAGACGAGCTTAAGGCCACAGCAGAGCAACTCATCGGGTCTAATTCAGATGACTTGGACATTACATTTATTGATGAACTGTGTCAGTTTGTAACATTTGCCAATTTATTCAAAGATGAGGAGCCAAAAGATATCAGCATTGAACTTTTCATGTACAAGCTTATCATGGAAAAGGGTGTGAAGGACACTTTACCAAATATTGAGATAGCTCTAAGGATATATCTAATTTTGATGGTAACAAACTGCAGTGGTGAGCATTCCTTCTCAAAACTCAAATTAGTTGAAAACTGATTAAGGACATCCATGAAGCAAGAACGACTTGTAAATTTGACTATCATGAGCATCGAGTCAGATATACTGTGTGAATTGGACTTTAGGGACATCATTAGTGATTCTGCAGCACGAAAATCAAGGAAAGTGCCTGGATTGTAAAAAATTAATTATTTACCTGAATTACTCTGCATAAATGATTTTTGTAAATAAACTTGTGTTCGTTTCATTTTGTGTTTTTGCATTACATATTGCAACACCTTGAAAAATGGGCCTCCCTCCAAATTGGGCCCCGGGCCACCCACCTCTTAAATCCGGCCCTGAGGGGCTTATCTACAGCATTCTGTAATGCTGTAGGTAAGCCCCCGATGTAACCTGAAAGATAACAAAAATGAGTTAGATTATACTCACCCCGGGGTCCGGTCCGTTCCGATGGGTGTCGTGGTCCGATCCAGCGCCTCCCATCTTCTAGTGATGACGTCCTCCTCCTTACTTCTGCTGCAGCTCCTGCGTAGGCGTACTTACTCTGCCCTGCTGTACTGCAGTACTCTGCTCTGCCCTCAACAGGGCAGAGAAAGTATGCCTGCGCAGGAGCCGCGGCAAAAGTAAGGAGGAGGACGTCATCGCTAGAAGATTGGAGGCGCCGGACCGCGACACCCATCGGACCAGACCGGACCCCGGGGTGAGTATAATCTAACTCATTTTTCTTATCTGTCAGGTTACATCGGGAGCTTATCTACAGCATTACAGAATGCTGTAGATAAGTCCCTGATGGTGGTGGCCGCATCTCATATCGGAAAAATGATGTGACAGAATCCCTTTAAACAAAGACCAAATTTCATAACTGACTACTCACATGACCATTGCAGCCAATCCCTGGCCTCTGCGGCATCCAACTGTTTCAGAGTACAACATTCATGAGTGCACAAATGAAGTCAGTGACTGATTCATGTCGCTCATGGTTTGAGCAGCATGAATCAGTTGTCAAGATCACTTTAAGAATTTGGCTCAGACTTAAAACGTTGGCATTTGCTGACGATATCTTAGTCATGATATCCAATCCTAAGGAATCCATTTCCTCTATAATGCACACTAGAGTTGAGCGATACCGTCCGATACTTCAAAGTATCGTATCGGATGGTATCGGCCGATCTTTAAAAAAAGTATCGGTATCGCCGATTCCGATACCGGAAGTCCCATTCAAGTCTATGGGACTTCCGGTATCGGAATAAGAAAAACCCTTTCCTGCCCTTGTACAGCCTCTCTGGGGTCTGTACGGGCCTTTCGGGGGGCTGTGCCGGCCTGCCAGGGGGTCTGTGCAGGCTCCGGTGGTCTGTGCCGGCCTGCCGGGGGGCTGTGCCGGCCTGCCGGTGGTCTGTGCAGGCTCCGGTGGGCTGTGCCGGCCTGCCGGGGGGCTGTGCAGGCTCCGGGGGGCTGTGCCGGCCTGCCGGGGGGCTGTGCCGGCCTGCCGGGGGGCTGTGCAGGCTCCGGGGGGCTGTGCCGGCCTGCCGAGGGGCTGTGCCGGCCTGCCGGTGGTCTGTGCAGGCTTCGGGGGTCTGTGCAGGCATCGTCCGATGGGACTACAAGTCCCATCGGGCGATGCCTGCTACCATGACAGTGATTGACACATTAGCCAATGATGGGACAGTAATAGTCCTATCATCCGGCTAATGTGTTGAATGTAAAAAAAAAAAAAAAAAAAATTACATGCTACATACATACAACATGCATACTACATACATGCTACATTCATACTACATACTACATACATGCTACATACATGCTACATTCATACTACATAAATACTACATGCAACATACATACTACATATATACTACATACATACTACATATATACTACATGCATGCTACATACATACTGCATGCTACATACATACTACATGCTACATACATACTACATGCTACATACATACCACATATATACTACATACATACTACATACATACTACATGCATGCTACATGCATGCTACATGCTACATACATAACACATATATACTACATGCATGCTACATACATAGTACATGCTACATGCATGCTACATACATACTACATGCTACATACTACATATATACTACATGCATGCTACATACATACTACATGCTACATACTACATATATACTACATGCATGCTACATACATACTACATGCTACATACATACTACATATATACTACATGCATGCTACATACATACTACATGCTACATACATACTACATATATACTACATGCATGCTACATACATACTACATGCTACATACATACTACGTATATACTACATGCATGCTACATACATACTACATGCTACATACATACCACATACATACTACATACATGCTACATGCTACATATATACTACATATATACTACATGCATGCTACATACATACTACATGCTACATACATACTACATATATACTACATACATACTACATACATACTACATGCTACATACATACTACATATATACTACATGCATGCTACATACATACTACATGCTACATACATACCACATACATACTACATACATGCTACATGCTACATATATACTACATATATACTACATGCATGCTACATACATACTACATACATACTACATATATACTACATACATACTACATACATACTACATGCATGCTACATACATACTACATACATACTACATGCTACATACATACCACATACATACTACATACATACTACATGCTACATACATTCATACATATATACTACATGCATGCTACATACATACTACATATATACTACATGCATGCTACATACATACTGCATGCTACATGCATGCTACATACATACTACATACATACTACATGCTACATACATACCACATATATACTACATACATACAATACATTCATACAATACATACATAGACATACAGTACATATAACATAGAGTAACATACTTACCAATACTTGTCACATTGTTCCCCGAAGCCATTGTCTTTTCCGGAATAAATATTAACATAACAAACCACAAAAATACTCACCCACGATCCGAAGCAGTCCACGAGTGTGTCCCACGACGATCTTGGGTAGAGAACTGCAGCATCAGCTGATGCTGCCGTTCTCTACGGGCTGCAGGAATCCAATGACGGAAGGTAGGTATCCTTCCGCACTGTATTCCTCCGCCACTTAAAAAAAAAAAAAGTCCCTAGTCTCACTTTATGCCATTGCTGTGTGGGAAATTCCCACACAGCAATGGCATAAAGTGAGACTAGGGACTTTTTTTTTTTAAGTGGCGGAGGAATACAGTGCGGAAGGATACCTACCTTCCGTCATTGGATTCCTGCAGCCCGTAGAGAACGGCAGCATCATCTGATGCTGCAGTTCTCTACCCAAGATCGTCGTGGGACACACTCGTGGACTGCTTCGGATCGTGGGTGAGTATTTTTGTGGTTTGTTATGTTAATATTTATTCCGGAAAAGACAATGGCTTCGGGGAACAATGTGACAAGTATTGGTAAGTATGTTACTCTATGTTATATGTACTGTATGTCTATGTATGTATTGTATGAATGTATTGTATGTATGTAGTATATATGTGGTATGTATGTAGCATGTAGTATGTATGTAGTATGTATGTAGCATGCATGTAGCATGCAGTATGTATGTAGCATGCATGTAGTATATATGTAGTATGTATGTAGCATGCATGTAGTATATATGTAGTATGTATGTAGCATGTATGTAGTATGTATGTGGTATGTATGTAGCATGTAGTATGTATGTAGCATGCATGTAGTATATATGTAGTATGTATGTAGCATGTAGTATGTATGTAGTATGTATGTAGTATGTATGTGGTATGTATGTAGCATGTAGTATGTATGTAGCATGCATGTAGTATGTATGTAGTATGCATGTAGTATGCATGTAGTATGTATGTAGCATGTATGTGGTATGTATGTGGTATGTATGTAGCATGTAGTATGTATGTAGCATGCATGTAGTATATATGTAGTATGTATGTAGCATGTAGTATGTATGTAGTATGTATGTAGTATGTATGTGGTATGTATGTAGCATGTAGTATGTATGTAGCATGCATGTAGTATGTATGTAGTATGTATGTAGTATATATGTAGTATGCATGTAGCATGTATGTGGTATGTATGTAGCATGTAGTATGTATGTAGCATGTAGTATGTATGTAGCATGCATGTAGTATATATGTAGTATGTAGTATGTATGTAGTATGTATGTGGTATGTATGTAGCATGTAGTATGTATGTAGCATGCATGTAGTATGTATGTAGCATGCATGTAGTATGCATGTAGTATGCATGTAGTATGTATGTAGTATGTATGTAGTATGTATGTAGTATATATGTAGTATATATGTAGTATGTATGTAGCATGTATGTGGTATGTATGTAGCATGTAGTATGTATGTAGCATGCATGTAGTATATATGTAGTATGTAGTATGTATGTAGTATGTATGTGGTATGTATGTAGCATGTAGTATGTATGTAGCATGCATGTAGTATGTATGTAGCATGCATGTAGTATGTATGTAGCATGCATGTATGTATGTAGCATGCATGTAGCATGCATGTAGTATGTATGTAGTATGTATGTAGCATGCAGCATGTATGTAGCATGTATGTAGCATGTATGTAGTATGTATGTAGTATATATGTAGTATGTATGTAGCATGTAGTATGTATGTAGCATGTAGTATGTATGTAGTATTTTTTTTTTTTAACATTTAACACATTAGCCGGATGATGGGACTACTACTGTCCCATCATTGGCTAATGTGTCAATCACTGTCATGGTAGCAGGCATCGCCAGATGGGACTTGTAGTCCCATCGGACGATGCTTGCACAGACCCCCGGACATCAGCACAGCCCCCCGGCAGGCCGGCACAGCCCCCCGGCAGGCCGGTACAGACCCCCACAGGGTGCACAGACTACCGGCAGGCCGGCACAGCCCCCCGGCAGGCCGGTACAGACCCCCACAGGGTGCACAGACCACCGGCAGGCCGGCACAGCCCCCCGGCAGGCCGGTACAGACCCCGGGCAGTCCACACAGCCCCCCGGCAGGCCGGCACAGCCCCCCGGCAGGCCGGCAGAGACCCCCGGAAGGCCCGAAATGACGGCGCATCATGATGCGCACACACCGCGCATCATGATGACGTCAGGCTGTCAATCAACTGAACTTCCGATTCCGATGCCGAATTCCGATATTGAAATAATATCGGAAGTCGGTATCGGAATTCCGATACAGCAAGTATCGGCCGATACCCGATACTTGCGGTATCGGAATGCTCAACACTAATGCACACCTTTAATGAATTTGGAGCAGTTTCGGGATTTCGTATAAACTTTAATAAATTTCATGCTTTAGCTATTTTTAAAACTGCTCGGAAACGGTGGCCATTCCCTTTTCCCTTTCAGTGGAGGAGAAATTCTTTACATTATCTTGGCGTGGACCTAACATCAAATCCTCATGATATCTATAAATTAAATGTTCAGCCTCTTATTTCTGTAGTTATACAAGAAATTCAATCCTGGAAATCCCTTAAATTATCCTTTGCAGGTAAAGCCCATCTAATTAAAATGATCGCTTTTCCTAAAATACTCTTTCCTTTACAGACGCTCCCGGTTCTACTATCTAAAGCTGATGATAGGCTACTGACACGAGCCTTCTGCCAATTTATTTGGGGCTCAGAAGGGGGCTCTAGAATTAGTGTTTTTAAGCTACAGCAAACCAAATCTTTGGGTGGACTTAATCTCCCAAATTTACGCCTCTACAGTATAGCTTCTGCTCTTCACCATTCCCTTGATTGGATATACGCCTTTAATCGCTTCACTAATACCCCAATAGATGAGGCCATGTGTAGGCCCTTCAGCCTCCCAGCATTGCTTCACCTACGAAATGCTGAAATTCCGGTGGAGGTTAGAGATAGTCCTCTATTATGGTCGGTAATCTTAGGATGGCGTCAAGCTAGACAAGTTAGCGGTCTTGACCCCCACACATCTCGATGTTTCATCCCTTTCAAGGTAACCCCTATTTTCTACAAGGCAAGCCACCTCCCATTTACAAGGTGCTTGGAAACAATGGGTGTAGACTGTTCCAAGATACGTTAACAAATAATCAATGCCTTCTTATCTTAGAGGACATGGTTTTCAAATACTCAATCCTTACAGAAGACAATTTTACTATCTCTCAAATTAGACATTACATAAGCTCAATATTGTGAGACATACCGGATCATGCTAGAACACACCCTCTAAATTTAATATCCATTAAAGCCCAAATAGGAACTTATTCTATGAGTCTTATATATAAATCATTGAAGCCTTCTATACATTGGTCAGACTCTTCACCAGGCCCAGGAAAATGGGTTGCTCAATTAACGAACTGTCGGGTTTATAGTTGAAAAATGCCATCTAATGTTAATAATATTGCATAATTGTTCTTCTGTTATGTTATTGGACATTATATGTATACTTTGTATTACACTCAATAAAGACGGTTAATAAAAAAAACAAAAAGAATCTGGCTCAGCCAGCTATTCAGAGACATTCGGGACGAAGTATCAAAATAAGTCTTTTTAAATTCACCATAACATTTATCATCAGCTTCAGAGTAATGCTACCTTCCAATATATACCGCTAAAATGGTTCCTATTATGTTAAGGACATGACTAACAAACTCAGGAAAAAGAAAATCTTGGAAGAGTACCGTCTAATTTTCTGCTCTCCTTTTAAGCCCACTAGCTTTTTTGAACCACAATTAAAAACAATTCTTAATTATTTTTTAAGATATATCATGTCACAGACCTGACACCAAGGCTCCTCGGAAAGCAAGATTGTAAGTGTCACGATTTAACTGGCGAATGACCTGGGACCAGGAGCACCTTTCCTGGCCCTAAAATTAGACGGCGCCCTAGCTCGCCCTGCTCCCCGGGATACTTCAGATGGCGAAGACGCCGGGGCCTCCACCCTTGCCCTATCTCCTAGATTAGCCCTTCGTCTGTCCCCTTCTTCCACCCAGGGAAGAGGGAAGGCTACTGTACACCGCAGTACACCAACCCGACAGACATGGTAACAAAGACAAGGGCAAACTGAACACTCCACACACACAAAATATACACTCACATATAACAGATCAATCCACCAAGGTGTGTAGGGAGGGGGAAGAAAGCAAAACAGGGAAGGATACCAAGCGTACAAACCAGACAACAGTCGCTAATAATCTCCTCCAGCATTCCTTTACAAAACCAATTTCTCCCACTCCAATGTCATGCAGCAAATGCTAACTCAGACAAAGACTTGGTAATCGAGTCCAGAAATTTTTTAAGGGAAAGGAGTGGCTATCCGAGCACAGCTGAATGCAGGAATTTCCAACATGGCCGATTAACTCCTGTTCTGCTGAAAGAAACAAACACGTTTAATACAGTACACTGGAGAAGTGTTTCTTCTCAGCGGCGGAGTAGGAGCCACCAGAAGCTGCGGTCTTCTGGCTCCTCTCCGTTGCGGTAGCCCCGTGACAGTAAGCCTTTTTCTCCATCAAGTAGAGACTACATTAGATTGCTATTCACATCTTGCATCAACAGACGCTACCTATTCCCTGGAAATAAAGACATTTTCTCTTAGCTCACACCTTTCAAATATTATCATGAAACATAATGTTTTATTTCTCTTAAAAGAATTTACAAAGAAAGGACATTTAGAATCTGTTTCAGTATATTTAGGATTTTCAAGTGTGTACATGAAGATTTTCACTAATAAAACCAAAAGGCAAGTGGAGACTAATAGATACTGTATCACATATTTCAACAGTGCCGGGCTGTGAATAAATGCAGCCCTGGAACACAAACCCAACTAGCCCACATTCAACATTGACTTCCCAAGATCACAGAAAAATAGTTACGCACAGTGCGCGCTTCCAAAATTTTCTTTTCATGGTAATGCACCTTGCCATGCCATCAAGACAAGAAGGAAAATAAAAGTGGAACATACACCCATCACATGATCAGGCTCACTGTTGTTTTGCAGCACAAGAGGTCTGGGTTCAAATCCAACCAAGAATAACATCTGCAAGGACTTTTCCCTGATTTTTCTCTGGCTTCCTCTCACACTCTCAAAACATTATAGTAGGGAATTTGGATCGTGAGCTCCAATAATGACATGCTGACAGATTCCATATAAAAGACTGAAAGAAGACCATGGACCCATGCACATGGCTGTGTTGCAATTTTATAAAAGTTTGTTTTTTGTATGTGTAAGAAGGAAGACCGGACTGCGGGTACCTGTACTGAGCCGGGTACGGAGCTATCAAGGCTGCGTCCCATATTTCCCGGGGAAGGAATAGGGGACCGGACAGGCCCCATGACCTTGGTAGTGGGGGCGTGTTTAGACAAAAAACCTGGCCAGAAGCTAAAAGAAAAGCGCATGAAGCAGGAGTGGGGTTCCCGTCGTCAGCGTGTGAGCAGCAAGGTGGGCAGCGCGCACAGCACCCGAAGCGCCAGTGCTGTGACAGACTGCAGCAGACAGCTCCTTGTGCCACCAGCAAGACAGCTAGTGTAGGAAGCACTCCGCGCCCAGTGACAGTAAAGTCGGTGCACATGCAGAGAGCACAGGGCCGGTTACAGGACAGGACCCCGAGGACCTTACTTCCAGACAGTGTATCACAACCCTCATTTAACCCCCGGAGAGAAGGCAGTCCCACATGTTTGGTTTCCTTGTGCTCTCTCGTATGGGCTGGAATGGATGGCCGAGCTGTCCATTGTCTCGTTGATACCGGTTCTCAGGTGACCATCATTCCAGAAATTGACTTCAGATGACATTTTTCTGAGGTGACACGGCCCAAATGGGGCCCGGTGATTAGGTTAACAGCGGCCAACCAGTTGCCCTTCCTGGTCACAGGGGTGGTCTAGATGCAGATTACCGTGTGTGGCAAGGATGTGGCCCCACCATGACTTTGGGGATGAATGTACTAAAATAACTCAGAACTCTCCTGATCAGCAAGTCACCAGATGCTTTCCTAAACTGATGGAACCCCCGAACTCCCCAGAGGAAAGTGTTTCAACAACTGATACGAGTTGCCCCGGCTCAATAAATGTCAAGTGAAGGGAAGGTCTCGGGGAAGGTGGTAGTCCCCACCGCTGCTAAACTGGTTTTACTGCCTGGTCAGACCATGCTCACGCCGCCTGTACGAGCTTGCACGCCGCTTGAAGGAGTGGATGTTCACGTCGAGCCAACCGTAATGGACCAAATACCCCCGGGACTCCTCATTGCTCAAACCTTAGCCATCGTCCGTGACGGCAACGTAATGGTGCAGTGTGTCAACCTGGGGGAAGACAGTCTTACCCTCTCGTCCCAGAGAGTGAAGTGGCACAGGTGCTGGGCATGCCCGAGGAACTGATGCAACCAGAGGTTGTCAAGTTAGCAGTGAAATAAGGAGATCCGTGGACTGTAGCCATTACCATGGCCCTAGAGCACTTGCCTGGAAGCATGAAAGAGGTGCTTTTTCCCCAGGGGATCTGCAGATTCTCTGACAATGGGAGAGGCTTCAATTAAGAGGCTTGCGGTTGTGAAAAGTGCAGTTAGTGTGAGAACTGGGGATCACCTGGAAGTGGTGCTCCCCGATAAGCTGATCTGTATAGTGGCTTCAGAGGCCCATGAGAGAGGGGCTCACTTTGGTCCGGAAAAGACGTTCCAGTGGCTGCAGAAGTTGGTCTATCTGCCTCTTTGAAGACTGCAGTAGAGGAAGCCTGTCAGCTATGCCGAAACTGTGAACTGGCTAAATCTCCGAAGCAGAGGGCCCCACACAGACCATCGTGACCCTTGCCCCCTTAGAATTGATGATCAGCTACTTGACTGTGGGTCCAGCTCATCTTGGATATGAAAATTATCTAGTGATGACCGACCACTTTATCAAGTTTGCTGTGGTCACTCTGACCTGGGATCTAACTGCCAAGTCAGCTGCGCAGGCTATCTGTTGAGACTTCATCCGGGTGTACGGATGCCCAAAGCGAATTCATTCTGAGCACTTGCTTCCAAGGCCTAGTGATGGAGGAGTTACATAGTCTGTATCGAATTGAGAAATCAAGAATGATGCCCTATCATCCACAACGGAATGGAGCCTGTGAACACTTCAACCGGATGCTGATCCAGATGTGGAGATCCTTGGAGGAAGATCGGAAAGCCCATTGGCCTGAGTATGTGGCTGAATTGGTCTGGGTGTACAACAACCGGATACACCCCATTTACTCTACTATTTGGATGGAGCAGATGAGAAATCACAGAGTTGGAGCTGGACCAAGAAGAAAACTACCAACAGACGGGGGTGTCTTCCTGAGTCCGAGAACATAGATACCGATTGTAGACTCTTCACCGGCTGATACAGACTAAGTTACGAGAGCTTGAGCACCACAAATCACTGCCCCTCTGAGGGACAGCTCTTAAAGTAGGAGATCGAGTGCTGGTCTGAGACAAGAGGCCAAGAAGCAAGTTGGAATATCGATGGGGGGGAAAACTCCATATTGGGTGAAACACCGAGTTGACAATGCTAGTCCTATATCTACAGGTACAGAGCACAAGGCAGAGGACCCAAATACAGCGCGCAGCCAAGCAAGGACAAAACAGACCAAGCCAGGAAGCACAACAATAATCAAGCACCTCCCATAGGAAGAAGTAGCCTGATATAGCACATGAGCACTTGGACTTCCGGGTCAGGTCCTCCAGGACCATATAGATGACAAGACTGGAGACAGAGCTGAGAAGAGCGTGCGTGCGCACCAAGAACACTGCGCAGCCCTGGGACTAGGTACGAGAGGTCCGCGTGCGCACCCGACGGACCCTCAAATCGGCCGCGACACCGGAAGTGGTGACGTTGGGCACAGAGTCCCGCCCCCAGGTGAGAGCGGTGTGACAGGCAGCGTGACACTATGTTTAAACTGATGTTGATGAGTGTCCATCACTTCCGAGAGCAAGAAAAGGGATCTGTTTGGATTTAACAGAGCCTAAAGGAGCATTTCACTAAAAGGTTATCATGAAAAAGAACTTCAGAATGCTCGTTTTAAGATAATCTTTCAGTCTATAAAGGCTCACTTGAAGAACAAACAAAATTATCGCTCCTCAGATTAAATGATCCTTTGTGCTGCACAAAAGATCATTTTTGTCTGCGGCAAATTGTCCTGGGTAAACAGGACTTGCGCTGCCAAGAACAATGGCAGCCTATGCATATCATCAGTGCACATCATTTACCGCATTTTGCCTTTGTAAACAAGATATTAAAAGTGGTTGTCCGGTCTAAATTGATAAGTCTGCAGTGACACTGCAGACTTATGAATCCCCACAGTGCACAAACTGTGCGCTGCGAGGATTCGCCGGTTTCTTAGCCGGGAACAGTAGTGATGTATGCATTATGCATGCTCCCAGCCATAACCTTTCTAGTATTGAGCGCGACCTCGCTCAGTACAAGTGTGTGGAGTGAGGCCATGCCAACTAGACTACATTACCACCGCTCCCAGTTCAGGAACCGGCAAATCCTCACATCGCACAATGCGTGCACTGGGGAGATTCAGAAGTCTGCAGTCACCATGTGTGCCAATCTTGTTCTGCCTTCAGGCACGCTGACACATTGTGCACTCCAGCATACAGCATAAACCACAGCTCTGTCTTCCAAAATAAGCAGACTGTTCTCTGTTGTTTATCTTGTTTATTGGTGAAGAGTACAGAACATGCGGTAAAACTATAAGAATACAAATGACATGCATAAGTATTGGGTAGATGATCACAGCTAACACACATACAGAAGCATTCAGTGTGATGCAACCTACATAGAAAAAACACAGGTGTCTAATTACATCTCTGATAAACTCTCTGCACACACTGCATTGTAAGAAAGATTAAGCTTATCAGATATGCTTTACCCGGATAACGAATTCAAATTGGAGAGTTAACATGGAGGACAGGTAAACACATGCATCCTATGATATACACAGAAGAAAAATGGCCCTTCTTTGTCCCAGAATACATTGATTCCTTCCCACAAGCATTGCTTCAATCCTATAGTGCATTGCTTCTGTTAAAGTCACAGACTGAAAAATGCTATCAAAGACACTGCTATAAATTCAGCCACCACTAGATGGTGCTATAACTAACCCAGCACATAATACAAACATTCTTTGCCATATTCAGAGGGCAGAACACTCCCCGCTTGGCATTAACTAATGCCACTTCATTTTCCAGGTTTGGAGCGGTAAAGGTGTGCTTGCAGTGGTGCCAACCTTTACTTCTGACTGGTGGGTGATGTTGACTTGTAAGACAGAGCCACATGAATTAAACAAGCAATGGCACGAACAAGCGAGGTCCAGGTTGAAAACCTGCTGAAATGGGATTTGAGGTGATTGTCTGAAGTCACCTTACTTAGAGCGGATACCTGAGGGTGGATTTCTTCATCTGCATCTGGATCTACCAGTTCAAAGGTGTCTGATTCTTCACAGTAAGACATTGAACGGCATAAGAATGCAGGGCCCGTAAACCAGGTTGTGTCCTTAAGGTGTCCAGATTCAATGGATCTAGTTGCGTGGTCCGCAGGACTGAGGTGTGTGTGTTAGGAGTCAGATTTCTGCCCTTGCTATGCAGGAATCAAGACCCTCACATTCTGCAGTCTCCTGCTCTTTGTCTACTGCAGAGGAGATTGCAGAGGAGATTGCTTTGCAGCAACTCTCTCCAGAGGCTAAGTCCTTCGTTGCATCCTCTGAGCATGCTCATGGGACGATCTCCCATTGGAGTTCGGGAGTCAGGTGCTCAGCTCCTGTTCCAGATTCCATTGGCTCAGCTCAGAGATCTGGAGACTTCCGGAAGGTCCCGTTTGCTATAAAAAGCGCGCATGGCTGTTCCGCCATGCGCTAGTATAGTCATACTTGCTGCTGTGTGTATGTTGATGGATGCATGATCTGGTGAATGACTCATTTGAAACACCATTCCTTTGATAATACGAATGTGTGAGGGATTGAGTTCTAGCCAGCTTCTGCGCCAGCGTCAGCGCGCTTATGCTCCACAAACACACTTGCTAGCGTCCTACATCGCGCCAGCGTTATAGCGGTGTTTCTCCGCGGCACTGTTCTCGCCGCGCTGCAGTTGCAGCATTATTGTGCGTCCGCAGTTGCGACGCCATACGCACGGTTATCTACGGTAGGTCTGTTTGGATGTAGTGCCTCGTCTGGGGCTACTCCCGTGACCTTTTACACCGTGTGTGTTGCTGAGTTCCTGTGACACTAACAGGTTCAGCGTCTTTATATTTTCCTTTTGATTGTGCATTCTCTGCACAACAGAGTCCAACAGTCCAACAGAAATTGCTTGGTGCACCTGGGTGACCTCCAACCCTGTGCACATTACCGCCTTATTGCTCTGCCACCATCCTAGCAGCGGTTTCTACACCTACTGCACGATGGACCCCAAGCAGTGAACGCACTTTATTTACATTTTTTATTTAGTGCATTCCACCGTTCCTAACAGTGTGGACACATTGTGCCACTGTTTAGGGCAAGTGGATCTCCTGATCCTTAGCACCCGATTGCTGACGTAAACATAAAAGTGTCGAGTGTCATTGCAAATGTACCCAAGCACTACCTTGCTGTCTGTGTAGAACTCAACGTCCTTGATTTCCAGGTAAATTTCTGTTGAGATAAATTCAGCTAACTCTACTGCTAGCACAGCCGCACAGAGTTCCAGTCTGGGTATTGTGTGCTCCTGGACTGGCGCTAATTTTGTCCGGCTCATAACAAGCCTTACATGGCATTTATCCCTGATGTCAGTAGTTTTCAGATATGCTACTGCTGCAATCACTTTGGCTGAGGCATCGCAGAAGATACAGAGCTTTTGAGTCTTGACTTCTGTTGATGGCACTGAAGCGCATGATCGTGCCACGTAAAGATCTGACAAGGCTTCTAAACATTTCTTCCATCTTACCCACAGATCTCTCTTCTCCATGGGAAGTGGGTCATCTCATTCAGACATCTCTAGGGTGAAGTCTCTCAACATCATTTTACCTTGGATATTTACAGGGGTTACAAATCCTAGAGGATCGTACAGGCTGTTTATCACGGATAGGATGCCTCTACGTGTGAAAGGTTTTTCCTCTTCCTTGATCCGAAAGGTAAATGCATCTCTCTTCAAATCCCAGAGCAAACCAAGGCTCCGTTGCATGGGAAGGGAGTCCATGTCCAAATCCCAATCTTTTAGATCAGTTGAGTAAACTTGAGAGGGAAAAGCTGCCATCATTCTTTGGCTGTTGGAAGCAATTTTGTGCAGCCTCAAGTTGGACAAAGCGAGCATTTCCTGTGTCCTCTTTAGGAGACTGACCGCCGATTCATCTGTGGGTGTGGATTTCAAGCAGTCGTCCATGTAGAAATCCTTCTCCACAAACGATCTAACATCCGACCCGTAATTTGCCTCTCCCTCTCTGGCTGAATGTCTAAGACCATAGATGGCGACAGCAGAGGGAAGGGCCATTCCCGAAGATGTGTACTTTCATCTGATATTCCACGATGTCCTTGTAGGGATCATTATCGCGGTACCAGAAAAAATAGTTTCTATGTTCTTTTTTGACAAGGAAGCAATGAAACATCTGTTGTATGTCAGCCATGAATGCCACTGCATCTTTGTGGAAGCGAAGAAGTACTCCTAGAAGTCTGTTGTTGAGGTCTGGGCAAGACAAAAAGCCATCGTTTAGCGAGACACCTTCATATCTGGGCTTGAGTGAAATACTACTCTTATCTGACCAGGTTTCTTAGGATGATACCCACCAAAAATGGGTAGATACCAACATTCCTCGGAATCTTGAAGTACAGGTGCAATTTCTGCATGACCATTCTGAAGTATTTTCTCCATGAAGGCAAAGAAATGCTCTCTCATTTCAGGTTCCTTCTGAAATTTGCGTTTGAGGGAGACAAGTCGACCGTAGACAGGTTCTCTGTTGTTGGGTAAGCATTGCCTCTGGGGTTTAAATGGTAGAGGGGCCATCCAACTCTGACTCATCTCTTACCATCTCTAGATCCATGATGTCCAAAAACAGTCTGTCTTCTATGGACATTGCTACCTTGTTGTCCTCTCTTGTTCTGTGGAAAACTATGCACCCTATGTGATCTTGGTCGCCATCACATGTGTGGTCTTCACAGGAAGGATCAGCTAATGGACAAGGTAGAGGAGCATTGTGTGGCAACTCTTTTACCAGGAAGCTACTCTTACATGACTGGAAGAGAGACGGACATCCATTTTCAAGGGTATTGGTAAGCACGCTGTCGACTAAGGCTGGCTTGTGTGTTCCTCCTAGGCAGACGTCTCCTACGATGACCCATCCAAGGCCGTGCCTCTGTGCATATGGAGCGTTCCTGGAGCCGTATATACATTCTCTAGCCTTGTGGACTTGTAGTATATCTCTTCCCAGAAGTAGAGCTATTGGGGTTCCTGGATCCATCTCAGGTATCAGGTGGGCTATACGCTTTAGATGGGGGTGATGTCTCGCCACCTCCAGTGAAGGTATTTCTCACCTGTTGTCAGGAATCTGGTTGCACTCCAGGATGTTCGGTAATGATAGACAGGTTTGGCCATCTATGGACTCCACCTTGTATCCGGTTGCTTTTCTCCCCGCCGTCTCAACGGTACCTGAACATGTCCTCAGTGTGTAGGTAGAACCAGGGCCTACGATGCTGAAGTTGTCAAAGAAGATGGACCTAACTAGAGACCTGTTACTTTGGTCATCCAGGATTGCATAAATCTTGAAGGCTTTGTCCTTGCGGCCTGCAGGATAAACTCGGACAAGGCAGGATTTTGAACAGGACCTTCCTCCTGTGAGTCCTCTACAGATCTCAGTACATTTAGAGCTGACCTCAGGGGTGTCTTCATCAGTGTCCTTCTGCTTCCCATCGTGCTCCTCTGCTTGCGACAACACTCGTGGAGGTGATCTAGGGTGCAAGGCTGTATTGTGATCCGTGCTGCTGCATTCTGCACATTTCACGCTAGCTTCACAGTTCCTGGCAAAGTGAGAGGTTGTGGCACAACATTTGAAGCAGATGTTGTTCTCCTTGAGGAAACCTTTGCGATCCTCTAAAGACTTCTCTCTGAAGGCTCTGCATTTTAGTAGAGGATGTGGTTTCTTGTGTAGAGGACAATATTTACTGACATCCTGAGGTTTGCTCTCATCTGGAGGGGGTTTATTCACCTTGTGAGGAGGGCCTGTGGAATCAATGATAGTTTTGTGGACTGCCACGGGTGCCTTACCAAATTTGACACCAGTGGCAGTGGAACACGACAGAGTAAAATCAAAACTAGGGTCATTTCTAATCCTAGATTGTTTGGTGGCAAAATTAACAAATATAGTAAAAGGAGGAAATGATACATTATGATTGTGTTTATACTCTGAACCACATGTAATCCACTTTTCATGTAGGTTGTAAGGAAGTTTCCGTACAATCAGATTGTGGGGAAGGTGACTTGACGGACAGACGTGACTGGCAGTAGGAGGGGACGATTTGTACACCAGAGACGGGGATTGACAGGATAGAAGGGTGACAGCTAGGAAAGGCAGGATAGGAGGGTGTAGTACTGAGAAGTGACCACAAGATGGCAGGGGAGAGTAGTGTAGGACTATACATCAGCTTATGGCTCAGGATATGCTTATTCATGGGGGGCGGGGAGATAGGAGCCCGGGAGGGGAATTCCAGTGTGAGAGAGGGGATAAATAGAAGTAGGCGGGGCTCGAGAGGAGTTTAGTCCCGGGAGAAGCTCAGAAGAAGACAGGGAAGAGAGAAAAGCTCAGCCAGGGGACGGACAGAGAGGAGACAGTCAGGGGGGTGGCTCTGACCCGACGGACCGCAGGACAGGCGACGTGACGTACCGCAGGACAAGTGAGGCCCCGGGGGTACCGACTGGACGACGTCAGACAGGTGAAGTGCTGGGGATAGATTGGTCTAGGACAGCACCCAGTGAAAGATCCGTGAGGTGCGTTACTGTGACTGGAACGAAGGCGCAGGTACCTGGGCCTGGAGACAGTGTGAAGAAGCTGCGGTGCGTGTTTGGTGGTCGTCAGGAGGACGACAAATAAATCCAGAACTGTTACACGTGAAATCTGTCTCCGCCTCGTCCTTTGAGTTGCCTGGTGTCTGCGGCGTCCAAACAGGGTAAGCAGTGGTCTACCCCTAATCCCAGCCCCTACCACAAGATTGACACCCTTAGCGGTGTCTAAGAATGCCAATTCGTGCAAGTCTCCTTCCTGCTGAGCAACCTGCAACTCATTAAATAAATCTCTCAGTTCTCTAAGCTTTCGATAACCTTTAGGTCCTATCTTAGGAAAATCCTCAATTCTTTTATATAAAGCATTTTCTATAACTTCTACTGACCCATAGCATTCATCGAGTCTTTCCCACACTTTATGTAGAGCTGTGCGAGGATGCTTTACATTAATTTCCGATAGTTCTCGGGTTTGCCAGTGAACTTTACAAGTCACTTTGTAACCAGTTCTTGGCGGGCAAGGAACTTTGCAAGGTCCTTGATGGCTCCGTCATTGCTGGCACGAGCCGGTGTGTTATAGTCATGTCTAGTGTGTGGGGCATCACCATACCTGTAAGGCTATGTGCACACGGTGCGGATTCTGCTGCGGATCCGCAGCGTTTCTGGCCCTGCGGGTCCGCAGCAGTTTCTGCTGCGTTGTACAGTACCATTGTTTTCAATGGTAAAATAAAAACGCTGTGCACACGGTGCGGATTTTTCCGCGGGTTACAATCCGCAGCATGACAATTCTTTGTGCGGAATCTGCTGCGGTTTCACACCTTATCCATTATGAGGTGTGAAACCGCAGGGCTAAACCGCAGGCTAAACCGCAGGACTTTTGACCTGTGGATTTACCTGCGTTTTTTTACAAATCCGCGGGGACAAATCCACAGCTCTCAAAAGTACGTGTGCACATAGCCTAAGACGCTTGTGACTCCGGATAGTCTGTGCGGTACCTTGTTGGAAAAGAAGGTGTCTCTTTAAGGCGGGATGGGAGCTGAACCTTCTTTTCAGTGGAATGGTAGCTGCAGTCGACATCTCTGTGCTGGATGTCTCCTCGCCTATGGTAGTGAAGCTCGGGGTTGGATCGCTGGTAATCGTCATGGGCTGATCGATATGATGCGCCAGGGCTGTCATCTACGCCGGAATGTTGACGGACGTACTCTGCAACGCGTTGCGCTGGATCTTGCTGCTCTAGATCTGGTCCGAGAATGTTGTTGCGTCTTTCATAATCAGGATCTTTCATAGCTTCCAAATACTCTGCTTTACCTATTGCACCTGCTGTCTCTTTGTCTGCCGCAAGTCTTTCTAGCTCTACTTGCAAACGTGCAGTTTCCGCTTCTCTCTCTGCCTGCAAACGTACGGTTTTGGCTTGCAGGCGTGCAGCTTCCGCCTCTCTCTCTGCCTGCAGACGTGCGGTTTCGGCTTGCAGGCGTGCAGCTTCCGCCTCTCTCTCTGCCTGCAGATGTGCAGTTTCGGCTTGCAGGTGTTCAGCTTCTGCCTCTCTCTCTGCCTGCAGACGTGCGGCTTCCGTCTCTCTCACTTCCTGCAAACGGGCGGTTTCTGCATTTTGATCTGCTTGTCTCAGCTTTAGATGCATCTCTCTTTTGGCGAAGGAGGATCTCGCTTTGGCTGCGAGCAACAGCACACTTTATGTTAATGATGACCTGCTGGAGCTTGCTCGTGACCTCGTTTTGAGTGAGGATGTGCTTTTCCAAGACATTGTGCGTTTAGCTGAGTACTGCTTGGTATATTGGAGGGAAACAGTCTATGCAATCACTGCGTGCAACCGGCGGTCCTTTACTGAGCCCTTGGCTCTTATTCCCTGCGGCTGTGTGGCGGCTGCTTTATTACCCATATGCGGAGCAGTCTGGGTGATAGCGGTCCCGTATAGCCTGGGTAACCACCGCTTGCGACCAGCGGCTCCTTAAGTCTTATTCACTATCGCAGGCGTCTAGCATCTGTTTTACTGGGCACTGGACTTGTCTCCCGCGGCTGTATGGTGGCTGCTGTAGTACCCATATGCGGAGCAGTCTGGGTGATAGCGGTCCCTTACAGCCTGAATTCACTATCGCAGGTGTCTGGCATCTGTTTTACTGTTCTGCCTTCAGGCACGCTGACACATTGTGCACTCCAGCATACAGCATAAACCACAGCTCTGTCTTCCAAAATAAGCAGACTGTTCTCTGTAGTCTAACTTGTTTATTGGTGAAGAGTACAGAACATGCGGAAAAACTGTAAGAATACAAATGACATGCATAAGTATTGGGTAGATGATCACAGCTAACACAAATACAGAAGCATTCAGTGTGATGCAACCTACATAGAAAAAACACAGGTGTCTAATTACATCTCTGATAAACTCTCTGCACACTCTGCTTTGTAAGAAATATTAAGCTTACCACATATGCTTTACCCGGATAACGAACTCAAATTGGAGAGATAACATGGAGGACGGGTAAACACATGCATCCTATGATGTACACAGAAGCAAAATGGCCCTTATTTGTCCCAGAATACATTGCTTCTTTCCAACAGGCATTGCTTCAATCCCATAGTGCATTGCTTCTGTTAAATCACAGACTGAAAAATGTTATCAAAGACACTGCTGTAAATTCAGCCACCACTAGATGGTGCCATAACTAACCCAGCACATAATACAAACTTTCTTTGCCCTATTCAGAGGGCAGAACAAATCTATCAATATAACCCATTCCCTACATCTGCCATATATGTAAGGCACAAGTCGGTAGCAGGTGTATGGAGTGGGCTCACCAGGTGAGCCAACTCATATGTCTAGCATTTAATGGCTATGGCACGCAACAAAATTCTGCCTCAAACAGCCATGGGGGTAAGTGCTCAAGCACTGTAGGAGTGGAGAACTGAGTTATATGTCTGCTCTTTTCATCTCTTGGGATGTATGATAGATGCAATTGGACAGTCAAATGCGATCAGCTAATTGCAGCAGTTAAGCATTTCAAAATAATTAAATTGCTTATATCATTGGTGGTCAGTGGTGAGTGGTGCTGTCAGTGACAGCACCAGTCAGTTTGAGGACCCTTAGTGATGCGGTGGTGGTGCCACCTGCTGCGGTCTCTATGATTGATAAAAAAATCTGATTGCACTCGCCCCAATGTTTCTCTATGGGGCAGCTCACATCTGCAATTATTTTCTAATGCCGATTCAGCATGCGAAAACAATGGCTGCATGCTGCGATTGCAACAAAGAATCAGATCGCACACACCCATACAAGTCTATGGGTGCATGTGAAACATTGGACTGCACTCGGATATCACCCAAGTGTAATGGGATTCCCGCCAACTCTGGCAGCAGAGGAGATGAAGAAATTACTTCCTCTGTCTCCTCCACACCTGTGCTGTGATCCTGTCATGCAAAAGGATCGGAGCACAGAGCACTGACACTCTGCTTACAATCGCAGAGGAGGAGCCAAGGGTCATTAACATATTGTATCTGATGCTCTTGTATGAGAGAATCATCAGATGCCATACACTAATGGGACCTGAGCCTTAGGCAGACGTCACACTAGCGTATGGCATCCGATGCAAGAGCATCAGATGCGATATGTTAATGACCCTCGGCTCCTGTTCTACTGCGAGCGGGAGCCGTGTGTCATGCTACTGTGCTCCGAGCCTCCCACACAGAGAGGATCGGAGCACAGCTGCGGAGGAGGCAGAGAAACTAATTTCTCCCGATCTATCAATAAAAAAAGATTAACTTGACTGCTAAACGGCAAAGTGAGAAAAAAATCAAATTGCCAGAATTACATTATTTTTGTCGCCGCGACATTGCATTAAAATGCAATAATGGGCGATCAAAAGATTGTATCTTCACAAAGATTGTATCATTAAAAAAGTCAGCTCGGCACGCAAAAAGTAAGCCCTCACCGAACCTGAGATCACGAAAAATGGAAACACTAGGTGTCTCAGTAAATGGCGCAATTATTTTTTTGTTAGCAAACTTTGGAATTTTTTTCACCACTTAGATAAAAAAGACATGTTTGGTGTCTATGAACTTGTAATGACCTGGAGAATCATAATGGCAGGTCAGTTTTCTCATTTAGTGAACCTAGCAAAAAAGCCAAGCAAAAAACATGTGTGGGATGGCACTTTTTTTGCAATTTCACTGCACTTGGAATTTTTTTCCCGTTTTCTGTTACATGACATGGTAAAATCAATGATATCGTTCAAAAGTACAACCCATCCTGCAAATAATAAGCCCTCACATGGCCGTATTGATGGAAAAATAAAAAAGTTATGACTCTGGGAAGAAGGGGAGCGAAAAATGAAAACGCAAAACTGAAAAAAGCTCCGGACAATAAGGATATGTGCACACGCTGCGGATTCTGCTGCGGATCCACAGCGGATTTGGCCCTGCGGTGTACAGTACAATGTTAGCCAATGGGATTTCAAATCCGCAGTGCACATGCTGCGGATTTTTCACTGCGGTTTTGCTGCTGTTTTAAATCCGCAGCATGTCAATTCTTTCTGCGGATTCCGCTGCGGTTTGACACCTGTTCCATTGTCCAGGTGTCAAACCACAGGGGAAAACCGCTGGCAAATCTGAAGGAACACCAATCTCCCCCTCCCTCGCTGGCTTTCTGGGACAACTGACTCGTGTATAAGGCGAGGGGAGCATTTTTAGCACAAAAAAGTGCTGGAAAAACTCAGCTTATAACAAGTATATACCGTATGAGGAGTCTATGTGGATATAAAGCACAATAATAACAAGTAGGAGTGAAGAGCATAAGACATGTGGGCAGTAACTTTTGCAGAGATGAGTCATGTCCAGGAGAAGTCATTATGGCGATCTAGGACAGGTGGAAAAGAGAAGAGAATAATTTAAATCAGAGATGTCACATGTTACTTGTTTGTTGTAAATGTTTATGGGTGATTGGCTGCAGCTTTATTCACTGCAACCTGTCCACAAAGATCAGAGGCAGCAGTTAAGAGCCAGCACTGGAGAAGCGGAGGTCAAATAAAGCTCTGTTTGTTAACTCTTGCAGTAAAAGGTTTGCAGTAAAAGTTTGGACCATGACGGGCCATCTAATTTTTCAACAACAATGTGAATAATAGAGTTGAGCGAAACGGGTCGGTCATATTCAAAAGTCGCCGACTTTCGCTGAAGTCGGGTTTCATGAAACGAAACCCGACTATAGCGTGAGGTCAGCGACCAGAGCGCCAAAGTCGCGTTTCAAAAGATGCTTCCAGCGCCCTTTTTCAGCCAGTCATGGAGGACGCACACTGTGGGCAACGCGATGACATAGGCATCGGTCACCACCATCTTTGAGAAGGGCAGGCAAGTGATTGGCTGGCTTTGTGTGGCATCACAGGGGCTATAAAAGGGCGTGAACGCCGACCGCCATCTTACTTATGCCGATCTTAGCATAGGGAGAGCTGCTGCTGCTGCTGATTCTGTAGGGAGAGCGTTAGGCAGGGAAGAAGAACCAAAAAAACTGCTTCTGCTGTTAGCGATTTCCACTTACAACACAACACTTTGTGTGCAGTGACAGGGGAGGCTCTATTTTTGTGCATCAGCTCTGTTGGTTATTAGGCTGCCTTATAAGGCTCCCTGATAGCTGCATTGCTGTTTGCACACTGCTGTGCAAACTGCTTTTTTAAAAGCAAAAATACTTTTCTTCCTCTTTTCTGCACAGTTACCAAGCATTCATTTTTCCTCCCTTTTGTGTGCGCACAGTACAGCAGTCCTGCTTATTAGGCTGCCTGCGTCCATACTTGGACTGAGAGCATCATTGTCAGCGTCCTCAAATCTCTAGTGAGATCCAAATTCTCACTAATCCTATAGACACCCTCCACATTGTCATACACCATCCAATTTCAGCCTGTTACATTGAGGTGTAATCTCTCCTGGGCCAGAGACAATAGTTCAGCGCCCTCAAATCTATAGTGAGATTCAAATTCTCACCAATCCTATAGACACCCTACACCTTGTCATACACCATCCAAATTCAGCCTGTTACATTGAGGTGTAATCTCTACTGGGCCAGAGACAATAGTTCTGTGTCCTCAAATCTATAGTGAGATTCAAAATCTCACCAATCCTATAGACACTCTCCACCTTGTCATTCACCATCCAATTTCAGCCTGTTACATTGAGGTGTAATCTCTACTAGGCCAGAGACAATAGTTCTGCATCCTCAAATCTATAGTGAGATTCAAATTCTCACCACTCCTATAGACACCCTCCAACTTGTCATTCACCATCCAATTTCAGCCTGTTACATTGAGGTGTAATCTCTACTGGGCCAGAGACAATAGTTCTGCGTCCTCAAATCTACAGTGAGATTCAAATTCTCACCAATCCTATAGACACCCTCCAACTTGTCATTCACCATCCAATTTCAGCCTGTTACATTGAGGTGTAATCTCTACTGGGCCAGAGACAATAGTTCTGCGTCCTCAAATCTCTTGTGAGATTCAAATTCTCACCAATAGTAGATACACCTTCTGCCTTCTTTTACAGTACCATATAGCTGGTGGTATTTTGGGTAGATTTTCACAAAAATGAGCAAGTATGGTGGAAGACGCCATGGAAGTGGGGGGGTTGCCAGCTGGTCCCGATGGTGGTGGTGGTGGTGTTGCATCTGTTGGTAGTGGCAAAAGCACAATAGCACCTAAGGCAGGAGGTGTTGAGCCTGCGCCATCGTCTGGCTCCACAAGGCCTCGAAGGCTCTCTTTTCTGGGAGTAGGTAAACCACTTTTAAAGCCGGAGCTTCAAGAACAAGTTTTGACTTACATTGCTGACACAGCCTCCAGTTCTCTTGCCTCCTCTTCTGAAGTTTCAAAAAATAAAAGCACTGAGTTGTCATTGGAGGCTCCTGGTCAGGAGCAACACCTTTCCTTGTGTCCTTCACCACTACCAAAAGTGAAGGATGTGGCAGGCCACACTACCGATTACTCCATGGAGCTCTTTTCACATACCATGCCTGGGTTAGCAAGGAAAATCGTGAATTCCCCAGTCCAAGATGAATCTGACATGGAGTTCACTGATGCACAGCCACTGCTAGATTTTTCTGCTGGTACATTCACTCAGAGCACTACATTGTCCTCGCAATGTAATGAGGCAGAATCAGACCCTGATGAAACTCAGGTGCCCCTTCCCGCATACTATGCCACCTTACACGGTGACACAGAGGAAGGTGCACATGAAATTGAAGAGGAGGTGATGGATGATCCAGTTGTTGACCCTGATTGGCATCCATTGGGGGAAGAGCGTGCCGCTGCCAATAGCTTAGAAGAGGAGGAGGAGGATCCGCAGCAGGCAACGACATCACAACAGCTGTTATCTGGCAGGCCCGTAGCAGTCCAAAAATGGTTTGCAAAAACCAAAAGAGTTGCAGGACAGCTTGGCCAGACGGTCAAATTAGCACAGCGTGCAAGGTCTCAAAATGTTTTCCATAGTAGGAAGAGTGCAGTGTGGCACTTTTTTGAACAAAGTCCTAATGATCAGGCAAATGTTATCTGTAAGAAGTGCGCAAAGACCTTTAGCCGAGGGAAAAATCTGAGAAATTTGAATACCAGTTGCATGCTTAGACATTTAACCACCATGCAATTGCAAGCGTGGACGGACTACCAAACCTCACGTACCACATGTGCACCTGCTCCGAATGAAGGTAGTCAGCAACACTACATCACTTCCCCCACTGTAAGCCCACCAGTTAGCACACCACCAGCAGCAAATATCGAGGTGTCGTCGCAAGGACAAAGCAGTCATGGAATCACAATGTTATTGCTACGAAAGACTGAATCTAGGCCATCAGCAACACCACCAACACCATCACCATCACCAACCCTCTCTCAGTCCGCCATGTCCACCGCTGGTTCCACCATATGCAGCTCTCAAGTCCAGCTCACCCTACCAGAGACACTGAGTAGGACAAGAAAGTACTCATCCTCTCATCCGCGTACACTGGCTTTGAACGCCCACATTGCCAAACTAATCTCGTTAGAGATGATGCCCTACCGGTTGGTTGAAAGCAAAGCTTTCTGCGAGCTCATGGCCTATGCAGCACCACGCTATGACCTACCCAGTCGGCACTTCTTTTCGCAAAAAGCCATCCCAGCACTCCACGTGCATGTGAAAGACCGCATTGTCCATGCACTCAAGCAATCAGTGAGTGGAAAGGTGCACCTCACAACAGATGCATGGTCCAGTAGGCATGGCCAGGGCCGTTACGTGTCCATCACTGCGCACTGGGTTAATGTGGTGGATACAGGGTCCACAGGGGACAGCGGTGGTGGGACAGTGCTGCCTAGCCCACGGTATAGGAAACAGTTGGCTGTAGGCGTTTGAACCTCCTCCTCCTCCAGAAGCGAAATCTCGTCCACAGAGCGCAGTCGCACGAGCACTCCATCCGCAGCTGCCAGTGTTGCACACGAGGTGTCCCACTATCGAACAGCTAGTGGTAAGCATAAGCAGGCTGTCTTGAAGATGATGTGTTTGAGCGACAACAGACACACCGCGGAGGTACTGGCCGACTACTTGCAGCGACAAACTGAGTCATGGCTGAGCAGTCTACATCTTGAGGCAGGCAAGGTAGTTAGTGATAACGGCCGGAATTTTGTGGCAGCCATAGCCCTTTCAAAACTCAGACATATACATTGCCTGGCTCACACCTTGAGCCTGGTGATGCAGTGCTTCCTCAATAATTATCCGGAGTTAACACCCCTGCTCCATAAGATGCGAAGACTGTGCTCGCACATCCGCCGGTCACCCGTACACTCCAGTCGTATGCAGAAGCCGCAGCGATTGCTCCACCTTCCCAAGCACCGCCTAATTATCGACGTTGCAACAAGGTGAAACTCCACCCTGCACATGGTTCAGAGGCTGTGCGAACAGAGGCAGGATGTAATTAATTTGTGGGAGGATACATGGGCAGGTAGTTTGCAGGCAGACATAGCGTTGTCTGGTGTGCAGTGGTCGAAGCTGAAAGACCTCTGTAAAGTCCTTCAGTGTTTTGAGGAATGCACACGGCTGGTAAGCGCAGACGATGCCATCATAAGCAAGAGCATCACACTTATGCGTCTGCTCATGCAAACTTTGACGCACATTAAGGAGCAGGCGTCTGCAGCCGAGAAGGAAGAGGAGGAGGGAAGCCTTGATAACAGTCAGCCATTGTCTGGTCAGGGAAGTCTCGTGGACGACGTGGAGGAAGAAGAGGAAGAGGAGGAGGATGATGGGGATGATTATTTTGGGGAGGAGGATGCTTCTCAGGGGGCAAGAAAAAATGTTGGCATGGCAAGGTCAGGTACAGGGTTTGTGCGTGACTGGAGGGATGTGGATTTGCCAGAAAGTGCTCCTCCTCCCAGCAATCGCAGTGCATCATTGACACCTGGAACATTGGCCCACATGTCTGATTATGCCTTGCAGATCCTAAAAAGGGACCCCCTCATTGCCAAAATGATGAGCGATGACGACTACTGGTTGGCCAGCATCCTGGATCCACGCTATAAAGGCAAATTCCAAAACATCATGCCACAGGAGAACCTAGAGCTAATAATGGCTAACAAACAAGCAACTCTGGTAAACCGTTTGTTTGAGGCATTCCCAGCACACAGCGGCGGTGATGTTTTTCCAACGAGCCGTAGAGGGCAACATGGAAGAGGTGTTCGTGGTGCACACAGCCGAAGTGGCGTTGGACACAGGGGTTTCATGACCATGTTGTGAACTGAGTTTTCAAGTACCGCTCACACGACTGGTAATACTGCATCGATCGAAAGTGACAGGAGACAGCAGTTGTCAACTATGGTAACAAACTACTTCTCCTCCCATATCGATGTTCTCCCTCACCGGTCATTCCCCTTTGACTATTGGGCCAGTAAACTTGACACCTGGCCTGAATTGGCACAATATGCCTTACAGGAGCTCGCTTGCCCTGCTGCTAGTGTGTTATCTGAATGAGTCTTCAGTGCTGCTGGATCAATCCTGACAGAAAAAAGGACCCGTCTGTCGAACCAAAATGTTGATGATCTAACCTTCATTAAAATGTACCATCCATGGGTTTCAAAGGATTTTGTCCCACCCTCCCCTGCTGACACGTAGGTTGCCAGAAAAATGGCTCGCTTTTGTCCTCCTCTTCCGCGGACATCTCCAATTACTCCATTTGCAGCTGCTGAATGTCCAACTTCAACATATGACAATTTTTCCACCTCCCTAACTGGGCTGCCTCCCCCCACAGGGCCGGGGTCACCACCTGGCACACGCACCCGTGCGAGTGCCGTTGCCCTGGACAGGTGGGTGGGCACACTCTTTGGCAACAGCACTGGCACAAGGTCCCTCATAGTAGAATCAAGTGTCTCTGACGATGGGGGTACACACCCCATGCTTCAGCAACCACCCTATTCCCCTGATTTGGCTCCCTCGGACTATCACCTATTCCCACAGATGAAAAAGCACCTTGGTGGAAGGTGGAATTGCAGCCATTGCAGCCATTGCAACAGCCGATGTGTGAACTTTGCCAACTTCTCCATTTCCATATTTCAGCCTTGCGACCCAACCTTAAAATGCTGTAACGGAAACAAAAAAAATAAAAATAAATCCAGATTGCTCATGAGACCATTCAACTAACTAAATAACATATTGCATTGCAAAACAAGACCATGCAAAAAAGATTTCATGGGTGGGCCTCGAAGTTTTCAGGCGCCCCTCGTAAAGTGTAGATTTTCATAAAAAATAACAAATCTAATATGTTCCAAATGTCTTTGCTTCTTTTACTGAATTTTCCACCCAAATCCCTGTCATGTTTACTGTACAGCATTATTATAGAGAAGCACCTATCTGGTTGACAGACTATTGCACCATCTGTCACCCCATGAACCATTTCTTAGCATGACTGCTTCCCTATTATAATCTAGCTGTTCTTTTTTTATTCTAAACTCTTGTTTGGCCAGAAGCCCTGTAATCCAATTTTACCTTATTGCTTCACACTTTGTTACATATGCCAGAACAGATATTGTAGTATGTTAAACCTCAATTAGTAGTATATTTGCCTTCTATATAAGCCTTATTGAATATACATAAACTCTGACATTCTTTACAAAAGACAGCTGTCGAAGAATTGTACTGCGTAATATTTATCTGCCCATTTATTTTATCACTTAGCTCTCACTTATAACACTCATACTGAAGCCTAATCACTGTGATTATTGCTTGTTCTAAATTGTCCACTGGTGAGCAAAGTCAGATCTTCAAGCTATTTAGATTTATCAATAATGTTGAAAGATAAGTTCTTGTCTTTAATTTGAGTTATGTCACACGAACATGTAGAATTCAAAGCTGTAGCTCCAAATCTTGATATCTGATTATGCATTTGATTATATCAGACTGTATCAAGGCTATATTTAAAAAGTTATTAATTTGTATAAAAAGACTGTTCCTTCTGCCGGAACATGGGGATGTACAGTGGGTACAAAAAGTATTCAGACCCCTTTAAATTTTTCACTCTTTGTTTCATTGCAGCCATTCGGTAAATTCAAAAAAGTTCATTTTTTTCTCATTAATGTACACTCTGCACCCCATCTTGACAGAAGAAAACCAGAAATGTAGAAATTTTTGCAAATTTATTAAAAAAGAAAAAGTGAAATATCACATTGTCATAAGTATTCAGACCCTCTGCTCAGACACTCATATTTAAGTCACATGCTGTCCTTTTCCTTGTGATCCTCCTTGAGATGGTTCTACTCCTTCATTGGAGTCCAGCTGTGTTTAATTAAACTGATAGGACTTGATTTGTAAAGGCACACACACCTGTCTATATACAACTGCACTATCTGGTACAGACGCCATGATGATTTCACATCCACAGCTCATCGCTGCAGATATCCTTCTATCCTTCTTTGACGGCCTTCTGCCGCACAAACCAATACCGTAAAAATAACATTGCAATTATAGTGCCTCTTAATAAAAATAGTAATTCATCCCCAGCCATAATTACTGACTTTCTTATGGTAGATTGTCTCCACACTATCCTCTCCTAGAAAGTATTGCCTTCACACATGATCCTCTCTGAAGCATTATGACCTCCACACTGTTCTACCTTGTGAACTGTGGTCTTTACCCTGTTCCCCCTAATGAATATGACTTGCAGTCTGTTTCCCCAAGCTATCCCTCTTCACACTGCTCCCCTACTCTATCCCATCTCCACACTGTACCAACCCCCCACACCTGCACAATGTACCCCCTCTGCAGACCGTCTCAAACTTCACATTTCATTCCCCCAAAGTAGAGTAAACAAATAGCACTTTAATTTTCAACTTTAATAAGCTCTTGATCTCTACCACCTTTGCTGACTATGAACCTATCACAAGATAGCTGTCCAAATCCCACCCCTAGTTTGCCAGACAAATCATTTACCAACCCTGTGGTCTGCACTTGACTGGCAGACATTGTCTGGTGCCACTTATTTTACAAGCAAGAAAAACCTAAAGCTGGAGTCACACATAGCGACTTACCAGCGATCCCGACAACGATATCAACGTGTCGCTATGTGATCGCTGGTGAGCTGTCAAACAGACAGCTTCACCAGCGATCAGCACAGCGATGCCGAGCGCCCGGCATCGCTGTGTTCGTTAGTGCTGATGCCATATCCCTGTAAAAAAATAGAATTAAAATAAAAAATATTGTTATTCTCACCTTCTGACGTCCCGCGCAGCCATTCTACCTCTCTCCACACTCCGGTCCCAGTAATCCTTTGCGAGAATGACCGCGAGAATGTCACGGTTTCGAGGCAGCACGACGTCTCGCAGTCATTCGTGCAAAGGATCACTGGGACCGGGAGCGTGGAGAGAGGCGGGATGGCTGCGCGGGAAGTCGGAAGGTGAGAATAACAATATTTTTTATTTTCTTTATTATTTTTTACAGCTGATCACCGGTTTCCCTCCTGTCACACGCAGCGATGCGTGCTGGCCGGCGGGAGACCAGCGACGAAAAATATGTCCAGAGGTTTCTTGCAGCGATCAGCAATACCGGCAGGGGGGCCGGTCGCTGATCGCTGTCACACACAGCGATCTCGCCGGTGAGATCGCTGTTGTGTCACAAAAGTTGTGACTCAGCAGCGATCTCGCTAGCGAGATTGCTATGTGTGACTCCCACTTTAAGGAATGAACTGGGATACAAACTGGTGTGAATGCATTATGTAAGCGCACGTGCACACTGGCAGCTGAACAGAGAAAACCAAAGACAGAAACATAATCAGTAAATACCCTGCAGTAAATAAATAAACAGTAATAGTGCATGAAAATAATATAGGATACTTCATTAACAAAATATTGATAAAAAAAAAATTCAAAAGTCATCCCACCACTTCACGGTGACCCTACTTGGGAGACAGTACTATTCTAATATTAATACCTTACCGTCTGTCAAGTGACATGGATATGGATAAGGGCTAAGTTGGACTGAACAACTGAAGATGTTGTGTTTAGAAAAAAAGCCAAAAACCTAAAAACCATTTAAATAAAAAAAACAGTGTGTAGATTTTAAACAAAAAAAAGCTGTTAAAGGATTATTTCCATAATATCAATTACAGAACATTGGTTTATAATCACAGAATAATGCAATTAATATTGCAAAAGTGCCCACTATCCTGGATAGCATCCTCTAAAAACCCACATGTCAGATGCTTTTGTCCACCTTGTTGCTCATGGATATGTCCTGTAGCTCTTTCATGACAGGTCGTACATGCTCAATAGGCACCTTCTATTCTTCTATAGCAGGCATGCCCTTCTTAGGCTGGTTTCACATTAGCGCTTTTTAAGCGCACGCACGGCCGGGGGTAGCTCCGCCCCCGAGCCGGCTCTCTGCCCGGCGTGCCCGCCCCTTGCTTGTAGCGCCGCCTCCTAGCGCACAGCGGCGCCTGCGATCGGCGCACCCTATCTTTAGCATAGGGTGCGCAGATCGTGCGCAGGCCGTGCGCTAGTTGCGCTTTGACCTGCGATGAGCACTTTTGACGGTGCGCCGTGCGTGCCAAAATCAAACTTTTCGGATTTTGGCGCGCACGGCGCACCGTCAAAAGTGCGCAGCGCAGGTCAAAGCGCAACTAGTGCACGGCCTGCGCACGATCTGCGCACCCTATGCTAAAGATAGGGTGCGCCGATCGCAGGCGCCGCTGTGCGCTAGGAGGCGGCGCTACAAGCAAGGGGCGGGCACGCCGGGCAGAGAGCCGGCTCGGGGGCGGAGCTACCCCCGGCCGTGCGTGCGCTTAAAAAGCGCTAATGTGAAACCACCCTTAGGCTGCGTTCTCACGTAGCTTTTTTTTGCGTTTTCGCGACGTTTTAAACGCGCGATTTTGCCACAAAAACATTTTAAAAAAGCATCCCACGCAATCCTATGGTATTCCGCACATACTGTGCTAATGCTGCGTATTTTTCCGCGGTGGAATTGCACCACAGAAAAATACGCAGCATGCTCATTCTTTGTGCGGAATCGCGGGAAAATCCGCACACATAGGAATGCATTGGTCCGCTTACTTTGCATGTGGCTGTGCCCACCATGCGAAAAGTAAGTGGAATATTTGCGGATGGTACCCAGGGTCTGGAGGAGAGGAGACTCTCCTCCAGGCTCTGGGTACCATATCCCTGTTAAAAAAAGAATTAAAATAAAAAATCGTGATATTCTCACCTTCCAGCGTCCCTCGCAGCGTCACCAGGCCTCAGCAATGCTCCTGCCAAGTTCCGCTCCCAGCGATGCCTTGCGACAATAACCTTTGATGACGTCGCGGTCTCTCGAGTCCGCGATGTCATCAAAGGTCATTGTCGCAAGGCATCCCTGGGAACGGGACTTCCCGGGAACGCTGCGCGGGACGCTGGAAGGTGAGAATATCACGATTTTTTATTTTTTTTTTATTATTTTAAACTTTATATCTTTTTACTACTGATGCTGCAAAGGCTGCATCAGTAGTAAAAAGTTGGTCACACTAGTCAAACACTATGTTTGATGAGTGTGATCAACCTGTCAATCAGTTTTCTGAGCGATGCTACAAATCGCTTGGAAAACGCTAGCATTCTGCAAGCTAATTGCGCTTGCAAATCGCTAGTTTTTCCGCGAAAACAAGGTGGGAATTTAAAATGCGTATTTCTCGCATATTTCCCGCGGAATGGAATTCCGGAATTTCCACAGAAAATTCCGCGGGAATTCCACACGTGTGTACATAGCTTTACTGTGTAGTGAGATAGCACATGTGTAATTGTTCTGTTGACACTGTACAGGGTGGACATCGACACTGTGCGCTTGCTCCACAGCTATCCTTATCTCTGAATACGCTGCTCGGTTATGCGATAGACAAAGCAGATTAAGAGTGGAAGTACCTATCACCAAACCACCAATGTTTTTTCTCATTAAAAGCATGAATATTTCTGTCAATATATGATATAATGGCCGCCTCTTACCTATAAACACCATCAAAATAGAACTGAGCCTTTATTTACAATGCACTGCATAATAAAAGAATCTGTCTCTGCTGCCCATAGCAACCAATTAGAGCTCAACTTTCATGTTATATATAGCTTTTGTAAAATTAAAGCTTTAATGTGATTGGTTGCATTAAGCAACTGTGACACTAGTCATCACTAATGGACAGGCCGCGAGCATGGCCGGTTTTAGGCAAAGTGGGGCCCTAGTCAAAGTTTAAAATGGGGCCCCAAATGCTAACATATTGTACATCACACAGAAGCATTTCGGTTGTATTTACATGCACTGAGTTCGGGACGCTAAATGAGTGTGATCGACAATATTGAAATTGTTCAACGCTTGTTTCCCGGCCTCTTTCCACCATCTGAGAAACAATGATGGGGATAGAATGATCACTAATAGATCAATCTGTCCCCATACAGTATGAAGTTATCAGCAGCACAGTTTACACCGGCGATGTGCTGCTGAGAACAATGATTTTTGTTCCGGCATAAACAATCCAATCACTCGATGAATATGCAGCATTTTGCTTGTTTAGTATAATACACCCCATAGTCCTCCATATATTATAAAGTGCACCACAGTCCTCCATATAGTAAAATGCACACCCAGTAGTCCTCCATATAAAATAATGTGCCCCATAGTCCTCCATATATTATAATACACTCCTCATAGTTCTCCATATAGTATTATACACTTCCCATAGTCCTCCATAAAGTATAATACACTCCTCATAGTCCTCCATATATTAAAATACACTGCTCAGTCCTCCACACACTCCTCATAGTGCTCCATATAGTAAAATGCACCGCCATAGTCAACCTTGTAGTACAATTCACTTCCCATAGTGTAATGCACCCCATAGTTCTCCATATAGTATAATGTATTCCCCATGGTCCTCAATACAGTATAATGCAGCCCACATATAGTATAATGCAGCCATCCCATAGAGCATAATGCAGCCACCCCACAGAGTATAATGCAGCCACCCTACAGAGTATAATGCAACCACCCCACAGAGTATAATGTAACCCCCTCATAGAATATAATGCAGCCCCCCTCATATAGCATAATATAGCCCCTCATAGAGTATGATGCAATCACCCCTCATAGAATATAAATATAATATAGCCCCCATAGAATATAATGTAGCCCTGAATAGAATATAATACAGCCCACCTCCCGATAGAATATAATGTAGTCCCATCAAAGAGTATGAATCAATTCTCCCTCATAAAATCTACTACAGCCCCCCATAGAATATAATGTAGCCCCCCCATAGAATATAATACAGCCCACCTCCCCACAGTATATAATGTAGCCCCCATAGAATATAATGCAGCCCCCCATAGTATACAGCACAGCCTCCCCCATAGAATATAATGTACCTCCCCATAGTATATAACACAGCCTCCCCCATACAATATAATGTATAATGTACCCCCATAGTATATAACACAGCTTCCCCTATAGAATATAATGTACCCCTCAATAGTATATAACACAGCCAGATAGTATATAGCACAATCTCCCCCATAGAATATAATATACCCCCATAGTATATAGCACAGCCTCTCCCATAGAATATAATATACCCCCTGTGGTGTAGTAACCACTGTGTCCACTAGGGGGCGCTGTATGGATGTCCCAGGAGAGTGGATGAATGGCAAAATACGGAATGACCGTTATGTATCTCAAGGTGGGTGGCCTAGAGATGGAGATTTATGTGTGTGTTAATCAGCATTGATACTGCTGAGGTGCTGGTTCAATGTGTCAGGAACTAGTTACCTCCAAACCCACCCAGGGGGTGTGTTTATTAACGCTATTGTAAAGTGTATATGGGTGTGTGAAGGACCTGTGATGAGGTCATAGCCATGTGACCCGGTGGGCCAGGGTAATGTGGCCAGGGTAGGTCACATGGGGTGAATGCTGGGACCCGGTTGGTCCAGTGTGGAAGATCCCATCTGAGTGAGATGGGGCTGCCTTCTGACAGCTAGTGAATGCTGTGTTAATGGCTGCATGTGCCTGGTAAGTCCCTGGAGGGGAATCTGCCGCATGATGGTGAAGGAACCATGAGTGACCCTGACGTGGATGAGATAACACTGAGGCTGGAGAGCCTGTGTAATGCACATTTGCTAACCTGTGTGATATAAAGATAACCAGAGTGAAGCTATAATGGACGCTATGCTGTTATATGAACTTTATGTTGCTTCTATGGGTTTATGTTGCTGAATAAACCGCATGGACTGTTTTGGTTTATGAAACACCTGGTGCCGGATGTGTTTTGTTTGCTGCCTAGTGAGGATCCCCTAACTGAATGACAGCACTATCTCACACCCTCAATATTATATAACACAGCCCACATAGTATATAACACAGCCTACATAGTATATAGCACAGCCCGCATAGTATATAACACAGCCCGCGTAGTATATACCACAGCCTGCGTAGTATATACCATAGCCTGCGTAGTATATCACACAGCCCGCATAGTATAAAACACAGTCCATATATAGTATATCGCACAGCCCGCATAGTATATGGCACAGCCCGCATAGTATATGGCACAGCCCGCATAGTATATAATACAGCCCGCATAGTATATAGCACAGCCCTCATAGTATATAGCACAGCCTACATAGTATATAGCACAGCCCGCAAAGTATATAGCACAGCCCACATAGTATATAGCACAGCCCGCATAGTATATAGCACAGCCCACATCCCCCCCCGAGATTGGCGCCACAGTCCAGTACTCACTGTTATAGTAAAAAAAAAACCACAATCCTCACCTCTCCTCGTGCCTGCACTGCTCCCGGCTCCTGTCTGAGCAGCTTCACTGCTGGCACACAGTGAATGCGCGATGACGTCATCACGCACCTGCGCTGGTGGCAGGCGGGCCCCCTACCTCACAGGCCCCATAGCGGCTGTGTGATGTGCCGCTAGCTGGGGGCCCCTGGGGGAGCGGGGCCCCTAGGCAGCTGCCTGGTCTGCCTGCCCCTAACGCCGGCCCTGGCCGTGAGGAAGAGAAGTCAGACATTCCAGGCTCAGTACCAAGAGAGCATGTGGTAAACTAAAGAAATAGACGAAGAAGTAAGTCAGGTCACAGTCTGTGGTCAGAATACCAGAGAAATAGCAGATCTTAGCAAAGGGGCAAAAATAAATGGGAAGTCAGAATATAGTCCAAAGGTCAGGCAGCAGTAGATCAGAACTCACAGCACAGGAATCAGGCAAACACACACCAGAGAGCATAAGCTTTGTCTTGCAGTGATCTGGGCCAGACAGCTCACCTAAATAGCAGGGCAATTACTAAGAACAGTGAGCACCTGGAGAAATCTCTGCACCTCTGTCTCAGATAGATCGACTGAACTATTAATAAGAGCAGCCTAAAGTTTCCTACAACTATGCTTTCCTATGCAGTGTACTCAGTGCCCCCATCTAGTGGCCTTTTCCCTAACTGCACTGTCCCTAACCTACATATAATATAATATGGCAATAAACATGTATATACAGCTTACACATCGTAAATACGACACATTCAAATATGGCAATTATGTACATGTAAACAGTAGCATCAACATTTAAAGGGCTAGGACCTGACCCTCTTACATACCCCCTTCCTTAAATCATTGTTGTCCCCAACAATGTGAAAGCAATACTAACATTTTTCCTGCAAAACATAAAAATACCGTTTCTTTTTTTTTCTTTTAAAATTAGCATATATATTAGCATATAAAACTCTTTTTATTTTACAAGGATACTCCACACAGGGAGAGCAATAATGTCCATTTTCCCAATATGAGGTAGAAAAGAATAAAAGTAGTGTCCACTTTTTGCAGCACGATGACGAAAACATCAATATAAAGATTCTTCTGCCAAAAGGGTGCCCCTCCCCCTTCCTTTGAGGGGAGCACAAGTTATTTACATACTACACACTGGTGCACTGTAAGAGTCCTCCCAGGTACACCGTCAGTCCATCTTTATAGCATATCTACATTTTATAAATTCTTAAAGGGGTACGCCTCCTTCTTTGGTGTACAGCACAGTCCGGTGCTACATGTGCGGGCTGCCTGGTAATAAAACGCAGTCTGTTGCTGCAGCTGCATTTGGTTCCAAAGTCCATGGACCTGTGGCCCAACAAAAGGCAAGTCCTACGATTCAGTAGAAGGGCCACAACAACATATATACAAAATAATGTTCTCTATAGGCGGTACCGGCCGCATTGCTCCCAACTTTGAGAGCGCATCAGGGCTCCTTGGCCCGTGGGACACAGAACAGTCCCGTATACTGCTTATTCACTAATGGTGCAATGAACACAACAATTCACAGTTATCTGGCATCATGCCCATGTGCGGGCTGAAGTGGACTCTGTGGTCGCAGAATCCATGGGCCCTGTGTTTTCTATGAAAGCCTGATGGGAGTGAGGAGGCGATGTGACACGGGTCTTGGACCTAGTGTCGGCACTGCCCCGGGAGAGTGATGGTGCAGGAGCTGAGACTCACTCACCTCCAATGATCTCACTGTCCTGCTCAGGCTGGGTCTCATCACCTGCAGGTACTTCCTCATGTGGGAGGCCGGGTCTCCACTGACTCTGCTGCTTCTCCTTCACAGTCGTTACTGGTGCTCCCGGGCATAGCAGCGGCTCCCTCCTCCTTTTCCTCCGGTCGGGTGAGCTCCGTCAGCTCACGGTTGCTGCCAGAATTTGCTCCCAGGGTGTACTGATGTTCTTCCTCCTGCCATCCGGCGGAAACAGCTTCCAGGCACGTTGGTTCCGGCACTGCCTGTTCTTCCGGCCTCGTCTCCTCGGAGTTGGCCAAAGCTTCTGGTCCCCGCTGTCGTGGAACAGGCTCCGGAGACAAAGGTTCCCCCTCCCGCCAAAGTTCCCACACGGACTCCTGATGTTGCTGGAACTGTTCTCCTTCCTCTTATGACTCCGGCATGGCACGTCTTCTTGGTCGAGGCTCCGCTGGTGTGGCCACCGACACCTGCGAGGGGGAGAGATGCTCTGGCTCCTGACGTTGAGGCCCAGATTCTGGTGGCCGCCTAAGTTCCTTCAATACGGGTAAGAGATTTTGCTCCACCAGGTATTCTGTGACTTCCGGCAGGGGAGCACGTCTCCATCTCCCCGCAGCGCTCACACCAGGGGCGGGTCAGACATTGTTGACAACTCTTCTTTGGCGCCATCTCAGCACTGTCACACCCACAAAGGCAGCCATAGCCATAGGGGGAGCTACAGTTCTTTTCTGGTGCCTACGCTCTCCACTTTGGCGGTCGCCATCTTGGAGTCCATAGGATCACTCTCCAGCTCTTTCTTAGTCAAATCCGGTGCTTTAGTCATGTCTAATTTGAAATATTTTTTGTCACATTCTTCAACCTGTACACTACGGGTCACTGCATTTACTTTCACTCTTCCCATTTTCTTCATCTCTGCTGCGGTCTCACCGTCATATGGGGCAGCGAGATCCTGCTGACTACGCCACTTGGAATACGGCCGAGTGGTCGGCCGGTCAGCACAATCCATACTCACTGTGGTGTCAGCTGCTTCTTTCCTGCTGTGTTCCACGTTCTTCTGTTCAGTTAAAGGACAGGAGTCAGAGTCCAAAGCAACTTTAAACATAACGGATTTATTCTCTTCAGGTCGAGAGGACACAGCACATCCATAACACTTCCAGCACACTTGTCACAGTACCAGCAATGCATTATTCTTCGTCTTTCCCTGACGTCTTCTACTTTACCAGAATGGACCAGAAAGTTACAACGGGACGAGGAGCCCGGTGAAAACGGCACTTCAACCTATCTCCCTGGAACCGACTTCAGTCCAGACACGGAAACAATCATCTACTACGTTGTCCATCCCCTTCTGGTTATCCTGCCCGAGCACTCGCTGGTGGCCCATTCGACTACTTCAGCACCCAAACTTCTTCAGCAACGTCATCAGTGACTTCTTCACTGGCTTCTTCACTACACTGCTGAGGATACCATGCACTGCACACTTTTCTTCTTCCTGAGTACTTTCACTCCTTTCTATGGATGGCTAGATTTCTCTACTTGGGAACATAATGTGGTAACTGAGCAGCTCAGGCCTCAAGGCCACCTGAGCACATCAGGTGTCTACCCTCATCTAACTATAACCTGGAAGTCTGCCTACCTAATTCCCCAGTTACCACTCCTACAATTAACCTCTAAAGTGTCCTACAACTATGCTTTCCTATGCAGTGTACTCAGTGCCCCCATCTAGTGGCCTTTTCCCTAACTGCACTGCCCCTAACCTACATATAATACAATATGGCAATAAACACATATATACAGCTTACACATCGTAAATACGACTCATTCAAATATGGCAATTATGTACATGTAAACAGTAGCATCAACATTTAAAGGGTTAGGCCCTGGCCCTCTTACATGATTTAGATGGAATCACATGGAAGGGTATTTGCGGCAATCCACTGCCCCGAGTATTAAGCCCACACTTTTCCTAGCAGCCTCAGAACTGCTACATTACTCACTGCTGCCCTCACACTGACTGACTGTCACTTTCTACACTTGCTACTAGCACTTAGTTCCCACTCCTAAACTGGGCTGGCTGTTAACCCTCAAATAGCTATTTAACTGTTGTATTACTAGGCAAACTTCACCTGCATTCTAGACAGTGACATTTTGTGACCGTTAGTTATTACTACAACCCACAGGGGAATTGCAATCATTAAAACAAGGAAACATATCAGGAACAAAACATTATTCACATTCCACACCACAGTAGCATTCATGTATTCAAGGGGAACACGGCAGCTGGTCCATCTCCTTACATTTCCCCCGATTTTAATGGTGGTTGTCCTTGACCATCTGGTAAACCTGCAAGACACCAATGCAGAAAATCAAACAAAAATGTACATTAATTCTTTGATTCTTCGGAGTCAGCATGACTTTGTTTCTTCGGGTCAGCATAACCCCAGTCCCACTAGGTTGAGACCCCAGAACCAAGTGTCTATGTCCATATTTGACAGAGGCTCACAGATCAACACAGCAGCAGCCCTTACTGTCCAAGGGCAGTCTTCAAGTTTCCTGATCTGGCTGTAACATCAGGTCATCTTTTTCCCCCTCTTCCCCCAAACATTAGTCCTTACGACCAGGACACAGTCCATGAGAGGTACAGTCCATTGTTCCACACCAGGCCATATACAACAAAGTCCATATGGGCTTTGGGACAAAGCTCCCAACTGGTACCGCTGTACCCAGCGAATGGTGTAGAACCCTCTTGAAACGCAATGTTCCTCAACCAATAGGGGGGAATAAGCAAGGGGAAAACCAAATCTTTGACCATCCACGGCCAACAACAAAGAGTCCTGGACAGATGGGTCTTATACCCTCTGAAACATTCCTCCTCCGGGCATTCCAAGCTGCTTCAGACAAATGTGCAACTAGCACAACGTGTACTTCAACAACAAATTTTGTTTTCCTCACTAGTCCTCTTACTCAGCTCTAGGGGAACCCATGACCTTCACCGCCAGATCACATGGCTGCACTTTAACATTAGGTCGCAGGCCTGTATCTCTCCTGACCCTGGCGGGGGTTGTGACAGGAACTGGTACATCTCGGAATGACGCCTTCTCACTCGGAACTAGTGTCCCGCCGGGCAGGGAAGCGATCACTTCCTCCATAATGTCATCCTTCAGCCCTGTCTCACGAGGGCCATTATCTTCCACAGCCGACCATGGTTACTACAGGCCCACCTGGCCTTGAGAGTACCTTGAACAGTCCATCTGATTCCTTTTAGGAAAAACACACAGGCCTTCGGGCCACAAAGGTACCAACTGTCCTTCCAAAATTAACAAAGACGAGAAGCCTAAAACTTTGTTTCCCGAGACTCGACTGGTCTCCAGCCTTTAAATAGGGGTTCCTCGGAACTCGACCCCTCAGAATAGCCTGCTGGATCAACCGAGTAACTGCAACTACCCAGGGGGCACCATGGTCACTGTTAAGATGTCTCCTGGGATTTCTCTATCTTCTTCCAGACCAGCGTCAGACTGGAACACCTTGGGCCCACCTGAGACAATCAGTCTTGGGGCCCACTATGTAGCTACATAGAAATAAATACAAGACCACTTGTGCGGTAAAACACGCTAATATCCAGGTATAATATAAGGTAGTACAAATCTTAATTATGTAGCAGGAGTTGGGGTAGCCTTCCTCATAGAATATAAAGCAGACCCCTCATATAGTATAATGCAGCCCCCTCATAGAATATAATGTAGCCCCCTCATAGAATATAATGCAGCCCCCTCATAGAATATAATGCAGCCCCCTCATAGAATATAATGCAGCCATCTCATAGAATTTAGCCCCCTCATAGAATATAATGTAGCCCCCTCATAGAATATAATGTTGCCCCCTCATAGAATATAATGCAGCCCCCTCATAGAATATAATGCAGCCATCTCATAGAATATAGCCCCCTCATAGAATATAATGTAGCCCTCCATAGAATATAATGCTGCCCCCCTTATAGAGTATAATGCTGCCCACCTCATAGGGTATAATGCTGCCCTCTTTATAGGGTATAATGCACCCCCTCATAGGGTATAACGCTGCCCCCTTATAGAGTATAATGCTGCCCTCCCTTATAGGGTATAATGCTGCTCCCCCTCATAGGGTATAATGCTGCCCCCCTCATAATAGGGTATAATGCTATATATAGATAGATATAGAGACAGATAAAGAGAGAGAAAGATAGATAATAGATACAGATAGATATAAATAGATAGATAGATAGATAGATATGGGATACAAAGATAGATTTATGGACAATAATAATAATAATAATAATAATAATAATAAATTTTATTTCTATAGCGCCGACATATTCCGCAGCACTTTACATTTCAGAGGGGACATGTACAGATGGTAGACATTACAGCATAACAATAAACACATAGATCATAACAGATACCAAGAGGAATGAGGGCCCTGCTCGCAAACTTACAATCTATATAGATGGATAGATAGATAGATAGATAGATAGAAGATATTGGATAAATAGATAGATATATGGGTAGATAGATAGAAGATAGATAATGGGTAGATAGATAGCTATAGAGAAAGATGGTGTGGTGCATTGACTGCTGTGACAGCTAGGGGGCGCTGTGTGGGCATCTCAGGACATGCATACAAGCATGTCCATTATTGAGAAAGGATGAACGGCAAGATGGTAAATGACCGATATGTATCACAAGGTGGGTGGCCTTGTGATGGAAGCTGGAACCGGTATTAATCAGCAGATATTCTGCTGAGGGTTTGTTACTCTGTATTAGTGAAAGCTTCCAGGTGGCTTGGTGAGATGGGTGGGAATAGTCACCTACAAACCCACCCAGGGGCGTGTGTCTGAATGCCCATAGTAAAACCTGTATATGTGTGTGTGCCTGGCTGGGTGTCTGGAAAGGACCTGCAATGAGGTCATAGCCATGTAATCCATACCTCACCTGTGGGTGTGACTACGGATCATATAAGGTGACCAGGGTAGGTCACATGAAAGTGTGCATGGATCTGATTGGGCCATGTGGAAGGTCCCGGAAGGCCTAGGTACTAGAAGGTGTGCTGCCTCCCTGAAGAGCACATGCTGAGGCCGCAGACCTGGTGAGGCTTGTGTATATTGGCCTGTATGTGTTGAACAGTCCCCAGGAGGGAACGGACATCCTGAATGAGAAGCAACTAAGAGGTAACCCCAGACAGGGGGAAATAACTGGGAGGCTATAGAGCCCGTTTGCTGGACAAAGCACAGCCTGTGTGACCACAGGGCTAAGAGAGCGGAGCTTGTTATGAATGAGTCACCGAAGGAGGAAAAAACAAAAATACAAGCTAAGTCCAGAAAACCAGAGAGGTTGGTAGCTATCGGATTGCAGACCCCTGATCCTATCCACAACAACTAACAGTAGCTGTGGGGGGTTCCTACGATGCCCTAGACCCCTCGATCACAGCTGGAGAACTAAATAGGCCTAAAGAAAGAAAGGGGAAATCTAAACTGCCCCAGAGCAGACCCCAAAGCAATAGGCAGCCCCCAACATATAATGACGGTGAAGCAAGATGAAAACACTAACACAGATAGAAAGATAGGTTGAGCAAACGATGGGGCCCAAGCAAACTAAAAAGGACAGGATAGAAAAGCTGCTGTCTGCAATCCGTAAAAAACCCTACCAAAAAATGTCCCAACCGTCTGATAGGAAAAACAGGCCCTAAAGTCGCTAGGACTTCAAAATGACTATATCAGCACTCAGGTAAATTCTGAAGACAGAGCAAAGAGACAAACTGATCAGAGACAAAAATGGAACTCAGCACACCACCGACCGGGGATAGCTGAACTCCAAAAAACAAGGTAAACAAAACAAAACTAATAAGTTCAATAGCAGAGCAAAAACTTATCTTTGGGAAGCAGGAATCAGACTGGTCTCCCAGAATCCAGCAGAGAAATCACCAGCGACTCAGGAGGGCGTCGGCTGCCTTATATCCAGTCAGAAGTTCCTGTTACCCAGTCATCATCTACAAGATCAGGTGTTTGGTAATCAGCCTCACTACCTTCCTTCACCAGAAGAGGGAGTTCATCAGACATCGACGGTGAAGGGGAAAATGAACTCACAACAGGAGCTCTATTATGAACATTCGTTTGGTCTGATGTAAGACTGTTACCTTTTCTTCATTCTTCTATGGTTTATGCTGTGTAACAATAAACCATATGGACTGGTTATGTTGAAAAACCCAGTGCCGGACCCTATTAATCGGCTGCCAAGTGAGTGTCCCCAACATGAACAATAGGCGCTACCTTACAATTGGTGGAGAATACTAAGGGCACTGTTGTAGCCTTGTTGCTAGGGGCAACGGACGAGGTCTACAAATTCGGTTGCTAGGGGCAATGGTTCCAAGAGGCACATGTTGCAGTGCTGGCGACTCTGAGCCAGGAGAGCAGACAGTCTTGAAAACCGTGAGTTATGCTGACCGGGGTCAGTGAGAGAGATTTATAGGATACCTCTGCGGTAGAGGGATCTGAGAACCTGCGTGGCCGTCAGGTAACGGTCGTGAAAACCGCGTGATACTGACCGAGGTCAGAGAAAGAGAATGTTGATAATTTGGGCGATACCTCTGAGGAGAAGAGGCACCTGGGAACCTGTGTGGCCATCACCAACCGGTAACAGACAGGAGTCTCTGGTATGCTGACCGGGGTCAGGGAAAGACTGTTTGAGAAGTCGCTATAGGGTGCCTCTTAGATAATAGGTACCTGAGAACCTGTGTGGCTGACACCAGCAGGTAATGGACAGGAGTCTTTGTTGTACTGACCGGGGTCAGTGAGAGACTGTGTATGTGTTTTTTGTTTTTTTCTCCTTTCTTTTCTATAAAGCTGAAGGTGTTGCTCTGACTCGGCGGGGTCACGAAGTTTTTTTCTCAAGGCAGCTTGCGGTGGCTCAGTGGGGTCACGAAGGTGACAAGCATCTAGCGGTAACTCGGCGGGGTTACGAAGATTGCTGTGAATTGGCGGGTCCACAAAGACAGTGCAGCCGGAGCTGCAGTGACACCAGCAGCTGCTTGTGAGCGGCAGCCGGAGGTGCCGGTGATTTGTGACAGCAGGAGCTGTGGCAGTGCCAGCAGGAGCTGGTGTGGTGTCGTAAGAGGACATCAAAGCATTCGTCTGCTTAAAGGGCCAGTACAAGCCCGAAAGACATATACTGTATTGTGTGAACTCTGGCCTAAGAAGGCCTGTAGAGGGGATATGGGGAAATCCCAAAGGGGGGTGGTGACCCAAATCAGGGTGGTAATCCAAAAAGGGGTGGAGTCCCAGAGGGAGGCGGACTCCAAAAAGGGGATAGTGTCTAAAAGGGGGAGTAGCATCCCAACGTAAAAGGGGTGGTGCAGACGAACTGTTGACAGGGGCAAATGTACTTTATATGTCCAGTCTGCCTTGTGAACTACCCACCAGGCACGATTCTACGGGGGTGTGCCCTGAAGTAGAGATGAGCGACTTTGCCTTTTTTCGGGTTGAGTCGGGTTTCATGAAACCCGACTTTCACAAAAGTCGGGTCGAACGCAATCGGCCGATTATCGTGAAAAGTTGAAGGCCGACTGAAACACGAAACCCAATGCAAGTCAATGGGGAAGAAAAGTCGGCAGTGAGTGGAGGACAGGAAACACACCTACAGTGCCCATTTTAATGCCAAAACATCAATTCTTATTACTTAAGCTTGTCAACCTTAATTTACTTTATAATAATAGTTAGGCATTGAAAACTGGGGGTTATTTGGCTAAAGTTGTGGGGGGTAGGGCTGGCTCCAGATTTTCATGGGCCCAGGGCCAAAGAGTGTCATTGGGCTCCTTTAACACATGCCACAATTCATGATCCTCTGGTACGGCAGAGAAATAGCGGTATAGTACAATGAAAAATACTTCACTTCTTACATCACATGACTGATATCCATTTTAAATTCTCCAATAGCTCCAAAAACGGACAGTATATTACTCCATACAGTAATATGGCCACCGCATAGTGCGCCATACAGAGTAATGAGGCCCATATATTTCTACATACAGAATCATTGGTCCCATATAATGAGATACAGTATATGATGAGCTCCACATAATGCTACAGTATATGTTGGTTCCCATGGATGAAGCTCCACTGTCTTTTGGGCCCAAATAATGCTCCATATATAATGGGCCCCATTTCTAATGCTCCAGTGCATAATGGGCCCTGTAAATGCTGCTCCAGTGTCTGATGTCCACCTTTGGAATGCTCCAGTGTATGGTGGGCCCTATATATCATTCTCCAGAGTATAGTGCTCCCAAAAATTGCTCCCAACCTTTAAAACAATTAAATAAGTCTCCTCGCTAGGGAATCCCTGTACTCTGGACTCCTCGTCGTCCCCATCTTCCATCTCTCTGCACTTGGACTGTTTAGGCAGAGGGCGTACAGACGTGATGTCATTGCGCTCTCTGACCAGAATGTCACTGTCAGGAAACGCGGAAGACGTCACGGCGGTGGAGCAGGGAGAGGTAAGTGTTATGAATGAGTCACCGTAGGAGGCAAAAACAGAAATACTAGCTAAGTCCAGAAAACCAGAGAAGTTGGCAGCTATCGGATTGCAGACCCCTGAACCTATCAACAACAACTAGCAGTAGCCGTGGGGGGTTCCTACGGTGTCCTAGACCCCTCTTCACAGCCGGAGAACTACATAGCCTAAAGACAGAAAGGGAAATTTAAATTGCCCCAGAGCAGACCCCCAAAGCAATAGGCAGCCCCCAACATATAATGACGGTGAAACAAGATGAAAAAACACTTACACAGATAGAAAGATAGGCTGAGCTAATGATGGGGCCCAAGCTAACTAGATAGGACAGGATAGAAAAGCTGCTGTCTGCAATCCGCCAAAAACCCTATCAAAACAAGGGCCAACAGGCTGATAGGGAAAAAGGCCCTGAAGACGCTAGGCTTCAAAAAGACTATATCAGCACTCCAGTATTTTCTGAAGACAGAGCAAAAAGGAATTCAGCTCACCCAAGAAGGGAACGGCAGAAATCCAGAAAAAACAAGGCAAAGCAAAACAGAACACAAATGCAAAAAGCAGAGCAGAAAAACTTAGCTTTTGAGGAGCAGGAATCAGACTGGTCTCCTAGAATCCTTCAGAGAGATCACCAGCAAGGCAGAAGGGCGTCGGCTGGCTTATATCCAGTCAGCAATTCCCATCACCCAGTCATCATCATCATACCCAGGTGCTTTGTAATCAGCCTCACTACCTTCCTTCACCAGAAGAGGGAGTTCGTCAGACCTCAATGGTGAAGGGGAAAATGAACTCACAACAGGTATTTCAATTTTGCAAGTGCTGTGATCCTGAGCAAGCAGGGGGGGCCCACTCGTTGGCGACGGCACTGGCACAGGGCCCCTCATAGTACGGCGGTGTGTCTGACGGTGGGTGGGTGGGCGGGCCCCCACCGGCAGATACACTTTTGCGTACTATGAGGGACCCTGTGCAAGTGCCGTCGCCCATGAGTATGCCCCCCCACCTGCTCAAGGAACCTGCACTTTCATCTGCACCTTCCTCTTTGTCACCGTGTAAGGTGGTATAGTATGCGGGAAGGGGAACCTGAGTTTCATCAGGGTCAAATTCTGGCTGTGTAGAGTGCGAGGGGAATGTAGTGGTCTGGGTCAATGTACCAGCAGAATCATCTAGCAGTAGCTGGGCATCAGTGCACTTGTGGCTCCCCCAAGAGTACGGTCGCCACAGTGGCATTACCTTCCTCCTAGGGAGTGTGATGTCATGCTTGGGAGCAACAAAGGATCTCTCTAGCAGTTAAACCAACACACAACACAGTTCCCACTCCAGGCCAACAGGGAGCGCTCTAAACCTGACTGCTGTGGAGCTGCTCTCTGTGGTCAGGAGGAGGGAAGTTAGGGCAGTCTGTGAAGGGAAGGGGAAGTGTGTGGACGTGAGAAGGGGAGCTGGAGGATGAGCAGAGTTAAGGCTCACTCCTAGCTGGAGTGCATGGTCCATAGTCCGGTCTCCGAGTTTGTAGGGACACTGACGGTCCTGCAGCAGAAACCGGAGGAAGTAGCAGCTGTAAATGTTCTGTTCCCAACTAAGGCTTGGAGGCCCCAGCAGCGACGTGTGTGAGCCAGAAGGAAAAGGCTACGGCTGCCTGTCACACGAGAAAGTTCCAAAAGAGTGTCAACAGGGGGAACTTCAGTGAACAGTACTGCGAGTACCTCAGATAAGTGCTAGACCTGAGGCCACACTACCTATCTGTAGAGAGAGAATTCATAATTTGCTTCCAGGCTGACCAACTTCTTCTCCATCTGTACTTTGGGTCCTGGATGGCACTTACCAAGAACAGGTAAAGGAACTGCACGACTGTGTCTGTCATCTTTCTCCTGTGCCTGGCGCACGGCTCTGCTACATCCTGCAGTGCACACCATCTACCAACTCTTTCATCTGCCCTGCGACTACAGCCCTACCTGTGCAGGGCTTCTACATCTTAGCTGCACCACAACATCTGTCCCAGAGAAGCGACACTGCAGCGCTGGTCAATCTGATCAGAAACCACAGGTGGTGTCACGTATCATTCACCTATAAACGTTATTTACCCCTTTGCATGGACGCCCAGGGCCACGGACCTGGTCACCATCACTGTGACACATCCCTCTGAGACACCAGCCAGGTACCGATTAACTCCATTGGCCTGGCTGGCGACCCACACTCCATGTCAGATTCATCTTGGACTGGGGAATTCACGATTTGACTTGATAACCCAGGCATGGTATGTGAGAAAGAGCTACATGGACTAATGTGAAGTGTGGCCTGCTGCATCATTCACTTTTGGTGGGGGTTAAAGACACAAGGAAAGGGGTTCTTCCTGACCAGGAGCCAGCACTTGACAACTCAGTGCTTGCATTTTTTGAAACTTCAGAAGAGGAGGGCATATTAACATAGTAACATAGTAACATAGTTTTGAAGGCTGAAGGAAGACCTTATGTCCATCTAGTTCAGCCTATTTTTAGTGCAGCTGTTCTGCATTGTTGATCCTGGGGAAGGCAAAAAACCCACAGAGTAGAAGCCAATTTTCTCCATAGGGAAAAAAATTCCTTCCCCTAAGCTGGGTCAACCATCTACCTATAATATTCTGTTATTCGTAACCTTCTATACTGTTACTCACAAGAAAAGCATCCATTCCTTTCTTAAATTCATTCAGTGAGTTGGCCATCAACACTTCCTCAGGAAGAGAATTAGCTGGAGTCTGTTTTGGCAATGTAAGCCAAAACCAGTTCCTGATGCTCCAGCTTTAAAAGCGGTTAACCTACTCCCAGAAAAGGTAGCCTTCCAGGCCTTCTGGAGCCAGACCATGATGCAGGCTCAACACCTCCTGCCTTAGCTGCTATTGTGCTTTTGCCACTACCAGCAGATGCACCACTAGTACCAGTTGGCCCCCCCCACGCCCACGTCCGCGGTCTCTTCCACCATACTTCCACATTTTGGAGAAAATGTACCCAAAATAACATCAGATATATGGTACTGTATCAGAAGCATACAGCTGTATACAGTCAAAGGATAATTGTAAATCTCCGTATGTATTTCATGAGTCACACAGAGACGCTCACAGGCTCAGTATGGATTAGACAAGAATATAAAAAGTAGAAAAAGGGTACAGTATCATCAGATAGCAGGTATATATAGTATAGTTTAAACATTCTAAATCTCCGTATATATTTCAGGAGGCAGACACAGACGCTCTCAGGCTCAGTATGGATTACAACACAATATAAAAAGCCATAAAACGGTAATGGATCGGAAGCGTACAGCTGTATACAGTGTAGGGGTCATTGTCAATCTCAGTATTTATTTCCAGAGTCAGAAACATACTCTCACTTGGTCAGTTTGGATTAGACCAGAATATAAAAAGCAGTAAATGGGCAATGTATCACAAGCGTAGAGCTGTATACAGTGTTGGGGTAATTTTTAAATCTACATATAAATTGCAGGAGTAACCCACAGACTCTCACATGCTCTGGATGGATCACACTACAATATAAAAAGAAGATCCGCAAGAAATAATCACACATGTGGGCCAATGTTCCAGGTGTCAATGATACACTTAGAGTGGTGGGAGGAGGAGAACTTTCTGGCAGAAAGGTTACCGTATCACCAGATACCAGGTATATATAGCATAGTTTAAACATTAAAAATGTACATCTATATATCAGGAGTAGTGTTGAGCCACCCCACTAGTGTTCGAGTTTGGTTCGGTTCATCGAGCAGGAGGCAAGTTCGTCGAATGTTCGTCGAACGTTCGACAAACACCGTCGAACCTCATTGAAAACAATGGCAGGCAAACACAAACACATACAAGACACATACAAAACTCCTTAAAAGGTGTCCCAAAGCAGACAAAATGCTCTGAAGACACAAATAACATATGGAAAAGGGCAACTACATATAGAAAAGAGGTGGAGGGGTAAAAGGAGGAGGAGGAGACACAGATATAGGCATGTCATGCCCTTATAAAGTCAAGAAAGGCTGGAATAAAAAATCTAAAATAAAAAAATTCTAAAATCGAAGACGATCATATACCGTCAGACTTCCCACCATAAATTATGCCAACTGCCGATCGGGCGGCGTTATTCCCACGACCCTCCGAACAGCGTCCATGAAGGCAAAGTGTTTGGTTTCCAGGGGCAGTATGGTTGCAAAGCTGAACCTTAAAGGAATGTCCAGAAGGGCACCACCAGGAATGGAGCCTGCGACTTAATTGGACTCCACACGGGCAACCTCAACCATGCCACCCACGGGAAGGATGCACAGATTGTAAGCTTTCTCGATTCTGTGGGTGGTGGTGCATGGCCGTTTTTAGTTGTGCTAGTGATTTGTCAGCTTAATTCCATTAACGAACGAGACTCCGGCATGCCCCCGCAATCCGCGTCCAGCTTACTAGAGGGACACGCGAGGTTCTGGCACGCCAGATCGAGCAATAACAGGTCTGTCATGCCCTTACATGTCCGGGGCTGCACCCGCGCAACACTGAAAGGACCACCGTGTGTCGCTTACAGGTGCGGATAGCCCGCTGAACCCCGTTAGTGATGGGGATCTGGGATTCCAATTCTTTCCCCCGAACGAGGATTTCCCAGTAAGTGCAGGTCAACCGGAATTCCGGAATTAGGCCTAACCGGCATTCCAGAAAGAATGTGAAAAAATTAAGTGTCCAAACCACAGGTGCTGTAGCTTGCTTAACAGCTGGGCCCCTCTGCTGAGTAGCACACAGTTCTTACATAAACAGGCGGCATAACTTGGTTCACGGGTGGGCAACTCTGCTGAGTAGCAGATAATAAAACAAATCTCCAAATCATAATTTAATTGGTTATAAGTGGCATAATTACCACATTAGTAGTAGAAAAAATGCATAGCAACAACGACTCATAAATAGATCATGCGAAACCGGAGAAACTGGAGTCTAGGCTAGTTAGCGAAAGATTAGCAAATTTTTATTGATCATAAAAAATGACATAGAATGTCAATATATGCAAAAGAACACATTAAACACAGTATATAGGTGAGCAGACAATATGAAAAAGGAGTACTTATATAGTTAAAAGTGACCTCAAAACCCTAGAACGTGGCATGAATATCCTGGAATCACGCATGGTGCATGTGGGATAACATAGGTATATATGTACTGCCAGTAATCACAGTAATCTAAATGGACAGAGTAGTTCCAAATATAACAAGCATAATGCTACACCCCAGGTGCCGGAGTTCCTCCAATTATGATCAATGTCATGAATAGACAAGTCCGATAGTACTAAAATAGTATGGGAGGGCACCGGACACTGCGGTATGTAAAGGGACTAAAAATCTATCACTAGTGAGAAGTATATGACGCCCCCTGAGGAAGATTTATACATCGAAACGTGCGTTGGGGTTTTTCCTCCTGCCTTCACGCCTGGAAGCATGATGGGTAACTACATATTAGCAATGTAATTTGGTTGGTTCACCTTTCCCAACTGCTCTGCCTCATATACTTCTCACTAGTGATAGATTTTCAGTCCCTTTACATACCGCAGTGTCCGGTGCCCTCCCATACTATTTTAGTACTATCGGACTTGTCTATTCATGACATTGATCATAACTGGAGGAACTCCGGCACCTGGGGTGTAGCATTATGCTTGTTATATTTGGAACTACTCTGTCCATTTAGATTACTGTGATTACTGGCAGTACATATATACCTATGTTATCCCACATGCACCATGCGTGATTCCAGGATATTCATGCCACGTTCTAGGGTTTTGAGGTCACTTTTAACTATATAAGTACTCCTTTTTCATATTGTCTGCTCACCTATATACTGTGTTTAATGTGTTCTTTTGCATATATTGACATTCTATGTCATTTTTTATGATCAATAAAAATTTGCTAATTTTTCGCTAACTAGCCTAGACTCCAGTTTCTCCGGTTTCGCATGAGTAGCAGACAGTGCTTACATAAACAGGCGGCATAGCTAGGTTCACGGGTGGGCTCCTCTGCTTAGCAGTAGACACAGGTACTAGGCCCAAAGTATTGACTGGGCGAAATGGAGTTAAAAAATGGTTCTTACATAAACAGGCGGCACAGCTTGGTTCACGGGTGGGCTACTCTGCTGAGTAGCAGACACAGTTACAAGGCCCAAAAGGATTTTCTGGACAAGATGCAGTAAAAAATTATTACAAACACACACGGAGTAGCTCCTTGACAGGTGTACTACACTGCTGGCTACCAGACACCGCTACTATGCCATGAAACTGTCTATTAACATTGAAAACCATTATTAATGTGAAAATAAAGTTACACTTTTGGTGAACGAACCGTTCTCGAACGGAACCTTGAACAGCCGAATTTTAAGCAAAGTGTTCGAGTTCGACGAACGGCTCGAACACTACCCAAAACAGCTCGAATTTGAACTTGGCGAACAGTTCGACTTGAACACCGCTCATCTCTAACCAGGAGGCAGACTCAGACGGTCTCAGGCCCAGTATGGATTCGACAAGATTGTAGAAAGTTGAGAAAGGGTACCGTATCACTGGATACCAGGTATATATAGCATAGTTTACACATTAAAAATTTATGTGTATATATCAGGAGGCAGACTCAGACAGTCTCAGGCCCAGTATGGATTCAACAAGATTGTAGAAAGTTGAGCAAGGGTACAGTATCACCGGATAACAGGTATATATAGCATAGTTTAAACATTAAAAATCTCCATGTATATTTCCGGAGTCCGACAAAGACACTCACAGCCTCAGTATGGATTAGACAAGAATCTAAAAGGTAGAAAAAGGATAATGTATTCGAAGCGTACACCAGTATACACTGTTGGGGTATTTTTAAATCTTCATATATATTTCAGTCTCAGTAAGACAGTCCAGACTCTCTGCAAGAGGAAACGAGATGGATAAAAGTACAGACGGAAAGTCGAGTGATTGCAGAAATTTTGGAATTACTAATCACGGGAAAAACTCCCGGGAGAATTCTCAGAGGCGATGCTGACCCTCTATTACTTTGTCTGTGGAGACAGCGAAAACAGTTCTTTGTGAAGAAAGGGTTGCTGTATCGCAGTACCGTGGATCCCATCACCGTTACACATCTCCATCAAATTGTGATCACAGGGAGAGATGTAGACATGGTCCTCACTGCTTATCATGATCTGTCAGGTAACTTTGGAGTGCAAAAGACAGAAGCCACAAGCTGTAGGCGATTCTATTGGATTGGCGTGAGAGGACACATTTAAAAATGTGGGCAGGAATGTCACACGTCTGTGAGTAGGAAAACTGTGAAAGCTGATGATAAACCACCACTGCATCTCATTGTGAGTCGACGTCCATAACAAATGGAAGCCATTGATCATCTGAAGATAGAGCCCAGCAGGACAGGGCATAGCTACGTCTTAACCATCATCTATCAGTTCACCAAATTTGTAGTGGCAGTCCCAGTGAAGGATTTAACAGCCCAGACTACACAGCGGTGGAGCAGGGAAAGGTAAGTATTGCAAGTGCTGGGGCCCTGAGCAAGCAGGGGGGGCCCACTCGTGGGCTGCGGTACTGGCACAGGGCCCCTCATAGTACGCCGTGTGTCTGACGGCGGGTGTGCACCCCCACCGTCAGAGACACTTGATTGAACTATGAGGGACCCTGTGCCAGTGCCGTCGCCTAAGAGTGGGTCCACCCACCTGTCCAGGGCAATGGCACTTGCACGGGTGCGTGCGCCAGGTGGTGACCCCGGCCCTGGGGGGGGAGGCAGCCCAGTTAGGGAGGTTGAAAAAATGGCATTTGCTGATGTTGGACATTCAACAGCTGCAAATGGAGGAATTGGAGAAGTCCGAGGAAGAGGAGGACAAAAGCGAGCCATTTTTCTGGCAACCTATGTGTCAGCAGGTGAAGGTGGGACAAAATCCTTTGAAACCCATGCATGGTTCATTTTAATGACGGTGAGATCATCAACAGTTTGGGTCGACAGCCGGGTCCTTCTTTCTGTCTGGATTGCTCCAGCAGCACTGAAGACTCTTTCTGATAGCACACTACTAGCAGGGCAAGCGAGCTCCTATAAGGCATATTGTGCCAATTCAGGCCAGGTGTCCAGTTTACAGGCCCAATGGTCAAAGGGGAATGACCTGTGAGGGAGAACATCGATATGGGAGGAGAAGTAGTTTGTAACCATAGTTGACAACTGCTGTCTCCTGTCACTTTCAATCGATGCAGTATTACCAGTCGTGTGAGCGGTACTTGAAAAATCAGTCCACAACATGGTCATGAAACCCCTGTGTCCAACACCACTTTGGATGTGTGCACCACGAACCCCTCTTTCATGATGCCCCCTATGGCTCGTAGGAGAACCATCACCACTCCTGTTTGCTGGGAAACTCAAACAAACGGTTTACCAGAGTTGCTTGTTTGTTAGCCAATATTAGCTCTATGTTCTCCTGTAGCATGATGTTTTGGAATTTGCCTTTATAGCGTGTATCCAGGATGCTGGCCAACCAGTAGCTGTCATCGTTCATCATTTTGGCAATGCGGGGGTCCCATTTTAGGATCTGCAAGGCACAATCACACATGTGGGCCAATGGCCAATGTTCCAGGTGTCAATGATGCACTGCGAGTGCTGGGTGGAGGAGCACTTTCTGGAAAATCCACATCCCTCCAGTCACGCACAAACCCTGTACCTGACCTTGCCACGCCAACATTTTCTCTTTCCCCCTGAGAAGCATCCTCCACCCCTAAATAATCATCCCCATCATCCTCCTCCTCCTCTTCCTCTTCTTCCTCCACCTCGTCCAGGACAGTTCCCTGAGCAGACAATGGCTGACTGTCATCAAGGCTTCCCTCCTCCTCTTCCTCTTCCTCCTCGGCTGCAGACGCCTGCTCCTTAATGTGCGTCAAAGTTTGCATGAGCAGACGCATAAGTGGGATGCTCATTCTTATGATGGTGTCATCTGCGCTTGCCAGCCGTGTGCATTCCTCAAAACACTGAAGGACTTTACAGAGGTCTTTCAGCTTCGACCACTGCACACCCGACAACTCCATGTCTGCCCTCAAACTGCCTGCCCGTGTATCCTCCCACAAATGCATTACAGCCTGCCTCTGTTCACACAGCCTCTCAACCATGTGCAGGGTGGAGTTCCACCTTGTTGCAACGTCGATAATTAGGCGGTGCTTGGGAAGGTGGAGCAATCGCTGCAGCTTCTGCATACGACTGGAGTGTACGGGTGACCGGCGGATGTGCGAGCAAAATCTTTGCACCTTATGGAGCAGGGCTGTTAACTCCGGATAATTATTGAGGAAGCACTGCACCACCAGGTTCAAGGTGTGAGCCAGGCAAGGTATATGTCTGAGTTTTGAAAGTGCTATGGCTGCCACAAAATTCCGGCCGTTATCACTAACTACCTTGCCTGCTTCAAGATGTAGACTGCCCAGCCATGACTCAGTTTGTTGCTGCAAGTAGTCGGCCAGTACCTCCGCGGTGTGTCTGTTGTCGCCCAAACACATCATCTTCAACACAGCCTGCTGGCGCTTACCACTAGCTGTTCGATAGTGGGACACCTCATGTGCAACACTGGCAGCTGCAGATGGAGTGCACGTGCGACTGAGCTCTGTGGATGAGCTTTCGATTCTGGAGGAGGAGGGTCGAACGCCTACAGCCACCTGTTTCCTATACCGTGGGCTAGGCAGCACTGTCCCACCACCGCTGTCCCCTGTAGACCCTGCATCCACCACGTTAACCCAGTGTGCAGTGATGGACACGCTACAGCCCTGGCCATGCGTACTGGACCATGCATCTGTTGTGAGGTGCACCTTTCCACTCACTGATTGCTTGAGGGCATGGACAATGCGGTCTTTCACATGCAGGTGGAGAGCTGGGATGGCTTTTCGAGAAAAGAAGTGCCGACTGGGTAGGTCATAGCGTGGTACTGCGTAGGCCATGAGCTCGTGGAAAGCTTCGCTTTCAACCCACCGGTAGGGCATCATCTCTAACGAGATTAGTTTGGCAATGTGGGCATTCAAACACAGTGTACGCGGATGAGAGGATGAGTACTTTCTTGTCCTACTCAGAGTCTCTGGTAGGGTGAGCTGGACTTGAGAGCTGCATATGGTGGAACTAGCGGTTGACATGGCAGACTGAGATAGGGTTGGTGATGGTGATGGTGTTGGTGGTCTCGCTGATGGCCTAGATTCAGTCTTTCGTAGCAATAACATTGTTATTCCTTGACTGCTTTGGCCTTGCGACGACACCTCAACATTTGCTGCTGGTGTTGTGCTAACCGGTGGGCTTACAGTGGGGGACGCGATGTAGCGTTGCTGACTACCTTCATTCGGAGCAGGTGCACATGTGGTACGTGAGGTTTGGTAGTCCGTCCACGCTTGCAAGTGCATGGTGGTTAAATGTCTAAGCATGCAACTGGTATTCAAATTTCTCAGATTTTTCCCTCGGCTAAAGGTCTTTGCGCACTTCTTACAGATAACCTTTGCCTGATCATTAGGATTTTGTTCAAAAAAGTGCCACACTGCACTCTCCCTACTATGGAAGACATTTTGAGGCCTTGCATGCTGTGCTAATTTGACCGTCTGGCCAAGCTGTCCTGCAACTCTTTTGGTTTTTGTAACCCGTTTTTGGACTGCTATGGGCCTGCCAGATAACAGCTGTTGCGATGTCGATGCCTGCTGTGGTTCCTCCTCTTCTGAGCTACTGGCAGCGGCACCCTCTTCTCCCAATGGATGCCAATCTGGATCAACAACTGGGTCATCCATCACCTCCTCTTCAAATTCATGTGCACCTTCCTCTGTGTCACCGTGTAAGGTGGTATAGGATTCGGGAAGGGGCACCTGAGTTTCATCAGGGTCAGATTCTGGCTCAGTACACTGCGAGGACTATGTAGTGCTCTGAGTGAATGTACCAGCAGAAAAATCTAGCAGTGGCTGTGCATCAGTGCATTCCATGTCAGATTTATCTTGGACTGGGGAATTCACGATTTGACTTGATAACCCAGGCATGGTATGTGAAAAGAGCTCCATGGAGTAATCTGTAGTGTGGCCTGCCGCATCCTTCACTTTTGGTAGGGGTAAAGGACACAAGGAAAGGTGTTGTTCCTGACCAGGAGCCTCCACTGAAGACTCAGTGCTTTTATTTTTTGAAACTTCAGAAGAGGAGGCGATAGAGCTGGAGGCTGTGTCAGCAATGTAAGCCAAAACATGTTCCTGAAGCTCCGGCTTTAAAAGCAGTTTACCTACTCCCAGAAAATGGAGCCTTCGAGGCCTTGTGGAGCCAGACGATGACGCAGGCTCAACACCTCCTGCCTTAGGTGCTATTGTGCTTTTGCCACTACCAGCAGATGCACCACCACCACCACCATCAGTACCAGCTGGCAACCCCCCCACTTCCACGGCCTCTTCCACCATGCTTTCTCATTTTTGGGAAAATGTACCCAAAATACCACCAGCTATATGGTAATGTAAAACAATGTACAAGGTGTATATAGTATTGGGGAGAATTGGAAGCTCCCTAGAGATTTTAGGAGGCTGAACAATTATCTCAGGCCCACTATAGATTACACCTCAATGTAACCGGCTGAAATAGGCTGGTGTATGAGAAGGTGCAAGGTGTATATAGTATTGGGGAGAATTTGAATCTCCCTAGAGATTTTAGGAGGCAGAACAATTATCTCAGGCCCACTATAGATTACACCTCAATTTAGCAGGCTAAATTGGCTGATGTATGACAAGGAACAAGGTGTATATAGTATTGGGGAGAATTTGAATCTCCCTAGAGATTTTAGGAGGCTGAACAATTATCTCAGGCCCACTATAGATTACACCTCAATTTAACAGGCTGAAATAGGCTGGTGTATGAGAAGGTACAAGGTGTATTGTTATGATTGAGTCACCGTAGGAGGCAAAAAACAGAAATGCTAGTTAAGTCCAGAAAACCAGAGAAGTTGGCAGCTATCGGATTGCAGACCCCTGAACCTATCAACACAACTAGCAGTAGCCGTGGGGGGTTCCTACGATGCCCTAGACCCCTCGATCACAGCCGGAGAATTAAATAGGCCTAAAGAAAGAAAGGGGAAATCTAAACTGCCCCAGAGCAGACCCCAAAGTAATAGGCAGCCCCCAACATATAATGACGGTGAAGCAAGATGAAAATACTAACACAGACAGAAAGATAGACTGAGCAAAGAGGGGCCCAAGCTAACTAGACAGAAAAGGACAGGAAGGCTGCTGTCTGCAATCCGTGAAAAACCCTATGAAAATAAGAGCCAACAGACTGACAGTGAAAAAGGCCCTGAAGACGCTAGGCTTCAAAAAGCTATGTCAGTACTCAGGAATATACTGAAGACAGAGCTACAGGCAAAAGGAGATTCAGCTCACCCCAGCAGGGAATGGCAGAATACAGAAAAGCAAGTAAAACAAAAAACAAAACCAAAAGCTTAACAGGCAAAACAGAAAACTTAGCTTGAGAGGAGCAGGAATCAGACTGGTGTCCTAGAAGTCCACAGAGAAATCACCCGCAGGGCAGAAGGGCGTCGGCAGCCTTATATCCAGTCCGTGACTCCACTCAGCCAGTCATCCTCATTAGACTCAGGTGCCTGATAATCAGGCTCATTACCTTCCTTTACCAGAATAGGGAGTTCACCAGACCCTAGTGACGAAGGGGAAAATGAACTCACAACAGTGTATATAGTATTGGGGAGAATTTGAATCTCCCTAGAGATTTTAGGAGGCTGAACTATTATCTCAGGCCCACTATAGATTACATCTCAATTTAACAGGCTGAAATTGGCTGGTGTATGACAAGGTACAAGGTGTATATAGTATTGGGGAGAATTTGAATCTCCCTAGAGATTTTAGGAGGCTGAACTATTATCTCAGGCCCACTATAGATTACACCTCAATTTAACAGGCTGAAATTGGCTGGTGTATGACAAGGTGTCACGCTCGCGCCTTGGCTGAATGGCGTGAGCCGGGGGGTTGTGGCCCCACTGTGCCACAAACCAGGCTACCCTGGAAGGGGCGTGACTACGACAGCTACCCCGGTCTTCACTGGAGCCTCTGATGGTGAGGTCAGGCTTGTGCGGCAAGTAGCTGTCGGGTGCCACTCCAGGGTGGTGTCTGGCTGTGGCTGCTGATCCCACTCGGGGACAAGTCACTTGGACAGGTGTGACTAACAGGCAGGCTGAGACACTGGGCAAGCAGGCACGGCTTGGTACACTGGCAGGCAGGCACGGCTTGGAGACACGGCTTGGAGACACTGGGCAAGCGGGCACGACTTGGAGACACTGGGCAAGCGGGCACGGCTTAGAGACACTGGGCAAGCGGGCACGGCTTGGAGACACTGGGCAAGCGGGCACGGCTTGAAGACACTGGGCAAGCGGGCACGGCTTGCAGACACTGGGCAAGCGGGCACGGCTTGGAGACACTGGGCAAGCGGGCACGGCTTGGAGACACTGGGCAAGCAGGCGTGGTATATGAGAGAACAGGTTTGGACCTGTTCACACAGGAGGTGCAGGTAGGCGGAGCCACAGGAGTGCGGAGTAGGCTGGGCTCCAAGGAAGCTGGGCAGGCAGAGCAGCTAGGGAGCCGAGCAGGCCGGACGGCTAGGGAGCCGAGCAGGCAGAGCGGCTAGGGGACCGAGCAGGCAGAGCTGCAAGGGTGCAGATGCGCAGACAGAGCTGCAAGGGTGCAGATGCACACATAGAGCTGCAAGGGTGCAGATGCACAGATAGAGCTGCAAGGGTGCAGATGCACAGACAGGGAGGACTCAAGGAAAGACACGGCAGAGAAGGAACCACAAACAAGGAGACTGACAGACAGAGGTAAGACTGAGTTCAGACAGAGACACAGGGACAAAGACACAAGAACCAGGATATTCTGCCTCCTGGCAGGCGGACAGAGAACAGACAAGGCACTGGGAACGAGACTCAAGGGCCAGGATATTCTGCCTCCTGGCAGGCGGACAGAGAAATGCTAGGCAAGGTACCAAGACACAGGAATACACAGTAAGAGCATTCAGAGAAGGCAAGACATAGGACAGGGCCTGGCTAGCTCAGCAGCAAGGAGCTAACTGAGTTTAGACATTGCTCAGGCCATGTTTCAGTGGCTGTGGCGGAACTAAATAGTCAAGGGCTCTAGGCGATTGGTCAGGGACATATTACACAGGTGGACCCTGACTGCATAAGAACCAGAGAGTTCTGGCGCCGCCCCCCTATACACACATAGCTTGGAAGCATAGAGCAGAGGCACAGAGCACAGGACTGGCAACAGACAGAATTCACAGCATGACCTGGAGCAGTGAGTAAGTTGATGTGCGGGGGATGGGAGGCCATGCAGTAACACCAGCAGGGTTGTTACAGTACCCCCCCTTTACGGCCCCTATTCCTCAAGCCTGTCAGAATGACCAGAAGAAGGAGTATGGGACCACACACAGTCCAGGCTGACAGGGCATCCTTCTGGTGAGACGAAGTAGGTGTGCCATCCAGAATCACCGAGTGCCAAGTTTCTTGGTGCCCAACAGCTTCCAACACAGAGGGTACAAGGACTTTTTCCTCCTGATTGGCAGAAGGCAGGGACCTGGAAGCTTCAGACTTGACCCCTACATCAGCCGGCCAGCTAGAAACAGAAGACACCTTCACTGAGTCCGACTTCAACCCGCCATGCCAGAAAAATTGGACCTCCTCCTCCTCCCGGTTGGTGAGAAACGGAGATACGTAGGTCCCTGTTCCAACCTCTTCACCCACCTGCCAAATGGAAGCTGGAGGCATACATACAGGGAGCCACTTCAGTCTGTTACCCTGAAAAAACTGGTCCTCCTCTACCAGGTTAGAGGGTGAGAAAATCTCTGTCTTAGTATCTTCACTCACTGGCCACAAGGGGGTTGAAGGCATATACTTAGGACCCATCTTCAGCCCATAATCCAGGGGAGGATAATCAAGAGACAGGGATGCTCCTGGGAGCAGATCACTGGAATAGTCACTGGAGACGTGTGAGGAGACTGACACTGCTTCCCCTTCGGAGACGACATCACCCCTTGACTCAACGACTAGCAGACCAGATGAAGAAGACGACCTTGCTGACTGAATGCGACGCAAGGGAACCAGACACCTCTTGTCACTTGGTTGTTTCAAGTGTGGTGCCTTGCTGGGTCTCCAAACATAAATGGGCATCAGGATCTCTGGTTCAGAATGACCCATGGGCATACCCATCAGCAAGTGGAAGATGAACTTCTTTGTATACAAAGCTCCGACCTGGAGCTGTAGTTGTCCTTTCAGGACTAGACTGTTCTCAAGTAGGGCTCGGCCACCTCGAGACAACGCCCATGCCGGCTTCGGGAGCTGTATGACAGAGACCACACACTGACTCTGTCTGACTGGCGACTTAAACACACCAAAGCTCCCTGAAGGCAGAGAAACAGTCAAAGAGTTTAATGGAGAGGGAGTACTCTCGCCAGGGACAGCCTCTCCTACTTGCCCAGGGTTCTGGAGTACAGGCTTCACAGGGCAGAGGCCAGACTCCGACTGCAACTTGGCCCACTTCTTCTTTTTAGACCTCTTGGATCTTGTACGGGAGGTCGCATCGGCAGACTTGGGAACAGACGATGGCTGGACGGTCATAGGTGGTTGAGATGTTTCACCCACAGGTTCCTCTTGTCTGGTCTGTCTCTGGAAGCTTGGAGGGGAAGACTTTTCAGGAGCAGCTGGACGAGGCACATCAAAGACTTTACGGAAAGCCACCAGGAAGGCCCCTAAGTTCATGACGATAGGATCCCCTGCTTCCCAGAGGGGAGTAATCCATATCAGAGCATCTTCTGCTAGGTAGGACATGATGTATCCCACCTTGAACCGGTCAGAGGGGAACCAGGCTGCATTCTGCAGGATCTGGTGCAGGCACTTTTTCAGGAACCCTTGGCACTCAGTAGGATTCCCATAGAACCTGGGCACGTCTGCTAGGTCGTGCTCTTCATAGGCCAGGAGCTGATTGTAGATGGCATTGGAGACGACGATTGGTTCAGAGGTCTCCACAATCGGAACCACGCAGGACGGAACAAATACCTCTGGTTGCTCATACTGGCAGGACACAAGTTCATGATGCTCTGCAAGCGGAGGGACATGGGACTCAGCGGGGACCATGGCCTGTGCAAACTGTCACGATCGCGCCTTGGCTGAATGGCATGAGCCGGGGGGTTGTGGCCCCACTGTGCCACAAAACAGGCTACCCTGGAAGGGGCGTGACTACAACAGCTACCTCGGTCTTCACTGGAGCCTCTGATGGTGAGGTCAGGCTTGTGCGGCAGGTAGCTGTCGGGTGCCCCTCCAGGATGGTGTCTGGCTGTGGCTGCTGATCCCACTCGGGGACAAGTCACTTGGACAGGTGTGACTAACAGGCAGGCTGAGACACTGGGCAAGCAGGCACGGCTTGGTACACTGGCAGGCAGGCACGGCTTGGAGACACGGCTTGGAGACACTGGGCAAGCGGGCACGGCTTGGAGACACTGGGCAAGCGGGCACGGCTTGGAGACACTGGGCAAGCGGGCACGGCTTGGAGACACTGGGCAAGCGGGCACGGCTTGGAGACACTGCGCAAGCGGGCACGGCTTGGAGACACTGGGCAAGCGGGCACGGCTTGGAGACACTGGGCAAGCGGGCGTGGTATATGAGAGAACAGGTTTGGACCTGTTCACACAGGAGGTTCAGGTAGGCGGAGCCGCAGGAGTGCGGAGTAGGCTGGGCTCCAAGGGAGCCGGGCAGGCAGAGCGGCTAGGGAGCCGAGCAGGCAGAGCGGCTAGGGAGCCGAGCAGGCAGAGCGGCTAGGGAGCCGAGCAGGCAGAGCGGCTAGGTTGCCGAGCAGGCAGAGCTGCAAGGGTGCAGATGCGCAGACAGAGCTGCAAGGGTGCAGATGCACACATAGAGCTGCAAGGGTGCAGATGCACAGACAGGGAGGACTCAAGGAAAGACACGGCAGAGAAGGAACCACAAACAAGGAGACTGACAGACAGAGGTAAGACTGAGTTCAGACAGAGACACAGGGACAAAGACACAAGAACCAGGATATTCTGCCTCCTGGCAGGCGGACAGAGAACAGACAAGGCACTGGGAACAAGACTCAAGGACCAAGATATTCTGCCTCCTGGCAGGCGGACAGAGAAATGCTAGGCAAGGTACCAAGACACAGGAATACACAGTAAGAGCCTTCAGAGAAGGCAAGACATAGGACAGGGCCTGGCTAGTTCAGCAGCAAGGAGCTAACTGAGTTTAGACATTGCTCAGGCCATGTTTCAGTGGCTGTGGCGGAACTAAATAGTCAAGGGCTCTAGGCGATTGGTCAGGGACATATTACACAGGTGGACCCTGACTGCATAAGAACCAGAGAGTTCTGGCACCGCCCCCCTATACACACATAGCTTGGAAACATAGAGCAGAGGCACAGAGCACAGGACTGGCAACAGACAGAATTCACAGCATGACCCCGGAGCAGTGAGTAAGTTGATGTGCGGGGGATGGGAGGCCATGCAGTGACGCCAGCAGGGTTGTTACACAAGGTACAAGGTGTATATAGTATTGGGGAGAATTTGAATCTCCCTAGAGATTTTAGGAGGCTGAACTATTATCTCAGACCCACTATAGATTACACCTCAATTTAACAGGCTGAAATAGGCTGGTGTATGACAAGGTACAAGGTGTATATAGTATTGGGGAGAATTTGAATCTCCCTAGAGATTTTAGGAGGCTGAACTATTATCTCAGGCCCACTATAGATTACACCTCAATTTAACAGGCTGAAATTGACTGGTGTATGACAAGGTACAAGGTGTATATAGTATTGGGGAGAATTTGAATCTCCCTAGAGATTTTAGGAGGCTGACAATGATCCTCTCAGTCCAAGTATGGCAGCAGGCAGCCTAATAAGCAGGACTGCTGCACACAAAAGTGTGGAAAAATGAACGCTGTGCAGAAAAGAGGAAGAAAAGTATTTTCAGTGTGCAAACAGAAATGCAGCTATCAGGGAGCCTTATAAGGCAGCCTAATAAACAACAGAGCTGATGCACAAAAATATATCCTCCCCTGTTCACTGTTGTGTTGTACAGTGAAAATCGCTACCAGCAGAAGCAGTTTTTTTTTCTTCTTCCCTGCCTAACGCTCTCCCTTAGTCAGAATCAGCAGCAGCAACCTCTCCCTATGCTAAGATCGGCAGAAGTAAGATGGCGGTCGGCGTGCACGCCCTTTTATAGCCCCTGTGACGCCACACAAAGCAAGCCAATCACTTGCGTGCCCTTCTCAAAGATGGTGGTGAACGCTGCCCATGTCATCGTGTTTCCCACAGTGTGCGTCCATCATTGGCTGAAAAAGGGCGCTGGAAGCATCATTTGAAACGCGACTTTTGCGCTCTGGTCGCCGACCTCACGCTATGGTCTGGTTTCGTTTCATGAAACCCGACTTTAGCGAAAGTCGGCGACTTATGAATTTGACCGACCCGTTTCGCTCAACTCTACCCTGAAGGTAAACAACGAAGATGTGGTTGGTCTGGTCGACCCTGGGAGCCCGGTGACTCTAGTGAGGGTTGCTCCTGAGATACCCGGCAGAAAGGTTGGGGGTCACATGCAACCACTGGGGCACTAGGGATTGTCCAGTGGCCAGGGTAGTCTTTGAGACAGGCTGGGACATTGCGGGACAGGATGTCACGATAGTCCCGAATTTATCCTGTCCAGTGGTTATAGGCCGGGACTCTAAACTGTTCTCTGGCTTGTGGGAGAGGGGAGATTCTCTACAACAGGAGGATCGAGACCTCTCTACTGTTGGGCTGGCAGACATTGAGATGGTGACGCCTCCTAAAGTGGACAGGTCAGATGTAGGAGTGACCGGAGGAAGGGGTGCGTCTGCCCAACTTACGGACCTGATGTCTCGTGACATGACTGATGGTGAGCTGGTAGATAAGATGACTGGATCGGACACACGGTTAGAGGGTAACTGGAGGGTTCACTCGGCTGATGGGGGTGACTCAGATTCCGGGGGTGACTGTGGCTCTAAAATAGAAAGGGAGCACAGAGTGGATGAGCTGGAGAAGGAAGTCTCTGAGCTCAGTGGTCACCTGTCAACGTGGCAAAGTATGAATAAGACCCTCAGAGAAGATGTGGAAGTGCTCAAAGAAGCAGTAAGAGGTCTTCTGCGGGAGAAGAAGTTGGTGGTTGAAAACTTACAGCGGCCGTGCCCGAGTGATAACAAGACAGAACTGCCAGTGCCCATCTTGGCAAGGGGTCTCGAAGAGAGTAAATCTCATGAAGATTTTGAGCTAAGAGCTGAACAAGACAGTCACCCGGTCAGGCCAACTGTAAACCTGGAGCCTTCTGTCCAGGAAGAGAGTGAGCCTACGAACTTCAAGTGCGTGATCGAGGTACCCGAAGAAGTACAAGAAGCCTGTACCAGTGAAGGTGTGCATGAGGCTTTTAAACAGGCGGTGAAAGCGTGTAGGGTGCACTGGGCACCTGAGACTCGGCAGTTGGTGGTACTGTCAACCAGGGAAGACACAGTAAAGCGGGTGGCTGTCCTGATGGATATGCATCTGCAATGTCTCCACGCTAAACAGATGAACACGTGGAGTAATGTGAAAGACGCTCGATGTCTCGAGCTTGCGAGGGAAGCTAAGAGTCGGCTGGGCTTGGGGGAAGACGTAATTCCGGTACCCAAATATCTGGTGGGGAGAGTCATTGGAAGGCTCGGGAAAGTGATGCAGGACCTTGTGAATATCTCCGGTGTGGCGAGGGTGAGGATCCCTCCTGATGGTGAAGTCCAGGTATCTGGTGAAGATGGAATGATTCCAATTATTGTTGTTGGCTCCATGGAAAGCCTTAGGAACTTCCGGATGCTCCTGGAATATGGAGTAACGTACCTGCAGGAGATAGAGCAGTTGAGACTGGACCGACTACAGATTAATAAAGAGATGCAGAAAATCAGGTGGCGGCCACCTTCAAACCAAGGTATAAGGACCCGAAGGGACCCTCCAAAAAGAGAAATGGCAGGTGGCCGAAGACTGTCAGCAAAGCAAGAACGTCAAAAATCTGCAAGTGGCAGTTCTACTGGCAGTACGAAACTGAGAGACCTTAGCTCCGGTGCGATACTAAATGGGTCAGACTCAGGCCAGACAGTTGATGTGACTGTAAGTGGGACTTCTGACTGTACTCACCGGGAGAGCCAGCAAGTGAGAGAAAGGTCGGTTGACGGGGCGCACTGCAGAAATGTGGAGACAAAAAAGGGTCTAGTGACACAGTTGGACTGTGACTTAAGGCCCAAAGCTCAACGCCAACATAAGAACTGCTGGTGGTGGGGGAGGCCTACTAGTTTAAACCTGAAACAGTAAAGGACAAAATCCGATAATCTGTTGCTCACAGAGAGGGACTACATCTCGGGAGCTGACGCTCACAGACGACTGATAGGGCAAGGTGATATGGGTGCCTGGTCTCAAGACCCCTGGGTGATGTCAAATGTTCAACCCCACAAGTTTGAACAGAGGGGAAGGTATGTAGTGCAGTAACTGCTGTGACAGCTAGGGGGTGCTGTGTGGGCGTCTCAGGACATGCATACAGGCATGTCCATTATTGTAATGGAGAAAGGATGAACGGCAGGATGGTAAATGACCGATATGTATCACAAGGTGGGTGGCTGTTGTGAGTTCATTTTCTGGTTCACCAGTGGTGAGTTCTCGTTCCAGGCTCCCTCTGGTGGTAACAGGAGGTAGTGAGGCTGATCAGTAGAGATCTGCCACCTGACAATGAGGATGACGATTGAACTTCAGGAATCTCATACTGGATTTAAGACAGCCGACACCCTATTCTGGTGATGGTGATTCCTTCTGGCTTTCAGGTCTTGGTTTTCAGCTCTCTTCCAGTCATCTCAAGATAAGTTTTTCTGCTAATGTTCACACTTGATTTTGTTGGTCTATTCAGTTTTTTGTGTGGTCAGCCAGCCCCGGCTGGGGATGTGCTGAATTTCCACTCTTATTTATCTGTATTTGCCAATTTGCTTTTTGTCCCTTATTAGATTGGCCTCTTTTTGCTCTGTCTCAGAATATTTCAGAGTGCTGATATAGTTGGAGAAGTCTAGTGACTTCAGGGTTAATTTTGCTATCAGACGTGTTGGACATTATTTTGTAGGGTTTTTGGCAGATTGCAGACAGTGTCTTTCCTTTCCTATTCTTTCTAGTTAGTTTTGGCCCCATCGCTTGCTCAGCCTATTTTCCTGCCTGTGTTTGTGCTTTCATCTTTTTTCACCGTCAATATATGTGTGGGGACTGTCTTTCCTTTGGGGTCTGCTCTGGGGCAGTTAGTTTTCCCCTTTTCTTGCTTTAGGCTTATTTAGTCCTCCGGCTGTGATGAAGCGTCTAGGATCATCGTAGGTACGCTCCACGGGTGCTGCTAGTTGTGTGATTAGGATCAGGGATCTGCAATCTGCATAGTTACCAACCTCTCTGGTGTTCTGTGACTTAGCTTGTTTAGTCTTTTTCTCCTTGGTGACCCATTCATAACAGGTGGCCTTGTGATGGAAGCTGGAACCGGTATTAATCAGCAGATATTCTGCTGAGGGTTTGTTACTCTGTATTAGGGAAAGCTTCCAGGTGGCTTGGTGAGGTGGGTGGGACTAGTCACCTACAAACCCACCCAGGGGTGTGTGTCTGAACGCCCATAGTAAAACCTGTATATGTGTGTGTGTATGGCTGGGTGTCTGGAAAGGACCTGCAATGAAGTCATAGCCAAGCTTGAAAATGGTTCACACCCACTGAACTGAAACGTTGCTGCATGGGCACATAGCCATATGGGCTATTAAAAAAGCATTTAGTTGAAAACTAACATGGTGTGCTTCTTTCTTTTTTGATGGACTATCTGGAGGTTTGGTATGTACCTGGAGGGCCTGCACCCGAATCCTTTTTCCATTTTGTGCTGTTTTTTCAATTTTTTTCTATATAGTGATAGATAGCTATAGATAGATAGGAAGATAGAGATAGATAGAGATATAGAGATAGACATAGATAGATATAGATATAGATAGCTATAGCTAAATATAGAGAGATAGATAGATATAGATAGATAATAGATATAGTCATTCTATATCTATCTATCTATCTCTCTATATCTATCTCTGTCTGTCTATCTATCTATCTACTGTATCTAAGATAGATATAGATAGATAGATAGATAGATAGAGATAGATGAAGTGACGTCATCACGCATCGGCTGTGTGTCAGAAGCAGAGGGGACTGATGGGAGAGAGAGCGTCATCTGATGACACTCTCTCTTCCATTACAATTGAAGGCGGTGCGCATCAGAGAGCGGCCCTGACTTACTGCTGCATAGTGGCTGCCTGGGCTGGGGATACGGGGGGCCCTGGTCCAGTGAAATGATATTCACCCCTTTCCACGCCAATGTGGGCGTGGGAAGCAGCGGGGGTCCTAGGCAACTGCTGGCCCTGTATGCCAGCAGGTGCCAGGGCCCACCGGAGAATCCTCCAGTTCTCCCGTGGGCCAGTCCGACCCTGTTCCAGACACTTCTCGGGCAGAACCAAGCCACTTCCAGAAGAAGTCATCACTGGAACTACCTGCACATCTGGATCAGGCTCCCAGAGTGAAGTGAAGGCCCAAAGTCCTTCCGGGAGCTTCTCTACCGTCTTCCTGCCCACGACATACCAATGCTCAACACTTCTGAGGAATTCATTGCAGATTTCTTGGGTTGACAATTGAGCACAATTCAATAGTTGCTGGCCTGCGTCCGGCCTTACTGAACGGGATGGAGCTGAGGCTTGCACACCTTCTGCAGGGGCTACGCTTCCTAATGGCATTCTGAAGTGGTCATGAAATCTCCTGTTCCCAGAGTGGTGCACACTGCGTGTCTCCCTTCAAGCTGAACCACAATAACTAGGGATGGTAGTATCTCTGATATGATAATCAGGTCCCTAGGGCAGACAAAAGACTCGAAATCCCCACCAGTACTCGTCCACAGCATACAGCTTATGCATACTCCATATTGGCTCTCAGTGCTCATGTCCTCCATCTTCTCATTGTCACCGCCAACGCTAATTTGCAGTGCAGGTTGTGCCATTTCCACGGGGAGCCTCCTGCTCCACTGCTCACCTCTCACGCGTTGCACCAAAAATGGAGCCGAGCGCTTCTGACGCCACAGTTCCTGCATGTATGATTCCGCCTCTTCCAGGGCAGAACTTCTGATGCAACCGCTGGGTCACACTTCACTCTCGGTGGCTCCACCGTCCACCTTCAACACGAAGTTTTCTAGTGCCTCCCGACATTTTGTTAATCATCATGGCGGTGATCTCAGCACATTGATGGTTAATGCCGCTGAAAAAATTCCTCCACCCAAAAGGGGAGGTGAAATATCATGTATCTTAAAACATAAGGGAGCATCATGGGTTTTGAAACTAAACACCAGAACACCAAATGGCATGAATATTAGAACAAATTTAATGTATGTTTATTGAAGGAATTACAATAACTGAAACAAAAACAATAAATGTAAGATATAAGTAATGAATATTTTTGTTAGTGAATGGTGATCTATTCACGTTATTTCCTGTAGTATTACCGTTTAAAGGGAATCTGTCACCCCTTTTTTGAGATATCATATAATGATATCATTCAATTGTGTGTCACATAAGGATTCTCTTAGTATTTTTGCTTCCCCCTGACCCCGCACCTTTCATGCATAAATACCTTTTTTATATCGGTTCAGATGTATGTAAACTGCCGCTGTCCGGTCCGCTGGGCGGGGCTTATTCACCTACTCCCCCCTCCCTGTCTTGCTCTACACAAGAAGAAATGCATAGAGCAAGACAGGGAGGGGGGGAGCAGGTGAATAAGCCCTGCTCAGCGGACCGGACAGCGGCAGTTTACATACATCTGAACCGATATAAAAACGGTATTTATGCATGAAAGGTGCGGGGTCAGGGGGAAGCAAAAGTAGTAAGAGAATCCTTATGTGCCACACAATTGAATGATATCATTATATGATATCTCAAAAAAGGGGTGACAGATTCCCTTTAAAACAACATCCAATATTGGGATATCATATCACACTATGACTAAGAACACACTAGTTCGAAATAAGTCAGTTTGTGCATATCCCATGGAAATGCACTTTTTTACCAGGACTATTTCTAATATACTGTATTTTTTCAACAAAATGTTGTTTTTATACAAAAAACATTTTTCCCCAGATCTGATGCTGGATACACCCATTTTCAATTAAATCTTGCCACCAACTCAAGCTCCACATACTTGCACTTCCGGAGACAAAGCACACTTCTAACTGATGAGCTGGATAAACCCTTTTTCTACTTTGAATCCCCTAAACACAGAATAATGTCCTCACAGTACATACCCCCACACACAGTACAATGTCCCCCCACACAGTATGATGCTCCCACAGTACATTCATACACACATACACACAGAATGATGCCTGCACAGTACATTCCCTCACACACCATATGATGCTTTCACCGTATATTCCCCCACACATAGTAAGATGCATCCACAGTAAATCCACCACACACAGTATGATTCCCCCACAGCACATTCCCCCACACACAGTATGATTCCCCCACAGTACATTCCCCCACACATAGTAGGATTCTCCCACAGTACATTCCCCCACATACAGTATAATGTTCCCCCACACAGTATGATGCCCCCACAGTCAGTGGTGTAACTAGAGTCCGAGAGTAACTAGGCCCCCCATCCTGGTGTATATATATAAATGTCCTCCTTCCTGGTATATCCCCCATCCTGGAATATATGTCCCTTATCCTGAATGGGCCCCATCCTGGTATATCTATCATCATGGTATATGTCCCTTAGGCCGGATTCCCACTTAACGTATGAAAAATCGGTCCGATTCTCTTGGCCGAGAGTCGCACAATTGTTCTCTGTATGGTCATCCATGTGTAACGCGCTTGCAATGTGATGATGCGATTTTCTCGCACCTGTGTATCCGTATGAAATCCGTATGGCATGCGTATGGCTTTACATTTCTCACTGATTTTCCCCATTGAATTAAATGGTTCAGTGGGCTGAAATGAAGAAAATGTGAGCGTATTTCTCTCTAGTCACACAGATGGCACTTGTGGTTTCCGAGTTTTTCTCGCACCCATAGACTTGATCGCAGCATGCTGCGAGTTACTTGCACGCTGAATATGCCCGAGAAAAAAAAACGGTGATGGAAGCTGCCTCATAGATTAAGTGGTTCGAGTGCTATGCGATGTGTGAGGCAGTGACCGGAGTCATATGCGAGGGTCGCTATGTGTCCCTCAGGATGCGCGCAGAAGCGCATTAGATCTACTGGGGTGCCTTGTGGTCACAGCAGTGTGCCCTTGAGTCATAAGGCAGAATAAAAGTAAGTTTGAACCTGGTCAGGTTATTTTGACAAAGGAGCTTGTTGAGGAAAACCAGGTATGGGCTTTTATTTTTTAAACGGACTGCAGGAAGGTAGTGGGGTCCGGTCCGTTTCCTCCAGCCGAGATCTTATAAGTGGCCCATGACCACAGAATGGAGTAAAGGAAAAAAAAAACATGCAGGAAGACTTTGGGTGTGTCAGTTTTGGTCCTGCAAGCAGACAGAGCAGTTGGTCTGCAGAGCACTCCCTGTGTGAGACAACACAAGGCCAAGCGGAGCCAAAAGTTCTGGCACCCCTGCATACACGGCAGCGCTGTCGCTCACCGCAACCGGTCACGGACTGTTTTGTTTTTTCCCAGCTGCAATCATGAGGATACAGCGTACTGAGCACTGTATGAGTTTTGGACATTAAAAACTAGAGTTGAGCGACTTTTGGTTTTTTATGGTCGAGTTTCGTTTCGTGAAACCCGACTTTTCCAAAAGTCGGGTCGAGCAAGATCGGCCGATTATAGGGAAAAGTCGGGGTCGTCCCGAAACACGAAACCCAATGTAAGTCAATGGGGAATAAAAGTTGGCAGTGAGAGGAGGACAGGAAACACACCTACAGTGCCCATTTGAATGCCAAAAGCATCAATTCTTCTTACTTAAGCTTGTCAACCTTAATTAACTTCATAATACAAGTTACGCACTGAAAAATGGGGGTTATTTGGCTAAAGTTGTGGGGGGGTAGGGCTGGCTCCAGGTTTTCATGTGCCCTGGGCGAAAGAGCGCCCCTTTAACACATACCACAACTCATCATGCTCCGATACGGCAGAGAAATAGCGGTATAGTACAATGAAAAATACTTCACTTTTTACATCTCATGACGAGGCCCATCTATTTCTCCATACAGAATCATTGGTCCCATATAATGTTTGAAACAGTATATGATGAGCTCCACATAATGCTACAGTATATGTTGGTCCCCATGGATGAAGCTCCACTGTCTTATGGGCCCAAATAATGCTCCAAACATAATGGGCCCCATTTCTAATGCTCTAGTGTATAATGGGCCCTGTAAATGCTGCTCCAGTGTCTGATGTCCACCTTTGGAATGTTCCAGTGTATGGTGGGCCCCATCTATCATTCTCCAGAGTATAGTGCTCCCCAAAAATTGCTGTCCCAACATTGAAAACAATGAAATAAGTCTCCTCGCTAGGGAATCCCTGTACTAGTCTGGACTCCTCGTCGTCCCCATCTTCCATCTCACTGCACAGTATTTCAACCTTGCAAGTGCTGTGATCCTGAGCAAGCAGGGGGGGCCCACTCGTTGGCGACGGCACTGGCACAGGGCCCCTGATAGTACGGTGGTGTGTCTGATGGCGGGTGGGCCGAACCTGCACTTTCATCTGCAGCTTCCTCTTTGTCACCGTGTAAGATGGAACTGTATATGGGAAGGGTAACCTGAGTTTCATCAGGGTCAGATTCAGGCCGGGTAGCGTGCGAGGGGAATGTAGTGGTCTGGGTCAATGTACCAGCAGATTCATCGAGCAGTGGCTGGGCATCAGTGCACTTGTGTCGCCCCCAGGAGTACGGTCGCCACAGTGGCATTACCTTCCTCCTAGGGAGTGTGATGTCATGCTTGAGAGCAACGAAGGATCTCTCTAGCAGGTTAACTGATTGGGCGGCGTTATTCCCACGAGTCATGACCCTCCAAACAGCGTTCATGAAGGCAAAGTGTTTGTTTTACGTGGGCAGTATGGTTGCAAAGCTGAACCTTAAAGGAATGTCCAGAAGGGCACCACCAGGAGTGGAGCCTACGGCGTAATTTGACTCAACACGGGCAACCTCAACCATGCCAGCAACAGAACAGATGCACACATTGCAAGCTTAATTCCGTTAACGAACGAGACTCCGTCATGCCCCGCGGTCCGAGTCCGGCTTACTCTCTGGCACATGAGATTGGCCAATAACTGGTGTGTCATACCCTTACATGTCCGTGGCTGCATGTGCGCTACACTGAAAAGGCCAGCGTTTGTCGCTTACAGGTGCAGATAACCCGCTGAACAACGTTAGTGATGGGGATCACTGATTACAATTATTACTCGCGAACGATGATTTCCCAGTAAGTGCAGGTCAACCGCAGTTCCGGAATTAGGCCTAACCGTCATTCCTGAAAAAAATGAAAAACTTACGTGTGCAAACCACAGGTGCTGTAGCTTGCTTAACAGCTCGCCAGCCGTTCTCACGCCCAGTATGGGTTACACGTGATTGCACAAAGGTGAGAAAGGGTACCGTATCCCCGGATAACATGTATGGATAGCGTACACATTCAAAAGATATGTCTATACATCAGGAGGCAGGCTCAGACGGTGTTAGGCCCAGTATGGCTTGCACGTGATTGCACAAAGGTGAGAAAGGGTACCGTATCCCCGGATAACATGTATGGATAGCGTACACATTCAAAAGATATGTCTATACATCAGGAGGCAGGCTCAGACGGTGTTAGGCCCAGTATGGCTTGCAAGTGATTGCACAAAGGTGAGAAAGGGTACCGTATCCCCGGATAACATGTATGGATAGCGTACACATTCAAAAGATATGTCTATACATCAGGCGGCAGGCTCATACGGTGCAAGGCCCAGTATGGCTTGCAAGTGATTGCACAAAGGTGAGAAAGGGTACCGTATCCCCGGATAACATGTATGGATAGCGTACACATTCAAAAGATATGTCTATACATCAGGAGGCAGACTCAGACGGTGTAAGGCCCAGTATGGCTTGCAAGTGATTGCACAAAGGTGAGAAAGGGTACCGTATCCCCGGATAACATGTTTGGATAGCGTACACATTCAAAAGATATGTCTATACATCAGGAGGCAGGCTCAGATGGTGTAAGGCCCAGTATGGCTTGCAAGTGATTGCACAAAGGTGAGAAAGGGTACCGTATCCCCGGATAACATGTATGGATAGCGTACACATTCAAAAGATATGTCTATACATCAGGAGGCAGGCTCAGACGGTGTTAGGCCCAGTATGGCTTGCACGTGATTGCACAAAGGTGAGAAAGGGTACCGTATCCCCGGATAACATGTATGGATAGCGTACACATTCAAAAGATATGTCTATACATCAGGAGGCAGGCTCAGACGGTGTTAGGCCCAGTATGGCTTGCACGTGATTGCACAAAGGTGAGAAAGGGTACCGTATCCCCGGATAACATGTATGGATAGCGTACACATTCAAAAGATATGTCTATACATCAGGAGGCAGGCTCAGACGGTGTAAGGCCCAGTATGGCTTGCAAGTGATTGCACAAAGGTGAGAAAGGGTACCGTATCCCCGGATAACATGTATGGATAGCGTACACATTCAAAAGATATGTCTATACATCAGGAGGCAGGCTCAGATGGTGTAAGGCCCAGTATGGCTTGCAAGTGATTGCACAAAGGTGAGAAAGGGTACCGTATCCCCGGATAACATGTATGGATAGTGTACACATTCAAAAGATATGTCTATACATCAGGAGGCAGGCTCAGACGGTGTAAGGCCCAGTATGGCTTGCAAGTGATTGCACAAAGGTGAGAAAGGGTACCGTATCCCCGGATAACATGTATGGATAGCGTACACATTCAAAAGATATGTCTATACATCAGGAGGCAGGCTCAGACGGTGTAAGGCCCAGTATGGCTTGCAAGTGATTGCACAAAGGTGAGAAAGGGTACCGTATCCCCGGATAACATGTATGGATAGCGTACACATTCAAAAGATATGTCTATACATCAGGAGGCAGGCTCAGACGGTGTTAGGCCCAGTATGGCTTGCACGTGATTGCACAAAGGTGAGAAAGGGTACCGTATCCCCGGATAACATGTATGGATAGCGTACACATTCAAAAGATATGTCTATACATCAGGAGGCAGGCTCAGACGGTGTCAGGCACAGTATGGATTTGACGGCCCAGACTACACAGCGGAGGAGCAGGGAGAGGTAAAGATTGAAAATGCTGGGGCCCTGCCCAAGCAAGGGGGGCCCACTCGTGGGCGTCGGTACTAGCACTGGGCCCCTCATAGTACGGCGGTGTGTCTGACGGCGGGTGTGCACCACCACCATCAGAGACACTTGATTGCACTATGAGGGACCCTGTGCCAGTGCCCGCGCCCAAGAGTCGGCCTACCCACCTGTCCAGGGCAACGGCACTCGCACGGTGTCGTGCGCTAGGTGGTGACCCCGGCCATGGGGGGGGGCAGCACAGTTAGGGAGTTTTAGAAAGTGGCATATGTTGATGTTGGACATTCAGCTGATGCAAAAGGCGAAATAGGTCAAGTCCCAGGAAGAGGTGGACCAAAGCAAGCCATTTTTCTGTCACCCTATGTGTCATCAGGGGAAGGTGGGACAAAATCCTTGGAAACCCATGCATGGTTCATTTTAATGAAGGTTAGATCATCCACATTTTGGGTTGACAGACGGGTCCTTTTTTCTGTCAGGATTGATCCAGCTGCACTGAAGACTCTTTCCAATAGCACACTTGCAGCTGGGCAAGCGAGCTCCTGTAAGGCATATTGTGCCAATTCAGGCCAGGTGTCCAGTTTAGCAGCCCAATAGTCAAAGGGGAATGACCTGTGTGGGAGAACATCGATATGGGAGGAAAAGTAGTTTGTAACCATAGTTGACAACTGCTGTCTCCTGTCACTTTCCATCGATGCTGTATTACCAGTTGTGTGAGCGGTACTTGAAAAATCAGTCCACAACATTGTCATGGAACCCCTGTCTCCAACGCCACTTCTGCTGTGTGCACCATGAACACCTCTGCCAAGCTGCCCCCGGCCCGTACGGCTCGTGTGAGAACCATCACCGCTGCTGTGTGCTGGGAATGCCTCAAGCAACCGATTTACCAGAGTTGCTTGTTTATTAGCCAATATTAGGTCAAGGTTCTCCTGTGGCATGATGTTTTGTAATTTGCCTTTATAGCGTGGATCCAGGATGCTGGCCAACCAGTAGTCGTCATCGTTCATCATTTTGGCAATGCGGGGGTCCCTTTTTAGGATCCGCAAGGCATAATCTGACATGTGGGCCAATGTTCCCGGTGTTAATGATGCACTGCGAGTGCTGGTTGGAGGAGCACTTTCTGGCAAATCCACATCCCTCCAGTCACACACAAACCCTGTACCAGACCTTGCCACGCCAACATTTTCACTTGCCCGAGATGCATCCTCCTCCCCTAAGTAATCATCCCCATCATCATCCTCCTCCTCCTCTTCTTCCTCCAACTCGTCCAGGAGAGGTCCCTGAGCAGACAATGGCTGAATGTCGACAAGGATTCCCTCCACCTCTTCCTCCTCGTCAACATTGGCTGTAGACGCCTGCTCCTTAAGGTGCGTCAAAGTTTGCATGAGCAGACGCATAAGTGGGATGCTCATGCTTAGGATGGCGTCGTCTGCGCTTACCAGCCGTGTGCATTCCTCAAAACACTGAAGGACTTTACAGAGGTCTTTCAGCTTCGACCACTGCACACCTGTCAACTCCATGTCTGCTCTCAAAGTGCCTGGCCGTGTATCCTCCCACAAATGCATTATGGCCTGCCTCTGCTCGTACAGCCGCTCCACCATGTGCAGGGTGGAGTTCCACCTTGTTGCAATGTCGATAATGAGGCGGTGGTTGGGAAGGTGGACAATCGCTGCAGCTTCTGCATACGAACGGAGTGTACAGGCGACTGGCGGATGTGCGCGCACAGTCTTCGCACCTTATGGAGCAGGGCTGTTAACTCCGGATAATTTTTGAGGAAGCACTGCACCACCAGGTTCAAGGTGTGAGCCAAGCAAGGTATGTGGCTGAGTTTTGAAAGGGCTATGGCTGCCACAAAATTCCGGCCGTTATCACTAACTACCTTGCCTGCCTCAAGATGTACACTGCCCAGCCATGACTCAGTTTGTCGCTTCAAGTACTCGGCGAGCACCTCGGCGGTGTGTCTGTCGCCCAAACACATCATCTGCAACACAGCCTGCTGACGCTTTCCACTAGCTGCTCGATAGGGGGACACCTCGTGTGCAACAGTGGCAGCTGCAGATGGAGTGCTCCTACGACTGCGCTCTGTGGACGAGCTTTCGCTTCTGGAGGAGGAGGAGGAGGGTGGAACGCCTACAGTCAACTGTTTCCTATACCGTGGGCTAGGCAGCACTGTCCCACCACCGCTGTCCCCTGTGGACCCTGCATCCACCACATTAACCCAGTGCGCAGTGATGGACACGTAACGGCCCTGGCCATGCCGACTGGACCATGCATCAGTTGTGAGGTGCACCTTTCCACTCACTGACTGCTTGAGTGCATGGACAATGCGGTCTTTCACATGATGGTGGAGGGCTGGGATGGCTTTGCGAGAGAAGAAGTGGCGACTGGGTAGGTCATAGCGTGGTACTGCATAGGCCATGAGTTCGCGGAAAGCTGCGCTTTCCACCAACCGATAGGGCATCATCTCAAACGAGATTAGTTTGGCAATGTGGGCGTTCAAACCCAGTGTACGCGGATGAGAGACTGAGTACTTTCTTGACCTACTCATAGTGTCTGGGAGGGTGAGCTGGACTTGAGAGCTGCATATGGTCGAAGTAGTGGTGGACAGGGTGGACTGAGAGAGGGTTGATGATGGTGATGGAGTTGGTGTTCTTTCTGATGGCCTAGATTCAGTATTTCGTTGATATAACAGTGGGATTCCCTGACTGCTGTGGCCTTGCAACGACACCTCAACATTTGCTGCTGTGCTAACCGGTGGGCTTACAGTGGGGGAAACAATGTAGCGTTGTTGACTACCTTCTTTGTGATCAGTTGCACATGTGGCACTTGAGGTTTGGTGTTGTGTCCACGCTTGCAAGTGCATGCTGGTTAAATGTCTAAGCATGCAACTGGTATTCAAATTTTTCAGATTTTTCCCTCGGCTAAAGGTCTTTGCGCACTTCTTACAGATAACCTTGGCCTGATCATGAAGATTTTGTTAAAAAAGTGCCACACTGCACTCTTCCTACTTTGGCAGACATTTTGCGGCCTAGCACGCTGTGATGTTTTGACCCTCTGGACAAGCTGTCCAGCAACTCTTTTGATTTTAGGAACCTGTCTTTGGAGTGCTCCGGGCCTGCCAGATAACAGCTGTTGCGATGTTGATGTCTGCTGTGGATGCTCCTCATCTGAGCTATTGGAAGCAGCACCCTCTTCCCCCAATGGATGCCAATCTGGGTCAACAACTGGGTCATCCATCACCTCCTCTTCAATGTCATGTGTACCTTCCTCTGTGTCACCGTGTATGGTGGTATAGTGTGCGGGAAGGGGCACCTGAGTCTCATCACGGTCAGAATCTGGCTCTGTACACTGCGAGAACAATGTAGTGCTCTGAGTGAATGTACCAGCAGAATCATCTATCAGCGGCTGTGCATCAGTGCACTCCATGTCAGATTCATCTTGGCCTGGGTAATTCACCATTTCACTTGATAATCCAGGCATGGTATGTGAAAACAGCTCCATGGAGTAATCAGTAGTATGGCCTGCGTCATCCTTCAATCTTGTTTGGGGTGAAGGACACAAGGAAAGGTGTGGTTCATGAACATGAGCCTCCAATGACGACTCAGTGCTTTTACTTTTTACAACTTCAGAAGAGGAGGCGATAGAGCTGGAGGCTGAGTCAGCAATGTAAGACAAAACTTTTTCCTGATGCTCTGGCGTTAAAAGCGGTTTGCCAACTCCTAGAAAACTAAGCCTTCGAAGCCTTATGGAGCCAGACGATGACGCAGGCTCAACACCTCCTGCATTCGGTCCTATTTTGCTTTTGCCACTACCATCAGATCCACCACCAACACCATCATTACCAGCTGCCAACCCCCGCCCAATTCCACGGCCTCTTCCACCAGCCTTCCTCATTTTTGGTAGAAATGTAGACAAAATCCTACAAACTATATAGTAATGTAAAACAAGGTACAAGGTGTCTATAGGACAGGGGAGATTTAGATTTTCTGCAGACACTTGTGGACACTGGACACTTGGATTGTGTGAGGCCCACTGAATATCACAGCGCTATGTCACAGGCTCGATGGCACAGGTGTGAAAAAAGTGACTACAGGATAAGGGAGATTTTGAATTTCTGGGAGATTTTGAATTTCTGCAGACACTTGTGGACACTGGACACTTGGATTGTGTGAGGCCCACTGAATATCACAGCGCTATGTCACAGGCTCGATGGCACAGGTGTGATAAAAGTGACTACAGGATAAGGGAGATTTTGAATTTCTGCAGACACTTGTGGACACTGGACACTTGGATTGTGTGAGGCCCACTGAATATCACAGTGCTATGTCACAGGCTCGATGGCACAGGTGTGAAAAAAGTGACTACAGGATAAGGGAGATTTTGAATTTCTGGGAGATTTTGAATTTCTGCAGACACTTGTGGACACTGGACACTTGGATTGTGTGAGGCCCACTGAATATCACAGTGCTATGTCACAGGCTCGATGGCACAGGTGTGAAAAAAGTGACTACAGGATAAGGGAGATTTTAAATTTCTGCAGACACTTGTGGACACTGGACACTTGGATTGTGTGAGGCCCACTGAATATCACAGCGCTATGTCACAGGCTCGATGGCACAGTTGTGAAAAAAGTGACTACAGGATAAGGGAGATTTTGAATTTCTGCAGACACTTGTGGACACTGGACACTTTTGGATTGTGTGAGGCCCAATGAATATCAGAGCGCTATGTCACAGGCTCGATGCAGCAGGTGTGAAAAAAGTGACTACAGGATAAGGGAGATTTTGAATTTCTGCAGACACTGGACACTTTTGGATTGTGTGAGGCCCAATGAATATCAGAGCTCTATGTCACAGGCTCGATGCAGCAGGTGTGAAAAAAGTGACTACAGGATAAGGGAGATTTTGAATTTCTGCAGACACTTGTGGACACTGGACACTTTTGGATTGTGTGAGGCCCACTGAATATCAGAGCGCTATGTCACAGGCTCGATGGCACAGGTGTGAAAAAAGTGAATTGTAGAATTGGGCAGAATAGGAATCTCCCTAGAGTGAAGGTCTGTAAGAACGGAACAAGTCCTCCACTTATCCTTCCACAGTGACACACAGATAGCTTCACTGTGGCTGTGATAACAGCCGTTACACGGTACTGTGTGAGGAGCGTACACCGCTGTATGGTGTGAATAAATGCACGCTCAGTACCTTAGCAGGACAAAAAAAAAATTGGGATTGCTTTTAAAAAAGCAGTTTGCAGAGCAGTGGGGAAACAGCAATGCAGCTGTCAGGAAGCCTTAGAAGGCAGCCTAACAACCAACACCGCTGATCCACCACAATATAGCCTCCCCTTGCACTGCACACACAGTGACTGGTGTGTTGCACAGGCAAAATCGCTAGCAGCAGAAGCAGTTTTTTTGTCTTCTTCCCTGCCTAACGCTCTCCCTACAGAATCAGCAACCTCTCCCTATGCTAAGATCGGCAGAAGTAAGATGGCGGTCGGCGTGCACGCCCTTTTATAACCCCTGTGACGCCCACCAAAGCAAGCCAATCACTTGCATGACCTTCTGAAAGATGGTGGCGACCCCTGCCTATGTCATCACGTTGCCCACAGTGTCCGTGGATCCTAATTGGCTGAAAAAGAGCGCTAAACAAACTTTTGAAACGCGACTTTGGCGCGTAAGTCGCCGACCTCGTGGCCGACCTCATCCTAGGGTCGGGTTTCGTTTCATGAAACCCGACTTTGCCAAAAGTCGGCGACTTTTGAAATTGTTCGACCCGTTTCGCTCAACTCTATTAAAAACGTTTAGGTTTGAACTTGCTTGGGTCACTGCCTCATCACTGCACAGTGTGGACACCACTGCACTACAGATGTTTTATCGCATAGCACTGGTCCGTATTCAATGCTAGTGTGTCTCCGGCCTTATCCTGAGCCCCATCCTGAAACAGTGGCATGTAAAAGTTTGGGCACCCCTGGTCAAAATTACTGCTATTGTGAACAATTAAGCAAGTTGAATATGAATTGATCTCTAAAAGAACTTAAAGGGAATCTGTCACCCCTTTTTTGAGATATCATATAATGATATCATTCAATTGTGTGTCACATAAGGATTCTCTTAGTACTTTTGCTTCCCCCTGACCCCGCACCTTTCATGCATAAATACCTTTTTTATATCGGTTCAGATGTATGTAAACTGCCGCTGTCCGGTCCGATGGGCGGGACTTATTCAACTGCTCCCCCCTCCCTGTCTTGCTCTACACAAGAAGAAATGCGTAGAGCAAGACAGGGAGGGGGGGAGCAGGTGAATAAGCCCCCAGTGGACCGGACAGCGGCAGTTTACATACATCTGAAACGATATAAAAAAGGTATTTATGCATGAAAGGTGCGGTGTCAGGGAGAAGCAAAAGTAGTAAGAGAATCCTTATGTGACACACAATTGAATGATATCATTATATGATATCTCAAAAAAGGGGTGACAGATTCCCTTTAAGTTAATCCCTTTCTGACATAGTACATAATAATACGTACCTGTGCCCTGGGCCTATCTGACCAGGAACAGATTATTACATCATAGTGATCGCCCGCACACACGGGTTGTGCACATGTAGGGAAGTGTACTGACCCATCGACTTGTCTGAAGAAGAAAAGTGAATGCAAAGATGTGCAGTAAATATGCTTGATGTGAATTTGTATATACGTGTGGGGTAACAGCTGGAATCAGGAAGAGATGGTGTAGGACTGGGGTTTGGCCACTAGGGGGAGACAAAGAATAGCAGGAAAAGGAGACGGTGAAGTACTGAGGTTTGGCCACTAGAGGGAGACAAAAGAAAGCAGGGAAAGGACATAGCAGCTAATGCTTAAGAAACCGCAAAGTCATGGTGGGTGGAGTTACGGGGAATCAGAAGGGGAATTCCCAGGAAAGGGAATAAAAAGAGAGAGAGAGAGTCTTGGGGAGAGAATCCAGTCCAGGAGGAGTTCAGCGGAGCTCAGGAGGAGACGGAAGAAAGACGAGCTCCGGAAGGGACTGGAAGAAGAGACAGGGGGGTGGCCCTGACAGGATAGCCGCAGGACAGAGCACGCCCAGGGTACCAGACGGATGGACTCGGCCAGGGGAAGCACTGTGGTGGTGGGCCTAAGGCAGCCACAGTGAAAGAACCGCGAGGGTCATCGCTTTAGGAGAGAGAAGGAGGTGAAAGGTACCTGGGCCTGTGTTTAGAAGCTGTCGTGGTGCTGTGGTCGTCGAGAAGATGGCCAATAAAGAGGACCTGTTTGAACACACGGTTTCTGTCTCCAGTCTGTTCACGGCTGAAAAAGGACCACCCCCAGTCGGCACACATACCTACACGCAGGTAATCGCCGCCTGGTGTCAGCTGATTCTGACAGCTGATACCCGGCACCAAGTGTCATGAGCGGTCATGTACAGTATGGCTCCCGGCACTTTAACCTCCTAAAGGCTGTGATCGAACGCGATCACAGCATTCCGTCATGTGGAGTCCCGATTGTTGCCACGGTGACCCGATGTCATCATAACGACATCCGGGTCACCAGAGCTAGAAAACTTGCTGAACATGCCCAGTGCATGTCTCTCTGTCAGGGCAGAGCTGACAGTTTAAACAGCATGGGGATTCCCTTGCTGTACAAGCGATCGGCCTGCAAAAAATGATAGTCCCATAGTAAGACAAAGTAAAAAAAGTTAGAAAAAAGTAAAAAATGTTTTAAATAACTGTAAAAATATTTAAAAAATTCAAAAATAAAAAACAAACAATATTATATCTATAAATAAATAAATATTTGAATGAAAATATAAGCAATAAAAGTACAAATGTAACACATGCACAGGGAACTGTTAGAGCATCTACCGGAATGCTGGAGCTTACAGACTCTAAGAAGAGTTTTGCAGTGGCTGTTAAACAGGGACCTACAGACACTAATCGTTTTTCTCCTGAGTTGCAGAAGACTACAACTCCCAGGGATCCTTGTTCCAGTGAGATGATAGAAGAAGGGAGGAGGCGGGACTTGGGGGAGGACGCTGAGGAGAAAGTGAAAGTAAAGAGAGAGAGGAGAGAAAACGTGGCTGCTGCTGCTGGTTATGAGAAACAGAGCGGTGTGGATCTTGATTCCCCTAAGTTGCAGAGTGTGGGGGACCCCGCGGAGATACCAGTGTTGCTGGAGAGAGCAAAGATCCAGAGAGTCCTGCCAGTACTCCCATCGGATAAAGGTCTAAATCCTGCAGCCCTCAGCTGGAGTCTAAAGAATTCTCCAATTGTTGGAGACACAGTGAGTGTTCTGCTGAGACTTGTGATTCTATCAGCGTGACTTACAGTGAGTACACTGCAACCGAGACTATTGACAGCAACATTCAAGTGCACCTACGTTTTCTACTTTGCGCGCCAACCTTCCTTTGCGCGCCAACATCAGCGGCATCTGGGTCCCAACGGTCGGACTGAGTAAATGCAAAAGAGGGGGAATTGGCCACGTTATATTTGCAGGGTTGGGGTTTAGTTATTCTGTTACGGGTATATGACTTTTATAGAGCACAGTAAATCGCATTGTATGTTTATTCCTGTAAATCCATTTTAATTCTGCTTCCTAGCAATAAATCTGTTAAACTGTTTTACTCCTGCTTCCTGAGTGTGTACCGAGCTGTGGCAGGGGTTTCCCGAATCAGCCCCTGGCAGAAGATAACTGTCCTTCTGCAGCCCAGAGACAGAGCTCCAATCAAGATTCGGGTGGAGGCACTGCGTACAGAAGAGGTGAGACCCCCATAACACCCAGGGTACAGTGGTAGCCATAAAGGGGTGTTACACACATATTTGGTATCACTGCATCCCACTAGTTAACCCTTTTAGTGTACACCATAAAAAAACAAAGCAAAAAACAATGCTTTATCATCAAATCGCCGAACAAATAGTGGAATAAAGCGCGATCAAAAAGACGAATGTAAATAAACGTGGTACTGCTGAAAACGACATCTTGTCCCCATACAGCTCCATCAGCAGAAAAATAAAAAAGTTATAACTCTCAGATTAAAGCGATGCAAAAATAATTATTTTTTCTATAAGTTTTTATTGCGTAAAATTGCCAAAACATAAAAAAACTAAATGTGGTATCGCTGTAATCGTACTGACTCGAAGAATAAAACTGCCTTATCAGTTTTATCACACACGGAATGGCATATTCCCCCCCCCCCTGAATTTCCTGAATTGCTGGTCTTTGTTTATTGTGCCTCCCAAAAATCGGAATACAAAGCAATCAAAAATTGTCATGTGCCCAAAAATGGCACCAATAAAAACGTTAACTTGACGCGCAAAAGTCAAACCCTCGCATGACTCTGTGGGTAAAATATGGAAAAATTATTGCTCTCAAAATATGATGCAAAACCTATTTTTTTGCAATAAAAAGCGTCTTTTAGTGTGTGACAGCAGCCAAACATAAACACCCAATATAAATCTGGGCTTGCTATAATCGCAACGACCCGAAGAATAAAGTCGCCTACTCACTTATACTGCATGAGGAATGGCATAAAAAATAAATAAAACCAATCCTTCACCTGTTGTTGATTTTTTCATTCTGCCTCCAAAGATGGCAGTAAGGCTCGGCGCACATTTATCCTGCGTTCTTCGCTGAGCGCTTGCATCGGGGTTTCTGTGTAAATCTCTGAAACATGCTATTCAGACGGAACGTCTGGCAGAAGATTCCCTATAATGAGACAGATGGAGGCACTGTGGATGCCCTCTGACCTGTGATCCGGCAGTGTCCGTCTTTTTAGGATTTGAGAAAAGTGCCGTCGGCCACAGGTTTGTGAAAAGAAGGATACCACTGAACAGAGGCCAGACAAACTCTGATGCCTCATTTTAGGGAATGGATCCCTTGGAGGTTTCAGCTGAATCATGTCACTCAAAGATTTAGATGGAAACACCAAAGTGCTCAGCATAAAGCGCCGGATAAATGTGATCCCAAACGTTATGTAAAATGTTCCCAATAAAAGGTTAAACCCAATCCACAAAAAAGCAAGTCCTGACTCAGGTCCATCATGTCTTTATGGAAATATAGTAGGCTTCCAAGTTACTGGTAGCACAAAGTCTCTGGAAAAGCGAAATGGCTCCTCACCCGCCAAAACAAATTCAGCAAATTCTCCACTCCCAAATTCAAATGCCCCCCTCTCTTTTGAGCCCCACAGTGGACCTAAACCACATACTGCATCCACTTTTGGCATTTCTGAAGCGATGAGAGCCTGCCTAACTTAACAAGTCTCTCCGTATGGCTAAGTAGTACTGTCCAGCCACATATAGGGTATTACCACATTCAGTAGAAATTGCGGGGCACATGTTGGTGCCCTTTTTACCACTTCTTGTGTGAAAATGTAAAATCTGGGGCTAAAACAAAATTTTGGTGGTAAAAATGTAGCATTTTTTCTTCACAACCAAATGGTATAAAATTCTGTGACACACCTGTGGTGTCAATATGATCACTGCACCTCTAGATGAATTGAGAGGTATAGTTTGTAAAATGGGGTCACTTATGGGGGTTCTGCTGTTCTGGCACCTCATTGGTTCTTCCAGTGGGTCATAGCACCTGCAAACCATAACAGTAAAATCCGGTGCTCCTTGCCTTCTGAGCTTTGCACGGTGCCTGAAAAATATTTCCCAATTACATGTAGAATATTGGCGCCCTCAGGAAAAAATGTACCTCAGTTTGTTGTAAAAAAAAATCCTATTAGCCCTTAGAAAAATTAAAAACTTGGGGCTAAAACAACATTTTTGTGGCAAAAATGTAATTTATTCTTTCTTCACTGCTCAGTGGTATAAAATTCTGTGAGGCACATGTGGTGTTAATATATTCACTGCACCACCAAATGAATTCATTGAGGAGTGTAGTTTGTTAAATTAGTTCACATATAGGGGGTTTCTGTTGTTCTGGCACTTCAGGAGCTTTGCCAATGTGACATGGCACCCTAAAACTATTGCAGCAAAATCTGAACTCCGATATGGCACCTCTTCCCTTCTGAGCTTTGCACTGTGCTTCAAATGTAGTATTCTCCCACATATGGGGTATTGGCGTACTCAGGAGAAATTGAACAACAAATTGAATGGTGCAATCTCTCCTGTTGTACTTATGAAAATGCAAAATTTGGGGCCAAAATAAAATTTTGGTGGTGGAAAATGTGATATTTTTATGGCTCAACATTATAAACTTCAGTGAAACACCTGGGGGTTCAAGGTGCTCACCACACATCTAAACACATCCATGGAGGTGTTTAGTTTCCAAAATGGTGTTACATTTGGGGGGGTTTCCTCTGTTTAGGCACATCAGGTACTCTCCAACTGGGACATGACATCCCCTAATGATTCCAGGAAATTTTACATTCAAAAAATCAAATGACGCTCCTTCCCTTTCGAGCCCTACCGTGTGCCCAAACAGTAGTTTTCTCTCTCATGTGGGGATATCAGCGTACTCAAGAGAAATTGCACTACAAATTGTATGGTGTAATTTCTCCTGTTACCCTTGTGAAAATGCAAAATTTGGGGCTAAGGCTAGTTTCACACTAACATTTTATTGTGCTGCATTTCGTGCGCACATCAAACGCATGACAAAAACGCTTACAAACGCTTGTAAATGCTGCGTTTTTTTCTCGCCTCATTGTGCGCGTTAAGGCAAAAAAATGCAGCGTTTGTATGCATCTTAAAGCGGTTTTCATGTGTTTGCATTTTTATTGCGCATGATGTCACAATCACATGAGTAATAATCCTTGACCAATTAGTGCAACAGACTCCACCATTTGGACAGCAGTGTGCGTGTGTTATTTGAATTCTTTATATAGACCCTGTTTACAGCTGTTCTTCACATTTGCTTGTTTTTTTTCTTGACGACATGGATCTGCGCTGGAAGAGTTTTCACTTCAACTTGGATCTGGACATTAGGATGGCTCAGGCTTATGCAGTTGCTTGCCATGAACACAGGGAGAGAGAAAGACAGCGAAGACAGCAGCGGCGGCGTTTGTGGATTCATCCAATTGTTGATCTTCGGGAGAGCCGTGGAGCGTACCACACCCTCTACAGCGAGCTACAGGCAAACCCGGATAAATTTACTGATTACACTCGGATGTCCCAACAAAGCTTCAGGGATTTGCTTGGTCGTGCACAAGATGTCATCTGGAGACAGGACACACAGCTCCGTCGTGCGATTCCTCCTGAGGAACGTCTCCTGGTCACATTACGGTACGTAGTATAGCAAAACCAATGCCTGCCTAATTTTTTTTGTTCTCTGATGTACTATTCTATGTTGGCAGAATTCTTGAACTGACATGTACTTGGGCTGCAGCATTATTTTTCTACCATTTATTAAAGAAAAAGATGCATTTTTATTCATTGGTATGCCCTTTTTTGTGTGTTTTTGGTTGTGGTAAAATTCCATATACACAAATATTAATTTTGGTTGTTTCTTTGTGTCACAGATTCCTGGCTACTGGAGAGACACTCTCTTCACTGCACTTCCAGTACCGGCTAGGAATATCCACCTTGTCTGGAATAGTTGCGGACACCTGCCGGGCTTTGTGGGACGTTCTCTGTCCAGAATTTATGCCCCTGCCCACCGTGGAAAAGTGGATTGAAAATGCAGAAAGTTTCTGGACTGTCTGCAATTTTCCTAACTGTTTGGGTGTGGTGGATGGGAAACACATCAGGATTATAAAACCCAAGAGAACTGGATCAGAGAACTACAACTATAAAAAGTACTTCTCTACAGTACTCATGGCCATTTCTGATGCAGACTGTAAGTTTGTTGCAGTGGACATTGGGGCATTTGACCGTGGAAATGACTCCCAGACTTTTAAGAACTCTGACATGGGCCGGAGGTTGTATGGCAACCAGTTCAATTTTCCCATGCCACGTCCTCTCCCCAACACCGAAGGTCCGTCACAGCCCTTTGTAATGGTTGGGGATGAGGCATTCCAGATGTGCCAAAACCTCCTCAAACCCTACTCCAGCCGGGACTTGGACCACACCAAACGAATTTTTAATTACAGGCTGACCAGGGCAAGAAGAACTGTAGAGTGTGCCTTTGGTATACTTGTGTCCACATGGCGCATTCTCGGCACAGCCATTAACCTTAAACTGGAAACCGTGGATGAGGTGGTGAAGGCCTGTGTTGTACTACACAATTTTGTGATGGTTAGAGAGCACCCACATTTTGAACTCGATGATGACGCTCCTAACCCCTTGCCAGAATTTAACCAGCACCCTCTCAGGTCATCCGTTGAAGTAGGGCAAATGAGGGACCAATTTGCAGCCTACTTAAACTCTAATGTAGGACGGGTGGCATGGCAAGAGCAAATGGTGTAAAGCAATTTGTTTTTGGTTGTATGTTAATAAAACACCTGTGTTTATACCTGTACTATACTCTGTGTTTTTTTAATTTAAAATTCTGATACATGGCCAGGTTACTGAACACATGGGGTGTATTTTCCACATAATCTCCTCACTTTATAAATACACACTGAATAGAGGATGGGATTATTTACAAGGTCTATCTATAATAACCTGGGATTGCATTCCAAACAGCTAAATGATGTTAAAAAACACCATATTAATTGTTAAGGATACAAGGCAAGTTAACAATAGATAGGCCTTGCACTCAACACCGCACTCTATTCAGTCTGTGCGATAGTACCTGAGAAAAGACACAGGGGATTTGGAAATTGCAAGTCATATAGATTTGTTGTTTTGACAACACATATCTCCAAGACTGACACACGAAACGTGTCATTACTGGAGCTATGTGTTCCCAAAAACGCAAACTGTACGGCGCAGTGTGTGTATGCGGCAAAAGACACATTAACCAAACCTTTTTAGAAAAAACAATATTAAACTTTTATTTTTTAAGTTACAAAATAAAAAAATTATTTTCCCTTTGCAGGAGGTTTGTGAGACGAATGGGATACTTTAGGGGTGTGGAGAGAGGAGGAACGGCAGGAAATTGAGGAAGGGGTTCTAGGTGAAGGGGCAACTAAATTTGTGGGAGAAGGGAGTTCAGGCATGGAAAAGGAGGCAGGTTAAGAAACATCAGACGGAGAGGGGGGACTGACTAGCAAAGTCTTTTGTTTCTTGGTCTTCTTTGGGGCAGGAGTCACCAGCCTGGACCGACTAGCACCGTGTGACCGCCTTACATTACTTAAATGCCTAGAGCTGGTGGACCGTGATCGTGCAGAAAAAAATAAGGAATGTGGGTCCCCCCTAGGGTGCTCTGTGGTGGTGCTGGCGGTGCTCCTTGGAGGAGAGATTGTGGTGTCAGTGCTCATCGAAGGTGAATTGTGCGCGGTGATTCTAGTAGGAGAAGTGGTGGCGGTGCTCCTATCAGGCGAAGTGTTGGCGGTGCTCCTCTGATGAGGAGTGGTGGCGGTGCTATGAGGAGGCGAAGTGGTGGCAGTGCTCCTCTGATGAGTGGTGGCAGTGCTATGAGGAGGCGAAGTGGTGGCGGTGCTCCGCTGATGAGCGGTGGCAATGCTATGAGGAGGTGAAGTGGTGGCGGTAATCCTATCAAGAGAGGTGGTGCCGGTGCTCCTCTGAAGAGGGGTGGTGGTGGTGCTCCTCTGAAGAGGGGTGGTGGCGGTGGTCCCTGAATGGTGAGGAGTTGTGGCGGTGCTCTCATACAGTTGAGAAGTGGCGGTGCTCCGATCCGGAGATGATGATCTCTCTGTGCTCCGAACAGGAGAAGAGGTTGCTGTGGCCCAAGATAATTTTGCGCTTGTGCGCCAAACTGATCTCATCGTGGCAGTACTGGTGCTCCAGACCGGACCAGCGCTTGACATGGTGGCGGTGGTGGAGTGTCCAGCAGCAATCGGCATTTGTGTTGTATTGTGGTGTCCGGCTTGGCTAGGAATGCTGCATTGATATGCAGCAGAAGTCGGTACTGTGGTGAAGCGAGTCAGTGGTGGCACAGCTGCGAATGACAACACTGACTGCTGCACATACTAATTCTGCTGCATAGCCTGCAAGTAAGCAGTGCTGCAGGCATGTAACACAGTCAGCTGTTGCTCAGGACTAAGGTGATCCGCCATGCCCCGTTCAATTTTACTAAAGAAATGGTGCGCTGGTCTATTGAGGTCGGCCTCCAGCCGGTCAAGGCGCTGTGTGGAAGAGTGGAAGAGGTGTTCCATGTAGTTAAAACCACGTTCCACTAGTGAAAATCCACTTTCCACTCTTTCGGACAGCGTCTTGAGGCTGGCATGAATGGCCTCGCTCAATAGCATGAACTCGAGCAAGACAGGCCTGTCCAAGGCCCTCTGCCGCTGGCGGGTAGTGCCCGCATAACCAGTGGCAGATACCTGGGACGGGGGAACACCTGATTGACCAGCTTCCTGGTCACCAGCTGTCTGTGTTGCTGACCTACAACTTGCTTCCTGGCTGTCGGATGGCTGGGACGGGTCCGAGGTTGATCGATGAAGAACCGCTCCCGGGACAGGTTGCAGGGTGCTGCTCCAGGTGCTGTGGAAACAAAAGCTAAACATTAGTATCAAGCATTTTCAAGACGGATCAGCTGTGGAATAGAAAATGAACGATTAGGTTCTATAAACCAAAAAAACTTTTTAAAAAACTTACGCTCTGGTGGCAAGGACTGGTCGTAAGAATTCCAACGCGCGATGATAGCGGTACTTGGTTCTTCTCCTTGCCGCTGAGCCACTGCGAACCTGTCCTTCAGCACGAACATCAGCGTTGAAGCAGTCCTTCATCGAGCGCCAACGTGTGCGGACTTTGTCCACTGTTGAGAAAATGGCAAAGAAAAAGAAAATTATATTATACAATGCACAGATGGTAACATCTGTATCAACACACACCGGAGTGAACTTGACAAACAGTCAAGGCGGCATCCCAACAAATTGAATACACAATGCATTCACTGTTGAACTTGAGGACACTTGTGTGTTTACTGCAAGTATATATCTTGCAATAAACACACATGTATCCTCAGGAACAAGTGAAGCATGAAATATACAGCATGACAATACACAATGCGTATACTATTGAACTTGAGGACACGTGTGTTTACTGAAAGAATATATCTTGCAATAAACACACATGTATCCTCAGGAACAAGAGTGAAGCATGAAATATACAGCATGACAATTGACAATGCGTACACTATTGAACCAGAGGACACTTGTGTGTTTACTGAAAGAATATATCTTGCAATAAACACACATGTATCCTCAGGAACAAGAGTGAAGCATGAAATATACAGCATGACAATACACAATGCGTACACTATTGAACCAGAGGACACTTGTGTGTTTACTGCCAGTATATACAGTTGTGGCCAAAAGTATTGACACCTCTGCAATTCTGTCAGATAATACTCAGTTTCTTCCTGAAAATGATTGCAAACACAAATTCTTTGTTGTTATTATTATCTTTATTTAATTTGTCTTAAATGAAAAAACACAAAAAGAATTGCCCTAAAGCCAAATTGGATATAATTCCACACCAAACATAAAAAAGAGGGTGGACAAAAGTATTGGCACTGTTCGAAAAATCATGTGATGCTTCTCTAATTTGTGTAATTAACAGCACCTGTAACTTACCTGTGGCACCTAACAGGTGTTGGCAATAACTAAATCACACTTGCAGACAGTTGACATGGATTAAAGTTGACTCAACCTCTGTCCTGTGTCCTTGTGTGTACCACATTGAGCTTGGAGAAAAGAAAGAAGACCAAAGAACTGTCTGAGGACTTGAGAAACCAAATTGTGAGGAAGCATGAGCAATCTCAAGGCTACAAGTCCATCTCCAAAGACCTGAATGTTCCTGTGTCTACCGTGCGCAGTGTCATCAAGAAGTTTAAAGCCCATGGCACTGTGGCTAGCCTCCCTAGATGTGGACGGAAAAGAAAAATTGACAAGAGATTTCAACGCAAGATTGTGCGGATGTTGGATAAAGAACCTCGACTAAGATCCAAACAAGTTCAAGCTGCCCTGCAGTCCGAGGGTACAACAGTGTCAACCCGTACTATCCGTCGGCGTCTGAATGAAAAGGGACTGTATGGTAGGAGACCCAGGAAGACCCCACTTCTTACCCCGAGACATAAAAAAGCCAGGCTGGAGTTTGCCAAAACTTACCTGAAAAAGCCTAAAACGTTTTGGAAGAATGTTCTCTGGTCAGATGAGACAAAAGTAGAGTTTTTGGGGCAAAGGCATCAACATAGAGTTTACAGGAGAAAAAAAGAGGCATTCAAAGAAAAAAACACGGTCCCTACAGCCAAACATGGCGGAGGTTCCCTGATGTTTTTGGGGTTGCTTTGCTGCCTCTGGCACTGGACTGCTTGGCCGTGTGCATGGCATTATGAAGTCTGAAGACTACCAACAAATTTTGCAGCATAATGTAGGGCCCAGTGTGAGAAAGCTGGGTCTCCCTCGGAGGTCATGGGTTTTCCAGCAGGACAATGACCCAAAACACACTTCAAAAAGCACTAGAAAATGGTTTGAGAGAAAGCACTGGAGACTTCTAAGGTGGCCAGCAATGAGTCCAGACCTGAATCCCATAGAACACCTGTGGAGAGATCTAAAAATGGTAGTTTGAAGAAGGCACCCTTCAAATATCAGGGACCTGGAGCAGTTTGCCAAAGAAGAATGGTCTAAAATTCCAGTAGAGCATTGTAAGAAAATCATTGATGGTTACCGGAAGCGGTTGGTCGCAGTTATTTTGACTAAAGGTTGTGCAACCAAGTATTAGGCTGAAGGTGCCAATACTTTTGTCTGGCCCATTTTTGGAGTTTTGTGTGAAATGATCAATGTTTTGCTTTTTGCTTCATTCTCTTTTGTGTTTTTTCATTTAAGACAAATTAAATGAAGATAATAATACCAAAGAATTTGTGATTGCAATCATTTTCAGGAAGAAACTGAGTATTATCTGACAGAATTGCAGAGGTGTCAATACTTTTGGCCACAACTGTATCATGCAATAAACACACATGTATCCTCAGGAACAAGAGTGAAGCATGAAATATACAGCATGACAATACACAATGCGTACACTATTGAACCTGAGGACACTTGTGTGTTTACTGAAAGAATATATCTTGCAATAAACACACATGTATCCTCAGGAACAAGAGTGAAGCATGAAATATGCAGCATGACAATACACAATGCGTACACTATTGAACCAGAGGACACTTGTGTGTTTACTGAAAGAATATATCTTGCAATAAACACACATGTAACCTCAGGAACAAGAGTGAAGCATGAAATATACAGCATGACAATACACAATGCGTACACTATCGAACCTGAGGACACTTGTGTGTTTACTGAAAGAATACATCTTGCAATAAACTCACATGTATCCTCAGGAACAAGAGTGAAGAATGAAATATACAGCATGACAATACACAATGCGCACACTATTGAACCTGAGGACACTTGTGTGTTTACTGAAAGAATATATCTTGCAATTAACACACATGTATCCTCAGGAACAAGAGTGAAGCATGAAATATACAGCATGACAATACACAATGCATACACTATTGAACCTGAGAACATCTGGGTGTTTACTGCAAGTATATATCGTGCAATAAACACACATGTATCCTCAGGAACAAGAGTGAGGCATGAAATATACAGCATGGCAATACACAATGCGTACACTATTGAACCTGAGGACACTTGTGTGTTTATTACCAGTACATATCTTGCAATAAACACACATGTATCCTCAGGAACAAGAGTGAAGCATGAAATATACAGCATGACAATACACAATGCGTACACTATTGAACCTGAGGACACTTGTGTGTTTACTGCAAGTATATATCTTTCAATAAACACACATGTATCATCAGGAACAAGAGTCAATGCAGCATCGCACAGCAGAGAAATACTTACTGAACGCCTTTTTGACAGTTGCAGAGGCGCTGTCCCAGCCCTCCATCAACGCTGCGGCCACTTCTTTCCAGAACTGCCGGGTCACCACAATGTCTTTGTACTGCTGGTCACGGCTGTCCCACAATGGGACAAGCTCCTGGACAAGGCTGATGATTTGCTCATTGTTGAGATACATGTCTTCATCCCGTTGTGGAACCTAGAAAAGAAATATATTTAGAATCGTTGTAGTTGTGGAGAATGATATAGATGAAAAAAAAAGGGGGGAGAAAAGCAGGCCAGAAAAACAGGAATACAAAACATTAATAGGCAAAAAAAATGGATCCTTACAGTGCGTTTCCTTCCCGCCGTGCCTTGTGGACGCTGCTCCGGCTGTTCCCGCTCACTTGCCTGGTCCAATGCTGAGGTCTGAAAAAGAACAGAAATAATTACCCATTTATAGAGGCAGGTATACTTACACAAAGGCAGCAAAATACTCACCTCACGCTCTGCGTCTGCCAATTCTTGCCTGGTAGGAGAATATTCTGATCCAGAAGACATGCTGGGAAAAAAAAAAACATTAGTACATTATATATTTTTTAAAAGAAAAGGCTCACATACATTGGTTTATACTCACATTACAGTGCTGTATTCTCCAAACTATAATGGATTCTCGCTGGCTGGGTGGGTGTTGTCTTGTCTTGCAGTCTGTCTGGAGAGTGATGATCTGGCACTATAAAGCCCTTCTTTTATGGACCCCTCCACCAAGGGGGTGGATTTAACAAGTCTCTAGACATTGTTTACTCTGAAATCGTGCGTGCTTGCAAGGCGCTGACATGCGCACTACAATGCGCACGTCAGCGCCCCCATAGACTCTAATGCTATTTTTTTGCGCATGCGTGTGCTGACGCATGCATGCGCATTTTTAACGAGGTTGGGCGGAACAAAAAATGCAACATGTAGCGTCCGGCGCGTCTGGTCGCACACTTGTTAAATGCGCAGCGCACTGAAACGCTGAGCCACGCGTGCAATCGCTAGACACTGCGCCCGCCATTTTAAAGATAGGGGACCATTGCGCGTGTGACCAATAGCGCACGATGCGCTGCGCGATAAAACGCTAGTGTGAAACCAGCCTAAATTAACATTTTTGTAAAGAAAATGTGATTTTATTATTTACACCGCTCAACCTTATAAATGTCTGTGAAGCACCTGAGAGTTCAATGTGCTCACCATACATCTAGATTAGTTCCCTGAGGGGTCTAGTTTCCAAAATGGTGCCACTTGTGGGGGATTTTCACTGTTTAGGCACATCAGAGCCTCTCCAAACGTGAAATGGAGTCCCCCAATTGTTCCAGCAAATTTTGCATTGAAAAAGTCAAATGGCACTCTTTCCCTTTCCGAGCTCTGCCGTGTGCCCAAACAGTGGTTTTCTTCCTCATATGGGTTATCGGCATGCTCAGGAAAAATTGCACAAAAAATTTGGGGGTCCATTTTTTACTGTTACCCTTATCAAAATATGAAATTTGGATCTGAAGTAATTTTTTTGTGAAAAAAAGTTAAATGTTCATTTTTTTTTCCACATTCCAAAAATTCCTGTGAACTTAGTGAATGTGGTTTTGAACACCTTAAGGGGTGCAGTTTTTAGAATGGTGTCACTTTTGGATATTTTCTATCATATAGACCCCTCAAAGTGACTTCAAATGTAATGTGGTCCCTAAATGTGGTCCCTGGTTTAGTAAATTTTGTTTGAAAAATTAAAAATCGCTGGTCAACTTTTAACCCTTAACTTCCTAACACAAAAAAGGTGGGTTCCAAAATTGTGCTGATGTAAACTAGACATGTGGGAAATGTTATTATTTTAACTATTTTGTGTGATATAGCTCTGTGATTTAAGAGCATGGAAACTAGTTTGAAAATTGCTAAATGTTCGCCAAATTTCCATTTTTTTGCAAATAAAGTCATACCGAAGAAATTTTACCACTATCATGAAGTTTTTGATCACTGTTTGGACACCATAAAATTAACTTAAAGGCTCCTAAATAATGGTTCTGATAAAACATACATTTTTATTAGACAAAATTCACTAAGTTGGCATTGTTTAGAGATACCCTATAGGTAATTTATGTCCCTCATGTATGTTTATGCACATCTCTTGTATTACATGTTTTTATGAATTTTGTCTAATAAAATTGTATGTTTTATCAGTACCATTATTTTGGAGCCTTTAAGTCAATTTTATGGTGTCCAAACAGTGATCAATTGTATTTTCATTTTTGGTACACACCAGGTTTATTTATGGTGATATTTATGATTGGGCGATTTTTGTGAATAAAAAAAACACTGTCATAAAGTACAGTATGTCGCGAAAAAACAGTCTCAGAATCACTGGGATCCATTGAAACGTTCCAGAGTTATAACCTCATAACGTTACAGTGGTCAGAATTGTAAAAATTGGACTGGTCATTAACGTGCAAACCACCCTCAGGGGTGAAGGGATTAAAGATGACCCATTAACTTTGTATTTAAGGCAAAAAAAAAATTTCATCTTTTACATTTTAAAAACAATAAAAAGGAAAATAGGCCAATGCAAAAGTTCGGGCACCCTACATGGTTATTACCTAGCAGCACCAACTTTTGAAAGTATAACAGCTTGTAAACAATTTTTGTTTGAGGGATTTTCATCCATTCTTTCTTGAAACAATTATTCCAGTTCTATGAGATTCCTGGGTCGTCTTGCATTTACTGATCTTTTGAGGTCTAGCCACAGATTTTTATTGATGTTCAGAGCAGGGGACTGTGAGGGCCATTGAAAAAATTTCAGCTTGCACCTTTTGAGGTAGTTTATTGTGGATTTTGACGTGTGTTTAGGATCATTAACCATTTGTAGATGCCATCCCCTTTTCAACTTCAGCTTTTTTTTTTACAGATGATGTTACATTTGCATCAATAATTTGTTGAAATTTAATTGAATCCATTCTTCCCTCTACCCGTTAAATGTTCTCCTTGCCATTGGCTGCAACACATCCCCAAAGCATGATTGATTCAACCCCATACTTAGTGGTTGGTGAGATGTTCCTTTCTGGAATTCTGTACCCTTTTTTTTCCACACATACCTTGGCTCTATTTTAATCTCATTGGTCCACAAAACTTGTTTCCAAAATGCATCAGGCTTGTTTAGATGTTCTTAAGCATACTTCTGACGCTGAATTTTATGGTGAGGACACAGAAGTTTTCTTTTGATGACTCTTGCATGATGGGCATATTTATGCAGGTGTTTTTGAACAGTAGAACAATGTACCACAACTCCAGAGTCTGCTAAATCCTATGAGCAGCTCTCACTGAAATTTTGCTTAGTCTTCCAGACCTTATATTGACCTCCACTGTTCCTGTTAACTGCCATTTCTTATTTACACTGTGTTCCAAATTATTATGCAAATTGGATTTAAGTGTCATAAAGATGTATTTTTTTGTTTATCAAATAAACTCATAGATGGTATTGTGTATCAGGGCTCTTTGGATCACTGAAATCAATCTCAAATGCCTGTGATAATTAGTTTACCAGGTGAGCTCAATTAAAGGAAAGCTACTTAAGAATGATGTTCCACATTATTAAGCAGGGCACAGGTTTCAAGGAATTTAGGAAATAAAAAGGATCTCTCTGCTGCTGAAAAGCATCAAATAGTGCAATGCCTTGGTCAAGAGATGAAAACATTAGATATTTCCCAAAAACGTAAACGTGATCATTGTACTGTTAAGAGATTTGTGGTTGATTCTGAGCACAGACATGTTTGTGCTGATAAAGGCAGAATGAGGAAGGTTTCTGCCAGGCAAGTTCATTGGATTAAGAGAGTGACTGCTAAAAAGCCATTACAAACCAGCAAACAGATATTTAAAGCTGCTGGTGCCACTGGAGTCCCTCGAACCTCAAGGTGTAGGAACCTTCAAAGGCTTGCTGTGGTGCATAAATCTACTATTCGGCCACCCCTAAACAGTGTTCACAAGCAGAAATGGTTGCAGTGGGCCCAGGCATACATGAAGACTAATTTTCAAGCAGTCTTGTTTACTGATGAGTGTCGAGCAACCCTGGATGGTCCAGATGGATGTAGTAGTGGATGGATGGTGGATGGCCACTATGTCCCAACAAGGCTGCGACGTCAGCAAGGAGGTGGAGGAGTCATGTTTTGGGCCGGAATCATGGGGAAACAGCTGGTAGGGCCTTTTAAGGTTCCTGAAGATGTGAAAATGACCTCTGCAAAGTATATAGAGTTTCTGACTGACAGCTGTCTTCCATGGTATAAAAAGCAGAAACGTGCCTTCAGGAGCAAAATCATCTTCATGCATGACAATGCACCATCTCATGCTGCAAAGAATACCTCTGAGTCATTGACTGCTATAGGCGTAAAAGGAGATAAACTCATGGTGTGGCCACCATCTTCCCCTGACCTCAACCCTATAGAGAACCTTTGTAGTATCATCAAGCAAAAGATCTATGAGGGTGGGAGGCAGATCACATCAAAACAGTAACTCTGGGAGGCTATTCTGACTTCATGCAAAGAAATACAAGCAGAAACTCTCCAAAAACTCACAATTTCAATGGATGCAAGAATTGTGAAGGTGATATCAAAGAAGGGTTCCTATGTTAACATGTAACTTGGCCTGCTATTTAACTCCAAAATATCCTTTTTGTTCAGTGAATGTGACCTCCTAATGCTGCAAATTCCACAAATGAGCATTTTCAGTTCTTTAAAACAGATCAAATGTTTAGAAATTCTACTGTGCATAATAATTTGGAACAGTGCAATTTGAGTTTTTATTCATTTTGGAGATTATACTGTTATCATTGGGAGGTTTCTTCAATAAAATTTGATGTATACTCTAACCGGTGATGACTTTTATTAGACTGACTGTCATTTGTACCGACTATTTAGGAAAATCAGAGAAAAATATCATTTTCATAATAATTTGGAACACAGTGTACATTTCAAACTGATGAAAGGATAACTTGAAAGCGTTTTGTTACCTTATTATAGCCTTCTCCTGCTTTGTGGGCCTCCACCATTTTCATTTTCAGAGTGCTAGGCAGCTGCTTAGATGAAACCAAGACTGCTGTTTTTTGGCACAAAGATAGAGACTGTTTTTTTTTATAAAGCTGGGAAATTTGCATCACCTGGCCTTTCCTAAAAACTATAGTGAACAAGCCATAATCCTATCAGGCTAACTAAGGTCTGAAATGTTGGTCAAAGTTATCTGAGCACACAAATCTCCAAGGGTGCCCAAACTTTTGTATTGGCCCAGTTTTTGTTTTTGTAATTTTTAAAATGTAAAAGATGAAAATAAAAATTTTTTATGCCTAAAATACAAAGGAAATGTGTCATCTTTAACTTTAGGCGTTTTAGAGATCATTTACTCTTTTACTTGCTTAACTGTTCATAATTAGGCTGTGTGCACACGCTGCGGATTCCGCTGCATTTCCGCAGCGGTTTTGGCCGCTGCGGACACACAGCAGTTTTAGCTGCGGTGTACAGTACCATTCATTTGAATGGGAAAAAAAAAACGCTGTGCCGACGCTGCGGAAAAAAACGCGCGGATTTGCTGCGGTTTTGAATCCGCAGAAAGAATTGCATGTCAATTCTTTCTGCGGAAACCGCTGCGGGTTCCTATCTCCACCATTGTGGAGATAGTGAATCCGCAGGACCAAACCGCAGGCAAAACCGCAGATAATCCGCAGGTCTTTGGACCTGCGGATTATCTGCGGTTTTTGCAAAATCCGTGCGGATTAAGCCGCAGCGGATTCCGCAGCGTGTGCACGTACCCTAACAGTAATTTTTACCAGGAGTGCCCAAACTTTTACATGCCACTATATAAATATATCCCCCATCTGTCCCACTAGTTCACCCCTTTAGTGAACACTGTTTAAAAATGAAAAAATAAAGAGCAAGGTAAAAAAACTATGCTTTATCATCATATCGCAGAACAAAACGTGATCAAAAAGATAAATGTAAATAAAAATGGCATCTCTGAAAACGTCATCTTGTCCCGCAAAAAACAAGCCACCATACAGCTCCATCAGTGGAAAAATTAAAAAGTTATAGCTCTTAGAATAAAGCGATGCAAAAATAATTATTTTTTCTATAAAATGTTTTTTGTTGTGTAAAAGCACCATAAAAAAATATAACTGTAGTATCGCTGTAATTGTACTGACCCGAAGAATAAAGAATCGTACTGACCGAGGAACGGCATAACACCACCCCCTAAAAAAAAAAACAGTTCCTGAATTGCTGGTTTTTGTTCATTCTACCTCCCAAAAATCAGAATGGAAAGTAATTAAAAAATTGTAATGTGCCTGAACATGGTACTAATAAAAATGTCAACTCGTCTTGCAAAAAACAAGCCCTCACATGACTCTGTCAGCCGAAATATGGAAAAATTATAGCTATCAAAATTTGGCAATGCAAATACGTTTTTTTTTTTACAATAAAAACCGTCTTTTAGTGTGTGACAGCAGCCAAACATAAAAACCTGATATAAATCCGGTGTCGCTGTATGCACTGACCCAAAGAAGAAAGTCGCCTAATCACGTATACCGTATGAGGAACGGCGTAAAAAAAAATATAAAACCAATTCTTCAACTGCTGTTGATTTATTAATTCTGTGTCCCAAAGATTCCAGTAAGACTCGGCTCACATTTATCCTGTGCTCTGCGCTGAGCGCTTACACCTGTGTTTCCGTGTAAAACTCTGATTCAGATGGAACCCATGGCAGAAGATTCCCTATAATGAGGCAGATAAGAGGCACTGTGGATGCCAACTGGCCGCCTATGATCAAACAGTGTCCGTCTTATTAGGAGGGCAAAAAGGCGCGGCCTGCCACAGTTTTGTGCACTTCTGAAAAGGACACTGCTGAACAGAGGCTTGACGTAGTCCAAAGTAACTCTGCTGCTTCATTATAGTGAATTGATTCTCTCGGAGGTTTCATCTGTTACGTTACTCGGAGATTTAGATGTAAAACTCAATGTGAGCGCTTAGCGTAAATATGATCCCAAGTGTTGTGAAATGTAAAATGTTTCCAACAAAAGATTCAACTCAATCCACAAAAAAGCAAGCCCTCACTCAGCTCCATCATCTGTTAACTGAAATATAGGGGGCTTCTATATTACTGGTAGTACAAAGGCTCTGTAAAAACGCTATAGCTCCTTGTCCCCCAAAAGAAATTCGGCAAATTTGGCACTTCCAAATCCAAATTCCACCCTCCCTTCTGAGCCCCAGTATGCTTAAACCACATTTAGTGTCCACATGTTTAGCATTTCTCTAATGCGATGACAGCCTGCTTAATTTACAGATGCGTGTCTCCAGAAGCATGAGCTTGGCACCACAATGTACTGGGCACTACAATCAGGTTGCAATTTTCACTCAGTAACATCTACTGCTGCTTGATTCTGGAAAACACCCATGGAGTCAAAATCATCACTACAAATGTAAATACATTTTCAAAGGGGTATAGTTTCCAAAATGAGGTCACTTGAGGGGGGATTCTGCTCTTCTAGCATTTAGGGGCTCTGTTTAAGGAGTCTGCAAACTATTCTAGCAAAATCTGCACTCCAGGAGGAAAATAGCACTCGCCGTATGGCTAAGCAGTACTGTGCACCCACATATGGGTTATTCGCACATTCAGCAGAAATTGTGGGACACATTTTGGTGCCATTTTTACCCATTTCCCAGTGTGAAAATGTAAAATCTGAGGCTAAAACAAAATTTTGCTGGTAAAAATGTAATTATTTTTTCTTCACTACTGCCCAATGGTACAAAATTCTATGACACACCTGTGGCGTCAATATGATCATTGCTCCTGTAGATGAATTCATTGAGAGGTATAGTTTGTAAGTTTTCGATCACATATGGGGTATTGGTGTACTCAAGAGAAATCGAACAACATATTTTAAGTCCATTTTCCCCTGTTAACCTTGCGAAAACAAAAAAAGTTAGGGCTAAAAACATTTTTGTGGAAATTTTTGTATTTCCTTGGCTCAACGTTATATACTTCTGTGAAACACCTAGGGGTTCAAAGTGCTCACCGCAGATCTAGATAAGTTCCCTGAGGGATCTAGTTTTCAAAATGGTGTCACTTCTGGGGGTTTCTACTGTTTATGCACATCAGGGGCTCTCCAAACGTGACATAACACCTGCAGAACATTCCATAAAAATCCAAAACGTCACTCCATCCTTTCTGAGCCCTGCTGTGCGCCCAAACAGTAGTTTCCCCCCACATATGGGGTATGTGCATATTCAGGAGAAATTGAACAACACATTTTTGTGTCCATGTTCTCTCCTTGTGAAAATTAAAAAAATTGGGACTAAAACATTTTTGTGCAAAAAATTTTATATTTTTGTTTTCACAGCTCAGCTTCTGTGAAACACTATCTTGATAAGTTCCCTGAGGAGTCTAGTTTCCAAAATGGTGTCACTTGTGAGCGTTTTTCACTGTTTAGGCACATCAGGGACTTTCCAAACGTGATATGGTGTCCATTAATTATTCTAGGAATTTTTTATTCAAAAAGTCAAATGGCGCTCTTTCCATTCTAAGATCTGCCACGTGCGAAAACAGTAGTTTTCCTGCACATATGGAGTATTGGCATACTCAGCAGAAATTGCACAAGTTTTTGCATCCATTGTTTCCTGTTACCCATTTGAAAATGAAAAAAAAGTTCAAAAGTAATATTTTTGTGAAAAAAGTAAAATGTTCATTTTTTCCTTCCACATTGCTTTAGCTCTCATAAAGCACCTGAAGGGCTAATAAACTTCTTGAATGTTGTTTTGAGCACCTTGAGGGGTGCAGTTTTTAGAATGGTGTCACTTTGGGGTATTTTCTGCCATATAGACCCCTCAAAGTGACTTCAAATGTAATGTGGTCTCTAAAAAACTGTTTTTGTAAATTTTGTTGTAAAAATGAGACATCACTGGCCAACATTTAACCCTTATAACTTCCTAAGAAAAAAAAAAATCTGTTTAAAAAATTATGCTGATGTAAAGTAGACATGTGGGAAACGTTACTTATTAACTGTTTTCTGTGACATAACGCTCTGATTTAATGGCATAAAAGTGAAAATTGCTAAATATTCCAGATTTTCTCCAAATTTCCTGTTTTTTTCCACAAACGCAAGTCATATCGAAGAAATTACATCTCTCGTGAAGTACAATATGTCACAAGAGAAAAATCTCACAATCAGTGCGATCAATTGAAGCGTTCTAGAGTTATTACCTCATAAAGTGCCAGTGGTCAGAACTGTAAAAATTGGGGCTGATCATGAGGATGAAAACAGGCTTCAGGGTGAATGGAGACAAAAATCTGAGGATGTGAGAGGAATATATACATATCAAGATAAACTGGCTATTAAACTAATATTAAAAGCAAATACATTAAGTATTGTGAAGATTTGCTCTATCCGGCATCTGTGATCGTGTGTCCCCTTCCCCCCCAAGCTATGATGCACTGGGGTCCCTGTCATAATTAAAAGGATTTTCCAAGTTAGCAAAAAAAATACCACAAGACTGTGAATATAATAAAATATTACAAAACAACCCTATTCACACATTATTGCTGCAGCCAATCACTGGCCTCAATGTAATATGGCACAAGAGCAATGAGGCCAGTGATGGGCTGCAGCGGTCAAGCGGGATGTGAATGCTGCTGCCACGCACTGATGTTGGGGGGCTGGAGCGCTGGGTTCACAGGTGACCTTAGGCTGTGTGATTATTTCATCACCTTCCCGCCTTGGTTCTCTTCTGCTTGTCAGGTATGAAGCCTGACTTATCATAGACAAGATGGAGAATCTCTCCCCACACCAGGCGTCAATAATCTTCATTTCATTTTTTGTAAATTCCCTCCCAAGGTCAATCAAAGACCCCAGCAGCACATGACAGCACCGAGCTCAGGGCTGCCCCTTCCAGTCAGCTGCACTCCCAGCATCCAGTCCACATTCCCAGCAGCATCCACACCAGGCGCCAGTATCTGTACCAGCAGCCGTGGCCCCGCCCCGCGCCGCGCGCCCCCGCACCCTCCGGTCCCTCGTCCTCCTCATCCTTCTGTGCGCGCTCCCGGAGCTGCTGCTGCTGCTGCTGCGGGCGGCGGGAGACGAGGGACATCGGAGAGGCCCGGGGCCGGACACGCCCGGAGCGGAGACACAGCCGGGTGAGAGCACAGCCCTGTGTTTGTAGATGTTGCGCTTTATGGCTGCTGGCGAGGATCCGTGCTGTATTCCATGTGTACAGGATGCATCACCGCTACGGACATCAGTATTCCTGCCTGGCTCCCCCCACCCATGCATACACATACATGCAGACAGCACAGAGTCCGCTTATACAGCCATCCACACAGCATCCTTGTCACTGCTGGATCGTACAATGGCCGGCAGCACGGTATATACCGGGGGCAGGCTACACCGCTACGGGGTATATACCGGGGGCAGGCTACACCGCTACGGGGCATATACCGGGGGCAGGCTACACCGCTACGGGGTATATACCGGGGGCAGGCTACACCGCTACGGGGCATATACCGGGGGCAGGCTACACCGCTACGGGGTATATACCGGGGGCAGGCTACACCGCTATGGGGTATATACCGGGGGCAGGCTACACCGCTACGGGGCATATACCGGGGGCAGGCTACACCGCTACGGGGTATATACCGGGGGCAGGCTACACCGCTACGGGGCATATACCGGGGGAAGGCTACACCGCTACGGGGTATATACCGGGGGCAGGCTACACCGCTACGGGGTATATACCGGGGGCAGGCTACACCGCTACGGGGTATATACCGGGGGCAGGCTACACCGCTACGGGGTATATACCGGGGGCAGGCTACACCGCTACGGGGTATATACCGGGGGCAGGCTACACCGCTACGGGGTATATACCGGGGGCAGGCTACACCGCTACGGGGCATATACCGGGGGCAGGCTACACCGCTACGGGGCATATACCGGGGGCAGACTACACCGCTACGGGGCATATACCGGGGGCAGGCTACACCGCTACGGGGCATATACCGGGGGCAGGCTACACCGCTACGGGGTATATACCGGGGGCAGGCTACACCGCTACGGGGTATATACCGGGGGCAGGCTACACCGCTACGGGGTATATACCGGGGGCAGGCTACACCGCTACGGGGTATATACCGGGGGCAGGCTACACCGCTACGGGGCATATACCGGGGGCAGGCTACACCGCTACGGGGCATATACCGGGGGCAGGCTACACCGCTACGGGGTATATACCGGGGGCAGGCTACACCGCTACGGGGTATATACCGGGGGCAGGCTACACCGCTACGGGGTATATACCGGGGGCAGGCTACACCGCTACGGGGTATATACCGGGGGCAGGCTACACCGCTACGGGGCATATACCGGGGGCAGGCTACACCGCTACGGGGCATATACCGGGGGCAGGCTACACCGCTACGGGGTATATACCGGGGGCAGGCTACACCGCTACGGGGTATATACCGGGGGGCAGGCTACACCGCTACGGGGCATATACCGGGGGCAGGCTACACCGCTACGGGGCATATACCGGGGGCAGGCTACACCGCTACGGGGCATATACCGGGGGCAGGCTACACCGCTACGGGGCATATACCGGGGGCAGGCTACACCGCTACGGGGTATATACCGGGGGCAGGCTACACCGCTACGGGGTATATACCGGGGGCAGGCTACACCGCTACGGGGCATATACCGGGGGCAGGCTACACCGCTACGGGGCATATACCGGGGGCAGGCTACACCGCTACGGGGTATATACCGGGGGCAGGCTACACCGCTACGGGGTATATACCGGGGGCAGGCTACACCGCTACGGGGTATATACCAGGGGCAGGCTACACCGCTACGGGGCATATACCGGGGGCAGGCTACACCGCTACGGGGTATATACCGGGGGCAGGCTACACCGCTACGGGGTATATACCGGGGGCAGGCTACACCGCTACGGGGTATATACCGGGGGCAGGCTACACCGCTACGGGGTATATACCGGGGGCAGGCTACACCGCTACGGGGTATATACCGGGGGCAGGCTACACCGCTACGGGGTATATACCGGGGGCAGGCTACACCGCTACGGGGTATATACTGGGGGCAGGCTACACCGCTACGGGGCAAATACCGGGGGCAGGCTACACCGCTAATGGGCAAATACCGGGGGCAGGCTACACCGCTACAGAGCATATACCGGGGGCAGGCTACACCATGACAGGGTATATGCTGGGGGGGGCAGGCTACACCGCTACAGGGTATATACCGGGGGCAGGCTACACCGCTACGGGGTATATACCGGGGGCAGGCTACACCGCTACGGGGTATATACCGGGGGCAGGCTACACCGCTACGGGGCATATACCGGGGGCAGGCTACACCGCTACGGGGTATATACCGGGGGCAGGCTACACCGCTACGGGGTATATACCGGGGGCAGGCTACACCGCTATGGGGTATATACCGGGGGCAGGCTACACCGCTACGGGGCATATACCGGGGGCAGGCTACACCGCTATGGGGCATATACCGGGGGCAGGCTACACTGCTACGGGGTATATACCGGGGGCAGGCTACACCGCTACGGGGTATATACCGGGGGGCAGGCTACACCGCTACGGGGTATATACCGGGGGCAGGCTACACCGCTACGGGGCATATACCGGGGGCAGGCTACACCGCTATGGGGCATATACCGGGGGCAGGCTACACCGCTATGGGGCATATACCGGGGGCAGGCTACACCGCTACGGGGTATATACCGGGGGCAGGCTACACCGCTACGGGGTATATACCGGGGGCAGGCTACACCGCTACGGGGTATATACCGGGGGCAGGCTACACCGCTACGGGGCATATACCGGGGGCAGGCTACACCGCTACGGGGCATATACCGGGGGCAGGCTACACCGCTACGGGGTATATACCGGGGGCAGGCTACACCGCTACGGGGCATATACCGGGGGCAGGCTACACCGCTACGGGGTATATACCGGGGGCAGGCTACACCGCTACGGGGTATATACCGGGGGCAGGCTACACCGCTACGGGGTATATACCGGGGGCAGGCTACACCGCTACGGGGTATATACCGGGGGCAGGCTACACCGCTACGGGGTATATACCGGGGGCAGGCTACACCGCTACGGGGTATATACCGGGGGCAGGCTACACCGCTACGGGGTATATACTGGGGGCAGGCTACACCGCTACGGGGCAAATACCGGGGGCAGGCTACACCGCTAATGGGCAAATACCGGGGGCAGGCTACACCGCTACAGAGCATATACCGGGGGCAGGCTACACCGTGACAGGGTATATGCTGGGGGGGGCAGGCTACACCGCTACAGGGTATATACCGGGGGCAGGCTACACCGCTACAGGGTATATACCGGGGGTCGGGGTACACCGCTACATGGTATACACCGGGGGCAGGCTACATCGCTATAGGCTATATACTGGGGTAGGTGGCACTGCTACACGGTATAGTCCGGGGGAGGCAGGTGGCACCGCTACACGGTATAGTCCGGGGGAGGCAGGTGGCACCGCTACACGGTATAATCCGGGGGAGGCAGGTGGCACCGCTACACGGTATATACTGGGGGAGGGCAGGTGGCACCGCCACACGGTATATGCCGGGGGACAGGCAGCTTGTCACTGCTGGATTGTACAATGATCAGCGAGCGTGGCAGATACCGGGGGCAGGCTGCACCGCTACACGGCAGATACCGGGGGCTGGCTGCACCGCTACACGGCAGATCCCGGGGGGGCAGGCTACATGGAATTGATATATCAGAATGGATGTGATGTCCTCCTACCTGTGAAGAATTGTATCTTCTGGGAATCTAACTGCACGTTGGATCCTGATTCCAGATTGTGGTTTTAGGCTAGTTTTGCCATAATAAATGTTGGCATCACCCCACCTCTCCTCTACCACAAAAGGAGCTTTGCATAAATCTGTGCACCCTCATCTTACAGTGGCTGTCATCCACCATTTGCAGAGCAAGAGCTCATCTAGTGCTGACTCCCTGATATATTCCTAGATAATCCCTGTAAAGTACATATCGCTTTACTTCCTCGCTGTGTTTTGTGACGTCGGTCAATTCATGAATTCGTTTTTAGGGTGTTTTTTTGTTTAATTTTGGATTAAGTGCTTTCTTTTAGATCTGTGTTCTAATTGTTCCCCTCAATCACGTCGGCATAATTGTGAGATCCCCATATAGATTTGTTACAGTGTTTACTTAATCTGGATATAGTGTTATTGTAGAAAAGTCAATGTTTAGAACTTCCTGCATGTTGTAACGTTTTTGCTTTAGATGACATGCATCACTTTACTGTACCCCGTCCTGCATCGTTTGACTGACAGCCATAGCAATAAAGGTAATTGAAGTGTCCCTGTTCTAGCACAGGTCCCAGAGGTGCTCCACTGCTTTATGTCCGCCTCTGACTGTACTTTCTTTGCATGTCCGTAGTCCTTTCTTGAAAGCATATCTGTTTCTTAACACTATATTGGTAGAGTAATAGCTACTATCCCAATGGGATGCTACAAACTAGGAGCTATGAAGCTATTTAACGTTCCGCATTTTATATAAAAATGTTGTAAATTTGAGTAGACGTGATGCTCTCATATCTTATGGGGAATCTGCTGTTGGTTTTTGCTTTAAATTATCTTAGAAAAGGAATGTGTGCTAAAGTGAAGTCTTTTAAGACATTTTGGTCCAGCAAGTGCCACTTCCTCTTTAGTAGATTTGGCTTCTCTTTTTATTTTTTTTTTTAATTTCCTTAGGCTTTATACATCAAAGGAGGGAAAGTTACTGTATGAGAGCTTAGTGGATTTACCGAGGGCTTGTAAACCTAAAAAATATAGATTGTGCAAATGAGTGTATGCGGCACTCCCACTGTAATACCTGCCTGTGGCTAGGCAATACTTAAAAAGCAGGTAGACAATTTTTACTTACCTTTCTTTTGTCCTCTTTCTGTGTTTTTTTTCTCTTTTTTTGTCCATTTTAGAAAACTTGTATTACCGGATAGTGAGTCAAAATGGGCTGTGGGAATGATGTAACAGGTTCCTAGTAGAGATGAGCGAATGTACTGGGAGAAGGTGTTGTCCGAGTATGCTCGGGTGGTAACCGAGTGTCTTCGGCGTGCTCGAAAAATGTGTTTGTGTCCCTGCAGCTGCATGTCTCGCGGCTGTTAGACACTGTAAGACCCAAACGGTCTTATCTTTCTCTTTAATAGGAATCCTTAAGTCGCAGGGGCCCCAGGGTCTCATTTCCGCTCTATACACTTATATGCTATCTGTGGGAGCTGGCTCTGCCCTGGTGGCAATCAGGAGAAGGTGGGACGGTCTTCTTCCTGACGCTCAGGAGGAGGATTGGGAAGAGGTTCTTGAGTCTTCAATTGGAGTATCTCCATCAATCAGTAATAGAATGATTCAACTATATATGATACACCAGTCATATTTAACCCCGTCACGACTCTTCAAAATGAGTCGACTCCAGTCTTTGGAATGTTTGAGCTGTCACTCAACGGAGGCATACTTTGCTCATATGGTGTGGAGTTGCCCTATTATCCTCTCCTATTGGATTGAGGTAACATTGCTGTTGACTTCAATAGTACAAATCCCGGTTCCCCTTAACCCACTGGTCTGTTTGTTTGGGGTGTTGGATGGGGAGATGTGGGGACATTATGTTTGAATTTTCTTGCGGGACATACTCTTTCTGGCTAGAAAGATGTTGGCACTGCGTTGGATGGGTGGTGTACATCCTTCTCTCAGAGCCTGGATTGAATTGGTAAATTCGGTTATACCGTATGAGTGAACGCTGTATCAGAACCGGAGCTGTCTAAGGAAATTTGGCAAAATTTGGGATAGCTGGAACGCCTCTCATCTTACCGTTCTAGTACGTGGTGGTTCGGTACCACCGTAAACATTATGCTTAAAATTCCTTGGACTATCTTATGGCATTGAATGGCTATTTATAACAATACATAATTGTGCTTGGCAGTGTGTTAGTAGTAGTTGTAGTTTAATTAAGGTGTAATGTCGTTTTGAAATATATGTCACCAAGTAGTTATAAAGATAAAATGTTATGCTAATCTGTTAACTTGGTTTATTATCCCTACAGCAATGCATGGACTCATGAAACCAAAAAGTTGTATTAAGAATCTAATGTGCAAGGTTGCTGTTCTTTTATGGTTGTGTGGACATGTACATGTGTACTACACTATATACATATGTGTATATGTTTTATGGTTAATAAACGAATTTAAAAAAAAACATTGTAAGACCACGTGCATCCATTGAATATTTGGTCGGTATTTTACATCAGTATCTGTACGCCAAAACCAGGAGTGGAACAATCAGAGGAAAGGTATAATAGAAACACGTACACCACTTCTGTATTTACTAGATTATGGCCCGATGCTATCGCATCGGGAGGATGCGATAGCATCACACCTCTTGCCATGTTAACCCTCAACACACACACTCCTCAACACACACTCCTCTCACCTTTCACCATCTCCACTCACTCTTTCACTCCACATACGACCCCTTCTCTCACTCCGTCTCTCATACTCACGCCGTCATCGCCGCTGCTCCACGATCCCCGACATCTTCTTCCGCCGGCGCCATCCTGGATCCAGACGTTGTCCACGCCGGCGACATGTTCTTGCGGCGACGCCATCTTGAGTATCGTGAAATCCCGCGATAGTCAAGATAGCGTCGCCGGAAGAACATGTCGCCGGCGTGGACGACGTCGGGATCCAAAATAGCGTCAGCGAAATCTCGCGAGTTTTCGCCGACGCCATTTTGGATCCCGACGTCGTCCTCGCCGGCGACATGTTCTTGCGGCGACGCCATCTTGACTATCGCGGGATTTCGCCGATCCAAAATGGCGTCGCCGCAAGAACATGTCGCCGGCGTGGACGACATCGGGATCCAAAATGGCGTCGGCGTAATCTCGCGAGATTTCGCCGACGCCATCTTTTTGGATCCCGAGTCGTCCACGCCAGAGACATGTTCTTGCGGCGACGCCATCTTGAATCTCGCGGGATTTCATGAAATCCAAAATGGCGTCGCCGCAAGAACATGTCGGCGGCCTGGAGAACGTCTGGATCCAGGATCGCGGCGGCGGAGGAAGATGTCGGGGCAGCGACGATGACGGTGTGAGTATGAGAAACGGAGTGAGAGAAAGGAACGTATGTGGAGTGAAAGAGTGAGTGGAGGTGAAAGGTGAGAGGAGTGTGTGTTGAGGCGGTGTGGTGTGTTGAGGGTTAACATGTGCGTGTGTGTGTGTGTGGTGACGTCACCGGTTACAACTGGACGGAAGTTGTTACAACCGGAAGCTGCTTAGGGCATTTATTATTATAGATCACCCAGTCCTGGTTTCAGCTTGCAAATACTGATGTAAAACACTGGCCAAATACTGAACGTGTTCATTTGGCCTTAAAAGGTTTTTTGCTATTCTAACTGATGATCAATCCATAGTATATGCCTTTTAGGTTTAATTGGTGGTGGGCCCAGTTTGCTAACATGGTGACGTGGAGCTCAGCCCATTAAGAGCCACATTGTCTTCATTCTTCATCTCCTAATCATTGATAGTTTGTCCAGGCTGTGAGGATAGATTCCCTCTAATTTTTTCTCTATCAGTAGGTTTTTGTTATGTAATGTGAAAGCTGCATGATGTTCGTGCCGAGACTGATTCCAGCAATGTGCCACTCACTAGGCTGTGTTGCTATTTCAATAAAATCAGTGTTTTATCAGCAGGAGATTATCACTACAAGACTAGGTGTCTTCTGCTTCCTAGTCAACTGCTCTATGTAACTTTAGTCCCATCACTGATTGGCAGCTTTCCGTGTATGCCATTCATTGCCAAAAAGCTGCCAATCAGTGATGTGGACGGGGTTATACATAGCTCAGCACTCAGAAGAGAACTGCAAGATTTTGCAGCAGTGATTGTATCAAATTGACAGCATGCAGACCAGCAAGCACATATCTCTGGAATCCGGATATTTGCCCCTTCATCATGCTGCTCTCAGATTACATAGCACAAACCTGATTATAGATTCCCTTTAAGAAAAGACTGGCTGTGCGTGTCCGCAGCTTTGTTCATCTCTTGTAGCTTCACTGTAGAGAATGAGGGCACTTCACCTGTTTTCATGATTAATGGAGGTCCCAGAGCTCAGACCTCTATTCTTTCACTTTGGGGGATGCACCTGTACATTACTTCTGCTGTGTTGGCTTGCTTCTAACAGCTGGAGAAGTCCCAGTAACAGATTTATGCAAGGGTAAAATTGTTTGAAAACTAAGAGGTGATTTTTATATATATTCGATCACTGAACTCAGTAAAAATATAAAAAAAAATTCCTCCACGTACAGTTTTTTCACAAACACTGACTTGCACCATGCATTGACCCTTTTGCGTGATCTTTAGTGGATGATTTTGGTGTCAGAGTGCCACAGCTTTTTTCCACAGCTCTAATTAAATGATTTAGTCAGAGACTTGAACCTGCCTTAACATTCTGCAGAACTTTTAGGCTCTAGACTAAAAGGTAAGGAATCTGGTAGCTCCTCTCCTGTTACCTATTTTTCATGGTGCAGAATCTGAGAAAAGGAATTCCTTCCATACTTTTCTCAAGAGGGTTCTCTAGTGTATTGCAGTGATGTCCCTGGGCTGATGGAAAATGTAACTGAGTATAATGTGAGTGAGTGGAGACCCTTCATTGATTCATCCAAAAAAAAGTCTGAAAGCTATGCTACTGCACAATGGCAGCAACTAAGCTTCAGTGTCGGTAGGGCATTCTGTGCGCTTGAAGGAAATCTATGAGAATTTAGGCTTTATTCATTTCTCAAGAAACTTAATTACGACGGTCAGGGATGGTCAATATATGGTGATCTGAAAGTTCTCTCTTTGCGCATCAGAGGATGCAGGAAGTACCCATGCTTTTTGGGTGAATGGGGAAAAATAGGATAGGACTCATCACTGGAGCCAAAAAGTTGGCTAACGAGAACATCTTTGCGACCTGGACTCCGTAACATAGTTGGGGAATATTTCGTTGATCCCACTAAAGTTCAACTGCCACGACTCCACATTAGGCTTGGACTGGTTAAACTGTTTGTGAAAGATGTACCGAAAGAATGATAGACTTCTAATTACCTGTGTACCAAGTTTAAGGAACTGTCCGAGGCAAAACTGAAGAAAGGCCTTTTTGTGGGTCTGGAAATTTGGAAACTCAAGAAATTAAAGCTGTTGAGAAAAGGGCTCTGAATTATTTTAAAGAATTTGTGAAGAATTATGTAGGTAGCAACAAAGATCCAAAATTTGTCCTTCGCGGAGAAACGTTTCAAAGCTTTGGGCTGTCTAATGAATTTGAAGTTACATTTTTTACATTCCCATTTGGACTACTTTCCTGAAAACCTGAAAACCTTGGTACCGTTAGTAAAGAACAAGGAGAAAGATTTCATCAGAATATCAAGGAGATGGCACGCCAATACTAAGGTAGATGGAACGTGAACATGATGGGGGACAACTGCTGGATGCTTCACAGAGAAGATCTACAGACTTTCTCCTTCTATGAGAGAAAAGGTACCAAGAGAAGCTTATAAAAGAACAGGAAAAGGTGCAATAATTAATTTCCAATAAGTTGCAGCATAAATGTTCAATATATATTTATATATAATATTGTGTACATTTTTGGCTACAATAAGAGTTTTAATTGTTCATCTCGCTTGTTTGTAATTTATTGCTCGTCTTGTGCAAAATCCATACAGGGCATAAGAATCAGTTTTGCATGCCTGTGTAATTGACTGATAACATGCTAGTCAATCGCAGCAGCCGGTACCCCAACTGATGCCAATCAAGACAAGGTCTGACTTTGTTTCCATGTGATAGTTGTTCTATTTAGGCTACTTTCACACATCAGTTTTTCGCCATCAGGCGTGATCCGGCGTTGCGCCGGATCCGGCAAATGTTATGTAAAACCGGATGTGATGGATCCGGTTTTGTGCCGGATCCGTCTTGCGCATCCGACCAAAAACCGGATCCGTCTCATCCGTTTCATCCGTTTTTCCATCCGTTTTTCGACGGATTACGACGGATCCAGTTTTTAAAAACGCCCCTTGGGTGCTTTCAAACGGGATTGGCTACTGAAAACCTATAGATATACCGTGTTCCTACAGCCCATCTTTGACAGGTTGTAGAGGAGAAAGTGCAGGTTGGAGAGAAGAGCAAGTGACTGGCGAAGATGGATGTTGTCATTGGAAATATTTTGAAGAATTTGGTGGATTTTACAGCGGAGGCGAATCGTTTGAGGGTGATTGTTCTGGGGAAGGAGAGAGCGAGACAGCAGCACATCATGCATCAGCGACGCCGTTTGTGGATCCACCCCATCACACCCAAGAGAATGACGCATGGGGTCTATTCTACACTCTGCATGGACCTTAGACGAAACCCGGAGAAATTTTTTGCATATGTTCGGATGAAAATGGAGAATTTTGATTACTTGTTGGAGTGCATTGCACACCTCATAAGAAAATCGGACACCTATTGCCGCTTCTCTGTTTCACCCGCAGAGCGTCTGATGGTGACTTTAAGGTAAGACACATTTATTGGATCTGCTTGCATCAGAGCACACTTTCACTGCAATCTTGTTGGTGGTAGTTTGTATCTCCAAGTTAGAGCTGAGTTTTGGTATCTAATGCTCTGATTTTGAACTATTTTTTTTTTTAATTCCCCACAGATTTCTTGCAACTGGAGAATCCCTTTCGTCACTCCATTTCATTTTCCAGTACGGACTTGGGATTTCCACCATATCTGGAATTGTGAAGTACACATGCCGTGCACTGTGGGACTCTTTAGTTGATGAGTTTTTACCAGAGCCCACAACAGAGAGGTGGATTGAAATTGCTGACAAGTTTCTACAGATATGTCAGTTTCCGAATTGCTTGGGCTCTGTGGACGGGAAACCTATCCGCATTGTAAAGCCAGCAGGAACGGGATATTTCAATTACAAGAAATATTTTTCCATTGTCCTCATGGCCATCGCTGATGCGGAATAAAAATTTATTGCTGTTGATATAGGGGCCTATGGTCACTCTAATGACTCTCAAGTTTTCAAACTGTCAGCCATGGGGAGTAGACTTTATGGAAACTCCTTTCAGTTTTCACCCCCTAGACGGCTGCCGCAAACATCTGGCCCACCTATGCCTTTTGTCTGTGTAGGGGATGAAGCCTTCCAGCTGTCAGAACACCTTTTGAAACCGTACTGTAGCAGAGGATTGACAAGAACAAAACGCATTTTTAATTACCGCCTCACAAGAGCAAGAAGAATGGTGGAATGCGCCTTTGGTATTCTGACAGCCAAATGGCGTGTCCTATTGACTGCGATCAACCTCAAGACTGAAACTGTGGACGAGGTGATCAAAGCTTGCGTGGTCCTGCACAATTTTGTTATGTGCAAGGAACCATTTCCATTGAGGACACCTCTGAAGAAACCACCTTGCAAGATTACCAGAACATTACCAATAGAAGTTCTGTGACGGTTTCACGAATGAGGGACAATTTTGCACAATACTTTGTCACCTCAAGGAAGAATAGACTGGCAGGATGACAGAGTTTGATAAATTTCTGCCCTTAACCAAAGTTGTGTACTTTCTGTACCAACACTATACCTTTGCCAACCAAAAGTTGTCTATCTTGTCGTGGTTTAACAATTTTTACCTTTTGTCCACAGTTGTGTACCTGGTTGTGTTTTAGGCAAAGTATTTCACCTTTTCACAAAAGTTGTGTACATTGTTAGGAAATCCCCAACAAGATACACAACTTTTTGTAAAAGCTTAAATACTTTGCCTAAAACACAACCAGGTACACAACTGTGGCCAAAATTTAAAATTTCTTAAGCTTTTACCCACAGTTATGTGCCTGGTTTTGTATACCTTTTTACCTTTTCTCTACCCTGTATTTTACCTTTTGTTATACCATATTTCGCCACAGAAAAAAATGACAGACAACCAGTGTAAAACAATAATTTAACTTTTATTGAAAATTTTTTTTTTGGAAATTTCAGTTAACTTTTTTAATAAAGCTTTCAAACCAGAAAATTGGTCATTTTTATTTTAAGACACACATTTATAAATTTGTGTAGTGTGGGGTGGAAATACTGCGGGAGGGGCTGCGGGACACTTCGACACTGGGAGTGTGGAGAGAGGACTGGGATCGTGGTGGGGAAGGAACAGTTAGAGGTGAAGGTGTGGAAAAAACAATAGAATGGGTGAACATGTGGGAGGCAGAACAGGTGGTGGAGTGGAGGGTTGAGCAGGGACTGGAGTAGCAGATGTGGTTGAGAAGTGGTACGGTGAAGGAGTTTGGTACGGGGAAGGAGTTTGGTACGGGGCAGGTTGCTGGTACTGGGGAGGTTGCTGGTACTGGGGAAGTGGCTGGTATGTAATAGGAGGGGGAGGAGGGACAGTGGCTGGAGGTGGTGGAGGAACTACTGTGGTGGGAGGAGGAGGTTGGGAGGTAACCTGCAGTAGAGCACCGTGGCACGAATGCATTACATGCATCTGCTGGCTAGGAGAGAGCGTTTCCATGCGCTCCACAACAGACCTGAAAAAGGTGTGGTTTGGCGAAGATCTTGCTCCTGAATGCATGGTTTGCAGAAGTGTCTTCAAATCCAGATTGGCGGAGTTAATCTGCTGAAACCTTGCGGAGATTTGCTCTGACAAGACTTTGAGACAGTTCTGGAAAGATGCATTCAGATGCAAGAACTCTGGCGCATAGCTCTTTTCCTGACCCCTCTGCCGCTGCCGCCCAGTACCCGCAGGTGTACTAGAGGTGGCAGTGGCAGAAGGGTGGGGTAAAGGGAAAGCGATCTCCTCACCAGTCGATTCATGTAATGTAGGCGGCCACGATGCTCCTGCGCTGGTGGATGGGAGAGATGGATCGAATGTCAAGGAAGGCTGGGAAGGTGCTGATGGGCCGGGGTGGTCGAAGTGTCCCTCGGTGGCGGTCTCCTCAGGGATTACCTCAGAAGGGTCCAACCGTGCAGGCTCCCAAGTGCTGGTCACCGTGCTGTGGAATAAAGAGAAACAAATACAATTAATATAGTGACATGGCATTGGCCCTGGCTGGGATGTTTCATATTTGCCTTCTGGTGACCATTGTTGCCCGGAGGAACGACAGGGCTCGTGCGTACTTGTACTTGCTCCTGCGTCCTCCAGATCCACTCGGGGTGCGCATCTCTTTATTGAACTCCTTCTTGAAACGATCCCTCACAGACCGCCACCGCTTCACAATTCTCTCCCCTGAAACAAGAAAGCACAAAGTGGTTGGTATACAACATCAGTGTTTCCCAAACGCCAGTGCTCATGCCCCCCACGGGTCATGTTTTCAGGATTTCCATAGTGTTGCTCAAAAGGAAATCCTGAAAACATGACCCATGGGGACCACGAGGACTGGAGCTTGGGAAACCCTGGTTTACATCAAGCAACCTGAACTGTATATACTTATGCTCTTGAATCTGGGCCCGAGCATCGAGGTCCTCCCAGCGGTGCACAAGGAGCGAACAGATTTCCTCCCAGACCCGTTGGATAAGGCCGGGGTCACACTGGCGAGGAATACGGCTGAGTGAGAGGCGCTAAAAGCACGCATTAGACACGGACCAATGATTCTCTATGGGGTCCCTCGCACCAGCCGTATATTTCTCATCCGTATTCTACGCTCCGTGCCAATCGCAGCATGCGTACTACGGCCGTAGTATGCCAATGCAAGTCTATGGGTGCGCAAAAAATACGGATTACACACGGACCACACATGTGACTTGCGAGAAATACGCACCCGGTGTCTTTTAGCAAAGCCGGCAATTCAGTGCGCTATACAGTAAACTCACACTGACAGGTTTAATAAAGAAACGAAAGAATAGATATATACACATAGAATACACATATATATATATATATATATATATATATATGCATTCTATGTGTCTATAGCTATTCTTTGGTTTCTGTTAGAAACCCTGTCATAGGGCTCCATTATATGTCCATTTTGCAAGCCTGCGAGAAAATCTCGCAATACGGATGCCATACGGATTACATATGGATGCTTACATGCGCAAAATACGCGACCACACCTTGATTAAGGATGACATACGGAGCACTGTTTAGGGGCCATTCATCCGTATTGCGCATGTAAAATACTGACCGTATTTTGCGTCGGTTAGTGTGACTCCGGCCTAACAATAGGATCAGCATGGCGGCGGTCAGCCATATTCCATAGCGGCTCCCTTTCTCTGACCAGATTGATGAGGTGATCCACATCAATCCCCCCCTCCTCACCGTCAGAGTCGGGAGCACGCTGTGAAGGCTGTTAAAGAAAAAGAGAAAAAAAAAATTAGCCTCCACACTTAAGAAATGAAATAAAAAGGGAAAAAAAACCTAAGCAAAAATATTATACTTACACGCTGGTGACCGCCGCGTTGCTGTCGCCGACGACCCTGGGAGGCACTGGGAGGACCTCTTGGCCGAGCACCAGATTGGGAAGACTAGAAAAGAAAAAATAAAATTATGTGCTTGGATGTAGGCATATGTGTTGTTTGCTGTGTGATGTCTGCGCTACATTGATTTCTATGTGTTGTGTGTAGTGTGATGTTGTGTATCTGCATTTGATGCAGGAAACTTACCAATTGCGAGCCCACTCCAGGTATCTGTCCACCCCTTCGTTCTTCTTCTGGGAGATCCTCTTCAGCTTGTGATTCCTGTTTTGACATAAAAGCCAATTAATAGACATATATTCCAGAGATGATGGATTTTGGAAATAAAAACTTACCGTTAAACGCTGACGATGCGAGGGAGGGCTCCCAGAAGAAGACGTGGTGTCCTGCTGCTGGCCCGACTCCAGTCCTGTTGCTGCTGGTGCTGCTGCTTCTGTAGGGCGGCTTCTGCTGGTGAATAAAGAGAAACAAAGGGCCAATGAATATATTGATATTCAATGGCCCTAGTTTGGGGGAATGGGGGATGTGATAATTACCGTCTGTCATCTGCTGGTGAACTCCCCTCCGCTTGTTCGGCATGGTCGCTTGGCTCCATTTGGTTTGGTGCTGGTGGTGCAGTAGTCTCCTGCCTTCTCCTGCGGCTGGCTCCTCTTTTGGCTGGCATGTTGGCTGTGGCTGAGGGTCCCACTGTCACGGTTTTATATATGTTTGCTGTGGGCAGGGCTACTGAGCATGCTCAGACCAAAAAAAACCGATCCGGCGCATTGCGACGCTCATAGACTTTCATTGTGTGAAAAAGCCGGAAGCGCCGGATCCGGTAGTTCCGGCTTTTTTGCCGGACACAAAAAACGTTACAGTTGCCATTTTTTCCAGACGCTGGATTGAGACACATTGCCGGATCCGGTCAAAACCGGACGAACCGCATGGGCATCCGGCGCTAATGCAAGTCAATGGGGGAAAATCGGATCCGACATCGCACTTCGCCGGATCCGGTTTTAGTAAAAATAGCTGGATCACGCCTAATGGCGAAAAACTGATGTGTGAAAGAGGCCTAAGCCTATCAGATAATAAAAGTGCAGCGACCGGGGCCGTCATAAAACTTCTGATTGGTTACATGGAAGCTGATGAGCAGTCATTTAATAATTTCTTACACAGGCTGACTGCACTTCCATGCACACAGAATGAACAGTAAGACTGGAGTCACACTAACCTGCGCAAAATACGGTCAGTATTTTACATGCGTAATTCGGATCAATGACCACTAAATAGTGGTCCGTAGGTCATCCGTAAGCAAGGTGAGGTCGCGTATTTTGCGCATTTGTGTATCCGTATGTAATCCGTATGCAATCCGTATGGCGAGATTTTCTCGCAGCCTTGCAAAATGGACATTTAACTGTTTTCAGGCCTGCAAACAATTTAAATCATTAGCCTGCACCCTATTTAGACACTCAGAAACAGGTGGCTGCCTACATTCTGTACATTTCTCACCTTGCTTTCACGAGGTGTGTTGGTGTTCTTTGTGCAGCATGGCAGAGGGTCTGAGATTCAATACAACCGAGCAGGTTCTCCTTACCTGGCTTTTGTCACGGCGCTTTGGCCAACCATATCCTGTGATAGTGGATCCGCGGAGGAGGAGACGCATGTGGGTACATCCACTTTTGAGGCAACGACTCACAAGAGGTCATTTTCACCGCCTCTATTCGTCTCTGCGGGAGCATCCGGACAAATTTTACCAGTACTGTCGAATGAGCATTTCCACATTTGATCGCCTCTTGGAGACAGTGCGCCCTGGGATCACCTTTCAGGACACTAGGATGCGCAAAGCCATATCTGCAGAGGAGCGACTTCTACTCACAATACGGTATGTACTACATAACCACATTCTCTATGTTCATAATGTGTGTGTTAATTTATGTTTTTTGGCCTTCTTGGACAAAGTTTAATACCCTCATCTTACTCAAAATATGTTTCACCTGACACAGCAGAATGTTACATCTAATATGTACTGCATATCACTTAGTCATTGTGCCACCAAATATGTGTGTGTTGTTCTCTCTCATTTCCTACCAAGTTTGGTCGGCATGTAACTGATTTTTTTTTACTTTAGCCATTCTAACCTGTACTATTTCTGTTGTTCTACAGCTTCCTGTCCACTGGCCTGTCTTATGCCGCCCTCCACCATGAGTTTCTCATTGGAAAGTCAACCATTTCAGGCATGTGAGGTCTACATGTGCAGAAATCTGGACAAGACTCCATCAGGTTGTCCTACCCGAGCCCAGGATGGAAGACTGGTTAAGGATTTTAAGGGACTTTGAGGAGGACTGCCAGTTTCCAAATTGTATTGGGGCCCTGGATGGCAAACATATCAGGGTGCGTAAGCCGCCGAACTCAGGCTCCCAATTCTTCAATTATAAGCAATACTTTTCTGTTGTATTGTTGGCTCTGGTAGACCCTCAATACAAGTTTATAATTGTTGACATTGGGGCCTATGGAAGGACGGGAGACTCTAGAGTCTTTATATACTTCCATAATGGGTCGGCGGCTACGCAGCAACCAGTTGGATCTACCACCACCACGCCAGCTACCAGGCTCCACCGAACAATCAGTCCCTTATGTCCTTGTGGCAGATGAGGCCTTTCAGTTATCACGTAATGTCATGAGGCCATATCCCCGGCGCAACCTTGACCACAGGCGCAGAATTTTTAACTTGCGCCTATCACATGCTAGGCGACTGGTGGAGTGTTCCTTTGGGATTCTTTGTGGCGGGTACTCCAGTCTGCCATTCAGTTGAGTGAGCAAAATGTGAATGAAGTTGTCAAAGCCTGTGTTGTTCTGCATAACTTCACCAGGATACATGATTGTTCCTCCTCTGATGGTGTTGTGCGTAGGCCGGACAATGTGCGCAGGGTGAGACCACCTATCATCCCTCAACGTAGACCGCTCTCTGGCCTCAAAGTGCGTGATATATTCACGAATTACTTTATCTCACCTGAGGGGGCAACTTCTTGGCAAGAGAATGCTGTGTCTATGTTATAATTTTCTTTTTTTCAAAGTGTGTCTAAATATATATTACTCAAGCCTTTTTATGATTCTATGAGTGTTTCTTTGCATTGGTTGGTGTCTGTTAGTATGTTGTGAGGGATAGTGAGAAATCACACAGAGACGTTAACTAGAGTAGACAAATTTTTAGTTTTGCCTTTTTTTTTTTTGTTTTGCTTAAAGGCAAACATAATTTTGCCATAACACAAATTTGGCAATGGCCAAAATGACCCTTTGGGCCTTCTTTAACTTGGTGTAACATTAACATTACAGAAAAAAACTGCAACAAACATTATGCAATAACAACATTGCTGCATGCCTACATTAACCTTGATTAGGCAACAAAGGGTGAGCTCCATCACCTAAATAAAGTCAATAAGATAACACTCACATTTCCTCATAATGTTATCCAATCATAGAAAGATTCCACCATGACAGGCAAGGCTACCTCACATCTTTCACACAGATATTACCTGTCTGTAGAACAGACAATATTTAAGCATGCTATACTGGAAAGGATGAAAATACAAAACTCACTTGTTAAGACATTGAGAGAGCGTGATATTGTGAATGCTTGTCGCCTCAAATTGGTTTACTAGAGAATGCTAATAACAAAGTTGACTACTTAACTAAAGGCAAGCACGCCTTTCCTATGCATTAGCAAGTGATTAGTGTATTTTCATCCTTTCAGGTAAAACAGTATAGCGCATTTAAATATTCTCTTTTATACACACATGTAATATCTGTGTGAAAGGCGTGAGGTAGCGTTGCCTGTCATGATGGATTGTTTCATATGTTTGGAAAACATTGTTTAAAAATGTGAGTGTTAAATTATGTTCTAAATGTTGGTGAAGGAGAACACCTGTTTTTTTGTCTAGATTAGAAGCACCAGTTACATGTAACTGGACATCCCCAAATTTTTGAGTCATAAATCCTCATATGTAGGGGAAGGGGAACGGGGAGGAACAGCCTGTGGGTGCTGCTGGACATTGTGGCCAACATCGCCCTGTGTGGGGCCATACTGTTGCCCATGATGCTGTTGTTGTCCAGCCTCCTGGGCCTGTTGGTGATACTACCCAGAGTAATAATGATGATGGTGAGGGGCTTCTTGTTGGCTCTGGTAGGCCCGTGGCTCATACCCACCAAGATAGCCAGATCGTCCCCAACCAGGTTGGGACCAGCCTCCAAGACTGGGTGGGTACAAGTGGCCATATTGGTGGGGTTGGCTTGATGAAGACATTTGGGGCTGCGGAATAGAAGGATGGGTAGGGGGAGGAAGGGGTTGAGGTGTTGGCCCACGTATTAGGGGCTGTTCAGACCCTGCTTGAGCAAGCATCTGTGTGGATGGTCTCATGCGCATTAAATTTCTTGGTGAGAGCTGCCACCTCTCCAGAAATTCAAACACCTCATATGGGGTATTGGGGGGGGTGCTTGCATCAAGCAGGATCTGAATACACCCCCTAATACAGAGCCTGACCTCACGGGTAAGGGCACGGAGATAAAGGGTGAGGCTACGTGCATAGGCCTCCTCACCATCATCTGTCGTGACTCTGGACAAGTAATTCAGCACCCCAGTGTCCACATTGGTCCTGCTCTCTTGAATGGTGACCTGGCGCCTTCTTCTTATTCGCCGTGATGCTAGAGCAGCCTGTGGGGAGGGCCTGATCTGGGCAGTTGGGCTGCTGCTCAAGTTGCCCATCTCTTCCAGGATGGGTGAGGTTGCAGCTGCAGACCGTCCTGGTGGTGTGTTGTGTAGGGCAGCCATTGTGTGTTCTGGTGATGCCTCCTCTTCAGCCATCCTTCTTGTAGGGGGAGAAGATGGGCCAGCCACCTCATCCCCTACAGGATCTATAATGGGCTCTGCCTCTGAGGCCGTTCCTCGATCCGTAAGGTTGGATTGAGTTCTGTTATGAAATAGAACAGAGGCAAAAATACATCAATATTTTTGTCCCTGTAAAGTATTTGTGTAATGTTTTTGTGTTATGTGGTGTGAGGTATGTACTTACGGTCTCAGAGCCAGAATTGGGGCGAGGAAGTTCAGCCGGTCATAATAGATATATTTGCGCTTGACATGGCCAGCATCCCCACTCCTGGACCGCTGCTGGCGTTCCCGGCGGTACTGGTCCCGGATGCTTCTCCACCGTTTCATCACATCTTCCACTGCAATGTGACAGGAAAGATTGTCAAAATCACATATTTGAGAGGTCACATTTTCAAACAGTAGTCTAGGCATGGGGCCTTATGGGGTGTGCGTTCTACCCATGGTGGCATATGTAATTGGGCCGATACCCAGGGTCTCATTAGCTCCCCTGAAACTAATTTTAGTGGCTAGGAGGATGAGGAGCTTGTGGCCTAACCCCTAATTATGGCTGTGTGAAGCCACGTGTCACATCCAAATGTAACGGCCTCATGAGGCTAATAAAAGTACATGCACAGGAAGGGGGGGGGGGCTGATTGTAGATTCATTTTATAGCGCGTGCTAACGTTAATTATATTTTTATGGTTGCACTTACGAATTTTATGCTGCTCATCACGTGGTCTGTCACCAAAGTCATGGTACATCTGGCGACAGATGCGCCTCCATGACGCCTCCTTTCTTGTGCGGTTCGCATAGTTTGCGTCGCGTGGGTCCCATATTTCTGGACGCTCCTGCACCAGCACAATTAGCATCTCTACATTAATATATGTGGACGCCATGCTGCTGCTGTACTCCGTGGAGGCGTACTTCCTGGATGTCTGGAGCGCTTTTTGAGCTCATTTGCATGGCTAGGCTTCCTGATGATGGATTGGCCCATTTCCTGTCACCAGCCAAAAGACCTGCGTATTACTCGCAAGTCACACGTGTGGTCCGTGTGTAATCCGTATTTTTTGCGCACCCATAGACTTGCATTGGCGTATTATGGCCGTAGTACGCTGACAATCGCAGCATGCTGCGAGTGGCACGGAGCGTAGGATACGGAGGAGAAATATACGCCTGGTGCGAGGGACCCCATAGAGAAACATTGGTCCGTGTGTAATGCGTGCTTTTAGCGCCTCTCACTCTCCCGTATTCCTCACCAGTGTGACTCCGGCCTAACACAATTATACTGTGCGGATAGAATATAATTTTCCTCGACAGTACATATCCTGTTTACACAGGGCAATGTGCTACCGAGAACAATGATTTTCAAGCAAACTTAAAAATAATTTTACTCAATGAATCACGAAACAAGCGCTCCAAAGAACTCTTGTTTCTTGATGATTGGCCAGTGTGTAAGTGCATCTTAAGTCATTCCAGTGCATTATTTCAGTTGGGGAGTTCAGCAAAAAAGGTTTCTTTGTGACGTCTTTTCTCACATCTGCCATTGTTAGGTGCTTATAAAACTACAACTTTGCACACTGTTCATACTACTAAGGCCTGTTTCACATTTCAGTTGTTTTACGTCAGTTGAAATCCGCCAAAGTGTAAAAAAACGGATCCGCTTCAGCCAGCAATGTCTGAAATTTAAAGCAATAGGACTCGAGAGACAGAGATTTTTATTTCTTTTTTTTTCCTGCCGGGTTTTGGGGTTAAATTTGATTAAGGCTGCAGTTTTTGTACATATTGATGCGTTTTTTCCCGCGAAAAAAACGCATCACGGTAAAAGACGCAGCATGCTCATTAATTTTGCAGAAAAGGCCGCGTTTTTAGCTATTTTCTATGAGACTGAGGACACGCGGAAAAGTGCAAAAACGCACGGAAAAAATCCGCGTTTTCTGGGAAGGAGTCCGGTTTTCATGTAGAAATTTTCTGCATACGTGGGCACATAGCCTTAGGCTGCTTTTTTGATGTAGAATATTCCTGAGCGGAAGTGCACACCCTCTTCCCGGGAAAACGCGTGCATTTTATGAAGAGCTTTTGTAAGCGTTTTTGACGCTTTTGTTAAGCGTTTTAGCATGCTTTTTCCTAAGCGTTTTTGCAATACAATTGTATGTATTGCAAAATTAATTGACATGCTGCTTTTTTTTCTGCTAAGCGTTTTTGCAGTGGAAAAAAACGCACCATTAGCACAACATGTGCGGATTCACTTATGATTACATGGGATGCTTTTCTTAAGCGTTTCCGCGGCAGAAATGCGCATCTAAAAGCACTGCGTAAGCGCTTAAAAAAAGCAACGTGGGCACACAACCTAAAGGAAATTCTTCCGGACATGATCAGTATAAAAAGCGGAATGCGTTGGCGGATTCCGTCAACTAACGTTTTGCAACGGATCCGTCGCCCATAGGCGTCCATTATAACGCATGGCGGACAGCTACGGATCCGTTGCTATCCGTTGTTTTAACGCAGACAAAAAAACGTTTCATTGTCCGTCCACTCCAGACAACGGATGCCAAAATTATGACGGATCCGTCAAAAAACGGATGCAACGGATGACCATCCGTCAAAATCCGCCGCTAATGCAAGTCTATGGGGAAAAAAGGCGGATCCGCCAAAAAAAATGGTAGATCCGTTTTTTTTCTAAAAACGGCGGATGTTGACTGACGTCAAACAACTGAAGTGTGAAACAGGCCTTATCCATCTGTGTGTCTGTTTTTGTTTCCTTTTGTACACTCTGTGGAAATTGCATGACATTTTAGTTGACCAAACTTTTTGGAGGCCCATATTAGTTAAACTGTTTCAAGGGGAAAATAAAATGTGGGGTTTGCTCCCTTGTTTCTTTGCTGACATGGCCTCTTACCTGAGACATTACTGCACTTAGAACTTTGAGATCAACTAATGTGCTATATAATACATGAATACTATTAGTATTTGGTGAGTATTTCACATCAGTATTTGTAAGCCAAAACCAGGAGTGGGTGATAAATACAGAAGTGGTGCAAGTTTCTACTATACTTTTCCACTACTTATTTTTTGCCTTAGGCCGGGGTCACACTGGCGAGGAATACGGGCGAGTGAGAGGCGCTAAAAGCACGCATTACACACGGACCAATGATTCTCTATGGGGTCCCTCGCACCAGCTGTATATTTCTCATCCGTATCCTACGCTCCGTGCCACTCGCAGCACGCTGCGATTGTCAGCGTACTACGGCCATAATACGCCAATGCAAGTCTATGGGTGCGCAAAAAATACGGATTACACACGGACCACACATGTGACTTGCGAGAAATACGCACCAGGTGTCTTTTAGCAAAGCCGGCAATTCAGTGCGCTATACAGTAAACTCACACTGACAGGTTTAATAAAGAAACGAAAGAATAGATATAGACACATAGAATGCATATAAATATATATATATATATATATATATATATATATATGCATTCTATGTGTCTATATCTATTCTTTGGTTTCTGTTCAGAAACCCTGTCATAGGGCTCCATTATATGTCCATTTTGCAAGTCTGCGAGAAAATCTCGCCATACGGATGCTTACATGCGCAAAATACGCGACCACACCTTGATTACGGATGACATACGGAGCACTGTTTAGGGGCCATTCATCCGTATTACGCATGTAAAATACTGACCGTATTTTGCGTCGGTTAGTGTGACCCCGGCCTAACAAATGCTCATGTAAAATACTGATCAAATGCTGAACGTGGCCGAAGGCCGGAGTCACGCTAGAGAGGTATACGGATAAGTGCTATGCGACAAAAAAAAATATCGCATTGCACTCGACCCAAAGTTAATTTATGGGGAAGTTCCCATCAACTTTTTTTTTCTCGTCCTTATTATACGTGCAAGTAAAATCGCAGATGCTGCGATTTGCATCGTATTTTGGCCGAGACTTGCCAATGCAAGTCTATGGGTGCGAGAAAAAAAAAAGGATTACACACGGACCATGCATGTGACTTGCGAGAAATATGCATCAGTGTCCTTTGAAAAGCCGGCAATTCAGTGCGCTATACAGTAAAATCACCACATTGACAGCTTACAATAGAATAGATAGAATAGAAATATACACATAGTATAGGGGTGTGTGTGTGTAAGATATATATATATATATATATATATATATATATATATATATATATACATACACACAGTACAGACCAAAAGTTTGGACACACCTCATTCAAAGTTTTCTTTATTTTCATGACTATGAAAATTGTAGATTCACTCTGAAGGCATCAAAACTATGAAATAACACATGTGGAATTATATAATTAACAAAAAAGTGTGAAACAACTGAAAATATGTCTTATATTCTAGATTCTTCAAAGTAGCCACCTTTTGCTTTGATTACTGCTTTGCACACTCTTGGCATTCTCTTGATGAGCTTCAAGAGGTAGTCACTGGAAATGGACTTCCAACAGTCTTGAAGGAGTTTGCAGAGATGGTTAGCACGTGTTGGTCCTTTTGCCTTCACTCTGCGGTCCAGCTCACCCCAAACCATCTCGATTGGGTTCAGGTCTGGTGACTGTGGAGGCCAGGTCATCTGGTGTAGCACCCCATCACTCTCCTTCTTGGTCAAATAGCCCTTACACAGCCTGTACATGTGTTTGGGGTCATTGTCCTATTGAAAAATAAATGATGGTCCAACTAAACGCAAACCGGATGGAATAGCATGCCGCTGCAAGATGCTGTGGTAGCCATGCTGGTTCAGTATGCCTTCAATTTTGAATAAATCCCCAACAGTGTCACCAGCAAAGCACTCCGACACCATCACTCCTCCGCCTCCATGCTTCACGGTGGGAACCAGGCATGTAGAGTCCATCCGTTCACCTTTTCTGCGTTGCACAAAGACACGGTGGTTGGAACCAAAGATCTCAAATATGGACTCATCAGACCAAAGCACAGATTTCCACTGGTCTAATGTCCATTCCTTGTGTTCTTTAGCCCAAACAAGTCTCTTCTGCTTGTTGCCTGTCCTTAGCAGTGGTTTCCTAGCAGCTATTTTACCATGAAGGTCTGCTGCACAAAGTCTCCTCTTAACAGTTGTTGTAGAGATGTGTCTGCTGCTAGAACTCTGTGAGGCATTGACCTGGTCTCTAATCTGAGCTGCTGTTAACCTGCGATTTCTGAGGCTGGTGACTCGAATGAAATTATCCTCCGCAGCAGAGGTGACTCTTAGTCTTCCTTTGCTGGGGCGGTCCTCATGTGAGCCAGTTTCTTTGTAGCGCTTGATGGTTTTTGCCACTGCACTTGGGGACACTTTCAAAGTTTTCCCAATTTTTAGGACTTACTGACCCTCATTTCTTAAAGTAATGATGGCCACTCGTTTTTCTTAGCTGCTTTTTTTCTTGCCATAGTACAAATTCTAACAGTCTATTCAGTAGGACTATCAGCTGTGTATCCACCAGACTTCTGCACAACACAACTGATGATACCAACCCCATTTATAAGGCAAGAAATCCAACTTATTAAACCTGACAGGGCACACCTGTGAAGTGAAAACCATTTCCAGTGTCTACCTCTTGAAGCTCATCAAGAGAATTCCAAGAGTGTGCAAAGCAGTAATCAAAGCAAAAGGTGGCTACTTTGAAGAACCTAGAATATAAGACACACAGTATTTTCAGTTGTTTCACACTTTTTTCTTAATTATATAATTCCACAATTCTTCAAAAGTCTTTGAATGAGAAGGTGTGTCCAAACTTCCAAACTTTTGGTCTGTACTGTGTGTGTGTATATATAATATCTTTATATTTCATAGAGAGATAGTGGAATGGCTGATAACTCATTTGTCGGCTCCTGTAAAATCGTTGCAGAGCCCTACAGGAGACATGGTTTACATACAGTAAACCCATGCATAAGAGTTAGATTTATATATGTCGGTGTCCAATATTGTTAGTACTGTGTGTGTAGAATTTGGGACCTGAATGTATTCACAGAAAAAACTGGCGTGGCCTCCCGCGCAATTTTCTGCGCCAGAGGGGGAAAGCCAGTGACTGAGGGCAGATTTTAATAGCCTAGAGAGGGACCATGGTTATTGGCCCCCCCTCCCTTGGCTAAAAATAATCTGCCCCCAGCCACCCCAGAAAAGGCACATCTTTAAGATGCGCCAATTCTGGCACTTAGCCTTTCTCTTCCCACTGCTCTATAGTGGTGGTATATGGGTTGTCACTTTTGTATTGTAAGGTGACATTAAAGGGAATCTGTCATTTTTTTTCGACTATAGCCCCCGTTACACACAGCGAGATCGCTAGCGATATCGCTAAAGCGGCACCGATTTTGTGACGCAGCAGCAATATTGCTAGCGATATCGCTATGTGTGATACTTACCTCCGACCGGCTCCCCCGCTGGTTGTCGCTGATCGCGCGAGAACGTCCTGGACCATTCCTCGTTGGCCACTTCCTGCTGGTGCCGATGAGCGACGCGTGGACGCGGGCGGGAGGACGTCTTCATTACCGCGTCTGACAGGTAAGTAACGACCGCCGACCGCTGCTATGTCGCTGGTGAGATCTGCCTGTTTGGCAGCTCACTAGCGACCATTTAGCGATGCACCAGTGATCCTGACTGGGTCGTATTGTGGTCGGAATCGCTGGTGCATCGCTAAATGTGACGGGACCCTATCAGCTGCCGGCATTGACATCAGGGGCTTATCTGCAGCATTCTGTAATGCTGTAGATAAGCCCCCGATGTAACCTGAAAGATAAGAAAAACGTGTTAGATTATACTCACCGGAGGGGGCGGTCTGGTCTGACGCCTCCCATCTTCACACGATGCCGTCCTCTTCTTCCCTTCCTGTAGTAGCTCCGGCGCAGGCACACTGCAGTGCGCAGGCGCCAGACCTCTCCCGACACCTGCGCACTGCAGGACTCTGCTCGGTCCTCAAAAGGGCAGAGCAGTGCGCCGGAGCTGGAGCCACTACAGGAAGGGAAGAAGAGGACTGCATCGTATGAAGATGGCAGGCGTCAGACCGGACCGCGACACCCATCGGACCGGACCGCCCCCTCCGATGAGTATAATCTAACGTGTTTTTCTTATCTTTCAGGTTACATAAGGGGCTTATCTACAGCATTACAGAATGCTGTAGATAAGCTCCTGATGTCAATTCTGGCAGCTCATAGGGCAAAAACCACTGAAGAGTGAATGAGACGCTGCTGGCAGCAGCATCAGTGACATCAGCGCAGGCTCCCAGCCCAACCCGAGGTGAACTCTTGAGCATGGGAAAGTGACAGTTCATTTTCCCACGCTGCTGAGTTCATAGCAGGTCAGGCTGGGTGGCTGCGCAGAATCAGTGACTAGCGGTGACGTTTCGTTGGGTGCGCTGTAACCATTCTTTCCAGGAGATGCATGAATTGCATCATAGGTGACAGATTGGGCATCTCTCTGTGTTCTGCATTTTATAAGAATCCTATGAGATTTGTGAAGAGCTTTTTTTTTTTTTGCATTTTACCAGGCAGAAGGCATTGTATTTTCTGACACATACATAGTGCAGAAGGAATGAAGCAAAATCTACTTTTTCACTAACCTGACTTGTTCTCTTCGATCCAACTGTGCGCTCAGTGAGGTTCTCTGATGGCCAACTGAATCCCCAGGAGACTACTAATGAGTCAAGGTAATTTCAAGGAAAATAAAATATTCATTTCTGGGGAAAATCTGTGAGTGGTAATCTTGCTGATTCAAACATCCGCAGTCTGATTAAATCAAACATAGTTACATTCAGTGAAGTATATTGTCATTTCCAGCCCATTTAGAGATTAACAATTGTTAAACTGGATTGCCAAGTGAGTGTGGGACCAGAGTCTGTTTTGAGGTCCCAAGAAATAATAATAATTTTTATTTTTATAGCGCCGACATATTCCGCAGCACTTTACATTTCAGAGGGGATTTGTACAGACAATAGACATTACAGCATAACAATAATCACATACAGTAGATTATAACAAATAACAAGAGGAGTGAGGGCCCTGCTCGCAAGCTTACAGTCTATGAGGAAAGAGGTAGACACGAAAGGTGGGTGGTAACCGTTGCTCTGATTGTATGGACCAGCCATAATGTTAAGTATGTAACAGTACAGACACAGAGGGCTAATGGATGCATAAAGCATGTGGGAACATGATGCTGGGAACCTGGTTATGGTAAAACTTTTGGCTCTGCCACACAGGGATAGGTTAGGTTAATGTGTTGAGGCGATAGGCCAGTCTGAATAAATGCGTTTTCAGGACACGCTTAAAGTTGTGGGGATTGGGGACTAATCGTATTGACCTGGGAAGTGCATTCCAAAGAATTGGCGCGGCACGTGTAAAGTCTTGGAGACAGGAGTGGGAGGTTCTGACTATTGAGGATACTAACCTCAGGTCATCAGCAGAACGGAGGGCGCGGGTAGGGTGGTATACTGAAACAAGGGAGGAGATGTAGGGTGGTGCTGAGCCATGGAGGGCTTTGTGGGTGAGGGTAATAAGTTTATACTGAATTCTGGAGTGGATGGGTAGCCAGTGTAATGACTGGCACAAGGTAGAGGCATCGGTGTAACGATTGGTGAGGAATATGATCCTGGCTGCAGCATTCAAGACAGATTGGAGAGCGGAGAGTTTGGTAAGAGGGAGACCGATTAGAAGAGAGTTACAATAGTCGAGACGAGAATGAATAAGAGAAACAGTAAGAGTTTTTGCAGAGTCAAAAGTAAGAAAAGGTCGAATTCTAGAAATGTTTTTGAGGTGCAGATGACAAGAGCGAGCCAGTGATCGAATGTGGGGGGCAAAGGAAAGCTCGGAATCAAGTATGACCCCAAGACAGCGGGCATGTTGCTGGGGAGTAATAGTGGAACCACACACAGAAATAGCAATGTCGGGTATAGGTACATTAGTAGCGGGAGGAAACACCAGGAATTCAGTCTTTGACAGGTTCAGTTTCAGATATAATGAGGACATGATATTAGACACAGCGTTTAGACAATCGCCAGTGTTTTCTAGAAAGGCTGGCGTGATGTCAGGAGAAGAAGCGTATAATTGGGTGTCATCAGCATAGAGATGGTACTGGAAACCAAATCTACTGATTGTTTGACCAATAGGGGCAGTGTACAAGGAGAAGAGGAGGGGGCCTAGAACCGATCCTTGAGGAACCCCAACAGTAAGGGGAAGGTGAGAGGAGGAGGAACCGGCAAAAGAAACAGTAAAGGAGCGGTCGGAGAGATAGGAGGAGAACCAGGAGAGAACGGTGTCCTTGAGGCCAATGGAATGGAGCATAGTGAGGAGGAGCTGACGATCCACAGTGTCGAATGCTGCAGAGAGATCCAAGAGAATTAGCATGGAGTAATGACCATTTGATTTAGCAGTTAGCAGATCATTAGAGACTTTAGTGAGGGCAGTTTCAGTGGAGTGTAAAGAGCGGAAACCGGATTGGAGAGGGTCGAGAACAGAGTTTTCTGAGAGATAGCGGATAAGACGGGAGTGGACCAGGCGTTCCAGGAGTTTAGAGATGAAGGGAAGATTAGAGACAGGTCTATAGTTAGCGGCACAGTTTTGGTCGAGGGATGGTTTTTTAAGTAGTGGATGTATGATGGCATGCTTAAATGAGGAGGGAAAAATACCAGAAGAGAGAGAGAGGTTAAATATTTTAGTTAGGTGAGGGGTGACAGCAGGGGAAAGGGACTGGAGGAGCTGTGACGGAAATGGGTCACTGGTGCAAGTAGTTGGGCGAGAAGATGCAAGGAGCCTGCTTACTTCTTCTTCTGTGACTGGTTCAAAATCAGAGAGTGAGTTAGATGCAGTGGGGGAGGGAGGACAGTGCATGGTAAGAGGGGATTTGGAGATAATTTCCTGTCGGATCTGGTCAATTTTTTCTTTGAAGTAATTGGCCAGATCGTCAGCTCGGAGCTCCGTGGTTGGGGCCTGTACTCTTGGATTGAGTAGAGAATGAAAAGTGTCAAAGAGACGTTTCGGGTTATTGGACAGTGAGGTGATGAGGGTGTTGAAATAGGTTTGTTTGGAGAGGTGAAGGGCAGTGTTGTATGTTCTAAGCATAAACTTAAAATGGATGAAATCTTCGTGTAGATTGGATTTTCTCCACAGACGTTCGGCGCACCTGGAGCACCGCTGCAGGAAACGTGTTTGCACCGTGTGCCAGGGTTGTCGCCGTCTGCGTTGTGGTGTTCTATTTATAGGGGGTGCAAATTCATCCAGGGCACTTTGAAGTGTTTCATTGTAATGCTTCAATGCAGAATCAGGACATGAGAGGGAGGAGATAGGGGCCAATGAAGACTGCAAGTTCTTCAGAAGTTTCTGGGTGTTAATGGCCTGTATGTTTCTATAAGTCTGGACAGTGGGGGTGACCTGAGCAGCCTGGCAGTTCTGTATAGAGAATGAAAGAAGATTGTGGTCAGAGAGCGGGAGAGGGGAGTTTGCAAAATCATCCACTGCACAAAGCCGAGAGAAGACCAAGTCGAGGGAGTTTCCGTCTTCATGCGTTGGAGAATTATTAAGCTGCGAAAGGCCAAATGAGGAGGTTAGAGATAAAAGGTGAGTAGCAGATGGGGAGAGGGGAAGAGCAATGGGGATGTTGAAATCACCCATGATGAGGGTAGGGATGTCACAGGAGAGAAAATGTGGAAGCCAAGTGGCAAAATGATCCAGGAACTGATGGGAGGGGCCGGGAGGACGATACACCACCGCCACTTGCATGGAGAAGGGGGTGTAGAGTCTGACGGCATGGACCTCAAAAGAAGGGAAGACAAGTGAGGGTACTTGAGGGATAACCTGAAAGGTACATTTTGGTGATAGGAGCAGACCAACGCCTCCACCAGCTCTATTGTCTGATCTTGGGGTATGAGAGAAGTGTAGCCCCCCGTATGAAAGAGCAGCAGCAGCGGTAGTATCTGACTGCTGGATCCAGGTTTCAGTAAGAGCCAGGAGGTTAAGAGAATTAGAAAGGAAGAAGTCATGAATGAAGGAGAGTTTGTTACACACTGAGCGAGAATTCCAAAGTGCACAATTAAGAGAGACAGATGGCATGCAGGGAATATTAATAAGATTAGAGAATATTATTAGTTCTTCTACTACTATTATTATTTTTTCAAATCTGTTATTTTAACTTTGCAAAAACATGGAAACAAAAGAGAGAAGAGAATAATATGAGGAAGGATAGAATGAAAAGGAGAATAACCATATCGTGTGCACCTGCCCATAAACTAAGATTTATCATATGGTGAGGGCCCCCCATCTGTGGACGTCGGGCCCTCAGACCATCCTCATGGAGTCGGCTTCTAACCGTTTGTGCAGACACATGCACATTTGTGGCCTGCTGGAGGTAATTTTGCAGGGCTCTAGCAGTGCACCTCCTGTTCCTCCTTCCTCAAAGGTGGAGGTAGCTGTCCTGCTGCTGGTTTGTTGGCATCCTACGGCCCCTCCACGTCTCCTGGTGTACTGGCCTGTGTCCTGGTAGCGCCTCCAGCTTCTGGACACTACGCTGACAGACACAGCAAACCTTCTTGCCAAAGCTCGCATTGATGTGCCATCCTGGATGAGCTGCACTACCTGAGCAACTTGTGTGGGCTGTAGAGTCCGTCTCATGCTACCACGAGTGTGAAATCACAACCAACATTCAAAGGTGACCAAAACATCAGCCAGAAAGCATTGGTACTGAGATGTGGTCTGAGGACCCCACCTGCAGAACCACTCATTTATTGAGTGTGTCTTGATAATTGCCAATAATTTCCATCTGCTGTCTATTCCATTTGCACAACAGCATGTGAAATTGGTTGTCAATCAGTGTTGCTTCCTAAGTGGACAATTTGATTTCACAGAAGTTTGATTTATTCTGTTGTTTAATAAGTGTTCCCTTTATTTTTTTGAGCAGTGTACATTAGGCTGCTCTAATGCTTTTCTGAAGCCCCTTTGCCAGGAAAAACTTGGAGGCAGCATCGGCGTCACACCCTTCGGTCTTTTTGAGTCTCTGAAGCAGAAAAAAGTTTTTGCGGAGAGTTTTACAAAGCTTGATGTGTAAATGTAAACCTTACCTGACCAATGTGTGAAAATAAACAGTGTCTACGGATTTGATACACTGGCAATTTCTTGGGCAAACTATTCCCGACCAATCTTCCCCCGGCTTTTTTATGAACTTTCAGACATAAAAAAAACCAACAACTTTTTCCACTAAATAATAATAATAATCTTTACTTTTATATAGCACTAACATATTCCGCAGCGCTTTACAGTTTGCACACATTATCATCGCTGTCCCCAATGGGGCTCACAATCTAAATAAATTTGATCAATTTGCCCTTTTTTCCACAAATGTATTCTGGTGTCACATACATTTTGCATTGGTGGCCTAACACCTTGCATTGTCCATGCTTGTATGCTGGAAGCAAAGTTGAACTTTAGGATCCTGAAAAATGCAGCGGAAAAGCAGCAAAACCTGCTTTTTGTCTGCAGCTTTTTTTTTTTTTTTTTTTATTGACTAGAGATCAGATTTTGGCAGCAGAAAAAAAAGCAGAAAAAAAAGCAATGTGTGAACACAGCCTTAGGCTACGTTCCTACAATAATAATAATTAGCTTTTGTTACGTTTAGTTACTTGCTTTTTTCATTGAATTTGTGTGCATTTTTTTACAATTTGTTTTTATTGCGTTTGTGACGCTGCAGTTTTTTTTTGTTTTTGGTGTCATTGTTTAACCCCTTAACCCCCAAGGGTGGTTTGCACGTTCATGACGGGGCCAATTTTTACAATTCTGACCACTGTCCCTTTATGAGGTTATAACTCTGAAACGCTTCCATGGATCCCACTGATTCTGACATTGTTTTCTCCTGACCTATTGTACTTCATGTTATTGGTAAAATTTCATTCAAATAACTTTTGTTTATTTGTGAAAAAAACGGAAATTTGGCGAAAATTTTGAAAATTTTGCAATTTTCCAACTTTGAATTTTTATGCCCATAATTCACAGAGATATGGAACACAAAAAACTTAATAAATAACATTTCCCATATGTTTACTTTACATCAGCACAATTTTGGAACCAAAATTTTTTTTAGTTAGGAAGTTATAAGGGTTAAAAGTTGACCGGCGATTTCTCATTTTTGCAATACCATTTTATTTTTACAGACCACATCACATTTGAAGTCACTTTGAGGGGTCTATATGATAGAAAATATCCAAAAGTGACACCATTCTATAAACTGCACCCCTCAAGGTTCTCAAAACCATATTCAAGAAGTTTATTAACCCTTCAGGTGCTTCACAGGAATTTTTTGTAATGTTTAAAAAAAATAATGAACATTTAACTTTTTTTCACAAAAAAATTACTTCAGGTCCAATTTTTTTTATTTTACCAAGGGTAACAGGAGAAATTGGACTGCAAAAGTTATAGTGCAATTTGTCCTGAGTATGCTGATACCTGATATATGGGGGGGGAACCGCTGTTTCGGCGCATGGCAGAGCTCAGAAGGGAAGGAGCGCCGTTTGACTTTTTCAATGCAAAATTGGCTGGAATTCAGATCGGACGCCATGTCATGTTAGGCGAGCCCCTGACGTACCTAAACAGTGGAAACCCAGTAACCCCATTTTGGAAACTAGACCCCCCAAGGAACTTATCTAGATATGTGGTGAGAACTTTAAACCCACAAGGGCTTCACAGATGTTTATAAAGTACAGCCGTACAATTAAAAAATCATATTTTTTCCACAAAAATGATCTTTTCACCCCCAATTTTTATTTTCCCAAGGGTAACAGGACCCTAAAAGTTATTGTGCAAATTGTCCTGAGTACGCTGATAACCCATATGTGGGTGTACACGACTATTTGTGTGCATGGCAGAGCTCGGAAGGGAAGCAGCGCCATTTGACTTTTTTGGCTGGAATTCAGATCGGACACCATGTCGCGTTTGGAAAGCCCCTGATGTACCAAAACAGTGGAAACCTCCCATAAATGACACCATTTTGGAAACTAGACCCCCCAAGGAACTTATCTAGATGTGTGGTGAGCACTTTGAACCCCCCCAGTGCTTCACAGAAGTTTATAACGCCTGGGCGTGAAAATAAAAAAATCATATTTTTTCCACAAACATGATCTTTTAGTCCCCAATTTTTTTATTTTCCCAAGGGTAACAGGAGAAATTGGACCCCAAAAGTTGTTGTCCAATTTGTCCTGAGTACCCTGATACCCCACACGTCGGGGCTCGGAAGGGAAGTAGTGACGTTTTGGAATGCAGACTTTGATGGAATGGTCTGCGGGTGTCATGTTGCCTTTGGAAAGCCCCTGATGTACCTAAACAGTGGAAACCCCCCATAAATGTCCCCATTTTGGAAACTAGACCCCCTAAGGAACCTATCTAGATGTGTGGTGAGCACTTTGAACCCCCCAGTGCTTCACAGAAGTTTATAACGCCCGGGTGTGAAATAAAAACATATTTTTTTCCACAAAAATGATATTTTTGCCCCCAATTTTTTATTTTCCTAAGGGTAACAGGAGAAAATGGACCCCAAAAGTTGTTTTGCAATTTGTCCTGAGTAGGCTGATACCCCATATGTGGGGGTAAAACACTGTTTGGGCACATGGCAGAGCTTGGAAGGGAAGGAGCACCTGATGTGCCCAAACAGTGGAAACCCCCCAATTCTAACTCCAACACACCCCTAACCCTAATCTCAGCCCTAACCCTAGCCCTAACCCTAATGGGAAAATGGAAATAAATACATTTTTTAACTTTTATTATTTTTCCATAACTAAGGGGGTGATAACTGGGGGTTTGATTTACTATTTATGGCGGTTTTTATATTTGGCATCTGTCGCACGCTAAAAGACGCTTTTTATTGTAAAAATAGTTTTTGCCATCAGCACATTTTGAGAGCTATAATTTTTCCATATTTTGACCCACCAAGTCATGTGAGGTCTTATTTTTTGCGGGACAAGTTGATGTTTTTATTGATACCATTTTCTAGCATGTGACATTTTTTGATCGCTTTTTATTCCGATTTTTGGGACGCAGAATGAACAAAAAAAAGCATTTCAAGAATTTCTTTTGAGGGGGAGGCGTTTACACCGTTCCGCGTGCGGTAAAATTGATAAGGCAGTTTTATTCTTCGGGTCAGTACGGTTACAGCGATACCTCATTTATGTCGTTTTTTTATATTTTGGCGCTTTTATGCAATGAAAACAATTTTATATAAAAAATAATTATTTTTGCATCGCTTTATTCTGCGAGCTATAACTTTTATATTTTTTTCTCTGATGACGCTGTATGGCGGCTCATTTTTTGCGGGACAAGATGACGTTTTCAGCGGTACCATGGTTATTTATATCCGTCTTTTTGATCGCGCGTTATTGCACTTTTTGTTCGGCGGCATGATGATAAAGCTTTATTTTTTGGTTTGTTTTTTATTTTTATTTTAAGGGGTTCGCTAAGGGGGTTAACTAATGGGACAGTTTTATAGGGCGGGTCGTTACGGACGCGGCGATACCAAATGTGTACTTTTATTGTTTTTTTTTTTATTTCCAAATAATGAATTTATTAGGGAATATTTTTTTTAAATTTATTTAGAGATTTTTTTATAAATTATTTTTACACTTTTTTTTTTTAACTTTATTACAATGTCCCAGGGGGGACATAACTGTCATGTGATAGATCGCTGATCTGTCACATCACAGATCGCTGTGACAGATCAGCGATCTGTCACAGGCAGTGCAGAAGGCTTCCTCATGCCTGCGCTTTGCAGGCACTTAGGAATCCGGCTCCCTGCAGGCCCCCGAAGGTCCCTGCCGCCATTTTGGATCCGGGGACCTGCAGAGAAGGTTGCCAGGGAAGCACGGAGGGAGCCCCCTCCCTGCCGATGCTTCCCTAAACCCCCGGTACACTGTGATCGTATTTGATCACAGTGTGCCAAGGGTCAACGTGTCGGGGGCGGTCCGTGACCGCCCCTGACACATAGTGTCGGGTGTCAGCTGTGATAATAAGCTGACACCCGGCCGCGATCAGCGGCGCTCACCACTATGACGTACTATCCCGTCTCTGGGAATTAAGTCCCACGGCACATGGACGGGATAGTACGCCATATGGCAGAAAGGGGTTAAATAAAGCTGCTTTGTTTTTGATGATACGTGATATTTGGTTTGACAACTTTATTGACATACTTGGGTGCGGATAACATGCGTTTCCGACGCGGAAATACACTAAAACCACATGGGCATTTACCTGCGGAATTTCGACACTTAATGCAAGTCTATGTGGGAGATTCTGCATAAAAAACTCAGCGTATCTGCAACAGAAATTGACATGCTGCAGATTTCAAGCTTGCTCCGCAGGTCAGTTTACGCTGCGTTAAAAAGCACAGTGTGCATGAGAGTTATATAAATCCCATTCACTTTGCGTCAAAAACGGTCATCTTGGGAATGTAACCTATGGGTATGTTCACTCTGAGTCTTTTTACCGAGTTATTGGGGCAGAAACTGGCTATATGCACACAGTCTCCACTCAGTTTCTGCTCCCAAAACTCCTTGAAAAACTGTGTGCACATAGCCAGTTTGTGATTCAAAAGCTCAGCAAAAAGACTGTGTGCACATACTCCAAGCGGATGAAAGATTGAATGTTAGCAGTAAATCCACAGATAAACTGAAGGATTTTGACAAATCTGAGCGGAAAAATCCGCAGCAGAATCCGCAACATGTGCACACACCCTAAGGCTAAGTTCACTGCTTTTTTATGCTAATTTTCAGTTGCGTTTTGCAGCACCAGCAAAGCCTATGAGATTTCAGAAATCTAATGCACACACATTGTTGTTTTTTCTTTTTTTGTCATCAGTATTTTGTGCTTTGCTTGTATTTTTGGAAGTAGAGCATGTCGCTTCTTTCAGCTTTTTTCACTCAGTGACTTGAATGGGTGGTGAAAAAATGCTGCACCAAAAACGCAGGTATCATGTTTTGCAGTGTTTTTTTTGTGTCAAAATCTGTTACTATGTAATAGGTCTTTTTTTTCCCCCCAAACACTAAGTTTTATCAGCATGCACAAGAGACAAATCTAGCATGCCAAAACTGCCGCAAAAAAAGTAAGAAAAAGCAAAGGAAAACATGATTTTTTTTTTTCCTGCAGCTTCTTTCCTGCTGCGAGATCAGGTTTTGCTGCAGAAATAAACGCCTTGTGTGAACTTGCCCTAAAAAGAAAAAATCTAATTTAAAACAAAAATGTAGACCGTAAATCCAAAGCAAAAGATGACACAGCAGAAGCCAAAACAAAGACTCTTTAGGAAAAACTGTGCCAGCGTCTAATGTGTGCACACACTCGGTAAGCTGTTTCGCACTGAACTCAGTAGGAGACTTTTTTAAAGAGAATTGGTTGCGGTTTCTATGTGGATTGTTTAATTCACATTAAGAATTATTCAAATATTCTTAGAATAAACTACCTATTGATTTCAATGGTGCAGTAGTCATGGTGTCGCAGTTTTCTTAATGTTGTTTTCACAACATCTCGATTTATACAGTATCGAGTATTAGTGCCACTCAAAGAAATTCCCGCACTTGCATTCCTTGGCTGCTATCAATGAGGTTAGTAATGGCTGAGGAATGTTCTGCCACGCTGAATGTACTTGGGCAAATCATCAAGATCCGCTGCTGGCAGCTGCCTTTGTAAGTGCCGACCAATGACATCCCAGATGTGCTCAACAGGAGACAAGTCTGGAGACACTGCAGGCCATGGTAGCACATTTAGCTCATTCATGCTGTTCACAGTAGCACAAGTGACATGTGATTTGACATTGTTGTGTTGAAAATTGGCTCCTGGGACACTTTGGAGAAATGGCCACTCCACCGCTAAATTATGCCACCCCCAGCATAATCACGGGAGATGACACCGTGAGACATTTCCTTATGAAGGCTTCCTATCTCTTGCTCAAAATCTATCATGTTGAAGAGTAAAGGCCCCTTTACATTTAGCAATGCACCAGCGATCCAACCCGGTCAGGATCGCTGGTGCATCGCTAAATGATCGCTAGTGAGCTGTCACACAGGCAGACCTCACAGCGATGCAGCAGCGACGCAGCGCACGATACTCACCTTTCACACACAGCGATCCTGACGTCCTTCCGCCCGCCTCCACGCGTCACTCATTGTCACAGCAGGAAGCCCCAGCAGGAAGCTGACGACGAGAAATGGAGCCGGACATTCCCGCGCGATCAGCGATGGACAGCGGGGGAGCCGGTCGGAGGTAAGTATCACACATAGCGATATCGCTATAACGTCACATATCGGTGACGTTATAGCGATATCGCTAGCGATATCGCTTTGTGTAAAACCCCCTTAAGACCCACAATGGAGACTGGAATGGCAGTCTATCCTCTGCCACACTGTTTCCTGCTTTTGTGCTTTTGTCTTAGATGCAACAATTTCTGCAACTTGGTCTGGAGACCGTGTGGGCAATGCCATGGAACGCCCTTAAAGAGGGAACTTGTTTTTAACACAAAAACACCAGGCCACATATTGCTCGTGCTACTGTGAGCAGCCTCCGTGGTCTAAATGTGCTACCGTGGTTTGACTTGTCTCTATCGAACACATTGGTCAGTAATTGCGGATGGAGCTGCCACCAGCGGATCTTGATGATTTGCCCAAGTGCATTCAGAGGGGCAGAACATTCTTCAGACAACCATTAATAGCCTTGCTGATAGCAGACAAGCTGTATACAGTGGGTGCGGAAAGTATTCAGACCCCTTTAAATTTTTCACTCTTTGTTTCATTGCAGCCATTTGGTAAATTCAAAAAAGTTTTTTTTTCTCATTAATGTACAGTCTGCACCCCATCTTGACTGGGAAAAAAACAAATAGAAAATTTTGCAAATTTATTAAAAAAGAAAAACTGAAATATCACATCCCGTAGAATGTAAGTCTGCAAGGGCAAGGTCCTCTCCCCTCTGTACCAGTCTGTCATTGTAAACTTGTTTGCTGTTAATGGTATCTATAACTTTGTATGTAACCCCCATTCTCATGTACAGCACCATGGAATTAATGGTGCTGTATAAATAAATAATAGTCATAAGTATTCAGACCCTTTGCTCAGTATTGAGTAGAAGCACCCTTTTGAGCTAGTACAGCCATGAGTCGTCTTGGGATGATGCAACAAGTTTTTCACACCTGGATTTTGGGATCCTCTGCCATTCCTTGCAGATCCTCTCCAGTTCCGTCAGGTTGGATGGTAAATGTTGGTGGACAACCATTTTCAGGTCTTTTCCAGAGATGCTCATTTGGGTTTAGGTCAGGGCTCTGGCTGGGCCAGTGAAGAATGGTCACAGAGTTGTTCTGAAGCCACTCCTTTGTTCTTTTAGCTGTGTGCCTAGGGTTATTGTCTTGTTGGAAGGTGAACATTGGGCTTAGTTTGAGATACAAAGCACTCTGGAAAAGGTTTTCATCCAGGATATCTCTGTACTTGGCCGCATTCATGTTTCCCTCAATTGCAACCAGTCGTCCTGTCTCTGCAGCTGAAAAACACCCCCATAGCATAATGTTGCCACCACCATGTTTCACTATTGGGATTGTATTGAGCAGGTGATGAGTAGTGCCTGGTTTTCTCCACACATATAGCTTAGAATTATCACCAATAAGTTCTATCTTTGTCTCATCAGACTAGAGAATCTTATTTCTCATAGTCTGGGAGTCCTTCATATGTTTTTTAAGAAATTCTATGCTGGCTTTCATATGTCTGGCACTGAGGAGAGGCTGCCATTGGGCCACTCTGCCATAAAGGCCCGACTGGTGACGGGCTGCAGTGATAGTTGACTTTGTGGAATATTCTCCCAACTCCCTACTGCATCTGCGCAGCTCAGCCACAGTGATCTTGGGGTTCTTCTTTACCTGTCTGACCAAGGCTCTTCTCCCACGATTGCTCAGTTTGGCTGGACGGCCTGGTCCTGGAAGACTTCTGGTGTTCTCAAACTTCTTCCATTTAAAGATTATGGAGGCCATTGTGCTCTTAGGAACCTTGAGTACTGCAGAAATACTTTTGTAAGCTTGGCCAGATCTGTGCCTTGCCACAATTCTGTTTCTGAGCTCCTTGGCCAGTTCCTTTGACCTCATGATTCTCATTTGGTCTGACATGCACTGTGCGGTCTTATATAGACAGGTGTGTGCCATTACAAATCAAGTCCTATCAGTTTAAAGGTAAACTGTCACCTCGTTTTTCAGCTATAAGCTGCGGCCACTGCCTTTAGGGTCTTATCTACAGCATACTAGAATGTTATAGATAAGCCCCCGATCTAACCTGAAAGATAAGAAAAACAAGTTTTATCATACTCACTCGGGGTGGTCCGGTTCGATGGGCGTCGCAGGTGCGGGTCTGGCGCCTTTGATCTTCATGTGATGTCGTCATTTTCCTTGCTTTGTGTCGTGTCTCCTGCGCAGGTGTACTGATCTGCCCTGTTGAAGGCAGAGCCAAGTACTGCAGTGTGCAGGCGCTGGGCTTCTGTGACCTTTCCCGGCGCCTGCGCACTGCAGTACTTGGCTCTGCCTTCAACAGGGCAGATCAGTACGCCTGCGCAGGAGCCACAACACAAAGCAAGTAAGATGACATCGCATGAAGATGGGAGTTGCCGGACCCGGACCTGCGACGCCCATCGGACCGGATCGCCCCCAGGTGAGTATAATAAAACTTGTTTTTCTTATCTTTCAGGTTAGATCGGGGGCTTATCTATAAGACCCGAAAGGCAGTGTCCACAGCTTATAGCTGAAAAACGAGGTGACAGGTTTCCTTTAATTAAACACAGCTGGACTCCAATGAAGGAGTAGAACCATCTCAAGGAGGATCACAAGGAAATGGACATCTTGTGACTTAAATATGAGTGTCTGAGCAAAGGGTCTGAATACTTATGACCATGTGATATTTCAGTTTTTGTTTTTTTTTATAAATTTTCAAAAATGTCTACATTTCTGTTTTTTTTCAGTCAAGATGGGATGCAGAGTGAACATTAACCCCTTAATGTCCATGGACGTGCACAGTCCGTTATGGGCGGTTGTAAGTTACCGCACCAGGACGGACTGTGCACGTCCTGGCTTTGAACTGTCACTGCGTGTAAACACGCAGTTTCAGTTCAGTGCTGACAGCTGTCTATGACAGCTGAGAGGCACCAGGGACCCTTGCAGTCGGTCCCTGCACCCAGAGTGCTGTGATTGGTCAGTCAAACTGACCGACCAAACACAGCAGAGATCGAGCAGGAGAGGGTGAAATTTTAGCATCTCCTGCCTGATCAGTGCAGGAGCTCAGCATGGTGTCAGCAGCTTTTTCCATAGGCATAATACATTACAATGCTGGAGCATTGTAATGTATTATACCTAAAGTGAAAGTCCCATGAAGGGACAAGGTAAAAAAAAAATAAACTTTTTTTAAAAAATGTTAAAAAAATTAAAATAAAAATAATAAAAAAATCCCCTAAAAATTCCCCTAAAATGCACATTTTATGTAAAAAAATAAAATAAAAAAATATGTTTCATATCGCCGTGTCCTTAAAAATCCCATCTATAAAAGCGTCACGCTAGTTAACCTCTTCAGTGAAAGCCGTAAAAAAAAAAAACCCCCACAAAATAGTAGCAAATTATACTTTTTCTAAGCGGTATCATCATACCGCTTGGAAAAAGTGCAATAACACGCGATCAAAAAGACGGATATAAATAATCATGGTACCGCTGAAAACATCATCTTGTCCTGCAAAAAATGAGCCACCATATAGCTCAATCAACAGAAAAATAAAGTTATAGCTCGCAGAATAAAGTGATGCAAAAATAATTATTTTTTCAATAAGTTTTTATTGTGTAAAAAAACACCAAAACATAAAAAATCTATATAAATAAGGTATCGCTGTAATCGTAGTGACCCAAAGAATAAAGCTGCCATACTAATTTTACCACACGCGGAACAATGAAAAAAACAATTCCAGAATTGCTAGTTTTTGTACCAATAAAAACATCAGCTCATCCCGCGAAAAGCAAGCCTGCACATGACTCTGTCGGCCGGAATATGGAAAAATGATAGCTCTCAAAATACGGCGATGCAAAAATTTCTTACAAAAAAAGCGTCTTAGTGTGTGGCAGTCGTTTTGGATAAGTCTCTATGCTCTTTCCACATCTTGCCACTGGGATTTTTTCCAATTCCAAAAGGCAAAACTGTTCCAGATCCTTCAAGTTAGATGGTTTCCTTTGGTGAACAGCAATCTTCAAGTCTGACCACTGATTCTCAGTTGGATTAAGGTCTGTACTTTGACTAGGCCGCTAGTTTGGATAAATCTATGAGCTTTCCACATCTTGCCCATTCCTCAAGGCAAAACTGCTCCAGCGCCATCAAATTAGATGGTTTTGCTCAAGAATATCCTTGTATTTCACGCCATTCATCTACCCCTTGACTAAGACCATTTTTCCTGTCCCTGCATTCGAAGAACATTCCCACAGTATGATGCTGTCAACATGTTTCACTGCAAGGATGTTATTCTTGGGGTGATGAGCTGTGTTGGTTTGGCACCTGACAAAGCATTTTCTTCATGGCCAAAAAGTTCAGTTTTGATCTCCTCTGATCACAGAGAAGCTTGGGAACTGTGCAGATCCTTGAAGGTTACCATTGGTCTCTGTGCCGCCTCTCTGATTAATGCCCTCCTTGCCTGGGCTGAGAGTTTTAGATGGCAGCCCTCTCTTGGCAGATTTGTTTTGGAACCATGTTCTTTCTTTTCTTTTGATGGTGATTGTTTTGATGGTGCTCCTGGGGATCATCAGATATTGGGATTCTTTTTAGTGCTGATGCATCACGCACAAATCTGAATACAAAAATAATGAAACACAGGTTGTAATGTAACAAAATGGGTAAAAAGCCAAGGGGGGAGTACTTTCACAAGCCTCTGTAGATGTATACTGTTGTCCTTAGGCTTCCATTGTGCAGATGTGTGAAAAAAATTGTAACAAAATGCAATAATCAGTGCAGATTGCTGCTGCCTATTTTGGTGCAGACACCTTCAGAAAAAGCACTTTGGAAAAAATTCAGCGTTTTCGCATGTGCGAACATGGTCTTAATGGTTGTTGCAGGAGCGTGTCAGGGACATGTTTTATGACATATTTATCAGTTCCTAAGAACAGAGTTTTGTCTTATATAACTGGAGCGGATCACATTTGAATCTAATCTCTATGGAAGCTGCCAGATGCTCTCTCGGCGTCCAGTATTGTAGTCAACATGGATCTTGCTGTATGGGTTTTTTACTGTCTGATACTTTTGTTTCCACTGGAGCTAAAGTCTACCAGATTTATATGGCAGTCATTTATTCGCTCAGTATTTTTCAAGAAAGTATACTAAAATTGGGTATAAACCTGAGATAACCTTGTGCAGAGTAATTACATATGGCCAAGATTACCAATTAATGGTTAATGTATCGAGTTTCGGACTGGGTTGGCAAATGCCCACCAGTAACAGTGATTCTTGAAGCCCACTGTTCTGCTTAATGCAAAAATAACCTGATCCTATCACTCCTTGACAGGGGGGCCTACCGGAGGATTCTCCTGTTCCCCCGTTGGCCAGTCCGAGCCTGCATGTATCCACAGCTGTTTTGGTTCTTTTATATACATGCTTGGGCATGGATATGTCTGACGTTGTAAGGTCCATCAAGCCACAAAAGTCCCTTTTTAGGTATAGAAACTTCAGAAGCTTCGGGATGATTAAAAGCCATATGTTGCTTTTGGACTAAATCACTGGAATATTGGGCTATAAAGTTCTGTCATTTGTGGACCATATAACTGAGCTAAATTATGTGAATGGAATGAGTGTTTCTACTTAACTGAATCTGTACACCATGCTGTCTTTTCATCCCTTACCTTACATTTGTCATAATTGAAAAGCATCTTAAGAGCAATTAAAGGCACTTTTTGACATTTAGTATATATCAAAGCCTGCCTGTTACTGTGCTAATAATATGCATGAAATAGCTGGAGTGTTTATACCGAGCTCATATCTGCCAACATTCCCAAATTGATGCTCAGAGTTAAATAGATAACCTCTTTTTGTAAAACTGTACTTAGTTAGAATTGTTTGTTTATTATTTATTATCCTTTATATATAAAGTACTTATAAATATCTCTACACCCTATGGGGCTTTTAGATGAAATTCTTTTATCAGTTAGAAATGCACACAATGGCCCCAATTCATTAGTCAATTTGGCGACCAGTTTTGATGAAGTGTGTGCTCGAGTAGGACGCACCAAATTCAATAAGAGGCATGGTCCTATTAATGAATTTGACGCATCTTCAGCTGCCATGGCCATGAAAGTCACGGGCTGGCTTATATTTCTGGTATAATTGACGAATGAATTGTGATGAATTTGTCGGGCTCACTTGGTCATGGCCCCTTTTGGCCATACTTGGCACACTTTTCAAAAAGTTGGCAAAAAATGTAGCAATATTCCAATCCGTTTTACGCCAGAAAACTGTCAGAAACGACCTGATGAATCAGTCCTCATTTATCCTGATGTTATAGTGTTGATATACTGATTTTCTTGAAAAAGGAAACAAATATTTGCAATAACGTTCTGATTGTGTATACAGGTATTTTTGTACGGTCTTCATTCTTCCTTATATTAAAAGGATCTGCAGTCAGTATCATAGTATATTCTCTTAAGTGGAGATTCCCTATATCATTGTTAGGTCCAAGACTATATGCTGCTTAATTTCTTGTTAATTTCTGAATAGACATAACTTTAGAAGATAGCTCTTTTTTTTGCTGCCTCCAGCCATAACTAGAGTGAGCATTAGCCTTTACGGCATACTGTCTTATTATTGAGCTGAGTATATAATACTGTGCAGTACGCTATGTCTAGAGGAGTCTACATTTCTGTATTTTGCATTTTTTAATAATGTAGATTCAGTTAGAGTAATACTGCTACAAAACTAGAATAAACTGTGCAAAAAAAATAAAGAAAATACAAATGGTGTGTTTTGTATGTAATTTTTCAGAACGGAAAATATTAGCCTGTAATTTTTGAAGGGGGCTCTACAGTTTTGTCTAATAGTAAATGAGCGGAGCACGTAGACTCCGCTGGTTTTGTAATTGCTATGTGTTTCTAAGTGACCCTCAAGAGGAGAGCTCAGAAACCACTACTTATCACGTGTGTATGATTGCTTGTCCAGGCAGAGGAGCAAGGCATGGTACGTGTGCAGAATTTATATGTGTATGTCCTGTGCTTGGCCTTGGTGGGAACCATGCCAGCATATGTAAATATACACACTGCAAGTGGTCACCTCTGAAATCTCCTCTAAAGTGGCCTATTTCAAGGTCACAATCCCCTTAACAACAACTATAGCCGTGATACACTTAGTTGGGGTTAACAGAATGTTGAAATCAAGTAACAGACTTCTTCTTCTTATATAAATAGTTGTGTATATATGAGGAATATGACTGCATGACCATTATATTTTTAGAAGTTTTTTCCCCTTCTATTGGCTCCGTTTCTAGTGCTTAGTTTCCTTGAGTTCAGCTCAAGCGTTGATTGAGACTAGTTCTAGTTTTGAGTTCTAGATAGAGATTAGATGAGATCTTCAGAAGACTAACCCTCAAAAACAGCATGGGAAACATTATACAGGCGTACAGAGAAATGTAGCTGTGACTCCAGCTCAGAATTGGCTCTTTGGGTTTCTTTGCATTTATTTCCCTCATACCTCTTCCAGCTCCACTCTCCAAACATCTCTATGGGCTGCACCTGCAATTCGATCACTTCACCAAAGATGGATATTACCAGTATATTCTGAGCGAATGATCAGTTTTTTTCTAGGTTCTATAAAGGTTATCCAGCTTTAAAATGTAGTTGAAATCTGCTGCCAATATTATAAAAATAAACTTACTCCCCTTGTTCCCCTACCAATCCAGCATTGAAACACCGGTGGTCCTACCAGTCCTTGGTTAAGTGTTCAGCATGTGAATTTCATTATTACAAGGGTCATCTCAGTTCTCGATCTCCAGTAAAAAGCAGCATGGTTCTGATATGGTATACACTAACATCTGCCCTTTATGCACGACTGTGGCTGGTCTTGTATCTAATTCCCGTTGAGGTCCCTGCATTCTGCTGAATGCCATCACCAATCATACCTTGATGTCCTCTGCCTGGGATTTACTGCTGGAAACCCCTTTTAAGAAGTATTCTCCTCCCACGTAAATGATCTTCATTAATAAAGATAAGAACATGTCCTCTGTCAACACCGAGTTTATGAAAACTCAGATCAATCAATAAACAGGAAATGCTGTAATGGATTGATTTAGCATGGTAGTACAGATTGAGGAAAATAGCAATCCAATTATATAGACAGCTCGACGAATGAAATGACGCAGGAAATGTTATTGAAAACTGTGACCTCTTACTCGAATTTTCATGAGAGTAGCAGGGACACAGATGTGATCAATTCTTCATCAACATGGATTGGCCATGGTTTTCGTATACCAGAACATATTTCACAGATTTTTGTGTGGGTTGTTTGTTAAAGGGGTTGTACAGCTAGGTAAATGGTATCTTTAGATGCAGTGGTATAACTATGGGCCCCTGTGCAAAATTTGGATAGTGGCCCCCACAAACATGTTGGTCAGATCTATGGGTCCCTGAAATAAAGTCCCCTATCATGAAATAATATCCCTAGGCCTATATTAATGTCCCTCATCCTGGCACCTTTCCGATTATGTTCCCCATGCCATAATAATGTCTCAGATCCAGACCTCATCTTGACCCCTTTATTTAATAATGTCCCCCATCCTGGCCACCATCCTTTAATAATGTCTCCAATTCTGAAGTAATCTGTAATAATGGCATTCGTCCTTACCCTTTTATTTAATAATGTCCTCCATTAAGGCACATTCCTGTGTTAATGTCCTCCATCCTTAATTTAAACATAAACAATTTAATAATTCTTCTTACCTTTCTTCTCTCCCACTGCGAGCAGCGCCCTCCTCCTCCTCCATAGTCAGTGCAGGAGGGCGGGCTGTGCATGGAAATGATGTCATGCACCGCCTGCAACGCGGCACACTGACTCCTGCTGCCGGCCTCTGAAACACTGGCAGCCACTGTAGCCATTGTGGCACAGGGAGCGGGTGGATCTCTGCTCCAAAATACATTTCAGCTGAGTGTATGTCAGAGGACGCACATCCATTTGAAAATGGACCCCCCATTCTGCACAGATATACAAATTTGTGAATTAAAGGGGTATCCTATCTCCAAGATCCTTTCCCAATATTCTGTAGGTGTAATAATAGTGTAATAGTATTAGCAAATACCTCCAATTAGAAATGTTGTACTTTTTCTGATTTGCCATGTCTCTCTCTTCAAGTGCAGGAACTTGGAGATGGGAATATCCATTTAAGGAAGCTGACCTGATATCAAAATATCTTCTCCAGCTTGTGTTTGACAAAGATTAGAGCTTCCTATGTCAGAGTGTTGGGAAACAGTCTCATTTCAATAGCTAAGCCATCCCCCTTCTATGTCACAGCATAAATAGACAGAGAATGGGGCTGGCTTGGCTATTGAAATGAGCTCGTCAACCAGCCACCTTCACACCACTGGTAATGTACATGGCCTTTACAGCAGATTGGCGGATATAGGGAAAGCACTACTGTAAGTAATGGCTAACAATCCGAATGTTGGTGAAGTCCAGGTGCTCTTTATCTGGTGAATACTTGAATAGATAAAGTACCAGTAGAATTATTCTGCTTTCACAGGTCTATTTGGTTGTTTGTTAGTTTTGTTGTGAAAAACTGTTTGCTACTGATACAAAGCCAACATATCTGAGTTATATGGTAGGGAAATGAAGCATTTCAGAATGTTTTAGGTAGGGTTTTAGCTTTCTAAGGGCAGACTAGTCCAGTGGTTTGGACATTAATCTTTTCATTTCCTTTTGTATTCCGTTTTTTTTTGTAAATATTTCTAGGACTGTTGGTCCTATAGTGCTGAGTAACTCAATATAAAACTTTCTGAATCACACGATTTACCTATTTTGCAGATTTGGTGCCAGGTGATCCAGTCATTTGACTGTAAATTAGTATTTGCATTTATGTTCCATTTTTGGGGAATATCTCAAACTCCTATGTAGTCTTTTTTTTTTTTTTAAGTGAATATGCCAGAGAGCTGGTGTAAAACCTTCCAAAGTTTCGGATGTACCTGTGTAGCAACTTTGGGGCAGTTTGGTCCAGTCATTTGACCGTAAATGTTTGGTTTCAGTCTTTTTTTTTTTTTTTTTTTGCAAATATCTTGACCGGATGCGCATAGAAAGTTGAAGTATGGTGTAAAACCTTCCGATGTGCCTGATGTACCTATGCACCAAACAATTACGGTAGTATTTGTTTTCATATTCCGTTTACTATCTCAAGTAAGGGAGGTTCTATAGAACTGAAACCCTGTATATAAAACCTTCCGGAGAGCACGATTTTGTCAAATTTGGTGCAGATTGGTCTAGTCGTTTAGCCGTTCATCACAACTGACTATAGAGATTCATTTTTATATATCTAGATACAGTCTACCAATTCGACCACAGTTTTACCAGTGCCACATTTTACAATAGTGCAGTGGATACAGATAGGATGCTGTCAGGTGTAGAATGTTAGAAAGTTCCATATTAGAAAGTTTGCAAACAGAGCTCCCTTCAGAGTGCGTGAGACCCATTAGACTGCTCTGGATTATCCGATAGTCTACGCAAAGCTCCATTGTGGTTAGAATGTTACGAATGACACAGATATCAAGTGATGACAACCTCTGAGCAATATTTTTAGGGTCTGGACGCTAAATGATTTTAGAAATTGGTGGGGGTCTGAGGTCAGACACTCCACAGAAGTGGCAAAAGATTCTACGATCTCAGAAACCTACTTTTAGGTAAAGCTCCCCTTTTAGTGTGTGAAGAGTAAAATATCTTGGCCAGATCAATGATTTTTCATACATCTCAATCTATACCCTTGGCCTGGGACAACTCATAAAGTCCTATGTCTTCCAGTACCATCTATATGCTGATGACACTCAGATCTACCTCTGTGGCCCAGATGTCACCTCTCTGCTGTCCAGAATCCCAGAGTGTCTATCAGCCATACCCTCCATCTTCTCCTCTCGCTTCCTCAAACTCAATGTGGACAAATCTGAACTAATTATCTTTCCTCCATCTTGCATACCTTACCTACCTCATCTCGCATGCGTTTTCCCGCAAAACACAAGCGTTTTTAGTTTGCAGACCGCTACATCAGAGGTCATTCGCGCAATGCATCCCTGGGAACGGAAGTTGCTGGCAGCACTACTAAGGACCGGAAGGACTCCGGGGGCCGACAGAGGGTAAGTATATCCCGATTTTTTTAAATTTTAATTCTATTTTTTACAGGAATATGGTACCCAGGGCATGGAGGAGAGTCTCCTCTCCTCCAGACCCTGGGTATCATCCCCACAAGAGATGCTCACTTTTTGCATGGTGGGTATAACCACATGCGTAAAATGAGCGTTTCAATGCAATTCTATGGTGGCGATTCTGCAAAATTAATGAAAATTAATGGACATGCTGCAGATTTTACCTCTATGTGATTCTGCAGCGGAACAATCTGCAGCATGGGCACAGCAATTGCGGATTCCCATAGGATTAGCGTTTTTTAAGCGTGAAAACCCATCTCTTCAAAAAAAACCTTACAGCCTGCAATGACCCCACTGCATCTTCACCACCACTGAAGCGACTGCAACCCCTGACCTACTGTCTCCTTCCCCATCATCCTGTAGCATGTAAGCCCACAAGGGCAGGGTCCTCTCCCCTCTGTACCAGTCTGTGATTGTTAGTTTGTTTACTGTAAGTGATTTGTATTTTGATGTAACCCCTTCTCATAATAATAATACATCAACCCAAACATTGTTTTTTGGTTATACTGTGAATGAAAATTAAACAGGCTCATCCATGACCCTGTAAGAAGTATGATGCTTTATTTTTAGGCAGTGTTTGGTGTGAAAACTGCTAAGATGGAAAGGTGAGAAAATTGGTGGGTGGAGAGAGTCTGCCAAATCTCATGAATACATCAGACCCCTTTCTGGCATTACACTGAAACTAATAATTTGTAGCTGTTTCAATAAGCCAAAATATTCCGAGTGACACAAGATGACGCTGAAATCAGTGTAGGGCACACCAGGGAAAGTGGATCCGCTGAGCTTGTGTTTTGTGTGGGTACACTGACCCCCGGCATTGGTGCAGTTTCCAGAGGGAACGTGGAATCGTGAGGATTAGGACTAACGGGAAACTAAGTAGCAGACGGATGGGTGTGGGTTTAAACACAGTAGTACAGATAATGGAGCATCTAGGAGATGGTCATTGATAAACGCAGGGCAACCTGCAAATCTCACTTGGAGCACAGCAAAGGGCAACAGACGTAGGAGAAGGGAGCTGAGCCTGGTATTCCTGGGACAGGTTTGTAACAATCAGCATGTCGGTCAGTACTTTTTGCCCCCCTCCCCCCGGAGTGGACAAAATAAACAGATACATTCTTTTTGATGCTTAAAAAATTTCATATATCAAAATGAATAATGTTTGGCATATAAACACACAACATACTACAGGGATTTAGATCTCTGCATAGATTCACACAAACCCCTAATTTAAAATCCGCTGCCAGGTTGTGTAGCGGGAGGTCCCTTTTCTGCCGCTTCTTTATCACCCACCTTTTGGCTGTAAATATTAGTGACAACTCTTCTCTGTCATAGCCCTAGATTAGGTCCTGCAGATTACAAAGTGAAGCAGCCGTTCATCATTTTATATTTCGGTTATGTGCTCCTTATCTGGTCTATAACAGGGATGTGTCGTAAATAATAGATATTCGGAATGATTCTTTTCCTTATAAAGTAAAAAGGGCCTTGTTCATCTCCTACAGCATTGTGCTGAGCGCTTTAGAGTCAGAAAATGGAGGAACTGACTCCTACTATAACATTTCTATGAAAGAAACAGTAGCCGCTAAAGCCAACGGCGTGCCGAGCATTGTACAATACAGCATCATACAGGTAACGCAGCGTGGGCACAACAATATGTCAGAGATGAAATTGACTATTCAAAGTTCTGTCCAAGGCGAGAATAAGGCTGGTTTCACATTAGCGCTTTTTAAGCGCACGCACGGCCGGGGGTAGCTCCGCCCCCGAGCCGGCTCTCTGCCCGGCGTGCCCGCCCCTTGCTTGTAGCGCCGCCTCCTAGCGCACAGCGTCGCCGGCGATCGGCGCACCCTATCTTTAGTATAGGGTGCGCAGATCGTGCGCAGGCCGTGCGCTAGTTGCGCTTTGACCTGCGCTGCGCACTTTTGACGGTGTGCCGTGCGCGCCAAAATCAAACTTTTCGGATTTTGGCACGCACGGCGCACCGTCAAAAGTGCGCAGCGCAGGTCAAAGCGCAACTAGCGCACGGCCTGCGCACGATCTGCGCACCCTATGATAAAGATAGGGTGCGCCGATCGCAGGCGCCGCTGTGCGCTAGGAGGCGGCGCTACAAGCAAGGGGCGGGCACGCCGGGCAGAGAGCCGGCTCGGGGGCGGAGCTACCCCCGGCCGTGCGTGCGCTTAAAAAGCGCTAATGTGAAACCAGCCTAAAAAGAATAGGCAGATTACCTGTTTAATATCCTATTTATAAACTGCAATGAGAATTTGCATTTTCAGTTGGCATGAAAGTAATCAATGTGGTCTGGTCTGTGAAGCATTAACCTAAGTTAGCACCTAAATATGGGCTTTAGGAAACCTGTCCGGCCATTGTGCCACCTCGGCAATTTATCTAAACATTGCCTGCCTTTTTTTTTTTTTTCCCAATGCTTCAAAGACTGTAAGATTGATTTTTTTTAAGTACTGCATTGTATGATAAAAACATATAAAGTAGATATTCATGTTGTGGAGAAGAGTCGTGTTACTGTGTCCAAACCTCCTCTCCCCAATGTTGACTGATGTACTACTGCTGATATATGCACCACCAGGTTCCGGCATCTTAAAGATGTCTAGTGCACATGACCTTAGGCAACGGTACAAGTATGAGCTTCGGGGTAGCCTGGTGGTGTCTACAGCGGCAGAGCGAATGACCATCAAGACCGGAGGTCTAGACGCTGGACAGCATGGCCACTTCGAACAACATAAACATCCAATGGACCCTTCACAGGTCAATAGCTAATAAGAAACCTTTTTATGTTTTTTTGTTTTTTTTAAATTGATTTACTCACTTTTGCTTCTGATATATTTGTAAAGTCATCTATTATGGCACGGTGGTGGTTTAGGGTGTAAAAATGACGTAACAGGTTTCCCTGACACTATATTATTTCTATCCGATTATATATTTAGAATATTTTCTGGGTAAAATGTAATCAGAATGTATTGGGAGAAAACAAGTGAACATTTAGTGAGATAAATAATCTAAAAATATATCTTATTGCTAGAAGATTCTCTTGTTTTTTTTATCTTCTTATGTCTCCCATTGAATCGAGGCGCATGGGGAATATTATTAGAAACTTGAACAGACGGTTGACATAATGATGAGCCTAACTGTGAGAATTCAGTGGCGAAGTGCCTTTTATGGAACTGTATTCCCATTATAGAAGTCAATGGAGACTAAAATACCGATCTGTCATTTAGCCTCCATTGTCCTGTACAGCTGAGAATCCACTTGTACAGCAGATCCTCTGGTCAGCAATCTGCCGCTGCTATGAATGTTCAGCTCTTCTCTACTCGGAGCGCTGCCAGCTGACCATGATGACTTGCACACGCCTACATTGCTCGTTGCCTTCATATTACCTTTATTTTAATGGAAGTGGTGGTAGAAGAAGTCATTGTTTATTTTAGATTGCACTCACTGGCTTTTATTGTAGAGGTCTGAAAATTGAAGTGAGTCTGGAGGGCATTATTACAAGGTTGCCAGTCCAACCTATTTATGAACCAGAATTGCTCTGCGCCATATATTCAGTGATTGACAGCTCCATACTATACTAAGAAGTTATGTGCACTGTATACAGAACCTATAAATGTAGTAATTTTTTGCTCTCAGTAAGTGACACGATCATAGTCTTGCCTTTATGATACATTATGGCTGACTGACATAAAAGAAGCGATGGTACACCCAAGGCTTTCCAGACCACATAAAGGAAACCTGACATTTGACCTGTTGCCCGATCCACAGGCAACATGGATCGGACACTGGCTGCATGACTTTAGCTAGGTATGTTTGACTCTGAAACGGTGCAGCATTTCAGAGGAAAACATGCTTTAAAAACCGCTGGGGACCGAGCTGCACAGTAACTGTCCCATGTGGCTACAGCCACCTGCTGCCCTTGAGTGACGGTCTACATGCATGCAGGGAGAGACCTGTCAGTCATTGGCAGTGGGTGGGGAGAAGCTCCCAGGAACTGGTCCTTTCGGCTGGTCACTATGGGATTGGTCCCTGGAGGCAATTGAAGTATGTTTTTCTCAGTTAACTGGACAGCATGTATCAGCTGTCAGATTCCCTTTAAGATGCATTTACACTGGCCGATAATTATTCATGAGCATTCCTTGGAACACTTATTTCCCGATTATTGGTATTTTTGAACAGGCTGCCAATCACCCAACAAACAAAACACTCGATCGAATTAAATCATTTTTAAGCTTGTTTGCTTAAAAATCATCACAATCCTCAGCAGTGCATCAACCTGTGCAAACAGGTGATATACTACCAAGAACATGGACAGCACGGTGGCTCACTGCTTAGCACTGCAGCGCTGGAGTCCTGGGTTCAAATCCCACCAAGGACAACATCTGCAAGGAGTTTGTGTATTCTCCTTGTGTTTGTGTGGGTTTCCTCTGGGTTCTCCGGTTTCTTCCCACACTGCAATGACACATTGATAGGAAATCTAGATCAGGAGCCTCACTGGGGACAGCGATGATATTGTCTATAAATTGCTGTTGATTTAGTGGCGCTACATAAGTGAGTAAAATAAATAAAGAACATGGTGTTTTACATGCACAAAATTACTCTATTAACAGTCTAAGCAAGCTAATAGGTGGTTTGTAACAGCTGCAATATAAGTCATCTAAAATCACACAGTGATCCCATTTACATAGGACACTCTAACCTGTCTAGAACAGGTGACAAGTGACTAATTGATGGGGATCCCACCGATGGTGAAATTGTGTCCCCCCCCCCCGTTTGAAAGGAAGCGCCGTCTGGCCAACAGTCTACAACCACTTTCAGACTCTATGGGACTTGGGCGGATAACTGTGGTTAGCATTTCACAGCATGCTCCTGTATTTTATATTCTGCCACAGATTGTTTCCATAGTTTGAAGATCTCCTCTACTCCATTGTGACATGAGCAGCAAACAGGATCACATCTGCATGGAAATTTACACCCCGATATATATGCTTAGTGTCTGTGGATTTAATGGTGATTATTTCACGGTGCCACTTTGCGTTTTGCTTGTAGCAGGTGAACAATTGGTGCCAAAGCAGAGAAGACCATGTAGAACTAAAGTTTGAGGTTCAATTGCGGATCTTTGTTGGCAGCACTTGTAATGTTGCTTCAAGTAAAGTACCATTGTGAAGATCATGTCCTCTCCTCTTTGTGCCCTCTCCTTGTTGTGTCCTCAGATGCCTTGGAAATAATTAGAGGTGTGTGATATGATATGGTATTGTAGTCTGGACGGTTTTCCTAGACCTTTTATGTTATTGGAGAATGCTGAATTCATAATGTGTGTATAAATAAAGGAGCGTAACTGACAACCATGATTATACATGATACGCCTGTGCCTCGGAAAGTTTGTCAGCTCCAAATAACGGGTTTATTTGCCCTTTGTAATATTGGCAGCTCTCAGCGTCTTTTACACTACAATTGTGAGTAATGAGCCTGTGATAAACACGCTTGAGATTGACCTGTTTCAATTGCCGGTTTCACAACAGCTAGGCAATAACTAAAATATGGAGTTACATTTATCTATTGAGAATAGAGTCTGGGTGCAAACCTATCTGTAATCTAGACAATGCTGCCCACACCTTGAAAAGTGGGGATGGCTGTTAAACAGATGAATTCAATACTAGACCTAATAATTGGCATTTGTTTAAAAAGAAATGAATGCGATGGATCAAAGTACTACTTATAATATACAGGCAACTGATGATTATGACTTCTGATTCATGGTTAGGGCCTGATTGTAGAATGCTGAAATAACAAATTGTAGATTACGGTACATGTGAGGGGTATTCACATAATATAGCAGTATGCTACACACATCTCAACTGTACAAACTGCTCTCCCCCAAAAAAAACAAAAAAAAGGAACAGTAATGTTTGGCAGAATGTGCCGCATTAACAGTGGATCCTATAATCGTGTGCAATTAATCAATGGAGTAAAAGCTAGAGCTGCTGTAAGCACCTGGCTACTGGAAGACATGCCCTGGATCTTTTGAGAGGTGCCTTAAGTCACTTGGCAAAACATGAATACCCCCTCTGCCAGGTGTCTCCAGCCTTTTCTAACAGCACTGCATTTCGGATTGTAGGTGTTTGAAAATTAATGTTAGAATGGCTTTATAGACCCTTTTTTAAAGGTTTTCCTGTCTGATTTTTTTAAATGATAATTTTATCATTCCGTATGTCAGCTAAAGCTCACGAGTCCAGTGTGATTATGAGCCAAACTCAAGCATGACCCACCTAGCATGATTGACTGCTCCTCTCAGCGGCCCTCCTCCCCCGTTGACATCTTGCACTCATCAGTAGAAGCTGCTCAGTCGAGCTGGGTGGGTGGAGATTGAGTTTAGCTCATGAATATGCCTGGACTCAAGTTCTTGCTCTGTTTATTTTAACATGAAGCTTAAAAACTTCAGAAAATATTCTACTTCCATTCTGACATTGATTTTCAAGGTACGGTAAGTACACCAATCTTATCAGAGATCTGTCTGCAGATTTTTACAATGCAAACTGCATGTATTTATAGACAGATCTTGGTAAATTATTTAATATATTTTACCATGCACAATTCAAGACCTCTGACATCTTTATGGATGCGTTTTGCTCCATATTTATCACTTTCCTTATAATGTGTATACCATTTTTAAACCTTCACCTGATTTTTTTGTATAGGTAGCTCTTGCTAAACATCTTTCACCCCTCTGACATCACTATTTTCCTGTCCTGCAATATTAGTTTTAATATTGGTATTATTTTGACATTTTCTTCATCCGTCTAAACAAATCAAATCATCAATTTTCGTTATTTATATTCTGACATTTATTCATTGATTTAATATTGAAGCTGTAAATATATATAGTGGCAATCGTTAGAATATATCGGAGACTATTATGATGCCATTTGTATTAGCATTCTAATATCTTGTGGACTGTGGTGGCTCCTAAGTGCTGTGAGATCAGTGATTTACTTATTATACTGCAGAGTATATACTATTTATATGGTTTGTATAAAAGCATGTGCCTGCAAATGCTCAGGCTTCATACTTCCAAACATAACGGTTTATAAACAGATGTCTAATGTGATATATAATATGTGAGTTTATGCTTTGATAATATATTTCTGTTTCCCTAGAATAACCAAAGATTTATATATTAAAATAAAAATTTATTCATTAGAGGCTGCGGCGAAGACAGAACCAAGTACTGATAAAACTTGAAGTCTCCCCTTGATAACGTTAAAGGGAGTCTCTACAAATCGGTATCAAAGTACAGTCCCTGTAGTGGACCTTACAATGAAGAGCCATACCTTTTAGATTAAAAGTTTGCACCGTAGTTTTAGGCTACATTCCCACAATGAGTTTCTGGTGCATTTTTAATATTCTATATTTTTGTTGCTCAAAAAATGCAGAGCATCACAGTTCTAGTGTTGGATATATAGAAATCTTTTTTTTTCTCGTAGTATAACCTTACCTATTGATATCTGCACTATATCAATTTTTATTTGCAGATTACTTGAATAAGTTGAGGAAAATCCACAGGTAAAAAAAAACCACATGCGTTTTTCTTGCATTTCCACAGAGGAAGCACACTGAAAAGATGTAATCCGCAGAAGATTTTATCAATAAAGTTTTCTCAAAGCTAAGTATGGAGTATGTGTACGTGGCCGGTATTTCAGGAGAAATACACCTGAAAAAGCATTGCAAAAGCACCCCATAAAATAAACATGTTCTATCTGATGTCACTTCTTTTAAAGGGAACCTGTCACCATGAAAATGGAATTCAATCTGCAGGCACCGTGTTATAGAGCAGGGGAGCTATGCAGACTAATATATCATTTTGTGAGAAAAGATTCAGTAGAACCCTTGTTTTACTCATTGAAATCTCTGATCCTTTTGGGATTTTTGATTCAGTGGGTGATCTTATCAGTGACTGACAGCTGTAGACATATGCACACTTGCACAAAACAAGTGACTGTCCGTCACTGATATGACCGTCCCCTGGACCAAAGATCCCAGAAAGAAAGGTTTAAATGAGTAAAACACAGGTTATGCTGAATCTTTTCTAACAAAACTACTGCATATATCAATCTGCTCAGCTCCTCCTTCTGTATAACATGGTGCCGGCAGATTGGACAGCATTTTCATTCACAGGTTCCCTTTAACCACGTCTGGGTTTGGAAACCTTGAAATGGTTAAAAAAAAAGAAAAAGGTGACATGCACTTTCTCTTATGAAGCTGCTCATACTTCAAAGTGTAGGATGAAAGTCATAGCATGGACATCGGCAAAGCTGCCTCCGAAAACGATCATTGGTGTGTTACTGAAAAGGCTTTGCCTGGGAAGGCTCATCGGATCACCAGACACTTATCATGGGAACTTAGCCTTAAAGAAAATAATTTTTATTGTCACATACAACTGCGTTTGAGGTACTATGGGCTGGAGTACACAGTCTGGATCACCGTTCCTCTCCAAGCACCCTGAGATCCACACTAACATAAAAATTAAAAATACTCAAACTATCCAGCTGATTTTTAATCTAGAGAGATGGCTCTTCTTTGGAAAAGGTCTTCTACAAATAGTTTTTCGGTACTGACAAACTCCCTTTTATCTATAGTGATTCAACCAGTACAGTAAATATAGTCCACCATTAAGTATATTAAGAAAATGCATTGTTTAGCTCTTTAAATGGATTATCCAGGACTATTTTTTTTTCTTATTACTATGTGCCTAACAACTTACAGCTAGGTAGTTGCTAACTACCTAGCTGTTCTACCCAGCGCCGACTCAGTGCAGTCACTTACTGCTCCTGCCAGCGATTCTGCTGCTTCATTTCAACAGAACAGCTCTTCATCTTCCGAGCTGCTCTGCTAACAGGACGTTACTGACTGCCAACTTCCAGCAATTAGGCAGGTGAGAGCCGTCTGTAAATCGCCATGATATCGGCAGTCATACCCCGTCAACAGAGAAGAGAATGTCAACGTGATGTCACTGTAAGCCGCAGGAGCGGTCTGTGAACTCTGAGCTGGCAGAGATTATCAGGGGGCAGTACAGGCAGGTAGTTCACAGGCCCAAAGTTAAAAAAAAATAAAAATAAAATAAACCCAGATAACCCCTTTTAATGCCCTATGACATACATTTTTAGGAGCAGAGCGGGCTTCACACATGTCAGATGCCGTCTGGAGCATGTTACATACACTTAATTCCTCTATTGGAAGGTTTATTCCCATCCTTGACATTTGTTCCATACACATGTATGATTGAATGGCGTCCCTGTGGCACTCTACTTGCCAATTTTTGTAATTCATATATATCCTGCAAATATTCCATAAATGGACAAGATAGGGGTAACTTAATCCTGCAATCGATAATCTAGAAAGTCTACTAGTCATTTAATTGTTTCCAGTACAGAACTGCAACTAATTTCTTAGCATTTTCTTTTTTGACCGGTTACAAATAGAATTCTTGATCTGACCTGGTGATATTAAAAGCCTACACGGCACCGACAAGAGGCCATGTGAGCAATGCGCCAAAGTTAATAAATCTCCCCCATGTTTATAGCCTTTTATGTAGAGGAAACATGTCCTTCCCAGAGCCAGATTTATGGGAAGATGCTGTCATGTGGTGATGTCACAGCTTTTACGGTGTATTGACCCTGCCATATACAGGCTGAACTGGGGGGAGGCAATGTGTACCTGGTGAATGCATGCTATCACAAACTAGGTAAAAAGTGGAAAGATAGTGTAAATGCACAGTGCTTGTTTGAAAGCTGTGACCTGCAGCCTAATTGTATATAAGCTGAAGACTGTTAAAGAGGTTGTCCAGTGCCAACCGATAAGTCTGCCGACTTATGCACTGTGCGCTGCGGGGATTCTCCGTTTTCAGACCCGGAAATGGAGGGTATGTATGAGTTATACACACTCCTGGCCAATGGGCGCGGCCTCACTCCTTACACTATGTGTGCACTTGGGGGATTCATAAATCTGCAGTCACACAAAGTTTTGACACTGACCAGAGATTTGACCAAACAACTTCTTTAAAGAGTTTTGATGAAAGCTATTTGTTAAGGCTACTAGTTTGGGTAAAATAGTATAACTTGTAAGGCCTCTTTCACACTTCCGTTTTTGACCATCAGTCAAAATCCGCCAGTTTATGAAAAAAACGGATCAGCCATTTTTTTTGGCGGATCCGTTTTTTTCCTCATTGAGCTGCATTACCGGCGGATCCTGACGGATGGCCATCCATTGGATCCGTTTTTTTTCGGATCTGCCAAAATGTTAGCGTCCGCCGGCATGCCTGGATGGACCCTGCAACTTTTTTTTGCTGTAGGATCCGCATTTTACAGAGCGCATGCCCGGAGAAAGGAAGTCAGCCGGGAATTTAACCCTGAAATCCTGTCTCTCTCTCTCTCTCTCTCTCGACTGCGGTTCCTTTAAAATTCTGTATTCATCGGATCCGTCGAAAAAACGGTCCGGTGGCATCCGTTTGCATCACTTACAAACGGATCCGCTTTCCGCCATTTTGGCGGATTTTATCTGACAAGCAAAAACGGAAGTGTGAAAGAGGCTTAACTGTACTTGGGATCTCAGAAAGCCATCTATCTTCTAATGATAAGGTGCTCAGTGGCTTGGGAAAATCCATGCAAACAACTCATATCATAAGGGAAATTTATGGCTGGCAATACATGTTTACTTCCTAAATAGAAATTTAAATTTATCCCACTTCTAAGGCCTCTTTCACACTTCAGTTTTTTACAATCAGTCACAATCCGCCAGGTTTTGAAAAAAACGGATCCTCAATTTTCTTTTGAGGATCCGTTTTTTTTTCCCCATTGACTTCCATTACTGGCGGATTGTGACGGATTGCCGTCCGTTGCATCCGTTTTTTTTGCGGATCCGCCAAAAGTTAACCCGAAATTCTTTCTGGGTGCCGGACAAAAAAATTCTCTCTCTCTCTCGCCTGCGATTCCTTTAAAATTCTTCATTTTGCGGATCCGTCAAAAAAACGGACGGGTGGCATCCGTTGTCATCAGTTCTAAAACGGATCCAGCATCCGTCCTTTTGGCGGATTTTGAGTGATGCAAAAAACTGAAGTGTGAAAGAGGCCTAAGCAGTATAAAATTGGGTTGGATCGTGACTTGCCTTGAGGCTCCCAATCAGCTTACATGTAGCTGATCAGTGGTGGTTTAACAACTGCGGGTGACGTGTAAGCCTAGTGCAAGTGGCCAGGACGAAGCTAATGGGGGCCAACGCGTTGTGAATGTTCCCAAAATTTCTAAAAGGTGGAAACATTGCTATAACTTAAAGACAATCTTGAGCATCGTTCCTACTAGAACGCCCTATGTTTTTTTAATAACTGTAATTTTTATTAAATTTTATAATATTTTACAATCAGAAATAAGACAAAACAATCACAATTTGGCTTGCAAATTAGAGGATCAGAAACAATTGAGTACAATTAGAATGAACTTTTGGAAGACGTTTCCCCCAGTGGAATCAAAACATATTGTGCAATAGAACAGAAAAAGACAAAATCCAACAGTAGTACTAAATGATACTAAGTTAAGCTGAGTCCATCCCCATACTCATATTACAATTTTTATAAAACCACAATACTAAATAAGATGAGACATACAAATAGGGAAAGAAAGGGAAGAAGAAACCTGTTCAAAAACCAACATGCTCCTAACTGTTGTTTTGGGCAATAAAATAGTCCCAGGGAGCCCAAATCTGTCCAAACTCGCATTCAATAAGGCTGTCATGTGCTCCATCCAGCGAATGTTGGCAATCCAATCCAAAACCTTGTGGTAAGAAGGAGGAGTAGTTTGTCTCCAATGAAGGGAAATCAAACACCTAGCTGCCGTCAACAGATGTAGCAGCAGTCTGGTCGAATTCTTCCCCATCCCTCACAGTGTTCCCCAACTCCGGTCCTCAAGAGCCACCAACAGATCATATTTTCAGGATTTCCTTAGTATTCCCCAGGTGAAATTACATCACCTACACAGGCAGGAATTCCATCACCTGTGAAATGCTAAGGAAATCCTGAGAACATGACCTGTTGGAGGCTCTTGAGGATTGGAGTTAGGGAACACTGCTCTAGGGGAAACATTTAGTAGGTATATAGCAGGGTCACCCTCCACATATAGAACCTTTTTGTGTTAAGGTTTTCACCTTTTCCCAAAATTCAGCCAGCCCAAGATAAGACCAGAAAATGTGGAACTGAGAACCCGGTGCTGAGCCACAACGCCAGCAAATATTTGGGAGCTGGTTGTTCAATCTATGAAGGAGCTCTGGAGTGTGATACCAAAACATCAAACTGTTATATTGGATTTCCTAATAAAGGGTGCAGATAGAAGATTTGGACGCCTTTTCCCATATATTCTGCCAGCATTGGGGAGACGACGTCCTTCCTAGAAGAGACTCCCATCTAACCATATACGAATGTTTCAAAGGGGGGGTTTAAGTCCCAGGAGAACCCAAGATCCTGTAAATATCTGATATTAACCCTTTAGCTATCGTCAGCGTCGGACTGGAACACCTTGGGCCCACCAGAGAAAATCATTCTTGGGGCCCACTATGTAGCTGCATAGAGTTAAATACCAGACCACCAATTATGCGGTAAAACACGCTAATATCCGGGTATAATATAAGGTTGTACATGTCTTAATTATGTAGCAGGAGTTGGATTAGCCCCCTCATAGAATATAAAGCAGCCCCCTCACATAGTATAATGCAGCCATCTCATAGAATATAATGCAGCCATCTCATAGAATATAATACTGCCCCCCTCATAGGGTATAATACTGCCCCCCTCATAGGGAATAATGCACCCCCTCATAGGGTATAATGCACCCCCTCATAGGGTATAATGCACCCCCTCATAGGGTATAATACTGCCCCCCTCATAGGGTATAATACTGCCCCCCTCATAGGGAATAATGCACCCCCTCATAGGGTGTAATGCACCCCC